>NC_044031.1:483926477-485161225 GCF_901765095.1 Microcaecilia unicolor | reverse complement strand
TGGGGTTCCCCATGGGTCTGTGCTGGGACCACTGCTTTTTAACATATTTATAAATGATCTAGAGATGGAAGTAACTAGTGAGGTAATTAAATTTGCTAATGACACAAAGTTTTATTCAAAGTTGTTAAATTGCAAGAGGATTGTGAAAAATTACAAGAGGACCTTACGAGACTGCTTGTGAGAAAGAGGACCCCAAACTATAGTAATGTGATGCAAGGTTTCACATTAGGAGTCACCAACCAGGAAAGGGATCTAGGTGTCGTCGTTGATGATATGTTGAAACCCTTTGCCAGTTGAAGTGGCAAATTCCTGTACACTACTTTTATTCTTGCCTCCAGCTACATCACTGTCTCTGTTCATTAAGAGGACCAGATCACATATACTCTGTTTTTACTCAGCTAGATGCGCTTTTTATGCAAATGCCAGCTTTCTCAAATAAACTATCTGTTTGGTACAAGTTGGGAAAGGAGCAGAGGCTGGCTCCCTGGATTGTGCAAATGGCAACACTTACGTACTTATGTAATCAATCAACACAGTCAGCCCACTCAGTGTGGTTTAAGCAGGCAAGAACCTCTTCTGTCTGCGTAAACCATACTGTATATTAACTGCAAAGTTTGTACATGTTTTTTCTGTTTCTTATTGGGCAATGTCATAGAAGGCAATTCATAATATAATGATTTTTGACACGTGGTATGTTATATATTCCAGTTTACTTTTGTTTATCTTAGACTTGTAACATTACAGTAACATAATTTTTAATAGTTTTTTTTTGCATTTTTAAACCAGTATTGCAGAACAGTATGTGTCTCTTTATAGCAATCTCTATCATATAGCTATCTCTGTGAGCATCTCACTGATGTGAGGGGCTTAGTTAGCTCTTGCCAATGTATTGGGGAGTGAATGGCCATCACATTAGAAACTCAACACAGTAGTATCTTCTCATTTAAAATCAAGGGTCATTCTTCCATCTCAGCATCCAGTTTCTAACCCCACAGCATGAATATTGAGAGGAATGTAATTTAGATTTGTAGGTCCTTACCATTGTCACCTTCTATCCACAACAGATAAAAGCCCATCTGTCCTCTTGTTTTTTAATCGTAACTGACCTGACAGCTCTGATCTTAAAAGGAAATGTTCCAGACTATATGATCAGGGCCATGGTGATACTGACTGGTAATCTAAGACAGCTTTTCTCAAGCTGGCCCGAAGCACCACATGGCTATTCTTGAAGAGATCCACATTGAGTATGCATGAGAGAATTTTGCATGCATTGGTAGCAGTGCATGGAAATTTATTTCATGTATATTCACTGTAAATATCCTGAAAAACCAGACTGACCAGGGGGGCACTCCAGGACTGACTTAAGAGAGACTGATCTAAGGCCGTGTATCTCGTGCCTCTCCTGGAGGCATACATAACCAGTTGGGTTTTTAGGATTATCAAAATGACAGTGTATGAGAGATTTGTATAGAGTTGGTCTTCAATATGTGCAAATTCATCTCGTGCATATTCGTTGTTGTTAACCCTGGAAATCCTACTAGCGTGGTCTGCCCTAAGGAAAAGATTGAGAAGCACTGATCTAAGGTGTTCTTTCTCAAGACATTTGCAAGGGTGTGGTATGGAATTCCATTCACACAGTCCTCTCTAATTAGTCTTGTAAAGCATCCCACTAGGACATTAGGTTTGGACTGTCCATCTTTAGAAGGCCTGTTTTGCAGAGTCCAGTTGCATCTCCCATGGGTCCATTTTTATGTTTGAGTTGTATGCCGCCTAAAAATTACAAGTAAAGGAATTAATGGAAAATACTGAAGGTTAGTCCTGAAAAAATGTTTTTATTGGTGATTTTTGTTGTGTGGCTCCCTAATACCATTGCGTTATCAGAGAAAGAAAGATTATTTACCTTTTAATAGGTTTTTAATAGAATTCTCTGATGACAGCAGTATGAGCCACTCATCTTACCCATGACTCGGGGTGGTGGGGGGGTGGATCCTATATCTTTCTAAACTTAGCTTAACCCATAAACTTGAATAGCTACAGCTTCTGCAACATGTGGCAAAACCATCATTCATGCATAAAAGCTTTCCCTCAAAGTAACTATATGAAAGATAGAACTCTCTTATATGAGACACATTGTACTGCTGGCATCAGAATATACAAGCAACTTCACATTTTTCTACTGACGAGGAACTGATCCATATAGTTACTGTGACTAACTCTGCATATCTTTTTCAGGCTCATGCGAAGGACCTAGATACACATTTTGGAAAAGGAGGTTCAAAACTAGTGGATATGAAAGAAGATGCCTTTGCAAAAACTGCCTACTCTTTGTTTAATAATATGAGAGGGTCCCAACCAGAGCCTGGAAACCTAAAGGAGTATTCACCATGGATGAGCAATTTCAAACCTGAGTTTTTGAGGCATGAGCTTGAGATCCCAGGTATACTACATCTTCAACATCATTCCTTTGAGTTGTTAGGCACCAACATGAAACGTAAGCTGTCTGAGGCAAGGAGCCCTCAACTTCGGCATGGGTTTGGAGAGGGGAGTAATGAAATCCAATTCACTGTAATATAGTAACATTGAAACAGAGACAGGCAAAAGTTCAGACAAGACTAGAGTAGACAATTCTCACAATAAATGAGTGCTGTAGACTTTCAATCAGTGCTAAATATTCTTGTTTGTTAAAAATGAAATGTTTCTGCATATTGGATGCTAGTAAGCTGCTGCATACATTGACCAAATCAATTATTTTTGGCTACTATGAAAAGCTTCATTATGAGTTTTGCCCTGACAGACTTAATTTAGGACATATAGAATTTTATGTTTCAACATTTTTATTGGAGACATTTCAATTCTGTCACAATTAAACTAATTAACAGACATCATTGCAGAACAAAACCAATACAGTGACTTGCAGTTAAAGAAACAGTTATACAATTTTCTCTCCATACTCCCCCAACTTTATTCCTCCCCCCCCAGGTTAGTTAAACATCATCTCCCCCTTCCTCCCAACCCCTCTCCAACAGTCAACGAGCAACAGATTAACATTTAATTCTAACAGACCATAGCTGCCCACAAATCATATCACACATTCAATCTCCCCCCATCCCTCCCTTTATGCCACCCCGATAACCCAAACGAATTATAACCTGAAAATCCCCCCTCCCCTCCCAATGAGTTAAGAAATCCTAATTGCATTTTACTAATTCCCACTAGATCTGAATCAAATTAAGGACAAGGCTTTTACCTCGAGAGCTTAAATTTTGTAGGTAGGGATTCCAAATTTGTATAAAGCGTTGTTTACGTTTAGGAGACCCTTTCACATCCCGTGCTTCCCAGGTCACTAACAAGTGTTCTCGATTCCTCCTTTGCCAAAAGGAGAGTGGTTCCTGTGACGTCCAGCGTTGTAGAACGCATTTCCGTGCTACCAAACACATTTTGCGGTATAGAAGACTACCTTGTTTAGATAGAGTATGGTAAGCCTTTGGTTTATCCAAAACAAATTGTTCTAATGAACCTTGTATTGTTACCCCCAACAATTTGATCAAGAACAACTTTACTTGAATCCAAATGTTTCGTATAGGTGGACATGACCAGAAAGCGTGACTAAAGGAATGAGAACTCTGTCCACATTTAGTGCAAGTATTCTCTCCAGCTCCCTCCACATGTGCCAACTGCCCTCTCATCATATAGGCCTGGAGTACCACCCTATACCCACACTTTCTCAGGCTTTCATCCGACGTTAATGTCAGAATGCTCCGCAACGTGGCTCCCACATCCCAGCTCGCCAAAGAGATCCCCAACTAGGACATAATAGAATTTTAATGGTGTGTTTATTCTTTTATACGTCCAACCTGCAGCAATCACAACAGGGCCTTTAAATAGTCTATGATGATAACATTTGAGACATTAAAGTTTGCCTAAGCTGCATGAAGTGGTTCATTCCCCACTCACTGCCCACCAGAGGAGACTAATTTGTGTCTGTCTTCACAGTGTTGCCGAGTGTCATTATTAAATAAAATATGGTTACATTACCAAAATGTTTTCCACTAAAATAGGAATGGGCAACCTTGGTCCTTGAGGGCCGCAACTAAGTCGGGTTTTTAGGATTTCCCCAGTGAATATGCCTGAGATCTATTTGCATACAGTGGAAGCAGTGTATGCAAATAGATCTCATGCATATTCATTGGGGAAATCCTAAAAACCGGACTGGGTTGCGGCCCTCGAGAACCAAGGTTGCCCGCCTCCTTAATTAAAATATGCTCTCCTACTGTCAACTTTTGCAATACTATAAAAAGAACAAAGGCTTGTTTTTCTTTCCTTAAACTACAAAGGTATTTAAAAATTTAACTGAAAAGAGATTAGGAAACATGTTTTGTTTTTGTTTTTAAGTAAGGATGATGTATTTTTCTCTGAAAGGAGCAAAAAGTGTTGACCCTTTACCATTCTGGTGGCATTCAGGTGACTAGGATTCAGTGATAGGTCTATGATTTTTATTATTTTTGTTAATAATGCTGTGAAAGAACTTGAGTAGGGAAAGGATGCAGGATATGTCTGATGAAATTTTTTTCCATCCCCGCTGTGTACATCTTTGTGTATTGTCTGTGTTGAAGGGAAGTGTGGGGCAGTTTGGAAAGAATATAAAATGAAACAAAGTGTGATAATATCAGACCATTAGTTTGTTACTCGCAACAGATTTGAAAGGATGGATTTTACAGTTAAACTACAAATTGTTTCTGTCCCATGGCAACCTATGGCAAACTACATGGTTCAGTTATTAGTAATCATCTGCATAACAGCCATGAAGAAAACTAATCAGGTGCTATCACTAATGTTTTGTTTTGTTTTTTTGTATGTCTGTGTATGCGTCTGTTTAGTGGATGGGTGTGTGTGTGTATATGTATTTGCTATTTGTGTATCTGTGACCTGGAGAGATGGAGGGCAGTTTGAATGATGCAGTTTCCTAAGTGCTGTGTTACAGTGAATCGATGTCTGTATGCTTCTGAAACAACTTCACAGAAGCATTGGCCTTTTTGGTGGGGTGGGGGGGGGGGAATTATTTCTCTGAAACTCCTGGTCCAAAGTTCAGAGACTTCAGGGGTGGCCCATCCCAAAGCTGGAGATTTACCTATGCTGGAGGTTTTTATCGCACGCCCCAGCCTGTCTAAAACCAGTTCTAGCAGATGTACATGCCAAAAGCTGACATATTCTACTCTATAAATAGAACATTTTAAACATTTTCTACCTCTTTTGTCTGGTCATTTTATTTTATTTTTCTTATTATTTGGTTTTAGTCTCTGGTCTCCGCTTTCCTTTCTTCTGTCTTTTCTTGCTAGGGTCTCTGTCCATTTGGCATTTCTTCTCTCTATATATCCACCATCCATCTTTTCTCTGCCTCCTTATCCATTCTGCCCAGCATCGCCCATGTCCCTGCCCTTATCCATCCCACCATGCTGAGCATCTCCCTGTTCTTGTCCTGTCCATCATAACTCTTATGTCCTTATCTCCTTCCCCCTCCAAAGGCACCAGTCTCTCTCTCCCCCCCCCCCCCCCCCCACCTTCCCAGCATCTCTTCCTCCCACCCCCTCCCTTTCCTTTCCCCTACTTCCACAGTCCAGCATCTATCTCTCTGTCCCGCCCCCATGTTGCTTCAATCTTCTGCTGGTAGAACTAAAGAGTCTGCTTCCTACTGGCCCAGCATCTTCCCTGTGCCTTGTCCTTCCCCCAGAAACTGGAAGTAGCATCAGAGGAGGCGGGACATGGCACAAGAAAGGTCCTGTGCTGGCTTGAAACTGTCTCTCTGCAGTGCTATTGGCACAAGTAAGTTCTGGAGGCACGTCAGAGCAGGAGAGCAGAAAGTGATATGCCAGGCCATGTTTGAAAGTGGCCTGTTTTTGAAACTTTGATGTGTGTCTTCATGATCTCATTCTGTTAAAAGTTATGAAAGTTATTTTACCCCCCCCCCCCCCCCCCCCCCCCCCCCCCCCCCCCCCCCCCCCCCCCCCCCCCCCCCCCCAGTTTTAAAGCCCTTTTATATAACTTCTTTAAAAACTCGTATCTGCAGGTTGGAGATAACCACCCCCCCTAGAGTCCTTGAGTGAACCTACCCTGTTTCCAGGGTAACTAGGAATGCTGTTGGGGTAGAACACTGGAAGGCATCTGTTACAGAAAGGGAGGTGGTGGGACTTGTGCTGTATAAATTAAGTTTCTCTGTGACTCAGGATAATGTAGATACACGTGGCTGCAGTCTCCATGAGCTGCTTATTCAGATGTGCTCCTCTAGCTTGATAATATAAAAATTCAAGCAATCAGATCTGTTGGGTGCCTTCACACCTAGCCAATGTCAGCAGCCTGTCAGTTCTTCTTTTTCTGCACTGTGTGGCGGATGTTCACTCCGCATGGAAAAGGAAAGCGTCTCTTCAGACATTCAAATTAAAAAAAAAAAATGGAAACTGCAAGTTCCCATAGGGCCTAGTAGAGGTACTGGTGAGTAGTTCCAGCTCATCTTTACTTTCAATTATAAACCCTGCCGACTTCATTGGACGCTGCGACTGCACCAAAACTACCTCTTTCTAAGAAGTGTATGTCTGGTGCAAATACTTCTGTTGGTCACCCCCGAGAAAGTTCGCCGGGTGCTGCTCATTCACCACATCAATCAAAAAAGCAGTCTTCCTCTAAGAGGCAACGAGACTGTTGCCGTGGACAGTGCAGTCTGACCCTGCTCCTCAGTTGGCAGTTAAAAAAACTTAAGAAAACCAGTAAATCTAAACGTTTGTCTCCTGTTGACCCGCAGATATCACCTTATACTTCAGTGCCAGCTCCGCAGCATTCGCAGTGCTCCTCAACTCTTCAGGCTACACAAGGCGCAGCTTCTCTTCTCCTGCGATTATTCCAAAAAGTTTTACAATGGACAGTGCAGTCTGACCCTGCTCCTCAGCCGGCAGTAAAAAAAAAAATGTAAGAAAACCAGTAAATCTAAACGTTTGTCTCCTGTTGACCTGCAGATATCACCTTGTAATTCAGTGCCAGCTCCACAGCCTTCTGAGTGCTCCTCAACTCCTCAGGCTACACAAGGCGCAGCTTCTCTTCTCCTGCGATTGTTCCAAAAGGTTTTACAACAACCTCCGTCTCACCAGTATACTATCCAGTCTCCTTCAGTGGTGATCTTCCCACCTTTTCCAGCACCACTTATACCTTCTCCTGTTCCATCCATGAGACCTAGGAGCTCTTCTCCATCACTGAAGTGCTCCTGAATCACCCGCTATTGAGGTGCTATCTTCAGAGGTAGAACCTGACCAAGTTTCTTATCTAGATCCTCAGGAAATAACTCCTGTATCATCTAATTATCAGAACCGCGACCCTTATACCTCAGTGCAGATACTGCTCAGGAAGATGTGAACTACTTTCTCTGCAGCAATTTTGGCTTCCCGAATAGCAGCCCACCAACTTCAAATTCTCCATTACCAACACTCAAAAGTTCTTTCTGTTCTGGAATCACTTTCCTCACCATTACCTGATCAAGTAGCCTCCTCTTTTATACATACACTGGAAGATGTGGAGGGGCATAATCGAACAGGGCGCCCAAGTTTTCATGAGGACGTCCTTGCAGGACGTCCTGGCGAAGGGGCGGAAAAACCCGTATTATCGAAACAAGATGGGTGGCCATCTTTCGTTTCGATAATACAGTCAGGGATGCCCAAATCTCAACATTTAGGTCGACCTTAGAGATGGGTGTCCCCGGTTTTCAGCGATAATAGAAACCGAGGACGCCCATCTCAGGAACGACCAAATCCAAGCCATTTGGTCATGAGAGGAGCCAGCATTCGTAGTGCACTGATCTCCCTGACATGCCAGGACACCAACCGGGCACCCTAGGGGGCACTGCAGTGACTTCAGAAATTGCTTCCTGGTGCATAGCTCCCTTACCTTGTGTGCTGAGTCCCCCCCCCCCCCAAAACCCCCACCCACAACTGTACAACACTACCATAGCCCTAAGGGATGAAGGGGGGTACCTACATGTGGGTACAGTGGGTTTGTGGTGGGTTTTGAAGGGCTCACATTTACCACCACAAGTGTAACAGGTGAGGGTAGGGTTGGGCCTGGGTCCGCCTGCCTGAAGTGCACTTCACCCACTAAAACCTCCAGGGACATGCATACTGCTGTCAGGGAGCTAGGTATGACATTTGAGGCTGGCAAAAAATATTTTTAAAGTTTTTTTTTTTTTTTTTTAGGATGGGAGGGGGTTAGTGGCCATGAGGGGAGTAAGGGGAGGTCATCCCCGATTCCCTCCAGTGGTCATCTGGTCAGTTCGGGCACCTTTTTGAGGATGGTCGCAAGAAAAAATGGACCAAGTAAAGTCGGCCAAGTGTTCGTCAGGGACGCCCTTCTTTTTTCCATTATCGGCCGAGGACAACCATGTGTTAAGCATGCCTCAGTCCCGCCTTCGCTATGCTTTCAACACGCCCCTGTGAACTTTGGTCGTCCCCGCGATGGAAAGCAGTTGAGGACGCCCAAAATCGGCTTTCGATTATGCTGATTTGGGCAACCCTGGGAGAAGGACGCCCATCTCCCGATTTGTGTCGAAAGATGGGCGCCCTTCTCTTTCAAAAGTAAGCCTGATAATGTTTCATCTTATTAGAAACACCTATGATCTGTATGATAACACATTGCTGCCGTCTCTGTTGCAGTTAGGTGCATTGCATGATTACGTGCTTCAGGTCTTCAGGATGTTTTCCATGACCAACTGGCAGATACCCCAAAGTTAAAGATGCTATCACCCAGGTTAAAGACATGTGATCAACTTTTAAAGAGCTCTCAAACCCTGCTGATGATCAATCTTCATACAAGAAGTACCCATATTCCTTTTACAGATGACCATATTTGTCACTGTTTCCTTCCCATTCTTCTTATAAATGCAGGTACCAGCTCTACTACTGACAACAACAGCCTAAGCAACCTCAACCATCTGCCTTTCCATGCTAGAGTGTGACGAGACAGCCAAGATGACTCAAAAAGTGGATGATGCTCCAGATAAAAATAGCTGTTTATTGAAGGGTGAACAAGACTCAATACAAATGAAAATGTTAAAACAAATTTTGACACAGTAATATTAATTAACATAAGTAAAATGAAGGGTATACATTGATAACTTGTTAAACTAGTATTGTCTCTCAAAAGAATTATTAATGTACAATAATCAAATCTTTGTATAATTTCACCATAGAACAATTGTACTGCTTAAATTAAATAAAATCTTTTAAGGAATATACAACAAATTTTTATTAAAAAATATAAAGAAATACCTATTGTGTTCAATAGTTATATCCACTTGTAGTATCTAGTAAACAATATGTATGAAATTATAATTTAGGTGCCTAGATGTATATCCAAACTACTAAAAATAATCTATTGAACCATCTAGATTAAAGAGCAGAAGCAGCGCATTATAAAGGTCTGTCAGTATTATATTTTAAATTGTAGTGTGGAGGAAATAAAATGTACTCAGAAAACAGATGGGAGGTCGATCCTGAAGTTTGTGGTGCTGAGAGTGTATAATATTAGACAGGAGATCTGACCAGGACTGAAAGTAGAAAAAGGATAATGAATAAAAAAGTTAACTTCTCATCAAAGGTGTGTCTAAATGGAAGCTTGATGTGCCCTGTGCGCCGGAATAAAACAAAGCTGTATGTAAGAAATTGTAGTAAGTGGGCTAGAGGCCATGTGAGAGGAGATCCCAACCTGCTGCTTCTTCCACTTCTACCAAGCAGGCCCCAAGTTTTTGACCCTTACCACTAGGTGGCTGCCTTCAGTTTTTCTACCAAGAATGGAGCAACATCACCACAGACAACTGGGTATTACAAATTATCTCTTAAGGCTACTGTCTGAATTTAATTTCTCCTCCTCCTCAGGCCATTGCCCATCGCTCCTCTCACCAATCCACCATCCTCGCTCAAGAGATACTTTCTTCTTCAAATTCAAGCAAAAAAACTGCTCTCATTCTCCAATGTTCCACAAGGTTTTTACTCCTGATATTTTCTACTACCTAGAAAGTCAGACGGCTTCCGTCCTATTCTCGATCTCGGGGACTTGAATCTCTTTCTCAAAAAAGAGAAATTTCAAATGCACTCCTTACAGTCAATACTACAACTTCTTCCTCCAAGCTTAGTTGGCAACTTTGGATCTCAAGGACGTTTATACTCATATCCCAGTACATTGCAGCCACTAGAGGTACCTTTGCTTTACTTTTGACAACCAACATTTCCAGTACAAGGTCCCTGACATTTGGACTTTCGTCTGTACCCAGCATGTTCACCAAATGCCTGGCAGTGGTAGCAGCTTTTTTTCAAAAAGAGAGGAGCATTTGTCTTTCCTTACTTAGACAGCTGGCTTATTGCTGGAAGCTCTAAAGCATGCCCATCTAACTATTTCTATTCTTCAATGATTGGGATTCATCATCATTTTAGAAAAATCCTTTCCTTTTCAAACTGCTGGAGAACCAACACAGGTGTAAATAAATATACATACACTTACTAACATGCCCATGCACAGACATACATACATACAAACATACATGCACTGACACACAAAACACAAGTGCATTCATACACACACACACACACACACACACACACACACAAGTAGAGTGCTTAGATGGAATGCCATGATCCATACATTCTTTCCTCACTTGTTCTAAATAGAAATAAACCAAAATATAGAAAAGAAAATAAGATATCATCTTTTTATTGGACTAACAATACCTTTTTGATTAGCTTTCGAAGGTAACCGTTCTTCAGAAATAAACAAATGTTGATAAATAACAGTATATATAAGTGAAACACAGTCCCGCAGGAAGAGGGTGGGGTGGGTAAGGTGGGAAACATGGGAGCTGGATGGATGAAAGACAGGAAGAAATGCATCTCATCCATCCAGCTCCCCATGTTTCCCACCTTACCCACCCCGTCCTCTTCCTGCGAGACTGTCATTGGAATGCTTTGGTGTTTCACTTATATATACTGTTATTAGCATTTGTTTATTTCTGATCTGAAGAAGGGTTACTACCTTCAAAAGCTGAGCAAAAAATGTATTATGTTAGTCCAATAAAAAAGGTATCATCTTATTTTGTTTTCTCTGTTTTATTTCTATTTATTACCTTTAAAAGTGGACTAATACAGATACCACATCATTCTGCTCACTTGTTCTGCAAAGTGATTGAGTTACCTCTAAACTATGGCAGAGAACTAAATTGGAGGAGATTTTCATGAATTCCTTTTTTTTTTTTTAGCTGAATATGATTTAAACAATTTTGTCATGCTGTCTGAGTTTGGGGAGTTAAAAATACAAGCATGGACTTTGTCTAATTTTTGTACCCAGAAAATTAAAATTGTATTAAGGATATGAAGCCAAGGAGACTACATGCATAGTTAATGGGGAATCCTGATTTTGCTATTAACATGATCAACTGAATTTGCCTGTCCTTTATATTTACCTGTCTCATACTTTTCATTTTTGTCTCACCTGGAATTTTACAGTATCCTTTTTCTGGACACCTCACTGCATCTTTGTCAACTACTTCAGAATTCTACCGCTAGTCTCTTGTTACATCTATCTCTCTCTTCATGGCTTCTATTGTTTCCTGCAAATTTCCATTGTGTGTTTGAGCTCTTGGTATTTGTTTTTAACAACATCCAGAATTTGGCAGTACCCTCTCTATAAACTATTAACAATCACCTTTGTCACACTCCATTTCCAGTCTTGCACACTCCTCAATGTTCCTCCTACTTTTCTGCTTTCTCCCTACTGGCTGTTGTACTAATTACCCACTGAGGGCCTAATGTAGAAGTAATCATGGGCTGCAGCATATAGTTAACGAAAAGTAAGTGCATGCATTAGCTGGGCAATGATGTAGCAATAGGTCTGGTGCAGGAGTTAGGTCATGTGGTAGCCATCGGTGCAGTTCACATTAAAATAAATGTTAAGCAGACTATTAGCTATTCCACCTCGAAGCAGAGAGGATTTTAAGCAGGCATAATGTGAGAAAATTACCACCAGGTCTGAAACGGCATAGGAAAGTTAGCTCGCCCTCTGCATCACAGCAAAAAAAGCTAATAAGCCACCTCCTGACCCCTGATGCTTCTTCATTGGCCCCAAAGGCATTGGCACCCTGAAGTTCAATAGCCCCAACCCCACTTTCCCCCATGAGTTATTTAGAAAAATATTGCCCTGGTGTGTAGTGCAGCTGCCTACTCCCAACCATCTCCCCTTCTCCCAACTAACAAAAATATTTCCCAGGTGTTTAGTGCACCCCTCACCTAGACCTCTCCCCCAGGTTCCCTGACCCACCTTGTTGATGCCTACCTGAAAAAGTCAGGCATGATGATCACTCACTTCTGCCTCAGGTGCCACCATCTTGGAAATTGGTGGTGCATGACCCCATTTGGTACATCCTGGGATGCACTGACCAATCGCAGTCAGTTTGCCAAATAAGGGAATTTTTCCATTTTTGGTAGTCTGGGCTCATTGATTATTGTATAGCCACATTATATTTTCTCATTAACTTTGCGATAAAATCTGTGCAGCTTTCTGCATCAGTCCCTGCAGTCCAAGATGCTCTCACTTTTTGTAGTTATGTTCCCACTAGCTAACAAGTTTGCAAATCCTTATCCATTTCTTTTCTTTTCTTTTTTTTTGTGGTGGTGTTGGTCCTTATCCATTTTCACATTTTGTTGGTCTTCAGGGTGTCATATGAAATCAGAAAATAAGGCACATAGATTTTTTTTTATAGTAATGTTAGAGTTAAAAGCTCAGTGACATTGTGGGTTGCATTATAATGTACTCTATTGAAAGGTAAACAGTCTTTAAATAAATAGTGGGAGACATTTCATAAAGAAATTCAAATTTTACAAGAGGAGATAAGACCGAGAAGTTAAAACCTAAGAAAACTGCTGTGAATATATACCTCAACAAGAAAAATGTGTCTTGTAAAAGATAAAGATGATCAATTAACATTTATTTTATATTTCTTCTTTAGGCCAATACAATGGAAGAAGTAAACCTTTGCCAGAATACCATGTGAAAATCAGTGGATTCAATGAACGTGTACGTTCTGAAATTCTTTCAGTCTTAAATTTGCAGTGTTGTGTGTGCTTTTGAGACATATGTTTTATGGGGGTTTTCCAGGAAACTACATTAATGCTGTATATTTTTGGAATATATTGTTGACATAGATGCCAACATGATAGTGAACAGGAGAGCTTGTAGTAAATTTTAAAGAACACTTAAGTCACCAGTTGAGATCTCAGTGACTTCAAAATATGGTCTGTGTAAAATGAGCCAGTAGCTGGGTCTAGATTGACACCGTATTGGGCCCTAGACAAATATAAACTTGTGGGTCCCTACCATGAATCCCAATCTTCTATTATTCTCCCCTTCCCCCCACCCCTGAGTCACATTCATATTTTCCCTGTCATAAGAACATAAGCGTTGCCATACTGGAATAGACTGAAGGTCCATCAAACCCAACATCCTGTTCCCAACAGTGGCCAATCCAGGTTACAAGTACCTGGCAAGCTCCCAAAACATGCTTCTTATCCTAGAAATAAGCAGTGGATTTTCCCCAAGTCTGTCTTAATAATGGCTTATGACCTTTTCTTTTAGGAAGTTATCCAAACCTTTTTAAAACCCTGCTAAGCTAACTGCGTTTACCACATTTTCTGGTAGCGCAAGTTCTAAACTTGCATCCCCCATTCCTCTCCCCACCCCCACCCCCACACACTTTTCACCTCTCTAGAAATGCATATGGAAATCTGCAATTCCTAGTTCTGTTTTTAGATTTGATATACCACCTTTCTGTGAGTACAACCAAAGTAGTTTACGTATATGTAGCAGATTGTGAGTGAGCATAGTGACTCTGCAAGCACATGCTTTGAATCTATTAGATTGTAAGCTCTTTGAGCAGGGACTGTCTTTCTTCTATGTTTGTGCAGCGCTGCATATGCCTTGTAGCGCTATAGAAATGCTAAATAGTAGTAGTAGTAATGATTGACCTGTTGATTAGTAGAATTGGCTGATAACCAAAGAATTGAGTAAGTCATTTTAGCCTCCATTGCCTTCATGGATGCCAAGGATGGACTGCCTCAAAGAGTGATAATTGTAAGTGATGTGTCTGACATATAAATTTACAAAGTTTTAAGTGTAAGAAAAATGTCACATATGAAAAGAGCAAAAGGAAATATGTAACTTTCTTTGGTGTTTCTGAAAGCATATAGGCAGAACAGAGGCAGTATTAGGACCGTTATGAAAGGAATTTGCTGTTGTAACTTAAGTTATCTGAGTAAATTCCCTAGCCTGAAAACCTCCCATCATTTAATATGACAGATACATTTTTACCTGTAGACTTTCTTCCACTAAATTTTCAAAAGAAAGCTCTGCCCCATCAGAGACGTAGAAAAACACACATGCACTCTTGCACTTCAGGCAGATGTACACAAGCACATGTACTAAACACTGTAAACCACATAGAGGGGCATAATTGAACGGCGCCGGCCATCTTCGGGGCCAGCTCCACAAAGGGGCGGAGCCAACCGTATTTTTGAAATATGGTTGGGGCCGGCTAAATCTCAACATTTAGGTCAAATGTTGAGATCGCCTAGTTTAGAGATGGCCGGCTTCGGTTTTCAGCCATAATGGAAACCGGGCCCAGCCATCTGAAACCCGGCAAAGTGCAAGGCATTTGATCGTGGGAGGAGCCAGCATTTGTAGTGCACTGGCCCCCCTCACATGCCAGGACACCAACCTGGCACCCTAGGAGGCACTTCTAGAAATTAAACAAAAAAAATTTAAAATAGCTCCCAGGTGCATAGCTCCCTTACCTTGGGCCCCCCAAATCCCCCCCCCCCCCAAAACCGACTCCCCACAACTCTACACCAACTCTACACTAAGGGGTGAAGGAGGGCACCTACATGTGGGTACAGTGGGGTTTGGGGTTTTTTGGAGGGCTCAACATTAACCACCACAAGTGTAACAGGTGGGGGGGATGGGCCTGGGTCCAACTGCCTGAAGTGCACTGCACCCATTAAATACTGCTCCAGGGACCTGCATACTGCTGTCAGGGAGCTGGGTATGACATTTTAGGCTGGCAAAAAAATATATATTTTTTTTTTTTGGGTGGGAGGGGGTTTGTGACCACTGGTGGGGAGTAAGGGGAGGTGACCCCCAATTCCCTCCGGTGGTCATCTGGTCAATTGGGGCCCTTTTTTGTGACTTAGACCTAAAAATAAATGGACCCAAGTGCCGCCGGCGAAATGCTCATCTGAGCCAGCCATCTTTTTTCCATTATGAGGTGAAGCTGGCCATCTTGTAAGCACGCCCCCACCCCGACCCGCCTTCTGTACCCTGCCTTGAAGGTTGGACGGCTCTGCGACAAAAATCCCTTATATGTCAGACTGACCCCCATCTGCTGCAACCCATGATGCACTGAGGCATGAGCAAGTGGGCATCACTCCTGCCTTTATTAAGTTACATCATGGGGGAGGGGGAGACAGGGAGCCCTGGGGTGCTTTATTTTAAATCAGTAGGGTAGGGGGTGTCGGGTTGGAGGTACACTAGACACCAGGGACATTTGTTTTAGGTAAATGATGGGGAAGCTGGGGTTGAGTCGAGGGGCAGGGGTGTACTAGACACCGGGGACATTTTTGTTTTAAGTAATTCAGGGGGAAGGGGTGATTGGGTTAGGTCAGGAGTTGCCATTATTATTTTTTTCTTTTTTTAAATAAATTTCAACCTACTTGTCAGTGCTTAATCCAGTCACTGCCTGTTACCTTGGAAAGGTAAGGTGACAGTTTTTAATGAGTCACAGATTACTGCTGTGATTTTAATGTGACAGTAATTTACATACTAATTGAATACTGCATCCCACAGGCAATTTAGAGAAAAGCTATTGGTAGAAGCCGTGCACTTAGCAGCTTTACCGCGTGGTTTTCTGCATTGGCCCCTGGATAACTAGAGCAGCCTTCACACTGGCTGGATTGTACCACAGTCTCTGCCCTGGGAGAGCTAAATTCTGAAATATATCCAGACATTTTAGCTATACTTCTGGCCACTGTTGGAAATAGGACACTGGGCTAGATGGACCATTGGTTTGACCCAGCATGGCTATTCTTATGTTCTTATGATTTTGTTTAGTTATTTTATCCATTTCTGAGTAGTTTTCTGATTCTCTTACTGCTTTGTCCCTGGCTTCCCAACAGATAGTACTTTGATTTATTGTAGAGAACGAGCATCTGAAACTGTTTATTACAGTTGATGCAAGTGAGAAAGAAACAGAAGAATAATGGTAGAAAGGGGGATATTCAGAACTAGGATAACTTCTTGACCTCACAAAGGGAAGACTGTCAAACATGATCAAATTCTTTAATAAGGTGACTGACAGAAGTGGTGGATGAGGGAGCTGCAGTAGATGCTGCCTGTTTTGATTTAATACTGTGGCTTTGGACATTGCCACATTTATAAGACTGGTAGGCAAGGCAGACATAATGAAGTAGGCCAAGTACTTCTAAAATGGATGAGAAAGTTTTTGAATGGCAGGAAACAGAGTAATGTTTAAAGCAAATCCACTCTGGTGAAGATTAGGGATCAGTGGAATACCATAGCGCATAATACTAGCATCATTTTTAATACGTATCTTTATTACTAAGAACCTTGAGAGAAAAGTATCCTATTTTGCAGAAATCTCTAACAGAGTAGACCCACCAAAAAGAATCCTAAATAAAAGTGGAAGCATGGTCCAAGCCATCTGTCAATTAGTAGAAAAAGGACTGGAAACTCTCAAGGATTCAGAGCTAGTCATTTCAGATTACCTGAAGGTAATCAATGCAATAAGGCAACTAGAAACACAAACAGTGTACTCAGTTCCATTATCAGAGAGAGCAGCAAAAGAGGAGGTAATACTGCCCTTGCATGGAGTCATATTAGGCACTGTGCTCAGTTTCAGAGACAGTACTTTTATGCAAATATGATAAAATAATAAAAGGCCTGCAACACAGACCCTGCAAAGAAAAGATTAAGATTCTCTACAAGTATTTACTGGAGAAAGTTAGGGAGAGGGGATCTAAGATAGAAGCATGCAAATTTTTTTAGGCTTGAATGGAGAGGTGCGGTAGCCGTGTTAGTCCACTCTTAAAGGTTATCAATAGAAATCAAACAAAATAAAACATGGAAAAGAAAATACCACCTTTTTTATTGGACATAACTTAATACATTTCTTGATTAGCTTTCGAAAGTTGCCCTTCGTCAGATCGGAAGGCTTGAAGAAATTTTACATTGTATAAGAAATTCAGGGCTGTCTCAGTGTCAGACGAATCAGGGTTAAATTCCTAGTTTCAGGTCTTCGATTCCATGGGCTGGCTAGGAAAGAAGTCCCAATTATTACACTGCAGTGACACCTAGTATCTAATTAACTGTAGGGTTCCAAAAGTGCCTTGGTGCTTGGCCAAAGATTGTTCCTGTGATGAAGAAGATAAAGAGAGCAAAAGTTCATCAGGTAGTTGCAAATGAAGGCAATTGGTTCTGAATCCCAGCCCCAGTTCTGATTCAGCAGGAAGCCCAGAGGAGCAAGAAGAGGAAAAAATAAAAGAAAATTCAAAGACAGATGATCACAATCATGATATGAAGTTGTAGAGAAGAGGGCTCAGAGGAAACGTGCTTCATTGAAAGGATGGTGGATGCATAGCATAGCTCACCATGACAGAATTCAAACATGTAAGGTAGTGGTAGGCAAAATGGTTTGGGCAAAAAAACAAAATAAATCACCAGTGAAGGAGTTTACACCTATAGAACTGACATCTATGGTGGTATGAACAATGCTAAGAGGTTAAGATATTGAAAATCACCACACTCATGCTCTCAAGAATAAAGAAAAAGGGAGAGACAAGGAGAAAACCAAGCTTAATAGAAGTAACACAAACTAGTGACACTGCAAGATTAGCAGTATGAAAAACATGTAGGCTACAATGCAGAAACCAGCCAGGTCAATGCATGCAGACTAGGAAAAGCTCTGTACCATCCAGCAAGGCCACATAAATATAGGCAGCCAGATATTAGGGCAATAGACTTACCGGTAGTTTGGATTGTTGCAGGTTATAGAAGTAAGCAGCTTGTTTGTTGGATTTGGTATGGAAACATGTGTGCAAATCTACCAGGATGGTAGAGAAGCAATGGGGACATAGAATAGGAATAATGTTCTACAAGTGGTTAGTCTTCTACATTTGGCAGCTAGAATATCTCTTCAGCATTGTAGACCAGAATAATTGAGCAGACTGGGTCAGTTGGTCTTTCAATCAACAGGCAGGATGATCAGCCGCATATGTGGGGGCATAAACAGCAGTAACGCAGAAAAGCTCTGTGTCCAAAAAGGCCTAGAAGGCTTTTATTTCAGCTTGTGTGGATGTTCTCACACAGTTGTTGCTATATTAACTACCTCAGTCATCTCTGATCTCTCGTCCTCTGTAATGGCCTAAACCACATTAAAAAAAAACAACCTGCAGTGTTGAAAATATAAATCATTCAGTGCAAATACTCAAAATTGTGATGTGTACTCATATTTGTCAAGAGACTGTTTAAAGATTATAAGATCTCAAAATGCTAGTAATCAGCCTTTATGAACTATAGCACACTATTTAACTGTGAAACTCCATAAAGTTAAAAAGTGTTTGAAAAAAATAAAAACACACTTATCTCAATGAGGTGTCCGCAATTAGATAGAATTAAATCCATATTATAAAGTTGCAAGGTCTCAGGGTTTCACTATAGGCTGCTTCAGGAAACCCCAGACTCAGATAACTCTCTAATTGTCTGCCGCACCACAGCAGAAAAGTACTGTCAGTCTCTGCAGTTATCTTGAATTAACATCATATTTATTACATATCAGTGCATTAATATCACAAAAACTGTGAATACTTCAGGGAGGATGGGATGCCTCATATGTTATAAAGAACATCATAAGGCATAAAAAAAAAACACCCTGGTTAACATTACTATGAATCTTCCAGTCACTAAATTTGGTCATAAAAATGCCCACCATGCCACTTCCCAGTTTAGCACCATCATATTAAACATCACAATGCCAACCAGAATGTCACCTCTGTGGGCAGCACTTTACAAACAACAAAGAAAGCGGGAGAAAAACCAAAATAGACCAGATAGAAACCACAAAGAGTAAGAGCACCAAAAGGTTTATTAAGACCCTACATGGTCCGTGTTTCGGCCAACCAGCCTTCTTCAGGGGTCTAAAATCAAACAAAATATAACAAATCAAAATATATACAATTTTATACATTTATAAATAAAAAGGTTAAAAACAAAGACAACTAAAAACATATCACACACATATTTGAAAAGTAATATCAAAATATTTCAAAAGATAAAAGAAAAATGTGACATTTGGAATATTTGAGATATTCTAAGCACAACATGGCAGTGAAGAATAAAGAATAAAATGGCAGTGTAAAATAGAAATGAGATTAAAAAATACATATCACATAAGTTTTGAAAAATACAAACTTATAAATGCAATAGTACTATAACAAACACCCAGACGTTTGTACAAACAGTGTGAAAAGAGGACATATACAAATATAATGATATAATAAAATTCAAGATCTTTCCATATCATGATTACATCTTCAAAGTTTAAAATTAATGAATGAAAGGAAATTATATGCTAATAAATGATGACTAAACCACCTTTAAGGACAGAGGCATATAGACAAAATACAGTTATGGCCTACCTTCAAATTGACGTATATAGATATGCCTCCAACTTGGAGGCACATCTGTATACATGATAAATAACATTACAGTAATCTGACAAGCTTAGTATCAGTGCTTATACAATTAAGCGAAATTGATCTTGTTCAAAGTATTTACGTACACTACAAAGTTTGTGCATGTTAAAAAAAACCTCAGATTAATATATTGACAATTGGTATTCAATTTTAATTTATGAATCCTCATCCAGTTTTCCAATAATAATAACCACCTCGATTACCATAATTTCTGATGATACAACTGAATGAATGGGAATAAGAACTGTTATATCATCTGCATAGATATAACTACAAAAACGTTTCTAATTCAAAGTTGAGCGAATGTTGGCAAATATTGAAAAGTAATGGTGATAATGGGGAGCCTTGAGGGACACCACAAGGATTAATCCACTTTTTCTAAAAACTATTTCCCATTTTAACCTTATAAGAGCGCTGCTCCAAAAATCCCTGAAACCAATTTTAGAACAGATCCTATAATACCTATATTATCCATAATTTTTAATAAAATAGTATGATCCACTAAATCAAAGGCATTGGATAGATCGAATTGTAAAACCAATTCCTTTTTACCAACAGATAAGTTGTTGAATATTATCCAAAAGGGAACTTATTACAGTTTGTGCTAAATGAAGACCTGAAACCAGACTGTGAGGAATGCAAAATACCATACTTACCCAAATAATCCAATAATTGCATAGCCACCAACCCTTCCATGAACTTGACAAAAAATGGGATGGAAGCCACTAGTTGATAGTTACTAAGGGGTCCTTTTACAAAGGCGTGCTGAAAAATGGCTTGCGGTAGCGTAGGCGCAGGTTTCGGGTGCGCACCAATCCATTTTTCAGCACTCCTATTAAAAAAAAGGCCTCTTTTTTTTTTTTTGCCGAAAATGGACGTGCAGCAAAATCAAAATTGCCGCGCGTCCATTTTGGGTCTCAGACCTAGTGGTAAAGGATCAGGGCGGTAATGACCTATGTGCGTCAAATGCCACTTGGCACGCATCCGTTACGAACATCCAAAAATAAAAAAATATTTTACAGACGCACGTATTGGATGCGTGCCAAAAATGAAATTACCGCTAGAGCCACACGGTAGTCATGCGGTAACTCCGTTTTGGCCTGGGTGCGCGTAGACACGCGGCTTAGTAAAAGGGGTCCTAAGTCAGTGTCTTCTTTACAATCCTTCACAACTGAGGTAATAACAATTTCCCCCAGCTCTAATGGCAAAATCCCCATAGACAGTAATGACTGCAGCCAGAAAAATAATAAAGTTTTAAATTGCAAAATACTTTCTTTTAACACATAAGCTAATAGATAGAATCTTTGAGCTAAAGTGATCAGCTAGTTGAGAAACTGAGGGGTGTTTTATCCAGACTCACATTTGTACCATCCCTGTTATCAGTAAGATCAGAGAGAACTTTAAATAACAACTTTACATCCATTGAATTTCCACAATTAAATTTGAGTAGTATTCTTTTCTTTTTAATTTTTAAAGCATATTTAATTTTTGTATTAGCTGTCCTCCAAACTAATTTATTATGAGCTGAGGGAGATTTAATCCAAATGCATTCCAATTTTTAACGCTTCAATTCCAATAGCTCTGTAAGTGTGACTGGTGATTGGCTACAGGATTTCACTAACACTGACAGACAAAGGGGTAAGAGTAAACAGAAGAATTCTTTTACTGTGTTCTAACGTACAAAAGCCTGTTGCATCACAGCCTAGTGCAGTGCTGTCAGTGTTCTTGTCAAACCCTAAGAACGGTGTTACTGTTCCAAACAAACACAGTCTAGAACATGCTTACCTTCAGCCTAGACACACAACATCGGAGTCTTCTAGGTAATTGTAGAACTTCTACCTTGATTGTCTTTCCTCCTGCTTTCATGCAGCTAAACTGCATCCTCTTAGCACCACCTGCTATAAGGTGGTTAATTTGCACCTTCAGTGAGGGAGTGTTCCTAGGGACACCTGCCACTATACCAATCACTCCCTCACAATTTCATTGTCAAACCATTTTTCAGATGTTTTCTTTTTATTAGACTTTAGCGCGACAAATTCATCTAAAATCTCCTTACTTAATGAAGAACATTGGTTCACAAATGTTAAAGGTTCTATAGAAGTACCAGTCTTGACCAAAAGGCCACTACATCAATTCTGCCGCTAGACTGAAAATTTCTCTGAGGCTTATTAGAAGAAGACTGAATCAATGAGAAATAATATTTCTTTTTGGTCTCCTTCAGTTTTTTATGGTAAAAATTGTAACAATGTTTGTAGTGTGCCAACCTTTCCTCTATAGTCTTTCTGCATGGCATGTCTGTCGCTTTAAGAGCCAAAGTCCGCCATGGAACCAGCGTTTATAACCTGAGCTTGAACCATAATTTGATCATGACTTAGCAGCATAGGAAATTTGACTAGTCAGAACATTATTTGATGTAGTGACTTGCTCACAGAGAGGTAAGAAACTGAATTCTGAAGGAAGAGAGGCGATAAGAGAAGGAAGTTGGAGAGTCAATTCCAAAAAACCTACCAGTGGGACAAGGCCTACTAGATAGGTTTGAGAAGGGGCCAGGGTTAGTTGAGAGGGGTTTTAATTAAATGAGCAGGTGATACATCCAGGGAATGGAATGCTGTTAAAGCCATGTAATTTAACCAAATCATGAAAATAATTTTTAAGTACAGGGTCCAGTATGAACCTTGCTGCATGAAGAGGGAAAGGAACGTGTTGAGTATGACTAAGATCTTCAAATAGGGAAAGAAAACGTTTATCATAAGCTCTCCATTGGTCATCAACATGGAAATTAAAATCTCCTAAGACAAGAAGGTTGGGATAATCGATAGTCGCCTTTGAGTCAAAAGCAACTGATCCCATTGGGTGGACCAAAAATATGGTGGAAAATAAATCAATAATAAATTCAATGGGTTGGGGAAAGGCAGCTTTACTAGTAGGTTTCAGAGTAAGAGAATATTTGCCACAAGCATCACTATGCCGCCTCCTCTACGAGCTTCATAATTTTTAATGAAGCAAAATTAGGCCGGAACAATTGATAGAACAAGCCTTCCTCCCCAGGTTTTAGCCATGTCTCTATACGGCAAAAGAGCACTGAGAGTGAGAAAAAGACACAGCATGAAGTAGCGGTAGATGGGATTTTATTACCAGGTTGCTGGGTGGAGGTACTGCAAAATATCAATGTCCATGGCCTCATCGGTGGCTCGGCACAAAAGGCAGTGTTCCCAATGCACAGAGGAATGGCCTAGTGGTTAGGGTGGTCCTGGGGAACTGAGGAACTGAGTTCAATTCCCACTTCGGGCACAGGCAGCTCCTTGTGACTCTGGGCAAGTCACCTAACCCTCCATTGCCCCATGTAAGCCGCATTGAGCCTGCCATGAGTGGGAAAGCACGGGGTACAAATGTAACAAAAATAAATAAATTCAGAGGTGCAGTAGAAACAGTTGTAAAATCCATGGTCAAATTTAAAAAATAAAAAATCCTTAAAGTGCTATAAAATATTTTTTAACCCCTGTAATTTTTTTTAACAAGTAATGGTTTCCCCAGAAGTTGCTCCAAGGAGCTCACACAGCTACCATACTATTTTGTCCTAAATTAAAAATAAAATTCTTTATTCTACCATTTGCTTTTTCAGATTGTTGGTCCCAGTCTCTGGTTTCCTCATCTTCACTTAGCTCTCCTGCCAGGATTCTCTGTACATTTGTCACTTTTGTCTCTCCTTTTCCTTTCAGATTTCTTCAATTTTTCTGCCTCTGTCCATTCTTTCTATCCAGATTTTCCTTTATTAACCATCTTTGCCTACAGCTTTCCCTCTCATTCCCTCACCCTGGTTCTCTTATTCCTCAGCCTGTCACTAACTGTATCCTCTTTCTTCCTCCATCTATCCAGCATTTGCCCTCCCCCCAATCCAGAGCCTGCTCTCTATCTCTTCCTCCCATTCCATCTAGTGTCAGCCCCCTTTCTCTCCCCCCCCCCCCCCCCTTCACTTTCCTGGCATCTTTCTCCTTTCTCTGTCTCCCTCCCCTCCCCCAACAGCCCGGCTGCTACTGCTGCTTCTCCAGACATTTTGGGTCCATATTGTGCATACGTGCAGCTGCTAAAAGGTGGCTGTGTATATGCAGAGTGCAGCCCCGTGATGGCTTTACCTTGTTTTGCCACTGCTGGTCTGAAGAAGCAGCGGCGAGGTGGGGAAGGTCTTGGTGACCCTGCTGTGTGGCAGTTTAAAAAATGGTGAGCGTCTGCACAACTGAAAAGGAACATTGTCGGGGCTATACTAAATTAATTTTTGAAGCATAAAGAGTTTTTATAGACTGTGTTTGACAATTGGGCTATTTTACACCATTCTACTGTTTTTATGCTATGTTTGAGGTCAGGTCTTTTTTGTTAATGAACTTATTATTTTTGTGGAATTTAGCACTATTTCCAATATATTACAAATGGTACATACTTGTACAGTAGACTTGCTCAGGGGTGAAGTTTGGGCAGAGCATGAAAGGAGTCATGAAATGTAGGTGTAATTAATAAAACATGTTCATATGCATATAAGGTATGCATTAACATTTGTGCTTGCTCTTGAGCAGGCTTAATGTCCATACCTTCAATCTAGGCAAAATTTCTAGGCCAAAAAATAGGCATATTTATGTCCTATTAACCCAGACACCATGTTAACAAAAAAAAAATCCCCCTGCAAATGTCAGTAGAAAGGAGGAACATGGGTACTACTAATTAGAAAATATTTCATGCTTGTTTTATTTTATCTTTTTTTGTAAAGGTGAAAGTGATGTCTTCCATTAGAAAACCTAAACGTATAATCATACTAGGAAATGATGAGAAGGAGTACCCCTTCCTTGTAAAAGGTGGTGAAGACCTCCGACAAGACCAGCGGATTCAACAGCTGTTTGATGTCATGAATATAATCCTTTCTCAAGATGCTGCCTGCAGCCAACGAAACATGCAGATAAAAACATACCAAGTTATACCCATGACTACCAGGTACATTGTTTGGCCTTTCCCACAATCAAGAAAAATATTATATCACAATGCATTGAGTGTTCATTGTTTGCTCAAGGTTACAGTAAAGCAGTATTCGATAAAAAGGTAAGTTCCCTGTATGCAGGTACCAAGTTGTGAACAACTTACGGAGGCTGATACTTGTGTGACAGTTTCTTGGTAGACTATTAGTATTGAAGCTCTGTAATAGAAACATAACAGAGAAAAATGAAGGCAGATAAAGACCATATGGCCTACTGCCTATCTGCCATCTATCCCTTCCTCTTCCTTAGAGATCCTATATACTTGTCACAAATTTTCTTGAATTCAGATACAGTTTTCATCTCCACCGCCTCCACCAGGCCATTCCATGAATTCACCACCCTTTCTGTGAAGAAATATTTCCTCTAGAGCTGTACCGACTTGCATATTTTTACTGTTCGGCCAAATATGAATGCTGAAGACAAATAATGGGCATTGAGCTTTAACATAACAAATAATAAAAGAAGCAATGTGAAATCAGAGATCCGATATTTATTTCAGTAGGATTTAACACAGTAGAACCCAGATTATTTGTATTTGAATTTAAATTGCTATTTTGCCGAATATAAATAATGTATCTGGGGCACTATTCGGGGCTGAATCGAAAACAAATATTTGCTGCGTATGTATTCAAACATCTCTATCATATCTCCACTCTTTTGCCTTTCTTCCAAAGTATACAGATTGAGATAATAAAGTCTGTCCCCATACACTTTATGACAAAGATCACTGACCATATTAGTAGCCATCCTCTGTACTGACTCCATCCTGTTTATATCTTTTTCAAGGTGCGATCTCCAGAACTGTACACAGTATTCTAAATGTAGGCTCACCAGAGTCTTATACAGGGCCATCATCACCTCCTTTGTCCTACTGGACATTCCTCTCCCTATGCACCTAATCATCTTTCTAGTTTTTACCTTTGCCTTTTCAACTTGCTTGATCACCTTAAAGTCGTCATATACGATCACACCCAAGTCCCGCTCGTCTTCTGTGCACGAAAGTTCTTCACTTCCTAAACTGTAGCATTCCCTCAGGTTTTTCCAGCCCAAATCTTAGCTGTCAAATTCTGGACCATTATTCAAACTTTGCTAGATCCTTCTTCATGTTATCCACATCATCAGGGGTGCCTACCCTATTGCAGGTTTTGGTATCATCTGCAAAGAAAGAAACCTTACCAGACAACCCTTCACCAATATCGCTTACAAAATAGTTTTACAAAATCGCTGACCCAGGAACCAAACCTTTTGGCAAACCAATGGTAATATCCCTTTCCTCAGAATGAGCTCCATTTACCTTCGCCCTCTGTCGCCTTCTACTCAACCAGTTCTTAACCCAGTCAGTCATTTTAGGACCCGTACCGAAGGCACTCAGTTTATTTATTAGTCATCTATGCATAGTGGTGTCAAAGACTTGCTAAAATCTAAATACACACAATGCTTGGTAGAGTGAAGAGGGAGCCAGGACGGGCCACCCTCATTGGCTGTCATATTCGTGATGTACAACTGCTCTGATCCTGACCCACTCCTCACTCTCTCTTATTGGTTCCAACTTTAGGTGGCCTGTACTCAATGGTGCGCTGGAGCCGGCTCGCCAGAGCCGATTGTTAACTTTTCAAGATTTTTGCGAGTTGGTTGTTAAATATAGCCATCTTCTGGCAGTGGTCAAAGCTGCTGTTCCTTACCCAACTTCTTTCTTCTATGTCCAGTCAGAGGCAGCGCACGCAGGTCTTCCGCACTGATGTTGGGGGTAAGGGGGAAAACATGTGGCAGCAGGAGCTCATGCATTTAGTCTATAATCTCGCACATTGCGCAGCGCGCCACTTCTTTTAAACGCCTACTGGTTGCATCTCTCGCAACCACCATTCAGCTTCTCGCGGGCTGCTAGGCTCATGGTAGAACGACTTTTGTAAGTACACCTTTGGAGTTTGTCTCCACTTTTTAAATTTAAATGCAGTTGGGAAGGTTGGATTTTTTGACAATAATTTTAATGGTCTGCTTTGCTGCAATAAAGCCTTTATTATCTTTTTGAAGTTTCTGTTGGCGATTTTAAACTTACACTTTAGGTCTGCATTTGACTCTTTTTCACAACCGTGCATTCTGATGTCTACTCCTTTATGAAGTCATCTTGTATACTGATTTCAGTTTCTGTGTTGTTTTTCCCATCCGGGGAGTTCTTCAAGGTACAGTTTACTTTTATGATCATTTGTGGTGGTATCGCATTCGTTTTTATTATTTATAAAAAAAAAAATTTATAATGTTGGTTTTTTAAGTCTTGTGGAGTAAATATTTGTTCTTGATTTAACCACATATGAACCGTTTTTTGGAAAAGAGGTTTATGTTTTTACTTTTCCCCATATGTTTTTATGATGTTTATAAATCCAGGGTTCTGCAGATCCCACGTGAAGATGCATGAGAGAGATTTTCATACAGTGTTTCCTCAGTATACAGATTTATCTTATGCATCTTCATTGTAAATATCCCAAAAACCCAACTGGCTAGGTATACCCCAAGAACTGGGTTGAGAAACACTGCAGTAGAGTCACCATACAAACAAACACCCGTGTACTTTAAACAAATTATATGGCAGCGGAAGGAGCATGTGCTGTTTCTAAGTTGATTGACATAATTTAAATATTTTTTGTGTGGCCAGTTGTAAGAGGGTAGCATTGCTGTTTGGGAATATGAGTTTGTGATACAGAACTGGAGCTTCAAAGCTTAGATTCTGACCAATCCTGTAGATAATCCAAATTTCACGCCACAAAGAAGAATTTGTTGAATGATGCTATGAATTATATAATGATGGTTTTACCGGGTAGTTTAAACAGGTTGGAGGGGGGGGGAGGGTTTCTTTTATATATAGAAGAAAAGTGGAGGGGAGAAGGGGGTTATGTATCGAAATGTTGTTTTCATTCTCCCCCACTTCCCCACACATACTCAAATATTTATCTAGAGACACCACTGCATTCAGGTCCTTTTTCTATTTTTCTATTTTTGAAACATAGTAACATAGTAAATGACGGCAGATAAAGACTTGTACGGTCCATCCAGTCTACCCAACAAGAAACTCATTTTATATGGTATGTGATACTTTATGTGTACACCTGAGTTTGATTTGCCATTCTCTGGGCACAGACCGTAGAAGTCTGCCCAGCACTGTTCTTGTACTATAGTTTCTGAAGCTAACGTCGAAGGCCCTTAAAATTTACACTCCAGCCCATCCATATCTTTTCAGTCACAATCAGGGCGTAGACGTCTGCCCAGTATTAGTTTTGCTTCCCAATTACTGGTGTTGCCACCCAATCTCTGCTAAGATTCTGTTGATCCATTCCTTCTAAACAGGATTCCTTTGTGTTTATTCCACGCATGTTTGAATTCCATTACCATTTTCATCTGCTCCACCTCCCACGGGAAGGCATTCCTCATATCCAACACCTTTTCTGTTAAAGAAATACTGACATTACTCCCGAGTCTGCCCCCCTTCAACCTCAATTCATGTCGTCTAGTTCTACTGGCATCCCATCTCCGGAAAAGGTTTGTTTGTGGATTGATAGCTTTCATATCACCCCTGTTTCTCCTTTCCTCCAAGGTATACACGTTCAGGTCGGCAAGTCTCTCGTACGGTTTGCAACGCAAATCCCATACCATTTTTGTAACTTTTCTTTGCATCGCTTCCAGTCTTTTTACATCTTTAGCAAGATATGGCCTCCAAAACTGAACACAATACTCTAGGGGCCTCACCAACGACTCATAGAGGAGCATTAACACCTCCTTTCTTCTGTTGGTTATACCCCTCTCTATGCAGCCTAGCATCCTTCTGGCCACGGCTCTCGCCGTGTCACATTGTTTCTTCACCTTCAGATCTTCGGACACCAACATCCCAAGGTCTCTCTCCTGAGTCAAACTTACTAGTCTCTCCACTCCTATTCAGTATTTCTCTTTTGGATTTCTGCACCCCAAGTGCATCACTCTACACTTCTTGACATTAAAGTTTAACTAGAAACTCTAAACACAGCTCCACACACGTTGCGTGCAAAAATCAATAAATACTACTGCTGTCACCCACACAGCCAAACAGCTAAACAAACCCCGCACCAAAAGTGGAGAAAAAAAGCCTCAGTATCGCCACCCAGCCAGCTCAGAGATTCAGACTATAAGGCGTGGACCCAGCGCACCATCATATGGCTCAAAACATACTCCACTCATGCATGTGTGGAGCTGTGTTTAGAGTTTCTACATAATTTCAAAGCTTGAGTGGATTATTGGCCATAAGACAATTAAATTTTAACTGCCAGACCCTCGGCCATTCTTCTAACGTTTGGAGATACCTTCTCATTATTTCTACTCCCTCCAGGGTATCCACTCTATTGGCTATCTTCGTGTCATCCTCAAAAAGTCAGACCTTTCCTTCCAACCCTTCAGCAATATCTCCCACAAATATATTAAACAGACTTGGCCCCAGCATCGCCCCCTGAGGAACTCCACTGCTCACCTTCCTTTCCTCCGAGCGGATTCCATTTACCACCACCCTCTGCCACCTGCCGGTCAACCAGTTTCCTATCCAGTTCAGCCCTTTCAGCTTATTCATCAGTCTTATGTGGGGGACACTATCAAAGGCTTGGCTGAAATCCAAGTAGACTACATCTAGCGCATGTCCTTCATCTAGCTCTTTGGTCACCTCGTCAAAGAACTCAATAAGATTTGTTTGGCAGGATTTTCCTTTGGTAAAGCCATGTTGCCTCAGGTCCTGTAACCTGTTGGCTTCTAGAAAGTTCCTTTCTTTCAGCAGCAACACCATTATTTTTCCTACCACCAATGTGAGACTTAGCGGTCTGTAGTTTCCCACTTCTTCCCTGTCTCCACTTTTGTGAAGAGGGACCACATCTTCTCGTCTCCAATCTCGTGGAACCTCTCCTATCTCTAAAGATCTATTAAATCTTTAAGAAGTGCCTCCAGGATCTCTCTGAGCTCCCTCAGTATCCTGGGATGTATCCCATCCGGCCCCTTAGCTTTGTCCACCTTCAGATTCTCCATCTGTTTATAAACTCATTCTTCTGTAAACAGTGCGATATCAACTCCATTCCCAGATATTTCCTCTGCAGCCAACTGCAGTCCTTCTCCAGGATTTTCCTCTGTGAACACCGAAGAGAAGTAATTGTTTAGTACGTTCACTTTATCCTCATCACTCTCTACATAGCCATTCTCATTATCTTTCAGTCTTGCAATGCCATTCTTATCTTTTCTCCTTTCTCCAATATATCTGAAAAAGGTCTTGTCACCTCTCTTTATATCTTTAGCCATTTTTTTCTTCCGCTCGCGCTTTCGCTAGCCGAATTTCCCTCTTCTTTAAGTTTAGTCCGATAATCTTTTCCGTGATCCTCTCGTTGCCTTTTGTATTTCTTGAGCAAAGCCTTTTTTGCTCTTATTTTTTCAGGTACTTGTTTGGAGAACCATATAGGCTTCCTATTTCTCTTGTTTTTGTTTACTTTCCTTGCATAAAGATCAGTTGCCATATTTATAGCAGCCTTTAGCTTTGACCCTAAACATTCAAGCAATCTATTACAGAATGGCTGAAGAGAAATTGTGTTTTATGACTGGCCAGCTCAAAAGCCCTGACCTAAACTCTACTGAAATGTTGTGGCAAAACCTGAAAGTAAGCATTTAATGCAAGCAAGCCCTCAAATGCCATAGAGCTGAAACACATTTGAATAGAAGAATGAACCAAAATTCCTCAAGGGTGATATGAGACACTGATCAACTAATCATTTCCTTAACTGTTAAATGATTGCTGTTTAAGGAGGTGCCACTATTTACTGAATTAATAATTTGCTTTTTTTTTTTTTTTAACACAAGCATACTTCTATTTCAGGGGTTCTCAACTCAGTCCTTGGGACACAGTAGCCAGTCAGTTTTTAGGATACCCACAATGAGTATGCATGAGAATACATTTGCATGCACTAAATTCATTGTATCCATTCTATGGAAATATATCTCAAGCATACTCATTGTGGGTATCCCAAAAACTGACCATCTAAGTATGTCCTGAGGACTGGGTTGAGAACCCATGTTCTAGTTGAATAAGTAATCGACTCAAATTAATAGGATACATTTTATTTGTTCAATGTAGTTTTGTAAGTAAGAACTGTACTAAAATATAGACCATTTTAGAGGATTCACAAATTCTCACAACTATACTTTAAAATTATTCTGATAAAAAGAGTTTTAGAAGTGAATTTGGACTCCGTATCAAATTAGGTTCTTCAGTGGTGCTTAACATGAAAATACAGATAATAGCACAGACATATCAGTTGTTAAAGACCAGAAATGCATGATTTACTCTGCTATTTAGAAAACTATAACCACAAACAAAAATTGTGGAATTAAAAAAAAATATATAAATTCTGAAACCCTATAATCTACACAAAATCTTTGACCCAGACTCCTCACTTTTCTTACTGTCCAACCCCAACTCGGACTCCTACTCTAAGGGAAATTTAATTGTAGAAACATGGGATATTTCCTTATGTACAAAATTAGGACTAATAGACCACAATATATATTTACTTGGTCTGAACAAAAAAACCCTGAACAAAAAAATGCTGTCAAATGAAAATATGCAATGTACTGTTACACTTAATATTTTAAAGAAATCTTCTTTAAAATATTAAGCGTGTAACAGTATTTTGCATATCTTTGAAGAATTTATCCTCAGAAAAAGAATTGCCTCAGTCAGATCCTCCCTTCAAGGAGGCTGTCAATCTGAACTAAATATTCTCAGAGCAGAAAACAGCCTCTCAGCACCAAACTTGGGTTAGTGGCAAAGCAGTAATCACCAAGGCAACATCTGTAACAATTTCAGGATATAATTTATATTTACCAGTACTTTAGATCCAGGACAAAAAAATATCTATATAAATAAAATCCCCCCTCAAACGTTCTGAAGCTCACTCCGTGGCAGTGAAGTACTGAACTCCTGTACTCTGTGTAGGCTAGGCTATGTGGACCACTCACCCTCACTCATAGACCCGCCCTCAGCCACACCCCATCTGCACATAAAAAGCAACCTCAACGTTCTAAACTTTGTGGCTTCAGGGTTCGTAAGTTCGAAGCTCTGTAACCACTTTTACAAACCATCTAACTCTGCCCCGCCCTCACGTCAAAATGTTATGACGTCGGGGGCGGGTCATAATGAACACAACTACACTAAGTTAGGAAGCCCATTGCTTGATCTGTCTTTTCACTCCCCAACGCAGTCGTCATTCCCACACACTGTAAACGAAGCACGCGTCGTCCCCCCCTAAAATCCAACCCCCCCTCTCTCACAGATGCCCGTGCACATCACCCCCCTCCAAAAACGCCAAACCACTCCCATGCTTCCACCCGCCCAACGCCCCTCCGCTCCCCGACATACGCTTCGCCCATCCCCAATACGTGCACATCGGCCACCCCCCTCCAAAATCAGCAAGCCCCCTCTACTACCCTCCCCTCCTCTTACTGGAGTCCCAGCCGCAGAACTGAAGGGCAACGTACTTCGCAGATTCTGCTGCCTTCCATTCTGTTCGCTATGAGCTCTGTGCCCTGATTGGCTGGTCCCGCCCTCATTTCCTGTTTCTGCAAGGGCGGGACCAGCCAATCAGGGCACACAACTCATTAAACTCTGGAATTCGTTGCTGGAGAATGTGGTGAAGGCGGTTAGCTTAGCAGAGTTTAAAAAGGGGTTAGACGGTTTCCTAATGGACTTGGGAAAAATCCACAATTCCAGGAATAACGTATAGAATGTTTGTACGTTTGGGAAGCTTACAAGGTGCCCTTGGCCTGGATTGGCCACTGTTGTGGACAGGATGCTGGGCTCGATGGACCCTTGGTCTTTTCCCAGTGTGGCATTACTTATGTACTTATATGTATATGCATTCCACTAAGGATTATATCTAAAATGGCTCCCCCTCTTGTCAGTTCCTGGACCAGTTGCTCTATGAAGTAATAATTTATTGCATCTAGGAATTTTAACTCTCTAGCACTCCCTGATCTAACATTTATCGTTTTGGGGTACTTGAAATCATCCATTATTATACTGTTGCCCATTTTGCCAGCTTTCTTAATTTCTGTAAACATTTCTTCATCTGTTCATTCTGTCCTGGCAGATAGTAGTATATCCCAACTAGAATACTCCTTCCTTTCACACGTGGAATTTCTATGCATAAGGATTCCATGCCGCTGTTTCATGTAGAATGTGTTTTGTTTGATTCAATTCTATATTTAACATACACTGCAACTCCCCCCTCAGATTTGATCCGCTCTATCATTGTGACATAATTTGTATCCTGTTAACATAGTTTCCCATTGATTGTCCTCCTTCCACCAGTTTTCGGAGATGCCTGTTGTATCTACCTCTTCATTTGCTATATACTCTAACTCCCATCTTATTTTTTAGGCTTTTAGCATTTGTATACAGGCACTTCGAATTGTGTTTTTTCCTTGCATCTACAAGCTGCTTAGAAGTTGATGGGGATAATATACATTGTTTACTCTGATCTCCCCTTACACACTCCTGGCATTTTTTTCACCACTGTTGAAACTTCTTTATTGGGATTCCCTAAATGTCCTGTTTGAGTAGTATCCTTCAAGGATGCTCCTGGGTTACTGTCAGCTCCCCCTCCCCCCTCCCATTTTAGTTTTAAAGCTGCTGTATCTCCTTTTTAAATGTTTGGGCAAGCAGCTTGGTTCCAGCCCGGTTTAGGTGGAGTCCATCCTTTCGAAATAAGCTCCTCGTTTCCCAGAATGTTCCCAGAATGTTGCCCATTTCCTAACATCTAAATTGCTCATTCCTGCACTATCATCTCAACCACACATTGAGACTTCAGAGCTCTGTCTGCCTCTTGGATCCTGCACGTGGAATGGGGATTATTTCCAAAAATGCTACCCTGGAGGATCTGGATTTCATCTTCTTACCTAAGAGCATAAATTTGGCTTCCAGAACCTCCCTTCCACATTTACCTTTGTTGTTGGTACCCACATGTATCAAGACTGCTGGCTCCTCCCCAGCACTCTCTAAAATCCTATCTATGTGACACGAGAGGTCCACCTCCTTTTTACCAGGCAGGCAAGTGATTATGCAGTCCTCATGCCCACCAGCCACCCAGTTATGTAAATGCCTAATAATGAAATCACCAACTACAACAGCTGTCCTAAGCCTTCCATCCTAGGCTGAAGTTCCTGGAGACACATCCTCAATGTGAGAGGATATTGCATCTGGTAAGCAGGTCCTGGCTACAGGATTATTTCCTACTTCACCAGGGTGATGCTGTCGTTTTAGGAGATCTCCCTGCTCCAAGGCAGCACAGAAGCTGCCAGACTGGAGGTAGGACTTCTCTACGGCGCTCTTGTAGGTCTCCTCTATGTACCTCTATGTACCTCTCTGTCTCCCTCAGCTCCTTCAAGTTTGCTACTCTAGCCTCAAGGGAACAAGCTCTTTGCATCAAGCTCACACATATAACCTCTCACCAACTGGGAGATAATCATACATGTGACACAGTACAAAAGACTGGATAGCACCCCTCTTGCTGCTGGACTGCTGACTGCATTTTAGTATTATTGAATTATTTAATTACAACTTAAGGTACTAGGGATATTAGACTAATATAGAGAGCCTTAAGATTATATGGTATATTGTGTGATTTATTTAGTGCTTGTTTCTCAGAAAGCAATGAAGTGTAATTAACACTCTGTAATGAAAACTCCCCTCTTGTTATCTTACTTGGAATAATTGACGGTAAATTAAGACTATAAATGAAGAGATGTGCTGTCTGTGGATGGAATGAAGACTTAGCCTCTTGTTGTAGTCTCCTTATTTACCTGGAGAAATGCAGCAATTTAATTCACAAAGAGTCTAGATTTCCATTCAGTAAAATCTTCGCATTCTAAAATCAGTATGAACAAATTTCAGATGGTCCTGATCTTGTCACTTTTATTTTTTCCCATGGAATTCTAACTTGCAATGGTTTGCTTTTTCTACCCAGGCTTGGACTAATTGAATGGCTAGAGGCCACCAATACCCTGAAGGATTTTCTTTACAATAGCATGTCGGAGGCAGAGCAGGAGAACTGTTCAAGGTATTAGCATTTGTTCTGTATGGTCTCATACATTTTGTGTGACCTTAGTTTTCTCTTGTTGAGATAATATGAATCACATGCTCATGGAGAACCTGCCCTTAACAATTACAATAGCAAGAACAACCACTGGAAATGCTTTATGCCATTTGTTTGAATTTGTGTAGTGATCTAATTAATGTTGCTTATGGTAGTCTTTTGAAAAGTAAATTAGAGATTTTTTGTCAACAGCACTACTAAACACTACAAGGACTGGATACAGAAGATGGGGAGGTGTGATAACATTTCACGCTATGAATATATGTATAGGTAAGTGGCAAATCTCTTTACGTATGATTATAGTAATATGAAATTTTTGCCCTTAACATAAGACAAGATACAAATATAAGATGAGGCATTTCACAATGACCAATCTGGTCATGTACTTGCCACCAAAATGTCTCCTCTTCTCAAAGGTCACAGCCACTGAAGACAGCACTGCTACCAGGCTGCCTTCCCACCCGTGGTCTAGGTGTGAAAGAAGGAAGGGTTGGATAGCATCATGTCTGTAATGCCACTGCAGATTCTTGCAGCTACCACTGGCAGGAGGAAATAATGCAATCTGCCCTTGTAATTCCAGCTGTGATAACCCTGGGGTCCTGCCTTTATTCCACTTCTTTGCTATGACTACTTTTCCCAGAGGTCCCTTTCCATTTTTCCTATTACATGGTGGTGGGGTTGTTGCTATTGCACCCCAAGAAGTCAGTGTCCCTCCAGCCTGTCTGCTTGATTTCCTTATTTATACAGTCTTACAATTCACCTCACCAGACCTAAATCTTTGCCACCTCACCTCACAGTTCCTAATTCTACTGCTTGCAAACATGACCTATGAGACCCCCCTCCCCATGCAGAAATAAAATGCAAACAATTTAATTTGCATATGAGTAATTGCATATAGAATTCTGAATGACTAATACTTTGTCACCCATTCCCTTCTCCTCTTGGTGTAGCTAGTATACTCTTCAGTTCTGAAGTAATTAGTGTGAATTTGTTTCCTGGTTTTATTAAAAGCATTTTTTATTGAACATTTTCCATAATTGGTGGTTCCAGAATTAAATGTGAAATAGTGTTACATCATGCTTTAACCTAGAAAAAGCGAAGATACTTACCTGTAGCAGATATTCTCCGAGGACCACAGGCCTTATATTCTCAGATGTGAGTAACATTAGTCTGCATTGCCGGTCTGGAGCTTGTAACAAACTTAAAAATATGTCTTTGAGCACGAGATGCGCTCCACCACACAAGTGTGAGTGCCTTCCCGCCTGCCATAAGAGCGCGGGACCAGCAATATAATATAAAGCATAATAAAAAGGAGACAACTTCAAGGGAAGGTGGGGGAGGGTATGTGAGAATATAAGGCCTGCTGTCTCAGAGAATACCTGCTACAGGTAAATATCTTTGCTTTCTCCAAGGACAACAAGCAGGGCTATAATTTTCACATGTGGGAATCCCTAGCTGCCAGGCTCACTGAAAATGACAACCATTAGTCAACTGAACCTTGCAGTGGTGAGGGCAAAAAAGTAATTAACCTGAAACTATATACAATCTAAGTGAGAGTGCAGCCTGGTACAGAACAAAATGGGCCAAGGAGGGTGGAGTTGGACTCTAGAAGACCCCAAACAAATTCTGCAGCACTGCCTGTGCAAACTGTTGAATCAGGTATCTTGCTCAAGGCAGTAATGAGATGTGAATGTGTGGACTGAAGACCACGTCACAGCCTTGCAAATTTCTTCAGTGGAGGTGCTATCAACACATCCATGGCTCTGGCATCATGAGCCCTGACATGACCCTAAAAGGTCAGCCCAGCCTGGGCATAAGTGAAAGAAATGCAATCCGCCAGCTAATTGGAAATGGTGTGTTTCCTGATGTCGACCCCGATCTTATTGGTATCAAAAGAAACAAAAAGTTGGGTGTACTGTCTGAAGAGCCTAGTCAGTTCCAAGTAAAAGGCCATGGTGTACAATGCACTTTTGCCAGGATGGGCATGAGGTTGGGAGAAGAATGTGGCAAGACAATTTACTGGTTTAGATGGAACTCCAACACAGCCTGAAGTAGGAGCTTAGGGTGCATGTGGAGGACTATTGTTATGATGAAACTTCGCATAAGGTGTAACTGCCATTAAGGCATGAAGCTCAAAGACCCTGCAAACTGAAGTAACAGCCACCAAAAATATGACCTTCCAGGTCAAATATTTCATATGACAGGAATCAAGTGTCTCAAAAGGCGCTTTCATGAACTGGGTAAGAACGATGTTGAGGTCCCATGACACTGGTGGAGGTTTGACAGGGGGCTTTAACAGCAAACCTCTCATGAAGCAAATAACTACAGGCTGTCCAGAGATGGGCTTACCCTCTACATGAAGGTAAGCACTAATTGCACTGTGATGAACCCTTATGGAGTTGATCTTGAGAACAGACTCTGAGAAGTGCGGAAGGTATTCATGCAAGGTCTGTGTAGAGCGGGAAAATAGGATCTAGGGCCTTGCCCTCACACCAGATGGCAAATCTCTATTTGAAAGAGTAGCATGTTATTGGAATTTTTTCTGGAAGCCAAAAAGACTCTAGAGACACTCTCAGGAAGATGCAAGGAAGCAAATTCTAAGCTGTCAACATCCAATCGGAAAACACTTCAATCTCCACGGTTCTTGGGAGGATAACCCCAGAAGAAGAGGGAACCAGATCTGCTGTGGCCAGTAGATAGTGATCAAGGTCATGGTCCCACAGTCTTGCTTATTTTCAGCAAAATATTCCCCACAAGAGGAATGGGAGGATATGCATACAGAATTCCTGTCCTCCAATAAAGGAGGAAGGCATCTGAAGCTAGTCATGGGCCTGGAGCCTGGAACAGAACTGAGGGACTTTGTTTTTTTTTTTCAATTCTCTTTATTGTCATCAGTACAATACATGCTTATAAAATGCATGATCTAGTACAAACCACCAACTCTTATAACATCAAAACTTTCGTCACATAAAAACATAACCAGTGTACATAAAGCACAATTGCACTAACATTTTCTTCTATACCTTCCCCTCCCCCCTGCCCTGAACCCCCCCAGGCCTGCCCCCCCTCCCCCCCTATATGATCTTCATCGGTTCTAGGAAACCTTACTATCTTAACATATCTTCTAGTTTCTGCCAGAGCACTGCGTACTGCCTGTTATCTAAATTTGGAGATTTCTTATACAATATGTTCTCGTGCTTTGCTATATCTTTAACCTTTGCCACCCAACAGGCATAGGGTACTGGTTCCGCCCTGATCCAACACTGCAGGATAGTTTTTTTTTGCTGCCAGGGTAGCCATATATAAGAACCTCCTCTGTGGTTGAGAGAGCCCCTGTTCCAGGAGATCTGCCTGGTCCCCCAGTAACAACGCTGGATAGGACCATTCTACCGTCCCCTGGATTATTGCGTTCAGTACCCCAAATATTTGATTCCAAAGTTCTAATTTAGGGCATTCCAGGAAACTATGCAGGAAGGTGCCTATGCCTGCCTGGCATTTGGGACATATGTCTGATTCCCACAACTTCATTTTCTTCCCCTTTTCACAAGTGATAAATGCCCTATGTAGCAGTTTAAACTGGGTTTCTTGCCAGTCTGCACATTTAACAAATTCGGCTAATGACACAAACAGGAAATCAAACTGAGGCTGCGTATATTCAGTTCCCAGCTCTCTATTCCACGCAGCGACAGCTCCTCCCCTCCCCCCATCTGGTATAGCCATCTTCGTCAGCTTGTACCACATAGATAATTTATTGGCCTTCGGGGGTAAACATATCACTTTTTCATCCAATTTCCCATATGACCATCCCTTCCCATACTTCCTCCACACCTGTAGCCAGTAATGTCTTGCTTGTAGGTATTGTAACATGTGATTGTTTGGAACCCTCCATATTTCCTTCACTTGCGAGAAGGGAGGGAAGCCATCGCTCTCCGTGGATACCAAGTCTCCCCAAGTCACACACCCTTTTTCTGCCCATCTTTTAAATACAGATGGTCCCATACCTGTCGGGAAGTCTACCAGCCCCACTATTCTCTGAAAGGGCGAGACAAACGGGCTTCTATCCTGTCTGCTCCTCCACCACTTCCATGCCAAGCGGAGCGGTGTAAGAAAGCTATACTGCTTGTTTGCAATGGTACCCAGTCCTGGTGATGTGTGTATTAAATTTATGAACGAATATGGTTTACACCAGTCCTCCCACCATTGGTTTGGAGTAAATTTTGATTGGCCACTGATACCTTCGTAGATTATACGCATCAGGGCTGCCACATTGTAAAGTCGTAACTCAGGTAGGTTAAGGCCTCCCCCCTCCCTGTTACGTATCAACATCTGATGTCCTATGCGTGCACTTTTATGCCTCCAAATAAAGGATCTTATAATGGATCTAAATAGCCTCTCGTCCTGCCTCTTAATCCATATAGGTATTGCTTGCAATGGATATAATAGCTTTGGTAACAGAACCATCTTAACCAATGCTATCCTGCCATAAAGTGATAGGGGGAGATCTTTCCATCTCTCACAAGTTATCCTGATCTTATCAATTTGTTCCAATATGTTTTTCTTATACATCACTATAGGGTTAGTACTCAAGAAGATCCCCAAATAGCGCATTGCCTGTGATACTGGTGGTATAGGGAGCCTGCCAAATCCTGGTTTATCTTGGGTTCCTGATAGTGGGAGTAATTCAGATTTTTCACAATTGACCCTTAACCCCGATACGTCCCCGAATTGCTTTACTAAGAGTAGTGCCTGATCTAGGTGAGTGAATGCGTCTTGCAGATACAAAAGGATATCGTCTGCAAATAAGTTGATGCGGATCTCCTTCCCCCCCACCATGAGGCCCCTAATCCTGTCGCTTTGTCGTATTTTAATCGCCAATGGCTCAATTGCCAGCAGGAACAGGAGTGGCGATAGTGGGCACCCCTGCCTTGTTCCCCTTTGTAACTCAAAGTCTTCTGTTAGGGTGTTATTTATTATCAGCCTCGCTCTCGGCTTAGTGTATAGAGACTTAACCCATTCAATAAATCTACCACTAATCCCATATTTCTCCATCACCCAAAAGAGATACTGCCACGATATGCTGTCGAAAGCTTTTTCCATATCTAGCCCCGCTATCACCTCGTTCCCTTTTGTTCCTTTATAGGTGTGTATTGCTGCCATTGCCCTAATAAGATTCATTGAGGCATATCGACCTGGGACAAAACCCGCCTGGTCTTCCTGTACCACTCCAGAGAGCGCCAGATTCATTCTTCGCGCTAAAATAGCTGCAAGAAGTTTGACATCCTGATTTAACAGGGATATGGGTCGGTAAGAACCCACCTGGCCAGGATCCTTTCCTGGTTTAGGGATTAAGATAATATGTGCTAGATTTTGATTATTTTTCCCTTCACCTTCACCCCCTGATAAGTCATTATAGAAGTCAACCAGTGGTTTAGTAATATCTGTCATTAAGATCTTATAATATTCCGGCCCATATCCGTCTGGGCCTGGGGCTTTAGTCAGTTTTAATGCTTTAATGCCTTGCCTGACCTCCTGCTCTGTTATAGGGGCGCTTAAGTGTTGTGCCTGCTCTGTGTTCATCTGTGGTACCTGTAAGCCCTCAAAGAAAGCGTCCCTCTTTGGTAGGTCCAAGTCCCTTACTGCGTATAATGACTGGTAGTAGTGAACAAATTGTGTATGTATTTGAGCCTCTTCTTGGTATACTCTGCCTGCGCTATCTTTTATTGATGTAACAATCTGTCTTTTCCTATACGGTCTCACTAGGTTTGCCATAAGTTTCCCTGCCTTATTGCCCCAGTGAAATAATTTGAATCTCTGATAGTATATATCCCGTTCTGCTCTGGCATTAAGCAATTGGTCAATACATTTACGGAGCCGACCCAGTTTCTCCCTGTGCTCTTTATCCATGCTTCCCATATGTTGCCTGCGCACTTGCTGGTACTCAGCCGATAAAGTTAATAACTCTGCCTCTGTTTTTTTCTTTTTCCCAGCGGTATACGCCAATATATGGCCTCTCAGAACAGCCTTGGCCGCCTCCCAGTATATCACTGGACTCACTCCCGGAGTATTATTATCCCTTTGATAGTCTTCCCACTTCTCTCTCAAGTATGTTTTAAACGCTTCATCTCTATATAGTGCAGGGGAGAACTTCCATATCCTCTCTGAGGTCCCCTTAGTATATTCTATAGAGTACCCAATAGCTGAGTGATCTGACAGTGTGTTGTCTAGTATTTGTGCTGCTTTTGAGACTGGAAATAGGGCCTGTGATACAAGAAAGTAGTCTAGTCTAGAATACGAGTTATGTGGATTAGAAAAGAATGTAAAGTCTGAATCATAGGGATGCAGAATTCTCCACACATCTATCAACCCCAGTTGGTGTATCAGAAAATTGACTCCCCTATGTTCCCATCCCTTTGTTTTGGGTTTACTTGGTTTACAATCAATAGTGGGGTCTGCAGTAATATTGAGATCTCCTCCTAAGATTCTCTGGTATTCCGGGTACCGCGCCAACTGTGCTACTATATCTGAAAAGAATTTATGGTTGTAGGTGTTTGGCCCATATATGTTGCAAAGGCTGAGCTTTCGGCCCCACAGCTCTCCCATCACTATAACGTACCTTCCCTCTTTATCTTGTAATACCTTGTGGATGGCTAAAGGTAGCTGTTTGTGTACCAAAATAGCAACTCCCCTTTGTCTGCTGTTAAAGGATGAGCAAATTACCTCTCCCACCCACCCTCTCTTCAGTTTCACATGCTCTGAATTGGACAAGTGGGTTTCTTGGAGAAAGGCTATGTCCGCCCCTTCCTTCCTAAGCCAGGATAGTATTTTAGTGCGTTTAACTGGGGAGTGAACCCCATCTACATTCAAAGATAGTATCTTCAAGTTAACCATCTCCCATTCTTTTTTCCATAATCTGCATGTCGTCTATTTTTATCTTTTTATGTTCCCGGTTGGCCTCCCAGCTGGACCCACCAGGAACTTTCTGCTCCTGAGTATCGGTTTCCATCATAGAGTTTTCCCATCTTTCCCTTTGCAGGCAATTCTCTTCCCCCCCACCCTTCCCTTCCCCTCTCGAATTCCCCTTGCTGTCCCCTTCCCCCTCATTCACACAGTCCCTAACTCTTCTCCCTCCCCTCCCTCCCCCTTCCCCTTCATATCTCTTCTGATTCCTCCTCTTCTTCATCCTTCTCCTTCCCGTCTTCATACAACAAATACAAACATCATTACTCCTCCCTCGAATACTTTGCCCAGTGATACATCCCCTATCCCCATATTCCATTATCATCTCCCCCTCTTGAAAACAACATTACACAGTCCGTGTACATAACATTCTTTTAGCTTGCTAGAATTATCTCTTAGAATATTGCTCGAGATCTCTGTACTCTGCTTCATTACCACAGTTCCATGTTTACTACATCACCTATTCGCTTAATGTCAGACTTCATAGGATCAGTATCTTTGTTAATAACCTGTTCATGGCATTTTTTGCCTGTTTGGGGGCATGATTTTTTCCCGCTGATATCTCAGTTCTGACCCCCACCATAGGGAATCTCTTGACAATAACTGTTACCCCCCCATCTGGGACTTTCCAGTTAGGCTCTCGCTGTACGAGCACAGAGTAAAAACATTATTAAATCAAACCAATATATCCCATTCGATCTGTCCCTCGAAGAGGTGTCACCTTCCTTAGCTATCCTCCTGCTGATACCACTCTGTTCAATTTTCCCGTGAACACCTTTCCAGCTAGATTCTCTTTGTGTAATCAAAAAATAAATTCAAAGTTAAAGCACGCCATTATATCCCATTCGATCTGTCCCACGGGGAAATTTTACCTTCAAATAGCTATTCTCCTGCTGGTACTTCTCTATTCAAACGTTCCATATACGCCTTGGCTTCTGCTGCTTCTTGGAACATCAGAGCTTTTCCTTCATGCCACACTTTTAGCTTTGCAGGGTATAAAAGCGAAAATCTGATGCCTTTGCTGTACATCTGAGAACACGTGGGAGCCATTGCTCTCCTTAGCTGCGCCACCGCCAGGGAGTAATCATTAAACAATAAGAGCTTATGTCCCTTGTATTCCAGCTGTGCTTGCCTAGATCTTCCCTGCTTTAGCAGCGTTTCTTTCTCTCGCCAATTTGTATAATGAGCAATTGCTGTTCTGGGTTTATTATCTCCTTCTTTCCTGCTCCCGATTCGATGCGCACGGTCGCACTGCCATGTGCCGATATCTTCTCCTAGGCCCAACTGCGTCGGTAGCCACTCGCTAAAGAATTTATATAGTTCTCCCTCTTTTACTTCTTCGGGAAGCCCTACCACTCGCAGATTGTTGCGTCGGTTTCTATTCTCTTGTTCCTCTACCTGTGCCTTGAGGGCTGCTGCTTCTTTCTGCAGGTTCTCAATCTGGGCCGCCATATCCGTTGTTGTGTCTTCTTGGGTAAGCATTCTCTGTTCCACCTCTGTTAGCCGGCGGGCCTGCGTGTCAAATTTCTCGTTAATTTCCTCAACCGCCGAATGGATTTTGTTCAAACGGTCTTCCAATGCCGCTGCTACAGTTGAGGAAATCTCTTTCGCCCATTCTCCCGCGTTTTTCTCCGGCCCAGGTAGGGAGTCTGAGGGCGTCGCCATCTTGGCCGCCTTTCCTGCGGGAGTGTGCTTTTGTTTTAAGGCGCCCTGATTTCTAGTGGGCATACCGCTTGTCCCGTTTCTTCGATTGCAGTCCCCTTTTTGCTGTGCGTTCTCTGACCTTTCGCTCTATTCTGGGGTCTTTCAGGGTATAAGAAATGTTTCATATAGCCGGTTTTTGCAAAGGATTCGAGGGAGCTCTCCCTTCTTGCTGCTGCTCAGGAAGCAGTCATCACGTGACCTCCACTGAGGGACTTTGTGATTGGACTGAGTGGCAAAGAGATCTACCGAGGGGTTGCCCCACACTCAGCAGCTCTCGCGGGCAACACCTATGCTGAGGGACCACTCGTGTGGTACTTGACCCTGAGGGACCCACATTCGAGAGCATTGTCCGTCAGGTGTGTCCTAACTGGAAAAGAATTTGAGAACCATTGGTCTACAGGCAGGCTTCCAACAAAATGAAAACAAAATAAAGCTAAATAAAATTTTTAAAAATTGTAAAAATAGGCAAAAAATCCAACAAAATAGGGGCAAGATAACCACCAAATAGGTTGTGCTATTAGTCTGCTCCTGATGGAATAACGTGTATAGAATGTTTGTACGTCTGGGAAGCTTGCCAGGTGCCCTTGGCCTGGATTGGCCGCTGTCGTGGACAGGATGCTGGGCTCGATGGACCCTTGGTCTTTTCCCAGTGTGGCATTACTTATATACTTACGTAATACCACATACCTGAGAGGTATTTTGTTCCACAACAAAAGACCTGCTGCCAAAAAAGCCCTGTGTCTCAACCAGGAGCCTCTAATATAGCTAACTGCTGGAATATCCAATACTAAGCTGCCACTAGAGCATAACAACCAACTTGTTCTAGGGTTATCTTCGAAGCTGAATATTGAGGATCTATTGCCTGTATGGCAGAGAACATCATACACAACATTTTTAATTTAATTTGCTTTTCAGTAGGAAACTAATGTAAACAATCCAGTAATAGACAAGGTGACATCCACCTAGGCACCCAATGAATTAATCAGGGCAGTGTTCTGACCTATCTGAAATCTACACAAGACATTTTGGAATCCTAAATATAAAGATTTGCAATAATCTAAGATGGGGAGAATCGACAGTTGGACCACCAGGTCTCCACGTAAAACTTTGTTTTTCAAAAACAGATCTAACAGTCCTGGAAACCAGAGTTTCTCCTGAAAAAGATCAGTCCCAGCATCATTCCAAATCTCTAAGTGTATCAAAAATACTCCATTGTAAATTCAAAGATGCAATTACCTGATTTACAGTCAAATGCAGTATAAAGATCTCGGTTTTCTACTTATTTAGAACAAGCCAACACAGCTGACTCTCAATAGTCTATAAATCTGAATTCAGTTTTTCATTTTTTTCTCATTCCACACCCCCTCTCTCTTCCCCCGCTCCCGCCAGGGTACAAAAAGTTGGACATCATCCGCATACAGGAATCCAGGCATTCCCAGCTGCTCAATCAAGAATCCCAAAGGGCATAAAAAGATTATAAATAACAGCAGGGAAAGATGAGACTTGCGCTGCAATCATTGATCACCTTAGGGGAAGGGGAACTCCACATGGTACTTCAGTGGTGTATTTTTTCTTCTTTTCTGGTCTTGGTTTTCAGTAGTTGTTTGCTAGAGCCAGGGCAGTAATTGCTTGGTTTACAGAACCTGATCCTGAGTAATGTTTTTGCTGCAGTCTTATTCTAAATTTTCCTTGGTTTACAGAAAGGCTTAAGAGTTGTCAGTTATAAGTACTGTCAAGTACATCCTTAACTAAAACCATAAGACTGCAGTGGCGTAATTAAGATTGAATGGGCCCTGTTTATAAAAATTAAGATAGGCTCCTTTAATGCCATATTTCCTAATGGGTCCCCTTCAGTGCTGCAGTCAGGGTGAGGGTGGGGGTGTTCAGGAATTGAGGGATGTCTGGGACAGAGTATGTGTGAGTCTGGAGGTGTTTTTGTAGGGTAGGATGGCACATGTAGGGTGTGCAGGGATTACCTAGGACCATAGGAGCTTGTGGAGATGTCTTCTATGGGTGAGATGTCTAAGGTGTGGGAATAGGGACTTGGGTATGTCAGGGATTCAGTGGGAATGTGTGTATGTGACTTTTGTCATGTGGAGTGTTCGAGACTATGGAGCAGTAGGAAGGGGGTACATGTGTGTAAGAGACCAAGAAAATAGTGTTAGATGCACAATGAGGGCATGGGAGTGGACTGCTCTGATGAGGATTCTGCCTGTGGTGATGGTGCAGTGGGGGGGGGGGGGGGGGGGTCTGAGGCAATGGCGTTGCCAAAAGGCAGTTTTTGGATTGGCCAGTGGGTAGTTTGGGTGGTCATGTATTTCCTCTTCCTTTACACCACCCCCACCCCCTAATGTTAAAAAATAAATACCTTAGGTAGCAAAGATCCCCAGCCTGCCAGCTAAAGACATCCACAACCCACCAAGCCATGTTTAGGCAAGTTGAGCAGTTAAAAGCAGTGCTCTGAGCCACAGACACCAGCAACCCAGGCATGCTTAGTTCTCACGCATTAACTGAACAAGCATGAGAATTGAGTATACCCACAGTGCCAGTGTCAGCAGTTTGGAGCAACCACCACTGACTGCCTCAGTTTTTTGAAGGGTTCAGTGAGCTGTAGATGCCTTCAGCTGGTGGAGTTCGTTTGGCGATCCCTGCCAGCTACGTGAATGGTACACCTAGAGTTGCGAACATTTTGAAAGATAAAAGCTTGGCACTTGTCACTTCCCTGCTCCACCACTCTTCTGCCCTTTGCCACACCCTGACCCACACCCAACAGTGAGGGCATCAGTTCAGGACTGGTAGTTGCAATCAGGGCAATTGCTCTGGGCCCCAAGCCTGCCTGAATCTAAAGAAGGCACAGCCTGGTAACAAGCTTTGGGGTTCCCTCCCAAATTTCTGCCTTGGGCCCCAGTTATGTCTAACACCAGCTTTATACATTACAAAAACTGGCATATTCCAATCACTAAATAGAAAATAAAATTCTTCCTTCTACCTTTGCTGTCTGGCCTTTTTATTTTTCTGATTATGTTGTCCCAGTCTCTGGTTTCTATGTTCCTCGTGTCCAGCATCGCTTTCCTTGCTCTTATCCTTCCCCAGGGCCAGTATTCCTTCACTCGGGCCCAGCACCCCCTCTCTGTGTCCTGTCCCTCAATGCAGCCAAAATCTCCCGAATTCCTACCTTCGTGCCTAGCATTTCCTATGAAGGTACCCAAAGAGAAAAGACACCCCCAAATCACTAAAACCAAAACACATACTTGGAAATGTAGATGGAAAGTGATGACCACAAATGCTCGCAGTCTAAGCAATAAAGTTTATGACCTTCATGCCCTAATCTTGGAGGTAGACTTGGACATAGTTGCAATCACAGAGACATGGCTCAATGGTTCCCATGAATGGGATGCAAATATACCAGGCTATAATCTTTTTTAGGAAGGATAGAGAGGGGCGTAAAGGTGGAGGAGTAGCTCTGTATGTGAGAAATGATATCACAGCGACTGAAATGACAGAGAACTGGGGAAAGGAAGAAGCGATATGGATCACCTTAAAAAGAGAGGATAGTACCTCTGTCCATGTGGGTGTTGTCTACAGACCTCCGACACAATTGGAGGACCTAGATAAAGATCTGATCGCTGATATTCAAAAGTTGGGGAAGAAAAGAGAGGTGCTGTTGGGAGATTTCAATCTGCCGGATGTAGATTGGACGGTTCCGTCTGCGGAATCGGAAAGAAGTAGAGAGATTGTGGATGCTTTTCAAAGTGCTTTGCTCAGACAAATGGTGTCAGAACCCACGAGGGAGGGAGCGACGCTAGATCTGGTACTCACAAATGGGGATAATGTGTCAAATGTCCGACTGGGTGCCCACCTGGGCAGCAGTGACCATCAAACGGTTTGGTTTGATATGACGGCTGAAGAGGAGGGTGGCCACTCAAAACTCAAAGTCCTGGATTTCAAACATGCTGACTTTAGTAAAATGGGGGAATACCTGAGAAAGGAGCTGATGGGATGGGAGGAAATACAAGAAGTGGAAGGACAGTGGTCCAGGCTGAAAGAAGCTATAAATAGGGCCACGAACCTTTATGTAAGGAAAGTAAATAAAAGCAAGAGAAAAAGGAAACCGATATGGTTCTCCAAGCAAGTGGCTGAGAAAATAAAGGCTAAAGAGTTGGCATTCCAGAAATACAAAAAAACTCAAGAAAAGGGACACGAGGAGGAATACCGGATGAAACTGAAAGAAGCCAAGAGAGAGATACGTCTGGCGAAAGCGCAAACGGAAGAACAAATGGCTAGAAATGTAAGGAGGGGTGGCAAAATTTTCTTCAGGTATATTAGTGAAAGGAGAATGACTAAAAAGGGAATTGTGAGACTAAAAGATACTGCGAACCGCTATGTGGATAATGATGAAGAAAAAGCAAATTTGCTAAATAGATACTTTTGTTCTGTTTTCACAGAAGAAAATCCTGGAGAAGGACCGCGATGGACTGCAAAAAGTACAAATGAAATTGAAGTGGATAGAGCACCGTTCACAGAAGAGAGTGTGTATGAACAACTTGAAAAGCTAAAGGTGGACAAAGCCATGGGACCAGATGGGATCCACCCTAGGATATTGAGGGAGCTCAGAGAGGTTGTGGTGGGTCCTCTTAAAGATTTGTTTAATAAATCCTTGGAGACGGGAGAGGTTCCGAGGGATTGGAGATCGGCGGATGTGGTCCCTCTTCACAAAAGTGGTGATAGGGAAGAAGCTGGAAACTACAGACCGGTAAGCCTCACTTCGGTTATTGGAAAAGTAATGGAAGCGATGCTGAAGGAAAGGATAGTGAATTTCCTGGAAGCCAATAAGTTGCAAGATCCGAGACAACATGGATTTACCAAAGGGAAATCGTGCCAAACGAACCTCATTGAGTTCTTTGGGTGACAGGAGAATTGAATCAGGGACGAGCTATGGACGTAATCTACTTAGATTTCAGCAAAGCTTTTGACACGGTTCCCCACAGGAGGCTCTTAAATAAACTGGATGGGCTGAAGATAGGACCCGAAGTGGTGAACTGGATTAGGAACTGGTTGACGGACAGACGCCAGAGGGTGGTGGTGAATGGAATTCGCTCGGAGGAGCGAAAGGTAAGTAGTGGAGTGCCTCAAGGATCGGTGCTGGGGCCGATTCTGTTCAATATATTTGTGAGTGACATTGCCGAAGGGTTAGAAGGTAAAGTTTGCCTATTTGCGGATGATACTAAGATCTGTAACAGAGTGGACACCCCGGAGGGAGTGGAAAACATGAAAAAGGACCTACGTAAGCTAGAAGAATGGTCTAAGCTTTGGCAATTAAAATTCAATGCGAAGAAATGCAAAGTGATGCACTTAGGAAGTAGAAATCCACGGGAGACGTATGTGTTAGGCGGGGAGAGTCTGATAGGTACGGGCGGAGAGAGGGATCTTGGGGTGATAGTATCTGAGGATTTGAAGGCGACGAAACAGTGTGACAAGGCGGTGGCCGTAGCTAGAAGGTTGTTAGGCTGTATAAAGAGAGGTGTGACCAGCAGAAGAAAGGGGGTGTTGATGCCCCTGTATAAGTCGTTGGTGAGGCCCCACCTGGAGTATTGTGTTCAGTTTTGGAGGCCGTATCTTGTTAAGGATGTAAAAAGAATTGAAGCGGTGCAAAGAAAAGCTACGAGAATGGTATGGGATTTGCGTTACAAGACGTATGAGGAGAGACTTGCTGAACTAAACATGTATACTCTGGAGGAAAGGAAAAACAGGGGTGATATGATACAGACGTTCAAATATTTGAAAGGTATTAATCCGCAAACGAACCTTTTCCGGAGATGGGAAGGTGGTAGAACGAGAGGACATGAAATGAGATTGAAGGGGGGCAGACTCAAGAAAAATGTCAGGAAGTATTTTTTCACGGAGAGAGTAGTGGATGCTTGGAATGCCCTCCCACGGGAGGTGGTGGAAATGAAAACAGTAACGGAATTCAAACATGCGTGGGATAAGCATAAAGGAATCCTGTGCCGAAGGAATGGATCCTCAGGAGCTTAGTCAAGATCGGGAGGCGGGGCTGGTGGTTGGGAGGCGGGGATAGGGCTGGGCAGACTTATACGGTCTGTGCCAGAGCCGGTGGTGGGAAGCGGGACTGGTGGTTGGGAGGCGGGGATAGTGCTGGACAGACTTGTACGGTCTTTGCCAGAGCCAGTGGTTGGGAGGCAGGGCTGGTGGTTGGGAGGTGAGGATAGTGCGGGGCAGACTTATACGGTCTGTGCCCTGAAGAGCACAGGTACAAATCAAAGTAGGGTATACACAAAAAGCAGCAAATATGAGTTATCTTGTTGGGCAGACTGGATGGACCGTGCAGGTCTTTTTCTGCCATCATCTACTATGTTACTATGTTATCCTCTTCCCCAATCTAGCATCTCCTCTTTTATATCCCTATCCTCCTATGTCCTTATTCCCCCTACCCTCTTGCCCTTACATCTTTCCTCAAGGTCATATTTCCTGGCTGAACACCCTCTCCTCTCCTCTCCCCCCCCCCCCCCCCCCCCACCTTCCATTCATCTACTCTCCTCCAGATCTTTCTGTCCCCTGCAACAGCTCCCTTCCCTGCAACCCTTCTGGCCCTTCACCAGTAGCTGCCACCAGATCACCCAAAACCTGTAGGCAGCTGCGATGGCATCCTCAAAAGGCAGCAAGGGATCTCCCAGCCGCATACGAGCCAACATCTCTGCAGGGTCCCCAACCTTGTGGAAACAGGAAGTTTGTGTTCTAAGGGATGGGACTCAGCAGATTCATCAGCTTGCATGTAGCTAGGAGGTCCCACACTGCCTTCAGAGGATGACATCGCTACTGCCTGCAGGTCTTTGGATGATCCAGTGCAAACAGCGACACCATCAGAGAAGGGAGTAACAATGGGGGTCAACAGAAAACCAGCACTTATAGTGACTGTTTTTCTGTTCTTCCAGCTTCTCAGTGCAAATACCAGCAGGTCTCGAGTTCCTGTTCTTGAGCAGACTGCACACTGTAGGCAAGAAAAATTAGGCAGGTAGGAAGGCAGAGGGCTGCTGCTGTTCGCTGCCATTGAAGTGAAAGGCTGTTGCAACTGGCACCAATTGGAGGGTCAGAAAGAAGGGGTGTGTCTGAGCCGTAATTGGGTGGGTCTAGGTCCACCCAGGCCCACCCGTAGCTGAGGTGGAACTTTTATACCTTTGAATGGTACTTTATTTTTCTAATCACACTGGTCCCAGTCTCTTGTCCCTCATTCTTTTTGCTTGCTATCCAGGACTGCATGTCCATTTGCCATTTCTTTCCTCTCCTCCTGTCTTCTTCACTTCATTTCCCTACATTCATCTCTGACATTGATATTTCCTGCTCAGCTTTCTTCCATTTGCTTTTCTGCCTCTCGGTCAATTCAAATTGTATCCCTCCTTCTCACCATCACTCTTCAAGCTCACTCATTTTCCTGCTTTTATCTATAGCTTTCCATCTCCCCCCCCCCCCCCCCCCCCCCACTCATGTCCAACATCTCACCTCTTTTCCCTTCCCCTCCATCCGTGTTAGGCATCTCTCTCCTCATATCCATAAGACAGAAACAGAAAAAAAGGAGCATAGGGATTTGAAGCCCCACCAAGCACAAAACCCCCTCCTGAGGTATTCACACTACAGTCCCCCAACCAGACCTCCCAATGTTCCTAGGGCTTACCATAATAAATCCCTGATGTCTAGTGGGCTCCAGTGAAGCTACAGTGAAATGCTTGCATTCTTTGAAAAAAAAAGTGTGTTGTGGAAAGGTAGAAAATACCATTGATGTTTAATTTAATAAACCTATTGTTCTATCTTGCAGAAGAGCTAGTTATACAGAAACAGTTGTAGCTTTCAAAGCCAGAGAAAATCTTGTCCCAGGAGATCTTTTAAGGTGAGCATTTCTTTGTTGTGAAATCTGCTTCCCTGTGCCGTTGACAAGAGAGTACAGTATGTAACGTCATGCTTTGATTTGATTACAGGAGAGCCTTCACAAAGATGAGCACAACCCCTGAGGCCTTCCTTACACTCAGATCCCACTTTGCCAGCTCCCATGCATTAATTTGCATCAGTCACTGGATTCTTGGTATTGGAGATCGGCATCTCTCCAACTTCATGATTAACATGGAAACAGGTGGCATGGTGGGGATAGACTTTGGGCATGCATTTGGATCAGCTACACAGGTATTCCTGCACAATCACTTGACACTGGGTTAAAAAATTGCTCAAATTTTAAAAATATTCCTTCAATGCTGAAGGTGTTTTTAAACGTAAGCAGGAGTCTCTCATAACTGTAGATACATCTGCTGAAAACTAAATTGTAGCAAGCAGAGTATTAAAGGATGCTTCTTTGCTGGTACCAAACCAGTGGAGGCAGTGCATGCAAATCTCTCATGAATATTTATTGTCAATATCATTACAAGGGTTACATTACATTTTAGTAAGTCTAACTGTATGAAATATCCATCCAAAAGACTACTACATAAATACTATACATTTCATAATATATGTACTCTTTATTATTACACACAGTCCTGGACACACAGATGTGTTGATTTCACCCACTTTGTTGCAGTGAGATGTTCAGCATAGCCATGGTGTTTTGTGCACCGTCTGATATTTGATCCGATATGGAAGTTATTGGATGTCTATGTAAGGAAATTGTGACACACATAAATCATAGACACTCAAAGAAACATTTGAAGTTTGATAAAAAAAAAGTAAATAAGTAAAATCAAAAAATAGATAGGAAGGGGGATAGTCGATGATTACAACTGTCACAAAAACAAGGGTTCTTTTATATTGGTGTTACATCACAAAAAATAACCCGGTGACCATATGAGACCTTCCCTCTAGACCACTGTGTCATATATATTTATTTAGAAGGCACTAGATACTTCTGTTGGAAATTCTATTACTTGTATTGGATATCCTAGAAATAAGCAGTAGATTTTCCACAAGTCCATTTTAATAATTATACAGTCCAATTTGGCAAAAGGCATACACTTAGATGCCTACAAACTGAGATGGGGAGGGGGCCCATGTGGATAGATTTAACTGAATTAGTGGTCCCACCAGAAGACAGTTTACCAGATAAATTTCCTAGAAATGAGAGCCATATGAAACACACTAAGGGTTTTCAAAGATTGGTTGGCCAACAAAATTATATTGATAGAAATGGTCAGTCAAGTGGTAATGTATTAAATCAACAAGCAGGGAGGAACAGGGTCGTACCTCCTGGGTTGGGAACTGTTAGGATATGGAACTAGGCCATTTCTCATGGAATTACTCTGAGCCACTTACCTGACAGGGAAGAACACCCTAGCAAACAACCTGAGTCATACCCTACAACTGCATGAGTGTACCTTGGACAAAGATGTGGCTCAATTGATATTTTGAGAGTTGGGCACTCCCTAGATCTTTCTGGCACGTCTTAGAAGGTATCTTTTCCAGGTTGTGGACACATGACAATCTAGCTTCAGATGCATCCTCCTAGTTTGGGGAGAGGATCTTCTGTTTGCATATCCTATGGATACTCCTTATATCAAGAACTCTCTTGAAACTCAGATGAGACAGGGGAACTGATTCTCATCACCCCATATTGACTGAGGCAAATGGGGTTCCCCTCATCTTCTGAAATTTTCCATAAGCTGTTTGTTGTGATGGAAGATCACAAGACCCCTTTTCCTGTCCCATGCAGAATCTGCTGGAATACTTCCTACATTTGTCTGAATCAGCTTTGAAAATCAGCTTCTTTTAGTTTACACATTGATGCAATTGGTGCTTATCACCAGCACAGAAACAGAAAAATGAAGGCAGATAAAGACCATATGACCTATTAAGTCTGCCCATCCATGCCATCTACTCTCCCTTTCAGTCCCTTAGAGATCCTATGTACTTGTCCCAAGTTTTCTTAAATTCAGATGCAGGTTTTGTCTTCACCACCTCCACTGGGAGTCTGTTCCACAAATTAACCACCCTTTTTGTGAAGAAGTATTTCCTCAGGTAGTCTATCCCCTTTCACCTTCATCCTATTCCCCTCATTCCAGAGCTTCCTTTCAGTCGAAATATTCGCCTCCTATGCATTTATGCCATGTAATTATTCAAAAGTCTCTATCATATCTCCCGTCTCGCAACTTTCTTCCAGAGTATACATATTGAGCTCTTTAACTCTGTTCCCATACGCTTTATGATGACCACCACTGACCATTTTAGTAGCTGCTCTCTGGACCAACTGTCCTGTTTATATCTTTTTGAAGGTGCAGTCTCCAGAATTGTACACAATATTCTAAATGAGATCTCACCAGAATCTTATACAAAGGCATCATCACCTCCTTTTTCTTTTCTTCCCCCCCCCCCCCCCCCCCCCCCCCATATTGGGACAGACCAAAGGTCCATCAATCCTGTTTCTGGCAGTGGCCAGTCCAGGTCATAAGTACCTATCCTAGAAATAAGTAGTGGATTTTGCCAAGTCCATCTTAATAATGGCTTATTGTATTGTATTATACAGCTTATATTCCGCCTTTAACTGTAAGGATGCAAGATGGATTGCATATAAAGATCAGCTTCACAAGAGAAAGAATATACAAAATAATCATTTCACAGTTAAACTGCATACAAAAACATAATACTAGTTAATCAAAAATAGATATTAATCCCCCACAATCTAAATAATTAAATCCACAGTCGTCTTGCAAACAGATAAGTGGTTAGTGCAGCGGGCTTTGAGGAGTAGTAACCTAGTAGTTAGTGCAACGGGCTTTGATCCTGGTTAACTTAAAATAAATACACTATTTTGTTTTATGTCAATGCAACTTGTTCACAATCAGAGAAGCTTTTTTCAGAACTTTCCCTGCCTAAAAATTAATCTTGCAACTATATTTTGTAAAAATGCAACTTATTCCTTAATTTCTGAATGATGGAACAATACGAAAAATTGCAATAATCTATCCAAGATGGCCACACCTTCCTAACATGCTGATAGTAGCTCCGTTTGTGTCCTCAGCGTTTTTTTCCACTACACTAAAACATGTTGCTGCCCCAACTATCGGTTCTATGGATGCTCGGGGGTTACAGGGACATCGGAAGGTAGCCCGCTTGACTTGCCAGGGCTAAGAGGGGAGCCCGTGGAGTGTCCTAGGCTGTATATCACTCTTAGCTCCGACAGAAGAGTTTCTCCTCCACACCTGTGCAGTAGCAGTTCGCCGCTTCTGGGACCACCTGCCTTGGAACCAAGAAGTGTTACCATCGCTGGGTTGTGTGAGGCTCCTATATAGCCAGTTGCGACTGAGGTGGGGGTTTTGCCTTCTTCAAACCCTCTGGAAGAGCTCATGCCAGTTTCAACTTCTAGTATAGAGGTGTCTGAAGCCACTCGACAGAATTTAGAGGGTATTGCCTTCTCAGGTACCTGCAAATCAAATTCCTTCTTTTTTGCCACCAGGGGGCAAGATGACAGAGCCTGAAACCAGGGCACGACCGTGACAGCAGGTGTGACTTTGTCTCGTTGATCAGGAAGCCCAGTGACTAGAGTAGGGCTACTGTGGATGTGATTGCCTTGTTGGTCTCTAGGGGTGATGACCTGATGAGTAGCCAGTCGTCAAGGTAGCCATCTGAAGTTATTCTGGATAATCTTTGGAACTTAATTGTTGATTTAGGGAAGGCTTTATGTCCTCAAATTTTGAGTTTACAGTAAAAAGTATCCAAGGTTGAAGTGAAAGTAGAGAAGAATATGGAAGCATTGAAAACTTTGTCCACTCGAGTTGTTAAGCTTGAGACTGATTTTGTTGAGTCTCAAAAAATTCAGACTGTTATGATTATAGATCTTGGAAGCATGAAGAGCAAAATATAGATGTTTGAAAACTTTATTAGATTAAATATTTTTCACTTCTTGAACTTCCTATGTGTACTAACAGTTTAACCTAGAGATGTGCTCAAGAGATACCTCAAAAACAAAATCTTGGGAGTATGTGGAGAGAATTTACCGCCTTTTACTCAGATTTACTATTTATCATCTACCATCTAATTCTTCAGAGAGACAGAACAATTTGGAGCAGATTGAAGGTTCTTTGGATGTCTCAGCTATCTTAGAACTTTCAGATACAGATATGGCCACAGCTGCAACCTTGTTTGCTACTGTGGCATTAGCACCAGATACAAATTGGTTAATGAAACTGCTCTTTAAGAATTGAAATAAGAACTTTCTGGGTCTTAAAGTTCAGATTTTTCCAGATGGAGCTAGAGATACTCAAAGACGAAGACAGTTCCTATTGTTGAGAAGAACAGGTGTACTTCAGCTCAGCACAACTTTCTTTCTCAGATATCCTTGTAAATGCATTGTTAGATATCAATCTGTGAAGTGTTTTGTTTTGTTTTTAGCCTTCTCATCTCTGCCTTTTTAGTGGCAAAGCATGTAGTAGGTAACCAGGTTGTTACCTCAATAGTTAACTCTTCATGAAAATAGCTGTATACTCTTTTTCATGTCCCCTATCTCAACGCAAGTGGCGTCCTCGGGCTGCGCGGGGTCCCGTCTACACACACACTTGACTGGCACTGCCTGAGCCATGTGTGTGTAGTCCTCTCTGAGTTTGTTCAGAGAGCAGCTCCTTAATTGCTTTGCTTCCAAGCACCTGTTTCAACTCTCTCTCTGCTTGGCTTCCAGGCTCCTTGATTGCTTTGCTTCCACCCACCTGGGTCTGTTCTTCCTCTGCCTGGCTTCCCTTGCTTCTCTCCTATTGGTCTTCCAGTTCCTCCTTCCCCTGCTCTTGTCCTGTGGCTGTGCCCCTTCTCCCTGCTGATGTCAGACGTCAGCACTTTATCAGCTGAACTCTTCCTGGACTCCATGCTTCGGCTTCTACTTTGGTAGGGATTTCTACCTCTGTAGTCTGCTTCTTATCTACTGGTCCCTTGTTACTGATTTTCACCTGCATCTCTATTACTGTCTTGCCTGCCTACTGACTGTCGCCTGCATCTTGATTACTCTCTTGCCTGCCTACTGACTTTTGCCTGTACCTGGATTACTCTCTTGCCTGCTGCCTGCTTACTGACTTTCGCCTGTACCTGAATTACTCTCTTGCCTGCTGCCTGCCTACTGACTTGCCTGTACTTGGATTACTCTCTTGCCTGCCTACTAACTTTCGCCTGTACCTGGATTACTCTCTTGACCTGCTGCCTGCCTGGCCTATACATTCATCACCCTGCTTCCAGCTCCGTCCCATAAGTCCTGCAGGCCGCCCGCCCGCACCTAGGGGCTCAACCCCTGGGGAAAGGCGGTCAGCGCAGGTGAAACCCGGGGTGGTCCAGCTGCCAAGCAGAACCTGGTCTGAGTACCGGGCTCAACAGCGCTCTACTTGGTACAAGAACTCACAAGTCTGACACTCTTACATTTCAGGTTATTTTTCTTGATAGGTTTGGTTTTTTTTTTTCTTTCTTTTTTCTTTATCCTCTCTTTTCTGTAGTCTTGGATCATCATTTCTGAACTTGAGCAATATTTCTTTGTATTTAGATTATTGTTGTATTACCTTTTTGTTTTTCATTATCTTGATCCTATCACTTTGCTGTACAAGTATTTGCTTGGTTGACATTTTGAAATTTCATAAAGAAATAAAGGAAAAAAAATAATTCCAATAACCTAAATGAGGAATCAAAATTGTCTGCGCTATATTCCAAACACTTAGAGCTCAAGGAAGATGATATAGCTCTTAATCGATTAAAAAATAAATTCCTCACTAGTTCATTAATCTGAAATTCAAAAGTCTAATTTTAGTCCAAAATTACTCTTAAAAACTTTAGATTTATTTTCTTTCAGGAAGCTTTCCAAACCTTTTTTTTTAAACACCGCTAAGCTAACTGCTTTTACTACATTCTCTGGCAATGAATTACAGAGTTTAATTATATGTTGAGTGAAGAAATACTTTTCTCCGATTCCTTTTAAATGTACTACTTTGTAGCTTCATTACATGCCCCCTTTTCCTAGTATTTTTGGAAAGAGTAAACATACGATTCACGCCAACCCGTTGCACTCCACTCAGTATTTTATAGACCTCTGTCATATCTCCCCTCAGCTTTCTCTTCTCCAAGCTGAAGAGCCCTAACTGCTTTAGCCTTTCCTCTTAGAGAAGTCATCCCATCCCCTTTAACATTTTCTTCACCTTTCTCTGTACCTTGTCTAATTCCATTATGTCTTTTTTTGAGATGCGGTGACCAGAATTGCACACAGTATTTGAGGTGCGCTTACACCATGGACCAAATTCCTAGTGGCCATGCCTCTCCCTATTTACCCAAACATCCTTCTAGCTTTTGCTGTCGCCTTTTTTTTTTACCTATTTGGCCACCTTAAGATCATCACATACAATAACATGGACAGGAATTGTTGAAATTTTCCATTGGAACAACGTGAATTGTATATCCCAGCAGTTCTTTTAGATGCTGGGCCAGAAGAGGGGAAGAGAGAGGTGGAGATGGCTGGACTGGAAAGATGGGAGGATAGAGAGAGGTGGTGATAATGTTTCTGGTTTAAAAAACAAATTGCCATGGGAAGGCCCTGTCCCACCTGACCCCACCCAGGTGTCCCAGATGTGCAAGCCAAAAATCTGGTAACCATATAATAGAAGAATTGCAGGATGCTGGGCTTCCAATCATGAAAAGTAAAATGACAGTTAACATTTTATGAATAAGGAAATTCCAACAAATACCATTGTCTTTGCAAATGCTTATCTACAGATGTGAAAGGCACTTGCTTCACACTTTAGAGTAATTATGTAAACTGTAGGCCCTGGTTACCCATGTTGCTTCAACTATGCACAACCAGTGATTTACAAAAGGTGCTGCTTACCCAGCAGGGTTTTCTGCGTAGTGAAAGGTGGGGGGTGTTCTGTTCATTTCTTTCAAATCTACATGTAATCTGTTTCTTATAGCAGTGATAACACATGTACCTTGGCACATTTACCCGCTGCCATTTACATTTCCTCAAAATCTGTTCTAAAATATACTTTACATGTTCTGCAGATGAGAAAGGAATGCACAGAAGATATCCCCTTTCCGTTTGCAGACCTGGCTGGAGATTCACTCCTCTGATTATCAAATCCATCTCCCCTGTGAAATAAGTACATCAGTATTGCCATACTGGGAAGGACCAAAGGTCCATCAAGCCCAGCATCCTGTTTCCAACAGTGGCTAATCCAGGTCACAAATACCTGACAAGATCCCCAAAAAAGTACAAAACATTTTATACTGCTTATACCAGAAATAGTGGATTTTTCCCCTAAGTCCATTTAATAATGGTCTGTGGACTTTTCCTTTAGGAAGCCGTCCAAACCTTTTTTGAACTCCGCTAAGCTATCTGCCTTTTTCACATTCTCCGGCAACGAATTCCAGAGTTTAAATACACGTTGAGTGAAGAAAAAGTTTCTCCAATTTGTTTTAAATTTACTACATTGTAGCTTCATCGCATGCCCCCTAGTCCTAGTATTTTTGGAAAGCATAAACAGACTCTTCACATCTACCCGTTCAAATCCATTCATTATTTTATAGACCTCTATCATTTCTCCTCTCAGCTGTCTTTTCTCCAAACTGAAGAGCCCTAGCCGCTTTAGCCTTTCCTCATAGGCAAGTCGTCCCATCCCCTTTATCATTTTCATCGCCCTTCTCTGCACCTTCTCTAATTCCACTATATCTTTTTTGAGATGCTGCGACCAGAATTGAACATAATATTTGAGGTGCGGTCGCACCATGGAGTGATACAAAGGCATTATAACATCCTCATTTTTGTTTTTCTTTCCTAATAATACCTAACATTCTATTTGCTTTCTTAGCCGCAGCAGCACACTGAGCAGAAGGTTTCAACGTATCATCAACGACGACACCTAGATCCCTTTCTTGGTCGGTGACTCCTAAAGTGGAACCTTGCATGATGTAGCTATAATTCGGGTTCCTCTTTCCCACATGCCTCACTTTGCACTTGCTCACATTAAACGTCATCTGCCGTTTAGACGCCCAGTCTCGTAAGGTCCTCTTGTAATTTTTCACAATCCTCCCACGATTTAACAACTTCGTGTCATCAGCAAATTTAATTACCTCACTATTTACTCCCATCTCTAGGTCATTTATAAATATGTTAAAAAGCAGCGGTCCCAGCACAGACCCCTGGGAAACCCCACTAACTACCCTTCTCCATTGAGAATACTGACCATTTAACTCTACTCTCTGTTTTCTATCTTTTAACCAGTTTTTAATCCACAATAGAACACTACCTCCTATCCCATGATTCTCCAATTTCCTCTGGAGTCTTTCATGAGGTACTTTGTCAAACGTCTTCTGAAAATCCAGTTACACAATATCAACCGGCTCACCTTTATCCACATGTTTGTTCACCCCTTCAAAGAAATGTAGTAGATTAGTGAGACAAGATTTCCCTTCACTAAATCTATGTTGAGTTTGTCTCATTAATTCATGCTTTTGAATATGCTCTGTAATTTTGTTCTTTATAATAGTCTCTACCATTTTGCCCAGCACCAGCGTCAGACTCACCGGTCTATAATTTCCCGGATCTCCTCTGGAACATTTTTAAAAAATCAGCGTTACATTGGCCACCCTCCAATCTTCCAGTACGCTCGATTTTAAGGATAAATTACATATTACTAACAGTAGCTCCGCAAGTTCATTTTTCAATTCTATCAGTACTCTGGGATAAATACCATCCGGTCCAGGAGATTTGCTACTCTTCAGTTTGTAGAACTGCCCCATTACATCCTCCAGGTTTACAGAGAATTCATTAAGTTTCTCCGACTTGTCAGCTTCGAATACCATTCCTGGCACCGGTATCCCACCCAAATCTTCCTCGGTGAAGACCGAAGCAAAGAATTCATTTAATCGCTACGGCTTTGTCTTCTCTGATCGCCCCTTTTACTCCTCGGTCATCTAGCTGTTCAGCTGATTCTTTTGCCGGCTTCCTGCTTTAAATATACCTAAAAAAAATTTTTGCTATGTGTTTTTGCCTCCAACGCAATCTTTTTTTGAAGTCCCTCTTAGCCTTCCTTATCAGCACTTTGCATTTGACTTGACATTCCTTATGCTGTTTCTTATTATTTTCAGTCAGTTCCTTCTTCCATTTTCTGAAGGATTTTCTTTTAGCTCTAATAGCTTCCGTCACATCACTTTTTAACCATGCCGGCTGTCGTTTGGTCTTTTTTCCTCCTTTTTTAATTCGCAGAATATATTTGGCCTGGGCTTCCAGGATGGTGTTTTTGAACAGCATCCACGCCTAATGTACATTTTTGACCCTCGCAGCCACTCCTCTAATTTTTATTTTCACCGTTCTTCTCGTTTTATCATAGTCTCCTTTTTTTAAAGTTAAACGCTAACGTATTTGATTTCCTGTGTATACTTATTTCAAAGCTAATATCAAATCCAATCATATTATGATCACTGTTATCGAGGGACCCCAGCACCATTACCTCCAGCACCAGATCATGCGCTCCAGTAAGGACTAGGTCTAGAATTTTTCCTTCTCTCGGTGGCTCCTGTACCAGCTGCTCTATAAAGCTGTCCTTGATTTCATCAAGGAATTTTACCTCCCTAGCGTGCCCCAATGTTACATTTACCCAGTCAATATCGGGGTAATTGAAATCACCCATTATTATTGTGTTGCCCAGTTTGTTTGCATCCTTAATTTCCTTTAACATTTCTGCATCCATCTGTTCATCCTGGCCAGGCGGACGGTAGTACATGCCTTTCACTATCCTTTTCCCCTTTACACGTGGAATTTCAATCCACAGTGATTCCAAGAAGTGTTTTGTTTCCTGCAGAATTTTCAATCTATTTGATTCAAGGCTCTCCTTAATATATAATGCTACCCCTCCACCAATTCGATCCACCCTATCACTACGATATAATTTGTACCCCGGTATGACAGTGTCCCACTGGTTTTCCTCCTTCCACCAGGTCTCAGATATGCCTATTACATCTAATTTTTCATTTAGTGCAATATATTCTAACTCTCCCATCTTATTTCTTAGGCTCCTGGCATTCGCATATAGACATTTCAGACTATGTTTGTTGTTCCTATTTACATCATGCTCAGTACTTGAAAGTATTAATTTGCAATCTTTTGTCTGATTTTTATTTTTGTTTAAGGACACCTGATCTGCTATGGTCTCTTTTGCAACCTCACTATCAAGATACCCTATCTTCCCTGTTTTGGTGATATCTTTGAAAGATACCTTATCCCGAACCATGTGCTTTTGAGTGACTGTCGGCCTTCCCCCCGTTTCTAGTTTAAAAGCTGCTCTATCTCCTTTTTAAATGCTGATGCCAGCAGCCTGGTCCCACCCTGGTTTAGGTGGAGCCTATTCTTTCGGAATGGGCTCCCCCTTCCCCAGAATGTTGCCCAGTTCCTAACAAATCTAAAACCCTCCTCCCTGCACCATCGTCTCATTCACGCATTGAGACTCCGGAGCTCTGCCTGTCTCTTGGGCCCTGCGCGTGGAACGTGTAACATTTCAGAAAATGCTACCCTAGAGGTTCTGGATTTGAGCTTTCTACCTAAGAGCCTAAATTTGGCTTCCAGAACCTCTCTCCCACATTTTCCTATGTCATTGATACCCGCATGCATCAAGACAGCCGGCTCCTCCCCAGCACTATCTAAAATCCTATCTAGGTGACTCGTGAGGTCCGCCCCCTTTGCACCAGGCAGGCAAGTCACCAGGCGATCCTCACGTCCACCAGCCACCCAGCTATCTATATGCCTAATGATCGAATCACCAACTACAACGGCTGTCCTAACCTTTCCCTCCTGGTCAGCACTTGGAGACATATCATCGGTGTGAGAGGATAGTGACAATTTACCTTTGTGGAGAAGATTGCCTTTCTTCCCTGCTTCAGTGTCTGCATCTGATTAAAACTTACTTCATATACCTAGGTGTCCCTGCAGTATATATAAATGTGTGTATAGACACATATTTTGTGTGTATAGGCACATATTTACCCATGTTAAACTGTTCATTATTACTGCATTCAGATTTATGTATAACATTGCCCTGTCCTTTGTGTGTACTGCCACATACACTTCTATCTTCAGCTGGTGCTATATGTATTTAAGGCTGGTGCTGTATGTATTTGCAGTGCCTTCTGTAAAATATTTATTTTTGTGCAGTCCCGACTTAAATGCTGTTATAAAATACTAGAGTAAGTCTGCGGTTGCACACCTCTGCCTGCTCAATGCTTGCACCTAACTGTAGGCAGTTAGATGCGTAACTAAGTGCCGGACTCACCCTGACCTGCCCATCCTTCTTGCACTTGCACGCTGTGGATTTTGCGCACAAATTTCAGAATCCCAACTAAAGGGCTCTTTTACAAAGCGGCGGTAGGGCTTCCACAAATGTAGCGCGTGCCAAATCGACACTCCACCCGATGGTAATTTTGAAGTTAGCATGCAGTGTTTCCCACGATAGAAAATATTTTTTTTATTTTCAACCGCATGGGACATTCCTGGTGGTAATCGGCAGCTTGGCCACATTGGTGCACACTGCTTGATTACCACGCGTGTAGTGCATGAGCCCTTACTGCTTGGTCATTGAGTGGTGGTAAGAGCTCAGGCAGTAAATAGCCACACGCTACTTTTAATTTTAGGGCACAGCCATTTACTGCCTCCATTACAAAAAAAAGCCTTTTCCCCAGCTGTGGTAAAAAGTGGCCCAGCACGCGCCAAAACACACGTCCATACTACCGCAGGACACTTTTTACCTTAGCTTAGTAAAAGGACCCCTAAGAGCAGTTATATGTAATTGTTAATTTGTGCAAATTAGCGTCAATACTGATTGTAGCCAGTAATTGCTAATTAGCTAATTATATTGTTACCTGAGCAAGTTGCATTCTATACTTTGCATGCTGCATGTGCAATTATGCAAACAAGTTTATAGAGTTAAGGGGTTTATGTAAATTGGGTACCTAATGATAGCTGAGATCTGTCTTTGTGGATGATTACCTTCAAGGTCTTCTGTTTTTTCCCTTGTTGATACTTCTTTCCTTCCTGCTGGCTTGATGAAGTTCCTCCCTGTGCCGGAGCTGATGCCTTTCCGTCTTACGCGTCAGTTTGTGCAGCTGATGTTGCCAATGAAGGAGTCTGGTCTCATTGAGAGTGTAATGGTGCATGCCCTAAGAGCCTATCGCACTGACCCAAGCCTGCTCATCACAACTATGGATGTCTTTGTAAAAGAACCATGTCTAGACTGGAATGTAAGGTTTCTTCAATTTTAAGTATGTATTTATAAAGTATACTTGAATCTGTTTACCTGACTCTGCAAATCCAAGTGCAAGACAAGTTACAAATTCAGGTACAATTGATAGGTCCCTGTCCAAGAGAACTTAGTTTAAATCATTGACTGAAGCAATTTATTTATTTATTTGTTACATTTATACCCCACATTTTCCCACCTATTTGCAGGCTCAATGTGGCTTACATGGTACTGGAGACGTGTTGATAGACTCCGGAGTAAGGGGGGGGGGGGGGGGGTCGAAAGAGTTGATGCCGGGGGGGGGGGGGGCAAAGGTGGTGGTGGTGGCGGGGAGGGTTAAAAATGGCGGGGGGGGGGGGGGGGAGGTAAAATGTAGGTTGAAGTGATTTGCCCCAGGTCACAATAAGCATCTGTAGAAGTGGCATGAGCCCTGATCTTCCTGGTTCTCAGATTGTTACTCAAAACATTAGGCTTCTCCTCTACTTATTGGGGCAATTTTACAAGGGGTCCTTTATAAAGCTGCTGTAAGCATTGAAGCATGCTTACCGCAGCAAGAAATGGCATATACCATGGGGTATGATGAGGCATCCCATGGTAATTTTGCCATGTGCACACACTACCCATTTCTAAAAATTCAAATGTATTTTCTGTTGCAGGGGTGTGTCCTGTGCGAATCAACACAGCTACATTGCTGTGTGCTTAGTGCATGAGCCCTTATTGCCTACATAATGGGTGGTGGTGGTGGTAAAGGCTTACATGCTAATGGCAAAATTAGAGTGTGGCCATTAATTAGTGTCCAATGTTCCCATCAATCTGTTCCCATATGGCTTATTACAGGAACTTTGGACACTAAAGGGTTAATACCAAAAATAGGAATTTTGACCATTTTACCCCAGAAGTAAAAATGGCCTTAGTGCACAGATATGACATGTGTAAAGCAGGGGCGTAGCTACGTGGGGGCATGGGCCCCCGAAGATTTGGCCCTGCCCCCCCCCCCCCCGCCGCTGACCCTCTCGACCCCCCCGCCCCTCCTGCCGCCAACCCTCCTCTGTCGCCGTCGGGTACCTTTGCTGGCGGAGGTCCCCAACCCCCGCCATCCGAAGTCCTCTTCTCCAGCACGGCCGCGTTGCTGATCTAAAAGCAGGGCTTCTGTTTCTGTGAGTCTGACGTCCTGCACGTAGAACGTGCAGGATGTCAAGACTCACAAAAACAGAAGCCTTGCTTGTAGATCAGCAACGTGGCCGCACTGGAGAAGAGGACTTCGGATGGTGGGGGTTGGGGACCCCCACCAGCAAAGGTACCCGACGGTGACGGCGGGTTGGCAGCGGCGGGAAGGGGGGGGTCAAAAGGGTTGACGCTGGGGGCTGTCAAAGGTGGCGGTGGCAGGGGGGGGTCGGCAGTGCTGGGGGGGGGGGTAAAATGTGCCCCCTCACCTCGGGCTCTGGACCCCCTACGCCCCTGGTATAAAGGTGAGCTAAGGCCACTTTTTACAACTGTTTGGTAAGAGGGCTCCTAAGTGATTTTAGCATATTAAAAAAAAAATAAAGTTTTACACTCTCTTGTAAGTGCTTAGTTTGTGGTGATATGTGCAATAAAAGTCAGCAGTCAGAAAAAGTGGTACCTACTTTTATGTAGTATAGGCATAGATATTCCCAGGGCTGGAGAATGGGTGGAGGGGAAGCAGGATTGGCATTTGTGAAAGTGCTTTACAGCCGATTATTACGCACAAAGGTACTCCTGCCTCGGATGCAGCTGTTAACTTGTGTGGAAGCTTTCACAGAGGTTATTTTATAAAGACATATATGTTGTATAAAATAGGGACAACATGCAACTGTATGCCTTTTCTGCCTAGGTAACCTGCGATAAATTGACTCTCCATGTGAGCATTCAACATATCTAAGAAAATAGTCAGAAATATTTATTTACAGTATTTAAAAGCAAAAAAAGCAAACTGCTAATAAATAACTTAAAAACAAAAAGAACAGAAGACTACAGCTTTGAGGATCAATAAGAAGGAAATAATACCCAGTGTGTATAAAAGAGGAAAGTTACCAAAAAAAACAAGCATTATATAGCTACTTGCTCAATGTTAAGCCTTCTTTATACAAACAAACTCACAACCATGTTAATTAACCAGCCCAAATGGAGGGAGTAGATGTTTTTTTAGGAGGAGCGGAGAGACAGAAAATTCAGGGTCAATGAAGAGAAACTTATGACCTCTAACTATACATTTATATGGGCATGAATAGCACCTGCTGGCACAATTCAAGAAACCATTTCTAAGAGAGAGAGTTATGAGAAATGTCAAGAAATAATCTTGTGACAAAAGAAAAGTTGCTTCCAGGGGCAGCCCAAGGCAAGATGCCGCATGAGGCAGGGCTGAGATAGATTCAAGTTATCAAAAGTTCTAAGTATGTCACACAAAGAGCTGGACACCTAGAATTTTCTAGCTGAGTGCCTAAATTTAGGTGTCTTTAAATAAAAATATAAAAGCCAAGCTGAGTACTTGGCAGATCCATAAATGTAGATCAGTTTCTTATAGGTCATTTTCAGGGATAAGCAAGGCTTGCTCAAATCTGTCTAGCTAACATTTTTAAAGAATTTTTCTTCCAGAAACCAAACCTCCTGAGAACCCTGCTAGGTTAGTCACCTTGACCACATCCTCCAGCAACAGATTCCACAGTTTAATATGAGCTGCATGAAAAAAAAAAAAAAGCTTTCTACAATTTATTTTCAAGCTGCTGGTCAGTATTTTCATGGAGTGGCCCCTTGATTTTGTGGTATTTGAAAGGTTAACCAAGCATTTCCTAAGTTATTTATTTTATTTCATGATTTTATAAACATCTTTTATATCCCTTTTCAAATCACTAGGCTTAAATTTATGATACCAAAAAGACCATAGGGACAGGATAGGGAAAGGAAGTTATGCCCCTAGCATTGATTTTAGCGGGCCTAAATTTGGTTGCCTGCCTTCTCTGTGTCTCCCACAAATAACCCAGATGATGCAGCCAGCCCCCCACCCCCCCTGTCAACCCACCCTCTCCCCAGTCTAAATTGCTATGCCAAGGGGAGCAGTCAGCCCCAGCCCCCTGGCATCTCCCCTGCTGTTCAGAGGCTAAATTTGACTAAAAATCAACACCTTAATTGCATGCCCAGCATCTTCTGTGTACCGGGCTCAAGGCGGCCTTGGCAGCAGAAAGAAAAACATATTAATTAAGACCCACAGAAGTAGAGTAGGTAGATAAAGATGGGTAAAAAAGCTAGACCAAGTGGTCTTTATCTACCAGTATCTATGTTTCTGACATTTGAGGCTTTTGCTGAACCAGTTGTCAGTATGATTACTCATCTCAGTCACATATTCTGCATTTTGCATTCTTAGGTTTGAATGACAAAATCAGCAGGGAACATACAAAGCAGAGGAGCAACCTTCAAAGTTCTTATGTAGATTTTAGCAAATATCATATACTCATACTTGACTTATGGTTGCAAAAAATGTGCAAAAGATCAAACATTTGCAAGAATTTTTGTAGAACTGTGAGGGTGGTGTCCTGATGGACCCTGAAGGTGAACACTGTTTTTTCCTGTTTCTGTAGAATTTTATGCTGAAGCAGTTAAAGAAACAAGGAACTTGGACCAAGAAAGTGAACACTGCAGAAAAAAACTGGTATGCAGTGCAAAAAGTCAACTGTGCCAGAAGGAAATTAGCAGGGACTAATCCTGCAATAATTACCTGGTAAGTCACTTTGTGCTGTGCTGGAGAGGCTTTGGAAATCATCCCTAATCTGCAAGTAGTGGACACCAAAGAGGTTTGATAACAGGAAACAGCATGAACCTATCTGGCCTATTACAGCATATGGGCTGAAGCCAGTAGGCAGAGCTTGTCACCCTGTTAATTTCATCACTTTGGGTGTACCAGGATGGCAGCAACTGCATTAGGGAGAATTAAAACCTCCTTAGGTGGAGTGGGTGGAGACCAGATTCAGTTGTGACATCATGCTGTCTCCTGTTATCAAACCTCTTTTGTAGACACCCCATGGCACTTCCTGTTTCACACTATTTTCTACCATCTTGGATGGGTCACGTGATTGGAAGTGACATCGATCATTATATCACTCATCAGAAACTGCCCCTGAAGCCTAGGAGAAGCATGTGCAGTATATTTTTCCCAACCCTTAAACCATTTTTAAAAATGTATTTTTGCAAACACAGGGTGCTGATTTTATTTATTTATTTCTTGTGTGATTGGCTGTGTGCTTTTCTCTCTCTTTGCGAGATAAGCAGAACAGCCATACTTGGGCCTGCAAAAAGTTTGTGACCATGTTAAAAGGCTGTTTTAAGCAGTGCTTTGAGAACTTCACAGCGCATTATCTCAGGAGCAAAAGGACATGCGCCGTCTTTAAAAAGCTTTTTATTTAACCAAACTGTGTTTCTCAGCGCTTGCCTCTCTGTCAATAGCATAGCCCACACTCTTCCTCTCTCTAAAACAAACGTACTGGTTTTACAATCATTTCCCCTCTCCCCTCTCCTCTCCCCGTGCAGCTCATCATTTCACCATACATTGTCTCTGTTATAAACCAGAGATGCCAAGGGTGGACTACCCCAAAAAGTGACATTTATGGGCAATGTGTCTGAAGTATAAACATGCACTCTGTGGCACGTATTCATGCATATGTACACACGCATCCCCCCCTCCCAATGAGGCATGCAGATGCACACACTTTGTCACTTCACAGACAGACAGACAGACTCTCTCTACACTATACTGCTTCTGCTGTTCATATGCTCAGTCACAGTACTCTCCCCCCCCCCCCACCCCTAACCAGCTCTTCCCTACTACTACTACTACTTAACATTTCTAGAGCGCTACTAGGGTTACGCAGCGCTGTACAAATTAACAAATAAGGACGGTCCCTGCTCAGAAGAGCTTACAATCTAAAGGACGAAATGTCAAGTTGGGGTAAATGAGATTTCCTGAGAAGAGATGTAGTGATTAGGTGCCGAAGGCGACATTGAAGAGGTGGGCTTTGAGCAATGATTTGAAGATGGGTAGGGAGGGGGCCCGGCGTATGGGCTCGGGGAGTTTATTCCAAGCATGGGGAGAGGCGAGGCAGAAGGGGCGAAGCCTAGAGTTGGCGGTGGTGGAGAAGGGTACTGAAAGGAGGGATTTGTCTTGAGAGCGGAGGTTACGGGTAGGGACGTAAGGGGAGATGAGGGTAGAGAGGTAAGGAGGGGCTGCAGATCGAGTGCATTTGTAGGTGAGTAGGAGAAGCTTGAACTGTATTCGGTATCTGATCGGAAGCCAGTGAAGTGACTTGATGAAAGGGGTGATATGAGTATATCGGTTAAGGCGGAAGATAAGACGTGCGGCAGAGTTCTGAATGGACTGAAGGGGGGATAGATGGCTAAGTGGGAGGCCGGTGAGGAGTAGGTTCCCACCATCATATGAAGTTCTTTAATTTACTGCCAGTTTTTTCACTCAGCTTGTAACAGTCCTCTAACAGTTCACTCCATCCTCTTACACTCCTACCCCTTCTCAACAACCTCACTCCTCCCCACACCCCCACCAAGGCCCTGCGCAGAACTCCATTTCCCCCACAGAACTTGCAGCTTAGCTCCTCTTTCCTGTGAGTCTCTGCACTGGAAGTGGGGAGGACTGGATAGCTGCAGAAGGCTAAACTGAAAAAATATCCAAACATGTTAGCCATCTTTCTGGCTTCGATACAGTTAATTTATAAATTAGTAGAATCCTAACAAATCCAAACAGTTCACAATACTAGGCTCTTGAGTCCTCAGCACATCTGATGGTGCCACTTGCCTATGCCTCAATCCAACTCTGGAGCCTTTTTACAAATTTGCATTACATTGACTACCCTCTAGTCCTCAGGTATTGTGGCTGTTTTGAATGATAGGTTACAGATAACTAGTAACAGGTTAGCAGTTTCATGCTTGAGCTAGACCAAAACTGTCTAAACACTTTTGGCTGAAACCAAAACTGCAGCCAAAACTTATTGCTTGGTTTCAACCGAAACCACAAAGTACATAAGAACTTAAGCGTTGCCATACTGGGACAAGCCAAAGGTCCATCAAGCGCAGTATCCTGTTTCCAACACTGGCCAGTCCAAGTCACAAGTACCTGGCAAGATCGTAACACCCTGTAAACTTACTATGGGCGTAGTTTGTTTCATTTGGGGAGGGGAGACATACGGTGGGATGTAGCATAGCACATTTAGCATATTCATTTGTATATATACATCTCACACATATTCATTATGGTTATTAAAAAAAAAAAAGACCAAAACAAACTGAATAGGAAGTCACTATATGAAAACAGTGAAGACAGAATTTTTTTAAACCAAAAATTAACCATCAATGGAAATTCCTCTTATGCCCCCTCTCACAGTCGCATGAATTAGCAAGGGGAGAGCACATTTTCCCTGTCCCCCTTCCATGGGCCTGACACCACCAGCTTGACCTTTTCTCCTTTTTCAAAGGCCAACTCTTTCTCCCAGTAATTCCCTCCTCCTCCCAATGTGGACCTTAGAAATACACAGGCTTTATTATTATTATTAACATTTGTGTAGCGCTACCAGATGCACGCAGCGCTGAACACCTGACACAGAGAGACAGTCCCTGCTCGATAGAGCTTACAATCTAAAAATACAGACATACGAGACAATTAAGGGCGAGGAAAGTACTAGGTGAGAAGGAATAAGGATAGGGGAATTGAGTAGTGGTTAGGAGCCAAAAGCAGTGGTGAAAAGGTGGGTTTTCAGCATAGATTTGAAAATAGGTAGAGATGGAGCTAGGCGTACAGGCTCAGGAAGTCCATTCCAGGCATAAGGTGCCGCAAGGGAAAAGGAACGAAGCCTGGAATTAGCAGTGGAGGAGAAGGGGACCACAAGAGAGATTTGTCCAGCGAGCGGAGATTACGGGGAGGAATGTAGGGAGAGATGAGAGGTAATGGAGGGCTGCAGAATGGATGCATTTAAAGGTCAGTAAGAGAAGTTTGAACTGTACGCGGAAACGGACAGGGAGCCAGTGAAGTGACTTGAGGAGTGGGCAAAACGATTTTGGCAGAAAATAAGTCATGCCGCAGAATTTTGGACAGACTGGAGAGGAGAGAGATGGCTGAGTGGAAGACCAGTGAGAAGCAAATTGCAATAATCCAAGCGAGAGGTGACAAGGGTTTGGATAAGGGTTCTGGTAGCGTAGTCAAAGAGGAAGGGGCGAATTTTGCTAATGTTGTAGATAAAGAAGCGATAGGTTTTGGCCGTCTGCTGGATGTTAGCGGAAAAGGAGAGGGAGGAATCAAAGATGACTCCTAGGTTGCGAGCAGAAGCGAGGTGGGCTTGGGGGGAAAGACAATAAGCTCAGTTTTGGCCATGTTCAGTTTCAGGTGGCGGTATTGAGTGATAGATAGTAGTTTCATATCTTCCAGAATAATGTCTTCAGATGGGTTAGTTCTGTTTTCCAGATCCTCACACTCATACAAAATAGGGGACCACAAAAACAGACAAAAACTGAAATAGAGACCCCCTTCCCCTCTGCCAAAGAAACTCAGACTCTATATGCAGTGCAATTCTGGTAAACAAAAAAAAACCAGAAATGCATTTTCTCCTGTACTCTGCTAAAATAAAAAAATTGATAAGTTGTACATTTTTCAAAATGGGAACGATACTCATAATCCTTTGCTGTAAATGCCTCGTGGTCGTCCCTATATAAAACTTATGACACATACACTCTAGCACATAAGCTACATAAGATGATTGACATGTGGTTTGATGCTTGAGTTTTAAAGTTTACCATTAATTGGATTGATAAATTCAGAAGTTTCCAACGTAATAGAACATGTCTTGCAATGACCACCTTGATTGACATAAATCAAGCTCAAGCTTGAGCAAAAGAGTTGGACTCAATATCTCCTTCAAATTACGTTTATTTGTTAGAGTGTATATGTCATACGTTTTATATAGGGAAAACCAAAGGATTACAGAGCATTGTTCCTGTGTTGGAAGATAGGAGCACAGCTTGTTGCATTTTTCAAAACGGACACATCCCAACCATTAAAAATAATTAAATAACAAATATTTTTTTTCTACCTTTGTTGTCTGGGCACTTTTCCAATTGGGTTGGTCCCAATGTCTTCCACTTTTTGTGTCGGTCTTCTCCTAAATTCTTGTCCAAGTCTACCTTTCCATTTCTTCGCTCATCTTGTCCTTCTTCCCTTCCTTTTCTATATCCATGTGGAACTAATCTTTTTTGTTTCTTTTCTCTGCCTCTATATTCACCTATATATGATGCTTACCTCTCATTCTCCCTATCACCCTCTAGTCTAGTATTTCATCTCTCATCTACCTACCAACTTTTTCCCTTTCCAGCAATCTCATTGCCCCCTCTGACTTTCTTCTTCCCAAGTTTCCTGTTCCCCTCCTTAGACCCCCATTTCCATCTTTTATACTCATCTGCTCTCCACGCCTCTCATCCCCTCACCAGTTCTAGTTCCATCCCTATCTCTCCTGTCACGGGGGGGTGGTTCTGGCAGAGCGTGGCTGTGATGAGTGTTAAAGCAAAGAACACAGTGAAGATGACACAAAATTGAAGGTCTTAGATGGTGTATAAAAAGTCCACTTTATTTGATGAGTCCAGAACAATGTGGTAACTCGAGGTGACTCGACACGGCTGTGTTTCAGCCAACCGGCCTACCTCAGGAATCTTAATGTTCTTTAGATAGAGTCCGTAGAAACAAAATAAGTCTATCAAGATGTTTTCAAACAGAGACTTCATTTGTGGTGCTCTTCAGTTACATTGGAATCCTTGTAGCCTCTGGTGAGATCCCTTTCTGGCAGCCCCATCTCCTCTGCAGATCCTTATTCCCTGCTCCTCACGGCCCTTGTGGACTTTTTATACATCGTCTAAGACCTTCAATTTTGTGTCATCTTCGCTGTGTTCTTCGTTGCTTTGAGTTTTTGAAGACTGTGTTCTTCTGTGTTTACATGTGAGTGTTGCAGCACACTGTTGTGTTCCAGCAGCTCTTTTCTGGCAGTCTTTTCCTTTTTAGAGTAGTTTTCTAGTTGGAGCTGTGGGTTTGAAGTGTGGTGGGGAGGGGCGGACAGTAGGAGGTGCAGACTGGAAGAGAAAAGAAAGAAGGATTTATGCTGGGGCACGTGGAAAAGGGGAAAATGAGAGAGGCACCCTGTCCACCCATGAAGCTAACTGCTTATACCACATTCTCTGGCAGCAAACTCCAGAATTTAATTACATTTTGGTTGTGAATGTGAACCAGTGAGGCCCACTGGGGATCATCGGAGCTTGCAGTTGTCACCTCTCTGCTAAACCCATAGATGATTGCTCCTCTGGTCCCAGGAACTGCAAGCACAGGATAACAACTGGGAGATTAATTTTAGCAAGGACTTCAACAAGTCTGGCACATTTAGGTTCCTTAGTCAATGCAGATGTAGTTAAAATCTGAGACTGGAACTTTGTGATATCATTAAAACAAAAATGATGATTACCAGCTTTTTATGCTTACCCAAACTGTGCACAAGTAACAAGAGACAGTAGCACTGAGATGTTTCCTGTTTTGTATTTAGTTATAAAACTGATTAAGGACAAGCATGATATAGATTCTTACTAAAATAGGTAAAGGAGTCCAGACAGCAGTCTACACTGTGGACATTATACCAGCCTGATGCACAGTCCAGAAAAAAAAAAAAAAAACCATTGATGTTACTGAATGTGAGGACTATATGCTCTGAAAAATTACAATCAAGGGCAATACATTTCTCAAATTATTTTCTAATATGTAAACTTCATTTCATTGTAATATTATTTCCCTACTAACAATATAAGCTGACCAGTACTTGTTCTTAAGAACAATCACTGCAGGCATAGGCGCCCCGTATAAGAGACTTGGGGCGGCTAAGCCTCCCCAGCCCAATGGTCGACTTCCGGGTGTTGCGCCTGCCCTACCCGCTCCTCTCGCGCGTGCGGTTTAATTGTTTTAGTTCCGTGGCAGCGACGTCATTGACGTCGCTTCCACGGAGAATACGGAGGTCAGCTCCGCCTTCTTGGCAGCGACGCGACGTCATTGATGTCGCTACGGAGGTAAGCTCCACCCCCCTTGGCAGCGATGCGACGTCATTGACGTCGCCAAGGAGGTAAGCTCTGCCCCCTTTAGCCTCCCCAAAACAGTTGGCTACCAACCATCTAAGACTGCAGGTTCCTTTCTTATAGAATCTAGCTTCTGCACACCACAAATTTGATTAAAACACTGCATTTTCATCATACCCAACAGAGCATTGAAATTCTTTAGTATCATCAAATAGTATCCAAGCCAGAACATATTTTATCTCCAAGCAAAATAGCCTCTGCACACATGGTTCTCGGCTAATGAAAACTGAAACTAAATCCACAGTGCTTTTACAATGGCTGACTGTGTGCCACATTTCAAGTAACAGCTGATGTCATATCTCCACAGAGAGACTGACGGGTTTATCATCCCAAATTTACAAATAAATTCCTCCTAAGCTTTTGTATCAAAATCATTTATTTGGAACATTCTGTTTACCATATAAACTACTATGCAAGATCATAACTGCATTACTTGCAATGGTATTACACACACAAAAAAAATGCAAAGAGTAGACCCCCCTCCTCCCCCTCTCCAGACTACTTTTACAATCCCTGGTGGTCTGGTGGTATATTCAGGGCAAAAGAGATCCCCAGTCACTCTTACCCGTGTCAGCTCTACTCTCAAAACAGCTGCCATAACCTCTTGTGGCAGTCTTGCAAGATTGCCACAAGAGGTCATGGCAGCCATTTTTAGAGCAGAACCTTAGTTATCCAGTGGTCCAACTGACTCCTTCACTGGCTTTTTGCTTCGGATATACTTGAAAAAGTTTATTTAGTTAATTTTCATTTATTTTTAATTTCTTTTATACTACCTGCAAGCCCTAAATTTGTCAAAGGTGTGTACATTCAATACAGTAGTTACATTTTCTGTCCTTGGAGAGCTCACAAATGTAGGTTTGTACCTGAGGCAATGGAGAGTAAAGTGGCTTGTCCAAGGTTACAAGGAACTAGTAGTTCTTGCCTTTATAGCTAGCTTCTTTTCAAAGTCTCTCTTGGCCAGCCTTATTACTTTACATATAACTTGCCAGTACTTGTGCTCATCCCTGTTTCTTCACTAGAGTCTGCTTTCCACTCTATGACACATAGGAGTTGACTGTATGGATGCTTCAGCACCCCCAATATTGAGAAATTCCTTGTATGTGTTCAGGGAGGGATTATCTCCATTGGGCTTAGCACCCCCAGTAATTTTGAAAAGTTGGCTCCTATGTTCTGACACCTGCCTTTTGGCTTTCACTATCTTCTCACCTCATCATTAAAACAGAATGGTTGCTGCTAGTGTCATATTTCTGCTCCATCTCATGATGTGTGGTGTATTAGGTGTATATGCTATGTGCTCTGTTTTGTAACCTCCATCCCTCCTCCCTCCCCCCTTTCCCCCTTTTTATTTTCTTTTTCTCTCTTTCCGCTTCTCTTTCTTTCTCTTTACTCGTTTCATGATTCTCTCAATTTGGACTTGGTTGTTCTCTCTTGTTTGTGATCTCGAGTTTTGACATGTGTATTAATGAGCACTTCGAACTGTATTGTGAGCTCCTGTTTATTTTAAAAATTAATAAAGAAATTATAAATAAATAAAACAGAATGTCCATTGTTTGGCCTCCTTTTGACCTTTTTAGTGCCTGGAATATATTTTATTTGGGTTTCCAGAATAGTTTTAATTAATGTCCAATGCCTCATACAAACTTTTAACCCTGGCAACCACTCCCTTTTTGTTCTTTAATGTTCTCATAGTCTCCCTTTTTAAAATTAAGTGCAACAGCTGTAGTTTGGCTTTTTTTTTTTTTTTATTTAGCATCTTCCTTCCAGTGATGAAACTTTGATCCCATTCTGGTCACTATTGCATAATTGCCACCATTATCCCTTGCACCAGGCCCTGGGTACCAGTAAGGAGTAGATATAAAATATGATCAGTTCGTGGACCAGCTGCTCCATGAAGCAGTCATTTATGGTATCTGGAAATAAATAAATCCCGGGAGCAAACTGAGTATTAAGGCAAAATAGTTCTTGATCCAGAGGAGACGGAGGCTTCAACTGGAAAATTATGTGGGTTTTTAGGAGTATTTTCCACTGTGTTTTACTCTGGTGGGACGTAACTGGGGATCATTGTCCTGTGGATTCTGTAGATTTGGCACAACTAGAATCGTTGTGATATCTGATTTGGGAATTTAGCTTACTGTTATTGCACTATGATGTTTAATGTCTCTATATAGCATTCACATTTGTGCTGGTTTATATTTGTTACTGTTAAGTGTGTGAGTGTGTTCTATATAACATTTTGAACCTCTGTGATCCTTATTTAAAAAAACTAAATTTTGTTCTTGATTACTGTAAACTCATTGACAATAAGAATAGTCCAAAGCCTGACTGTAAATTAGCTCCTCTGGACCATAGAACAAATCCCATATAGCTTTAAGTGCAGTAATTGCAGGGTGTTTTGGTTAATAGTGACTTTGATGCAATACTTCACAGAGAAATCTGTAAGGAGGCAAGAGAAAATAACATAGCTTTCCAGTTTAGATCCTTAGTAGATCTGTATCACTTCCCACATCCGTATGAAGACTCCATGTTAGACTGCTGCCTGATAGCTCTGGAGAACTTGCACTTAGAAGTTATTTTATTTGCATTTTAGTGATGAACTGGAACTAGGACATGAGAAGTCGGTGGCCTACAAGGAAATGAAAGCTGTGGCTATGGGGGACAAAACACACAATGTTCGAGCCAGAGAACCTAAGGATGGACTTACTGAAGAGATCCAGGTGAAATGTCTCCTGGACCAAGCCACAGACCCTAATATCCTAGGAAGAGTCTGGGAAGGATGGGAGCCCTGGATGTAACACATATGGTCTGATGGGATTTCTTTTTGTGAAATTAAGAAAAATGTTACCACAAGCCATGTTGCTTTTCTTAAGTTTGAAGGGAAGAACAGTCTTTTATTATTCAGGCATTAAACCCTGTTACAGAAATTCATCAAGTATGAAAATTAAGTTGCTATTCTCTGTAGCACAACAGTTAAAGAGACTACACAGTACTAGCAAGTGGGAAGAGAAGAACTGCTTCCAAGAAAAGAAAGTAGATGGGACTCCGAGCAGCGCTGGTATTTACAGTAGGAGATACCACTAGTGTCCAGACACTGTACGAACACCAATCAGAGAAGAAACAGCTGCAAAAAAAAGGATTTTTGTAAAGTAAATGCAGACCATGAATTAAAAAAAAAAATACTATATCAATAAGATTCAGTGTCCATCAACTTAAAGCTTTGGTTGACTGAACAATGAAATTACAATCACATTTATGGTTTATCCATTTTAGTGCAAAAATGTTGGCATGTGTTGATTTAATCATTTAACCAGATTATAAGAGAATCATTCTGCTCCTTTCACAATTCAAACCTTAAATTTGTTTTCAGTTACATTAGAAATGTTTCCCCCTCTCTATCTAATTAATGTTTTATTTCCCCTCATCTTCCCCCTCCCCCACAGGTAATAGAATTGTACCATGACTGACTGTGCTAGAAGTTATCAAGTGACATGTTTTTGGTTTCACTTTTGTCATCAGTAATTGGCACTGCTGATGATGCTATTGTTAGGCTCTCATGTGCATATAGCCTATGGCAGTGGTTCCCAAACCTGGTCCTGAAGGCACCCCAGCCAGTCAGGTTTTTAGGATACCCACAATGAATATTCACGAGAGAGATTTGCACACACTGCCTCCACTGCAAGCAAATCTATCTCATGAATATTCATTGTGGATCAGTGGCGTAGCCAAGGGTGGGCTTGGGTGGGCCCAGGCCCACCCAGTAGCAACACATCTATAATGTGGCTGGCAGGGATTCCCAAGCCCCACCAGCCGAAAACTCCCAACAAGTGTCCCTCCTGCATACCTTGTAAGTAGCAGATCTTCGCCTGCAGTGAGCAGTGACATACATACTGCTTGCACCGGCCTCACAGCCTTCCCTCTGATGTATTTCTGTGTAGGCGAAAACAGGAAGTTGCATCAGAGGGAAGGGTGTGGGGCCAACATGAGCAGTGTGTAATAGTTGCTGCTCGCTGCTGGTGAAAATCTGATATTTAAAAGGTATACGGGAGAGGGGAGATGTTTGAGAGACCATATGGCATGCAGGCGAAAGAAGGAGAGACCAAATCACCTGTGGGATGGAGCGAGGTTCGTCTGCCTACCCATCTTGGGCCCAGGCCCACCCAAAATTGGGTGTCTGGCTACGCCCCTGTTGTGGATATACTGAAAACCTGATTGGCTGGGATGCCTCCAGGACTAGGTTTGGGAACCCCACTGGCCTATGGTAAGAACCACCTCCGTATAACTAGAGGCTAAATAGGAAGTAACCTGAGAGTTTTTTTAATTCGGGCACTGATTTGCTGAAATAATGTCAATCAACTTTGCACATTGATAGTTGCTGTTTTTGAAATAACCTCAGAAATCTTAAAATGTTAAAACCAAATACCTTATTATAGCAGCAATTCATTTTGTTCGCTGACAGCAGCCTGCTTCTTAACTAGAACTTTACAATGTAATTCTCTTCTCCAAGTAATTAAAGTATTTTTAATATATTTTCAAGCAGGATTTGATCTGTTTCATCCTGGGACTTCGACCAAGCTTATGTATTTGATACTAATGCATGTGATATAGAAATATATAATAATTAAACACTTCAGATGGATGGATATGTATTTTGTCGAAGGCCAGTGCCTTGTATTTCACCAACTAGAAGCCATCTCGCCTAGAATAAGGTTAATGTTTTATAGTGTCCTAACATGACCTGGGATACATTTCCATGTATCCATGTCATTCTTTGTCATTTTTGTGCAGGCACTCTTACAGGATACTAAAGCCAAAAACATTTCTCCTTTTGAAAAGGGAGGGGGCAGCTTTGGTCAGACATGTTCAGAATGAATGTTCATTTTATTAATCTCTTGAATTCTTTCAGTAATTTTAAATCTCTTCTTTAAATAAAAATGGTAGAATTTATGAATTTCAATTGTCTGTGTGAAAGTACACTGGCTCTTGTCAAGTCAAACAGTCCAAAGGTCACACCAGGTAATCAAATGCAATAAACAGTTATGTGAGTGGTCTAAATTACATTCAGAAATCATATTGGTTACAAGATCAGATACTCGCAGACACTTCTGGTACATGTTCTAAAGTACTTTGAGCTGTAAGTTGGAGATTAGCATGATCACTAGAAAGAGGATTTTGTTTTAGAAGGTAGGAATATTTGACATGATTACCAGCTGTAAAACGATGAGAGTAGGCCACTATACAATTATTTACATTATACTGTGTTTTTATATCACATTCCTTTCCCCCAAAACGGTCTCAAGTCTCTTAAAATGTAAAAGTAATAAATATATCAGCAATATTTACATAGATCAAATATAGTTCATGTACAATAGCAGTATATAGCAAATAGAATAAATTAGAATACAAATATTAAAATATTGAGAGGCAGAGCAAGGATTTTCAGACTCTTTACCCCGTCCTCCAAAGCCAGTGGCTCAAGTTCTCAAAAGTGTGGGTGCCCCAATTTAAGCAGCTTTCTTCATTAAACACACTCGAACCTTTATGCTGTATTTCTGTGGCCAGTTGTAGTAGATGACGGCAGAAAAAGACCTGCACGGTCCATCTAGTCTGCCCACGATAAACTCATATGTGTATACCTTACCTTGATTTGTACCTGTCTTTTTCAGGCACAGACCGTATAAATCTGTGCAGCAGTATTTCCCGCCTCCCAACCACCAGTCCCGACTCCCATCACCGGCTCCGGCACAGACCCCGTATAAAAATCTGCCCTCCCCCATCCTAGCCTCTCAACCACCAACCCCTCTTCCCCCTGCCACCCAATTTCAGCTAAGCTTCTGTGGATCCATTCCTTCTGCACAGGATTCCTTTATGCCTGTCCCACGCATGCTTGAATTCCGTTACCGTTTTCATCTCCACCACCTCCCGCGGGAGGGCATTCCAAGCGTTCACCACCCTCTCCGTGAAGAAATACTTCCTGACATCTTTCCTGAGTCTGCCCCCCTTCAATCTCATTTCATGTCCTCTCGTTCTACCGCATTCCCATCTCCGGAAAAGATTCGTTTGCGGATTAATACCTTTCAAATATTTGAACGTCTGTATCATATCACCCCTGTTCCTCCTTTCCTCCAGAGTATACATGTTCAGGTCAGCAAGTCTCTCTTCAAGTGAGTGGCTGCTGATAAATCAAGTAATGTATACAGAAGAGGCTAACAAGAAAAATAAAATATTTTTACAAGTTAGAAATAACTAATGGGTACCCCGCCCAAACTTCCAGTGATTGGAAAAAAAAATCACAGCCACAACTGCTTTGCCACCAACATTTATGAAATAAGGATTTGGCTCTGTCTTAAGTGAAACAGAACATTTGTTAGGTTTTCAGAACGAGCAGCTCTCCTGGATGATTTAAGAATTGCCTCTCAAGCTGGATATGTAGTTTGTATCCAGCTTTGGTTAAAGTAGGATATAAATGTGGAAAAATAAATAAATAAAGCATTACTGCATTAGAATTTGACCATTTGTGAGAGGATTGAGTTAGGTTCCTAGGGGAACGTGTTTACACTGGAGAAAAATATATTAGTTTCACAGGCCAAGTACTTGTTCCTTGATGTCAGTAATTTCACCAATAGTGAGATTTATCCATAGAGGTTGACCCTGCAGAACAGGGCTGAGACGTATTGATTGGCAGGGTGGAGATGCCTTTACTATGCCCACTGCATTAGCTGTCTCTCTTATGGCTAAATCAAGGAATTCAATTATTAGTGCTATTCATCCAGCACCTCTTATGAGGGTTTAATTCACTATTTAACAAATATAATAAAGAAAATAAATTTCAGTTTACAATAAAAACTGAAAGAAGTAGAGAGATTGTGGATGCTTTCCAAAGTGCTCTGCTCAGTCAAATTGTGACAGAACCCACGAGGGAGGGAGCGACGCTGGATCTGGTGCTCACAAATGGGGATAGTGTGTCAAATATCCGAGTGGGTGCACACCTGGGAAACAGTGACCATCAAACGGTTTGGTTTGATATGACAGCTGAAGTGGAGGTCAGCCACTCTAAACTCAAAGTCCTGGATTTCAAGTGTGCTGACTTTAGTAAAATGGGGGAATACCTGAGGAAGGAGCTGATGGGCTGGGAGGACGTACAAGAAGTGGAAGGACAGTGGTCCAGGCTGAAAGAAGTAATAAATACTACTACTACTACTATTTAGCATTTCTATAGCACTACAAGGCGTACGCAGCGCTGCACAAACATAGAAGAAAGACAGTCCCTGCTCAAAGAGCTTACAATCTAATAGACAAAAAAGGGCCACAGACCTTTATGTAAGGAGAGTAAATAAAAGCAAGAGAAAAAGGAAACCGATATGGTTCTCCAAGCAAGTGGCTGAGAAAATAAAGGCTAAAGAGTTAGCGTTCCAGAAATATAGAAAATCTCAAGAAGAGGAACACGAGGAGGAATACCGGATGAAACTGAAAGAAGCCAAGAGAAAGGTACGTCTGGCGAAGGCGCAAGCAGAAGAACAAATGGCTAGAAATGTAAGGAGGGGCGACAAAAATTTCTTCAGGTATATTAGTGAAAGGAGAATGACTAAAAAGGGAATTGTGAGACTAAAAGATACAGCGAACCGCTATATAGATAATGATGAAGAAAAAGCCAATTAACTAAATAGATACTTTTGTTCTGTTTTCACTGAAGAAAATCCTGGAGAAGGACCGCGAGGGACTGGCAAAAGTACACCTGAGAATGGAATGGATATAGCACCGTTCACAAAAGAGAGTGTGTATGAACAACTTGGAAAGCTAAAGGTGGACAAAGCCATGTGACCAGACGGGATCCACCCCAGAATATTGAGGGAGCTCAGAGAGGTTCTGGCGGGTCCTCTTAAAGATTTGTTTAATAAATCCTTGCAGATGGGAGAGGTTCCGAGGGATTGGAGAACGGCGGAGGTGGTCCCTCTTCACAAAAGTGATGATAGGGAAGAAGCTGGAAACTAGAGGCCGGTAAGCCTCACTTCGGTTATTGGAAAAGTAATGGAAGCGATGCTGAAGGAAAGGATAGTGAATTTCCTGGAAGCCAATAAGTTGCAAGATCCTAGACAACATGGTTTTACCAGAGGGAAATTGTGCCAAACGAATTTCATTGAATTCTTTGATTGGGTAACTGGAGAATTGAATCATCGACATGCTATAGACGTAATCTACTTAGATTTTAGCAAAGCTTTTGACACGGTTCCCCACAGGAGGCTCTTAAATAAACTCGATGGGCTGAAGATAGGTCCCGAAGTGGTGAACTGGATTAGGAACTGGTTGACGGACAGACGACAGAGGGTGGTGGTAAATGGAGTTCGCTCGGAGGAGGGAAAGGTGAGTAGTGGAGTGCCTCAGGGATCGGTGCTAGGGCCAATTCTGTTCAATATATTTGTGAGTGACATTGCCGAAGGGTTAGAAGGTAAAGTTTGCCTGTTTGCGGATGATACTAAGATTTGCAACAGAGTGGACACCCGGGAGGGAGTGGAAAGCATGAAAAAGGATCTGAGGAAGCTAGAAGAATGGTCTAAGGTTTGGCAATTAAAATGCAATGCGAAGAAATGCAAAGTGATGCACTTAGGGAGTAGAAACCCATGAGAGACTTATGTGTTAGGCGGTGAGAGTCTGATAGGTACTGAGGGGGAGAGGGATCTTGGGGTGATAGTATCCGAAGATCTGAAGGCGACGAAACAGTGTGACAAGGCGGTGGCCGTAGTGAGAAGGTTGCTAGGCTGTATAGAGAGAGGTGTGATCAGCAGAAAAACGGAAGTGTTGATGCTCCTGTACAAGTCATTGGTGAGGCCCCACCTGGAGTATTGTGTTCAGTTTTGGAGGCCGTACCTTGCGAAGGATGTTAAAAAAAGGGAAGCGGTGCAAAGAAAAGCTACGAGAATGGTATGGGATTTGCGTTCCAAGACGTATGAGCACAGACTTGCTGACCTGAACATGTATACCCTGGAGGAAAGGAGGAACAGGGGTGATATGATACAGACGTTCAAATACTTGAAAGGTATTAATCCGCAAACAAATCTTTTCCAGAGATGGGAAGGTGGTAGAACGAGAAGACATGAAATGAGATTGAAGGGGGGCAGACTTTCACAGAGAAGGGTGGTGGATGCTTGGAATGCCCTCCCGCGGGAGGTGGTGGAGATGAAAACGGTAACGGAATTCAAACATGCGTGGGATATGCATAAAGGGATCCTGTGCAGTAGGAGTGGATCCTCAGAAGCTTAGCCGAAATTGGGTGGCGGAGCAGGTGGGGGGAAGAGGTTTGGTGGTTGAGAGGCGAGGATAGTGGAGGGCAGACTTATACAGTCTGTGCCAGAGCCGGTGATGGGAGGCGGGAAATACTGCTGGGCAGACTTGTACGGTCTGTGCCCTGAAAAAGGCAGGTACAAATCAAGGTAAGGTATACACATATGAGTTTATCTTGTTGGGCAGACTGGATGGACCATGCAGGTCTTGTTCTGCCGTCATCTACTATGTTACTATGCTTATCTCAATATTTTTCAATTTTAGATTTTACATACACTTTAAAATTTAAGGTCACAGAAGATATAACTCTGTTTTCATCTAAACTTCAAAGGGAAGACAGATTTTTTTTTTAATACGTTTCTCTAAACTTTCCATTTGTGGTTAGATTTACTGCTTGAGCACCCTAAGGTGCAGGGAAGGTGAAATGGGACTTGATATACCGCCTTTCTGTAGTATTTTGCAACTACATTCAAAGTGGTTTACATATATACAGGTACTTATTTTGTACCTGGGGCAATGGAGGGTTAAGTGACTTGCCCACAGTCACAAGGAGCTGCAGTGGGAATCTAACCCAGTTCCCCAGGATCAAAGTCCGCTGCACTAACCACTAGGCTACTCCTCCACTCCAGGGTGCAAGGCACTTCCTATTGTCCTCAAACATATCCTGCAGTGAAAGGAGGACAGTGCCCTCTGTCCCATGGGCCATGGCAGTTTCTCCCAAACACTATTCATATCAGGCCTGTCCCCTTAAATACACGGAGACAGCATCAGACCTGTACCCTTAAAGACAAGGAGACATCCAAACAGTTCTAATCTACAGGGTGTCAAATTCTGTGTGCTAGCAAACAAATGTGCCTTTAAGGGGTGGGTCTAAGGACGCTGGGGACCAGGCTGTGAGAGGTGTGTGAACAAATGTATAGTTTGAGAAGGTGATTCACCATCAGCAAATGCATTCAGCTGGTGAGTAGCATCAGTTGTTTGAGGTTTATCAAATATCAACTGTTGTAAAAAGTATCTTTGATATTTTTGGACAGATTAATTTATTTATTCATTCTTGTACCCCACGATTATCCAAAAACAAGTTTTAGTTCAATTTGGCTGTGGACTAATATTGTCATATTTAGTTAACCATTAATTTTTTGACAACATTGGTTTTTAGTTCTTTCCTGAACGTATGTTAGTCTGTGAGTCTTCTTATCGCTTTGGGAATTGAGTTCCACAATTTAGAGCCCAAATAGCTAAATCTGGTTGTGTATATGCATTTGTAGGTTAAGTGTTTGCAGTTGGGCAGGTGAAGGAGTAGGTAGCTTCTGGTTTCTGAGCTTGTATTTCTTGGAGACAGTTTATCAAGTCTAGCATGTAATTGGGAGATATCCCAAACAATATTCTGAAGATGAGAGTGCTTGTTTTGAAAAATAGTCTGGCCTTTATTGGGAGCCAGTGTAGCATTGCAAATAGTGAGGTTGCTCCTTCATATTTAGATTTTCTGAATATCAGTCTTGCTGCTGTTTTTTAAACGGTCTGCAGCGATTTTAGTATGTTCTCTTTGCATCCTACACATGTAGCATTGTAGTAGTCTAGTTTGGGTAATATTGGCGATTGTACTATAAGACAAAATGATTGTCTGGGAAAGTAATCTCTGATCCTTCTCAATTTCCATAGGGTTTTGAAACTCTTTGATGTAACTGCAGAGACCTGAGTTTCAAGAGATAAATGTTTATCAAGGATGATTCCTAATATTTTTAGTTCTGTTTCAATTGGATGTGTTTGTTGGTCGATTGTGAAGGTTTGGTAGGTGGTAGGATAGTCTGAGCTAGATAGGACCAGGAATTTGATTTTATCTCTATTTAATTTGAGTTTGAAGATTGTGGCCTATTTTTCCATAAGGTCCAGCCCTTTTTTAACCTTGTCCAAAATTTCTGTGATGATGATGTGAAAAGGTGTGTGTATGTGTGTATATATATATATATATATATATATATATATATATATATATATATACACACACACACACACACACACATCATCAGCGTATATGAATAGGTTAAGTCCCATTTTTTCCAATTTGTTGCTGAGTGGAGCCATCATGATATTGAACAGTATTGGTGATATTGAGGCGTATTTTCAAAGCACTTAGACTTACAAAGTTCCATAGTAACCTATGGAACTTTGTAAGTCTAAGTGCTTTGAAAATGAGCCCCATTGGGGATCCTCGTGGTATCCCGCATGCAGGGATCCAAGAGGCTGAAAACTGATTGGACATCTTTACGAGATAGGATCTTGTCCTTAGGAAACTATTAAACAAGGTTGCCACTGCTCTGCTTATTCCTGTGTTGTCAAGCAGTGTCATTAGTGTTGTGTGGTCTGCTAGATCGAAAGCACTTGACACATGTCAAACTGTAGTAATAGGCTCTTCTGACCTTGGCATATTAGGCTTCTGAATATTATTATCAGAGTTGTTATGACTGTCTCAGTGCTGTAGAGTGGTCTGAAACCTGATCGAGAACTATGTAGGACTGAGAAATGTGTCAAGTATTCCATTAATTTATTGTGCTGCAAGGCCCTCCATCATTTTGGTCAAAAATGGTATTGAGGCCACAGGTCTACAGTTTCTGAGTTCGCTAATCTAGCTAGTGGCACCTATAGGTATTGGAGTAAGTATAATGTCGCCCTTATCAGAAGGGTCATGACCAATCAAAAACAATGGGCTGTTCATCGACTAAAAGGTCTAATCGCACAATTAATCGCAATCAAAATTTTTAATTGTGTGGTTGATCGCATAGAGTGTCCCCTCACATTTTCATCTGTTTTGTGCAAAATTTTGACACAATTGATCGCGCTCTATGGACAGCCCTAAAAACCTTGTATTTTATGTGTTTAGTAAAGCATTCAGCGAACCAATCCGGTGGGTTTTTCATCAAGTAGTTAAGGTAGCAATCTAGTAAGCATTTTGCAAGTGTGTATTTTGACAGTAGTGTTTTAACTGTATTGGTTGTGTTTTGTTTTTGTTTTTTTAACTACAACTACCCATACCAGTCTGCTAGAAGAGGAAGTCAACCTTCTCCTTCAGTCCAACACCATAGAAAAGAATCCGGGCTTTTACTCCAGATATTTCCTCATGCCAGAAAACTGGATCTCTAAGACCTAAACCTTTTTCTTCATAATGAGAAATTAAAGATAAAATACTCTTCCATCCATGTTAGCATTTTTGAAAAAGGAGGACTGGCTGTGTACACTAGATCTCAAGAATGCTTACACACATATTCTAATCTGTCCTTGTTGCAGAAAATACATTCACTTCCTCTTTATGACACTGTCCTTCCTTTAGCCTGTCTTCAGCTTCCCAAGTATTTACAAAATGCCTCATATTGGTAGCCATCTATCTCTAAGCAAGGTCAGTTAGTTCTCCTATACTTCTACAACTGGCTGCTAGTGCCTTCTTTGGAAAACCTTGATCTGGCCTGAGGAATGAGACACTACATCTATTCTACAGCCTAAGCTTCATCATCAACTTTCAGAAATCCATTCTGCCCTACAAACATTTTCTTCATAGATGCTATTCTGAACACAGTTCAGATGAGAGCTTTTTTTGCCAGTGAACAGATTACAAACTGACTTTACATGTTCACTACATACAACTCTGGCAGTCACACCCAAAGTTTGCTTACAAATTAAAATGCTAGACCACATAGCTGCAGCTGTCCATGTAGTTCCATTTGTGCTACTGAAAATATGGCTACAATGAAGATCTGTCTCATCAGCTCGTAACCTTGGGGTCATCTTTGACTCCTCTCTTGCTCTACACATATTCAACAGACTGCTAAAACCTGTCATTTCTTTATAATATCACCAAAATTCATCCTTTCCTTTCTGAGCACACTACCAAAACCCTTATCCACACTCTTATCACCTCTTGCTTAGACTATTGCAACTTAGTTCTCATAGGTCTCCCAATAAGCCATCTCTCTCCCCTTAAATATGTTCAAAAGTTTGCTGCATGACTTACATTCCACCAGTGTTGCTATGCTCATACTAGCCCTCTCCTCACCAGTGTCGCTATGCTCATATTAGCCCTCTCCTCAAGTCACTTCCTTGGCTCCCTATTCACAGTTCAAACTCCTCTTATTGACTTACAAGTGCATTCACTCTGCAGCTCCTCAGTACCTCTCCACTCTTACCTCTCCCTACACTCCTACCTGGGAACTCTGTTCATTAGTTACATCTCTCATCTGTATCCTTCTCCACTGCTGACTCCAGACGCCAGACTCCTTTCCTTTTATCTTGCTGCACCATATGCCTGGTATAGACTTCCTGAATCAGTACATCAAGTGCCATCTCTGACCGTCCTCAAATCTAGGCTAAAAGCCCAGCTTTTTGATGCTGCTTTTAACTCCTAACCCCTATTCACTTGTTCAGTACCCATGTCTGCTTTATCATTCCCGCCGTAGTAATTCCCTTATTCCTTATTTGTCCTGATTAAATTGTAAGCTCTGTCGAGCAGGGACCATCTCTTCATGTTCAAGTGTACAGCACTGCGTACGTCTAGTAGTGCTCTAGAAATAAGTAGTAGTAGTGGATCTGTAGTTCCAATGCAATCGGCATACTCCAACTCTTTCTACCATCCTTTATCCCTCAATTCAAACCATGCTGTAGTGATGGACATCGAAAACCAAACTCATTGTAGGTATCCTGTTTGCTTCACTGAAATATTGACTTGTCCTAACCACAGTTGCATTCAGTGCTGGGTGGAGAACTCATATGCATGGCCAAGATTTGAGAAGCTTCTTCACATGCATCACTTGGAGCTTCAAAATATATATTATGCCCTTCAAGTCTTCATTCATCTGCTCTGGGGGTATGTCGATTTTAATTCAGGAGGACAACCAAGTTACATGTTTTATGTCAACACACACAGAGGAATAGGATCTCTCCATCTCTGCCAAGAAGCAGAGTTCTGCAGTCACACAAGTGGTCCATAATTCCAACAACTTTGCCAGGCCATCTTTGAAAACTGGGAGAAAGTTGGCCTATTCACAAGCAACAAGAACATGAAGCTATATGTCTGTTTCTTCATCTCCCCATCCTCCAATCACCCAGCCCCAGATGCACTAGCAAGCCCCTGGACTTGGCCTCATGTTTGTTTGTTTGTTTGTTTATTTATTTATTTTATGACATTTATACCCCCACATTTTCCCACACAAATTTGAGTTCAATGTGGCTAACAAGCTACAAGAAGACAGTAAAATAAAAACCAAAATCTTACACCTATCAACAAAGGAGAGACTCGTAAATACATATACAATGGGGGGGAGCAGGGGAGAAAAAAGTAGGAATCGGCATCAATTAACATAAATTTTTAAAACAAAGATTTCAAAAACTTATAAAAAACTAAGTAATAATGCTGGGATCTAATGTATTTCAGCAAGGAATTCCACCACTTAGTACCTTGGTAAGAAAAAGTAGCAGAATAAATTGACTTAGACTACTTTCTTCAGGTAAGAAAAGACGCAGGTAGTCTCTCGCAGCATTTGAGTGTCTTGGTTGTACATGATAGTTTGTGATCTTTAACCTTTTATTCCATAGGTCAGGAAGATACTTATTACTCCACCCCACTGGGTGTCTAGTATTAATTTCCTTACAAGATCTAATTGTTTTCTCAGTTGGTTAGCCCAGAAACAGGGCATGCTGGGGCAAAAGTTTGTTGCCAGTAGGGCTGTACCAAATAATCATACTCCGATTTGATTTGGCCCCAATCAGCTCCCCAATTACAGTATTTGTATTTGGCCGAATAGAGATTTAAATTTGAATACAAATAATCCAGGGCTCTACTGTGCTAAATCCTACTGAAAACAGTTGGGCTGAGATGCACAAATGTCCCCAGAAAGAACTGTCTGGTATTTCCATCTCAGTAAAAATTACTGAGTTGAAAATACCAAGTGATTCCCAAAGTAAATCACATGCAAATGAGCTGCTCACAAAAACAGCGAGCAGCTCGGTAAGAGGGAAGTCAATCGGTCAGCTGAGTATGAGCAGAACAGCCAATCGCTAAATGTGGCTGCTCTGCATGCCCAGAGCAGCGCCTGCTACGGATTTCATACATGCATACAAGCTGCGTGTATGGAAGCCATGGGTAGCTTTTATTTTTTCCAAACGTGGCACAAGCGGGGACGGCGAGAGGCACAGCATTGGTCCTTCTGGGCAGGATGTCACAGAGGAAAGAGGGAGGCGGGCAACCAATGGCTCAATTTTTTTTTAATAACTGTTGAAAAGGCTGGTTTTCTATGGGGAGCTGACGGACTTCAGCAAGGGCACCTGGGGAGGTGCTGACAGACTTCAGCAAGGGCTGAAGTTGGTCCGGACATATCAACAGGATAGTTGGCTGTGCTGTGTGGAGCCAAAAGATAGATCCCAGCAGCACAAATGTGAAGAACACTGCTTACGGCTGTTCCAGACCTCCCGGTAAGTGTTGCTCGTTAAAAGGTAGGAAAACCTTTGCTGTGCATCGCTTGTAAATGGCTGTGCATTCTACGGAATTCACATCTAAATACTAATCAGCTTGTTTGCATTCATTTCCATGTGATTCCCGTTGGCTGCCACTGCAAATGGAAAACAGCCCACAGAACCCCTTTGTGCATCGCCTTCTGAATACCATGGTCAGTTAACCAGCTGGTGCTGGTCAAAAACACACAATGCTGGGCCTGGTAGTATTTGTGCATCTGCCAGTTGATCTCTGATTCCATGTAGTTCCATTTATTATTTGTTATGTTAAAGCTCAATGCCCATTCAGTGTTTAGCCAAATAATATTTTTCATTATTCTTTTTCAGCTGAATAATAAAATATGCTGTTTGGTACAGCTCTAGTTGCCAGTTTTCTCAACTAGGCTTGAGCTGTCCTTGCAGTGGCCATATCATTTAGACCCAGAGCATATTTCCTATTCACACTGAATTTCAGTCAATGAAACTTCCAGAGAATTCTCAACATGGTTTTATGGACTCATGCTCTGTACAACTCCTTCTAATTCCTTCTCTGTACAACTCCTTCTAATTCCTTCTCACAGTACATTCCAGTTTGTTCAGTAACTTGTTAAATAGAATTTAAAGTTATTCTTCCCTTTCATTCACAGATTTGGAAGCAGGATATTGGACTTTTTTAACTGGAATTTTTGGTTTAACTGTTTGCTAACTGAACATTGTCATGTTCAGTGAGAGCAGTATAGTCTCTCAATTACATTACATTTTCATATGAAACATGCCCGCTGAACATTAAAATCCTTGTACAATGAAACTACCAAAGGATTTCAGAAACACGGTGGTGTGCCACAGAAACTTGGAAAAACTGGTTTTCCTATTAAAAGTTGACTGAGGGCTTGCCCTTCCTACTTCATCCACACTCTTGTTCTGAGAATTGATGAAACCAACCAAGGCCAGGAAGCACAACAAAATGGCAGCTTCCCAGCACAGGAGGAAGGATCATGTAGGCTAACTCATTGTCTGGAAAGTTTATTTGGAAACCTGTTTCTGAAAGCCTTTAAGGCACAGTGAATAATCCTTTCCTCCAAATGATTAACATGTAATCTTTTTTTCTTGGAAGGACTAGAGATCCTGAGTTCACATTTTGATTGCAGGAGATACAGATGCCCAACAACCATCTCTTTTACACGGAAGTGAGAAAGCAGTGTACAAGTTTTTAAGATAAATAGTATTCCAAAGGGAGAGTCGGAACAGGCCCTTTCCACTGCCATGCTGTGGCACACTCACAATGGGCTGTTCCCGCAGTCAGGCTATGAGAATGGCAAAATTCAGATCTAGCAACTGGCTACACAAATAGTGCTGTACATCTAGCAAAGCCTTGTGTTCTAAGCTTCTCTCTTCTACTAATCGCCTTTCTAGGTATTAGCAAAGCCTAAATCTATAATGAAGCTTGAAGTGCTCTCCCCAAGGAAAGAGTGTTGTTGCAGGCCAGGACAGCTGCAGTCACTGTGGGTCAGAGGAAAGGCACTTGTAGGCCATAGTTTGCCTATCCTTGTTCTAAAGAATACCTCTCTTAGGTCTGCATGCATCCATTACTGAAAGCCTGCACTGGTCCTTTTGAAGCTACTGCTTCTGTCTTTGCAGTGAGACAAGTGAACAAATTAAAATATGCATTAGAAGCAGTAACACAGACATCCATTTGAGAAAATATACAGAAAAAGATGTAACAAAGAGCTACACGGAGAAGCTTTATTCACAAATCGGCACAAACACATGCATGTAATGGGGCCACATAGAGAAAACAGAATTGTTCTACAGAAACATGTATGTGTTATATTAGTTTTTTATGAGAAAATTCTCTTTATTCACAATATAATATGCATAAAACAGGCTGAATGTCAACAGGAAAAGTAGCAAACTATCACAGTACTACAACAACAATCTATATCAACTCCCCCCCCCCCCCCCCCACTACACACGGAACAAACCCTCCCTGAATATGAAGAGGAGGTGTCATGGTTTGGGAGGGACAGGGCATAACTCTTGTATTGGGTGGCTTGCTAGTAGGGCTGGTGGGTTGGAAGTCCAGTATGGGGAAGAGCAAGATGTGTGTGAGGAGATTGTTGGGAGATAATTTGTGGTATCAGGGTTGGATTGACTAATTCACTGAAGGCAAAGAAATTACATATATACATGAAGCTCTTGGATGCTGATTGTGCCTATTTGCAGGAGACTCACCTGCCTTATGGGGACTCCAAAGTGTTAGGAGATAATTTGTATGAGACAATTGCGTTCACATCCTGCTGTCAATAAGCACAATGGGGTGTTGGTGGTGGTTTGGAAACAACAGCAGTATGATGTACTTTCACATGCTGGGCCTGGGTCTCTTTACAGTGTAAGATACGGTGGGGGGGGGGGGGGGGGTACTCTTGCAGTGGTTAATGTTTATGCTCCAAATGTGGATTCATCTGATTTTTATTTTTTTGTAATTTGGCCACACAGGATGTGGGGATTGGAGCTGATTGCATAATAATTTGCCTGGGGTTTTAACCAGATACAGGATATTATTTTTGGACAGGCTGTCAGCATGTTGTAGATGACAGACCAAGTCCAGCGGAGTCATTGCCTCTACAGTGGTTCAGCTGGGTTTAGCCTATTTTTTTTTCCCAAAAAAATTTTATTGAGATTTTCATAAGGTTAACAATAAAGAAAAAGACAATCAGATTATCATAACAGCAGGTCAGCTTTGAGGCATATTTTCAAAGCACTTAGCCTACCAAAGTTCCATAGGTTTCTATGGAACTTTGGAAGGCTAAGTGCTTTGAAATATGCCTCTTTGTTACATATTTCAAGGTTTGTTGGTTCCTTATTCAGGGCAGTACTCTCAGGCTTTGTTGGATAGAACTGGAAGTAAGGTGTCCTTTGGGGAGTTGTGGATTGTGGTGATCCCGAAGCCTGGACGTCATCACTATAAAGTTCAGAATTATAGGCCTTTTTCCTTAATTAATGTGGATTGTAAAGTTTGTGCAAAGATTCTCTCTATGAGGCTTTCCAGGTATATGTTGCAGTTGGTGCATGGGGATCAGAGTGGGTTTATTAGGGGGAGGTATCCAATGGATAACTTGGGTACCTTTTGGAATATTCTTTCTCTTGCCCCTAGTTTGCCTGATTTGCTGGTTGCATTGTCACTGGATGCAGACAAAGCTTTTAATTGGATAGAGCGAGCTTATATGTTTAAGGTAGTGGAGTGGTTTGGATTAGGTATGCAATTCATTAAGATGGTTTGCCTGTTGTATAACTCACCACATGCTTGGGTATTAGTGAATGGGGTTCTGTCAGGTTCCTTCCCTATTTTCAGGGTGTCAACTATCCCCGTTGTTTAATTTGGCTCTGGAATCTCAGGCCATTGCGATTAGGGTGGATAGGGGCATTCTGAGTGTGTGCTGTAATGTGGTTATTTATAAATTGTCAGGTTATGCTGATGATTTGTTGTTTTATTTGTGTGTACAATCTTTGCCAGGCTTGTTTGCTGTGATTGATTTTTCAGGGATTTCAGGTTATAAAATTAATTGGGGGAAGTTGGTGGTCGTGCACCTCACTGTCAAGCTCATAGGCAGCATTTGGCTCATTATCTGCTGGAGTGGGCTCCTGCATAGTTGAAGTATTTGGGAGTCTGGTTTGGTACTACAATGGAAAGTTTGTTAGAGTTGAACAGGAAAGGGTTGCTAGAGCTGGTGGATGCTCTTTGTTAAATGGACTCCATTGTATTTGACCTGGTAGGGGAGGTTGGAGGCGATTAAAATGGTGTTGGTGCCTAAGGTTAATTATATATTGAGTATGGTACCAATTCTGTTTTCAGATGCTTTTTATAAAACTTTGGAGGGCAAACTTTCACATTTCCTTTGGAGGGGATAAGCCACCCAGGATTGCATTGTGAAAGCTTAAGATGCTCATGGAATATGGGGGAGTAAATTTCCCAGATTTTAAATTATATCATTTTGCCTTTTTGGTTGCTGCAGCAGTAGCTTGGTTTTCATCTGCAGGGGACGAAGAGGGTCCTAGGTGGTAAATTGTGGCTCCGTAGCCTTTGTGCAGTTTGCTCACAGTGCCGGTTAGACGGATTGTACCTCAGTCTTTGGTTTTGTAGGTGGTGCCTCTGATGCTGAAGTTTATTTCTCAGGGACTGGGGTTCTTTTGGCCAGTTGCTGATTTTATTTCATTGTGGAGAATTTGGAGGTCAAGGTTCAGGACAGGGTCATAAGCTGATCGGATTGGCAAGGTAGGGGGTTTTTGTGGTACGTTAGTTGTTTCGGGGGCAAAGTTCCTGGACCTTTGAGGACTTGCGTACAGAGTTTCATTTGGAATCTCAACATTACTTCCAGTGGCTGCAGTTGAGGCACTGTTTGAGGGGTTCCAGTGTATTGAGTGGGTGAAGGTTGGTGACACAGGTTTATATAATTTCTGTGTCGGGCTTATCAGACAGTTGAAGACTTCAGCGGTTTATTCTAAGGTTAAGTTCAAGGGTAAGAATGTGTGTATTGCGTTACAGAGTGTGTGGGAGCATGATTTCGGGGATAATTTATTAGGGTAAAGTTTGTAGGCCTACTTCATTGCTTCAGTACCTAAATCTCTTTTTTTTAATGTAGCACCACATAGAGGGGCATAATCAAACGCGAACGCCTATCTCCATGGGTGTCTATGTCCAAAAATGGGTACATGAAGAGGTGGGACAGACCGTATTTTCGAAAAAATGGATGTTTTTCAGTGGGTGTTTGTTTTTTTTTTAGAGATAATGGAAACTAAAAACGCCCAGCTCAAAAACGTCCTAGTCCGAGCCATTTGGTCATGGGAGGGGCCACGATTCATAGTACACTCGCCCCCCTGACAAGCCAGGACACCAACTGGGCACCCTAGAGGTTAGTGTGGTGGACTTCAGACAACACTCCCACACGCATACCTCCCTTACCACGGGTGCTGAGCACCCAACCCCCCTCTCCCAAAACCCACTACCCACAAATGTACAACACTACCATAGCTCTTAGGCGTGAAGGGGGCACCTACATGTGGGTACAGTGGGTTTTGGAGGCCTCCCATTTACCAGCACAAGTGTTACAGGTAGGGGGGGATGGGCCTGGGTCCACCTGGCTGAAGTGCACTGCGGTACCCACTAAAAGTGCTCCAGGGACCTGCATACATGCAGGCCTCTAGGACTTGTTGCTGCTATATAACATTGGCACACCAGTTGACATCTGAAGACTAATCTCTCCGAAAACGTCCTTTATTGGAATAAGCACGCTTACTCACAGTTAACTACAGATCAGAGGTTGTGCCCCACTGGCAACGAGTCTCCCTGGTACTGAGATGAGCAGTAGGTCCGAGCTGGCAGAATGGTGTAAAATACCCTCTTTCAGCCACGTTCAAGGTAAGAACTAAGTTCAGTAACATGGCTAACACGTGAAAGGGATCTAAAACTGGCTTACAAAAATGGCCACTACCTCATGGACTACCGGAAACAAAACAGGGCACACTCTGACCCAGTAAGCAGGGGGAAAAGCACCATGGGAGTACAGCCTACCAACTACCAACATCGTGAGCATTTGCCACAAGCTAGTGGAATCACGGAGCCCAATACCCTACACCCACCACAATGCATTGCTGATGTGACTCTGCAGTGCGCATAACAGAAAAGGTGTCACACTCACCCGAGAGCCACATCACAACCAGGGAAAGGCTGTCACAGTATAGAACACATTTTGCTGTCATGGAGGTGGGTACGGCATTTGAGGCTGGCATATAGGCTGGAAAATAAGTGTTTAAAGTGGGGTCTTTTTGGTGGGAGGGGGTTAGTGACCACTGGGGGAGTCCGGGGAGGTCATCCCCGATTCCCTCCAGCGGTCATCTGGTCAGTTGGGGCACTTTTTTGGGATCTCTTCGTGAAAAAAAAGGGTCCAAAAAAAGTGACCCAAAAATCTCTCCTCGGCCGATAACCACGCCCCAGTTCCGCCTTCACCATGCCTCCAACACACCCCCGTCAACTTTACCCATTTCCGCGATGGATTGCAGTTGGAAACGCCCAAAATCGGCTTTCAATTATACCGATTTGGGTGCCCACGAGAGAAAGACGCCCATCTCCCGATTTGGGTTGCAATATGGGCGTTTTTCTCTTTCGATTATAAGCAGGACTGTGCACTTTGGACATCTTATAAGGTTTCTAGATTGTTGAGTAATGGGTCTAGTTTATGTTGGTCTTGTAGGTTGGGTGTAGGTACTTTTTACCACGTTATATGGATGCAATAATTTACAAGACTACTGGGGTTTGGTTTGGAAAAGGGTTCAAGATGTCTTCAGCATTAGCTATAAATTTGTTATTTTAAGGTCAGCAGCTTTGCCCCATTTGTTACAAAAGAACTAACACCCCTGCTGGGTCCATGAGGTATCACATGGATTCCGCAGGAAAGAAAAGTAATAGTTAGAGCACTTGGGATAATTTTGGACAGACTGGGAAAGAGGATGAACTGGAAGAGAGGAGATTGGATGGGGAATGGGCCAAGGGTCCATAAAACACTTAGAGGCTTAAAAGGAATCCAAACAAGAGGTTTGGGAAGTCCTGAGTTAGAGGATCAGGTGACAACTGGGAGGTGAGAGAGAGAGTTGCAAATCCAGTATTTTGCTGTATATATATATATATATATATATATATATATATATAGCGAGAGAGAGATACATCTGTCCAAAATCTATTCAAAAATAAGCACACATTACACCTGTCAGCCAGCAGAGGGTGCAGCTTTCCAGTCTACCAGTTATTAACCCAAGCTGAACTGCAACAGGAGCAGAAGTGTATACACGGACAGGTGATTTGCTCACTAAATCTTAAATGCATTGTATTCTTTATGCACTTTTCTAAGGCATCACAGTATAGCAAAAACAGATCTTTCAATCTGATTGGGCTGACTGTCCATTGCAGGAAATAGAAGTGCTCTGTACAGGGGCAGATTGTACTGCTGATCCCCTTTTATTGCACTGCCACTTTTATTTGACCTGGTCTGAAGCTGTTTGAAAAATAACCTATTGCTTCTTTACGGCCTATAGAACAGATGATGTATGTCTCCCAATTCTATAAACGTGAGCGCACAGTTTAACTCTAGGTGTGCAAAGCTGCATGCGATGATGTCGGTACTGTCAGTTGCACATGTAATTTGTTAAATTGGCTATAATTGGTGCTAATTTACAAGGATGTATGTAACTGTCTTTAGTATTCTGCTGACTGAATGTGCAAAATCCATAGCACGCGATTGCAAAGAGGGCATGGACCTGGGAGGGGCATGGTCAGGTCTGGGGTTCTAGAATACTATCGGTTACGCACCTGACAGCAGTTAGGTGGTACATGTTAGGTGTTTAACTGTGCACTTATGCTAGTATTCTATAATGGCAATAAAACACATAATTGCCAATTATAGAATTAACATGTAGTACACATCATAAGATCATAAGAACAGCCATACTGGCTCAGATCAGTAGTCCATCTAGCCCAGTATCCTGCTTCCAACAGTGGCCAATCCAGGTCACAAGTACCTGGAAGAAACCCAAATAGTAGCACCATTCCATGCTACCAATCCCTGGGCAAGCAGTGGTTTCTCCCATGTCCATCTCAATTACAGACTATATACTTTTCCTCCTGGAACCTGTACAAATCATTTTTAAACCCAGATACGCTAACCAGGGCCACCGAGAGGGGGGGAAAATTCCCCGGTCCTCCAAGGGGCAGTGGCTGAAACCGTGGGGACTGGGGGCTGAAATGGGGACAGGGAGAAAGTGGCTGGGGCTGAAACTCAAGACTGGTGGTGGGAGAAAAGGGCTGGGGTTGAAACCGGGGACTGGTGGGATAATGAGGCTGGAACTGGGAGCTGAAAAGAGGGGGCAGAGAGAGAGAGAGTGGACAGATCCTGGATTGAAGGGAGAGAGAGTGAGGGGAAGACCCTGGATGAATGGGAGAGGGAGGGCAATGGTGGATGGAAGGGGCAGAGAGAAAGGGTAAACTCTGGATGGGAGAGAGAGAGCAGACAGTGGTTGGAAGTGGGGAAGAGAGAGGGCAGACAGGGGCAGATGCTAGATGGAAGGGAGAGAGAGGGCAAGGGAACAGCAGCCACAGGGGAAGGCCATGCGGCAGAATGAAGAAGAGCAGCACTGAAGGATCTTCTGCTGGCGGGACCTTGGGATCCCTGCCAGCCAAGGTACTTAACAATTGCCGCAGGCGGGTGGGAGCAGCGATCAGGGGGGTGGTGATGATCCTGGGGGGAGGGGCCAGTGGTGGCCTTGCCCCAGACCCGGCTCAGTCTCTCGGCGGCCCTGACGCTAACTGCTATTAACATACCCTCCAGCAATGAGTTCCAGAGCTTAACTATCTCTTTGAGTGAAAAAAAAATTTCTTCCTATTTGTTTTAAAAGTATTTCCATGTAATTTCTTTGAGTGTCCCCTGGCACCTAACTTTAAGTGATGTGTAGAGAATTTACTCACATGATGTTATGTTGCCTATTCTGGAAGTGGAAACATATAGCATGCTTTCCTTCAATTTCCTTCAAGCTCCAACAAAGCACCAGTGTAAGCAGTATTATATCCGTTTTACACAGACCTAGCTTACTCTAGAGAAGACAATTTGGACCTTCCTTTGAATATTATCTACTTGTTCTAGATTTAGAGAATAAAGCGACTCCCACCTAGAGAAATCTGTTGATAGTTATATTAATGCTATATATATATATATATATATATATATATATATATATATATATATATATATATCAAAAGAATGGACAAAGATTGAATTGAAGACATTTTCAAAATATAGTTGTGAGAGGGGGAAGTACTACTAATAAGTGATTTTAATATGCCAGATGTTGATTTGGGTCTCCCTATTGCAGGGTATTTTAGAAGCAGGGAGATCTCATATTCTCTACAGGGAGTACTATTCCAGCAGTTGCTAATGGAACCCACACGGGATAAGAGTCAAACTGGACTTAGTGAGTACTAATGGGGAGAGTGTTTCTGATGTTATAGTAGGTGATCATCTGGCATCCAGTGATCACCAGATGGTGTGGTTTAACATTGATAGGTATGGAGAGGGTTAATTCAAAAATGAAGGTTCTACCTTAAAAAAAAAAACTTTTTTCAGATCGGGTGTTACTTCAAGGAATTGTCTGGATGGGAACAACTGGAAGAATTTGGCAAGCAGTGGGCAAAACTGAAAGGACCTATTGTAAGGGCAACAAACCTATTTGTAAAGAAAGTAAATACAAGTAAGAGGAAAAGTAGAGGCTGCTTTTGGTTCTCTATAAAGTACAAGAAATCTCAGAAACAGGAAGACAATCAACAGTATCTGGAAAAACTAAAAGTAATCAGGAAAGCACAGATGCAAATGGAAGAAAAAATAGCCAATATGGTAAAATGGAGGGGGCGAGACATTTCTTTAGATAGGAGGAAGTGCAAGTGTCCCATTCTAAAACTCAAAGGTGAAGGGGAGGCATATGAAGAAGTTGATAAAGATAAGGTGGAATTTGCTTAACCAATGTTTCTGTTCTATGTTCACAGCTGAAGGGCCGGGAACAGGACTGCAGAAGACAAACTCAAATAGAAATGGAGGTGTGGTAGTCCCTATACAATATTCACAGGACTGTGTTTCTCAGGAGCTGGCTAACCTAAAGGCAAAAAAAGCACTGGGGCCAGATGGCATACATCCTAGGGTACTGCAGGAACTTAAGGAAGTTCTAGCAGCTCTGCTGGCTGACTTTTTCAATGGTTCTGTAGAGTCAAGAGTGGTCCTGGAGGATTTAGAAAAGCAGATGTGGTCCCTCTGTATAAAAGCTGAAGTAAGGAAGAGGTTGGGAACTATAGGCCAGTAAGTCTGACTTCTGTGCTAAGTAAATTAATAGAAACACTTTTAGAACAGAGAATAAATAAAGCTTTTGGAATCCAATTGATTACAGAACCCGAGTCAACATGATTTCACTAGAGGCAGGTCTTGTCAGAGAAATCTGATTAATTTCTTTGACTGGGTGGCCAGAGAGTTGGATCGAGAGAGAACGCTGGATGTGGTTTATTTAGATTTTAGCAAAGTCTTTGACACGGATCTGCATAAATGACTAAAATAAACTGACAACCCTCAGTATGAGCCCTAAACTAACTGACTGGGCTAGGAATTTGTTGAGTGAAAGGTGACAGAAGGTAGTGATAAATGGAGCTCATTCAGAGGAAAAGGATATTACCAGTGGTTTGTTGCAAGGTTTGGTTCTTGGGCCAGTTTTTTAAAACATTTTTGTAAGCAATATTGCTGATGGGCTGTCTGGTAAGGTTTACCTCTTTATGGATGATACCAAAATCTGCTGGTGTAGAAAACATGAAGCTTAGCCGAGATTGGGTGGCAGAGCCGGTGGCGGGAGGCGGGGATGGTGCTGGGCAGACTTATACGGTCTGTGCCCTGAAAAGGACAGGTACAAATCAAGGTAAGGTATACACAAAAAATAGCACATATGAGTTTATCTTGTTGGGCAGACAGGATGGCCCGTGCAGGTCTTTTTTTGCCATCATCTACTATGTTACTATGTTAACTTAGTGAAGTTAGAGGAATAGTCTGGAATTTGGCAGCTAAGATTTAATGCTAAAAAATACAAGGTCATGCATTTGGTCTGCAAATACCCTAGGGAATGGTACAGTTTAGGGGGAAAATAACTTTTGTGCATGCAATAGGAGCAGGTATGATCGTATGTGATGATCTTAAGGTGTACAACCTCACAACACAAACTGAATACCTACAGTATCTTTTCAAAAGAGTTATTTTTGTATTCACTTTGTGTTGTGACATTGTACACCAGTTTGGTTTAAGTGAATAAGATCCTTTTGATCATATCTTTAGGTGGCCAAACAAGTAGAAAAGTTGATGGTAAAAGCTAGAAAGATGCTTCAGTGCATAGGGAGAGGAATGGCCATTAGGAAAAAGGAGGTGATGATGCTCCTGTATAAGACTCATTTAAAATATTGTGTACAATTCTGGAAACTGCACCTTCAAAAAGATATAAACAAGATGGAGTCGGTCCAGAGGGCGGCTGCTAAAATAGTCTGTGGTCTTCATCGTGAAGCATGTGGGGACAGACTTAAAGATCTCAATATGTATACTTTGGGAGAAAGACGGGAGAGGGGAGAGATGATAGAAACATTTAAATACCTATGTGGCATAAATGCACAGGAGAGACTCTTTCAATTGAAAGGAAGCTCTGGAATGAGAGGGCATAGGATGGAGATGAAAGGGGACAGACACAGAACTAACCTGAGGAAATACTCCTTCAGGGAAAGAGTGGTAAATTTGTGGAATGGCCTCCTGGTAGAAGTGGCCTCCTGGTGGAGATGAAAACAGTATCTGAATTCATGAGAGCTCGGAACAAGTGCACAGGACCTCCTAAGGGAGAGTAGATGGCATGGATGGGCAGACTGGATAGGCCATATGGTCTTTATCTGCCTACATTTTTCTATGTTCCATGAATGAAACTTGTTCTTTGCTGAGCTGTAGCTGCTGACCCCTTTCTACAAGAATAAACCATCAGATATTTCCATTTATCTTAACACCTCTCAACCACTCGTTTGTGGTGTGAATAGTTGTCATCAAGTGTCGCATTTCTTGCACCTTTTTTTTCCTTCTATATTTAATGGGTGACCCCCAGTATCTACACATCAGGCCAGAGTATTTCACCAGGTGGTTTTCCTCTCCCCCAAGTGAGTTTTTGAAATGCCCATTTCTTGATGCTCAAGTGCAATTGTTTACACTGCTTACATTAAAATGAATATGCTACTTCCTGGCTCACGGAAGCCTTACGTCAGTTTGCAGACTGCTTATCATCGCAACATCAGCAAAGCTGACTATGTTTATCGACACCTCCCAGATCTTAAGGGATAATGCAGCAAGCACCGTTTGCCACATTTCTTCCCCTGATGACTCACTCAACCACAAATGGGCCTTTGCTGACAAGGAAACTGGAATTAAGTGCTCGCCTCCAAGATAGATGCTCTTTCATAGCCAACTAGGAATGTCCACATGGGCAGAACCAGAACACAACCCTTCTATTGCCCACCATTCACTATTGTTTTACTCACTTGGGCAAATTAGGGATTAATGTTTGCTGGATAGTCATCTCATATAATCCTGCAAATTCCATTGCTGCACAAATAAATGTAATGATTTTTTTCCACAGTTTAAGAACCATTGTGAAATCCAAGAGTATCATGTTGTTTATTTTTTTAAATAGTATCATACAATTTGGGTTTCTAATTGCCTAAGACTCTGGATAAGTTGTCTAAGGTTAATATTAAGCCTTTGTTGAAATATACTACAAATTTGTTGAGTACCTGGGCCAATCTTCCTTTATAATGGGTAGATTGGCTCTCGTTTGTATGGTGATTCTGCCAAAATGGCTGTATATCTGTCAAACAATTCCTTTATCTTTGCATCGGAGAGACAAGTTACAATTGCAGCGCTATGTCCACGCTGGCAGGGGCATTGGATGTGTTTTGCCCAGGCAAGGTGGTTTAGGGCTTCCAGATTTGGACCTTTACAGAAAAGCATGTCACCCTCATCAAATTGCCAACTGGCTTAAGCCAACGGATTGCTACATGCCTCTGCAGTTTCAGCAGAGCCTGTTTGCTCTCTGACTCTTAGCTATATGTTACATGCAGCACCTAAAATATTATTTAAGTATGTCAAGTGCAGCTGTTTAGTGGCTCCCTTGCACAAAGTTTCTCTTGGCGTTGCAAGTTGAAGATTCTTAACATCCAAGTTTCTGCTTGGTTACCATTGAGAGGCAATTTGGATTTTTCTGAGGGGATGTCCAGTTGTGTGTGTTCATCATTGGGCATCTTTGGGTGTATCCATGCTTAAGCATTGTGTTGATGGGAAAGTGCTCACTTTTCAGCGACTACAACAACAGTATCAGGTCTCCCCGCAGATGGCTTTTCCTACATGCAACTGCGACATTATCTCCAGTCACTTCCACCTGTGTGCTTAACAGAAGACGCAATTAAGAAAGTGACCTTCTTGTTGACTAGGGATACTACCCATCATGTTTCTTTTTATTGTAAAGCATTGAGGGCTGGCTTGGCCCCACTGAATTTTCGAAAAGGGGGCAGCATCCTGGACTACAGATATGGGTACTGAAATTGAGGAGGAGGTTTTGAAAACTTTAAATTGTAAACCTTTAATTAAGCTTACTCTGTGGTGTATCAGGAACAGCAATATAAATGTTTATTTCAGGCATATATTTAGCCTAAATGAGCTTCTAAGATGGGTATTGCTCTTCACAGTTCTTGCCCTAAATGGTCTGAGTCAGATGCTACACTTGACCATGTGTTCTGGTCCTGTCAGCATATCAGACACAGGTGCAGCATATTTTTCAGTTTTGTCTGCCTTTGTGCCTTCAAGTCTATTTATTTGATCACTATGCTGGCATTACTATTAAACCTAACAAGAAGAAGCAGATGTTGCTACATTATTTATGCTGGCTCATCGTGTCATTCGCCTGCAATGGTTGACTCCTATGCCACCCACTGTGACTAAGCAGTTGAATTTAGTATATGCTTTTATTATTCTAGAATGCCATAAAGTGGGTTGGGACCATCCTGGTTGTTGGAGACAATTTCAATCCATATGGGAACCATTTTGGTCTGTTATGTCGCATCTGGGGGGCTCATTTTCAAAGCACTTAGTCTTGCAACGTTCCATAGGTTACTATGGAACTTTGTAAGTCTAAGTACATTGAAAATACACTAGGTCTGGTATTTGCTGGTGTTGGTACTGGGTTGGGGGTTGGTTATTGTAAAATAGTTCCTCTTTTGATTATCTTGTATGGTTCCTTAATAAAGATGATATTTAAAAAAAAAAAGGTACGAGCCAAAGAAGAACCACACAAAATGTGGAGGTGCACTTGATCCCCATGAACCAAGTAGGAGAAAACAAAGGAGGGGTGGGGAGAATAGGCTCTATCCAAACAATGGAGGAGATGTATATTTTAATAACACAATTATATTTATTGCAAATGGTTGACTCAGTGACGTACTCTTTTCTTTAGCTGTCTCTGCAATTAAAATCATTAAGTCCAGGGCACATTTGTTTAAAATACAACACCATTTATCTAAAAATTTGTGGTTATCTAAAAACATGGTAGGTTTCTTTGCAATACGAAGACCTCTAGGGTAACATCATACAAATGCAAATGTGGTTTTACATTGCCTACACAAACAGAGGGAAACGTGATGTAAATAATCCGAGGTAAGTCTGGGTTCTTGAATAAGGTAATGCGCACACACCTACATTAAATGGGACAAATTCTGTCTACTTGTACTTCACATGAGAGATTGTGCAGTCACAGTCCATCTATGATGTAATGAAAATGCCAACAGGTATAAATATTTGAGTAGCCACTGCCTGTGTGTAACTCATTTTATAAAATTTGGAACTTTAAGACCCATAATGTTTCATTATCCTGCTTTGGTAACTCTGCTTTCACCTGAAACATATGCAAAATTTGTCATTTTGAATGTAGAAATCCATGGGACATATATAATTTTGGAGAGCAGTTTAGGAACAATGGCTGGTCTCCAAGTAGTCACTTGGTGTGATAAAGCAGTTAAGAAAGCTATGTACTTGGGGCTATGCAAGGAAATTTTGTTTTGGTTCATTTCATATTTTGGTGGGGGATTGTTGACTGATTATTAATAATTGTTTGGCTTTCTTAAAAAAAAAATTAATACATATAAATCAACTTTGTGTGCATTAATTTGTATATTGTATGTGCATAAAGTTAATTTTGTGTGCATAAAATTTTCCAACCCCCAAACTGTAAACTGTCTGTGAAGTATCATAGTAGGAAGAAAGAAGGGACATTGCCTCTGTACAGATTTCTGTAGAGATATAAGCAGGCAGGCTTGATGGGCCAGCTAATCTTGGTGTGCCATTATTAATTGTGCAACTATAACTCCATCACTTTGTTCAGTTCTGGAGGCCAGTTCTATAAAAGGACATAGAAGATAAGATCTCTAGAAGAAACAAGACAAAGGGGAGATATGATACAAGCATTAAAATGCCTAACAGACTTAATAAAGTGCCAGGAGGTAGCCTTAACTGTACAGAATGTACAGGTACAAAGACCCATTCAATAAAGCCGAAGAGAAAGTAAGAAAATAGTTTTTCAGTGAAATGGCTGTGGATACCTACAATCAGTGGTGTGCTGGAGCCGGCTCGCAAGAGCCGCTTGTTAAATTTTGACAGCTCTTGCAAGCCGGTTGTTGTAGGGGGCGAGCCGGCTCCATTGCACGAGGTAAGCATAGCAGGAGCGCGCCATGCTTACCTCCCCTCCCGCTACCATCCATTTGTAGCGATGTCCTTCGCCCCCCCATCCTCCCTTGCCGCTCCGATCCGTCAGTGTCAAATACCTGCCTCGAAGCGCCGCCTTATTTAAAGCCCTGTTGCTTGTCATCAGCTGCCTTCCCTGCTTGCTTCTCAGGAGTTCAGTTCGCACCCTTAGTCCCGCCTGACATAATTTCCTTTTCCCGCAGCGGGACTAGGCGCGAAGAACCGAACTCCTGAGAAGCAAGCAGGGAAGGCAGCTGGAGATGGGCAGCAGGCAGGCCTTAGATAATGTGGCGCTTCGAGGCAGGTAATTGAAACTGACGGATGGGAGCGGCAGGGGAGGATGGGGGGGGAAGGACATCGCTACAAATGGATGGGAGCGGGAGGGCAGGGGAGGGAGGAGAATTGCTGGGCATGGATGGGCAGAGGGGGGCAGGGGAGAGAATTGCTGGGCATGGATGGGCAGAGGGGGGCAGGAGAGAGAACTGCTGGGCATGGATGGGCAGAGGGAGGCAGGGGAGAGAATTGCTGGCCATGGATGGGCAGAGGAGAGAATTGCTGGGCATGGATGGGCAGAGGGGGCAGGGGAGAGAAGAGAATTGCTGGGTATGGATGGATAGAGAGGGGCAGGGGAGAGAGGAGAGTTTCAGGACATGGATGGCGGGGAGAGCAAGAGAAGGGATGATACGCTGAAACCTTCTGCTCAGTGTGCTGCTGCGGCTAGGAAAGCGAATAGAATGTTGGGTGTTATTAGGAAGGGTATGGAGTCCAGGTGTGCGGATGTTATAATGCCGTTGTATCGCTCCATGGTGCGACCGCACCTGGAGTATTGTGTTCAGTACTGGTCTCCGTATCTCAAAAAAGATATAGTAGAATTGGAAAAGGTACAGCGAAGGGCGACGAAAATGATAGTGGGGATGGGACGACTTTCCTATGAAGAGAGGCTGAGAAGGCTAGGGCTTTTTAGCTTGGAGAAGAGACGGCTGAGGGGAGATATGATAGAAGTGTATAAAATAATGAGTGGAATGGATCGGGTGGATGTGAAGCGACTGTTCACGCTATCCAAAAATACTAGGACTAGAGGGCATGAGTTGAAGCTACAGTGTGGTAAATTTAAAACGAATCGGAGAAAATTTTTCTTCACCCAACGTGTAATTAGACTCTGGAATTCGTTGCCGGAGAACGTGGTACGGGCGGTTAGCTTGACGGAGTTTAAAAAGGGGTTAGATAGATTCCTAAAGGACAAGTCCATAGACCGCTATTAAATGGACTTGGAAAAATTCCGCATTTTTAGGTATAACTTGTCTGGAATGTTTTTACGTTTGGGGAGCGTGCCAGGTGCCCTTGACCTGGATTGGCCACTGTCGGTGACAGGATGCTGGGCTAGATGGACCTTTGGTCTTTCCCAGTATGGCACTACTTATGTACTTAAATTCTGGACATGGATGGAGGGGAGGGAAGGGAGAGAGAAGAAATGCTGGACATGGAGGGAAGATAGAGGAAGGAGATTAGATGAGGGAAAAGGAAGTGAGGAGAGAAACTGCACATGGATGGAGAAAATAGGCAGAAGCTGGATCCACTGTACAGTCAAGTATGCGGAGGACCAGAAATGAAGAAGAAAGGAGGAAAGAAAATGGAAAGGAAGCCCTGGAAACGGAGTCAAGGGAACAGATAGAGAGCAGCAGAATCAGATACTGGACCAGCATGATCAGAGAAACAAAGTCACCAGACAACAAAGGTAGAAAAAAAATAATTTTATTTTCAGTATAGTGTTTGGAATATGTCCACTTTGAGAATCAGGTGCTGAACGTTAAAAGTTTATGTTTATTTACTTATGGCATTTTATCCCATATTAAACATGAATTAGATTGGAACCTGGGATCATTTAATTTTTTTTCCTGGAGAGAGTAATGTGTTGGCCGCTGCCCCCCACCCCGGGTATAGCCAGCTCTGCAATTTTTTTTTGGGGGGGGGGCACAGAGGTGGGTGGGGGGCGCAGTGGTGGGCGGGGGGCGCAGAGGTGGATGGGGGGGGGGGGCGCCAAGGTGGTCCGGGGAGAGAGCCTGTTGTTAAAAATTTACCAGCACACCACTGCCTACAATAGACTTCCAGTGGAAGTTATACGGCTCGAAACAGTGGCAGAAAGGAATTGAGTTGTAGTAGCAAGGAGAGAAAGAAGGCCATAGATAAGTAAAATCTCTGGCTACAGTGTAGACAAGTACAAAAGTCAAGACTATGTAAACTCTGTTGTCCTTATCTGCAGCTATCTATATTTTTGTAATAATTAACAACTGCCTTAAATGGAGTTGGAAATTGAGACAGGACTCCGTGATGACATAAGCCAGTTCAACCCAAAGCAGTTTACAGGACACCAATGTAATGAAATATTTTTATTTATGCATTTATAGTCTGCTAATCCAAAACTATGTTGATTACAGCAAACATAAGAAATTGTTACAATCTTGTAACACAACAAAAATATAATACATAATATAATAAAAGATAAAAACCAGGTACTGACTAAAAGCATTACTTAAAAGGTACACTTAAAACAGCAAGTAAAAAATACCTGCATTAGCAGAAAACATTCTGTCCAATATAATTGCAAAATAAAATTAAATGCTAATTAAAGCATAGGTTACAAAAGATAAAATTTAGCAGGTGAAAATGCCTACATAATCAGAAAATTTATTTAACTAGTCTTTTTATTTTAACTTTATTAAATGGGATTCATATTACTGGTCTTTCTTTCAAATTTTGTTGTCCTTTGAAGATTTCCTTATCTTTTATGCTGCTCCCTTTATTGCGGTCTAAGGAAGATTTGTTAAATTTTGTATGAATTATTTTCCCTTTATTAACGATTGTATTTCCATATTGCTTAATCAAGTGATTAACTTGTATGATATTCTTAAAACCTTAAAAAAAAAAACTTTAATCAACCCTAAGTCCCCTTCTCTCACCTGCCCTTCTAGTAGCTCATAGGCCCAACCTCAGAACTCTTCTCCTAGACTCAGCCCCCTTTACCCAGGTCCAGCATTAGAGCCTTTCTCGTTCTCCCAAACCAACCCAAGGCCCCAGCATCAGACCCTTCTCCCTATCCTATTTCCATTAGCTCCTTGTTCCCCAGACACATCAGAGCCCTTCTCCTAGCCCCCATTCCAACTATCAGATCCTTTCCCTGTCTACTCCCAAGCATAGAACCTCTTCTCCCAGCTCCAGCATCAGACTTTTCACCCTGCCCTATTCCTCATATCAGAACCTCTCTCCTACCTCAAGCTATGTGTTGGCCCCCAGGCTCCTCCTCCTCCTTCCTGTCCAGCATTAGACCTTTTTCCTAGGCCCAATGTTAGTCCCCTTCTCTTAACCCCTTCTTCTACTGCCAGCACTTCCACCAGCACTTCCATCAGACCTGTCTCTGTGCAGTCCCCAGAATCATCAACCCCAACCCCTTTCTTCTAGGGCCAGCACAAGGACCCCTTCCACACCCACCATCCAGGTCTGCCGGGGGGGGGGGGGGGGGGGGGAAGATTCCCTGGGCTCTGACTTCCAAGAAGTGGCCCGGTACTGCTCATAGAACAACTGCTTTTTTTTTTTTCAATGATGATGTAGCCTCGTTCAGTCAGATCCAGTGTCTTTCCCTCCCTTCCAACCTTCCCCCCATCCTCTACTTGCCTCAGAGTCATTCGCTGGCAGGCAGCAGCAGCAGCAGCGGCGGCGGCGATTGAGACTGCTTTGCTGGCCAAGGATCCTCCTTCCTGCTGTGTCCTGCCTATGCAGAAACAGGAACTTATTTCACAAGCTGTCTGCGGCCTGCACCAGGCCTTCCCTCTGATCCATCCTGCCTCCTTCTGATGCAACTTCCTGTTTGGGATGGGTCAGAGGGAAGGCCAAGTGCAGGCCACATGTACCTTTTCCGTATGGCTGCCGCTATTGCATGGCCAAAGACGTACTGAAAGCTGAACGTAAACCGGGTAGGAAGGGGAGGGGAGACCCACCAGCAGTCTGGGGGTGAGAGGAAGTACCTCAAGTGGTGGGTGTGGAGGGGAATTGAAAGAGATCTTAGGTGGAGGGGAGGAGAGGGAGAGAGAAAAAAAAACCCTCCAGTGGCCCAGGGGGAGGGAGATAGATAGATCCTAGGGTGGCTGGGGGAAGGAAGGGAGAGGTTGAGAGGAGCTCAGGTGGCCTGGGGCGAGGGAGAGAACCTCAGGAGGGAGAGAGAAAGAATGAATGTCGGGTGGCTGGGGGGGGGGGGGAGAGGGAGAGAGAACTGCAGGTAGGGCTAAAAAGAGGGTGGGGGACTAAGGAGAGATGCCAAATTCTGGGAACGAAGGATAGAGAGAGGAAAGTGAAGGGAGAAGAGAGAAATGTTGGGCTCAGAGAGAGGGAGAGAAATAATTGACCTGGGATGGAGAGGGTGGCGGGAAGGAAGAAAAAGAGAGAGGTATTGGATGGGGTGGGGGAGGGGGAAATAGGGAGAGAAGCTGAATTGAGGGAGAAGAGAGAGGGAGAGATGTTGAGCTCAGAAAGAGGGAGATGGAGATAATGGACCTAGGGTGGAGAGAGTGGAGGGAAGGAAGAAAGAGAGATGGTGCTGGGAGAGCAGGAAGAGCGGAGGAAGGGAGAGAGAGTTGGACCTGGAGGTGGGAGAAAGGGAGATGCTGGCCCTTTAATCAGTGGCATAGCTGTGGGGGAGGGGGGCCTTGGAGACTTGGGGCTCAGGCCTCCTCCAAAGTTGTAGTACCTGTTCAATGGCTGGTGTGCTAGGCCAAGTCCTGCCAGCTGAAGAAATCCGCTGTCTGAGTCACCCTGTGAGCTCTCATACTACCTCAGGAGCAGCAGCAAAGTCAGTGGGGTTCCTCCAGCCACCAACACTTGCACTCCCCTAGGCATGCTCAGTTTGTGCATGAACTGAGCATGTTTGGGGAGTGTTGGCATTGAAGGCATCCTGCTAACTTCCTTGCTCCTGCAGCAGCCACAAAGGAAGGGGGCCACTTTGGCAGTGGATTTCTTTGACTGGTGGGGTTTTGGCATCCCCACCAGCAAAGGTATGATATCTGATAGTAATGTACTAGTAGTAGTAATAGCAGTGCATTTTTTCTAGTAAAAAAGGTGCTGGTACTCAAATGCTAGGTCACCCTTCAGGGGTGGGGTGATCACTGAGGGACCCACCCCACAATAGTCGGGCCCCCTGCAACCAGTCACAGAATCTATAACAAGGCAGAATTGGTGTGTAGGGCCTGAGCGCTTTCATTAAAACTTGGGGACCATGGGTCAATTTTAACAGAGAATAGAAAAGGTGCAGGTACTCAGTACCCCCTCAAAAAAAGCCCTGAGTAATAGTAGTAATAGATGGTACATAAAGACCTGAATGGTCCAGCCAGTTGACCCAGCAGTCACATTCGTTATCAATTCAAGATTAAATCAACCATGAACATATTATAGACTTGATCATGGTCTTTGTTTGGTGTTTCTGGGCCATTATACTACTGCTTATCCTTTTGTAGACTTCTGCTAGTAGAGAGAAATAAAATTTAAAATTACAGTAATGGTGTTGGGTTAGGATTGTGAGACACTACTCTTTCAAATGCAGGGTGTGATGGAAGAATTGTCTTGGATGACAAACTGACATAATGTAAAAATAAATTCCTCTACCAGCAGGTGGCGTTGCTTCAATTTAAATGAAGGCTGTAACAACCCAACCTCAGAACCGCCACATTTTAAAAGATGAATACAGGGGGAGGGAGACAGAAAAATGACTGGTATTGGTTGGGAAAGACAGCTGTTAAAACGCTGTGGTGCAGGAGGTAGGAAATGTAGGAATTTCCATGGTTTGGGAAGATAAAATTATTTGATGCATATTTTTGTGATTGCCCCGTTTCGTAAAATAAATCAGCCTGATCCTCTCGTGTCGCCTGCTTTTACTGTTACCCAGGCTTCTGTGTTGACATGTCACTGAAGTGTTTGCAATATGCAAGAATACTACTATTTTCTCCAGTCAGCTTTGAATTTCTTCCCTGATGAAATTAAAAAGAGGGACTGAAGTAAAATTGGGTACTGAAAATGTAAGAGTAACTTTTTTCTGATTGACGGGTGAACGCTTGGGAACTAGTGAACGAAAGTTGGTGCATGCAATTCATACTACGGCGCCCAGTGTGATAAGTTCACCTGACAATTGTCAGGCTGATAGGTCTGAAGGTCCTCAATGATAATATTTTTATTGTAGGGTCAGGGATGTGCAACGCTGGGTTAGAGCTCAGCATCATGTTTCCGAACGTGATCCAGACCGTGCACCATCCTTATGACAGGTACAATTTGTGTTACTTTGTCATGCTCAGGTACGACTTCTAAAGCTGCTTCTATTCAGAGTTCTCCTTAAGAGGCGCTGGCTCTATTTACCATTTACTGGTGCAGGGTCGGTCCAGGAGGGGGACCCAGGGCGAAGGCAGCTCCCAAATGGAGAAGTAACTTGGAGACAGGCAAGAGAAGCCCCTGCACTGACACCGAACGGAGGGCTTCCAGCACGCCCCTTGCTCCAATGCGTGCCCCGAAGCCCTCTGACGAGCATGACCCACATTAACCCCCCACTGAGGTTAACCCGCCCGTAACCAACACACGCAGGCATCACGTGCCCCTCCCCTCGCCAGGGTCTCCCTCCCCACCAGCAGCCTCCCAGAGGTCAAGGAACATGTGCGCTTACGTCAGAAAGGAAGGACTGGCTCCAGGTGGACGTCACACTGACAGCTGAAATGCACATAAAGCCGTGGGCGCGTGGTGTGTTGTACTCAGATTGTCAGCGCGAGAGGCATAACAGGTGGCGAGAGCGAAGGGGGAGAGTGAGCGCGCGCATCCCCGGGATCGCTTGACAGAGACAAACCCTCAGCAACAGTGCGCGGGTCACGCACCTGCACAATCCCAGCACTTGCACCACGCGCTAAGTCCGAGATTTGGCGCCTGGCTGCAGCCCGGTGAAGCCACCCAGCGCCCGGACCACCTGTACCTTCGATTCTTCTTGTCTTCCTTCTGCCCCCGGCAGTCGCCGCTCATGAGCGCCTTGTACAGCCCGGAGTCTCCGCTCTGCTACCGGAGCTGGGCCGTGGAGCCGACCAACTTCTACGAGAGCGCGAAGGCGGGCGTCGGGCTGGGCTCGTGCAAGCGGGCGCCGGGCTGCGAGGAGACCTCCCTCACGGAGCTGAGCACCGCCGTGCCTGCCGCCATGTACGAGGACGAGAGCGCCATCGACTTCAGCTCCTACATCGACTCCATGTCGTCGGTGCCCAACCTGGAGCTGTGCAACGACGAACTCTTCGCCGACCTGTTCAACAGCAGCCAGCGGCCAGACAAGGCGGAGGGGGGCGGGGACTACCTGAACCAGGCAGCAGGCGGACTGGCGGGGCTGCTGGCCGGGGCGCTGAAGCAGGAGCCCGACTGGAGCGACAGCGACGTCTCGTCCTCGCTGCTGCCCTCGCAGATCGCAGCCTGCGCGCAGACCACGGTGAACCTGGCCACGGGGCAGCCCACGCCGCCCACATCGCCCGAGCCCTCCGCGCACAAGGAGCAGCAGTCGCGGGGCGGCAAGAAGTCGCTGGACCGCTGCAGTCCCGAGTACCGGCAGCGGCGGGAGCGCAATAACATCGCCGTGCGCAAGAGTCGCGACAAGGCCAAGAAGCGCAATCAGGACATGCAGCAGAAACTGCTCGAGCTCTCCTCCGAGAACGAGAAGCTGCACAAGAGGATCGAGGTGCTGAGCCGGGACCTGAGCAGCCTGCGGCACTTCTTCAAGCAGCTGCCCGCCGCCTCGGCTTTCCTGGGGGGCGAGTGCCGGTGAGACCGCCCCCCCCAAAAAAAACACGGACAATCAGAGGGTGAAATTGTGCTGGTTTCAGTTTCTCTCGGACGCGGCGGAGCCCCCTTTGCCCTCCGTCCACAATGTTTGTGCTGCTCCTGGGCATCTTTTTCTTGCCATTCACCAGGACTACCAAGCTATGAACAGTGGTTCTCCACATTAAATTATTTTTGTAACGGTAGTTTTCTATATTTTACTCATATTGATGCAGCTATGGTACATTTTTGTAAAATGATTCTCGAAACTTATAATTGTAGATACTAGGGAAAAGGACTGAGCATGCTCAAAGTTTTTATATTAAAATTTTTACAGGCATTTGTAAGAATAAAAGAAAATATTTTGGAATCGTATTCACTGCTTTTGACTAGTTTGTATTATTTTTTTATATGCTAAGGTCCATTTAAGCTGTAGTGGGAGGGGAGATTTGGGTCATTTTAACTTCTATATCTGATTACCAAGTAAAATGATCTAGTCTGGCGTTTCACGTCTAAATGCTTTTTATCAACTTTGCACCTACAAGTAAAAGTTTGATGCGATGGGGGATTAGAAATTGGCTAGATTGGGGGGAAGGTAATTCCGTAGCACAAACTTATCTTTATACATTGTGTCAGTACTAACGAAACTCCACTGAAGTCCTATAGCAGTAAGCAGCTATTTTATAGCTTTGATGTGGAGCAGCACTAAATTCTATGCAGATGGCGATTCTATGTATTAATCCGATTGAGCTAAACCAGGGGAGGGAAACCTCGTCTGCATGGGCCAGAACAGGTTCGGGTTTTTGGGATTTCCCCAATGAATATGCACGAGATCTGTTTGCATGCACTGCCTCCCTTATATGCAAATAGATCTCATGTATATTCATTGGGGAAATCCTGAAGACCTGCCCACCTCTGATCTTAAAGGTTCACCCATACAAACTTTTACACAGTTCTTACACTAAGCTACATACTGCAGAGACAGCACCAAGAATATATCCAGTGTGAATTATACAGGCAAGGGTCGGTAAACATTGAGTTTTGAAGACTTTCTCTAGCCACTAAGGGCCAGATGTATTAAAATAGTATGCCCAGAGATAAATGGGGCAAACTTTTTATTGAACAATGTTTCTGTGGGATTTTGGAACAAATGTCCATACCTCCTCCCACACACTTTCTGCCAGTTTCAGCAGAAGCTGACAAATCCATATAGAGGCCCATGCACTCTTCAACAGACTACACAGCCAGTCTTCATATAATTAAGAGAAAAGTGGTTATATTCTATGCATGCTTTCACTCTGAACACTGGAGATATTCTGTTATTGGCACGATTGTCAGGGAGGGAATAAAGGTGCTTCCAAGATTATTTGCAATCTGGCTGAAGGGCATCATAATTTATAGACCCTCTGCTCTCTTATCCAAGATTCTTTTAACAACAAAAAAAAATAACATTTCAGTAACTACAAAAATCCACCATTCTTCTGATTATGACCTTGGCCAGTTTGTGAGAACAAGTAAATGTGTGGTTAATATGAGGCCTCGGGTAATCAATTTCCTTGTTTCCCTGCTCTTTTGTTGCTGCTACTCTTTCTCTTCTCGCTTGCTTGTACTTTTCTTATATTATGTTTGCGGCCAATTTTCAACATTTTTGGGAGTGTACATGGTGCTCAATTCAAATATATATACTGCCAGTTTCCAATATGTTCAGCAGAGTGACTTAGTTCACAAACTTCAGAGCAGCGTATGTGGATAAATTCTTCAAAGCCTGGCCTCTCTGTTGGCATAAAATCAAAACACACAGCACCAAAAGGAATCTTATTTCATTTGCTTTAACCAGCTTACCCCATTTGAATCAACAACTGGTTTGCTAGTGTTGCTGCTCATAGGTCAGCATGTCATCCTGCATACTTGTGGCTGATTCTTCATTCTTCACTCAATTACATTATCTAGAGAGACATCCACCTTGCAATTATTAACAGCAGTGGTATGCTAGTATTACTATATTTAGACACTAACACGTCATGCTAATGCTTTGACTCTGGAGGACATCCACTTAAGACAGACCCTCCAAAAACTGGGACATCAACCAGTTGTTTAAAAATACTTTAATATAGCATGGACACCCTTTAATACAATATTAATGCTTCACAATGTGGTATTTCTCTGTAGTGGGAGGGTTTATACAACTTACAGTATAACCATGCCTGGCAAAAGGAATCTGGTATAAATTAATTTTCACATACAAGAGAGCTCAACTGACCAATCTGTCACTCCGGTTTATAGGAGATAATGTGTTAGGTGTATTTGTCTGAACTGCACCATCCAAATACTTCCAACTCTTAGTGTTCCGGGTACAATATATTCAAACTGAGTATTTCCCCCCCCCCCCCCCCCCCCTCCTTGAAACCCAGCTACAGACTGCAATGAGAAGAGACCCAGATATACATTTACAGCCAACAAAAGTTTTAATTTTTATCCCATGCTGTTATCATGCAACACAAGGCATTTCATTTTTTTACAGTGTGTCCTGACCTGTGGAATACCTGCACTATACGCCACCTTGTCAGATAGTTAACAAATAACCACATTTCAAAGTTCAAAGATAATGCAGCAGCTGGCAGCACTCAGTTTACATTCTCTGCTCCCAGAGGGCCAATCTCTTCCATTCTTATACTGCTGGATGGATGGCTGCTTACAGCATGGACGTAACAATGCAGCTCCACCTTCTTTCCCAGTACACTCTTCACCTCATAATTCTGCAGCGATAAAAGTATGTTGGCTAAGCAAACAGTCCTGTACATTCTGTTCCAAACAGCACACAACTCAGATATAACAGGGTAAGATCTGATTTCATGCCATGACCTTTTATAGAGCAAACAGGTTTAACAGAGGCAAAGAATTAAAAAAAAAAAAAAAAGCTACATGAAATAGTTCTTGCTAATAAAATCTGATTATTTTTTCTCCTCACTGAATTCATATAACTGGTACTACAGGAGTCCTAAATACAGAGCTACCTGCATCTGGTTTAAAGAAGGTCCCAGGTAATTCTCTCTGGCTCTCAGCTCCTGCTTTTCACAGAGAAATCCTAGGGTATTTGGATACTTATTACCTGCATAGGTTTTGCAGTGCCAGCAAAACTTTAAAGAATTATGATAGCAGAATTACGATAGCAGCATCATGCTAGGGTTTAAGGTCAAATGTAAAACAAATATAAAAAAGAGAAAATAGCAGAAGCTAGTCAAAAAACCAGTCATTCACAGGAAATCCAACATTGTAACAGCTGAATACTCATCAGCATGACCATTTATCTTGTACATTTAAAGCAGGATTGCTTTTCTGAAGTAGGCTGTGAAAACTGTAAGACTGTTTATAGCTATTCTCATGCTGTTTTAGATTCTTTCATTTGTAATTTTCAATTAGTATTTCTTATCTTTTCATTCCCTTTTATTTATTTATTATTTTTTTTAGGGCTGCATTTTGATTAAAATTTCCCCAGAGTCACCAGAAGCTGCAGTGGAAAAATAAATGGGCAATTAATCGTGATTAAAATTTTAATTGAAATGCAGCTCTGATTTAAAGTTATACATATTTTCAGTGGCATGACTACTAGTAACTGGAAATATGTCAACATCTGGTCCTTCTAGTATGATAAATGGGTATAAATTTTCAGGTTTTCCAGGACGAATATTCACAAAACGTCATAAGATATCAGCAAGAAAGGGACCACATAACCTACTCAGTTTGGTCTGTCCATTTGTGCCTGCCTACTGTGTTGTCACAGTACCTACTAGTCTAGTTGCCTCCCTCCCTCTATCAATAAAGTCCAACGCAAGCCTGAAGTCCTCTACTCCTATCACTTTCACTTAAGTCTGTTCCAAGTGTCCACCACCCTCTCAATGAAAATGTGTTTTTTTACCCACATGTTCCTTCTGAGCTCCCCTCCTTTCAGGTTTATATATCTGACTTCAAGTTTTTAATTCTTTGAATAATGCTACCTTCTGGTACCTTATTGAAATCTGTTAAACATTTGAATCTTTGACCTCCCAGTCATACAACCATTCAACTATTTATAATTTTTATCTAAGAACCAGATTAATATGAATACTTTGGCAATCCTGAAAAATTAGACCCTATGGATCGGAGGTCAATATCCCTAGATTAGGTAGGATTCATTAAAAAAAAATGCCCTTGTCCCAGAAATACAAGCCAAAACTAACTGGCAGCATTATCGTAAATGTTACAAGCATTAGAATCCATCTTAATATACAGTAGGAAACTTCAAAATCCAAGCCACTCTGTGACCTTAACTATCTGTTCAATCATATCCTCCATGAGAGGTTACAGTATCTCTGCATATCTTCTCTTCAATCTCTTCATCATTTCATAAATCCCTTTTTCTCTGTCTCCATTTTCTGGAAAATAATCTTAGTTTCTACAAACTTGTCATAGCACAATCTTTTTCACTTTGGAAGGAAGAGGAAAATGGAGAAAAAAGCTTGAAGTCCCCCCTCCAGTTTGTTATTTTTGCAACATACTGATCTATGAGATGGCAGCAGAAGAGGCCCAATTGGTCCATCATTCACTTTGTTATAAGTTATATATCCCAGCTTGACCACCCGTAGGACATCATGCCTTAACCAAGTCCATTTTGTTATGTCCCCTCTTTGATTCTAATTCTAAGTATAAGCATACAAGTTCAACCAAAATCCTGACTCGATGTGTCCCAAGCATGCTTCAATTCTTTCACAGTACAGCTTTTCTACCATTTCTCCGGTATTCCAGACGTTTACCATTCCCTCAGCAACTATATCTTCCTGTTTCATGTGCCTCTCTCCCTCAGACTTCAAATCATAACCCCTTGATCTGAATGTATTTTTCCACTGAAACTTGCACCCTCCCTTTTTATTGTTAACCTCCAAGTGGTGTTGTGCCCAGGGCACCAAAGGTTTGTATCCACCACACTAACTTTCTTTCCTTTCTGCATACTCACCCCATCTTCGCAAGCACAGAACCTCAACAGAGAAGAAATCGTCTTTTCCAGTAACTGCATTAAAAGCAAAGAAGAAGCTAGTTTTTAAAAGCAGAGTTTTGTATAGATAAAACACTAATAATGCAAGTTAGAAACTCCACAGAACTTCATGGTCTCCATGATACACATTACATCCTCTTTTACATCAAATGATGCATTAACATTAGGTATTCAAATTCATCTATAAATTGGTGTGATGACATTTCATCACGTGATACGGCATGATGCCAACAGTTCACTGAGACACTTCATCACCATGGACATTTCATCAAGTGACCGTTCATCACATTTTCAAGCTAAATGTATTCATATTAGAGGTGCAAAAAACTTACAGCATGGAGAAGGAGAAGGCCGGCCATCTTCCGACACAAATCGGGAGATGGCCGGCCAAATCGGTATAATCAAAAGCCAATTTTGGCCAGCTTCAACTGCTTTCCGTCGCAGGGCCGGCCAAAGTTGAAGGGGGCGTGTCGCCAGTGTACTGAAGGTGAGACGGGGGCATGGTTAACAGATGGCCGTCCTCGGCCGATAATGGAAAAAAGAAGGCCGGCCCTGACGAGCATTTGGCCGACTTGGTCCCTTTTTGTTCACGACCAAGACTCGAAAAGGTGCCCGAACTTACCAGATGACCATCGGAGGAAATCGGGGATGACCTCCCCTTACTCCCCCAGTGGTCACCAACCCCCTCCCACCCCCCAAAAAAATTTTAAATACATTTTTTTGCCAGTCTCTATGCTAGCCTCAAATGTCATACCCAGCTCCATGACAGCAGTTTGCAGGTCTCTGGAGCAGTTTTTAGTGTGTGCAGTGCACTTCAGGCAGGCGGACCCAGGCCCATCCCCCCCTACCTGTTACACTTGTGGTGGTAAATGGGAGCCCTCCAACCCCCCCCCCCCCACAAACCCACTGTACCTACATGTAGGTGCCCCCCTTCACCCCTTAGGACTATGGTAGTGTTGTACAGTTGTGGGTAGTGGGTTTTGGGGGGCTCAGCACCCAAGGTAAGGGAGCTATGCACCTGGGATCATTTTGTGAAGTCCACTGCAGTGCCCCCTAGGATGCCCGGTTGGTGTCCTGACATGTGAGGGGGACCAGTGCACTACAAATGCTGGCTCCTCCCACGACCAAATGGCTTAGATTTTGGCCGGGTTTGAGATGGCCGCCATTAGTTTCCATTATCGGTGAAAACCAATGGAGGCCATCTCTAAGGGCAGCCCAAATGTTGAGTTTTGGCCGGCCCCGACCGTATTATCAAAACGAAAGATGGCCGGCCATCTTGTTTTGATAATATAGTCGGGTACGCCGCTTGATGGGGCCGTCATTAGAGATGGCTGCCCTTATAGATGGCCAGCCCCGTTCGATTATGCCCCTCCATGTCACCCACAGCTAGAATCCAAGTGAATGGGGGATACTCAGAGACCTTTCCCTTGGGGCGAGGGACTCGACAGGGATGCCCTTTTCCCCCTCTTTTGTTTGTCTTGACGGTGGAACCCTTGGCTGCCTGCATACGTCAGACCCCTGGTATAAGAAGTTTAAGGGTGGGATGGGAAGAATATAAAATCTCTCTTTTTGCGGATGATATTTTGTTATCTGTTATGAAGCCTGAAATGTCTCTACCTCTTATTATTCAGACTGCATGCTTATAGTATTTTGTCCGGTTTTAAGATGAACGCTACTAAATCTGAGATTCTGAATGTCACTCTGGACCCTGGCAGGGCATGCTGCTTGAAGGGCTAAGCAGTATATCCATTACTTCGGAGTAAACATATGCCCAGATTTTTCCAATCTTTATAAATACAATTATCAGGGAGTGCTTCAGGAGCTTTCTTTGACTTTGGATTGGTGGCATGGCTGAACTCATATGGGTTGTGGTTGGGGCGAGTGGCTGTCTGTAAAATGCTGCGGCTACCTAAATTTTTGTATTTGTGTCTGACTCTTTTGGTGCCTGTTCCTAAGCGGGTATTGGGAAACTTACAGTGTAAGTTTTTTCAATACTTCTGGAAGAAGCGACCTCTGAGGGTTTCCAAATGGGTTTTAATGAGGCGGTGGGGTGAGGGGGGTCTAGGAGTTCCTGACTTGCGGCGTTATTATTGGGCAGCACAGCTTCGTGCCCTATTGGATTGGGGGCTGATGTTTCTATGCCATGGGTGAGAATTGTGGGGGAATTGCTGGAAATTAGTTCATGTAGCCGAATTCCGTGATGTGCCCCACTCTCTGTTTTAGCCCCCCTTATCAAAGGCTGGCCTAAACATGCTTTTAAAAAATTGGGAGTGGAAGGGACAGGTTTCCCTAGGTCAAATCCTTCAGGATGGTGGCTGCCTTGTTTCGTTTTTAGAGCTGCACCACACTTTTAATGTAGACAAAGATTTTTTTATGAATTTGCAACTTAGGCATATGCTTTGCAGAGAACCTTATAGGGGGGAACTTTGAGCTCCTTCTACCCCATTTGAGGAGTTACTAGCTAAAGGCCTCCAACAGCTGAAGATGATCTCTTCCCTTCATGATTTTTTATCCCTTCCTCCTCAGCGTCAGTGAGAGATTGATCTTGGGCATGCTTTGGCCCCACAAGAGTAGGAGAGTGTGTATTCCGATTTGTCCCGTATCTCCATTTTGGCCAACTTGCAGGAGAATGGGGTCAAATTGCTGTACCGCTGGTAGAGAGCACCTGCGACTATTGCTTGTTTTCTCTCCACATCTGCGGGGGAGTGCTGCAGGGGTTGTGGGAACATATTTTCATATTTGGTGGGAATGCCCTCTTATTAGATCTTTTTAGATTGGTTGGGCGAGGGTCTTTTCCAGAATGCTTCCTGCTCTATTTTTGCTGCATATAATGCCTGTTTCTCGTTCCCCTGATGTGCTGAAGGTGTTTCTCTCCTGTATAGCAGTTCTTCATCGACAGGTGGCTAATTGCTGGAGGTCCACAGCACTTCTGACGATGACACGGCTCCAGAGTGCCTTGTGGGATGCTTATTACCTTAGTAAACCAACTGCGCAGAGGAGAGGTTGGCAGGCTATTTTCCAGTGGATGTGGGCACCCTTTCTTACCTGGTATCGGTCTCTACTCTCTTAGACTGTCACCTTAGGATCCCAGTTTTTTGACACACTGCACTTGTTTTACCCGTACCCTGCTCAGTTTTATGTGCCTGTTTTTCTAGAACCTTTGTATCTTCAGGTCTTGGTTTTCTTGTGAGGTTAGTTCGGGGGTGGGAGGTGGGGAGGGGGACTTCATGTTTAGGTTTGGATAAAGTATCTAGTTAGATAGAGGACTTATTTCTTTCTGTAATGTTGGATATTATCTATTGAATTTTTGCATTTTTTGTTTGTTGCTTGACTTAAAAACTAATAAAAACAAGTAAAAAAAAAATATATGGCCAATCTTTCCATCCATACCATCTACTATGCTTTTCTCTCCCTTCGACATCCCTCATTCTTGTTCCTTGCATGTTTGTTACAGTGTTTTCAACATATAGCAATCGTCATATCCATGTTTTTTTTAAAAACAATTTTACATTTATCCTGTGCAAAATCTTATGAAAATAAGTTAGATTTTGTTGGTACGAGAACTATTGTTGATTGCACTTCAAATTATCAGTAACACATGCATTTTGTTGGACATGCAGACTGGGCACAAAACATACCTTTACTTTTACTGTACACCGAGGTCTGGAAGGACAGTGCAGGAAGACTTCAAGTTGCATTCTAAGGACTGGTGAAACCACAGCTCGGGAGCATGAGCTGCAGTAAAAGGATCCACTGTAAGATGCACCATAAAACAGCAATTATATCTCAGAGTCATAATCCTCTTCCATAAAGCTTTCACAATGGTAATTACGGGACCAATATTCAAAGGCACTTACCTGGTTAGCAGACACTGTTCACCGGAGAAGTGCCGGCGAGAGAGATATTCAGCGGCACTACCAGATAGAGTCACTGATTATGTCTCCTAACTAATTTGGCACTATCTGGCCAGTGCTGGGGTGGTCTATGGTTGGAAATGGAGGATATCTGGTTAGCGATCACATTCAGACAACTAACAGGATAACAAATCAGATAAAGTTAGGATAGCAAAAAAGCTGTTTTAAATTTAGCCAGTTTGCTATCCTGGTAGTGTTCTAAATATATTAAGCATTGAAACTGGTTATTTGGGAATCAGTGATGAACATTCAATATTAATTGTGGTAGCTGGTGTTTAACTTAACCGCTGGCTGCCACAGTTAAATATTGAGCACTATATGTTCGTTTGCATATTAAAAGACCCAAATTATTGAGGAGAGAGATATATGTTACCAGCAGATCAGTCATATTTAGACAGCCACTCATTAAAGATGAGAACTTCTGAGAAGTTCAGAGAGAAGAGGACATTTCACTGGTAAGTGAACGCTATTTTGCTTTGGGAACTTAAAGATTGGGGTTTAAAGGAGGAATTGTAGGTTAGTGTTAGGCAAAATAAAAATATAAAAAGCAATTTTATCAACTAATCTCCATAGTCTTTTCCACTTAGTTTTAAAAACTTTGTACCACAGCATTAACAGATAGAATCTAGCAGGCACTGCAGGATCTAGTTTAGTATTGAGGGGGGAATAAAAAAAGAGAGAGAGAGAGAGAAAAGCAAGCATCATTAACTAGTTGCCATAGTGTACAAACCCTTTCCCCATAGTTTTAAACAGAAATTTTTCTCTAGAAATAGGCATTTTTCCCATAGTTTTAAACTGAAACCTTTTCTAGAGGTAGAAACTAAACAGCCAAAAAATCTTGTTCTAAAAGGCAGTTATTTTCTGTTCCTTGGCTGCTGGAGAGGTAGCTCATCCAGCGACCTAAATTAAGTGTAAATTAAGGTGTGGGGAAGTAGAATACTTGCTTAGGTTACTGAGTCAGCTTCAAAGAGCCTGTTTAAAAAAGGTCTCTTAGATTCAAAACTATATAAAAAGGAAAGGTCCCACTGAACTTTCTATCTGAGAAGTTCCGAGATAAAAGGACATTTCTCTGGTAAGTGATGATTTTGCTTTGTGCTTTGGGAACTTAAAGATTGGGGTTTAAAGGAGGAATTGTAGGTTTGTGTTAGGCAAAATAAAAATATAAAAAGCAATTTTATCAACTAATTTCCATAGTCTTTTCCACTTAAGTTTTAAAAACTTTGTACCACAGCATTAACAGATAGAATCTAGCAGGCACCACAGGATCTAGTTTAGTCTTCCCACCCACCCTCCCCAACACCTGCCCACCCACAGGACAACTCTTCATTTATAGTCAGTTATTGTAATTAGGGTAACAAGCAAGGAGTGCTCTTACAGAGTTTTAAATACATTTCAATACCATCTAAGAAGGAAACACTAAATAAATCATACAATATACTTTCCAGCTTATAATTGAAAAAGAAAAACGCCTATATTGCGACCCAAATCGGGAGATAGACGTTTATCTCACAAAAACGAATAAAGCGGTATAATCGAAAGCCGAATTTGGACGTTTTCAACTGCACTCCATCGCGGATGCGGACAAAGTTGATGGGGGCGTGTCAAAGGCGTGGTGAAGGCGGAACTGGGGCGTGGTTATCGGCCGATCAGAGATAGGCGCCTTTCGCCGATAATGGAAAAAAAATATGCGTTTTTAGCGAGAATTTAGGGTACTTTTCCTGGACCCTGTTTTTCCACGAATAGGGCCCAAAAAAGTGCCCTAAATGACCAGATGACCACTGGAGGGAGTCGGGGATGACCTCCCCTGACTCCCCCAGTGGTCACAAACCCCCTCCTACCACAAAAATATGCTGTTTCACAACTTTTTATATTCACCCTCAAATGTCATACCCACCTCCCTGGCAGCAGTATGCAGGTCACTGGAGCAGTTATTAGGGGGTGCAGTGGACGTCAGGCAGGTAGACCCAGGCCCATCCCTCCCCACCTGTTACACTTGTGCTGGTAAATGGGAGCCCTCCACACCGCCCCCCAAACCCACTGTACCCACATGTAGGTGCCCCCTTCACCCCTTAGGGCTATAGTAATGGTGTAGACTTGTGGGTGGTGGGTTTTGAGGGGAATTTGGGGGGCTCAACACCCAACGGAAGGGTGCTATGCACCTGGGAGCTCTTTTACCTTTTTGTAAAAGTGCCCCCTAGGGTGCCCGGTTGGTGTCCTGGCACGTGAGGGGGACCAGTGCACTACGACTCCTGGCCCCTCCCACAAACAAATGCCTTGGATTTATTCGTTTTTGAGCTGGGCGCTTTAATTTTCCATTATCGCTGAAAAACAAAACCGCCCAGCTCACAAATTGTCGAATAAAACATGGACGTCTATTTTTTCCAAAAATATGGTTCGGTCCGCCCCTTCACGGACCCGTTCTCGGAGATAAACGTCCATGGAGATAGACGTTTTCGTTCGATTATGCCCCTCCACATATACTAAAAGACACTTTTATATTAGGCTAATATCCTTAATACTGTAGCAAGTTTTAAATTATTGAAAAACTCAAAAACACTAAGATGGAGTCAGCAGTCTAGCAGCGAGAGGGGTGCTATCCAGTCTTTTGCATTGAGTGTCATATGTATGATTATCTCCCAGTTGGTGAGATGTCATATGTGTGTGCCTGATGCAAAGAGCTCCTAGCTCTCAGAGAACGTGTCTATTCTTTGGAGGCTAGAGTAGCAGACTTGGTGGAGCTGAGGGAGACAGAGAGGTACATAGAGGAGACCTACAGGGATGTTGTAGAGAAGTCCCACCTCCAGTCTGGTAGCCCCTGTGCTACATACGTAGTTACATAGTAGATGACGGCAGAAAAAGACCTGCACCTTGGAGGAGGGAGGTCTCCTAGAAGGAGAACTTCACCCTGGTGAAGTAGGAAGTACTCCTGCAGCCAGGACCTGCCCACCAGGGGATGTACTATCCTCTCGCACCGAGGATATGTCTCCAAGTGCTGCCCGGGAGGGAAAGGTTAGGACAGCTGTTGTAGTTGGTGATTCGATCATTAGGCATATAGATAGCTGGGTGGCTGGTGGATGTGAGGATCACCTGGTGACTTGCCTGCCTGGTGCAAAGGTGGCAGAACTCACTCGTCACCTAGATAGGAATTTAGTTAGTGCTGGGGAGGAGCCGGCTGTCTTGGTACATGGGGGTACCAATGACATAGGAAAATGTGGGAGAGAGGTTCTGGAAGCGAAATTTAGGCTCTTAGGTAGAAAACTCAAATCCAGATCCTCTAGGGTAGCATTTTCTGTAATGCTACCCGTTCCATGCGCAGGGCCCAAGAGACAGGCAGAGCTCCGGAGTCTCAATGCATGGATGAGACGATGGTGCAGGGAGGAGGGTTTTAGATTTGTTAGGAACTGGGCAACATTCTGGGGAAGGGGAGCCTATTCCGAAAGGATGGGCTCCACCTTAACCAGGGTGGGACCAGGCTGCTGGCGTCGACACTTAAAAAGGAGATAGAGCAGCTTTTAAACTAGAAATGGAGGGAAGGCTGACAGTCGCTCAAAAGCACATGGTTTGGGATAAGGTATCTTTCAAAGTTATCACCAAAACAGGGAAGATAGGGTATCCTGATAGTGAGGTTGCAAAAGAGACCGTAGTAGATCAGGTGTCCTTAAATAAAAGTAAAAATCAGACAAAAGATTGCAAATTAATACTGTCACGTACTAAGCATGATGTAAATAGGAACAACAAACATAGTTTGAAATGTCTATATGTGAATGACAGGAGCCTAAGAAATAAGATGGCAGAGTTAGAATATATTGCACTAAATGAAAAATTAGATATAATAGGCATCTCTGAGACCTGGTGGAAGGAGGATAACCAGTGGGACACTGTCATACCGGGGTGCAAATTATATCATAGTGTTAGGGTGGATCGAATTGGTGGAGGGGTAGCATTGTACATTAACGAGAGCCTTGAATCAAATAGAATGAAAATTCTGCAGGAAACAAAACACTTCTTGGAATCACTGTGGATTGAAATTCCATGTGTAAAGGGGAAAAGGATAGTGATAGGAGTGTACTACCGTCCACCTGGCCAGGATGAACAGACGGATGCAGAAATGTTAAAGGAAATTAGGGACGCAAACAAACTGGGAAACACAATAATAATGGGTGATTTCAACTACCCCAATATTGACTGGGTAAATTTAACATCGGGGCACGCTAGGGAGGTAAAATTCCTTGATGAAATCAAGGACAGCTTTATGGAGCAGCTGGTACTGGAGCCGACGAGAGAAGGAAAAATTCTAGACCCAGTCCTTAGTGGAGCACATGATCTCGTGCGGGAGGTAATGGTGCTGGGGCTGCTTGATAACAGTGATCATAAAATGATCGGATTTGATATTAGCTTTGAAGTAAGTATACATAGAGGGGCATAATCGACCAGAAACGCCTATCTCCATGGGCGTTAATCTCCGAGAACGGGTCCGTGAAGGGGCGGAGTGAACCGTATTTTTTAAAAAAAATAGACGCCCATGCTTTATTCGCCAAGGTGTGAGCTGGGCGTTTTTGCTTTTCACCGATAATGGAAAATGAAATCGCCCAGCTCAAAAACGAATAAATGCAAGGCATTTGTTCGTGGGAGGGGCCAGGATTCATAGTGCACTGGTCCCCCTCACATGCCAGGACACCAACCGGGCACCCTAGGGGGCACTTTTACAAAAACAAAAAAAAAGGTAAAAGAGCTCCCAGGTGCATAGCACCCTTCCCTTGGGTGTTGAGCCCCCCAAATCCCCCTCAAAACCCACTGCCCACAAGTCTACACCAGTACTATAGCCCTAAGCGGTGAAGGGGGGCACCTACATGTGGGTACAGGGGGTTTGGGGGGGGTTGGACGACTAGTAGCATTAAGCAGCACAATTGTAACAGGTAGGGGGGGGATGGGCCTGGGTCCACCTGCCTGACGTCCACTGCACCCCCTAACAACTGTTCCAGGGACCTGCATACTGCTGCTTGGGAGGAGGGTATGACATTTGAGGGTGAAAGTAAAAAGTTGTGAAACATCATTTGTTGTGGTGGGAGGGGGTTAGTGACCACTGGGGGAGTCAGGGGAGGTCATCCCCGACTCCCTCTGGGGGTCATCTGGTCATTTAGGGCACTTTTTGGGGCCTTATTCGTGAAAAAACAGGGTCCAGGAAAAGTGCCCTAAATTCTAGCTACAAACGCATCCATTATCGGCGAAGGGCGCCCATCTCTGTTCGGGTGATAACCACGCCCCAGTTCCGCCTTCACCACGCCTCCGACACTCCCCCGTCAACTTTGTCCGCATCCGCGACGGAGTGCAGTTGAAAGCGTCCAAAGTTCGGCTTTCGATTATGCCGCTTTATTTGTTTTTGTGAGAAGAACGCCCATCTCCCGATTTAGGTCGGAACTTGGGCGTTATTCTCGTTCGATTATAAGCAGGATAGGAAATCAAATACATTAGCATTTAACTTTAAAAAAGGAGACTATGATAAAATGAGAAGAACGGTGAAAAAAAAACTTAGAGGAGCAATCGGGGAAGACAAAGCCGTAGCGGAGAGATTAAATTAATTCTTTGCTTCGGTCTTCACCGAAGAAGATTTGGGTGGGATACCGGTGCCAGAAATGGTATTCGAAGCTGACTAGTCGGAGAAACTTAATGAATTCTCAGTAAACCTGGAGGATGTAATGGGGCAGTTCTACAAACTGAAGAGTAGCAAATTTCCTGGACCGGATTGTATTCATCCCAGAGTACTGATAGAACTGAAAAATGAGCTTGCAGAGCTATTGTTAGAAAATGTAATTTATCCTTAAAATCGAGCGTGGTACCCGAATTATAGCTGGAGTCATGGACCAAGAAAGGGCTCTAGGTGTCATCGTTGACGATACGTTGAAACCTTCTGCTCAGTGTGCTGCTGCAGCTAAGAAAGCAAATAGAATGTTAGGTATTATTAGCAAAGGAATGGAAAACAAAAATGAGGATGTTATAATGCCTTTGTATCGCTCCATGGTGCGACCACATCTCGAATATTGTGTTCAATTCTGATTGCCGCATCTCAAAAAAGATATAGAGGCATATTTTCAAAGCACTTTGGGAGGCTAAGTTCCATAGGTTTCTATGGAACTTTGGGAGGCTAAGTGCTTTGAAAATGAGCCTCATTGTGGAATTAGAAAAGGTGCAGAGAAGGGCGACGAAAATGATAAAGGGGATGGAACGACTTCCCTAAGAGGAAAGGCTAAAGTGGCTAGGGCTCTTCAGCTTGGAGAAAAGGCGGCTGAGGGGAGATATGATAGAGGTCTATAAAATAATGAGTGGAGTTGAACAGGTAGATGTGAAGCGTCTGCTTAGGACTAGAGGACATGCGATGAAGCTACAATGTAGTAAATTTAAAACAAATCAGAGAAAATTTTCTTCACTCAATGTGTAATTAAACTCTGGAATTCGTTGCCAGAGAATGTAGTAAAGGCGGTTAGCTTAGCAGAGTTTAAAAAAGGTTTGGACAGCTTCCTAAAGGAAAAGTCCATAGACCGTTATTGAATGGACTTGGGGAAAATCCACTATTTCTGGGATAAGCAGTATAAAATGTTTTGCAATTTTTTGGGATCTTGCCAGGTATATTGTGACCTGGATTGGCCACTGTTGGAAACAAGATGCTGGGCTTGATGGACCTTTGGTCTTTCCCAGTATGGCAATACTTATGTACTTATGTAAAGCCTATAAATTGGCTTCACTGAGTGTTGTAGCTTAATTTTTTGGGGTGGTCAAAGTTAACGGGTGGCACTAAGCCTGTCGTTCGTCCCTTCCACACCCACCAAGTCAATCATCCATGATGGCTTCCATTAGTGGTGGGCGCCTGCCACTCTGCCTTCCTCTCCTAATGTGCAGCCCGCACACTGAACCCCTGTGAGCCACATGTCCCTCCTACGATTTTGCAACATCATGAACAGGACATGCCACCGGAGAGGTTCCAACATGTTCTTGGTGCCACCTGCATGTCAGAATAAACAGAGAGCCTCCAGAGTGCTTCAGCTGGTGAGGTCTAGGGATCCATGCCAGATGCAGTACATGTTCCCAGTATACTGAAGTCAGAAGGACCTGAGCCCCTCTAGGCCCATCCCTGATTTCATTTTCAAAGTTGTACACAATATTAAAATAGATCACAAACAGCAGCTTACCAGTTAAAATATAGGAATACTAATGGGCAGAAGAAGCACATTTCTCAGGTAACATTCAGATAAATACCAGCAGAGGTCTAACACACAAGGCATTAAAAAATAAATAAAATTAAAAAAAGCTTAGCCTTGTCTTTTTTTTATCCTATTTTCTTTGTGTTGTTCTATGGTCTCCTTTCTATTCCTCCTGTTGTGTTTAATTCACTCTCTACATCATTTTGATATTAATCTTCCGTCATCTACAGCGAGTAGGGTTAAATAGCCAATTCTCTCAGTGGAAGAGGGTGAATAGTGAAGTGCCCCAAGGATCTGTACTGGAACCAGTGCTATTTAACATATTACATATGTATATAAGTATTGCCATACTGGGACAGACCAAAGGTCCATCAAGCCCAGCATCCTGTTTCCAACAGTAGCCAATCCAGGTCACAAGTACCTGGCAAGATCCCAAAACAATACAATACATTTTATGCTGCTTATCCTAGAAATAGCAAAAATATATATGGCTTTGCTTTCTCCAATAATAAAGTATAAACTACTAAAATATGTATGGATGGGAGAAAGTCACTTAGAACACTTGTAAATTGCAACGAGGTGGAGTCTCATATCGCTAGGCACGAATTCTCATATCACTCCCATGGTGAATCTAAGCTCATGCTTCAATCTTTAATCAATGATTAAAGACTGATGCATGAGCTTAGATTCACCATGGGAGTGATATGAGAATTCGTGCCTAGCGATATGAGACTCCACCTCGTTGCAATTTACAAGTGTTCTAAGTGACTTTCTCCCATCCATACATATTTTAGTAGTTTATTCTAGAAATAAGCAGTGGATTTTCCCGAAAGTCCATTTTAATAACTGTCTATGGACTTGATCTGGATAATGGATCTTTTCTGATTGGTGGCTGTTCCCGATAATGGCAGCCTTTCTGATAAAAGAATTTAAGTTAATGGGACTTTTCCTGGATAATGAAACATAGTAGGGATGTCAAACAGCCTTCCAAAACAAATCCAAGAGGAGACTCCAAAGGTAAACAGAAAAGTCAACCTTTATTCAAACATCAAGTTAAACCAGGACTCAACACAGAGCTGTGTTTTGGCATGACATAACTGTTTCAGGAGTCAAAGCTTGTTGGCCACTCCTCTGTAAAACTATTGCTGGTAATGCACCGAAAATGCTAGCAGGTATTACAGCAAGAAGGAGCAATGTATGTGTACATCTTGAAAATGGGGGGGAGGTTCCCTTGTGGGGTTTTTTGCCCGTTTAATTTGAACATAAATACATTTTATGGTTATCAAAACATGGCCAGAAGCTGAAGAGTTTTGTAGATAATAGGAGTTTTAGGATAAAGAAGATGGGAAGTAAGCTGCTTTACAATATTGCACTCACACTGAGACAGCACCCTCTTACTCACTCAGCTTTTATTATGGTGGGCCTGGTACAGAGTGGAATGAGACTACTACAGAGAATTAGAGGCAGATGCACTAAACGTTTTTCATCGTTAAATGAGCCCTCGGGGAAGAATTTCCGATCCTTTCCATGCACTTAAGCCTATTTTCCGACGACAGTAGCAGCTAACGAAAACGGAATGGAGATGAGCAATTAGTGTGAAAACCCCATTGAAACGACATGCACTAACCTTTTCCGATTGCCTTTACGCAGGAAAAAGGCAGGAAAACTAACGAGAGGTCTGGACCTCTCGTTAGGACAGCTCTGTGCCAGGAAAAAGTGTTGTGAAAAAATAAACAAACTTTGAGCCAATCCCAGCGCATTAGCAGAGCTAAAAGCGCTGTGATTGGTCCAAAGGACCTCAGAAAACACATAAAAAAATAAAACTAAAAAAAGGATCGGGAGGGGGCAAGGGCGCTCATCAGGAGCGTCCTGTACGGACGGCCTTGCCCCCCCCCCGCCGCTGCTCCCCACTTTCCGCCGCTCCCCCCACCCCGAAAAAGCAAAATTGTAGCAGCCCCTGCCCCCCTCCCTTCCTCACTACTCTCAGCTCCGCCTCCCGACATCCTCCGTCTGTGCCCCGCCCCCTTTGGGGGTCGTCGCCGCCATTCCCCTTCTCCATCGGGCCCCCCTCCCTCTTACCGGGCCCGTGCAGCGCCTCTCTCCTCTGTCCGAAGGCGCTGCACGGGCAAGAAGAACGCTGAATCAGCTGATGCCTGCCTTCGCGATGGCGCGTCTTTCTCCTGCTGCGCCCGCCCCTGTCTGACGTCAGTGTTACTGACGTCAGACAGGGGCGGGCCCAGGAGGAGAAAGACGCTCTATCGCGAAGGCAGGCATCAGCTGATTCAGCGTTCTTCTTGCCCGTGCAGCGCCTTCGGACAGAGGAGAGAGGCGCTGCACGGGCCCGGTAAGAGGGAGGGGGGCCCGATGGAGAAGGGGAATGGCGGCGACGACCCCCAAAGGGGGCGGGGCACAGACGGAGGATGTCGGGAGGCGGAGCTGAGAGTAGTGAGGAAGGGAGGGGGGCAGGGGCTGCTACAATTTTGCTTTTTCGGGGTGGGGGGAGCGGCGGCGGGGGGGGGGGGGCAAGGCCGTCCGTACAGGACGCTCCTGATGAGCGCCCTTGCCCCCTCCCGATCCTTTTTTTAGTTTTATTTTTTTATGTGTCAATTCAATTTGCCATGTGCTTGTGATTTGACTGTTTGTGGCATGCGCAGAGCAGCTAACATAACGCTTGGCTGCTCTGCGCATGATTTGGGGGCCGATTAACGATGTGTATTGTGATTCTTTGATACATTGTACGTTTCAATACCGATTCCAGCATGTGTGACTTTTTTTTTTGGTGCATTTTTCGTTATTTTAAAATCGTTAGGGACTTTAACGATTTAGATTTTTTTACGTTTGGTTGCTGCATCTGCCTCTAAATGTAAGAATAATTCCTTCTATGTTATATCCCTGTTGGTCTGTACCATGTAGGGACTTATCAATGCCTTACTCAGATGGGTGAAATATAACTTGCAAAGCTCATCTTCCAAAAGCTGCATTTGTTGATGTCATCCACCAATACGTTAATGTGTACTTAAGGTACATGACGATTTCCACATGGCAGCCTTACAAATCTGTCATAGATGTATCCACATTCTGTTCGTGAAGACAACAGAGCTCTTGTTGACTGAGCTCTCATAAAACTAAGTCTTAAAAGTCTCACAAGCCTTGTCGAGCCACCTTTTTTTTCCATCTGGCAACGGACATGTCAAAAGTCAGCTGACTCTTCTTGTTTGCCCCAAATAAAACAAACAACTGCTCTGATTTGCAAAAGAATCCTGTTCAAATAAAATTTTAAATGCCATTTAATATCCAGTCTGTGTAAACACTTTTCTAATGGAGAGTTGGGCTCTGGACATAAATTAGGTAATAGCATGTCCTTTAAATGAAAGTCTGAATTTAGTTTATCACTTAAAAATAGAAAAAAAAGAAGACAGAACTTGCTACTTGTGGAATCTTCTTGCTAAACACACTGCCAGTAGGAAAACCGTTTTGACTGTAAGAAACAAATGAACTGAAGCAAATAGTCTGAAGAGGAGACTTAGTACTGCCTTTAAAGCAGATTTAAACTCCAGCTTGTTAACGGACTTCTTGACAAATGTCAGATATATTACTAGGCAGACCTTAAGATCAGAAAATACAGGAGCCCTTTTAGAAAGCGTCGGTAAGCCCAACAGAGAATAATGATTTTCATAATTCTAAGAATGTAAGAATAGCTATACTGGGTCAGATCAATGGTCCATCTAGTCCAGTATCCTGCTTCCAACAGTGGCCACAAGTACCCGGCAGAAACCCAATTAGTAGCACCATTCCATGCTACCAATCCTGGGGCAAGGAGTGGCTTCCCCCATGTCAATCTCAATAACAGACTATGGACTTTTCCTCCAGAAACTTGTCCAAACCTTTTTAAAGCCTACATATGTTAACTGCTGTTACTACATCCTAATTGTCTTTTGATGTTTATGATATGTATTTAAATTGTGAGCAGTCTTGTAAGCTTAGTTAGAGTGAAAAGATGGAATATAAATGTTTTCAATTATATAAAATAATTTAACTACACTCAAAAATATTATATAGGGAAAGATCCAAGATGGAATCAAGCTGGAAACACTGATCTACAGAGACTTCCAAACTTCCCTTGAATTTCTGCATCTATTACCATTTTGTGATGGGTTAGAGGAAGGGGAACCGTTCAGGTCTTCTCTCTGGACCTAGCTAAAGGCTCCTTTTACTAAGTAGCCCAACGTGGGCTTACCATTCGCTATTTAGGAAATACCGCCGGGCTAACGCAGCAGCCTGGTGGCACTCCCCCCCCCCCCTACAGTAATTTCCAGCGATACGCAAATTTGTAGTGCCAGATACTACCCAGCAGTAATCGTGCAGTGCCCAGTTACCGCAGGGTTAGCGCAGGAGCCATTACCGCCACCTCAAGCGGGGGAGGGGAAAAAGAGGGAAGATGGATCCAGGGAGAGAAGATAGACAATGGATGGTAGGGAAGAGAAAGGGAAAAATGCTGGACAATGGGGGAGGGGAGAGAGATGGGACAGGAAGATGCTGGTGGTTGGAGGTAAAAGGGATAGGGAAATATCAGGCTACGAGGGTGAGGAGGGTAGAAAGAGGGAACAGATGTTGGGCTGGAAGGGTGGAGGGAAGGAGACACTGGGAATGGTGGAAAGCATGGGGGAGAGGCCCAGGGAGTGGAGATGGCAAGGACAAAATGAGAGAATAGTGATCACAGGGGGTAGAAATATGGTAATGGCGCGTAGATCGAAGATGCAAGGGAATGGAAGGCTGAGAAGGATAGAGATGGGGAATGGGAGAGCTAATGGGTGAAAGGAGATAGAAATGTGATAGATTTCTGAAAAGTAAAAAGAAGGAAAAGATTTAGAAAGGATGAAATTTGAGTGTATGGAGGCAGAAAAGAAAAGAAAAAAAAAAGAAAGGAAAGAGCTAAAATGGAAGGATAAATATTTCAGAGGTAGGTGTAGTGAGGAAATGAAATGACAGGAGAAAAAAGACAAATGGACAACCGCTTGAAGAATTAGCAGAAGACAGACAGGAAAGCGGGAAAGAGAAATTGGAACCAACATGATGGAAAAATAAAATGTCCAGACAATAAAGGTAGTAAAATCATTTTACTTTGAATGTTTTAAATGGAATATGTTAACTTTGGGAAATGTGCATAGCGGATGTCTTTTTATTGTGTTAAGTAGAAAAGGAAATGCGCTTTTGTTTTGTTTTTTCTCCAGTGTTGCAGTACATGCTTATTTATTTATTTATTTATTGCATTTGTATCCCACATTTTCCCACCTCTTTGCAGGCTCAATGTGGCTTACAATACATCATGAATGGTGGAATTAAATTAGAAAATAGATATTTAGTGTTACAGAAGAATCTTGGGTTACATGATAATGGCAAAACATGATAGTAATATAACAAGCAGATATTATAGGACAGTTCTGAGTATATGTGGAGGAGTGGTGTATGTTCACATTTGTTGATCTTTGTGGTATGCCTTATTAAAGAGATGGGTCTTCAGTAGTTTGCGGAAGCTGGTTAGTTTGTAAATCGTTTTTAAGTTGCGCGGCAGTGCGTTCCATAACTGTGTGCTCAGGTAAGTAAAGTTTGTCGAGAATTGGGGGGTCCCGAGCCCCCCCCAGGAAGGCTAGAGTGACCTTAATCTGACTCCATCTCTAAATAACACTAGTACTGGGGTAATCAGGGAGTTATTGCCTCTAAGGGAGAAGTTAGGTCTAAGGAAAAGATACCAGCCTTATGACAAACTATACAATGCATTTATACTTACAGCCTTTGATCATTAAGTGAAGCCCACAAATCATCATTTGGAATGAGGAGTTTATTTGCCAAGGTATAAGTCAAATCAGTGATTGACAACAGGCATGTACAATCAATTAATTATAGGAATATAATAAGCTGCAAACAGGTGTTAATTATTTGCTAATCTTTTATAATTTCTTTTTACCAATTAGAGGTTTTACAAGGGAAAGCAATTAGGTAATTTGTTAATTCTGCTGGACACATTGGTTTCCCTTGGAGAGAGAGTGCCAACCCTTGTCTCTCTAACTTAAACCAGGAACTACCCTGAATTTTATAGGCGCCCTCAGGATATGGATAATATGACAGTAGATATACCTGATTGGATCTATGCTAATGTCATGGTTGTCACTGATTGGCTCATGCTAATGAGTAGCTTCTATCTTGCTACGCCTTTCCTTTCTCACACCAGCTGACCACAATCCTGCTCACAGGAAGTCTCCCTCCTCTCTGGAACAGCTAGTTCCCTATTTTCTTTGCACCTGCTATGACTCACTTATTTCTCAACTTGTTTTTCTAACTTACATTAGAGAAAATTCCACTTTGTAACAGATACGGGCTTCCATTTTGTGTTGAAATCCTCTATTTTGTTTCTATATCTATTGACTTAACTTTTAGGCCTCAATCTGGGCTACAAACTAGGCCATACTTTTCCAGGAAGCTCCCAGTTATGTTAGCCATCAGATTTCTGACTCAGCCAAGGTCTGTAATGGCCTGAGCTCTATGACTGGGCCCTCCACCATTCCAGTGGAGGGGTCTCTGGCTGTACCATAATTATACAAGTTTGATGCATGCATTAGTTTGTATTTTAGACCTTTGAAGTTGGGGAAGTGCAGATTAAGGAATGTGCGGGATGATCTTTTTGCATTCCTGGGTGGTAAGTCTATCAGGTCTGGCATGTAGGCTGGTGCGTCTCCATGAATGATTTTGTGGACTAGGGAGCAAATTTTGAACATGATGCGTTCTTTAAGTGGGAGCCAGTGTAGTTTTTCTCATAGGGGTTTAGCACTTTCATATTTTGTTTTACCGAATATGAGTCTAGCTGCAGTGTTCTGGGCTGTCTGAAGTTTCTTGATTATTTGCTCTTTACAGCCGGCGTAGAGTGCGTTGTAGTAGTCTAGATGACTGAGCACCATTGATTGTACCAGGTTACGGAAGTCAGCCCTTGGGAAGAAAGGTCTTATTCCTTTTAGTTTCCACATTGAGTGGAACTGAGGTTCCCAGTTCAATTTTGTCTATATATTTTTATTTCTAATTTGTGATCCCTTGTTCTGTAATTTGTGAGGGTCTGTCAGTGTGACTTTAACGGCAGATGAGATTGGAGAGGAGAGGGAATTGGGGGAGGGGCTTTATTTTCTGCCCTGGTCACCAGCATGGCTAACGGCAGCCCTGACCCTTGCTGTAGCTAGTGGGGATTCCCAAGCCCTACTAGCTGGGGTCTCTTCTGAAGCTGGCCAGAGATGCCTTCTACTCAGTGCGTATTTCCTAGTAAAAAAGGTGCCAGTACTCAAATGCTAGGCCACTCTTCAGGGGTGGGGTAATCACTGAGGGACCCATCCCACAATAGCCAAGCCCCCTGCAACCAGTCATAGAATGTATGACGAGGCAGAATTGGTGTGCAGAGCCTCAGCTCTTTCATTAAAACTTGGGGTCCATGGGTCAATTTTAGCAGACAATGGAAAAGGTGCCGGTACTCAGTACCCCCAAGTACCCCTCAAAAAAAGCCCTGCTTCTACTGAGCTTGGCAGATGGGGGCAGCATCCTGGAGCCACTGACAACTAAGCATGTATGGGGTGCTGGCATCAGTGGCTCGAGGAGTTGCTGCTGCCTACTGGGCTTGGTGGAGAAGAGTTCTGGCCATCTTTACTGGAGGCCTTCAGCTGACAGAGATTGGGGATCCTCATCTGCTAAAGTATTTATATTTTGAATTGGGAAGTGCTGGGGGAGAGAGACAATTTTGTGCCCACCCACTTTGTGCTCAGGCCCACCCAAAATTGGCTGTCTGGCTACGCCACTGTCTCAGAATAGTCTTCTCTCTTTATGAAAAGCCTCACCTGCTGGCTGATTATAACCTTTGTGAGAGGCGGAATGAAGGACTCATTCAGTAGCAATTCCATGAGATCCAGAAAAAAGTTACTGACATGATGGTCTAATAAATAGATGTCGGGGTCAGAGCTGGCATTAAACATGCTGGAGCCCTGAGAAGAAATTAAGCAGCAGGTCCACCAGCAGGCTGCTTCTTCTTCGGCTTCAGGTAATCATGCTCCTCGATGCACTGGTCTGTTTCCTTCATACGATGCTATTTCTCCCCTTAGGACTGCACCAAGGGTGTGTCAGATTACAGTGGACTGCCTTGAGGTCAGCCCTCATTTCTTGGAGCCGGTCTTGCAACTCCACAATAGGGTTCTGTAGCTGCTCTACCGAGGCTCCCAACTCTGCTGCTGGTGCCATCCCTGCATCGGTTCCCAGGCTTGCAACCACCATGATGGCATTCTCCATTCACTTTGCCTGTGTCATGCTCGCATATGAAAACTCAGTGAGATCTACTCCTTTCTTCTTGGTAGTTATCGCAGCAGAACCAGGAGCTGTTAAGGAGGTACCCAATCACCAAATAGCTGATGCTTGAGACAAATTAAGGATTGGGGTTGAGGAAGTGAAGGGCCATGGTCTTATGCTACCATCGCTCCCAGTGATGCCACTTCTTCCACCCAAATGTTTTTAGGATAATATTTCCTAACTGTATTTTCCTTTGAAGATATGGCTACAGTGTCCTCAGTTGGTTGGCAGAACAGGTTCACTTCCTGACCTCCCTTAGCAGCTAAACTAGCCACATTCTGTGCCTGCTCTCCTCCAGAATTACTCGGCTCCTCAAGACCTTATTCTCTCTCTACTAGTTTCTTTCATGAGACTCAGTATTCAGCTATCCCCCAGCACCACAACCCTATTTCCCCATGGGGATTCAAGCCCCCATCACTGATGAAGACTGTCTTGTTACTAATTTTTAAGGCAAATAGCTAGGAGAAAAGCAGAGGCTACCAGGGAACTTTTAGGGTGTGTGTGTGTGCAGGTGACAGGTAGGGATATTTACAGGTCTTCTGTTCCCTTTCAAGACAGAAGCTCCAGAATCACCAGGACCTTAACTTCGTAGCTCTTATTGGTACATCAATCACATAAAGATGTCCCTGAAGGGTCACAGTGTTTGGATAACATCACTTTTGTGAACACCCTTAGAACCAGTGCTAAGCCAAATGGGAGGCCTCGTAACTGAAAATGCAGATTTGTTTACCACACTTTATATGTTAGCTGATATTGCTACTAGGGATGAATTTCGGTTAAAGTTTTTAATTGTGATCATGTGGTTAAAACCTTTTTAAATCACAATTACTCACACAATTAACAGTATTTTATTTATTTCCCATGGCAGCTCTTTGTGACTTTGAGAAAGTTATTTAACCTTCCATTGCCCCAGGTACAAAATAAGTACCTGTATATAATATGTAAACCATTTTCATTGTAAACACAGAAAGGTGGTATATCAAATTCCACCCCCCCTTCCGTTCCCTACAAGACTGATATTCCTCCCTTCCACCCCCAGATCTAACATCTCTCCCTTTCTCTTCCTTCCTTCCTTCCCTCTCCTCTTCCCCAGGTCCATTATCTCTCTTTCTTTCCTAGGGCCCATTATCGCTCACTCTTGTCTTTCCTTCCTCCCTCCCTCCCACCTCTCCACTCCCATAAGCAGCAACACAAACTTGGTGGTGAGCAGCACCAAGCTCTTCTTGTGGCTGCTGGAACTCACCACCTCGGCCACAGCTTCCACTAGTGGCCCCTCCTGTTCAGCTTGCAGGTGTGCAGCTCACTCTCCTCCCCCACCCGGGGTTTGGTATCTGTCCCCTCCTCTCAATCCCCTTCGTCAGTCTACCTTAAAGGTGGTCTTCTGTTTGTCCCTGGCTGTGGCAGCGTTGCACACAATGATACCTGCAGCCTTCTCCGAAGCTTTCCCTCTGGCCCATTCCACGCCCTGTGACATCACTTCCTGTTTCTGAATGGGCGGAATAGGTCAGAGGGAAAGCTTCTGACCAGGCCACAGGCAGCATATGTTCAAAGCTGCTGCTGCCAGGGACCAACAGAAGACCACCTTTAAGATAGACTGGCATGGAGGCTGATTTTGAATCACAGGTGATGGAGTTTGGGAAGAGAGCAGAAGAGATGTTTGGAAGAGACAGGAGACCCTGCAACATGATTCATTTTTAAAATCACAATTAAAATGAATGCATTAATTGCAGAGTTAACTGCAATTGAACTTGCAGCCCTAATTGCTACACATTCATAGAAAAAGCAACAGAGCAAAGAAACAGGCAAGTTGATAGTTTTGAAGACTGTGTTGATACTGTTGGTTTAGGTTTTCAAACTATATAGAGCCAAAATGATAACCCTTCATTAGACCACACTGCTATTTTATCAAATATTTTTTATGTCACTTTTTACATGAAGGAAAGAACACACCAAGCTAGCCAAACAAGCATGCAGTGTATCCGCCTATTGAAATTGCTGAAGTTGTTGTGCTCTGCATATTTAAGCAGAGAGCTATAGGCCACATCACTCACGTCCTGTTTCATTGAACAATGGAATGGCTCTTACCTTCTCTCATTACAAAGCTCTAGATTTTGGTTGCCACATCTCTCACACACTGGCCAGGAGAAAGCTGTGCTCTCATCAACTCCGATGACAGTACCTGAACAGAATATGTATGATTTACAAAATTACACTGACATTTTGTGATGCTGCTTCTGATAAACAGTATTCTGCTTGTCCTTAGCATCCAGCCTCTTCCTAGTGCACTGACTGCTCTGAAGTAGAGAAAATATTAGTGCAGTGAAAAGTACCTTGTGGAAATGAAGGTCTACATACTATCTCTCTAATAATTCAGCTACTGTTACATTATCCTTTACTTCCACTGCAGAGTGCGAGTATGAATGTGCACACATGCTCAACCCAATCCTCAGGACACACCTAGCAGTAAGGTATTTAGGATACCCACAATTAATATGTATGAGATAAATTTGCATGCACTACCTCAATTGTATGCAAATCTATTTCATGCATACTCATTGTGCGCATCCTGAAAACCTGACTGGCTAGGTGTGTCCTGGGTACTGACTGGGTTGAGAACCTCTAGTGTACACATACATGCGATGTATAAATGTATTTATTTAAAAGACATTCTAGAAACAGACTTCTATGCTCTTGGTATGTATAGGACAACTCCACTATATGTAGAAAGAATCACTAGTATGAGCTATGCTGACAATTTGATTGATTTGTACCTTGAATGTGGTTGCATTTTTTTCTGGCAGGTTTTTCATAAACCAGAAGGGTGGATAGAGATACACAGGGCTTTGGGAGGAGTGGCCTAGTGGTTAGGGTGGTGGACTTTGGTCCTGGGGAACTGAGGAACTGAGTTAGATTCCCACTTCAGGCACAGTCAGCTCCTTGTGACTCTGGGCAAGTCACTTAACCCTCCATTGCCCCATGTAAGCCGCATTGAGCCTGCCATGAGTGGGAAAGCGCGGGGTACAAATGTAACAAAAAAAAGCATGCCTTGACAGCACTACAAGCTAGAAGACTAGCTCTTTACTTATACATGAAGTCATGATATCCCAAGATACTGTATATTCCAAAAATGTTAATGTCTTCTTGAACCAGTCGGCACATAAGGTAGACACATGCATCTTCCACACTTGTCAGTCTCGTGTTTCATCAGTTGCCTCTGACCAATTGATATCCAGCTCAGCGAGGCCCCTTTCAACTGTTTGACATCACATCTGTTTTAGCTTTCCTGGACTTTTTTCTCCTTTTATAGCTTGCTTTGGTACATGCTGTACATCCATTTTTGGTAGGTGTCCATACAATCTAAGTCTCCATTGCTGTAGCATTTTACTAACTGGAGGCTGTTTACTAGTCTCTCTTGTTTCAGTTTTAACTTTGTCTTGCCACTTAACATGGAAAATTCTTCTTAAACTGTGTGAATTAGTTTGGGAAAATTTTTGTTACTGGCTAGGTTTCTGTACTGTATAACAAAGTGGGTATACACATGCATCGTCATTCAACTTGTTAGCTTCTTCTGGTCCCAGATCTTACCCAATCTGTTCATGACTGATGCTGCTTCACCAACTCTAATTTTCATTTCCTGTTCAGTGTTGCTGTTTTCTGTTACCAGACTTCTTAAAAAGGTGAACTGGCACATCATTATAGTCATAAACTTTGTCTTTGTGCTAGATATAGTTAATTAAGTCTCGTCACCAAAATACGTTATTCTGTCTTGGTCTGTATTGGCTAATCGAAATGCTCGAACAAAGCCGCATCATCTGCAAAATCCAAGTCCTTTAACTACATGTTTTCAAGCTATTTGATTCTTGTGTTTTTGACTCCTACTTCATTTCACACTAAGCAGTCCATGGCCCAGCTGAATAACAATGTTGGCAATACACGTTTACTTGACTCCAGCTACTATTCTAACCCAATTCGTGTAATCATCTTCCACTTTGATACAGCTTTTGCTGTCCTCATACAGGTTTTCATAACACTGATGAATTTAGCAGGTATTCCATATGATTTCATAATACTCAATAAACTATCTCTTTCGATACTACTGAATGTTTTTAAAATCCACAAAATTTGTAACTACTAGGATTTTATACTCAACAGCCTTTTCTAATACTCTGCGTAGTGTGAAAATTTGATTTACACTTGATCCCTGCCTGGACTCTGCTTGTTCTTTTCATAGTAAAGATGTTATACTGTGATGATAAACAGAGTATTTGTATAATTGTTAACAAAAAAAAATCACTTACTGTGTCCTTTTTTCGATTCCTTATTTTAAAGTGGATATTACTGAATTTCAGTAGAAATACAGTTCAAATAGGGTTTTAATTTCTGTTGCCCCCACAGTTATTAACTCTGATTTGTATTTCTCTAACGTCCACAATCTCTCATTAGCATTTACAAAGATTATAGACTAAGTTGTTGAGGCAGGGGAGGGGAGAGCTTCTTAAAATCTAGACTCAGGTACAAAACTTCCAAAATACTTTTCACTCCCATGGCAAGTGTTGAGGGGTCAGCTGGCAGAAGATGTTCCCAGTGGTTATCAGAAACAACAAACATGCTAAACATTTTCAGGTAGCATCCTGGTTTCAATAACATTTTAAACTGGCCAGTTAAGATTGCTGTAAATTAGAGGTACTTGAGCTAAACCCCACATGCAGTGGATGCCCCCAGGGAGTTCCAAATATGGATTTTTCATAGCAGGATAAGTCATACAAACCTTGCACGGAGCAAACTGTATTAGCCTGAGTCGTAGAATCCAGCTCATCTAGTTTGACAGGACCAGTCAGCTCACTAAGGTCAACAGCAGCGGTGCCACACAAAAGAGGTTTTTGTAGCGAAAGAATGGTGCGCTCAACACAAATAATCCTACCTGCCAACAGAGACATTCCAAATTATGGCAACAAGGAAGAGTTTGACTGCAGAAACTAAAATTCATGGTTAAAATCAACATCCCCTGGCTTACGGCCATTCATATGTTCTGTCACTGATAGGGCAGCAGGCGACATTGTCACGGAGGGTCTTTTGTATTGAGAACTTTTTGTTCTGACCTTTTGCAGATTGTAGAATCTTAGCTGGACCAAATTATCCAAAGATATTATGATAAACTATTGAGACCTCTAATAAAAGAGCCTATGAGGTATAAGAAGTTCATACCCAACTTGCACAGGAACCATAAGGTGTTAACTCTTTGATAACCAGGATATGCAGAGCAATAAACAGTGCCAAGACTCATCATTTATTTAATAAGGAAAAATGTATGCTTTGTTTTTTTCAACTGTTACACTGTCCTTACAATTACTTGCAAGAAAACCAACTCCCACCGCAGAACCTTGGACATACGTGTATGTGTGTGTCTGCTCATGCCTGCTCACACATTCACATGAAGGCAAATGCCTTCCCCCCGCCAGGAACACTGTGGTAAGTGGAAAGAAAGGAAAGCAGCTGCATGTCAGGAAGCAGCCTCTTCTTCTGGCACCCAGTGCTGAATGCAAAATTTGAACCGCTTAGTTCTAATTTTGCATTCAGTGCTGGGTGTTGGAAGAAGAGGCAGCTGCCTGACATGCACTTGCTGTCCTTTCCTTTTGCTTGACTCTATGATGGGCTGGGGACAGCACTGGGTTCCTGTGTGCAAATGGAGCTACCTGCCTGCCTGTCCTGGGGGTAGGGGGTGTGAGTGTGGGAGTTGGGTGCTTCTGTTGCTGTGGGGTGGAAGGAGAGGGCAGGGGAATAGATGCTGGGTGCTTGTATTGCTGCGAGAAGAGGGGAAGGGAATGAGAACTGGGTGCTTGTGTTGCCACAAGGGTGGGGGAGGGAGAGCTGGGTGCCAGTGTGCTGCGGAGGGAGGGGAGAGTGAATGCTGGGTGCCTGTATGCTGTGGGGGAAGGGGGCGTGAAAGCTGGGTGTCTGTGTGCTGAGGGGGGGTAAAAGCTGGGTGCCTGTGTACTTTGGGAGAAGGGAGGAAATGAACGCTGGGTATATGTGTAACATGTGGGGGGGGGGGGGGGGGAAGAGGAGGGAGGGAGAGAGTACTGGGTTTATGTGTACTGTGGTAGAAGAGGGTAGAGCAAGAGGGTGGGTGGATGTGCTTTGGGAGGAGGGAGAAAGAGCGCTGGGCATATGTGTAATGTGGTAGGAGGGGGTGGAGCAGGAGGGAGCAAGAGGTGGGTATCTGAGTTTTGCGGGGAGGTAAGGAGGGAGAGAGTGCAGGGTATGTGTGTAATGTGGGGGAGGGGTAGACCAGGAGGGAGCAAGAAGTGGGTGCTTTGGGGGGAGGGAGGGAGGAAGTGAATGCTGAGTTTGTGTGTGCTGGGAGGGGGGAGGTGAGAGACCTGGATGTCTGCTGTGGGAGTGGGATAGGAAGTGAGGTGTTGCATCTGGGTGTCACAGGAGGGAGAGAGCGCTGGGTGTATGTGCACTGGGGTGCAGGAGCTGGGGTGAGATGAGCAGATGGAGGAGAGAGAAATCTGGAAACAGATACAGAGAAATTCAGTTAATGGGGTGGTCATTAGGAGACAGCTATGAGTGGGGACACATAAGCCTTATTTGGAGCACTAGTATCTGGAGAAGTGTCCCATAAGGAGCATCAATACTAAGGAGGAGATTTACCCACAGCCTTGTTGGTGGGATCAATTTAAATTTATAAAGAATCTGTTTTTTTTGGGAAGGGAGGGGAAGAGATATTCAGACAGGCTACTGCTGGGGGCGAGAATGTGACAGGGTGGATGCTGGAGTGGCTGGGTAGGTGATGAAAACAGGTTTTAGGATGCGGTTGTGAGAGTGGATAAACCTGCAACTGCTGGGAGTAGGTGGGCAGTGGAGAAAGGCTAAGGCTGCAGCTTCTGGGAGCAGGTGGGTGGTGCACCACCCCACCCACACAACCTTTGCAGCTATAACTTTTCCCCATTGCTCCAGCAACCACAGCCTAAGGCCTCTTTCCATTGCTGGATACATTCTAGATGGGTGGGTGGGCAATGGGGAGAGCAGTAGCCTCTTATCCACTCCTTTCCTGCCACTTTAATAAATAACTTCCTGTGTATCACCTTAAGCATATTATACATGTGCATAAATAAAAATTCCAGTCATTACAAGTCTGGCTCCTAGATCCTAAGAAACTTTGTTGAGCCCTGGCTTAGGATAATGAATGTTTAACAATGCAAGCTCCCAGGACTACTTAGGTCTCTTCTTCAGACAACATACTACTCCTAAGAGCTTACCATTTTCCTTGAGGGCATCCCTAAAATACATTATGCAGGGTAAAGAGGCAGGAAGTGCCTGGATTACGGAGCTTTCCAGTATACAGGAAGCAGTGACACAAACTGGCACAACTCGCAGTTCTTCCAGACTATGCTCAGGATCAGCCTGTAGGCCTGCGTCTGTCACGAACAACCACAGCTCCTGCTGTCCTGATGGGACAGTGCTCTTTGCCTAAGGTTTAAAATCAATAAAATGGTTGTAACACATGAAAGGTACATTCTTCCATTAAAAAAAAAGTAAGCTTAAACAATCCAAACCTGAATTGGATGCCTGGTCATGCTTATGACTCAATGGTTTCAGCTGTTTGTAGGAAACTAACAGGCTCATTTTCGAAAGAGAAGGACGCCCATCTTTTGACACAAATCGGAAGATGGGTGTCTTTCTCACAGGGTCATCCAAATCGGTATAATCGAAAGCTGATTTTGGGCGTCCTCAACTGCTTTCTGTCGCAGGGACGACCAAAGTTCACGGGGGTGTGTCGGAGGCGTAGCAAAGGCGGGACTTGGGTGTGCCTAACCATGGACATCCTCGACCCATAATGGAAAAAAAAGGGCGTCCCTGACAAGCACTTGGACGACTTTACCTAGTCCTGTTTTTCTTATGACCAAGGCACAAAAAGGTGTCTGAACTGACCAGATGACCACCGGAATCGGGGATGACCTCTCCTTACTCCCCTAGTGGTCACTAACCCCCTCCCACCCTCAAAAAATATCTTTAAAAATATTTTGTGCCAGCCTTTATTCCAGCCTCAAATGTCATACTCAGGTCCGTCACAGCAGTATGCAGGTCCCTGGAGCAGTTTTAGTGGGTGCAGTGCACTTCAGACAGTCGGACCCAGGCCCATCCCCCCCTACCTGTTACACTTGTGGTGGTAAATGTGAGCCACCAGAAACCCACTGTACCCACATCTAGGTGCCCCCCTTCATCCGTAAGGACTATGGTAGTGGTGTACAGTTGTGGGTAGTGGATTTTGGGGGGCTCAACACACAAGGTAAGGAAGCTATGTACCTGGGAGCAATTTATGAAGTCCACTGCAGTGCCCCCTAGGGTGCCCAGTTGCTGTCCTGGCATGTCAGGGGGACCAGTGCACTACGAATGCTGGCTCCTCCCACGACCAAAGGGCTTGCATTTGGTCGTTTCTGAGATGGACATCCTTGGTTTCCATTATTGCCGAAAATCAGAAATGACCAAGTCTAGGGACGACCATCTCTAAGGACGACCTAAATTTCAGGATTTGGGCGTCCTCGACCATATTATCGAAACGAAAGATGGACGTCCATCTTGTTTCGATAATATGGGTTTCCCCGCCCCTCCATCGGGCCATTTTGCGAGGACGTCCTCAGCAAAACTTGGGCGTCCCTTTCGATTATGCCCCTCCACGTTTTCCATAAGTGGGATATCACCTGAATGTACCCAATCAATAGTTATCACTTGAGTATGAGCATCCAAGGTTTTCCAGTACTGGACTATATGAATGTTCTAGCCCAATGGTTCCCAAATGAGTCATGGTGCCCCTAGGCTACACATTTCATCTCAAGTCCCACTCCCATACCACCACAGCATTGAATCCTACCTTTGATGGTGGAGATGCCCAAGCCCCGCCAGCTAAAGGCGTCCACTGCCCGAGACCCAAGCTCCAGGCTGCTAGCGCAGCAAGCAAATTGGTGGCATGCTTCAACCACTGATGCTTGCATTCCCACAAATGCCCTTCTTTTCTTTCCCCCTTTCTATCCAGCAACTGCCCTCCTTCTCTCCCCCTTGCCATCCAGCATCTGCCCTCCTCTCCCCCTTGTCATCCAGCATCTGCCCTCCCCTCCCCACTTTCGTCCAGCCTCTACCCCCTCAACCCAGGTTCTGCCGCTCTGTCCTCCTTTCCATCCAGCCTAAGCCCCCCTCTGTTTCTCACCCTAATCCATCGTCTGCCTCCTATGTATTCCTTCTTTCCCAAACACACCCATCCCTGCCACTTCTCTAGATCAGCAGCAGTGGCAAAGCAGGCTATAGCCACCGTAAGGCAGGAATCTTCATTCATGCGGCTGCTGGCTGTGCCCTGGAACAGGAAGTAACATCTGAGGGGGTAGGACAGCCAGCCATGTGAATGGTGAGTCTTAGGGTTACCATTCGTCCGGATTTCCCCGGACATGTCCACACGCACGTTTGTCCGGATTTCTGGACAAACGTGCGTGCGGGAGGGCGTGCGTGTGGTTGCGCGATCCATCGGCGCCGTGGCTCTCCCCTCCCCTTCCTTACCATCTTCCCTGGTGGTCTAGTGATGTCTTCGGGGCAGGAAAGAGCCCCCTCTTTCCTGCCCGGAGCGCTGCCTTGCCCATCCTTCTTCTCGGTCTCGGCTGGGGATTCAAAATGGCCACTGAGAGTTGAAGTCTCGCGAGGCTGCTTCAACTCTTGGCGGCCATTTTGAATCCCCAGCTGAGACAGAGAAGGATGTAGGCAAGGGCAGGCAGCGCTCCGGGCAGGAAAGAGGGGGCTCTTTCCTGCCCCGAAGACGTCACTAGACCACCAGGGACGATGGTAACGAAGGGGAGGGGAGCATGTGATGGGGGGGGGGGGGGCGCGGGGGGGGGGACTATGTGATGGGGGAGGGGAAGGGGCGGGATGAGGATCCAAAAGGGGCGTGACAGTGGGCGCGGCGGGGGCAGGCATGACACGTGTCCTCTTTTTCAGAGGATATAAAATGGTAACCCTAGTGAGTCTTATCCTGTGGTGGCTGCAGCTTGTTTTGCCGCTGCTACAGCAGTAGCAGCTTGGGTGGTGGCAGGAGGGAGGCAGGGAAAATATGCCATGGCACCCCTAAGAGTTTGCTGCGGTGCACCAGGGTGACACAGCGCACAGTTTGGGAACTGCTGTTTTACCTTGTTACAGTATGATTTTTATCTTGCTGCACCTTATGCCTGGAATAGACTTCCTGAGCCAGTACGTCAAGCTCCATCTCTGGCCATCTTCAAATCTAAGCTAAAAGTCCACCTTTTTGATGCTGCTTTTAACTCCTAATCCTTATTCACTTGTTCAGAACCCTTATGTTATCATCCTCACTTTAATATTCTCTTATCTCTTGTTTGTCCTGTTTGTCTGTCCTAATTAGATTGTAAGCTCTGTCGAGCAGGGACTGTCTCTTCATGTTCAAGTGTACAGCGCTGCGTACGTCTAGTAGCGCTATAGAAATGATAAGTAGTAGTAGTAGTTATATGCATCAAAATCAATTGTGACTTCATATTCATAAAACATAAGTACATAAGTATTGCATGTTATTCCTGGAATTGTGGATTTTTCCCACGTAAAAAGTGCTGCTGACCACTCTCCACTGAGAAACAACCCTTTTCACATGCAACGCCAATGAGGACCTGCCAGAACATTTTAAACGTTATAAGTAGGCGCTCCCTTCTGTGCATCGCTCAGAATGCTCATTTTTAATACTAATGAGCTCATATTAACACATTTGCACCTAGTTTTCAGTCGCTGTTTTTGCAAACAGTAAAAGCAGCGCTGAAACGCTTTGTGCATTAGGCGCACAACAACATATGTGTAAAAATGGCTAAAACCAATCAAAACAGAATGTTACAAGCCCGGCAAGCTTTGAAAATCTGGCCCTAACTTGTTACTGTGAACTTCAGCCTAACAGCTTTAGGGGCTCTTTTTCAATGTGCTGAAACAACATGGAATAATTCTTTTTTTTTTTTTTTAATCATCTGAAATGTAGCTTTGCTGCCTGTGCTGTGAGCTGAATACCTGATATATAATGTCTGACGAAGCTGAATCCAGTCAACGCCTCTGATACTGATCTCAAAGACCAACTATGCATGTGGGATGCCACGGCCCATAAACACCATTAAGATACAGAATCTACTGAATTCTTCTGAGCCACTTCCTGTCTTCATAAACCTACTGCCCTTGCTGCACTCACCACATTAGCTGCTTACTAATCTCACATTCCTCCTTCTTTAGGAGAAAAGGAGCACTAATCAAGACTAGTTTCTTTATTCAGCCTTACTCCTCCAGAGTAAGTGTATATAAAGTATATGACATATATTTCAGGGCCAACATTCAATTAATTTATGCACTATGGGCCACATTCTATAAGTAGCACCTGAAAAAGTGTCGCTGAAAATTTAACATGCTTAGCACGATTCTATAAGGGGTATACATCGTATATAGAATTATGCTTAGCGCCTAACTGTAGGCACCTGCAATTAGGCCTGATATTTGCGCACACGTCTCCGCAAGGCGACATATCAGTGGTTCCCAAACTTGGTCCTGGAGGCACCCCAGCCAGTTAGGTTTTCAGGATACAGCAGAAACCACAGCGGACCAGGAGTCCAGGAAAATCTTTATTGAAATAAACCAGGATGTGGCCATGTTTCGCCAAATCGTCTGCCTCAGGGGTTTATAATACACCAATAAGAGATTAAAATAGTGTTTCCCCTAGCTGGCAAATGTACATCCAAGACTACAGTCAGCAGCTCCTGAACAGCATAAAAGTGCTATTTTAATCCCTTGTTGGTGTGTTATAAACCCCTGAGGCAGCCTATTTGGCAAAACGTGGCCATGCTGGGCCTATTTCAATAAAGATTTTCCTGGACTCCTGGTTTGCTCTGGTTTCTGTTCTTTGCTGTTTGCTGTAGACATGAAGAGCCTCTTTCGGTGTTGTGTACTTCTCTGCTGAGGTGAGATGGCCTTTTCCCCTTGCAGGAATATTCTGAGTTACAATGAAGGTTTTCAGGATATCCACAATGAATATTCATGATATATTTGCATGCACTGCCTCCACAGCATGCAACATTCCATGCTACCATGTGAAGCCCCACCCAGCGCATCCCAGGATGCAATGGGCAGGTCTGGGCGCCGCCATTTTCAAGGCCACCTCCCTCCTCCAGCTGAAGGTAGGGGGGTGGGGAAGGGCCGCTAGAGCACCAGGCAAAACATAAGGCTCAGAAACACCATCAACTTGATTTTGTAGATCCTGAGATGTGTTCCATCACTAGTATAGTACAGTCTAGCAGAACATTTCTTTCAATAGGACCAACACTATCCATACCCCCCTCCCTTTACCTATCCTAGTGTTTATAACTCTTTTTAAGTAGCTACTCTACATATAGGGTATGATACATACCTGTAGCAGTTGTTCTCCGAGGACAGCAGGCTGATTGTTCTCACGACTGGGTGACGTCCGCGGCAGCCCCCACCAACCGGAAAAAAGCTTCGCGGGACGGTCGGCACGCAGGGCACGCCCACCGCGCATGCGCGGCCGTCTTCCCGCCCGTGCGCGACCGCTCCCGCCAGTTGAATAACTAGCAAAAGATGAAACACACAACTCCAAAGGGGAGGAGGGAGGGTAGGTGAGAACAATCAGCCTGCTGTCCTCGGAGAACAACTGCTACAGGTATGTATCATACCCTTTCTCCGAGGACAAGCAGGCTGCTTGTTCTCACGACTGGGGTATCCCTAGCTCTCAGGCTCACTCAAAACAAGAACCCAGGTCAATTGAACCTCGCAACGGCGAGGGTACAACAGAAATTGACCTACGAAGAACAACTAACTGAGAGTGCAGCCTGACCAGAATAAATTCGGGTCCTGGAGGGTGGAGTTGGATTTACACCCCAAACAGATTCTGCAGCACCGACTGCCCGAACCGACTGTCGCGTCGGGTATCCTGCTGGAGGCAGTAATGTGATGTGAATGTGTGGACAGATGACCACGTCGCAGCCTTGCAAATCTCTTCAATAGTGGCTGACTTCAAGTGGGCCACTGACGCTGCCATGGCTCTAACACTATGAGCCGTGACATGACCCTCAAGAGCCAGCCCAGCCTGGGCGTAAGTGAAGGAAATGCAATCTGCTAGCCAATTGGAGATGGTGCGTTTCCCGACAGCGACCCCTAGCCTGTTAGGGTCGAAAGAAATAAACAATTGGGCGGACTGTCTGTGGGGCTGTGTCCGCTCCAAGTAGAAGGCCAATGCTCTCTTGCAGTCCAATGTGTGCAACTGACGTTCAGCAGGGCGGGTATGCGGCCTGGGGAAGAATGTTGGCAAGACAATTGACTGGTTAAGATGGAATTCCGACACCACCTTCGGCAGGAACTTTGGGTGAGTGCGGAGCACTACTCTGTTGTGATGAAATTTGGTATATGGAGCATGAGCTACTAGGGCTTGAAGCTCACTGACCCTACGAGCTGAAGTAACTGCCACCAAGAAAATGACCTTCCAGGTCAAGTACTTCAGATGGCAGGTATTCAGTGGCTCAAAAGGAGGTTTCATCAGCTGGGTGAGGACGACGTTGAGATCCCACGACACAGTAGGAGGCTTGATAGGGGGCTTTGACAAAAGCAAACCTCTCATGAATCGAACGACTAAAGGCTCTCCAGAGATGGCTTTACCTTCCACACGATAATGGTAAGCACTAATCGCACTAAGGTGATTCCTTACTGAGTTGGTCTTGAGGCCAGACTCCGATAAGTGCAGAAGGTATTCAAGCAGGTTTTGTGCAGGACAAGAACGAGGTTCTAGGGCCTTGCTCTCACACCAAACGACAAACCTCCTCCACTTGAAAAAGTAACTCTTCTTAGTGGAATCCTTCCTAGAGGCAAGCAAGACCCGGGAGACACCCTCAGACAGACCCAACGCAGCGAAGTCTACGCCCTCAACATCCAGGCCGTGAGAGCCAGGGATTGAAGGTTGGGGTGCAGCAACGCTCCGTCGTTCTGCGAAATGAGAGTCGGAAAACACTCCAATCTCCACGGTTCTTCGGAGGACAACTCCAGAAGAAGAGGGAACCAGATCTGACGGGGCCAAAAGGGCGCTATCAGAATCATGGTGCCGCGGTCTTGCTTGAGCTTCAGTAAGGTCTTCCCCACCAAAGGTATGGGAGGATAAGCATACAGGAGGCCGGTCCCCCAATGAAGGAGAAAGGCATCTGATGCTAGCCTGCCGTGTGTCTGAAGTCTGGAACAGAACAGAGGCAGCTTGTGGTTGGTCTGAGAGGCGAAAAGATCCACCGAGGGGGTGCCCCACTCTCGGAAGATCTTGCGTACCACTCTGGAATGGAGCGACCACTCGTGCGGTTGCATGACTCTGCTCAGTCTGTCGGCCAGACTGTTGTTTACGCCTGCCAGGTATGTGGCTTGGAGAAGCATGCTGTGCTGGCATGCCCAGCGCCACATCCCGACGGCTTCCTGACACAGGGGGCGAGATCCGGTGCCCCCCTGCTTGTTGACGTAAAACATTGCAACCTGATTGTCTGTCCGAATTTGGATAATTTGGTAGGACAGCCGATCTCTGAAAGCCTTCAGTGCGTTCCAGATCGCTCGGAGCTCCAGGAGGTTGATCTGCAGATCCTTTTCCTGGAGGGACCACATACCCTGGGTGTGCAGCCCATCGACATGAGCTCCCCACCCCAGGCGAGAGGCATCCGTCGTCAGCACTTTCGTGGGCTGTGGAATTTGAAATGGACGTCCCAGTGTCAAATTGGTCCGAATGGTCCACCAGAGCAGTGAAGTGCGGCAGCTGGTGGAGAGGCGGATGACATCTTCTAGTTTCCCGGTGGCTTGGAACCACTGGGAAGCTAGGGTCCATTGAGCAGATCTCATGTGAAGACGAGCCATGGGAGTCACATGAACTGTGGAGGCCATATGACCCAGAAGTCTCAACGTCTGCCGAGCTGTGATCTGCTGGGACGCTCTGGTCTGCGAAGCCAGGGCCAGGAGATTGGCAGCCCTCGCTTCGGGAAGAAAGGCCCGAGCCGTCTGGGTATTCAGCAGCGCTCCTATGAATTCCAGAGACTGGGACGGTTGGAGATGGGACTTTGGGTAATTTATCACAAACCCCAGCAGCTCCAGAAGTTGAATAGTGCACTGCATGGACCGGAGGGCTCCTGCCTCCGAGGTGTTCTTGACCAGCCAATCGTCGAGATATGGGAACACGTGCACTCCCAGCTTGCGTAGGTAGGCCGCTACCACCACGAGGCACTTGGTAAACACTCGTGGGGCAGAGGCGAGCCCAAATGGCAGCACACAATACTGAAAGTGGCGTGCGCCCAGGCGGAATCTGAGATACTGTCTGTGAGCTGGCAGTATCGGTATGTGAGTATATGCGTCCTTTAAATCCAGGGAACATAGCCAATCGTTTTTCTGAATCATTGGCAGAAGGGTGCCCAAGGAAAGCATCCTGAACTTTTCTTTGACCAGGAATTTGTTCAGGCCTCTCAGGTCTAGGATGGGACGCATCCCCCCTGTTTTCTTTTCCACAAGGAAGTACCTGGAATAGAATCCCTGCCCTTCCTGCCCGGGTGGTACGGGCTCGACCGCATTGGCGCTGAGAAGGGCGGAGAGTTCCTCTGCAAGTACCTGCTTGTGATGGGAGCTGAAAGACTGAGCTCCCGGAGGACAATTTGGAGGCAGGGAGGCCAAATTCAGGGCGTATCCGCACCGCACTATTTGGAGAACCCACTGGTCGGAGGTTATGAGAGGCCACCTTTGGTGAAAAAATTTTAACCTCCCTCCGACCGGCAGATCGTCCGGTACGGACACTTGTAGGGCGGCTATGTTCCCGTGGATCCAGTCAAAAGCCCGTCCCCGGCTTTTGCTGTGGAGGCGCAGGGGGCTGCTTAGGCGCACGCTGTTGACGGGAACGAGCGCGCTGGGGCTGTCCCTGTGCCTGACGAGGCCTTCGGGCCGGCTGGTTGTACCTACGCTTTGCAAAAGAATAGGGTGCAGCCTGCCGTGCCCGGGAAAAACGCCCACCAGTGGGGGCGGATGCTGAAGGCGCCCGGTGGGAGAGCTTGTCGAGAGCGGTTTCCCGCTGATGCAGTTGGTCCACCATCTGCTCGACCTTCTCACCGAAAATGTTATCCCCCCGGCAAGGGACGTCGGCCAGTCTCTGCTGGGTGCGGTTGTCCAGGTCAGAGGCGCGCAGCCATGAGAGCCTGCGCATCACTATACCTTTGGCCGCAGCACGAGATGCCACGTCACAGGTGTCAAAAATACCCCTGGACAGGAACTTTCTGCATGCCTTCAGCTGCCTGACCACCTCCTGATAAGGCCTGGACTGCTCCGGCGGGAGCTTCTCGACCAGGTCCGCCAGCTGTTGCACATTGGTCCGCATGTGGATGCTCATATAGAGCAGGTATGACTGGATGCGGGTCACGAGCATGGAGGATTGGTAGGCCTTCCTCCCAAACGAGTCCAGAGTGCGAGACTCCCGCCCCGGGAGCGCCGAGGCGGTATCCCTCGAACTCCGTGCCCTCTTGAGAGCAGAATCCACGACCGCTGAGTCATGGGGCAATTGGGGCCGCATGAGCTCTGGGTCGGAGTGGATCCTGTACTGAGACTCTGCTTTCTTGGGAATGGTGGGGTTAGTTAACGGTCTCACCCAGTTCCGGAGCAGCGTCTCCTTCAGGACATTGTGCAGCGGCACCGTGGAGGACTCTCTAGGTGGTGATGGATAGTCGAGGACCTCGAGCATCTCGGCCCTCGGCTCTTCCACAGAGACCACGGGGAAGGGAATGGTGATCGACATATCCCGCACAAAGGAGGCAAAGGAGAGGCTCTCAGGAGGTGAGAGCTTCCTCTCCGGTGAAGGCGTGGGGTCCGAGGGAAGGCCCGTAGACTCCTCTGAGGAGAAATATCTAGGGTCCTCCTCTTCCCCCCACGAGTCCTCATCCTCGGTATCGGACATTAGCTCATGTAGCTGAGTCCTGTACCGGGCCCGGCTCGACGTCGAGGCACCGAGGTCTCGGTGTCGTCGAGCGGTGGACTCCCGCGCCGGCGGGGACGGAGCTCCCTCCATCGACGTCGACTCCACCTGCGTAGCAGTCGAGACCGGCACCGCAAACGGCGGCGGTGTCGACAGCTCCGGCGCCGGGCTAGAGCTCGCCGGCGCCACAGTCATCGGCGCCGAGGGCGCAAGCACCCCCGGCGCCGGCACAGCCTGGCGCATCAGCCCTTCCAGGATCCCCGGAAGGATGGCTCTGAGGCACTCGTCCAGGCCCGCTGCCGGGAAAGGCGGTGGGGCCGGTAAGGGTGTCGGTGCCGGAAGCTGCTGGGAGCCAGGAGACGGCACCGAGGTGCCGGAACCCCGACGCGTCGGTACCTCCACAACCGACGGGGACCTCTCCTCTCGACGATGACGCTTCGGCGTCGACTCCTCTTCAGGATGCACCGAGGGCGTCCGGTGACGACGCTTTTTGTCCTTCTTTCAATGCACGTCACCGGCGCCGGAGGGCATGGAGGAGGAGGAGGTCGATCCCCCTCGGTCTCGAGGCACCGGGTCAGACAGGGTTCGGTCCCGTGGCTCACGAGCTGAGGGAGTGACCGGGGCCGACTGCCCACGCGGCCTCTCAACCCCACTCACCGGCGGACCGGCGGGCCGACGGGACCTGTTCTCCTGGGGTCGCTGCCATCGGTGCCGATGTCTCGGGCATCGATACCGGTACCGAAGAACCGGCCTTCGATACCGATGCCGTCGAGGTCGACGTCGAGGGGCCGGCGCAAGTTCCAAAAAGACGGTCCCGCAGAACTTGCCTCGCAACCTGAGTCCGTTTCCGGAGACCGAGACACAAAGCACACGACTTGAGATTGTGCTCCGGCCCGAGGCACTGGAGGCACCAAGCGTGGGTGTCGGTCTGCGAGATCGGCCGGCCGCAGCGACCACACTTTTTAAATCCACTCGGGACCTTCGAGGACATCGACGGAAAAATCGTGTCGGCGAAGTCAAAGTCGTCAATGGTGGCTAAAATCACACCACGAAAAAATAAACGACCGAGCGACCACTAGGCCGCAACGTAGCGTCCCCGCTGGAAGCGAGGGAAAAGGGGAGCGCGTGCTCCACATGCGCAGTCTTTTTTTTTTTTTTTTTTTTTGTAAAAAGAAAAGATAATAAAAGGAAATTAAATTAAATTAACGAAGCGCGATCCGCGTATACGCGATCGCAAGAATCTGGCGGCTGAAGTAGAGAGAGCGGCAAGGCACGACTCTCTCCAGGCGCGGAAAAAAAGGAACTGGCGGGAGCGGTCGCGCACGGGCGGGAAGACGGCCGCGCATGCGCGGTGGGCGTGCCCTGCGTGCCGACCGTCCCGCGAAGCTTTTTTCCGGTTGGTGGGGGCTGCCGCGGACGTCACCCAGTCGTGAGAACAAGCAGCCTGCTTGTCCTCGGAGAAATGTAGTAACAGTGGTTAGTGCATCTGAGTTTAAAAAAATGTTTGGACAACTTCCTGTAGGAAAAGTCCATAGTCTATTTTTCAGACAGACATTGGGGAAGCTACTGTTTACCCTAGGATTGGTAGCATGGAATGTTGCTACTTTATAGGTTTCTGCCAGGTACTTGTGACCTGGATTGGCTACTGTTGGAAACAGGATACTGGGCTAGATGGACCATTGGTCTGACCCAGTATGGCTATTCTTATGTTCTGATGTTCTTATGGTTTTGTACCAGGCCACTGCTTTAAAAATAAGAAAAGGCAAAACAAAACTGCTGAGCTACAGCTTATAGGTATCATATGCCAATGACATCAGTGCTTTATAAAGGGGAATGGGCACTGGTAAGGAGGATGAACACAAGTAAACATGATCACAAGACATCTGCTTGTGCTTTCCCACATTCTGCACCCAAAGAACAGAACAGAGAATCAGGATTCAATTATTCTATAGGCAATGCTAACACCAAACACATGATATATTTCCCCTTCTTAATCACTTAAATTTTATTTAAAGTTACAAAATATATATAAAAAAAGAAAAGGCCACCAGAAGAAATTTACATGAGTGATTCAAAAATACAGCTCTGTAATAATTTATTTATATAATATCTGACAATAATCATTCAAGATAAAAAGACAGCAAAAAAAAAAAAAAAAATGAGTAAAACAAAAACTACATCTCACAGAGGTAGTCTATACAATATGCCAACACTAGAGCTGGAGGAGGAATGGGCCTCAAAGAAATAGATTATATAGAGCTATCATCATAGGCCTCCAGCCTATTTAACAGAATCAACAGATAAAGGTAAAGGTCCAAACACACAAAAAGTGCTTAAGTATGATGGCAAGCATCCAGAATCTAGTTTCATTATTAAACATTGGCAGGCATTCCGACGATCAGAAAGAATAAGTGAGAATCCACCTGTAAGTACAGGAATGGAACCAACAGAAATCTTTCAAGAAGCTGATCAGCAAACAAGGAAAAACAAGTGGTGAAAGTACAAGTATAGTGGGAAATATAAAGCACTACTCCAGGAACCTCACATGGATCAAGCCTGGACACATTAATGGTTAAGAAGAGGAGGACTGAAACCTAAGGATGAAAGATTCATAGTAGCAGCTCAAAACTGCGGATTACAGACAGGATGGTTCACAGTGACCATAATATAGATGTGTCAGTCCTAAGCGATTATTCTGTGAATTGAATCAAGAGAGAGAAGATCATCAAGTACCAAGAAATGCAGTCCAAGACTACAAAAATGTGTCAGAAACATACAGAAATATGTCCCATCCTTTTGGGTGCCACAGGCTTTATATCAAAAATGAATTTTCAAACACACCTGTATAAGTTGCCTATACATATTATATCTTACAAACAGCAGAAGGAAACTGTTTGGTAAAAATGCAAGTTTTACAGTAAGAATTAGCAGTAAGTTTGAGAGATTGAGGATCACATGTCCTGGTTTAGGAGTGAGGTTCATTCCTGTCATGGTATATGCAAAACTAACCCATTTAAAGAAATTGCCCCGAGAGAACCAAAGCCTCCATCCATATAGAAAATCAGCGCAGAACACATTGTAAACTACCCCTCCCAGTTCTCTCAAGGAAAATTTGAGCTCTGCCCTAAAAGCCCACAGGCTAGCCAACCCCACCCCAGCACCCTCCCCTCCACTTAATTGTCTCATTTCTGCCACTGAGGAAAGTCTTAAGCAATTACTATCATTTCTTGATGGAAGGTATATCTGGAGATGCTCCCCCAACTGGCCATTGGTCACAGGTCTCCCACTAAGCTATCTCTCTCCCCTTCAATCTGTTCAAAATTCCGCTGCGTGACTTATATTCCCCCAGTGTCAATATGCTCATATTAGCCCTCTCCTCAAGTCACTTCATTAGCTCCCTATCCGTTTTCACATACAACTCCTCTTATTGACTTGCAAGTGCATTCACTCTGAGCAAACCCTACATTGACTGCCAGTGGTGGTCTACTTGCAATTGTGCTCCGAATAGCTTGACTCCTTTTACAACTCTTCATTTCCGTGTTGGATCCCTTCTTATTTGCAACAATTAAAGATTGTTGGATTACATCTCCAGTGTTGGATTTGTCCCTGTTCAGCCTCTAATTTTGTCTGCTGTGGTTTCCTGTCATAGAGGTATCTCATGCTTTGTTCTCTGACCCACATAGATATAAAATAAAACCACAAACTTCTGTACCAAAGCCCACAGGGGCTGCAAGTAAATATTAAATAATAAGGGCAAAAGAGAAGAACATCGTGGGATCCCCACCACGACAACCAGTGGTACTCTGACCAGGAGATCCAATAAAAAACCCAAAAACATCTTCCCTCCACAAAATTAGTCAGATTTCTTTGAAAGACACTGCCTTGGATCTTGCGACCCACTGAATTGTATGTATTTCACTATCCTTTTTTCAGTAGCATCTCTATTACTTTTCTATCAAGGTAAGGCTTAAAAGCCTGTATGTTCTCCACCTCTTCTGTCAGGGCTGCACTGCTGAGAGACAAAGCTGGGCCTGGGGCAAATAATCTTCAGGGCCCTGCCACTGCTCCCCCCTCACGCAGCAGCGAATGAAAAGGAGTGCTCTGCTGGCTACAGGTCTTTCTTCCTGCTACGTCCCACCTCCTGTGAAGTAACTTCCTGTTTCCGCATAGGCAGGATGTGGCAGGAAGAAGGACCTGTGGCTGGCAGAGCAGTCTCTTTTGTTTGCTGGCGCCGAGCCCTCCTTGGAGACCGGGTCCGGAAAATCTTTCCCCCCTGCCCCCCTCTCGGTGGCCCTGTCTTCCGTTACCACTTTTATGAAGAGGGTCCACAGATCACCCTTCTTTAATCCTGAGGAACCTCTCCTATCTATTAAATGCATCTTTCACTGGACCCACCAGAAACTCTCCAAGCTCCCTTAGTATCCTGGAATGTATCTCTATTGACCCAAAGGCTCTGACCTAAACACAATTTTCTGAGAATGGTGTAGTATTTACTCCATTACCCTATTTGTTTGCCGTCTTTGGGTCCTTATCCAGGGTAATCTTTCACAAACACTGAACAACAATGTCTGTTTGGCATTTCTGCCTTTTCCTTTTCACTCTCCACACTCTGCTTCTCTGCACCTTTCAATCCATGTCTGTAGGACTGGTGCTATCTTTTTCATGTTTTTTTTTTAATTGCCCAGTGTGAATAATTACTGTGCTGCCTTCCTTCTGAATACCATTTACATGTGCAATGGAGTTAGAATAAGGCTATCCGTTTTCTACATGACTTACCGCCAGATTCATTAGAATGTACCACAAAACCTTGCAAAACAAAAAAAATAATCACTTAAGAGCCTACAGCAAAATTTCCATACCTTATCAGCACAGGATTCATAAAGAAGCAACCCTACCTATAAAAAGGCAACACTAAGGCCTACCATTATCTAACTAAAGTGAACCCTACCCAATTTTGTGAGGAGGCTAATTCATGATTGCTATCAAATATGAATGTTGATGACTTTTTAAGAAGTTGGAACCAAATGGGTAATATTTTGGATAAATTAGATCCTATTAAAACTAAAACCAAGATCCAGAGAAAATCCGATAAATGGTATGATTTAGATTTGAAACGTGTCTATAGAAGATTGGAGAGGCTATGGAGGAAATATCCTTCAATTGATCATAGATCAAAGTGGCTTGAAAGGGTTCATGAGTATAAATGGTGAGAGTATTATTCCAAACTGATAGGCACTGAGCATCCTGATAGCAAGAAATTGTTGATTTAGCTTTGTTTTTTAAGAATAAAATTTTGTTAGGTAGAGAACAGCTTCCCCCAGCTAGGGAACAGCTCTTATTTGACAATACTATATATATACGTATTTCAATGGATCGGCTTGTATCTCAGTTTGATAAAATTGAACTCTCAGAATCCAAAAGTTTATATCTAATACTAGTAAAAAAGGCCCATTTCTGACACAATTGAAACGGGCGCTAGCAAGGTTTTCCTCAGAGTGTGTATGTTTGAGAGAGAGTGTGTGTGAGAGTGACTGTGTGAGAGAGAGTGAATCTGCGAGTGTGTGTGTGACAGAGAGTGAGACTGGGTGCGAGTGTATCTGAGAGAGAGAGTGTGTGTGCCTGGGGCCCCTCCCTCCCACCCAGTTCCAGTGTCTCCCCTTCCTCAGTGTTCCAGGGTCGTCGTTCCCCCTCCCTCCCTCCGAGTTCCAGGGTCGTCCCCGCTTTTTTAAAAACGTTTTTGTACAGGTGGTGCATTCCCTCCCTACTCCCCTCCTCCAAGTTCCAGACCCCCCCTCCCTCCCTCCGAGTTCCAGACCCCCTCCCTCCCCCCCAGTTCCAGACACCTTTCCCCCCAGTTCCAGACCCCCTCCCTCCGAATTCCAGATCCCCCTCCCTTCACCCCTCCCCCCTCCAAGTTCCAGACCCCACCTCCCTGCCTCCCTCCCTCCGATTTGCAGACCCCCCTCCCTCTCTCTGAGTTTCAGATACCACCTCCCTGCCTCCCTCCCTCCGATTTCTCAACCCCCCCTCGGAGTTCCTGACCCCTGGACCCCCCCTGCCACGACCCTCTCGAGCCCCCCTTCCTGCCGCCAACCCTCGGGGCTTCGGAGCCCATCTGTGAAGAAAGTTACAGACACAGGCAGGCAGATGCATTGAATGTTGGCGGTGAGAATTATTATATAGGATATGTTAACTATTACTGCTGTTTAGACAGCTGTCCACCATATTTGATGAAACAAGCTTCCTGTCAATTTTTAACAGTTTTAACAGATTGACTAAATTTTCATCTAGATAGAGGCTACTTTCCTATTTCAGGGGGAGATACAGTACTTACTCCACTTCCGAAAAATCTAAAGTCTAGTTTATCTGAGGTTAGCAACTATTGTCCAGTGGCATCCATTCTTCTTTTATTAAAATAAAGGAAGGTTGTGTCACGGAACAATTAGTTGACTATTTAGTACTGTACAATCTTTTATATGATAATCAGAATTAAAAGTGACACAGAAACAGTTATAGGCTCTTTGGTTGTGCATGGAAAAAAACTGCTGGCTAGGGGCCAATGTGCCACTATCCTACATTTCGGCGTTTTGAGCACTTTTGATTTAGTTGATTGGGACATCTTGACTAGTATGTTTTATCAATGTGCTACTCAAGGTAAAGTACTGAATTGGCTTCAGGGTTTTCTTAAACATTGAAGTTACATGGTTAAAAAAGATGAGCCTTTTCAAAAAAATGGAAAGCACCATGTGGAGCTCCACAAGGCTCCCCTGTTTCACCGGTGTTTTTTAATCTGTTAATGCATTCCTTAGGTAGATTATCAGATCATTTTGAATTTACACAATTTACATATACCTGCTTTTTTTAACTAAGTTTTCCAACTTGGGAAGGAACCCTACACCTTGGATTCAATTATGGAACAAATACTACTACTACTACTTATCATTTCTATAGTGCTACAAGGCATACGCAGCACTGTACACCATAAATAGAATTATGGATTTCAACTCACTACCTAAGACTCAATAAAGAAAAAACTAAATTCGTTTGGATAGGTGCTACCAATGACATAAAATATAAACAGAATTTTACCATAGAGGATAACTCATTGTCAGTAGATTTAAATTCAATTTAGGAGTAGAATTAGATAATTTATTGTCAATGCAGCTACATGTACCTTCTGTGATGAAGAATCCCTTTTATGTCCTTAGGAAATTGAGAGCTATAAAAAAAAGTTTTTCAAATGGGATACATTTAGGATTTCGGTTTAATCGCTCTTACTATCCCGATTTGATTATTGTAATCTTGTGCTGATCTGTTGTTCTAAAACATTACTCAACAGTTTACAAATAATGCAGAATATAGCTGCTAATTTATGATCTGTCAAAATATTGATTTAGTTAAAAGCTATCATCTGAAATTACATTGGCTGCCAATTATAGCTCGCATTCACTTTAAGATGAATGTTACAGTTTTAAAAATTCTGTGTGGTGAAGTTCCTCCTTATATGGTTAATATGGTTACACTTTTACAGAATGCTGCGTCTAAATATAATACCCAAAACCAATTTCTTTTGCGATTTCCAGATATAACTAACCTAAAATCAATCAAACATTTTTCTTCTTCATTACAATATCAAATGGTCACATTGTGGAATTCTTTACCTTTATCTTTGAGAAGCTGCAGCACTATTTGGCATTTAGAAAACATCTGAAAGCTGCCATATTTTATGATATTGGCCTTGTATCTTTAGACTAGAGAGCTGCACGGGAACGGGGTTTGCGGGAATCCCGCGGAACCCGCGGGATTCCCGCTGGGACGGAGGCAGTTCCTGCGGGGTTCCCGTGGGGATGGAAGCAGCTCTGCGGGGGTCCCGTGGGGACGGAGGCAGTTCCTTCGGGGTTCCCGCGGGGATGGAAGCAGTTCTGCGGTCTTCTCGTAGAAGTGTAAGCTGCACCTGCACCAGCCTCTCATCTACCGAATACCAATTTCTTTGAGTGCTGTCTTCTCCTCCTCTTCTTCTTCCTTGCTTTAACAGCACAAATGTGGAAAGTCTTCCATTAAGAAGGTGGTAGAGTCACAAATGATGACGGAATTCAAAAAGGCGTGGGGTGAACACAGAGGATCTCTAATTAGAAAATGAAATTATATAAAACCTAACCTTAAATGGCAGCATGTGTGTGGATGTGTCAAGTGACACTTAGATGGCGACTCTGGCTGTGATGAACTAGGGCTGATACCTGGCAGACTTGTATGGTCTGTGGCTCATACATGGCAATCTGGTTTAGGATGGGCTGGAAAGGGCTTAGACAGCAACTTCAGTGGCTGGAACATGAGGACAGTGCTGGACAGACTTTTACAGTCTGTGTCCCACAAATGAGAAGACGAATAGACTGGAGTGGGCTTCAACGGCAACTCCAGTAGTTGGAACATAAGGATAGGGCCAGATAGACTTCTGTGGTCTTTGTTCCAGAAACATGAAAGAAAGACCATAATCAAGTATATAATATCACACTCGTTGATTTAATGATGAATTGATCATGAGTGTGACTATTGGCAGAGTGGATGGACCGTTCAAGTCTATTTGCTGTCACTTACTATGTTACTATTAATCCTCTTTGCTACCAGGCTGGTGCACAGACCTCAGCTCTGACACAGGCACAAGAATCAGATGTCACCTGACCTACTGGCACATGCATGTGGCGACCTCTCAGCACACAGTGCAAGTGAATCGGAGACAAGTCTTACATGTGCGCACCAGAGTGTTCCAACTTCCGTTCCTTCCTTGCCTACAGTGCTGTGGCTCAAATCCAGAGAGAGACTGAGGGAGCTGACTGGAATTTTCTTTTATGTACCATTAAATTCTTACGGGGATGGGTGGGGATGGGTTAAATTCTTGCGGGGACGGGTGGGGACGGGTTGGGATGGGTTAAATTTTTGCAGGGATGGGTGGGGATGGGTAAGATTCCAGCGGGGACAGATGGGGATGGGTAAGATTCCAGCGGGGACGGGCGGGGATGGGTAAGATTTCTGTCCCCGTGCAACTCTCTACTTTAGACTCTAACTAATAGGACCATACTGGTTAGGTTTGTGTTAACTGCTATCTGTTTGTATTGTAATTCCTGGATATTTTGATTCTGTCTCTTTTGGATGTAATCAGTGGCGTAGGAAGGGGGGGCCGGTGGGGCGGTCTGCCCCGGGTGCACGCCGCTGGGGGGGGGGGGGTGTCGGCTCCGCTGGTTCACTGCTTTCTCTGCCCCGGAACAGGTTACTTCCTGTTCCGGGGCAGAGAGAGCAGGGAACCAGCGGAGCTGACGCAGCTCCCAGCGACGTGCACTCGGGGTGGAGCGGCCCTCCCACCCGTCTCCTTTCCTTCGCCAGTGGTAAGAATACGCTTCGAGGGGGGGGGGTGCGCGCTGAGGGGGGGTGCGCCATGCTGCACCCGGGGGGGGGGGGGTGCGCAGCGGCGACCTGCCCTGGGTGTCAGCCGCCCTCGCTATGGCACTGGATGTAATCTGTCCTTGAACTGCTGAGATAAAGGCAGAGTAAAGGTCCCGCAGTAACATAACTATAAACATTATACTGGGATTTAGAATACCAATACATCTACTACTGGGAAAACAAAACCTATCTATCCAGAAATACTATCGAGAAATAAACAAATATATGTCCTCTTCTACTGAACAAAAGACAACAACAATGTACATTTCCCAAAAATAATATATTCTAGTTAATGAGTGGAGGAGTGGCCTAGTGGTTAGGGTGGTGGACTCTGGTCCTGGGGAACTGAGTTCAATTCCCACTTCAGGCACAGGCAGCTCCTTGTGATTCTGGGCAAGTCACTTAACCCTTCATTGCCCCATGTAAGCCGCATTGAGCCTGCCATGAGTGGGAAAGCGCGGGGTACAAATGTAACTAAAAATAAATAAACAAAATAAAATACCTTTGTTGCTTGGGCATTTTATTTTTCTAATCAAATTGGTCCCTGTCTCTCTTTTCTTCTTTGCTTGGCTGTCTCCTCCTAACTCTCTTTCCACTATCATTTATTTATATGATTTATTTCAATTTAATTTATACATTTCTACTCTGCCTGGCTCTTCTCCCAAGCCTTTAATGCGTGTGGCGACTGACTATCCACTCACTCTGTACATGGACTAGTTTGCAGCATATCTTGTAACTTAAATCAATTCCTCATATCTTATTCAACTGTCTCAGTTTAGCCACCCATCTATCTCAATAACTACCCCCAGGTTCTATATATGGTGCCAAAAAATGTGTGCCAAAATTTGCATGCAAAACGAAGATGCACACGCTTATTAATTAGCTAAGCAGCCATCAATGAATTGATGTTAATCAATTATTGCAGTTAATTGGCAGTAATTGAAATTTGTGTGTGCATATTTAGGTGCACTTTGTTATAGAACAGCGCCATTCCTACACCCAAATGGCAAGACTTGGGGAGCTGGTATTTACACCAGGTGCGGGAATTGGCTTTAAGTGCTATTCTATAAACAGTGCTCAACTCAGAATGCTGTTTATAGAATAGAACTCTGTGCTGATTTTTTCGGCGACATTTTTTCAGCACCGTTTATAGAATTTACCCCTACTTACCTTGCTCTTTCTACTATCCCCCCTCAGCTACCTATTATGATGTTTCATTGTATTGTTTGGACAGTGTTAGGATCATATCTATGACCCTTGAATGTTCTAACTCATGCCTATTGTTTCATTTGTATTGTTCTGACATTGTGAATATCATACTTGCTATATGAATGTTCTCCCATGCTGCCTGTTATGTTGTTAAATATATATATGTCTGATACAGTATCATGTTAGTCCAATTACTAGGATTCAATTTACCATCTTCACATTTACCTCACTGACTCTACTTATGTTTCTATTTGGTCATTTTGCTACTGCTATGCTGTTAACGAAATGGTAAGTTTTATGTCAAGTTATACCAGAATACTTAAGTTATGCACTAAGGTGACGCATTTACACCTGCTATTGACATGGTGTAAGTGGGTACACCTAAATGTTGGTATGTCAGTGCTGACTTATGAGAGTATTCTATTAGCGCTTAGCAAGTTTATGGTTTATTGACGCTTGATATAGCGCCAACCTAACTGGTAGATCACAACGGTTTACAAACAAGAATAAAATAGTACAAAATACATTGTCATGGTACAATCTATAACAACCACAATAAACCTTGACATTCTCAACCAACCTTGTTGTAGCAGTAGTCATTGTAATAAGATAAAGTGTTTCATGTGTCCTAGCCTACAGCAATTTCTTCCCCTCCCTGTATGTATCCATAACCCCACCATCCACCCCCCCAACCAGGAAAATAACTCAGGTATCATTAGAAGAAGTCAAGGATGACCGAGTGGTCTAGGGTCTTATGGTCCCCTGGCATCCCTTTGAAGCAAATACATATGCTTAAGATGATGATGATGATGATATCCCAACTCTCCTCTACCTCCACACAACCCTACCTGGTTATTATACACCACCATCTCCCAACTATGGATGTCCCTATTTCCTATCTCGAAAACCATTTAAAACTGAACTATGTGCCCTTGGGGACAAAGATTGAAGATAACTATCCCATACTAGAAGAAACACCATCTGCATTTTCAGGGCCCATATCACACTTTGAGATTCCCACATCATCAGAGCATGAAACTTGTTCTTCCAATATCAGAACGAGGGGGCACCTTCTTGCAACCAATGGTTGAGAATACATTTTCCCCCTACCATGTATGCTTTACCTAACAACAATTTAAAAGTCCCCTGTCCTGAATCCCATATGCTTCCATTTTATTAAACATTATTCCAAGTATACGGTATGAAGCAATCCAATATCTGCCCTATAAATCTATTGATATCCACCCAGAAGAGCTGAACGTGAGTAGAGCTCCACAATGTGTCCTTCATTTTTGGCCAGCACACTTCATGTAGGGATTGTGACACAAGTACCACTTTTCCTCAGTAATTAGTTTTTGGCAATATGTGCCAGTTTTGTAATATTCCTTGTTCTAGAATCTAACACAGCAGAAGCATAAATCCCCCGATCCAGAAGCAACCAAATCTAGAAACCAAATAGTTTTGTCTATTGTTCTTCTGTCTAGCAAAACTGACACTTTTTCTAAAGGCTGAAAAGTGTGTGGTTAGTGGCATAACCATAATTCCTAGGCAATTTCCTTCCTACTATCACATGACTCCCTGTAAGCAGAGTTTTACAGCCTAAGTGGCAGGAAGGAAACAGGATAGAGGTGATCTAATACAAATTCAACAAATTCAGAAATTTAGAACAAGGACAGTGCCGGGCAGACTTTTATGAACTGTGCCCTGAAAATGGCAAGAACAAATCAAGATCAGGTATACATATGAAGTATCACTGAGTTTATCTTGTTGGGCAGACTGGATGAACTACACAGGTCTTTATCTGCCGTCATCTACTATGTTGGAGAAGGGCAGATAAACTCAGTGATACTTCATATGTATATCTGATCTTGATTTGTTGAAGCCCCTGAAAAGCTCCTCTGCAGTCCATCTGAATCTATTCAGCCAAGATCAGAGCGCAGATTGTAGAAGTCTAACCTAGCACTGGGAGAAGCATTGAAAAGGTCAGCAAGTTGGAGCCACCAGAACTTTCCCAAGTATCCTCAGATGTATGCCATCCGACATTAACCAGAGGTTTGGCGATTTTAAATAATGTATTTCACAAATATTTTAGTATAGCCCTCTAGCAGTTTGTTTCTATCACTTTTAGTTACATTTTTACTTATTTATCACAGAATGCTTGTGGAGCTCTGTGCATTTCCAGTTTTGACATTATGCAATGGTGCAGTTCACTAGGGATAATACTGACATTCATGTGGCCCTTTGTATATAAAGGCTGTCCACCTCTGCAATAGATTAACTAATTTATTGAGGCATGAGCTTTCAGGGATCAGAGTTCACTTCATCAGATGCATCATACCTCAATAAAATATTTGCCACCTTCCTCTGTCATTTTAGCCAATGATTTTCAATGCTGCAGACTTACGGGCTTGCTTGCTAAACTGTGGTAAATTTTGCATGTACCACACAGTCACACAACTTAACATGCGGTAAGCACAAAGCCTGTGTGGTAACTGTTGAGGGTGTGGCCAGCATCTACCAGACAGGGCAGACAAGGACTGATTTAAGGCATTAGTAAGATGAAGCAGTGGTTCAGGATGCCAAACCACAAGGATACCAAAAGCCTGCCTCACCACCTCCCCTGGACCAGCTGCCTTATTTCTGCTCCTGGCTAGCAGCAGTGCTTCCTCCACGGCCTCCTTTGCTACCTGGCTTACTTCTACATTTGCTGCCCATTCCTGCACCTCCCAAAGTTCGAAGCTGTGGTGGCAGCAGCAAATAAAGAAACAAACAAACAAACAAACAAACAAACAAATGTGGGGCCTTTTGAGACACTTGCATGTTTCCAAGATGTGTGAGATTAAGGTCAGAGTGGAGTGAGACTGGCTGGGTCTTGCAAGCTGTCAGAATCTAAAAGGCCTTGGTATTTATGTATCAACAATTTTATTGAACAAATAAAAAATAATCATCACAGCAAATGTTTGAGTTATTCATTATTTTACAATATAATGCTAGCTCCCCTCCACCCCTAGACAACTCATCCACCCACCATACTAACAGGAACTCAAAACCACCATAACCTGGAGCAAATTATGTGCCTACCCAAAGGTGCAACACCATAAATCCCCTACACCCCCCTCCAATAGCAAAGTACATTATTAAAGGACGATAAACAGAGAAAGCCTTGGTTTTTATAGCTTCCCCTGTTATTCTGCCAAAAAAAACCCTTAAACCTATTCCTAAACTCCCCCAACCTCACCCAGATCGCCCACCCATATTCCCCTCACCAAAGCCAAAAGTACTCAAAACCCAAACCTTAGGTATAATTAGGTGGTCCCCTCAAACTGATTTAGAAGTTGGCTATGAGCTGTAGTGGGGAGAGATTGAATATAGACCTCCCAAATACTAAGAAACTGTTTATGCCACTTATGATAACCCCTGGCTCCCTGAAGCTCCAAAGCTCAACTAAGATTTAATGCTAAAAAATGCAGGGTCATGCACTTGAGTCACAAGAATCCGAGGGAACAGTACAATATAGGGGTGAAATGCTTCTGTGTACAAAGGAAGAGTGGGGGGTGTTTGTGTCTGATGACCTTAAAGTTTCCAAACAGGTAGAAAAAGTGATGGTCAAAGCCAGGATGCTTGGGTGCATAGAGAGAGGGATAACCAGCAGGAAAATGGATGTGATAGTGCCCTTGTATGTCTCTGGTGAGGCTCCATTTAGAGTACTATGTGTAGTTCTGGAGGCCGCACCTATGGGAAGATATAAACAGGATGGAGTTGGTCCAGAGGGTGGCTACAAAATTAGTAAGCGGTCTTGAACACAAAAAATATAGGGGCAGGCTTATGAACCTTAACATGTATACGCTGGGAGATAGGAGATATGATACAGACATTTAAATATCTAATGGGCATTAATGTACAGGAAGTGAGCCTTTCTCAACTGAAGGAAAACTCTGGAACAAAGGAGCATATGATGACGTTAAGAGGGAATAGGCTCAGGAGGAATCAGAAAGTATTATTTCATGGAAAGGGTGGTGGAAGCATGGAATGGCCTCCCAGTGGAGGCCGTGGAGTCGAGGACTGTGTCAGAATTTAAGGCAGCGTGGGATAAGCATGTGGGATCCCTTAGGAAAAGAAAGAATTAGGGGTTAAAGAGGATGGGCAGACTGGATGGGCCATTTGGCCTTTATCTGCCATTATGTTTCTATGTTCCTAGTATGCAAACCATTTCTCCATTCCCAAAATGGAGAGTCTAAGAATACCCAATGACGGAGAATACACACCAGAGCCACTACCCTTGCCTTCTGAACCAATAGTTTAGGACCCTTTCCCAGCACTTCCAGAGCACGCTACCAACCCATCACCATACCCCAAGCTTGACATCTAACATGCAAAAGATCACCTAAATAAATAGTTACAGAATGCCAACAGGAGTGGATAGCAGGCAATTTGCCAAATACTTTCTCCAAATCCCCTGTAACATGTCCACACTTTGGACACTGAGAAAAGGCAACCCTACCCACCTGACATACCCGGACACATGCCCTATGTAAAACCAGAACCAGTAATCCCTATATTCCGCAGAAAATAGTGTCTGGGGAATAGATTTAATAATACAAAGGAAATGTATATCCCCCTAGAGGGGTGCAATTCCCACTCCCAGGCTCTCTTCAAGTCAGTATATATTTTCTAGGCACCCAAACTCAATAAGGCTCTATGATAAGAAGATACAGATGGCGGATGTGGGCCCCCAGGAAGAAGCAACTGCTGCAGTTGTGTGGGGAATCTGAAAGAAAGAGATTCAGGGCCCAGGGAGTGAATATAATGTTCTAACTGGCAAAATTAGATTATTGCAATCTTTTGTTGTTGGGTGCTCCTAAATGTCAACTGTGAAGATTACAATCTGTTTAAAATATGGCTGTTAATTTTTTCTTTGTGTAAACATGATCATATTACCCAGTTTTATTTACAATTGCACTTGTTACTGATGGAGGCCAGGATTTTATTCAAATTCGCATGTACATTGCTCAAAATTTTAACTGGAGATTGTCTGAGTTATTTAGTGGCACATGTGGTGTTTAAAGATTTTAGAAGAAATAAAAGATCACATTATTTTTCACCGTTTGCAATTTCTTCTCCTAAGGGAATAAAAAGATTTGGTTTATTTAAGCAGCTGATGATGCCTCAGGCTCCAAATATTTGGAATTCTCTTGTTTTAAAGTTAGAAGACTTGAATAATTATGATTATTTTCAGATACATTTGAAGACTACTTTCTTTAACAGATTTGTTAGCTAACTTTGTTGTAATTAGTCAGAAGGTACAATTGTAATTCCCAAGGTTTTTAAACCATCTAGAATTCATGGGTCAGGTAGTCTAGAAATTTTAATGTAATGTAAGCAAATGCCTCCCTGCCATCTACTCCCAGTTTCTATTACAATTCAGACAACAGAAGCAAGGCACTCTCATTCGAAACACAATGTCTCAGCAGAACAGCCACAGGCATTGATAGGATGGCAAGTGCCACCCCCCCAAAAAAATGGCTTGCCATCCCAGTTTCACAGGCCTGTAGTTTGTTATCTTCTACCTGCCCTCCCCTGAGGTCCCATATATCTCCTTCTTGCCCTGCTGCGGACTAGCACCTCCCCTCAACCCCCTCCCCCAGTCTGGTATCTCTCTTGATTCCCTTCCACCTCCTTTCCCCTCGGTCCTCCAACCTTCCCTAGATTGACAGCATCATCAGTGATTAAGACAAGAGCACCACCAGCCGGCTCAGAAGCTTTCTCTCTAGCATGCCTGTCTGCGTGGGTACAGGAAGTTACATCAGAGGAGGAAGGATGCGCTAGAGAAAAAGCTTCTAAGCTGGCTAATGATGCTCTTGGATTAATCACTGACGCTGCTGTTACTATAGGGAAGGTTGAGGACTGAAAGAGCAGGGAGGGGGAAATCATGGGGAGGTGCTTTATCCACAGGTGGTGGAAAGTAAACAGATGCCTGACTATTGGGGGGGGGGGGGGGTTGCTAGCAGGGGTGGAGATATGGAGTGGAGTGGCGAGGAGAGGAAAGTGATATTGGATGAGGGGAAAGGAGGGGGGAGAAACACTGGATCCACTAAGGGAAGAAGAGAGAGAGATATGCTGGTGGGTGGGTGGGACCCAAGGATGGCCAGAGGGACAAAGAAAGAGATGCTGCACTGCATGGAGGAGGGCAGGAGAGAGAGAGGGGGGTGGGGGGACACATGCTAGCCCTGGGATAAGGATGGAGGAAAAGCTGACATGAAGAGGGACATGAAAACAGAGGGGTGATGCTGGACACGGGGGTAGGGTATAAGGACAAAAAGGGTAGGTATGAAGGAAGGGATAGGGACAGGGGCATATACATAGAAAGGAGATGTTAGGACATTTAGGGATACAGATAGAATGATGGTGGAAATGGAGAGATAAAAAATGTTAAATGGACTGGAGACCCTGGAAAGAGCAGAAGATGGATAGGATTTAGGTGGGGGTAGGGGAACAGAGTAGATGATGACTAGGACTTGGTGATTGAGTGGGAAAGTGTGTGTGTGGGGGGTGGAATCATAGAATTATGAAAGAAAAAGGGGAGGTGGCGAGGGAATTTTGAGAGGATAGTGAAGACCTGGCAATTAGTAGGCATGAGTGGGGATATTTTGATGGTTAGAAGAATGAGTGAGGGTGTGAAATGGGGGAAGGGGAGTAAAGGAAATGGGATAAAGTGAGGGAAAAGGTTGAGACATAATGTAAATGACCTGAAAGAAAAAAAGAAAAGGGATGGGGTATAGGGGAGGGGTATGAGAGGAAGAGGATATGTCTCTGAAGGGGTTGAGTGAGGGTGGAAATGGGGTTAAAAGACAGTGAATGAGAGGCAATAGAAGATGGAGTAGAGGTTAAGAGAGAGAAGAATAGCCTGGAGGCAAGGCAAGGGAAGGAAGGAAGGAAGGAAGGAGAGAAGGGATGAAGCTGGGGTTAGTGAGGAGATGAGAGGCAGTAGAGAGCTGAGAGGGTGAGTACAGCAGATAGAAATGGAAGACTGGGGTGTGGGTGAAAGATAAGGAAGGAATAGGAAATTTGAAAAGGAGAGAGACAGAGAGGGCAATGGAAGTACAGGAGAGAGGATGAGAGGAAGATTTAAAAAGCCAGTAGTCTCCTCCTTTTCACCTCCCAACTAAGAAGAGGGTGAGAGAATGAGGGAATTAAGGTAAAATCAAATGGGTGGATATAAACGCAGAGAAAAGAAAAGTAGAAAAAAATAAAAGAAAGTGTCAGACAGATGTAGAGGAGGAAAAGAAGAAGACAAGAGAGATGAAATGGAAACCTAACCTGGAAAATAATTTAGAAATCCAACACAAAAACAAAACAAAACAGACAAAGATCGACTCAATTAGAAAAATAAAATGCTCAGACAACAAAGGTAGAAAATAAAAATATAATTTAATATTTTTTTAAGGATTGGGATTTGTCTGCTTTGGGAAATGAGAGAAAAAAAAAACAACAACCAGAAGAACTAGTGGCAGATAAGAAAATAATTTATTTGAGAGGCAGTCTTTAATGAAAAGGTGCGTTTTATATATTGTCCTATTGTTTTTCTTTTATAAAAACGAAGGTTTTTGCTTCAATTATTAACTGTACACTAGCCTCTTTGTGCATTGAAATTCCCGTCTCAAGGTGTGTCATTTGTTCCTATTACACAGACTAAATGTGACCCTGATGCAGGCAATCCAGCTGCTGAAACATATTGGGCTTTGACTAAAACATCTATGTGGTAGGAAAATACATAAAACACACCTCATCATTAATGACTGCGTCTCAAATACACTATTTTCTTACCAGCCGCTAATTGGTTCTACTGGAGGCTTTTTCTGATTTCTGAACTTTTGCTGCCTCTCTGTATTCCTTAGATGCTTTGGGAAATGTATATTGTTTCTATTTTTGTGTTTTGCTGAGTACAGGAGAAAATGCATTTGTGTTTCTCTTTTACCAGTATTGCACTGCTTAGACAGTCTGGCTTTCTTTGAAGGTTGGGGTGGGGTTTCCATTTCAGTTTTTGTCTGCATGGTTTTTGTGGTCCTTTATTTTGTATTACATGAGGGTTTGTCCATGTTCTGCATGTGTGACTGAAGGGAAGGATTTTACTAGTATGTAGTGTCTGTGTTGGAATCTGTAACAGTTTAGCATGTTTTAGGTTCCCAGTAGTAGATATATTTGGTGCTCTAGGGCCAAGTGTAGTTTTTATAGCATTGACTTTTCATAGGTGGATGAGGGCTGTTATGGTTTGGTAAGTTTGCTATATAGGTTTTGAAAGTCGTTTTGTAGGGTTTTATGTTATTTTGCAAAGTTTCTGGCCCTATTTAAAAGCAAACTTTTGGCACCCAAAATAAAAATGCTCAGGACAAGTGGTCTCCACATCCTGTACAGTCACCACACAAACAAAACCCGCCTGCTTGAAACAAATTGTCTGGTAGTGGAAGAAGTGTATGATGTGCCTGATGTGATGATCACAACTTGAATATTCTTTGTGTGGTGAGTAGAAAGAGAGATAAATAGCTCCATTGTTGGGGAATATGGAGTTTGTGATACAGAACTGGAGGTTTGGTGTTTACATTGAGATTCTGTCCAATCTATTGGAGAGTCCAAGAGTCATAGATTTGATATACCACCTTTCTGTGGTAGAGAATCCAGACTTCACTTCACACAGAATTTGTTGAATGTGGTCATCAATTATAATTGTGGTTTTACCTAGTAATGAGACCAGCTAGAGGGGGAGTTTTTCTTTATATTTCCAATTTAAAAAAGGGGTTTGGGAGGAGGGGTGAGTGATATGGTTGTCGGTATATGTGAAAATGTCACTTTGGCTTGCCCCCCTGGAAACCCAGAGAGAGAGAAGAAACTTACAGACTGTGTTTGAGGCATGGCAATCACAAGCTACAGACAGTGTTTTGGGACCTAGTTTGTTCTCTGAAGTAAGGAGACTTTATCTTTCTTCTTGGGCCTGTGAAGTAACAGGCCTCAGACTGAAGTTTAAAAAAGCACTTATTTTATGTTTACAACCTTGTCCGGCTATGTTATTGTGAAGGCCCATCCTCAACCCTTGTTCACAGTATCACACATGGGGGAAGTGATGGGATTTGGAGCCCGAGGATGCCAGATCCTTGACCTTTGAGGCTCTGGGCCTATTGAAGATACCATGCTGGGATGTCGAACAAAAGGGGTTAGCCCTGCCCTAGTTTGAGGGGGATGTATAGTTAATGCTGTACAGGCAGGTTTCATTTTTGTTTTTCTCACGCCTTGCAAGTTTCTCAGTGAGGCTGCTACAACAAAAACATGGAGAGGCTACTCCAGCAGAAGCAATGGGAGCACTAGTAAGTATCCCAAAGATCTCTGGAAACCCAGCAGAGCTCCTTGACCCAGGTGATGTAAGACTTGCAGTCTCCCAGGTTGCACCCTCCGGTTACAGTGTTACTGAAGATGGTACCTGCCTTGCTGTTTGGCCAGAAGCATCATGGACAGCTTATCTAGGGAATTTACTAATTGGTAGCAGGCAAATGGCATTCCAAGATGTCAATTCCGGTGGGACGGCCACCAATATGGAAGTAAAAGCTGCCGTTTTGGAGAAGGCAGGCTGTACCCAAGAAGCCTACTGGAGAGTTTCCTGAAGAGGTCCATGGAAGTTAAAGAAAACCCCTGGAGTTTCTTCTACCGACTCAAGGAGGTGGCTGCAACCAGAAGGCAAGACGGGCCTGGAGAACGCCAAGAGAGTCATCCTCCTGGAGCAGTTCCTTGAAGGATTACTCCTGCCTATGAACAGGGGGTGAGGCAGCACCCTAAACAGACCCCAGAGTGCTTTAGAAGCAGCCGAAGCCTTCTACGAAGCACAACCGAACTTTACAAAAAAGAAGAGGGCTGGAAATCCTGGGAGGAAAAGAGAAAAGGCTGGACTGGACAACCAGAGGGATCAGAAACCACTCTCCAGCCCGGGGGGGGGGGGGGGGGGGGGGAGGGAGAGGCAGATGTTGGGCACAGGGAGAAGACAGGACAAGAGAAATGCTGGGTACAGGAAGGGAATAGAGAGAGAAAGAGCAAAAGACAGATGCTGAGCATGGGGAGGGAACAGAGAAAGAGAGAGAGATGCTGGGCACATGGAGGGAACAGAGAAAGAGAGAGAGAGATGCTGGGAATAGGGAGACAAAGAGGGAGAGAGTTGCTGGGCACAGGGAGGGAACAGGGAGATAGAGAAGGAGGGAGTTGCTGGGTATGGGGGGGGAGCGAGAGAGGGCAGAGGGAGATGCTGGGCACAGAGAGAGAGAGCAGGCGATGATGGGCACAGAGAGAGAAAGAGATGGAGAGAGATGCTGGGCAGAGAGAGAGCGAGAAATGCTGGGCACAGGGAGACAGAGAGAGGGGGGAGATTCTGGGCACAGAGAGAGAGTGAGAGAGAGAGAGAGGGGGAGATGCTGGGCAGAGAGAGAGAGATGCTGGGCACAGGGACAGGGGGAGAGAGAGAGAGAGAGATGCTGGGCACAGGGACAGGGGGGGGAGAGAGAGAGAGATGCTGGGCACAGGGACAGAAAGAGAGAGAGAGTGAGATATGCTGGGCACAGGGAGAGAAAGAGAGGGAGGGTTATGCTGGGCACAGGGAGAGAGAGAGGGGGAGATACTGGGCACAGGGAGAGGACACAGAGAGAAATACTGGGCACAAGGAGGGAACAGAGAGAGAAAGAGGGTGTGTGAGAGACAGGGCAATGCTGGAAGAAGACAGACAAGAATGAGCATAGGCGTAGTTTGACTGTTTCATTTGGGGGGGGGGCAAAGGAAGGGGCGGGGCATATTAGCATATTCATTTGCATATATGTATATGCAAATTATGCTAATATGGAGAAGGGAAGGAAGGGAGCAAAAGCTGGCATTTTTGGGGGGAATAACCATAACAAATATGTATGAGATATCTCATACATATACATTATGGTTGTTCCCAAAAAAGCCATCTCTTTCTCCCTTCCTTCCTTCCTTCCTTCTTTCCTCCTTACCCAGCACTCCCTCTTCCTCTCCAATAGTATTTTCCCACCCCCATTCCCATACCACAGATGCACATTTCCAAAAGCTGACATATTCCAATTAATAAATTCTGAATAAAATACTTTTTTCTACCTTTGTTGTCTGATCATTTCGTTTTTCTATTCGCTTTGGTCTCAGTGTCTTCTGTTTTATGCAGTGTCTTCTTTCCAGTAGGCTTCCCTCTGCTCCCCACCCTCCCAGTCCCATCCATCTTCTGCTCCTTCCCTCTGCTCCCCACCCTCCCAGTCCCATCCATCTCCTGCTCCTTCCCTCTGCTCCCCACCCCTCCCAGTCCATACATCTTCCCTCTGCTGCCCCCCCCCCCCACTGCGAGGTCCAGGATTGTGAGTCCGTTTACCCCATCTCTTCCTCCCTCCCTCCCTCCCTCCGGCGCAGGCAGCAGTCCTCTTCAGTCCTTCTGCGCTCCTGGCAGCGGTAGCAACGTATACACGCTGCCTTCGGTCTGCCCTGGAAGCCTTCTCTTCAAGTTCCTGTTCCCACCTATGCGGGAACAGGAACTTGAAGAGAAGGCTTAAGAAGATTATGCAGTGGAAAATGTTATCTGTGCAGATGACATCACCTTGCTCATTCCTTTGGAGATGGGGTTGTTCAATTTTAATGCTAGAGCCACAGTTTGTGTTAAACTGGTTGAATATTGGGTTACTACACACAAGTTAAGCTTAGATAAAACAAAAAAATGTTATTTCTTCCAATCCTCAACAGGCTTGTCAAATAATAAATATAGAGAAGAATGGCTTTCCAGTGGAACTGGAGTTAAAGATTTTGGTAATAGTATTGGATAATAAACTTTCTTTTGAGAAACATGCAGCCCAGTTAACTAGAAAGGCTTTTTTCACTCTGAAATGTTTAAGAAGGATCAGGCGTTGTTTTGACCTCTACAGTTTAGACTAGTTGTTCAAGCCTTAATTTCGAGTCAGTTAGCCTATTGGAACATGCTGTTTGTGGACTGTACACAATTAATTTTAAAGAGGTTATAAACCCTACAAAACGTAGCAATTCACTTCGTTTATTCTGTGAAAAAATCTGATAGGGTGACTCCTTTATTGATCAAAGCCCACTGGCTCTCTGTCCAAGCTGGAGTATATTTAAAGGCTTGCACACTTATCTTTAAAGTATTATATGGTTTTGCCCCAGATTATATGTTGTCAATGCTTACTTTCCCTTGTCGGGACATTACTATACAATTACAGAATACGCTGTTTTTACATCTTCCATATTTTAGATCTGTGAGATATAAAAGAATATATCAATCTTCATTTTCTTTTACAGGAGTCAAACTTTGGAATGATCTCCCTGTATTTCTTAAATCATGTCACACTGAGGGGTTGGTGAGCCCTTGGGATGCAATCGGATTTGCAACATCCACCCAACCTGGAGGTCAGGCAGGCCCCGGCTAGGGTGGACTAGAACTGAAAGCTGGAAGAGGTGCTGGGCTTGGAAACTGAAGGGAGCGGGAGCCCAAGGCTGGAAGGAGTACTGAGGCTGGAGACAAGAGGGAACAGAAACTGGAGTCCAGAAGGCGTATAGGTGACTGGAAGGGGACTGGAACTGAGGCCTGCTGAAGCTGGAAGGAGCTGGAACTTGGAAGCGTACAGAAGCTGAAAGCTGGAGGAAACTGGAATTGAAGATGTACTGAAGCTGGAACTAAAGATGTACTGAAGCTGGAGGGAGCTGAAACTGAAGATGTACAGAAGCAGGAACTGAAGACTTTGCTGCAACTAGCTGCTAGAAGCTCTAGATGACCCGTTGCAAAGGTAAAGGGGAAGTGTCCTCCAGCTCCCTATAAGGGTCCCGACCCCTGACATCTTCAAGGAGCGCTCCCGGATATTGCTGCTCCTGGACTTTTAAAGAATGCTCCTGCATGCGCCTAGGAGCACTGGCGATGACTGACAAGGGAGGAAGATGTCTGAGCCGCCATAAGTACATAAGTAATGCCACACTGGGAAAAGACCAAGGGTCCATCGAGCCCAGCATCCTGTACACAACAGCGGCCAATCCAGGCCAAGGGCACCTGGCAAGCTTCCCAAACGTACAAACATTCTATACGTGTTATTCCTGGATTTGTGGATTTTTCCCAAGTCCATTTAGTACTTGTCCTTTAGGAAACTGTCTAACCCCTTTTTAAACTCTGCCAAGCTAACAGCCTTCACCACGTTCTCCGGCAACGAATTCCAGAGTATAATTACACGTTGGGTGAAGAAGAATTTTCTCCGTTTTGTTTTAAATTTACTACACTGTAGTTTCATCGCATGCCCCCTAGTCCTAGTATTTTTGGAAAGCGTGAACAGACGCTTCACATCTATCTGTTCCACTCCACTCATTATTTTATACACCTCTATCATGTCTCCCCTCAGCCGTCTCTTCTCCAAGCTGAAAAGCCCTAGCCTCCTTAGTCTTTCTTCATAGGGAAGTCTTCCCATCCCCGCTATCATTTTAGTCGCCCTTCGCTGCACCTTTTCCAATTCCACTATATCTTTCTTGAGATGCGGCGGCCAGAATTGAACACAATATTCAAGGTGCAGTCGCACCATGGAGCGATACAATGGCATTATAACATCCTCACACCTGTTTTCCATACCTTTCCTAATAATACCCAACATTCTATTCGCTTTCCGAGCCACAGCAGCACACTGAGCAGAAGGTTTCAGTGTATTATCGACGACGACACCCAGATCCCTTTCTTGGTCCGTAACTCCTAACGTGGAACCTTGCATGACGTAGCTATAATTCGGGTTCTTTTTTCCCACATGCATCACCTTGCACTTGCTCACATTAAACGTCATCTGCCATCTAGCTGCCCAGTCTCCCAGTCTCGCAAGATCCTTCTGTAATTCTTCACAGTCCTGTCGCGAGTTAACGACTTTGAATAACTTTGTGTCGTCAGCAAATTTAATTACCTTGCTAGTTACTCCCATCTCTAAATCATTTATAAATATATTAAAAAGCAGCGGTCCCAGCACAGACCCCTGAGGAACCCCACTAACCACCCTTCTCCATTGTGAATACTGCCCATTTAATCCTACTCTCTGTTTCCTATCCTTCAACCAGTTTTTAATCCACAATAGGACTTTTCCTCCTATCCCATGACCCTCCAATTTCCTCTGTAGCCTTTCATGAGGTACCTTGTCAAACACCTTTTGAAAATCCAGATATACAATATCAACCGGCTCCCCTTTGTCCACATGTTTGTTTACTCCTTCAAAGAATTGAAGTAAATTGGTCAGGCAAGATTTCCCCACACAAAAGCCGTGTTGACTCGGTCTCAGTAATCCATGTCCTTGGATGTGCTCTGTAATTTTGTTTTTAATAATAGCCACGGAGTGCTGGAAATGGCCGTACAAGTGGGCCTTAGTGCCAGGGAAGTAGCTGGAGACCATGGGGCTGGGCCCCGACACTAAGGTGAGCCGGGATGGGGGGGGGGGGGGGGGGGAGAGGCACGGTAACAACCATGACAGATCATTTGATAATCTGTCACATTTCAGAAAAGAACTAAAAATGTGTTCGAGAAGTTTCTTTATTGAGTATTCAACTGTACGCTATTTTTTTTTCTAGTAGTACTCTTTTAACGTGTTAGTCATTCTCTAGATCTTTTTATGATTTTGAAAAGTATTAATAATGTGATTGAATGTTGTAGCTTCAGTTTTGATTGTATCTTCCCAAATATGCCTGGCCTCTTAGCATTTGTAAACCGCACAGAAATGATGTGGTCATTGCAGTATAAAAGTACTTTTTATTTTAGTGCAGTGCTTTTAACTCTTATTCACTCGCTCAGTACCCATGTCTGTTTTAATCATTCCCATCATAAGTAATTCCCTTATCCCTTATTTGTCCTGTTTGTCTGTCTTAATTAGATTGTAAGCTCTGTTGAGCAGGGATTGTCATGTGTTTACTGTACAACGCTGCATATATCTAGTAGCGCTATAGAAATGGTAAGTAGTAATAGTAGAAGAAGATGAAAGGGGATAGACTCAGAAGTAACCTGAGCAAATAATTCTTCACAAAAATTACACTATCCTATCTATCCTCTTTTATCCTAGTCATATATTATCTAGCTGAACTTATCATACACTACTAAGCCCGACTTTACGTTGTTTTACTACTGTTTTATTGAAAATTCTATTCTTAACTTTGTATTTCAAATTACTATGTAAGCCGCATTGAGCCTGCATTGTGTGGGAAAGCGCGGGGTACAAATGTAATAAATAAATGAATTTGTGGAACAGCCTTCTGGTGGAGGAAGTGAAGACAAAAACTGTATCAGAATTCAAAAAAGCTTGGAATAAGTACATAGGATCTCTAAGAGAGGACCTTGTGAGACTGGGAGAATGGGCGTGCAAGTGGCAGATGAAGTTCAATGTTGACAAGTGCAAAGTGATGCATGTGGGTAAGAGGAACCCGAATTATAGCTACGTCTTGCAAGGTTCCGCGTTAGGAGTTACGGATCAAGAAAGGGATCTGGGTGTCGTCGTCGATGATACGCTGAAACCTTCTGCTCAGTGTGCTGCTGCGGCTAGGAAAGCGAATAGAATGTTGGGTGTTATTAGGAAGGGTATGGAGTCCAGGTGTGCGGATGTTATAATGCCGTTGTATCGCTCCATGGTGCGACCGCACCTGGAGTATTGTGTTCAGTACTGGTCTCCGTATCTCAAAAAAGATATAGTAGAATTGGAAAAGGTACAGCGAAGGGCGACGAAAATGATAGTGGGGATGGGACGACTTTCCTATGAAGAGAGGCTGAGAAGGCTAGGGCTTTTCAGCTTGGAGAAGAGACGGCTGAGGGGAGATATGATAGAAGTGTATAAAATAATGAGTGGAATGGATCGGGTGGATGTGAAGCGACTGTTCACGCTATCCAAAAATACTAGGACTAGAGGGCATGAGTTGAAGCTAGTGTGGTAAATTTAAAACGAATCGGAGAAAATTTTTCTTCACCCAACGTGTAATTAGACTCTGGAATTCGTTGCCGGAGAACGTGGTACGGGCGGTTAGCTTGACGGAGTTTAAAAAGGGGTTAGATAGATTCCTAAAGGACAAGTCCATAGACCACTATTAAATGGACTTGGAAAAATTCCGCATTTTTAGGTATAACTTGTCTGGAATGTTTTTACGTTTGGGGAGCGTGCCAGGTGCCCTTGACCTGGATTGGCCACTGTCGGTGACAGGATGCTGGGCTAGATGGACCTTTGGTCTTTCCCAGTATGGCACTACTTATGTACTTATGTGGTAGTAGATGGCATGGATGGGCAGAGTGGATAGGCCATATGGTCTTTATCTGCCTTCATTTTTCTATGTTTCTAACATGGGTTACATGATGCACTTAAGACCTCCTCCTGAACAGGCAATAGCAAGGTATTTCTATAACGTGGGCGTCTATATTTAAGCACCATAAATGTGCAAAAATCATATGCCACCTAAGTGCTATTCTATAACATTGTGCGTATTTCCAATAGAACATAGTTTGTAGATGGGCATACACATGGGAGGTATTTAGGCAGAGCGTAGATGAGTGCAAAGTTACAGAATACTGTAAATTACATGCAAAGCTTCAGAACATAAGCACACACATTTACACCAGCTCTATGACTGTGCGTCTAAGAACATACATGCCTACACAAATGATTACACTAATATTCTATGAAAGAAAGATACCTACCTTCCTTTATAGAACATGTGTCAATCAGAAGTCCTGGGTGCTGTGCCCTTGCTATTTACAGCAGTGACAATGTATGAAATTTACTGTGTATTAACTGCAAGCACTATCTATGTCTGATCTTCACCCATAACCCGCTCCATACTGCTCTAAGCAGTTGGTGTGGAAAATTTTACCACACGATAGCCATTACCATGGGCCTATACTAACAGCGTGCACTAAATCCCATTCTAACTGCTTAGTATACTTTAATAAACATGCCCTTCAGCTGGTTAAGTTTTTGAATATCCTGTTAAAGGAAACCAGATAAGTTATTAACCTGTTATCCTGAATATCAGCTCCTGGGATCTTGGGAATAAAGGAATGTAATGTAATACTAGCATTACAGATCTTATGCTGCACCTTTGCCCAACCAATTTTCTACAGGCAAAACAAAGTTCTTATTACCCTCACTTAACCTGCCTGAGAAAGACAAATGCAATCACCATGTCAGAACATACAGGGGGTAAAGTAAAAGTAGAAACTGTTACCTGTTTTTTATATAAAACAGTTGCACAAAAGCTGCAGCGATGACTTAAGTCAACAACCTGAAATGCAATCAAAGAATTTTTTTAAAACCCACAAAATTCCATATGCAATAGATACATTTCAAATCAGAAGAGAGTATTAGATACAGACGAGAGGCTGCCTTAGCAGAGAAAGAGCTACCTGAAGGATCTCCTTGAGGTGGTGAATCACTGGGGGTAAATAGAGGTCAGATAACTGTGATGCCTCAGTGACATCTACTTGACCCTGATCTGAATGAGCAGCAAGTATATAGCAGAAGCTGGGAGGAGGAAGAGTCATCTTTACCTGTTAGAAAAGAAAAAAATCATTCATATAGGACCAGTGGATAATTTAATATGCTCTTCCTGACTTAAATAATGGCTTGTGTGTATGACATGAACCATATCCTCTATTAAAAATAAATGCGACTATTCTGGAGAAATCCTACTTTCTCATTATTTACAGACTCTAATTATTTAAGGGATATATTTTCAGGAGTGCACCTAGCTGCACTTCATATTAGTAGTAAACTTGTTTGATATTCAAATGGAAGGTACCCACATAAATTATGTTCAAATACACATGCATCTCATGATGGCATAAGATTACTTGTATATTTTTGTAACACCCCTGACCTGGGTGCTCATGGATTCAGGGTTTGACCTGGTTGAAGCCTCCTGAGGGCAGTCTCTGTCAATCCCTTACTAGATTGGCGCTTGGTGCATCCACCTGGGGAAAGAAGCGTTAGCGGGTGGGATTACCCTCTTCTCCCCCAGGAACCCAAAAAATCAACTTCAAAGCAAACTGTAGAAAACAAGGCTGGCTGTTAGTTCAGCCAGGTTTGGAAGACTTTATATTTTTTCAAGTCCAAAAATACTCTGGAGTCAGCAATTTCTGAAAAACTCAAACTGTTTATTCTTCAACTCCACAGCATCAGGAACATCCAACCAGTATCAACTCTCCAACATTTAAGGCAAGTCTGTTAAAACTACACTCCTTCTGGTATTCCCCAAGGAAAACTCCTGTATTCTCCTTCCTTGTACCTATGTACAGAGGCTTTTCAGCAGGACTATTTACACTTTTTACAGACTCCTGTCCATGCCTATCCCAGAGAACAGTGTCCCAAAGGCTGTGCTCCTCTCCTATTCTCAGGTCCAGACCCCCTACAGTCTGACCTCCCTCTAAGGTGACCTTTGCGATGGCTCACCCTGGCCTTTGGATGGGCACTGCCTGGCTCTGATCCCATGCTGCCGTGCTGGGTCTCTCCTCTGCCCACCCGTATCTGTCCTCCTCCACAGTTGCTGCTTTGCTGAGCCATAACTTCCCTTTACAACCAATGACCACACTTCTCCTGTTTAGGATTCCCCTTTACTTCTCCAGGTCGGTGGACCATCGCACAACCAAAGACCTCTCTAAAGGGCAAACACTTAGTTTTATCTCCTTCCATATCCCCCCATTACTCTTCTGTCTCGGGGCACTATTTCTCTGCATTTTATTTCAAAACTACCCCCCTTGGGCTGGGCCTCCTCCCACCCAGGGTCCTCCCAGTCACTCCCCCAAGTGACTCTCCACAGGGACTTACTCTCTCAATAATCCCAACCTAACAGGGGATTACACTTTTAAATGAAGTTTACATGTATCAGTATCTAACAGGTTCCCCAAGTCCCCCAGGAACACCTTTAGTATGTAGCCAGATTAAAGTACATTATGAATTTATGTGTGTAATTTTAGGAGGCTGTAAATCCATTTAAGCGCATTCAGCCAACCTATGTATGTGGGTTCCTAGCTCTCCTAGTGCACAGAGCTCTGCATAAAGTTCACAGCATATGTGGTCTTTTCCCTTGCACAGCAGTCTTCCAAGTCCTCTATGTTAGTTTCATAGCTCAAGATGTAATGCAACTCTCAGGGAGGTGGGAGGGACTGTGCGCCTGATAATCCTACTATGAAAAACATCTGTTACAGATAAGCAACTTTGCTTTCTTCTCTCACTAAGCAGGATATAAACAGGCACACAAATAAATGACATCCAAGTTCAGAGTCACTTAGTTTTCTAAGAAATTTGTCCAGTGTCTCGCTCAACAGATGAAGATGTGTGAGTTGTTCATATCACAAAAACAGATTAGTCAGTACTTCTGGACTTAACATATCTTCTTTGATTGAGGACAACACCATACTATAAGCAGAGGTGAAGGTATGAAGTGAGGACCATGTGGCTGCTTTGCATACAATGCCCAGCAAAGCCGTCTGTGGATAGCAAGCTCTATATTTGATGCCCGGTAAGGACTGAGTATTGTTATCATGAGTAAAACCCTTTCTTTTACGAAAAAAGACGGCAAACGCTCCTCAGGGCAAGTTGCAGCTCACCCTCTGACTCCGCATTATCTCTAGCAGATGCATGCTCTTACCCAGCGAAGAGAGGTCTCTCCAAAGAACTGAAGCAATGTCTGACTGGCATTCAGGCAGAGATCAAGATGTCCAAGGAGGAGACCTTGGAACACATGGCATCCCTGAGTGCAGACCTCCGTGAGCTGGACAGGCGGGTGGAAGATATAGAACTCAAGCTCAATGAACATACCTGGAGACACATACCTCACAGATCAAGGACTTAGTAATGAAGCATACAAATTTTCTTTATAAACTGGACAACATTGAAAACAGAGGGCAGAGAAAGAACTTGCATTTTTGGGGGGGTCCCTGAGGGGGGGCGACAGAGGACGTGGCGGTAATAGTGTGCACGCTATGTTCTAAGCTGCTGGAATCAGAGGATGTTGTTAACTCTATGAACATAGAAAGGGCACACCGCTCTCTTGGGCAGTAGCAAGATAACAAGCCTAGAGATCTTATAGTACATTTTGCTAAGTTTGATGATAAAGATTGCATTCTCCAGCGGGCTCGTCGGGTTTCTTCCCTGGATAACAAAGAATCCAAGATTTCCGTCTATCAGGACTTGTCACAATTTACCCTGTCGCAATGAAAGCTTATGAAGCCTGTACTTGACATCTTATCTTAGAAAAAATTGTCTACTGTTGAGGTTTCCCCTTTTCCCTCTGCTTCTCTGGCAGCACTGGGTCCATTTGCTCGCTGCTGCCTGGAAGCTTCTGCATATGGCAGGCCTGGTAACTACTAATGCGCCACCTAGCACTATCACTCCAGCTACCTGTGCCAAAATACATAAGTGGAGCAGGGTTCCAATGCAATCCAAGAAATCTTCAGCTTCTTCCGGTTCCACTGCACCTCCATGACTTCGCTCTCTATTTGAGCCAAAGATATTCACTATTTCCTGCAAGCTAGGAAGTGAAGAGACAGTGGGTTTTTGAGTATATTGTATGTGAGTCTTATTTGAAGTGGCTGAAAAGTAGTGTAGATGATGCACGAATGTGTTAGTGGATAACTGTATTAGACTTTGGGTCTGCATGTGTGTGGGTTGGGGGGTGGGTAGTACTGGGTTCGTTCAGTGCAGTGGGTTAATTCTTTTACTTCTCACTCAGGGGACCTGGTAGGTCTGCTGTTTGGTGTATGTTGTATAAATGGGGGCAATCAGTTGGGGGTGGGGGTCTGGATGCGTTAGTGGGAAGAGGAATGGGGAAGATGTTACTGTTTCATTACTTGTCCAGATTTGGAGGGCTTTATTATGGATATGTACAATTTTGCTTTTGCCAGTTGTTTACTATGAATGTTGATTTAAAAACACTTTCTTATAATGTGAAATGCTTGAATACGCCTCAGCAAAGACAAAGGCCTTTTAAAGAGTTGCTCCACCTAAAACCACAAGTTGTGTTTGTACAAGAGACGCCCTTCGACGTTCTCATGAGGGGCTCCTGGCTTATCCTCACTTTCCTCATGTTTACCATGCTTCCATGGCCATGGGGCATAAGAGAGATGTGGGGTTGCCATCCTGTTACACTCTTCTTTGAAGGTACAGATCCTTAACACTAAATGTGATCCAGAGGAACGTTTCTTGTTTCTTCACCTTCTTCTGGGCCAGGTTGAAGTGACTTTGGCCGTTGCTTATGCCCCAAATGAACACCAAGAAGTATTTTACTCCAGGCTACAAAAAGCTCTGTCTCCTTTATTGACGGGTAAGCTAATCCTAGGGGAGGACTTTAATGCTACTCTTAACCCCAATTTGGATCTTTCTGGAGTTGTGGATGGATCTATCACATTTCTGAGGCCTTTAAAAATCTGTCTTGTACACTGGGCTTATATGATCCCAGGAGGCTTTCTCACCCTTGGAGTCATGACTATACTTGAGGTGGGGGCTCTGCACTCTGATATTGGGTGTATAACTCCTTCAGATCACGCACCTGTCTGGGTCTCCCTTCTTTCTCTTCAGGAGGAGGAGAAAGACCAGCACTGAACTTTAAATACCTTACAATTGCAGGATGATGAGATAGTGCAGGGCTATCAGGACATCTTGAAAGAATACTTAGATCTCAATCTTCACTCAGGCCCCTCCCTCAGTATTATATGAGATGCCCTGAAGGCAGTGTCGAGGGGATACTTCTTGCAGCAGGCTAGTTGACGTTCTTGCCAACAGAGGGTTCAACTATCTCACTGTCTTGACATTCCCAGACTAGAATCTTGTCACAAGATCAGCTGCCACTCTTCGGGAGTTACACGCGGCCAAACTTCAATTAGATGACATTTACTCTGAGCAACTGAGATTTGTTTAGTTGCATCAGATAGTGCGCCATTATGAATATACAAATAAATCAGGGTGGATGTTGGCTTTAAAGCTTCACGCACAGAGAGCAGAGTGATCTATTCTTAGCTTGAAAGATGAACACGGGAATCTACTCACAAAATCATCCTCAATTCAGCGCCATTTTCAGGACTTCTATCAAACTCTTTATTGCCAGGACTCTACCATTAGCCCATACGCTATACACGCTTACCTGTCCTCATGTCATCTTCCATCTCTCACTGACGAACAGTGAAAAGACTTAGATTGCCCTGTTATGCCGAAAGAGGTCCAGTTAGCCATTAAGGAGCTCCCCATAGGCAAACTACCTGGCTTAGATGGCTTTCCAAATGATTTCTATAAACAATTTGCAGTAGACCTAGCACCTCGCTTGGCTGAAAAACTAAATGAGGCTTGGTCGGGGGGGGGGGGGGGGGGAGGAGCTGCCCCCTTCCATGTATTGCTGTCATCCCCAAACCACACAAAGACAGAAATGAGTGTGCCTCATATCGACCCATCTCTGTTCTCAATGCTGAAATCAAGTTGCTTACCAAGGTTCTGGTTAATCAACTAGCCAAGGTGTTACCCTCTCTAATTCACCCTGACTAGGTGGGATTTGTGGCCCACCGGCAGGCAATGGACAATCTATGTCGAATGGTAGATTTGCTTTATTTTGCTAAGCAGGACCAGATCACGATGTATCTCCTTGGTCTAGACGCCAATAAGGCTTCTGATCGGGTCAATTGGCAGTTTATGTATAAGGTCATGGACTGCATTGGAATGGGACCTTGGTTTTGTGGGTAGATCCATGCTTTTTATTCTTCTCCAAAGGCCTACGTTCATGTTAATGGGGGAAACACTCGACGGGGGGGGGGGGGGGGGGGGGGGGGGGGGGGGGGTGTCCTCTCTCTCCAATACTGTTTACGATGGTTATGGAGAACTTTGCAGTCTTGATACGCTCAGACCCCGATATTTCTGGTATTACTGTACCAGGTAGGGAATACAAAATGGCCCTCTTTGCTGGTGATGTCCTGCATTCACTTTCTTGTCCTTTTATATCTTTCCCCAATCTTATGGAGCCATAGTGCGTTATTCGGTGGTCTCTGGGTTCAAGTTAGAGGCCCTTAAGATCCTCTTACCTAGGGTGCTTCTGGATTCTCTGCAATCTTTCGCTGGATTTCTCAAGGCATCCGGTATTTGGGGGTTCTATTGACTTCTTCTCTATCGGGCTTGTTTTCTGCCAACTACCCCAACTTGGTCAAAAATCTTTTTCAAGACTTAGAGCGCTGGGCGAGCTAGGAGCTCTCTTGGTTTGGACGTATATCTACTGTTAAAATGAACACTGTCCCTCGCCATTTATATCTTTTTCATATCCTTCCAATTCCCGTACAGGATCGGTTTCTCTGCCTCATTAGGGCTAAAAAGCAACCGACATTGCCCCACTCTTTCCTTTATAGAGATAGGAGGAGGGGGTTGGGGGTGCAAAATATTTTTTGGTATAATCGGGCTGCTTAGGCCAGGGCAGCCTTGGAGTGCTATCAGGCGCTTCCTCACAAACTATGGATACATATGGAACAAGCTTCTGTTGGACCACGGTCATTGGGTGCTCTGATGTGGCTTCCTAGTAAATACACACATTTGGGGGAGGAACTCTGCCCTTCGATTCTTACCACTATGTATTATTGGAATTTTTTTTTTGCTTCTTCAGACTGGATTTTATCTCATCTTACTCCTATAGCTTTTAATCCACTGTTCCTTCCCGGTCTGACCGCTAGCCCTTTTCACTACTGGGCTTTACTTGGCCTTAACACCTGGGGTCAGCTCTTTGATGAGGACTCTCTGGTTCCCTTTTCCACCTTACAGGACGAGTACTCCGCCCCAAGATAGATTTGCCTACACACAATTGATGCATTTTCTTACCTCAACTTCTATTTGTTCTAAAATACTAATAGAGGACTCCTACCTGGAAGATCTTTGTGAGGACTCTAAAAGTACCCGTGGGCTGATTACTTGCTTATACTATTATCTTCAGGTTTGCTCTCCACTCTACACATTACACCATACAAACTGGCAGAAGGAGCTGGGCCTGGGGGTTGACTGAGGTGAGGATGAGTGGAGCTCCTTGGAAAAGCTTTGTTGAAGGTCTCTGTTTCAGTTCCTTTTCAGGAAAAAGCTATTAAAGTTATGTACAGATGGTACCTTACTCCTGTACATCTTCAACACATTTCCCCAGGCATTTCTGCACAGTGCTGGAGGGGATGCGGGGAGCCTGGTACCATGGGTCATATATGGTGAACCTGTATTAAGGCCCAGGCCTTTTGGAGGGTGGTTCAGGACAGGTTGCAGTGCTGGCTGGGCTGCCAGATACCTTGGTCCCCAGTCTTTTTCTTGTTTCCCAAGAAGGGCCTGGTCTTAAGCCACCTCAAGCTCTACTAGTGCGCCACGCTATGTGTGCTGCTCGAGTCACCTTGGCTGAGCACTGAAAACAACAAACAATGCCACCCTTGACTAAGTGGCTTAATAAACTTTGGTATATCTGTGACATGGCGAGACTATTGGCTAATAGACACCATCTCTTGCACAAATGGGAACTTTTTGGGAGCCTTTCACACAACATTGATCAGCTTGAATGCTGCCTATCTTTTTTGTTTCTGGTGTTTGGGTTGCCCTTCAGGGTCTGGACTTACACAAGGGAGGAAAGTGCAGGGGTGGGGTCTAGTATTTTTTTTGGGGGGGGGGGGGAGTTTGGGTGCAGTACTTTTCCTAATATGAACATCTGTTTTTTTGGAAAATATATTTACAAAAAAAGAAAAATTTTGAAGTTTCTTCTGCTTACCAATTGTAGCCAGAAGTGTGGACGGGTAACTCAGCTGAAATGCCCTCTGCTTTGCAAGGTTGCATTGTCATGGATTTGCTATCTTCTTATATTTATACACAATGTCCTGTACCTTTTGGTTTTCAATAAAGACTTCTTACAAATTAAAAAAAAAAATTAATGATAGGCAATGGGGAGCCAGTGATAGCGAATAAAAAGAGAAGAGAAGCTACAACGTAGCAAATTTAAAACGAATCGGAGAAATATTTTCTTCACTCAACGTGTAATTAAACTCTGGAATTCGTTGCCAGAGAATGTAGAAAAGGCTTAGCGGAGTTTATAAAAGGCTTTCTAAAGAAAAAGTCCATAGACCGTTATTAAATGGACTTGGGGAAAATCCACTATTTCTGGGATAAGCAGTCAGTATAAAAATGTTTTGTACTTTTTTGGGATCTTGCCAGGTATTTGTGATCTGGATTGGCCTCTGTCGGTAACAGGATGCTGGGCTTGATGGACCTTTGGTCTTTCCCAGTATGACAATACTTATGCACTTATGTACTTATGATCAAAACTGTTTGCTTTTGAAAGAATCTGGATAGCTGTATTTTGTTAAAAGTGCCATGTATTGGGCTTAATTTAATTGCTGGAAAATGTAAATCTCAAGTTCAGAAACATAGCCCCATTCTTTCAATTCAATATATGAATATCTTGCATTACTTGGTTATCTACATTTTTCATTTAGGAAACAGTAATCTCGAATTCAATACTCACCTTTTCCTGGAGTACAACTCAAGAACCTAAAAGCCTTATCCAAGAGGAACTGGCCATAGAAGCAGAGACAAATGATAAACACATCTTATGGAGGGATTCGACTGTCATCCAGATGAATTCTAAAGTTAACACTAGCAGCTGCAGCACAGCAATGTCCATAGGTGACCCCTCTATTGAAAGAATCAGATCGTCACCAGATTGAAAAAATATAATTTGTTGTAGCCACTAGGACCTCAGCTGGAAAAGATGATCCACCTTCCATAGCAGAATCAGTCAATGAAACCCCAGACAAAGTGCTTGTAGAGATTTACCCCACTAGTACAGGTCAGAGGCTGGTGCTTCCTTGGACCTCTCCTGACATAAATTCTGGCATGTTCTGCAGGCCTGGAAAAAAATAAGGGTTTCATGGACTGAGATGTCACTCTACAGGTTAGGGCTCTTCTCTACCCTGTAGACTTCAGCAGAAATGCCTAAATCCAACTGGGAAGGCTTCGTGAAGCTTGTAACTGGAGCCTGTTTAAGAGTCAGCGCTCCAGAAGCCAAAGAGGGGCGATCCTTGAGCTTTCCCTTCTGCTGAGGCATCAGTAAAACAGGAAAAAAAAATGCAAGGTACTGTCTTCCATAGTGCCAATGACCTGAAGCCCCAGGCACCATGCTTTGAGGGAGATCGATGTTGGTGCTTCTTCACCTTCGCCCAATGCATGACATCAGGGCCCCCTGGTGTCAATGTTGAATCCAGACAAGTCCTTGGCATCAGAGCTGATGCAGTTCGGTCCAATTGGGTCCTACCGGTGTTCAGTGTCGAGGTAGTAGGAGACCTCTTCAATGCCAGTGCACCACCAGTGTCTGATGCAGCTCCGCCAGCTATAGGAACTGCTGCATCTGATGTCATAGTTGATAGACCACACTTGGAAGTGCCAAAAAGTTTCTCGTGCTGAGTCTCTCTACTTTTCCGTGTCTTCTTCTGCATTTTAGAACAGAGATGACAGCTAGAGGCTATGTGGTCAGGTCCTTGGCATGGCAATTCCCAATTGTGGTTGCTAGTCACAGAAATGGTTTTACAATTGCAATAACGGTTTATAGGCTGCACATACCAAAAACGTAGATCAGAGCAGCTTACAAAACCATGAGTAGGAACAAGTCAAAGATCACAAAAAGTCACATCTTTGATAGTACAAATGGGTTATATTACCATAAATTTATGAAACAACCAGGAATTTAGCATTTTCTGAAAACTCTTATAATTAGGTTCGGAACGTATTTTTAAAGGTAATCCATTCCACCACTTTGCTGCTAAAAATGCAAATTCAGATTTGTAGATGATACCCTGAGGCGAAGGAAACTGAAGTGACAAAAAGTGTCTACAGTTACCAGCATAATTCTTCTTAAAAATGATAATCAGATTCAACATATACTGTGGGCTCAACCACATAAAATCAAAAACACCACAACCACATAAATTCAAAAACACCAGACAACATGGCTTAAAAATTGAGTGAGCCTCCACTGGCAACCAGTGTAACTTACATAGCAATGGTTTAGCACTCTCAAATCTTGAAACTCTAAATATCAAGCATGTTGCTATATTCTGCAGGCCTTGCAATCTCTGATGAACCAACATACTACAACATATATAAATGATATTACAATAGTCCAGATGTCCCATTTCCTATGTCTGTACTATTAATCGATAGATGTTGACCTCAAAACAAGATCTAATACGTTTCAATTTCCACATAGCTGTATACCTTCAAGGTTACCAATTTTACATGTGGTTCAAAAGATGCTTATCCAATACAATCCCTAAGATTTACAACTGCGATTCCAGTTTATATTTTATTCCATTAACAGTAACCTCTTTGTCAGGACAGATTCTGTGAGGATGACCAATTAATAAAAATCTAGTTTTCTCAGTATTTAGTTTTTTGCCGCACCAAGTACACTTCTTAAAGCCACTGGGAGTTTTAAGAGACATCAGTTCAAAAACATCCAAAGTGAAACCCAACGACTGAATTTTAAAGAAAAATTCTGGGAGAGTACTGATTGGATGCTCAGAGCCCAAGAATGCCAAAGAAGTTGAAACAAAAAAAAAATCCCAAACAGCCTGAAAACAACTAAGAAATAAGAAGTAAAATAATGAAGAAATTAAGAAGAAAGTCCTGTGTACCACTGGAAGGCACCACAAAAGGTTGAAAAAGAAGCACTGTGGAGAGCTGACTAAGATGACTGTTTCGCTCTGTGGACAAAATAAGACTGCTGGTCTCGCATGCTCATGAGGGGGAATGCACCTGTGTATGCTCGGTATGTTGCCATCAAAGGCTTCAAGATTTTTCCTTGAACGCTGGGCAGCAACCATGCTGGGGCTCTGTCAGATGATGTCACCTAACTTGTTAGTCTCACTCTCACACACAAGGAGTGACACAGGCTGCACATACTGCACATGTTTATCCACTTCTACCCTAGCTATAATATTTAACTATCTCTCTGACGTCATGTGCACCTTTCTTTAAATTAATCACCTTACTTTCTAACTCCCCTTGCCTATCTATGGGCCCTGTTTACTAAGCCGTGCTGTAGGCATGCTAGTTTTTTAGCGCACATTAACAATAGAGACACCCTTTATATTCCTATGGGTGTCTCTAGCATTAGGGTGTGCTAATTTTTAGCACACACTAGGTTATCAATAGAAATCAAACAAAATAAAACATGGAAAAGAAAATAAGATGATACCTTTTTTATTGGACATAATACATTTCTTGATTAGCTTTCGAAGGTTGCCCTTCTTCGTCAGATCGGAAATAAGCAAATGTGCTAGCTGACAGTGTATATAAGTGAAAACATTCAAGCATTACTATGACAGTCTGACAGGGTGGGAGGATGGGGGTGGGTCGGAGGTATGCATGGGGACATCAAAGCATATCATTGATATTCTAACTGGATGGGTGTGGATAGGTGAGGGGTGGGGTGATCAACAGAGACATACAGCTTTATGGTTTATAATGGGCTAGGAACCCCAGGTCCTTGTTAAGTCCTTTCTGTTGGGTGTTAAAATATTCAATCATTCTGACTTCAAAGGTCTTACGTTCTTGTATGGTTTTAAAGTTACCTTTCAGGATTCTCACTGTGAAGTCACTGGTACAGTGTCCTGGTCCTGTAAAATGCTGACCAACAGGCGTGGGAGCCCTACTGGCACCAGTATTGTTCATGTGATGTCTATGTAAATTGGGGGGTGCTAAGCTGTAGTAAAAGGGCCACTTTATTATGCTTCTGCTACTTACCTTTATACACAATGCCCACCCATATTAGCTCTGGGCCCACCCAAAATGTCAGGTCTGGCTATGCCACTGACACCGCCTTGAGTGAATTCCTTCAAAAAGGTGGTAAATAAATCCTAATAAATAAATATGTAAGATACAATGTGAGATACAATGTCCTGCTTTTCCTCAGAGAAACTGTAACATTAGCTTTTCACGGAAAGGTTGATGGATGCTTGGATTTCCCACACTGAAGAGGTGGGTAGAGAAAAAAATAGAAAAGCACACTAATGGAACTTGAAAACAGTATGGGATAAAACAATGCCAAGAAGATGGAGACCAAGCATGAGAGCTTCAAGCTCAGAATAGTAGTGACATAACATTTGCACTTCAAAGATGAGATGAGATAAACTACATGGAAGACGCAGTTAGAATCCAAAACAATGGCACTGGAGGGAAACCTGCATGGAGTGGCAGACAGTTATAACCCTAGCATCCTCTGGACATATTAGATGGGTCATGCCTTTCTTTATCTGCTGGTGAATGTATAAACTGCTTATCTGTGGATTTCCAGTCACTATCTGGAAAAGTTTTGTGTTAGGCTGGTAGGACAGCAGTCTTAAACTAAACATATAGCCATGGTATTATATGTATATTCTGTACCATTGACTATACAAATAGGGGTGCTGTATATTCATATTAATTTAAACAATAGTGCTGATGTTTAAATTAAGACAGTTGCTACTGCTAAAAATTGACTCCTATAAGTCTGTTGTGCTACAGCACAGAGTTACAGTCTGTTATAGGCCTGCCCCACAATCCCTAATTTTAGAAGTGAAGATAGACATTATTTTATCCTTTCTTCCAAAAATTCTGCTACAAAGCAAATCAGTATGACATTAACTTCCCACAACATGTCTCCCATCAGAGCCATAAAATGAGGGTCATTACTGTGACATTTAAATAATGATTCTTGTACTACAACTATCACCCCATACAATAGAAACATTTTGTCAATATGAGCTTTATTATCTAAACAAGACTGTGTACAGTTTATATTATCAACCGTACTCTTTTAAAATTCCACAGGAATGCATTTGTCTAACTCATGCTTGCTCTAATATATACCTGTAAACAGCCCCAAGGTATCTGATCCAAGCAATGCTAATCAGATTCTCCAAAACATGAGAGGAAATGACTCAGCTAGGCACAGTTAGCTTCAAAAGCAAGCAGAACTAACAAGAAATACCTACAACCACCAGCATCCCTGCTGTGGGATCTTGTCTGGAGATGGAGGAGGATAGCCAGAGGGAAGAGTCAGGAAGGAGATAGGAGACTGCTGTTAGTGTACTAGTACTAATACTATTGTTTCATTTTCATTTAATTACTTTTATAAACAGCATTTGTCCAGTGCGATGTACATTACATTTACAAATATAATAGATGTGGAGGGGCATAATCGAACGCAAACGCCTATCTCCATGGGCGTTCTCCGAGAACGGGTCCGTGAAGGGGCGGGCTGAACCGTATTTTCGAAAAAATGGATGTTTTTGAGCTGGGCGTTTGTTTTCTTTTGCAATAATGGAAACTAAAAACGCACAGCTCAAAAACGTCCTAATCCGAGCCATTTGGTCGTGGGAGGGGCCAGGATTCGTAGTACACTCGCCCCCTTGATATGCCAGGACACCAACTGGGCACCCTAGGTCAGTGTGGTGGACTTCAGAAAAAGCTCCCACATGCATAGCTCCCTTACCACGGGTGCTGAGCTCCCAACCCCCCTCCCCCAAAACCCACTACCCACAAATGTACAACACTACCATAGCTCTTAGGGGTGAAGGGGGCACCTACATGTGGGTACAGTGGATTTTGGAGGCCTCCCATTTACCAGCACAAGTGTTACAGGTGGGGGGGGATGGGCCTGGGGCCACCTGGCTGAAGTGCACTGCGGTACCCACCAAAAGTGCTCCAGGGACCTGCATACACACAGGCCTCTAGGACTTGTTGCTTCTATATAACATTGGCACACCAGTTGACACCTGAAGACTAATCTCTCCGAAAACGTCCTTTATTGGAATAACCGCCTTTACTCACAGTTAACTGCAGATCAGAGGTTGTGCCCCACTGGCAACGAGTCTCCCTGGTACTGAGATGAGCAGTAGGTCAGAGCTGGCAGAATGCTGTACAATGCCCTCTTTCAGCCACATTCAAGGGAAGAACTAAGTTCTGTAACGTGGCTAACACAGGAAAAGGAACTAAAACTGGCTTACAAATATGGCCACTACAGCATGGACTACAACAGGAAACACAACAGGGCACACTCTGACCTAGTAGGCAGGGGGAAAAACACCATGGGAGAAGAGCCTACCAACTACCAACATCGTGAGACTGTAACACAAGCTAATGAAATCACAGAGCCCAATACCCTACACCCACCACAATGCAATGCTGATGTGACCCTGTACTGCACCCGAGAGCCACATCTGACCCAGGGAAAGGCTGTGACAGGATTGAACACATTCTGCTGTCATGGAGGTGGGTACGGCATTTGAGGCTGGCATACAGGCTGGAAAAAAAGTTTTTAAAGTGGGGTTTTTTTTGGTGGGAGGGGGTTAGTGACCACTGGGGGAGTCCGGGGAGGTCATCCCCGATTCCCTCCAGTGGTCATCTGGGCAGTTGGGGCACTTTTTTGGACTTGTTCGTGAAAAAAAAGGGTCCAAAAAAAGTGACCCAAAATTGCGGTAAAAACGCCTTTTTTTTCGATTATCAGCTAAAGACGCCCATCTCTCCTTGGCTGATAACCACGCCCCAGTTCCGCCTCCACCACGCCTCCGACACGCCCCCGTCAACTTTATTCGTTTCTGCGACGGAGTGCAGTTGGAAACGCCCAAAATCGGCTTTCCATTATACCGATTTGGGCACCTTTGCAAGACAAACGTCTATCTCCCGATTTGGGTCGCACTATAGGCGTTTTCTCTTTTGAAAATAAGCTGGATAGGCATATATACCCATAAAATACTCATGGCTGGAAAAGCCTTCATTCAAACATCACAGATGGATGCTACATAACAGCCATGTTAAAAAGTTTCTTCACCCAACGCGTAATTAAACTCTGGAATTCGTTGCCGGAGAACATGGTGAAGGCGGTTAGCTTGGCAGAGTTTTAAAAAGGGTTAGCTGGTTTCCTAAAGGACAAGTCCATAAACCACTACTAAATGGACTTGGGAAAAATCCACAATTCCGGGAATAACATGTATAGAATGTTTGTACGTTTGGGAAGCTTGCAAGGTGCTCTTAGCCTGGATTGGCCGCTGTCATGGACAGGATGCTGGGTTCGATGGACCCTTGGTCTTTTCCCAGTGTGGCATTACTTATGTAACACTACATAACAGCCATGTTAAAAAGTCACATATATTAATCATTAATATAACACAACAAGGTATATGCAGCACTGTACTGACAGTTATGACAGTCCCATGCTTTATGGAACTTACAATTCAGCGATGACACGCAGACAAATAAAAGTCTCGGGTTAAATTCAACAAGCTTAGGTGGGATTACATTTAGGATTGTCTCACTGAATAAAGCTACGAAACATCATGATTCTCAATTCCATCCCAACATGCAGCTCTATGCCTCCCCTAACCTGTAAGCATACTCACTTGCTTTGTATTTATTCATAGGTGAATATTCAGCTGTCAAAATCAAGGATTTTTTTTAAACACTAAGCAAGATGGTCAAAAAATATCCAGATATTCAATGCTACTACTCAGAGTGGAGGTTAGAAAAAGCAGGATATGGCTGACAGGGTGAGTCTATCACACTGCTTCACCCAAAACAATTGCAAACGCTATTGAAAACACTAGCAAAAAGATAATTAGAAATAAGGGACTGCCTATGTAAAACGTTTAAAGCTGTTCTAGTTGGATAGACAGTGCCTTCAAAGGTGGAGGAGAAAAGATTATTTTTTATCTTATTGGACAGCTTTTTAATTTATTTGAAAGCTTCCCACATGTAGATATAACAAAACAGCAGTTACAAACTGTATTTTGTGCTCATTTTTCTACACTGTCCTATACAATATAAATGGCAAAATTTCAGTGAGGATGAGGATAACCTGTTTCTTGATGGGTTCATCTTAACTGTTGTTGTAATCTGCCTTGGGAAGCCTGGTATTATAAATATTGGAAGTACAATTAAACTCTCCATTCATTGGGGCACATGGAATCACATCGTCACCCAGACATGGATGGAGAGGAAAGCAGGAGAGAAAGGAGAATTGCTGGACATGGATGGATGGATGGAGGGGTGGAAAGGGAAGAGAGGAGAATCGCTGGACATGGATGGAGGGCAGGCAAGAGAGAGGAAATGCACAGGGATGGAGGGGAGGATAAAAATGCTGCACATGGATGCAAGGGATGGGAGAGAGGAGAAATGCTGGACATAGATGGAGGAGAGGGAAGAGAAAAGAAGATGATGCACATGGATGGAGATGAAGGATAGGGGTGAGAGAAGAAAAACTGTACATCGATGGTGAAAATAGTCAAAAGCTGGATCCACTCTAACTCTTCCAGTCAAGTCTGCGGAGGACTCAGTTTTTACTTAAGGATGTAGGGCAAGAAACGAAGAAGAAAGGAGGAAAGTAAAGAAATAAATGGACAGGAAGCCCTGGGAACGGAGTCAAGAGAACAGATAGACAGCAACAGAATCAGATACTGGGACCAACATGATCAGAAAAACAAAGTCACCAGACAAGAAAGGTAGAAAAATAATTTTATTTTCATTTTAGTGTTTGGAATATGTCCAGTTTGAGAATTTACATCTATCTTATTTTACACAGTATCGGAGTTAACATGTTTCTTTCTGGTAGTGTGCTTCATGCAGAGTTTAGCTTCTTAGGATTTCAGGTTAATTTTTGCCTGTATTTGAAGAGGGGCTATCTGTTCTGCATGTTTGACTGGAAGGCCAAGTGCCTGAATAGAGATCTGTTTGTTAGGTTCTGAGATTTTGATAACGTATTTGGACTCATTTTCGAAAGAGAAGGGTGCCCATCTTTCGACACAAATCGGGAGATGGGCGTCCTTCTCCCAGGGTTGCCCAAATCGGCATAATCGAAAGTCGATTTTGGGTGTCCTCAACTGCTTTCCGTCGCAGGGATGATCAAAGTTCACGGGGGGAGGGGGGGGGTGTCGGAGGCGTAGCGAAGGTAGGACTGGGGTATGCTTAAGAGATGGGCGTCCTCGGCCGATAATGGAAAAACGAAGGGTATCCCTGATGAACACTTGGCCAACTACACTTGGTCTATTTTTTTTACAACCAAGTCACACAAATGTGCCCTAAATGACCAGATGACCACCGGAAAGAATTGGGGATGACCTCTCCCTACTCCCCCAGTGGTCACTAAACCCCTCCCACCCTAAAAAAAATGTTAAAATATTTTTTCCAGCCTCAAATATCATACCCAGCTCCATGACAGCAGTATGCAGGTCCCTGGAGCAGTTTTATTGGGTACTGCAGTGCACTTCAGGCAGGCAGACCAAGGCCCATCCCCCCCACATCTGTTAAACTTGTGGTGGTACATGTGAGTCCTCCAAAACCCAGCATAAACCCACTGTACCCGCATCTAGGTGCCCCCCTTCATCCCTAAGGTCTATGGTAGTGGTGTACAGTTGTGGGGAGAGGGTTTTGGGGGGACTCAGCACACAAGGTAAGGGAGCTATGCACCTGAGAGCTTTTTCTAAAGTCCACTGCAGTGCCCCCTAGGGTGCCCGGTTGGTGTCCTGGCATATCAGGGGGACCAGTGCACTATGAATGCTGGCTCCTCCCACGACCAAAGGGCTTGGATTTGGTTGTTTCTGTGATGGGTGTCCTTGGGTTCCATTAACGCTGAAAATCGGGGATGGCCATCTCTAGGGACGACCATCTCTAAGGTCGACCTAAATGTGGAGATTTGGGCGTCCCTGACCGTATTATTGAAACAAAAGATGGCCGCCCTCCAATTTGACCTCCCTTGGTTTAACTAGTAACTCCTTAGGCAATTCAAACCTTTCAGAAGCCTTCATCTGTTTGCTCTGCCCCTCGGCTCCTCTCCCCTCACTGCACGGCGGCGTCTCTCCCTTCTCAGATGGAAACGAGACCTCATCTCGATGTTCTTCCGGGTCCACAATACCCTCAAAGGGAGACCCCGTCGGATCAACAAGGAAGGAGCTTGCGCCTACCGGCTGGGGGGTGGAGTGCGCATAGCGGGGCTTAAGGTGACGTCGAGGCCAGGGGAGCCCGATTCTCCCATATCGCTGGGTCTTCCTACTGGCTGCATTCCGCTAGCATGAGAAACTCCCTGCGGTCTCCAAAGACGGTCAAGTGGACTAGGTAAGGAGGGGGTTGGTGGTGAGGTCCTAACCGCTAACTTCCCTCGTCGTTTAGGCATTGCAAGAAGATCGAGACTCGCGGTGTCTCAGTAGAGTGCGGCTATCTTGGATCGATAGATAGAATCTAGTCCTTTATATGTGAAAAATCTTTTATGTTTAAACTTCTTTATTGAGACAGTAAGAAACAACTACAAACAGGAACTGCAAGTCCATATACAAACGTAGCAGGAAAGACTGTTGATTTATGAGCATTTCTTTTTTTTTTCACTTTTTAAGACAACTGGTTAGACTACACATTTTCTTAATGGTACTAAGCAAGTTTAATTAAGATGGCAATGTGAGGAAAAGTAACCTTCAGCACTACTCCACTACTCCTGGGTGAATTCTATGCAAATGTTTTGAAAATTCTGTGCTGTTTATTTGAAGCATTTTTGCACAGAAATTCCCCATCATAAGACCTAACATTTCCTCCTAATTCCCTTTTCATTTTCAAGCTTCATCCTTCCCCATCCTCCCCCATGGCACACTCACCTTTGTCTGATCCCCCACCCACCCTCCCTAATGGCACATTCAGCTTTCGCTGACCCCCCCCCCCCTTCCACATTCAACCTTTCTCTGCCTTCACACTCTCTTCACATTCAACCTTTCTCTGCCACTACAAATGGCACCATTCACCTTTCTGCCCCTCCCATTGTACTCCTGGAGCTGGCTCTCCCCCTCCCCTGCAAAGATCTTGCCGCAGGAGGAGGAGGAAGTGAACTGCTGTATGTTAGGTCACTTTTTTCTCCTCTGCATGCTTATGTGAATTGTGGGACCCACAAACAGTCTGGTCTAAGTCAGTAGAAGAGAAGGAAGTGATCTGATGTGAGGGGGGGGGGGGGCAGGGGGCGGGGAAGAGAGACCTGATGCTGGCACTGAGCAGAATTCTTCACAATAATTGTAGAATTCTGTGCGTTCTGCAGTGTGGGGGAATTCTGTGTAAATTCTGTGCTGCATAGTTGTACAGACAAGAGTATGACCAGTGCTTTTTTTGTGCCGGTACGCAACGGTACGGCGCACCGGCACCTTTTTTTGCCACCCCCCATCCCCCTCCAGGCATCCATCCCCACCCCGTGATTCCCTTCGCTCCCCTGCCCGGCATCCATCCCCACCCCGCGATTCCCTTCGCTCCCCTGCCCGGCATCCATGCCCACTCCGCGATTCTCCTCGCTCCCCTGCCCAGCATCCATCCCCATCCCGCGATTCCCTTCGCTCCCCTGCCTGGCATCCAAACCCCTCTCCGCGATTCTCCTTGCTCCCCTGCCTCCGTCGCAGCTGCCGTAGTGAAAGGCTGTCAGCCTTCCCTTCGTTTCCTGTCAGTGTCCCGCCTTCTTCTGATGTCATTGCGCGAGGGCGGGACATGACAGGAAACGAAAGGAAGGCTGACGGCCTTTCACTACAGCAGCTGCGACGGAGGTAGGGGAGCAAGGAGAATCGCGGAGTGGGTATGGATGCCGGGCAGGGGAGCAAAGGGAATCGCAGGGTGGGGATGGATGCCAGGCAGGGGAGCGAGGAGAATTGCGGAGTGGGCATGGATGCTGGCCAGGGGAGCGAAGGGAATCGCGGGGTGGGGATGGATGGCTGGAGGAGGGGCAAGGGAGCGAAGGGAATCGCTGGACATGGGTGGATGGAGGGGGACAGGTGAGAGGAGGGTTGCAGGACATGGATGGAGGAGAGGGAAGGGAGAGAGAAGAAATGCTGGACATGGATGGAGGGAAGGGAAGGGTGAGAGATGAGATGAGGGGAAAGGAAGAGAGGAGAAAATCTGCACATGGATGAAGAAAATAGGCAGAAGCTGGATCCACTGGACGGTGAAGTCTGCGGAGGACCCAGCTTTTACTTACGGATGTAGGACAAGAAATGGAGAAGTGGAGGAGTGGCCTAGTGGATAGGGTGGTGGACTTTGGTCCTGGGGAACTGAGGAACTGAGTTCGATTCCCGGCACAGGCAGCTCCTTGTGACTCTGGGCAAGTCACTTAACCCTCCATTGCCCCAGGTACAAATAAGTACCTGTATAAAGCCGCATTGAGCCTGCCATGAGTGGGAAAGCACGGGGTACAAATGTAACAAAAAAAAGAAGAAAGGCGGAAAGTAAAGAAATAAATGGAAAGGAAGCCCTGGAAACGGAGTTAAGGGAACAGATAGAGAGAATCAGAATCGGAGACTGGGACCAATATGGAAAGACAAACAGTCACCAGACAACAAAGGTAGAAAAAAATCTTTTTATTTTCATTTTAGTGTTTGAAATATGTCCAATTTGAGAACTTACATCTGCTGTCTTATTTTGCACTGGGTACACTGGAGCTGTAACAGCTTACAGAAATTATTTCTAATGAAAAAAAAATCACATTATTTTTTTCTCCTATACTAGTATAATATTTTCAATGATGTATGTTTATATGCGCCATAGCTGGTATAAGGGGTGTGGCTATCATAGGGGTGGAGCCATATGTGGTGACCCCGCCCATAATGAGTACCGGCACCTTTTTTTCTACAAAAAAAGCACTGAGTACAACATGCAGAAATGGCCTGTTAAACTGCTCACTCAACATGTTTGAGGAAACATTACTGTGGGTAGGTGACAAGGGTTGCACTTATACACATATGTAGGAAAATTTAACCATATGCATATTTTTTTAACTCAGAAAATTCGTGCACTTTTAGAATAGAAGATATAAATGTTTGTGCATAGTATTCCTGAAGTAAACAACAACATACTTTTGTTTTAAAAATCTGGAAAAAACTGAAGAGAGAAAAGCAAGCGATTACTTTTTTTTAACTTTAATTTTTATTGAGAAAAAAAACATTTTACTTTGTACTTATGAATGCAGTTTTAAAATTACTCTTAATGTACTCAACCAGAAATACATAATTTGCATTGTGCAACTTGACCCTGTTAAGTATTTTTGTTTTGTTTTATTTTTTTTTTTTAAGGAAAAGACAACAGAGGCTAAGATACATAGAATTTAAACCATAACTTATTGCTGTCAGTCAGGGTGAGGAGGTTAGCATTCTAATTAAACATAATAAAAAGGTAATAGGAACCTTTTTCTCCCACATACTGTTTTCAAATTCCTGACTGCTTGAGAAATTAGAACAGTAAGAAAAACAATCAACATGCTGAACTCATAATAAAGTGCAATTTCAATTTTTCACAATTGCCATAGACACAAGCACGTTTAATTTAGCTGAACTGCTTTAGTGAAATGCATATTTGCAACAACAGAAGATTTTCAATCACAGCTGCAAACTATTGATTTTGCAATATTATCATCCTGGCTTTTTTTCTGGTCTCTATTCTGTAACACAGTGAGTAAAATCTCTCTCATGTACAGCAGGGAGGCTTATTTAAGGTAAGAAAATTCAATGTTTCTCACTCACACAGAGCTTAACTGCAAAAGGACTTACTTTTATGACTCCATGTGCAATTTCTTCCTTCAGTTATTCACTTATCAAACTCCTTATACTCTGTCTTATCTGTCTATATGTTCCATCGCCACTTACCCCTGTGCTATTAAGTTGTTTTAGCATGTGTTGTGTTGAACATTGGAAGTGGCAAACTATGTTATATAGTGTGTATTTAGTTATTTATTAGGATTTATTTACCGCCTTTTTGAAGGCATTCACTCAAGACGGTGTCCAGTACTGTTATTTGAATGTATATTTACTGCTTTAATCAGCTATTGCCTACCTATATCATTGTGGATATTATCTCCCCGCATATAGGAATTGCTGAGCCCTGTTTAAATTGATATGTCCAGGGTTAGGCAGCAACATCTCAAAATAATTGGGAGGTGGCAAACACAATAGAAATTACCCCTCTCTGGAGACAATGCAACAGTTTGCTCAATACTGGGGGTACTTAGTACCCATAGACATGGCTCCAATGTGTCTTAATGTACACTGCCTTGGGTGAATTTCTTCAACTAGGTGGTAAAATGAATCTAAACCAATCAATAAATAAATTTTCCATCTAGTAACACATAAAAAACTATAGTCAACGTACTATCGATATTCAAAGTGATTTAACCAGGCAGGACAAGGGCACATGCAATGAAGCTATTAAATAGTAAATTTAGAACAAATCAGAGAAAATATTTCTTCACTCATGTAATTAAACTCTGGAATTCATTGCCAGAGAATGTGGTAAAAGCAGTTAGTTTAGCAGGGTTTAAAAATAATTTCCTACAAGCCATTATTAAGATGAACTTGGGAAAATCCACTACTTTTTTTCCTAGGATAAGCAGCATAATATCTGTTTTACTCGTTTGGTATATTGCCAGGTACTTGTGATCTGGATTGTCCACTGTTGGAAATAGGATACTGGGCCAGTATGGCAAGGCTTATGGTTCCAACTGTGCCACATTGGGTAAATACCTGGTCACATACTGTAACAAAGCTGGCTGAAGAATGTCCAAAGAATCAAGTACAGGCATGTTTCCTTTCACACTTGCTCAGTGTATCTGACATGCAGGGGCCACCAGCAGAAACGTTTGGGGAAGGGGGACGTAATTACAACTGCAGGCTATGTTGTCTTCAGTTTGTGGTAGACATGGGAGACCAGGGAAATTGCCCTGGTTCTCATCCCCTAAACACCACCCCTGCAGTCTGGCAGCTGGAAAAAAAACTGTTCCCTGTACCCTCCATAAGTTACAAGGGCAACAGTACACAAACGTATTGGCTAATGGATGTCCTTTGACTGGGTCTCTTGTCATTAGAAAGGTTTGAAGAGTGCCTAAAATGAACTTAGAAAGGTGCACAGTGCAAGCCTCAATGGAAGAAGCAGGTTCAACTAGCCTTTTATAGCCATAATGTAGAACTCTAAGGATATTACTTACGTCTTCATTGTCTTGGCTTTGACCATGGACTTTTAGAGGTACTAATGGAGGCCACAAACTGTCTATCAGACTAAAAAGTCCTGGAGCCCTGAAAGAAGAAGTAAACATTGTTTAAACAAACAAACAAACAAACAAACATAAAGGATACATGTAACATCCTTCTTTTGATAAGTAAAACAATGAAACTTTGATTTGAATCTTGAATTGGTTAGGAATAAAATATTTAGGATAATGAATACTATTATCAATTTACAGTAAAATGTATTAAGTTCAAAGGTGCGCACATAGCTGAAATCTCACACAGAACAAGGTGATTTTGAAATAGAAACTATCTGTGAACATAAGAATAGCCATATGGTGTCAGACCAATGGTCCATCTAGCCCAGTATCCTGCTTCTAACAGTGGCCAATCCAGGTCACAAGTACCTGGCAGAAACCCAAATAGTAGCAACATTCCATGCTACCTATCCCAGGGCAAGAAGTGGCTTCCCCCGTGTCCATCTCAATAACAGACTATGGACATTTCCTCCAGGAACTTGTCCAAACCTTTTTTTAAATCCAGATACACTAACCGCTATTACCACATCCTCCAGCTGCAAATTCCAGAGTTTAACTATTCTTTGAGTGAAAAATACAATCATCCTATTTGTTTTTAAAATATTTCCATGTAATTTCATTGAGTTTCCCCCTAGTCTTTGTACTTTTTAAAGACTGAAAAATCGATTCACTTTTACCTGTTCTACACCAGTCAGGATTTTATAGACCTCAATCATATCCTGTGCCCTAACCTCTTTAGCCTTTCCTCATATGAGAGGAATTCCATCCCCATTATAATTTTGGTTGCTCTTCTTTGAACCTTTTCTAATTACGCTATATCTTTTTTGAGATACGAACACCAGAACTGAATGCAATACTCAAGATGAGGTAGCACCGTGGAGTGATATAGAGGCATTATAATATTCTTGGTCTTACTTCACATCCCTTTCCTAATAATTCCCAGCATCCTGTTTGCTTTTTTGGTTGCCGCCACACATTGGGCAGAATATTTCAGCATATTGTCTACAATTTATTTATTTATTTATTGTTCGCTTATATCCCACATTTTCCCACTCATGCAGGCACAATGTGGCTTACAAAACATTAAATAAAATTACAGAATAGGAAGCTTAGAAAAGTATACAAGGAGTAAGCAGGGAGAAAAGCATCTAACAGGGTGAACTAGCGAGGTAAGGGACAGGAGGGGTGTATCAGTCAGCGGTATAAAGTGAGGGGTAGGTCTTGGCAAAGAAGTAGGTGTACAACAACGTCTTAAAGAGGGCGTGGTCCGCTTGAGTTTTGAGGTGTTGCGGGAGAGCATTCCAGTGCTTAGGGCTCCAATAGCAGAAGGACGAGGCGAAGATCTTCTTGTACTTGACACCCTTACAGTTTGGGAAGTGCAGATGAAGGTAAGAACGAGCACCAGGATTGGCGTTCCTGGGCGGGAGGTCAATCAAGGGGTGCATATACTCCGGGGCAAGCCCATAGATGATTTTATGGGTCAAGGAGCAGAGCTTAAAGGCAATGCGCTCCTGTACAGGCAGCCAGTGTAATTTGAAACGCAAGGGTTCGGCATGTGCAAAGCGTCGTTCTCTTAGGATGAGTCTCGCGGCAGTGTTCTGAACTGTTTGGAACTTTTTCAACAGTGAGGCCTGGCAGCCTGCATAAATTCCGCTGCAATAGTCCAAGTGGGAGAGGACAAGCCAGTGGACAAGTGTGCGGAACAAATCTCTAGTAAGGAAGTATCTTATGCGCCGAAGCCTCCACATGGCATGAAACATTTTTTTGGAGACCAAGTGCACATGATTGTCCAGCTGGAGGTGTGTGTCCAGTTGCACTCCTAAAAGCCGCAGGCTGGTGGCAATCGGAAGGGCAGAGCCCAGTACTGGGAGCACTGTGTCATTTACTGGGGTGTGGGTGGACGAGAGGATAAGACACTGGGTTTTTGTTCATAAGACAATGAAACCTAGACCTTTTTCTTGACTCCTAAGGCAGACCCTAACATCAGGTAACTATGATTTTGGATTATTCTTCCCAATGTACATCACTTTGCATTTGACCACATTGAATTTCACTTGCCATTTGGATGCCCGCTCTTCCTGTAATTTTTCACAATCCACATGTGTTTTGACAACTTTGAATAATTTTGTGTCATCTGCAAATTCAATTACCTCACTCATCATTCCATTTTCCAGATCATTTATAAATATGTTAAACAGCACCGATCCTAGTACAGATCCCTGCGGTACTCCACTATTCACCCTCCTCCATTGAGAAAAATGGCCATTTAACCCTACCCTCTGTTTTCTGGCCAATAACCAATTCCTAATCCACAGAAGGACATTGCCTCCTATCCCATGGCAATTTTCTCAGGAGTTCCTCATGAGGTACTTTGTCAAAATCTTTCTGAAAATCCAGATACACTACATCAACTGGCTCACCTTTACCCACGTGCTTATTTACGCCTTCAAAGAAATGAAACAAATTGGTGAGGCAAGACTTCCTTTGGCTGAACCTATGCTAACTCTGTCCCATTAAACCATGTTTGTCTAGGTGTTCCATAATTTTATTCTTTATAATAGTTTCCAATATTTTTCCTGGCTTACCGGTCTGTAATTTCCTGGATCACCCCGGGACCCTTTTTAAAAATCAGCGTTACATTGGCCACCCTCCAATCTTCAGGTACTATGGATGATTTTAATGACAGGTTACAGATCACTAACAACAAATCAGCAATTTCATGTTTGAGTTCTTTCAGTACTTCTGGGGTGTATGCCATCTGCTCCAGGTGATATATCAATCTTTAATTTGTCAATTTGGCTCAGTGCATCTTCCGGGTTCACCTAAATTTCTTTCAGTTCCTCTGCATCATCACCCTTGAAAACCATTTCCGTTACAGCTAGATTTCTTACATCTTGTTCCATAAAGACCAAAACAAAGAATCCATTCAATCTCTCCGCTATGACCTTGTCCTCCCTGAGTGCCCCTTTTGCTCCTTCATGATCTAACGGTCCTACGGATTCTCTCACAGGCTTTATGCTTCTGATGTACCTGAAAAGGTGTTACTATGAGTTTCTGTCTCCACGGCAAGTTTTCCTTCATATTCTCTTTCAGTTTTATCAGTGCTTTGCTCCTAGCTTGACACTGCTTATGTTGCTTCTTATCTTCTTCACTCGGATCCTTTTACTATTCTTTGAAGGATACTCTTTTGGCTCTAATAGCCTCTTTCCATTCACCTTTTAACCATGTTGGCTATCATATGCTCTTCCTTCCACCTTTGTCAATATGTGGAATACACAAGGTCTGGTTTTCCACATTAAACAACATCCACGCCTGATTTAAAGTCCTAACCTTTACAGCCAACCCTTTCAGCTTCTTTTTAATCATTTTTCTCATTTTGTCATAGTCACCCTTTTGAAAATTGAATGCTGCTAGATTTTTTTTTACTGATTTCACTCCAGATATCAGCTCAAATTTGACCATGTTATGATCATTGTTTCTCACCAGATCCAACACCGTTACCTCTCGTACCATACCCTGCAATCCACTAAGGACTAGATCTAAAATAGCTCCCTTTCTTGTCAGGTTTTGGACCAGCTGCTGCAAGAAACAGTCATTTATTACATCTAAGAATTTTTACCTCCCTAGCACTCCCTGATGTAGCATTTATCCAGTCAAAATTGGGGTAACTAAAATCACCCATTATTATAATGTTGGCCAATTTGCCAGCTTTCTTAATTTCTGTAAACATTTGTTCATCTCTCTGTTTGTTCTGTCCTGGCAGACGGTAGTATAGCCCTACCAGTGTACTCTTTCCCTTCACATATGGAATTTCTATCCACAAGGATTCCACGCTGCTGTTTCATGTAGAATGTTTATTTTGTTTGACTCAATTCCCTCTTAAACATATAGCGCAACCCTCCCCCCCCAAGTTTGATCCACTCCACCATTGCGATATAATTTGTATCCTGATAACACAGTGTCCCATTTATTGTCCTCCTTCCATCAGGTTTTTGAGATGCCTATTATATCTACCTCTTCATTTAGTGCTATATGCTCTAACTCTCCCATTTTATTCTTCCGGCTTCTAGCATTTGTATATAGACACTTCAAATTGTCTTTTTTCCTTGCATCTACAAGCTGCCTTGAAGTTGATAATCTGCATTCTTTACTCTGTTCTCCCATTAAACACTCCTGGCTTTCTTTCACCATTATTGAAACCTCTCTATTGGGATTCCCTAAATGTCCTGTTTCAATAGTATCCTTCGACGATACTCCACACTGAACCATGCACTCCTGGGCGACTGTCGGCTCCCCCCCCCCCCCCCCCCCCCCCATTTTAGTTTAAGAGCTGCTCTATCTCTTTTTTAAAAGATAATGCCAGCAGCCTGGTTCCACCCGATTAAGGTGGAGCCTGCTTATTTCTATACTGATACTAGACTTGTGCAGCACTCATAGATACATGTAAGAACAGTACCTGCAACAAATATTTCAGGAAATGTATTTAATACAGAAAACACGCATAAATCAATAATGCTATGATCGCTAACATGATGATAAAAGTTAGGCACGTTAGTGGCATGTTGTCTATGCATGAAAATGTACGGTACATGTGGGTATCTAACACATGCTCTCACAATGCTTCTCTTAAATCGACATTTGTGTGTACGATAAAAGTAAGCATGTTGTTTTAGGTCAGGAGTACCTCTGTTACTTTATCAACCAGACTCTCTTTCTCACCTTTATGTTTCTCTTTCCCTCCCTCAGTCTTCCCTGCTTTCCATCAGTACCTTACCCTTTCCCTCCATCAGTCTCTCATCTTGCTCTCTCTCCTCCTAGTCCCTCCTTCAGTTTCTCACCTTACCATTCCGTCTCTCCCTCCCTCCTTCAATCCCTTAGTACCTTACCCTTTCCCTCCATCAGTTTCTCACCTTGCTCTCTCTCCTCCCAGTTCTTCCTTCAGTCTCTCACCTTACCATTCTGTCTCTCCCTCCCTCCTTCAATCCCTTACCTTGCCTTCTCAGCACCAACATCAGTTAACTCAAGGAGTGCATAAGAGCTCTGAGGAACTCTCTGGGGCCTGCACAGTAGTACTGTTGATGCTAGGGCAATTTAGGACAGAGCCTGAATCAGAGTAAGTTGCTTCCGGTGTGACATTTTTCCTCTTGACCTTGCCGGATTGACATTGCTGTAGTGGTGCTGCTGCAGATCTCTTCCCCCCCCCTCCCACCACCTGCTGGCTGGCATGGTGTGCTGGATCAAAAGGCACAATGGGGTTGGCTTGGCTTACAAGCCATAGTTTGGACACCTGTGTTTTAGGTAAAAATCCATTCACCCACATATGGATGACTTATGCAAGTTAACTCAGTTTTTACCCACATATAACTAGATCTTTCACTATTTACCCCCAAATGGAGGTGTCTCACGATAACTGGCTTCAAAGCTTTGCCACTTGTGGGTATAGAAAAACACATGCACTAACTCATGACTACTGAAAAAAACACATTTAGCTAATGGGCTCATATACTTTGCATTCTTTTTTTTAATGTTATTTTTATTTTTTTTTTCACAATACAATAGCATTCAAGTCCGTTAAGCAGATAAAAGAGCAAAAACAAGAGACAAGGAACAGTCTTAGAAAACCATATCATCAAGATCTGTCTTAATGCGCACCTTACCAACACAGTATGTACGTACGTACGTATGTATGTGTGTGTATATATAAATATATATATATATAAAATCCTACTGATCAGATATTTCAGCTATTCCAAGCCAACTCTCAGTCATAACATCTTAAATAAGCAAAACAACAACACCTTGGTGTATTCTGTGGGCCATATTCCTTTGCAAAGATTTTATGGGTGTTACAATGGCATCAAAAGTAGGGAAAAGAAGGGATTTTGGATTTAATTCATACCTTTTTTCAGTTGTAGCTCAAGGCTACAGTAGCTATTTTCCTGTCCCCAGAGGGCTCAAGGTCTAAGTTTGTACCTGAGGCAATGGAAGGTAAGTGACTTGCCCAAGATCACAAGGTGTGACAGTGGGACTTGAACCCGACTTTTCTGGATCTCAGCTGCTATTCTAACCATTAGGCTACTTTTACACCACAATAATAGATGCAACAAATATTTTCATTTCCTCTGTCATACATTTCAGTATCCCTGTTCATCTCCCTCATTCTCAACAATTATAGATTAATTCCAGGCAGAGTCCCATATGAGACATAAATCTTCTCAGTCTGTTTTTTTTGCCTTGCCTTCTCATCTGCTTTTGATGCAAGGCTTCCAGATCCATCATGTTCCACAGCTCATTATACTATGCCTCTAATGAAGGAGGAGAGGAATTCTTCCAGCTCCAGCTCATAACGATCAGCATCCTCACTGCTAGTAACATGAAACTAACTAAGTTTTTCTTAGTTAGTACTATTTCTTATGGTAAATCAGCATTAAAAAATGGTACTTGTTTTTTTGCTACATTCTGATGGTACTTGTTTTTTCGTTATATTCTGAATCACCAGGTACCTTCCCCCTAAATTGCTCAACTTTAATACCATCCCACCACACGTGTTTGAAACCCCTTTCAACTCACATCCCCTCTACAGCATTTGCTTGGGATCTCCTTAATAATTCCAAGTAGTTTAGCTAGAGTAATGTAAGATTGGAAGAATATCTTATACCGAGTGTCTAAATGACTTGTGCTTGAGGATATTGTAAGTATGTTTTCCTGTTTCCTAATTGAAAAAGTGGTACTGGCTCAATTAGATATGCATTTAACTGTGGTTAACGTATAGGATGATTATCAATATGGCTTGAGAAAGGTTCATAATACAGAATCCTATCTTTTGTCATGTCACGTTTGTGACTGCTTTCCATGTGGGTGCTCTCCTTGCCCTCTGGTGGCCAGAACTGGTGGCTGCTATGGACTGTTTTCTGCTGTCTTCCATGTTCCAGACTTCAGTGAGTCCGGTCCGGATTTTCCAGGTTGCCAGCCTTGCTCTGCTGGGTTGTTCTGGAACAGCACCCTTACTTGGCTGGTGATTTACTGCAGCTGTGGGTCAGCTGCTGAGGGGCTTATTAGCTTCTGTGAGCCTTGCTTGCTTTGGTATCAAAGGTCATCCACGAGTTCCTGGTGGTTTGTTGGAGTTCCTCTGAAAGTTTCCTTTGTGTTGGACCCTGCTTGCTTCCTGTGCCTGTGACCCTTGGCCTGGACCTGGACCTGGACTTTGCTTTCCGCCTGCCTATAGACTCTGGTTAGTTTATGGATTACCCGTGTTTGCTGCCGGCCCTTTGACCTTGCTGTGCTACTGGATAATGTTTACTGTCTACTTTTAAAGCCTCTTCTAGTTATATTCTGTGGTTCCTGCCTGTTGTGTTCAGCACTGCTTTCTGCTTGGGTGATTTGCCTGCCACTGCCGCTCCTCGACAGTGGCCCAAGGGTTCACAAACCTAGTTCCTGCTGTGAGAACGTGACATGTCAACTGTGAATGAGCTGTGAAGGGGATTAGACCAAGTTTGCTATTATTTGTATGTTACATTGGATCTCTCCACAGCATTTGACACAGATAATCAAGAGACTTTAATATGAAAACTGCATTTTTGTTGGCATTTTGGGAACCATACTTAATTAGTTTATTTCCTTTTTACACGGGTGAAAGAAGGAAGTTTGTTTCTGTAAACATTTTTTTTATCTCTCTGTTCGTTCTGTCCTGGTGGACAGTAGGACAGCCCTACCAGTATACTCTTTCCCTTTACATATGGAATTTCTATCCATAAGGATTCAACTGCTCAGCCTTTAGCTATGGGATTACCACAGGGATTGATTCTGTCTGCCAAAGTCTCCAGAGACCTGCTCTGGCCAGATCCAAAGGACTTTACTTAGTAATCTTCATCTTTCTTGACTTATCTCTTGCTTTTGACATTATTGACTACCATCTGCCCTTTGATACGGTGTCCTCTCTTGGTTTTTGGGATGTTCTGTCTTGGTTTTCTTCTTATCTCTTCCATTGCATTTTTAGTGAATGCTCTGGTGGATCCTCCTCTACTGCTATCCCACTATCAGTCAGTGTCATTTGGGTTTCTGTCTTGAGACCTCTTCTCTTTTCTCTCTATATTTATATCCTCATGGGTGTCAGTACCATCTTTACACCAATGACTTCCAGATCCACCTCTCCACAACAGAAATTTCACCAGGAATCCGGGCCCAAGTTTCAGCCTGCTTGTCCAACATTGCTGCCTAGATGTCCCACTGCCATCTGAAACTGAACATGGATGAGACTGGTCATCTTATCTTTCCCCCTAAACCCACCTCTCCTCTTCTCCATTGTCTTTATCTGTGGATGATATTGTCATCCTCTCTTTGACTCCTCTCTTTCTCTGCACATATCCAACAGACCGCTAAAACCTGTCATTTCTTCCTCTACCACATCACCTACGTTTATGAGCACAGTACCAAAATCCTTATCCACATTCTCATCCCCTCCCACTTAGATTACTGCAAATTGCTCTTTACAAGTTTCTCTCTTTTTCAATCTGTTCAAAATTCCTTATCTTCCACCAGTGTTGCTACACTCGCATTACCCTTCTACAGTCTATGCTCTAAAAATGGCAAAGATAAATCAAGATCAGGTACACATATGATCAGGTATACATATGTAATGAGTTTATCTTGTTGGGCAGACTGGATGGACAACACTGGTCTTTATCTGTCAACATCTACTATTTACTATGTTATCCTCTCCTCAAGTCATTTCATTGGCTCCCTATCCATTTCTGTATCAAGTTCAAACTCTTCTTAATGACTTACAAGTGCATTCATTTCTCTCCACCCTTTTCTTTCCCTACACCCCTCCCCACGGGTTCATCAGGTAAGTCACTCTGTACCCTTGTCCTCCACCTGTTATAGATTTCCTGAGTCAGTGCTTCATGATCCATCTCTTGTGCTATGCAAATCCAGGCTAAAATAAAATCATCTTTTTGATACTCCTTTTAACTCTTAACCCCTTATTCATCTGTTCAATACCCATGCTGTTTTAATCATTCCCATAATTAATGCAACTCCATTGTTTGTCCTGTTTGTCTTGAATAGACTGTAAGCTCTACTGAGCAAGGAATGTCTCTTATGTGCTTGTATATAGCACTGCATATATCTAATAGTGGTATAGAAATAAGTAGTAGTGCTCCTTGAATTGTAATAACTATTTTACACTTACCATCTCCCCTGGATGATGGGCTCATGAATTCATAATTTATTTGTTTTTTTTTTCATATAAAACCAGCAAAGAAATTCCAGCCATGTATGGTAAGTCTAATTTTCCCTGAAATGAGTATTTAACGTATTTTCTTAAGAATTTCTAAGGTGCTGAAGATGCAGTGTACAATGAGGAATAAGCACATTTTTTGTTGTTGTTATTGTGCAGTGCACCTCAGAAGTGTTACAAACTCAGCTGGATATGCCTTTTGAACTCTCTGAGCAACATAATGAATACTCTACTGTAGCACACTAATGAACTGAACTCAACGAACTGTCTTGTTAGTAAAAGCCAGGTTTCTACTAGGAAAACAAACTCAACCACCTCATTCTTTTCACCATTCAGAAAACTGCATTCATGAGCAGAACTGCCTGTTGTAAACACTTACTATAGCTAAAGGTTCTGCATTTAACAGTCAATTCATCAATGACAAGTTTCAGTGTTATTGTTAATTCATTTTCAATTCCAGTGTTTGACGTACTTTAACTGCCTTTATTTTACGGCTCTCAACTAAAGAGAGAGCCTACTAAGGGATATGCTGATACAGTAGGTGCCAGAAAACAATTCTAAAATTTGGTTAATCCACTCCACAGCCAAACCTAAAAACAGATACAGACGTCAAAATAAAGCTCATAGGCCCAGTTAAATTGCATTGATGAGGGAATATTCATCAGCATTTAACTGGTCATTGCCTCTGAATATACCCTCCAACAGTTAGTGCTGGGGCGATCTGGGGGAAGAAGCTTGCCTTTCGTCTCTAAACAATTTCCAGCACAATACCACTGTAGTCAATCCTACCAAATGGTTCAGTCCACTTATTACTTTTGCCACATCCAATATGCCTTCTGTTATGCCATCCAATATGGCTGCATAGTCTGTTGTTGAAGTATACAAGAGTTTTCCCTTGACAACGCGGTTAGATGTGAAACAGGCTCCTATCGGGATTATATGTATACCAAAGTTGAATTTGAATGCAGTCAAGAGACATCTATGAAGGACATAGTGCCGAATGTCACACTATGACCAAATCAAATTGCGGCTTTCAACAGTGCGAAGATAAGTAAAAAAAAAAAATTTCTGCACCGGTTGAAGTTCAAGAGTAGATTACTATTGTGAGATTGCAGAAGTGAATTATATGGATAGCACACAGAGAAAAATCAAGAAAAAATAACAAAAATATGAAGATATGAAAACGTGGCACTAACACTTTTATAATGTAAATACACTATAAGACACGAATGTTCAGCAAGTTCAGTGTACTATCGGAGGTTGGGGGCAGTCAATGATTATAAAAACCGGCACTAAATCAGAAGCTTGCTAACAGCGCGATACCTAGTGAATGTATGAGACGTCCCCTATTAAACAGTAATACTCCACATTGAGCTATTTTTGCACCACCAAACAGTTGTTGTATTTCTGTTAGGAGAAGCAGTGACCGGGTGAAGGATCCGAGTCCCTTTAAAACTACCACACTTAGTAAAGCAAATGTTTCTCAATCTCTTTGTTCTTAGCACTTGCTTAATAAAGATCTTTCCTAGAGATCGGGAGAAAATCCTTAATGAATTAGGCCCATGGTGGCTTTTTTCTCCTAACACTGTTTAAAATTAGATTTTATAATTTTCTAGAATGTATTATTGCTGCTGTGGCCTATCTTTCCATAGATCTTTTGTCTGAAGTCATTGTTCTGCTATTTCATTTTTTACCGCATGAGTCGCTGATGTCAACCAGCACAGTACAATCCCATTAGCGAATAAAGGTAACCAGGCCAAAACAACAAGTATTCTAAAAGTGCTGAGATGCAGCGCGCTAAGCACTAATTCTATAACATAACGCAATATCTTATAGTCCGCTATCTACCTTTCAGATCTATACAGATTATAAAAGATAAATCTAGAAATTACCAGAGTTTAACAACATATTACAACATAAAGTAAAATTCCCTTTAAAATTTACAATAAAGTCAATGACAAGGTAATAAATGACCAATAATGATTAATCTACAGAATTTAATACAAATTTCCTAAACAGGTATGTCTTAATCGTGTGCCTAAAATGTCTGTAATCTAAAGCAGAAAACATAAAATTCAAAATAGTTTTATCTAGTCTTGTCGCTTGGAAAGCTCTAATCACCTGAGCCTTTTTCTACCCTTTAAAAAGGGATAACTGAATAAATTGCAAGCTCTTGTGTCTCCCACTGAAGTTGAAAAGACAAAATGATTAGCAAAATGTAAGGGAGCTAGACCAAACACAACCTTATAAGTCAAACACAGAAATTTGAATAAGATTCTGGCATATATTGTTAGCCAACTACAGACCGGTAGCATCAATTCCACTGATTACTAAATTAATGGAAGGTATGGTAGCATAACAAGTTATGGAATTCCTAAACTCCTTCTCATTATTACATAAGTCACAATCCGGTTTCAGGCCCTGTTACAGCAGTGAGACAGTCTTAACGACTTTAATATCTAATTTTAGGAGAAAAATTAGTAGAAGCAGAAAAATTCTTATCCTACAATTTGATATGTCCAGTGCCTTTGATATAGTAGACCATGATATATTAGTGAAAATACTTGACAACATGGGAATATTTTTCAAAGGTTTCCTGAAGTTAAGAGCATTTCAAGTAAAATTCATATGCCTCATCTCCCTATCATGGACTCCTGTACGCAGTATGTCATAGGTTCTCTATTATCTCCTATCCTCTTTACCATCATCATGGCCCCACTTGGGCGGAAACTAAGAAAATGGCTTCAACGCCTTTATTTATATAGACGATGTGACTATTTACATATCTACTATAATAAAACTCACCCTCAACGTTCTGAAGACACTCAGTCACTCCCTGAAGGGTTCATGGATTCATAGTGGTGAAGCCACAACACTGACCATGTCTCTCTGCCCCGCCCTCGCATGACGGACCAATCAGAAAAAACACCCTCAACATTCTGAAACACAAAGGACCATCACAACACCGTTCCCAGGCAACACTAGGCAACGTAAGACGGACCAATCAGAGGAAACAACGTGACAATAAGGGAGGAGCATTCCCCAGCAGAATGGCTCATTATCTGTGCAGCATGGAGAGCACAGAACCACCGCTGGAACGAGAAGAATATTCCTGCTGTGGGTATGTGCAAAAATAGACCGGGGGGGGGGGGGGGGGAGAAATTTTTAAATGCCTAATGCCAGTACTGAAGAGTGCCAGAGGGCCTATAGCACAGACTATATTTGGGATCGCTTGACATGGAGTCAGAGGAGCCGGAAAACAACGTGCCCGTCACCATCTGGGACGTGGGCGAACAGGACAAGCTGCGGCCCAGCTGGAAGGATTACTTGTGACCCAGCCAGCAGCAAACAGCGACCAAGGACAGCACAGCACATCCCCCCAACCCCCAAGCAAAAAAACAAAACAAAAAAAGACACACATCAACAACCTGCACACACACCGCACCCTCACACACTCACACACATACACACACACAAAATAACTCTGTGACACATACACACACACACACAAAAAGCCACATGCTAGCGCCCGTTTCATTGGTTTCGGAAACAGGCCTTTTTTACTAGTCTTTCAATAATGATTTAAGCAAAATTTTTAATATTGTTAAAAGCAGGACTAGACCTGATAGAATCATGAGCATCCACCTTCATACTTGCCTACCTTTATTGGGGGGAATAACTGCTAATGGTGAAAGAATAATGGGCTCAAATGGGGGGGCAGGGAATGAGCCCTCTAGGATTTCCTCCCCTAATTTTTTCCACATCATATTTGAGCCATGCGTTTCTCTCAAAATCCCTATATACCACTAAAATAGTATGCATATAGGCCACATGGTCCAACCTGAGTAGCATTAGTCTGCCTCATTACATCGATCATCTTCATGACGGCCAACACCCAGTTAGGCATGGTTTGAGGAACTTTCTTTTCTCTATCCTGCATTGCATCTTCCCCATCACTGCTTTTCCCCTTCTTACATTGTTTTCCCTCTAATACCTAAAAGATATCAATGAGTAGGAAAAAGGAGAAGGATAAAAGTTCAGAGTATAGTTTCATGCAGGTGGATATGCTCCTTCCTGCCAGAGAGCCCTTTGCAGTTGTCCAGGAGAACTGCATGCAGAGTTATCCTGCTATGCGTCTTTTGGCGCAGTTATAGTGTGAACAGTCTGGCTGGTATGTCCACCCCAACTGTTGCCATGATTATTCCCATTCTGAAGATTCCCACTTGTCTGCTGCCCATCCCCTCTCGCTAGCCATTCTTCATGTTGGTCTCCTTCATGATGTTCCCAGGATGAGTGCAGATCTGTTGGGACCAGAGCTGTCGTGGACTTCCCAGTGTTCTGATTCTTTTTCTGGACATTGCTTGCATTTTCTTTTACTTGACCACAGTCTTGGGGTTTGGTTTCTTCTTCATCTAGGCTGTCCCTGGCTGTCGCTGCCTGTCTGCTGACTCTGCCCTGCTACTGATGACTCCATCTGCTTTTGAGATTTGGCCGCTCTGCTGTGATCCAGCAGCAGTAGTGCTGTTTTGCTCCTCTCCAAGGTTCCTGTTGGTTGAGATATCGGTGTTAAGACACCCACTGGATGGTCACCATCTGCTGAACTGAACTAATGCAAAACTGAGTAGTTTTTCAATCCTAAGATGGCTGCCATCACTCTAGGGCACAGATGCCAACTATAAAATGTCCACCATAAAAACACAGAAAAATGTAGGCAGATAAAGACCATATGGCCTATCCAGTCTGCCCATCATGTCATCTACTCTTTCTATCACTATCTTAGATATCCTATGTACTTGCCTCAAGATTTCTTGAATTCAGATTTTGTCTTCACCACTGGTAGGCCATTCTATGAATTCACCACCCTTTCCGTGAAGAGGTATTTCCTATCCCTTTTCATCTTCATCCTATGGCCCCTTGTTCCAGAGCTTCCTTTCAATTGAAAAAGACTCAGTAACTGTGCATTTATGCCGCATAGGTATGTAAATGTCTATCATATCTCCTTCTTCCTCCTTTTTTCCTATTTGTGTTTGCCCTGCTCCCAGCCCTTCAGTTGTGATCAAAGAACAGAAATATTTGTTAAGCAATTCCACCTCATCTTTATCAGCTTCTATATATTCCTCCCCCTCACCTTTGAGTCTCATAATGAGACTTCCGCAGTTCCGGCCAATCTCAATATGGCTGCCTGGTCACATGAATTGCCTGTTCTTAAGAGGTCCACACACAGCTAGTCTGGGGGGGGGGGGGGGGGAGGCGGGAGCAGAGATTCAGTCTTCAGCAAATCAGCAGAAAACACAGCAGTCCTATGCCCCCTTCAGAGATCAGACCCTGATTTTTTCCTTCCCCCCTCCCCCCACTTTTTTTTGGAACAAGATGTAGGAACAGTCACTAACACAGATGGCTCTGATCTGACCTTGGTCTTATGGTGCTGGTCAGAGTGCCTTCTACAACTTCTCCTGCTCTTCTAGTCCAGGCTCACTCTCTGGCTGCTGATTTCAGCTTGTTTTGTTCTTCCTTCAGCTGAGCCATGTGGTGCCATTTATAGAGGAGGTCATTCATAGAGGAGGTGGTGGCTAGTTAAAACCAAGGCAACCTGACAAGCAGGAAGCAAGCGTGAAGCAGAGGCAGCAAGCGCATTATATTGAATGTGTTATTTTATGATTTTATATTGTAAACCACCTAGAACTTGGGATAGCGCAGTCTAGAAACTGTGTGATAAATAAATAAATAAAAGGCCTAGGACTTCCAGGTGTTGGCCTTAAGAGCCATGGCCGGCTCCGAGTGTCCCCTGCATTCACAGCTCTGGTGACATCATCAACCCTTCTCACAGCTCCCGTGTTTTCTGGAAGCTGGACGCATCAGGGGGCAGGGCAAGGGGGCATGGCACCATGTTGTCATCAGCTGCCATGCGCCCTGGCCTATCGCCTCCCTAATATGACTGGCTCTAGGCTCCACAGGATAGGTTTTAGAAGCCCTGTCCCAGAAGACTTCCACCTTTTCCTCCCCTCATACAATTTCACTCCACAGATGTCATCAATGGTCTCTGAGGCCATGAAACAGCTCCTTATGCAGACATTACCAAGAAGCAGCACAGTTTTCTGATCTGTAGCCAGCTTAAGATGTAGAGACCTTAATCAGGAACTAAACCTAATTTGTTATGACATGTAGCTCTGTCTCTCAGTCATCAGTCTGGCTGTATATATACCTAGCCCCTCTAGTTCTGAATGACAGGAAAAAATTAGGTTAAACAGCTGTTTCAAAATAACTTTGGATATCTGTACTTCCATCACGAATATTATGATAATATATCAGGCTCATTTTCGAAAAGAAGGACGCCCATTTTTTGACACAAATCGGAAGATGGGGGTCCTTCTCACGTGGTCACCCAAATCGGTATAATCGAAAGCCGATTTTGGGCGTCCCCAACTGCTTTCCGTCATGGGGACGACCAAAGTTCACGGGGGCATGTTGGAGGCGTAGCGAAGGTGGGACTTGGGCGTGCCTAACACATGGACGTCCTCAACCCATAATGGAAAAAAAGGGCGTCCATGACAAGAACTTGGACGACTTTACCTGGTCCTGTTTTTTTTACGACTAAGTGACCAGATGATCTCCCCTTACTCCCCCAGTGGTCACTAACCCCCTCCCACCCTAAAAAAACATCTTTAAAAATATTTTTTTGCCAGCCTCAAAAGTCATACTCAGGTCCATCACAGCAGTATGCAGGTCCCTGGAGCAGTTTTAGTGGGTGCAGTGCACTTCAGGCAGGCGGACCCAGGCCCACCCCTCCCACCTGTTACACTTGTGGTGGTAAATGTGAGCCCTCCAAAACCCACTGTACCCACATCTAGGTGCCCCACTTCACCTGTAAGAGCTATGGTAGTGGTGTACAGTTGTGGGTAGTGGGTTTTGGGGGGCATTTGGGGGTTCAGCGCACAAGGTAAAGGAGCTATGTACCTGCGATCAATTTCTGAATTCCACTGCAGTGCCCCCCTAGAGTGCCCGGTTGGTGTCCTGGTATGTCAAGGGGACCAGTGCACTACAAATACTGGCTCCTCCCATGTCCAAAGGGCTTGCATTTGGTCGTTTCTGAGATGGGTGTTATTATTGCTGAAAATCAGAAACGAACAAGTCTAGGGACGACCATCTCTAAGCACGACCTAAATTTCAGGATTTGGGCGTCCTCGACCGTATTATCGAAATGAAAGATGGACATCCACCTTGTTTCGATAATATGGGTTTCCCCGCCCCTCCACCGGGATGTTTTGCAAGGACATCCTCAGCAAAACTTGGGCGTCCCTTTCGATTATGCCCTTCCATGTGTACTTCCCCAATTTGGAAATTCAAACAATGGCTAGCAGTGCCAGTTTTCCCTCTTTTCTCTTCTATCATACATCCACCACCTACATCTGTTCAGAGTGCAGGATCAGGCTACAAAAGAGGAGGAAGTGAATTTCAGATTAACTACTGTATTTTTCTTTTTTTTTAGTTCAATTGTTTTATTGAAAATTTTGAATATAACAATAAAACAATAGGAGGGAAAATTAAGAAAAGGAGGTACAAATATTATGTGAACATTATTAAACTGTTACCTAATATATATTTTCTTTTTCTTACTGGATTTAATCCAACACTGTTATAGGAAACCTAGGTTAGAGCAATTGCCTCCATAGACCTTTTGCTGAAATTTGCTCTTTCAAAGAAAATAAATAGAGCCAGAAAGTAACTGGCAGCTTAGTGCCTTTATAAGAGTACAGTGACCACAGCAGGTCAGTGACCTCCCATCCTCCCCCTAATGCTTTGAGATTAGTGCTTCCATGGATTTTGCTCACTATACTAAAATCAATGATACAGTGTGTATGTGGGTGTGTTTGGGGGGGGGGTGCTCTTGGGAGGCCTGTTATATTATATTAAAACAGAGTACATCACTGGGTGCAAACTGGTACCACCTCACTGTCTAAAAGCACCTTTCCAGAATTTACTGGAGCTTATTCTGACCTTCCCCTGGTGGTTCTCCGCAGAATCTTCATTCCCGAAAGGCAGCAGACTTTGCCTTCCCAAAGCCTGCTGCATTGCTCAAAGTCTTCTGCATGGTATCTTGCTGACTGTAACTGGAGCTCGCTAAATATCCCGTAGGCATCCTGAACTAGAAGACATAACCTGCAAAAACAAGTTTCATATCAGGGAGCTGCTCAGAACAATATATACATTCCAGAGCTAATGTACCATTTTAGAAGTAGGGATATGGTGTTAGTCCTTAAAAGAGGAGAACATTTGAGCAATTTATGCCTGTATTGGTTGTGTTCATTCACATGCATCATTTATGTATGATAAAGCACAATTAAGAAAAGCTGCAATGATCTGATTTCCATTTAAGTCATCCACAGGTAGTGATATGCTCCCATGTTACCTACAGGTAAACCCTTTACTGACTTAAAAGGCAGGCTGAAGTAAATAAAAAAACATTGCTGAGAGCAAATGTATTTAGCAAATGTATTTCTGGGGGGATTCACTTACAATGCAGACTGAATTTGTGCAGAATTCTGCATGGGGATAAGGTTTCAACACAGGCAGTGATGGTTTGCATGGTTTCACTCTCTTTCCACAGCAGCCAGACACCCAAATTTGGGTGGGCCTGGGCCCAAGATGGGTGGGCAGTAGAACTCCGCCTTGTCCCACAAGTCATTTGGTCTCTCCCTCTCTCAACTGCATGCCATATGGTCTCTCAAATATCCCCCCCCTCCCTCGCATACTTTTAAATAGAAGATTTTCACCGGAAGTGAGCAGCAACTAATACACTCTGCTCATGTTGGCCCCACAGCCTTTCCTCTGATGCAACTTCCTGTTTCCACATAGGTGGGAATACATCAGAGGGAAGGCTGTGGGGCCAGTGCGAGCAGCATGTATTAGTCACTTTTTGCTGCAGGTGAAAATCTGCTATTTACAAGGTATGCAGGAGGAACAGTTGTTGGGAGTTTTCGGCTGGTGGAGCTTGGGGATCCCTGCCAGACACATCATAAGTGTGCTGCCACTGGGGGGCCTGAGCCCAAAGTGGGTGGGCCCTTGTCTATGCCACTGTTCCACAGCACACTGATTGCACGGCAAGGAGGAGATGAGTGGTTGCACATCAGGCTGCCACCTCCTCTGCTGCCCTGGGTCTGACTTGAGCCACAGGATACAGTATAGCATTGTGGTGCAAATCAATTTGACTCCAGGCAGAGTAGGCAGCCACACCTGACGTAGCTGTTCTTCTTCTTGCCATGCATTGGTAAAAGGACAGCAAGTGGGCATTGCAAGGGGATTTGCCACAGAAAGCAGGACAACACATTGAAGGGAAAGGGAATGGGATTTGATATACTGCCTTTCTGTGGTTTTTGCAACTACATTCAAAGCGGTTTACATATTATATACAGGTACTTTGTTTGTACCTGGGGCAATGGAGGGTTAAGTGATTTGCCCAGAGTCACAAGGAGCTGCAGTGGGACTCGAACCCAGTTCCCCAGGACCAAAGTCCACTGCACTAACCACTAGGCTACTCCTAGTTTGCTTTGAGTGGAAGCACAACAGGGGTTTTGCAGGGGAAATGAAAGAGCAGCTGAAGGGGATTGCTCCTGGCTGGAGGAGGTAAACTGAAGGGGCTTGCCACAGAGGGAGACAAGGAGAAAGCTGATGCAGATTTATGGTGGTGGGAGAACAAACCATGGGGGGGTATGTATAGGAGGGGGAGCAAGGAAGCTGGGGGTATATGTGCCTGGGTAGGGAAAACTCAGGGGAAGGAGAGAGTGTGAGGAGGGAGAGAGTTTGGGAAGACAGCGAACTGGGGGCCTTATTTGGATTTAGGGAGAGAAAACAGGGTAAAAAGGGCTAGGAAGAGACTGTGGAGTTTGTGTAGGCATTGGGAGAAAGAACTGAGGACAAGACAGGGCTGGGGCCTTACTGGTGGGGGGAGGGTATATATATTCAGGTCTTCAAGTCTCTTCTCTTACATCTTCTGACACAAACTCCATATTACTTTGGTCACCTTCCTTTGAACTACTTCTTTTTATATCCTTAGCAAAATATAGCCTCCAAAACTGAATGCAATCCTTCAAGCAGGGCCTCATCACCTCCTTCTTTTTGAATGGCGTATCAAGATGAGGTTTGACAGCTCAAATTTCATTTGGTGCGAGAAAAAGCATGATATTCTCAGTGCTGCTATCTAGACAACAAAAGTCAAAAAGAGGTCCTACTGCACTCACAGAGTGATCACAGTGTCCTATAATGGAATAGGTATCCCCCAAATGATAGGTGCTTAGGTGGGGATTAAATCACCTCTGACGTCATAGAATTCAATTTAAAGCTGTACTCAATGAGACAAAATGCTACCACACATAGGCAGGAATTTAGAAGACCAAGATCTCAGTTCCTAGGAGTCACTGAGGCAAGACGTTGAATGTTTGCACATATAAAATAACTAATTCCAAAACTTTGGATCACATTTTCTTATGGAAATAAAAACACATTTAATAATAGAGGTGTTGAAATACATCACAGGAGTTCGAATGAACAGTGGAAAGTACAGAATTTTATGAGACCCTGAAACTCCGATCAGAAAGATAAAACTAAAAGCAGCATAATAACACTGTTCCTCTTCTGCTCAGATCTTGCAATCTCGATGTCATAAGAACACAATAAATAAGAACCAAGACAGTGTTCAGATATCACAGCTCCAAAATTACATCCTTCCCAGAATCCAGATTACAGTGGACTTTACTCATCCACCATGGCAACAATCAGTTTTTTGTGCTGTGGCCGTGCCAAAAACCTGACTTGGGGTAAAAGAATGTTTCTCAAGATAATCAAGAAATGCAGCACATATTTTCTAAAATGTTAGCTATTAAAGGAAGATTCAAAACAGGACGGGAATACACAAGAAGTGCAGGGTCCAAGTTAGGTTTCTTAATTAATAGATAATTTGTTTCCAATAAATTGGGACATAACATTGGGTAAAACTGGTCTAAATCATTTGATGAACTGTATGTAGTAAATCCAGCAATTAATTTTTTTTAAACTATATTAAGCGGGCAACGAGTCAGATGGGGAGGTAACCAGTTTCATAGAAGCCAGGACCTTCTCAGAAGCCTAAGGTAAGATACAATTAAAATCTGGATAGTTTCTCACAGGGAAAAAGACAAAGATTCAGCCGATAATGGAATACGTAAAGGTTCTATGCACCATGTAGAGGACCTGGACTCAATTTCTGGGCAAGAACTCCATTTCCCAGTCTGGCTGGAACAGGATTGCCGCAGAGGTAGCATTCACAGCCTTGGGTGGGTGGGGATGAGGTAGGAATCATCACTGTACAACATGTATTTATATCTACTGAATGGCTTTAAGGCCTATGAATACTGGGTTCTGCAAAGAGCCCTGATGTAGTGGCTGAGCTATGAGAATGAGAAGAATGATTTATGGTGCCAGATAACAGTCTCAGTTCCAGCTCTGCTGGGTAGCCTCAAAATGTAAATACACACAAAAAAATAAAAAAATAAAAAAAACTGGGCACACATTCCAGTACTTGTAATATAACAAAACAAAAATATATTGTACAGGTGGAGTAAATTACATAAGCAAAAGGACAACTAAACTCAAGCAAGTGCTATTAGGAAATCCAATAACAGAAATAGAAGAAACAATCATATAATATTAAGGGGAATCATCAAATGATGTTCATTCCAGATGTTTTATAATTTCAACAATCCTTTTTTGTTTAGAAATCAAACAAAATAAAACATGGAAAAGAAAATAAGATGATACCTTTTTTATTGGACATAACTTAATACATTTCTTGATTAGCTTTCGAAGGTTGCCCTTCTTCGTCAGATCGGAAATAAGCAAATGTGTTAGCAGATAGTATATATAAGAGAAACATCAAAGCATTACTTTGACAGCCTGATAGAGTGGGAGGGTGGGGATATGCATGGGGACATCAAAGCATTTCATTGATATTCTAACAGGATAGAGACAATCTGCACAGACATCACATGAAAATAGCAGGTGCCAGGGCCGCCGAGAGACTGGGCCGGGCCCGGGACAAGGCCACCCCTGGGCCCCCCCCCCCCCCCCGAGGTCACGGCTGCTCCACCCGCCACCGGGCCGGGCCCCTGCACTATATGTAAATCCTTCAAGAGGTAGTGTGTCATGATTTAGGCTCTACACTTTTTCTGATGTTTTGGTGCTACCTCAGTAAGGTCAAAACACAATCTCTCCACTGCAAAACACTATACACAAACTTGTGCAAAAACCCACTCATAACCTTACCAAACCATAACAGAACTAATTCCAAGGACAGGACGAGCTACAACCTTATGCATGGAAAGGCAGCACTATAATTACACCGGGCTCTAAAACACCAGTACACAACCTAATGAAAAACAAAACAAAAAGGGCTGCAAATACTACACACTAGCAGAATACTGTACCTTATCACACATGAAAAACACATGGCAACAGATATGACACAAAGAACTAGAAATAAAAAAAAATATGAAGGCAAAATACTGAACTAGAAAGTTACCTGAAGAAGTCAGACTCAGCATGCAGCAATACTAGAAAAATTGAAACTTACATGAAAAACATCACAGATACACATTTCCAAAAGCTGACATAAAAAATTCTGAATAAAATACTTTTTTCTACCTTTGTTGTCTGATCATAGTTTTTCTATTCGCTTTGGTCCCAGTGTCTTCTGTTTTATGCAGTGTCTTCTTTCCATTTGATATTTTTTTCTCTCACCATGTCCACCATCCTCCTGTGTCCTTATGCGTCCTGTCTACCATCTGTAGCACTGTCCCTATCATTCCTCCAGTTTCAGCATCTGCCCTGAAAGTGTTCCGATCCAGCCCTTAAATTCAGCAATTTCCCCTCCATCCATGAGCATTTCTCCTCACTCCCCTCCATCCATGTGCATGTACTTCCTGTCTTCCCTCCCCTCCATCTATGTGCATCTCCTTCCTTTGTCTTTCCTTCCCTTCATCCTTGTCCAACATTTCTTCTCTCTTCCCTGCCCTCCACTCCATCCATGTCCAGCATTTCTCCTCTCTTCCCTCACCTCCATCCATGTGCATCTCCTTCCTAACTTCCCTCTCCTCCATCCACCCATATCCAGTAAATTTCCTCTCTCCCCTGCCCCTCCAATCATCCATCCATGTTCAGCAATTCTTCTCTCTCCCCTGCCATCCCCTCCTGTCCAGCAATTCTCCTCTCCCCCTGCCCTCCTATTCAGCGATCTCTTCTCTCCCCCCTGCCCTCCCCTCTTGTCCAGCAATCTCTTCTCTCCCCTCCTGTCCAGCCATATGTTCTTTCTCCCCCCTGCCCTCCCCTCCCTCCGAGATCCAAGGCCCCCCTCCCTCTCTCTGAGATCCAAGCCCTCCCTCCCTCCCTCCAAGATCCAAGGCCCCCCTCCCTCCCTCTGAGATCCAAGCCCTCCCTCCCTCCGAGATCCAAGGCCCCCCCTCCCTCCCTCTGAGATCCAAGCCCTCCCTCCCTCGGAGATCCAAGACCCCCCTCCCTCCCTCCCTCAGAGATCCAAGCCCTCCCTCCCTCCCTCAGAGATCCAAGGCCCCCCCCCTCCCTCCCTCTGAGATCCAAGCCCTCCCTTAGAGATCCAAGGCCCCCCTCCCGCCCTCCCTTCCTCCGAGATCCAAGGCCCCCCCCCCTCCCTCCGTCCGAATGTCAAAAGCGATCTTCTTACCTAACCTCGTGGTTACAGCGCGAGCAGCACACAGTGAAAATCGTGCAGGCTCGCGCTTCAGCCTTCCTTATTGTCTGTCTATCAGCTGAGGTCCCGCCCTCACTTCCTGTTTCTGCAAGGGCGGCGGGCGGGACCTCAGCTGATAGACAGACAATAAGGAAGGCTGAAGCGCGAGCCTGCACGATTTTCACTGTGTGCTGCTCGCGCCGTAACCACGAGGTCAGATAAGAACAAGAAGACGAGGGAGGGACAGAAGGTGGGCCCTGGAACTCGGGTGAAAGGGACGGACGACGGGTGGGACCTGGAACTCGGAGGGGAGGGGCGGAGCTATGGGCATGCGGCGTCGGGCCCCCCTGGAGGCCCGGGCCCGGGGACTTTTGTCCCCCCTGTCCCCCCCTCTCGGCGGCCCTGGCAGGTGCCAGTCAAGCCCCCACCCCTGTGGGCCAACACTTTACAAGACCAGAACACTGCACCAGTGATTTCACAGTAAGAATACTGAAAGGTAATTTTAAAACAATATAGGATCGTAAGACCTTTGAAATAAGAATGATTGAATATTTTGTCACCCAACAAACAGGACTTAATAAGGATCTGGGTTTTCTAACCCATTATAAACCATAAAGCTGTATTTCTCTGTTTATTACCCTCCTCTCACCTACCAACACCCATCCTGTTAGAATATCAATGAAATGCTTTGATGTCCCCATGCATATCCCCACCCTCCCACTCTGTCAGACTGTCAAAGTAATGCTTTGATGTTTCTCTTATATATACTATCTGCTAACACATTTGCTTATTTCCGATCTGACGAAGAAGGGCAACCTTCGAAAGCTAATCAAGAAATGTATTAAGTTATGTCCAATAAAAAAGGTATCATCTTATTTTCTTTTCCATGTTTTATTTTGTTTGATTTCTATTGATAACCTTTAAGAGTGGACTAACACGGCTACCACACCTCTCTACTTAAGCGTATTCTGTAAATTGGTGCAAGTAAATTCTAAAGCGTGAATCACAAAAGGGGGTTGGGGGCATGGACAAGGGAGTTGTGGGTGCTCTTAAAAATTACACGCACTGTTACAGAATATGCCTGAATGTGCCTAAATAAAACATGTGCATTTTACACCAGGTCAGGCTTTAGTTGGCATAAATAGCTATGCCTAAAGTTTAGTCACAGGAACAGCCGCTACGTGTATTCTATAAATTGCACCTAATTTTAGGTGAGGTTTATAAAATACCACTAGTGCATTTTTTTTTCACAGCCAATATTTTGGTGCTATATATAGAATCTGACCCAATATGCATAAGAGAGAGCCTCTGTTGTTTATTTGCATAAAATGGACTGTTGATTTCTTCAACTAATAAAGGGGTCCTTCTACTAAGGTAAGATGAAATCTGGGCTTAATGTGTTCTACTATGGGACTGTCCTGTGTGCAAAGCCAGAATTACCAAGGTATTAAAGATGGACATTTTCTTTTTATTTATTTATTATTTTATTTATTAAATTTACATTTTACTTCAAGTACAATTCTTGAAATTAGAGAAAGATGATTATAAGTCAATAATAAATACAGGAACTAGGATATTACAGATATTTCAAAGTATTGATCTATTTCTCATCTTTAGTCCACTATTAGGGGACATTACACAATTCTTAAGGTAATCAAAAACATAGAATAACAAAATGTCTTCTATAATTAAAGAAAAAAGATGGCTGAGATTGCTGAGGTTTCGGGCGCAATATAAGAAACCCTTGTCTTTTCTTTTGTGTAGTCTTAGAGACATCTGGATACATGGACATTTTCTTTTTTGCATGTTGTACATTAATGTTCCCATTAGTATGCAGTACCTGCAAAAAAAAATAAATAAATAAATAATGTGGGAGCACTTACCGCTCCCACGTTAACCTTATCCAGTTAGCAGGCAGTAATCCTAATGCACTTGCTGAGTAACATGGGAACATCCATTCTCTACTCATGACACACCCGTCTAAAAACTAATTAAAAAAAATAGTTAATGCATGCTCAGTGCCCGAAAACAGTCAAAATACTGCAGAACTCTTTAATGTGTTTTGCAGTAGCCTGTTTTCCAGTGCTAAAGATGCTTTAAGGGCTTAACACACTTTAGAGGGCCCCAAAGTCAAAGTCTGAATGAAAATCGAGGTGTCTCAATTTTGTAAATAAATGCCATTTCCAAACTCGCAGCCTCCCGTTCTAGGTAATCGTTAACAGTATTAATCTTTCAAGAAAAAAAAATCAGTGGTAGTTTTCTTTCATAACAGTGGTTCTAGCTGGGAAGCTAGGGTCCATTGAGCAGATCTCATGTGAAACGTGCCATGGGCGTAACATGAACTGTGGAGGCCATGTGCCCCAAAAGTCTCAACATTTGCAGAGCTGTGACTTGCTGTGATACGCGAACCCTGGACACTAGGAACAGAAGATTGTCTGCTCACGTCTCGGAAGATAGGCTTGAACCATTGTCATGTCGAGCAATGTTCCAATGAACTCCAATTTCTGAACCGGAATGAGATGGGACTTAGAGTAATTGATCACGAACCCAAATAGTTCCAGCACCTGAATAGTCATCCGCATGGACTCCCAAGCACCGTCCTCCGAGGTGCTCTTCACCAGCCAATCGTCAAGATGAGGGAACACATGCACTCCCAGTCTGTGTAGCGAAGCTGCAACTACTGCTAGGCATTTTGTAAACACCCTGGGAACTGACTCTAAGCCAAAGGGCAGTACGCGGTACTGAAAGTGCTGCATTCCCAGCCGAAATCAAAGATAGTTCCTGTGTGCTGGAAGTTTTGGGATATTTATTTGTTGCATTTGTATCCCACATTTTCCCACCTATTTGCAGGCTCAATGTGGCTTACATTATTCCGTAGTGACAAACGCCATTTCCGGATCTGATAAACACAAAGTGCTATAGCATTAAAGTTCGTAAATGATAGAGTATATTACAAAGTGGTATTGCATTAGTGTTCATAGATGATAGAGTTGAATTATAAGGTAGGTTAGATAGTCAAATACAGAAAGTTCATTTCTGGCATGGGAAATAAAGTGGTAGTGCATAACGCGTGTCCGCGTAAGTGAGGTAGTCCAGTGTAGGGAGTTTGGCTTTGTTTAGTTTTGGTAGAATTTTGTTGTCTAGTATTTAGGATGAATCATTGTGGTATGCCTTTTTGAACAGGTTGGTTTTCAGTAGTTTTCGGAAGATTGTTAGGTTGTGCATTGTTTTTATGGCATTTGGCAGTGTGTTCCATAGTTTTGTGCTTATGTAGGAGAAGCTGGATGCATAAATTGATTTATATTTGAGTCCTTTGCAACTGGGGTAATGGAGATTCAAGAATGTGCGTGCTGATCTTTTTGTGTTCCTGGTTGGCAAATCTACGAGGTCTGATATGTAGATCGGGGGCTTCACCGTGAACGATTTTGTGGACCAGGGTGCAAACTTTGAACGCCATTCATTCTTTTAGTGGGAGCCAGTGTAGTTTTTCTCTTAGGGGTTTGGCGCTTTCGTATTTCGCTTTTCCGAATATGAGTGCAAGCATCCTTTAAGTCCATAGAGCATAGTCAATCATTTTCCTGAATTATGGGAAGAAGGGTGCCCAGGGAAACCATCCTGAATTTCTGTCGTACCAGAAATTTGTTCAGGGCCCTTAGGTCTAGAATGGGACGCATCTCCCTTGTTTTCTTCTGCACAAGGAAGTACCTGGAATAGAATCCCAGCCCTTTTCCCCCTGGTGGAAGATGTCGAGTCAACCTGGGTAGCAGCTGATACCTGGGCCGCAAGCAGCGCTGAGCTCAGAGACCTCACTGCAGGTGGAGGGCCAGATCCAGCTGCAGCAGACGGCAAGGTAGGCGCAAGCACCCCCAATGCCGATTCAGATTGGCGCAGCAGTCCTTCCAGAAGTTCTGCAAGGCCCAAATGCGCTCGATAAGAGCTGCCATCGGAAAAGGCTACGGGGCAAGTGGAGCAATCGGTGGCAGAATCGCCTGGGGCTTGGGAGTAGGAACTGGGCTGCTGGGAGACCGATGCATCGGCACTTCTTGTATGGAAGTGGAGCGATCCTCCTGGCCTTGGCACCCCGGAGCTCCCGGCACCATGAGTCGAGGGAGAACAGTGTTGGTGCGTTTTAGCCTTCGCTCGATGCACCTTACCAAGGCTCCGTGGTGCTGACGAGGACATCGAATCCCGTCTCCTCGGGGTTGTGTTTGACGATGGACGGTCCCAGGGGGCCTGCATAACAGGAGGCCTCAAGGCAGATGGAGACCCACTCGATGCCTTGCTGCTTTCAGTGTGTTGAGGTCTCTCAGCAACTATGCCTACCTCCATTCTAGTCCAGACATCGATGCTTCCCTTGATGACGTCGCCACCGCAAGCGAGACCAATGTTGATGCCAAAGTTGAAGGACCGGACTGAGCCCCCAAAACTGGGCTTCTTGAGCCAATTGAGTTCTCTTCTTCATACGAAGACAAAGAGCACAACGGGCTGGGCTATGGTCGGGCCCAAGACACTGAATACACCATGAATGGGTATCAGTGCCCCAGATGTCCGGTAGCAACAACATTTGAAGCCACTGAGAGTCTGATGACATGGAAGGGAAGACTGCCCTAGCCAAATCAAAAAACTCGATGGTGTTGAAAAAAGTGCACCAAAAAGGAGAAAAATCCCGGCCGAGCAGGCCTAATGACGGCCGCGACTAAAATAAAAGAAAACTTGTGTGCAGGTCCAAGAAACTAAAAACTATAAGGGAGAGGGTTTTTTTTTTAACAACAGCAAAATAAAAACAAAAGAAGAAATAAGGCGAAAAAGGCACTGAGGCTCTCCCGGGTGACGAAGCGGAGCCAGGAAATTAGCTGCTGAGAAGCGCAGCTATATGGCAGGTGGGAAGTCACTTGGTGCAAGCACAGTCAGATGTGCGGCGTGCTAGAAGGCTCCAGAAAACGTTTTTGCTATTCTGAATGCCGATTTTCAGACCGGTGCGGATCGCAGACCTAACTGTGAGAATAATACAGCCTGCTTGTCCTCAGAGAAGAGAAACTACAGCCAAGAGGAGAGTGACATGACAGTGGCCAGCAGTGGCTGAAAACACATACTTACACTGGCTGGGTGCCGAATACCCCCTGGGATATGCACAGCACATGTTAGGAACCTTTGCTGCAGATAACACAAGGAGGGACCTAGCAAAGCTCACAGAATGGTCTACAATTTTGCAGTTAAGATTTCATGCTAAAAAAAATGCAGGTTCAAGCATTTGAGCTGCAAAAACCCAAGGGAGCAGTACAGTACAGGGGGTGAAGAACTTTTGTATATGAAAAAAGTGCAGGACTTGATGGTGATCATATCTAAAGTGGCCAAACAGGTAGAAAAGATGACAGCAAAAGCCAGAAGGATGCTTGGGTGCATAGTTAGAGAACTGGCCAGCAAGAAAAAGGAGGTGCTACTGACTCTGTATAAGTCTATAGTGAGACTTTATGTAAAGTACTGTATACAATTCTGGAGACTATACTTTCAAAAAGATATAAATAGAATGGAGTTTATCTAGAGGGCAACTACTAAAATGGTTAGTGGTCTTTGTTATACAGTGTATGGGGACAGATGTAAACATCTCAATATGTATATTATCACCTTCTTTTCCTGCTGATCACCCTTCTTCATATGGACTCTGTTCACTCATCCACAGAAATAAAAGTCCTCAGGTAAGTAAAACATTAAATATCTCTATAGAAATGGGACAAAATGGCAACATTTGAAAAGATGTATATATTAATGCCATCTGACTGTGCTTGCACCAAGTGTAAGGGAAATAAAGTTCTAGCACTAGAAGCTGTAAAGGCAGAGGATGACTTGAATTTAGGGCCCTGTTTACAAAGGTGCGCTAGTGTTTTTAGTGCACGCTAAAAATTGGCAAGCACTAACTACATAAATGTCCATAGGAATATTATGGCCATTTACACGGTCAGCATATGCTAAAACCGTAAGCGTGTTTGTAAACAGGGCCCTTAGAGACATCACCACAGTTCCATAGATGGAGTTTAATTCTTGCAATGACATCACTGAAGATCCATGTCAAATGTTGTAGGGCCATCAGAATCAATTGCAAGCATACCTTTATAAAAATACAAAAATAGAAGACTGTTCTTTTCTTTTTTTTTAAGAGGTGCTACGCCTAACACCTATGACAAAATCTAGTGCATTGTGGATGCTGAAACTCATGGAAACTTCTCTAATATGCATTTACAAACAAAGGGAACATTTGAAGATGTAGATCAATGGAGCCATGACATTTGTGTGCAGACTTTTCACACTTCTCTCAACCCTTTTTTCCACCTCTGATAACACAGATTAGGAGCAGAATAGTGATATTATCAGTGCCTTATCTCCTGATGACATGCTTTAAACCAGAGTACTGTGATACCACAGGGGCTTGAACAGGCTCAAATCACACAGAGGCAATACTAAGAATAGAAATAACTATCCTACAAACCAACAATCAAGATTTCACTGTACATCATTAATATTTCAAAACTACTTCCACAACTATATAACTTTGTGGTAGTTAAAATATAACAGCATGATCATAGCAACTCCTACCACTCCCCCACCCCCAAACAAACAAAAAAAACTATCTAGTGAAGAAAGACTATTTTTTCCATGTCACTGTCATATCAAGCCAATGAAACATTACTCAAACAAGCATATATTTCCTCAAATCAGGCAGTAAGAAAAACAGCAGAAAAGAAAAACAAAATGTGAGTCCTGAAGGGGGACCTCTGGCAGAAATACAGCCAAATTCTTTCTTGCGATTTTTTTTCTCTCTCCTTCCACTCTGCCCGCTCCCCCCACCCCCTCCTTGTTTACCCACTTTACTCTCATTAACTGTCTCAGTTTCCTAGGTGTGCAAGTGCGCAAGCATGCATGCATGTGGCTCTATATATGTATACGTATTTATATGCATGTATTGTGTCCGCGTGGAGATTGTTTACAACAGCTTTGGTAGCAGTTCTCGGCAGTCCACGGAGAATTCCAGGAATCAGCCCCTGCCTTTGTATGCTGGGTCAACATGTCAGCTTGTGACAGTCAGTAAAAGCTGTGCTCTGCCTCACACAGCCCTGGAGGGAGGCCTGAATGGGAGAGAGCGAGAGCTGGGAGAGTGGGCGGAGAGCCGTCCCTACCATTCTACCAACCACAGAAGAGAGAATTATGATAAACAGCACTCATGAAACCAGATACGACAGGACATTGTGTTCTTCTTCAGAAAAACAACCAGACTTTCCCGACTTAAAGTAAACAGTTAATCCTCTTGTTTATCTTTTTTTTTTTCACTTGACAAGATGTGTTAGCTGAATAATCTCTTCTGCACAACAAAATGTGTTCTTACTCTGAAACTGAAGAAAGCATCTTTGTGTCTAATTAATGCCACACACAAATTTCCTCATGCCAGCAGACACTAGGGAACTGCAATCTTTCCTGGACCAGACTTTAAAAATATGGCAGAATTAATGAGGCCATCTCCTCCTTCAGATACTTTATTTTGGAGAACCAAAAGACCGGTATTCTGCTATTAATCTCGCTCACTGTATCTCTTACAAACTGCTATTTCTTCATACAGCCTTTGTGGGACGAGTGATTCCTGGGCTTTGTGAAGCTCAACACTGTGCTCTGAAGCACAGTATTAAAACAGTGTGAAAGTCACAATGATCATTTCTGAAGGAAAGCAGCAGAAAAACGGCAGGGTTAAAAAGGTGACTTTTATGCCCCATCACTACTGTTTGGTGGAAACAGTATGAGTCATTGAGCAGTATTTGGGATACCAATATCTAACCAGCCTAGCATGTGGGGTCGTTGGCATTAGATTGGCTTAAGGGAGTTTCAGCTACAGAAGAATACCAATAAAGGACACTGATTCAAGAACACAAAAACAATATATAATCATTCTTAAATCTGTAGTTCTATAAAAACAGAAATTAGAATAAACATGAAATAACAGAAACGACAGTCAGTACCATACAATCTGCTCATTCTCCCTACTTCTTACAATAATGCAGATCCTTTCAGTTTTACACCCGCCTTCACACACATGCATGCAGACAGATAAATTATCCCATTCCTAATGATCCTCATACTTGTCCTACACTTTCTTGAATCCCAATAGTCTCCTTTAATCCCGGGGGAATTCTGCACAGAAAAGTTTTAAATTCTCTGCAAAATATATTAAAACTCTGCATAATCGTACATTTTTTTGTAAATAATTCCCCTTATTATAAGACTTGATTTCTGACCACCCCAGGCCTAACAACCCCCCGCTCAATTATTTTATTCTCAGGCTCAACTCTCACCAATTTCACTCTCCTGTTTCCACCTCATTCAGATTTCCCTCCCTTATATTTGTTTCCCTCTACCCTCCAACTCTACTTTTCTCCTCCCCCTCTGCAAGGTAGACCCCTCTCTTTGCTCCATTCCCCTCCACCACCACTTTTTTCTCCCCCTGCTTTTTCTCTCTGCTCCCCTGTTCTCTCTTTGCCTTCCCCAGATCTCTACTTTCCCCAGCTCTCTGTCTGTGCCCCCAGTTTTCTCTACCTCAAAGCAGTATCTCCAGTTCTCTTTGTTCATGATCTTTATATTCGTCCCTCTGTTTCCCTTGAGTCCTCTCTCTGTTTATTTATTTCGATCTGATTCACAACCTCGATCAGTAGTAGCTCAAGGTGAGTTACACTCAGGTATACTACGTATTTCCCTGTCCCTGGATGGGTCAATACAGAAAGCCTGGCTCAGGCACTTAGAGGAACTGTGACAAAAAAAAAAGTTGCTGGCAGCCAGCATCTGCCCAATGCCTTCTGCCCAACCCAGTCCTGTCCCTCCCTAACTGGACTGACCCCCTTCTTTCCTGACTTTAAAATTACCCTAGTGTATAGGGCATCCCCCACATATTAACCCTCAACTCACCCTCCCCTTGACTAAAAAAAATAATAATTCCCCGGTGTCTAGTGGCACCCTTCACTCTACCCCTACCCAATCTGACTTGATTTTTAAAAAAATCCCTGATGTCTAGTGGGGGACCTGCAACCTTGCTCAGGTCCTCCAGCTGCATACCTTGCTGAAGGGTTGGAAGAAAAGCTTGCCTTTTTGTGGATAAGCAACAGACTGGACACCCCAGAGGGAGTAGACAATGTCCAGAGGGAGTAGACAATGTGAAAAGTGATCTATAAAAATTGTAATAATGGTTTAATGTTTGGTAGTTAAAATTCAATGCAAAGAAGTATACAGTGACACTCTTGGTATGTAGAAATTCAAAAGATTTATGTAAGATAGAGGGTGAAAGGCTGACATACATGGACAAGGAAAATGTCAAGTAATCAAAGCGAGAAAGATGCTAAGGTTGTAAATTTATTTATTTGGATTTGCTCATACCTTTTTCAGTAGTAGTTCAAGGTGAGTTACATTCAGGTACACTGGGTATTTCTCTGTCCCTGGAGGGCTCCCAATCCAATTTTGTACCTAAAGCAATGGAGGGTTGAGTGACTTGTCCAAGGTCACAAGGAGCAGCAGTGGGATTTGAACTGACCACCTCTGGATGTCAAGACTGGGGCTCTAACAACTAGGCTAATCCTCCACTCAAGACAGAACCATAACCGGCAGAAGAGATGAGGTGTTAATGTTACTGTGCAAATTATTGGTGAGGCCCCATGTGACGTACTGCATTGAAAGGTATTAATACAGAAAAATCTTTTTAAGAGATGGGGAAGCAGTAGAACGAGAGGACATGAATTGAGGTTACAAGGAGGAAAACATAAGAGTAACATCAAGAAACACTTTTTCATAGAAAGGGTGGTGAATGCTTGGAATGCCCTTCTAGTGAAGGTGGCAGGGACAAAAACAGTGACGGAATTCAAAAACATATAGGGAAAACATGGAAGATTTCTATATAGCAACACAATGGAATCAAGGCAAAACTTAAGGATCTTCACATTTTAAACAAGGCTTAGAGGGATGTAACCTGCATGGAATGACAGGTACAACCCCAAATAAGGGCACAAAGGGAAGCAACCTGCACACAGCAGCAGATACAACTGGGCCGACTAGATGGACCATACTGGTCTTTATCTATCATCACTTACTTTTTTTATTTTTGGATTTTGCTTACACCTCTTTCAGTAGCAGCTCAAGGTGAGTTACATTCAGGTACACTGGGTACTTTGTTACTAAGGGGTCCTTTTACTAAGTTTTGGTATAAAGTAGGTTTTTCCCACACGCTAAGGCCATTTTTACCACAGAAGTAAAAAAATGGCAAATTTTCCATTTTTTGCATTAATGGCCATGCGCTAATGTTGGCATTAGTGTGTAGCCATTTAAAAAAATTACTACATTAGTACTTACAACACCTATTTTGTAGGTAGTAAGGATTCATACGGTAATCCTGCTCTAATCAGTTAGCGTGTGATAATGTAGTTGTGCTGATTAGCACAGAAACACCCACTCTCTGGCCCTAGACACGCCCCCTCCATGCAAAAAATAAAAAATATATTTTAGTGTGTGCCGATTTGGCATTTACCACAGGATGTCCCACAGTACACCAAATGCCATTTTAAGTTGTGGTAAGCACGTGCTAGTGCTTACTGTAGCTAAGTAAAAGGACCCCTAAAGAAGGTATTGTATATAAGATAATTCTTGTTTGAAAAAATCTGTATGGAAATGGATCCCAGAGAAGAGAGACTGAGACTGTCAGAGAGAAACTGGTTGCCCTGTGCCTGGGAAACTCTTTTGACCCAAAGATCTGGCAAATTTTGAAAGGGATCACAGACACAAAGGAAGTATGTGGAGTATTATAATGTTCAATGTACCTCAAAGCTGTGTTTGCGTCACACTTGTCAGTCAAGTGAGTTGAAGCACACCATATCTGTCTCTGAGTGGTTGTCTGAAGGGACCTGTACATCAGGGCGTAGAAGGGAAATTTTTTCCCCAAAAGAGAACCTGCCACCTTAGGTAACAGTGGGCATGCATGAGTAAAGTGGGGAGAAGACTGAGAGCAAATAAATGTTCTGTGAGGCCCCTGGGGATGTGAATCTGTAGATAGACACCCCTCAACTGGGTCACCTCCGTTACACTTGATTGGATAGATGCCTCTTTGAGATATGCCAGGGAAATAACATTTCTGGAAGCAGATGGTTTCAGGACTGAAAAAAGGGGAGTTACTAGGCCTAGTTCTCAGTGGATTCCAGGATCTGAGGTAACGATGGACAAGAATTAACATAATGCCATCAAATTTGACAAAGAATCATAGTTGCTGTGTATCTCACTGTGCATCAAGTTTTACAACATTATCGAAGGGAAAATATTTTAAAAAGTTTACCTCAGCACCACTTAACTAAAAAAATAAGCTATGAAAAAATGGCTTCAGAAAAAAATGTAAAAGAAGTAATCTCAAGGGTAGGAAATGTTGCATGAGGCATGGAAATTGTTTCAAAATAACAAAAAGATACACTGAACATAAAAAAAAAAAGGTCAAAGGAAGATCAAATGACTGCCAGTATGGATAAATGGTGAGGTAAAAGAGGTTACTGAAGTAAAAAAAAAAAAAAGGCATATTTTTAAAAAAAGGAAAAAAAGTCAAAAGTAGAAAAACAGGCAGAACAAACACTGGCAAGCTAGATATAAAGCAGTAATAAAGCAGATCAAGAGATAAGTTGAAGAGAAGCCTGCCAAACATGCACAAACAACATAAACAACTTCAAGTACATCAGAAGCAAGAGCATATGAAGGAGTCCATTGGTGCAATAGATAACTATAAAATAAAGGACAAGGAAATAGCAAAAAGAAATATCCCCCAAATTAATTAGCATCTGCCTTTAATGAAGATACTGGGCAGATTCCCACTGTATAGTAGTTCTTTGAAGATGATACTTCTGATGAACTAAAGCAATCAGAGTGAAATGGGAAAATGCGCACTACAGACCTCATCGGGGTCCAAGATATTGGATATAATGTGTTATAAGTGAATCTGTGTTAAATCAGGTCCACAGTAGGGAAGAAGGGAAAGGGAACTTGATATACTGCCTTTCTGAGGTTTTTGCAACTGCATTCAAAGCGATTTACATATATTCAGGAACTTATTTTGTACCAGGGGCAATGGAGGGTTAAGTGACTTGCCCAGAGTCACAAGGAGCTGCAGTGGGAATTGAACTCAGTTCCCCAGGATCAAAGTCCACTGCACTAACCACTAGGCTACTCCTACTTATTACTATAATAAGTAATAACAAAAAATGGGATACAACATAAGTATCGCCATACTGGGACAGACCAAAGGTCCCTCAAGCCCAGCATCCTGTTTCCAACAGTGGCCAATCCAGGTTACAAGTACCTGGCAAGATCTCAAAACAGTACATTTTATGCTGTTTATCCTAGAAATAAGCAGTGGATTTTTCCAAAGTTCATTTTAATCATCGCTTATGGACTTTTCTTTTAGGAAGCTAGCCAAACCTTTTTTAAACCCCACTAAGCTAACTACTTTTACTACATTCTCTAGCAACGAATTCCAGAGTTTAATTACACGATGAGTGAAGATATATTTTCTCTGATTCAATTTAAATGTACTACTTTGTAGCTTCATTGCGTGCCCCCTAGTCCTAGTATTTTTGGAAACAGAAAACAAGCGATTCACGTCTACCCGTTCCACTCCACTCAGTATTTTATAGACCTCTATCATATCTCCCCTCCGCCATCTTTTCTCCAAGCTGAAGAGACCTAGCGTAGCCTTTCCTCAAAGGGAAGTCGTTCATCCCCTTTATCATTTCGCTGCCCTTCTCTGTACATTTTCTAATTCCACTATATCTTTTTGAGATGTGGTGACCAAAACTGCACATATTTGAGATGCGGTTGCACCATGCAGCAATATAAAGGCATTATAACATCCTCATTTTTGTTTTCCATTCCTTTCTTAATAATACCTAACATTTTATTTGCTTTCTTAGCTGCTGCCGCACACTGCGCAGAGGGTTTAAATGTATCATCAACGATGACGCCTAGACCTCTTTCCTGGTAGGTGACTCGTAATGTGGAACCTCGTATAACATAGCTATAGTTCAGGTTCCTCTTTGCACATGCATCACTTTGCACTTGCTTTCATTAAATGTCATCTGCCATTTAGACGCCCAGTTTCCCAGTCTCATATGGTCCTCTTGTAATTTTTCACAATCCTCTCGCAATTTAACAACTTTGAATAACTTTGTGTCATCAGCAAATTTAATGACCTCACTAGTTACTCCTATCTCTAGGTCATTTATAAATATATTAAAAAGCAGCAGTTCCAGCACAGACCCCTGCGGAACCCCACTATCTACCCTTCTCCATTGAGAATACTGATCATTTAACCCCACTCTCTATTTTCTATCTTTTAACCAGTTTTTAATCTACAATAGAATACAACCTCATATCCCATGACTCTCCAATTTCCTCTGGAATCTTTAATGAGGTACTTTGTTAAATGCCTTTTGAAAATCCAGATATACAGTACTGACTGGCTCACCTTTATCCACACGTTTGTTCACCCCTTCAAAGAATTGTAGTACATTGGTGAAGTAAGATTTCCCTTCACTAAATCCAAGTTGGCTTTGTCTCATTAATCCATGTTTTTGAATATGCTCTGTAATTTAGTTATAATAGACTCTACCATTTTGCCTGGCACCAAACAGAAGAACTCCAGTAAATAAATAGGAAAGACTCATACACCCAAGACCACTCATACAAACAACCTAATAAAAAGTAACATAACAATCTATTACTAAATAAACCAAAAAAAAAAAAAAAAAAAGAAAAGGGGGGGGGGGGGTAATAACAGCAATTCATAAGTTTAAATACAGACGTTTAAGTATCTCATGGGCATTTATGTACAGGAAGTGAGCCTTTTTCAACTGAAGGAGAGCTCTTGAACGAGGGGGCATACGATGAAGTTAAGAGGGAATAGGCTCAGGAGTAATCTAAGAAAGTATTATTTCACAGAAAGTGTGGTGGAGGCATGGAATGGCCTTCCGGTGGAGGTTGTGGAGTCGAGGACTGTGTCAGAATTTAAAAAGGCATGGGATAAGCACGTGGGATCGCTTATGAAAATGAAGAGTTAGGGGTCACAGAGGATGGGCAGACTGGATGGGCCATTTGGCCTTTATCTGCCATCATGTTTCTAAATCCCTCCTAACTCTACGAGAGGGCGACAGCAAACACTATCAAAAAATAATAAGCCTTCAAAAGATGCTTAAAACGTGAAACAGACTGAACTTCACTTAAAGTGCAAAGAATAGTAAGATTCCATGCTACCTACTCAAGGGATAAACAGTGGCGTTACTCATGTCTACCTTAATAGTTTGTAGACTTTTCCTCCAGGAACTTGTCCAAACCTTTTTTAAACACAGATATGTTAACTGTAAATACCACATCCTCTGGCAATGAATTCCAGAGCTTAAGTATTCTTTGCGTGAAAAAATATTTTCTCCTATTTATTTTAAAAGTATTACCACATAACTACCCATTCCACTCCAGTCAGGATTTTGTAGACCTTTATCATATCTGCTTACTAATTTTGGTTGCCCTTACTTATACCTTTTCTAATTCCGCTACATCATTTTTGAGATGCAGCGATCAGAATTTTATACAATACTCAAGATGAGGTCGTACCATGGAGTGATACAGAAGCATAATGTTCTTTGTTTTATTTTGTATTCCTTTCCTAATAATGCTTAACCTTCTGTTTCATGGGATAAGAAGCAACATGTTATTATGGACTGGAAGTAGGCCATTTAATCCTATTCTTTTCCAGTTTTTGGATCAGTTTCCAAATGAAAAAAAGTAAATACCTAGTGATATGTGTTGGGACTTGTGCTGTTTAAAATATTTATTTATGACCTGGAGAAGAGAACACGGTGAGGTGGTTAAATTTCCAGATGGCACACAATTATGCAAAGTGATCAAAATATAAGGTAACTATGAGGTATTACATGAGGACCTTATGAAACTGAGGGGTCCTTTTACTAAGGCGCAGCAAAAAGTGGCCTGCGGAAGTGTGGGCGTGTGTATTTGGCTCATGCAGGGTCAGTTTTTACTGCATCTGGGAAAAAGGGCTTTTTTTCAACGGGCCGGGAAAAGGGTCTGTGGTAAGCCCTTAATGCCACCCATTGATCTAGCAGTAAGGGCTCATGCACAGTGATCGGTTGGTGTGCACCAACTGCCGATTAACATCAGAAACACCGAGTGCGGTAGGAAATAAAAAATTAATTTGTCACGGCATTATGGTTGCATGCCAAATCCAAAATTACCACCAGGGGTATGCACTAGCCTGGCGGTAGTCTCATTTTGCGTGCGAAGAGCCTACCGCACCTTTGTAAAAGGACCCCTGACTATCTAAATGAAGACAAGAACATACAAGGAAAAAATCCAGACAATGCTGGGGCCCATACTAGGAATTATCACTCAACAAACAGATCTCGCAATCACTATGGATGCTACTATGAAATCCTCACTCAAGTTTGTGGCAGTGGCTATAAAAAGGAAATAAAATGCTAATGTGACTCCTTATTGCCTGGATTAGACCAAGGAGGGTTATTTTACTTAGAATATATTAATTTTGTTGATGGGTCCAGATTAGGACTAGCCATCACTGGGAGGCCGTTAGCAAATGCAAAAACAATCCATTCTCCATTGTCACTCAATAACTCAGTCCAGGCCAGAACTGGGTTTCTATACTAAAACAATTTACTTAAAATAGAGTCTTTAAACAAAGGGGACAAAAATAGTAATAACAGTAGTACAGGTAATGAGCAAAAAATAAGTCACTTATTTCTCCCAGGACTCTCCTCAGTCAATATTCAGCCAGCAGTGCTCATTTGTTTTTTTTTAAACACTGACTGCCATGAGAAGAATTAGGCCCCAATATTCAATACTGTCCATGTCTGAGCACCGGCATTGAATATCTGGGGTGTTTTCCAGGTGGTATGTTAGAAAATTGTCTATACTTTTTCACTTTCTTCATTGCTGGCTCAGCTTCTACAGAGGAGTGAGACAGCTGCTCAGTTCAATTTTTCTAGCAAAAAAAGGTGCTGGTACTCAAATGCCAGGCCACCCTTCAGGGGTGGGGTGATCACTGAGGGACTCACCCCACAATAGCCAGGCCCCCTGCAACCAGTCACAGGAATCTATGACAAGGCAGAATTGGTGTGTTGAGCCTGAGCTCTTTCATTAAAACTTGTGGTCCATGAGTCAATTTTAGCAGACACTGGAAAAGGTGCCGGTACTCAGTACCCTCTCAAAGAAAGCCCTGCAGCTGCAAAACAGTGACTACTAGTGTCTGCCACATGCAAAGTTGTTGTTCATGCAGAAGGCCATGGACAGAGATCGCCCTTGTGGCCTTTGGAGCCTCTATGAATTTTAACAACCTACGAACATCAGATTGAGGTTTTGCTTCCTGCTGGAGAGGCACGGGAAGCTCTCATTACATGTGTTGTACTAATCTTAGGTAAGAGATGTTTTCCTAAGAAGAGTCATTCTAAGGTAGAAGAGGAGAATGGTCAAAGGGAAGCCCAACCATGAAATCTTCCTCATCAGAAAATGATTGTCCTTGGAAGAAATCTGAATCTGGGAAGTCTTCAAGGCCACTTGGGAGTCCTCTAATCTCAGGGATGAAGTTAGCAGCAAATATCCCTCTTGTATTTCAGAATACAAGAGGGAGACTATGTACTGAGAGGCCTGTGCTATGTCCCGCTCCTAATATTTTAACTTCAGGGAGACATTTATAATATCTCTTAAAAAGTCATTGAAAATTTGCAAGAAAAAATGTGGTTGGTCAGATAGAAATAGATGTTGTTAGAGTCACGTTTTCAGACTTGTCATTTCATAGGTGAAGAATAGGAAGCACTCTGCAGCTTTATTGGTGAGCAGGAGGATTATGAAGGATCAGGGCTGGAAAAATCACTGTGCTATAAAATTAGCTAAATATGATCTACAATTCATTGAAGAACATGATACTCTTGGAACTAAAGGTGACGAATAAACCTCTGTACCCTGGATGAGGTTTCTTGTTCAGCACAGAATGTGCAGCAGGGGCTTGCTTGCTTAATCTAGCTTTTTGATGAGACCCCTGCACCAAGACTCACGGTGCTTCTTGCCAACTTCAAGAGACAGCTTAGATACAGCCTTCTACTTGGACTTATGTGTCTGTGTCTGAGACAATTGCACATTAGGTCAGGATACCTCTTTTGAAAGTTGCACTGGACTGGAGCAGGCATGATTCTGTAACTTGGTGATTAGACTTCTGAAGTCATTGAGCAGAGTGGTGGAAACTATATTGTCAAATGAGGATCTATCAGAATGTGCAGAATCCACTATCTTTGTGCGAACGTCTTGTCTTCCTTCTTTGCCAGCAGCCCCTTCATTATTTTTATGATCACTATGAAGCAGAGATGGCTCCAAGTCCTTGGAAACATTATCCCAGAATGCTTGCATTCAGTCTAGATGTGCTTGAAGCCCAAACATTTGAGACATCAGTTTTGAATGTCAAAGTTCTTGATCTTTCTTTCATACTTAAGGCATGGCTTGAAGATGGGCTTAATCTGAGTCTCAACATTTGAAAAGCTAAGAAAATAATAAACTAAATTGGAAGGTTTATGAATTTATGTTTAACTAAATTCAAAATATCAGAAAAATTATAAATATGGAGAGCTTTGTTTTCACATCCATTTGGCAAACCAGAAAAAAGCAAAACTGAGGGACTAAGGAAATCACTGCACACAAGAAGGGTTGTGTATACTCAGAAATATACAATAGGTCTGAGCTGTGCGTGAGCTGTTCCATCAAGGATCCGGCACCCCAACATAATAGACCTCACCATACAAAAAAAAACCCACAAAATACCCCAACAAAACAGACTAAAACCAAAACAGACCATGACAAAAAAAACCCTCCCCAAAAAAAAAACCTATAAAAAAAAACCCCACAACAAAACAGATTTATGATTCTCACTAGATACCAAGTGTGGATAGTGAAGTCAAGCCGTAGGCAGGTGCAAGGACTTTCAAGTGACAAGCCGTGGATTTTCTCAGTAATTTATGGCTCCTCCACTTCTTTGTACCCTTCAAATTCATACTGTTCAAAATAAATCTATTCATCAGGCCCTTTTGTTGGGAGTCTATTTTGTCAGGGACTTCTATGTCGGGAACTTTTTTTGTTTGGTGCTTTTTTGTCTGGTTTCTTTTGACGGGTGCTCAAGGATCCATACAGTGACATTATCCAAGTCTGTCTGATTATATTTTGCTTATTTACATAAAGTAATGTATATATTTTAAATTTGACTCTGGCCAGCTAAAGTCTTCCTCTTGCACTTAGACGGCAGCAAATCTTACCACAATACTACAAATATGAATCCCACACTATTCATAGTGCTACAAGAATAAAAATAAACAAAAATGACTAATTTAGGAGGAAAGACCTCAGTGGCCACATATACCAAAAGCGTCAAAAATTGATCCAAGGAATATGGTAAGCCTCACAATAGCTCCACCAACATTGGTCAAGAAAACCTCCTCTATCAATACTTTTAATATATAACACCACAACTTATAACTTTAAGTAGTAAACAGCATAAATTCCCAGAATTAAGGCTCAATTGAATGGCAACTTCTCTCTTAAGGTTTTTGTTTATATTTAGACCGGAAGCACAGTGAATAATGTGGGATTCATAATTATTAGGGCTGCACATTTTAACGCAATAACCCCGTTTACTAAACAGCACTAGTGGCTGCCGGTGTGCTAATGCCGACACAGCCCATTCATGCAAGTTAATGTCTCTCCCCCACATCTGCAAACACCCAGCATTGCTCTACCCACATTTCTTCTTACCTCTCCGGCATTCTCCTCTCCTCTGCAGCTCCATCTCCCTGCTCCTCAAAGTCGCTGCATTCAAAGCACACCGCATGTTACCCGGCTCCAAGCCTCTCTCTGAAGGAAGTTCTGTAAGAGGAGGCAGGACTTCTTCCTGCTACAGAGAGGCTTCGGCATAGGTGACACAGCATGCTTTCACTGCAGCAGCTGTGAGGAGCATGGAGAAGGAGATGCAGAGGAGAGGGGGCTGCCGAAGTGCCGGAGAGGTAAGAAGAGGTGCCATTGCCAGCAGGAAAAAAAAGGGAGAAAGAGGGTGGGGTGCGAAAGCAGTGGCAAGAGAAAGAGGAGAAGAGCCAGAGATGCAGGGGGAGGGGGACCACAGCAGGAGAAAGAGAAGAGTGAGAGACGCAGGAGAAGGGTGCTAGAGATAGAGAGAAATAGATGTGGTGGGGGGGGGGGGGGGGCAGAGAGTTAAGAAGAGGTGCCAGGAGAAAAAAAAAAAGGAAGAGAGAGAAAAAAGATGGGGACCATGGGGGGTGGGGTGGAGAGGGACCGATGCTAGAAATAGGGGCTGGAAGAATCAAAGAAGGGAGATGGTGCCCATAGAAGGAAGGGGTGTAAAAACAGAAGGTAGAAAATGGTGATCATGGATGGAGGGAAGGGAGGTGATGGAATCAAAGTTACTGGATGAATGTTTAGGATCAATTAAAAAAAAATGTAAACAACTATGGGGCTCATTTTCAAAGCTCTTAGACTTACAAAGTTCCACTGGTCACTATCAGGGGCATTTTCGAAAGAGAAAGGGCGCCCATCTTCCGACACAAATTGGGAGATGGGCGTCCTTCTCTCATGGGAGCCCAAATCGGCATAATCGAAAGCCAATTTTGGGCGCCCTCAATGACAGTCCGTCGCGGGGACGACCAAAGTTCATGGGGGCGTGTTGGAGGCGTAGCGAAGGCAGGACTGGGGCGTGCTTAAGAGATGGGCGTCCTTGGCCGATAATGGAAAAAAGAAGGGTGTCCCTGACAAGCATTTGGTCGACTTTTTTTCACGACCAAGCCTCAAAAATGTGCCCGAAATGACCAAATGACCACCGGAGGGAATCGGGGATGACCTCCCCTTACTCTCCCAGTGGTCACCAACCCCCTCCCATCCTAAAAGAAAATTTTTTAAATTTTTTTTGCAAGCCTCTATGCCAGCCTTAAATGTCATACCCAGCTCCATTACAGCAGTATGCAGGTCCCTGGAGCAGTTTTAGTGGGTGCAGTGCACTTCAGGTAGGCGGACCCAGGCCCATCCCCCCACACCTGTTACACTTGTGCTGGTAAATGTGAGCCCTTCAAAACCTACCCGAGACCCACTGTACCCACATCTAGGTGTCCCTCTTCACTCCTTAGTGCTATGGTAGTGGTGTACAGTTGTGGGGAGTGGGTTTTGGGGGGCTCTGCAACGAAGGTAAGGGAGCTATGCACCTGGGAGCAATTTGTGAAGTCCACTGCAGTGCCCCCTAGGGTGCCTGGCTGGTGTCCTGGCATGTCAGGGGGACCAGTATACTACGAATGCTGGCTCCTCCCATGACCAAATGCCTTGGATTTGGGCATTTTTGAGATGGGCGTCCTCAGTTTCCATTATCGCCGAAAACCGGGGACGACCATCTCTAAGGTCGACCTTCTCAACATTTAGGTTGACCATCTCTAAGGTCGACCTAAATGTTGAGATTTGGGCGTCCCTGACCGTATTATTGAAACGAAAGATGGACGCCCATCTTGTTTCGATAATAGCGGTTTCCCCGCCCCTTCACGGGGCCGTCCTGCGGGGACGCCCTCAGGAAAACTTGGGTGCTTATGCCCCTCCACGTAACTTTGTAAGTCTAAATGCTTTGAAAACACGCCCCCACATGTACATGCTAAATTTATTTTTACATTTGTATCATGTGATTGTGCAATTAAAATTTTTAATCGATGGACAGCCCTAATATTCATAGTATTGTGTAGCACATTTAATTTTTGAGTCCCTGCTTTCCATCAGTGGTGGTTTTTCTTATCAAATCTTATCACACATACCCAACACTCATCAAAAGGCAGGAAGTTTCCAATGCCAACAGTGCAGAGGCATTGGTACATGCAGGGCGCTTGGGTTGAATTGTGGGATTTCCTGTACAGCGCTGCGCAACCTTGGTAGCGCTTTAGAAATGTTAAATAGTAGTAGTAGTAGTTCTGAGACTGCATTACATTTACTGTAGGTATACATATTAAATTGCCCCTCTGTTCCAAGCAGAAATTCTTTGGCTCTTGAAAAGCAAGTGAACTGCTATGGAAGCCAGAAAGTACAGAAATATATTCTCTTTATCTCTTTTCTTAAACATCTGCCACAAGCTCCCCTCTCTCACTGGTGGTTTGTTTACAAATCATCAGAGGCACAGTGATGGGTGAAATAGGCAGTTCTGTAATACACTGGAGATTTTTTTTTTATACGTTCCTATTAGAAACGTTGGGATAATAAAAGCATCAAGGGAATGTGCAGACATCTGATGATACATCCCTTCCTTTATATGCTTTCCAAGAAATGGAATTATATAAATGGGTCAATGTTTGTCTGCGTGTTCACACAACAACTTTCTTTAAAAAAAAAAAAGGGACAGAAATTCATCAAATCTCATAAGAATTCAAAAATCAGAACAGAAAAAAAAAGCCCCCATGGCTTTCTATGGAAACTGTGTAACTATTGGAAAGTTGACCACTGCTCCGTTCCAAATGTGCCCTCTAGCAACTCAGGCAGATACAGACAGGGGAAAACAAATGAACCAACTGGCAAAGGCTAAGAACCTAAGTATAGCCGTACATGGTCAAACCGATGGTACATTTAGCCCAGTATCCTGCTTCCAACAGTGGCCAACCTAGGCCACAAATGCCTGGCACAATCACAAAGAGTAGCCAGATCCCATGCTACTGATCCCTATGTCTATTTTAATAGCAGACTATGGGCTTTTCCTCCAGAACTTGTCCAAACCTTTTTTTAAACCCAGATATGCTGACTGCTATTTCCACATCCTCCAGCAATGAGTTCCAGAGCTCAACTATTCGTTGAGTGAAAAAATATCTCATCCCAGGTATCAAAATGGTACTGACTCCTAGTGGTATTCCTGTGGTACTATCACTTGTGGTCAGCTTTTTATATTGCCCTTATGTGAAAGGCTGACCCCTAGTGGTAGTAAATGTGGGGACTTGAAAGTGTGGGGGAGGTGGCTTTAAAGATTTCTTCTGAAACGTGCAAAATAGAAGTAGAAATACACAGACAAAAACTGAATTACTCACTCTATTATCCACTCTGGCCTCATCCCTTCCCAATCAGTCTTCTGCAGACAAGTCAGAAGACAGAAAACAGGCAGGGAGAGTCTGTATCATGCAGTACAATAGCTCTTCTCTGCCTCTGCTATTCCAGCATCAATAGCTCTCCCTCCTATTCCCTGTATTGCAGGTTAAACTCTGGTAACAAAGCTGAAAGCTAGCTACTTAATTAGATTGTAAGCTCTATCGAGCAGGGACTGTCTCTTCATGTTCAAGTGTACAGCGCTGCGTACATCTAGTAGCGCTACAGAAATGATAAATAATAATAATACTTCGGTACTGTCAGAGATGTAGACATAAATAAGCCCATTTTAGACTGGAGAAGGGAATAGAGATGTCCATGTCAGGATGTGTTCAAATTCTTCCTGTATTTGGAATAAGGCTCTGGTGAACATGAAAACGTTTGAAAAATACATATAAGGTCGAGCAGGGGCCACAGTATATTTGCCTGTATATTCAGCAGAAGCTGTGATGTTATAAAAATCCACATGAAAAAAACAAATGCCTAAAGCTCTTCAGTGAGCATTGCTGTAGCCAGGAACTGAAGCAGTGGGCCCACTTTTTCCAGAAAGGGACCAGTAGTGGGATAGGTAACCCACCCCCACATCCCTGCAATACACAATCACACCTCAGCCCCTGCTCAGACACACCCCAAGTCTTACCAGGGGTCTCTCTGGTTTCTAGCAGGGACAAGAACAATCCTTGGACACTCCAGCCCCATCAGTGCACATATTCGAAATGGTGTCTCTGACCCACTAATAGTAGTCATGTGGTAGGGATCAAGTGGCTTTAAATCTGTACATCCCAGGGATATACTCATGCAAATATGGGAGAATGCTATATATGGCGCCAAAATTAAGGGCTACTTTGGCGCAGAGAAGAGTTCTAACAGATGCAAAGCGCTGAAATGGGGCAAAAACGGCAGACCCGTGCGAAGACACTCTTAGGTGCCCACTTACAGAATAGTGCCTAAGTGTCTCTGCATGGATTTGCAAAGGGGGCTTGGCCATGGGAGGTCAGGGGTGTTCCCTTAAAATGCACACAGTGTTTTAGAATACCACGGATCTGTGTCCAACTTGAGTGTCGGGATTCATACATGGCTTCAGTTGGTGTAACTCCTCGTGCCCGAAGTTGAGCATACATCCCAGCATTATGTGCTATTCTATAAAGGGTGCCAATCCCGGAATGCCCATTACAGAATACCGTTCAGTGCCGATATTTTTTGGCACTGAAATTTGAGTGCCATTTACTGAATCCAGCCCACAGTGTTTTTCTAAAATCATTATTTGCTGCATGCGCATGCAATCTAGACATGCAAAATTTGATATAAACCTATCTAGATGGTTCTAAAATGACCTCCAAAGTGACTAAAACCATTTTTAAAAAAATCCCCAAAAACTAAACCACAAAAATAAACAAAGTCACTGTGAAAAGCAATGTTTAGTATGGATGCGAAGACAAAGTGATTAAAAGCCCAATGGCTCTTTGAGAGTGTGTGGCTACTGGACCTATTGCTTTGTTGTCACAGCTGCTGTTCTCCTCCCCACACCCAACTGATGGGAATAGAGGGGTCCCAAGCCCCCCCAAGAAGGCTAGAGTGACCTTAATCTGACTCCATCTCTAAATAGCACTAGTACTGGGGTAATCAGGGGGTTGTGAAGTTCTAAGAGAAATTGCCACTGAGAGAGACGCTAGGTCTAAGGAAAAGGTACCAGCCTTATGACAAACTGGAATCAGATTACAAGTTATACAATGCAGTGAAAGATAGCTGCTGGATGCAACAAAAGCATTTGTACTTACAGCCTTTCATCATTAAGTGAAGCCCACAAACCATCATTTAGAATGAAGAGTTTATTTGCATATCAGATTTTAATCAGGTACATTCATCAGACAAATTCTGAATTCAGCTGACCGGAGCTCTGCTGCTTCCGAGGCGTTGGGGACGGACTCCGAAATTAAGCCCAAATCACCCTTCTTTTATACTCTCATCTCTCAATAGAAGTCTATGGCAGGACCTATTTTGGGACCTATTTTTTTCAAATATTTCTCAATTTCTTAGATCATACTTTCATATCCGGCCATCTGTACATCTGTACCCAACTCTTTCCGTTCTAGCTATTGCAAGTTATTTCGCAATTTCCTCTTTTGTCAACATGTTTTCTCCTCTGCCAGAACATCTTATTCTTAGCATATCAGTTTCACTTCCCCTTTTTCTATTATCTTATGATCTAAGTTTCATCTTATAGAAAGACAAACTCCATTTTAATAAGTGCTACATTCAATTTGTACCTGATTTTGTTAAGACTCATCTATAAGGCCATTAGTAGGTTATCAGGCCTAGTCAGTGCTTTTCAGCTGTACAAAGCTATGTAGCTTGGCCCACCACTATTCCAGTGGATAGATCTTAAACTAGAACGCATATTAACTTACAGGAAAAGCAAGTCCTTGCTCAGCCAGTCATAGATTTTTAAACCTAGCTGGTATTTTTACAGCCTGAGTCCTAAAATCTGGCCTTCCACCCTTCCGGTGGGCATCCAGTGAGGGCCTCTTGCTGTAGTATAATTATACATTCCCCACTTGTCACCCCCTCTGGAGAGGGGTGACACAAAGCTCGTCAAGCTCGTCATCATCCATTCCAGAAGGTGGCAAGCTATCAAACGAGAGGGGGAGTTTTGGTCTTACAAATTGATAGAAGGTATGGTGCAAGACAGGAAACTTCATTCTTAGGTGGTATATTTTTGGGCATATGGAATTCCCTTTATATTACCCAACCCCTTGGGCTTAATCCTGATGTCATCTCTCTTGAGACTTACTCAAACCTGTAGTGAGAAAGGTTTTATGAATGGAACAAATCCATGAGTTCATCTACAAAATCCCATGAAGTATAGGTATGCGGGTAATAGCAATTTCAGGTGGATCATACTAATAAATACTTTCAGGTCTTTCTATGGCTTCTATTATATCTGTTGCATAGCGCATGGGGAGATAATCTAATGTATCTGTCTCAGTGGTCTTGGGAAGGAACAGTGGTTTTGATTAAGCATTGTTATGGGCTCAACAAATATACGGTTAGTATTCAGATTGTAGGCTGTTTAAGGTTGTAGGTATTCAGAATCCTTAAACAGGTATGAGGTTGTCTTATACAGCAAAAAGGGTCAATCCTAGGAAAATTTATATTTAACAAAGGTCATGCATGGAACTTGACATATGTATAATGACCTGGAAGTATGGGAAGCATTTTATATATCCTTTACCCCACTTGGAGCTTAGTCAAACCTACAGAAAGACATGCAACTTAAGTAAGCCTACACCAAAGTTAAACAATTGCATAACAGGTTGATACTAACAGGGTTTACATCTACATTATGATATCATAGCCAGTATTAGGGTTTGATGTTACCCTTGTATCTGAGCAATGTCAACTTCAATTTAAATTACATAAACAGAAATAACGGGAAAACTGTTAGAAAAGCAATTAGAACAATAAAGGAAATAATGGGAAAATAAAAATAAAACCTTTTCAATATCTAGACAGGATTACTGCTAAACTGAAAATAAAACGAAATATGAATCTATAATGTCCATAAACAGCAACAGTAAATCTCAAATGAAGTATCAGTTCTAAAGTCTCTTTCATCGATCATGGTTGAGGCGGTGGAAGCGTTGAAGAATCTGGACGGAATTCTGGAAGATCTAACAGGGCTGGATTTTCAGGCTGGCCTGCTGAAGGAAGTGGCCAGACTTGAGATGGTTAGGCTGGTAACATCTGGTTCTGCGGCTGAGTAAACCCGTATATCTTTCACATGGACCCAAAACCTGTGGTCCAGTAGTTTGCAAGGTGTAAAGATTATTGCCACAACCTTGGGGGATCTAACATCATTTGGGCCTGGATAGATCTTGAAGACTTACTTGTGGTGTACAAACTTGGATCCTTCCATGTCTTTATTCTAGGCATGCACCATCATAATTAGTCCATAATCAGAAATGAAAGACAAGGTAAACATGGAGAAAACAGTGCTAATGAAGTGCAAAAGCAAAAGGGAAACCAATTTACATAAATAGCAATAGTATATATGAAAGTATATCTCCTGATTGGTAGGGGTCAACTGCAACCCTCTTAATACTAGGAATTGGGATCTATATAATATATCCCCACTTCTGGCTTGCATAATGTGCGAGACAGATTGGTAATTTTTACGAAGACATGATCAAATAACAATGGTTAAGTATATGGAACAAAAGAAAAGAGTAAAAATTAAAATTTAGAGATGATGTTGATTGTTCAAGTTATTGAGGTATGGAGGGTCAGGATTATGGTGCACAAAAATAGTCAATGCATTGAAATCGATCGCCAATAGGTATGGAATCTTCACCTGCGATGACTAACATTCACCAAGGGTTGAGCCCTCAGCTGCAGGAGGCCAGCAGGACTTACGAGTTAGATGATTCAGAAAGAAGGGTAGAGGCCTCTGGTGCCCTAGAGGACTACCTACTCTATCCAATGCTTATGATGGCTCTGCATACACCCTCCACCTCCATATACTCCCACAAACACATACCCAAAACCCTACACACTTCTATGTATTTCAAATCTCACACAAATTTCATCACACGTTTCCCATAAACATACTGTACTTCAGCACATACCCCCACACATCACATCTAGCACTCCCACACATATATGCTACCCATCACACACTCCCTAACACATTGTTCCAACCCTACACACACATACCTGCCACCAGCACATCAACACAAGCCTGCACCCCCCCCCCCAAGACATACATACACACATATACCTCTTTCATATGCACACATTTCCAGCCACTCAGGCCTTCCCACCCCACTCACATTCTACATATACACCATCATCCAACCCCCCAAACAATATTTTCCTCAAATCCATACTGAAAAGCATTCTTAAAGCCTTCTCTCTCTTGGCTTTCCCTTCTTGTTTGTTAAATAAATTTGCAAATGGTTATTACTATTAATCACTGGCAAGGCAATCTTCAAAATACTTTACGGTATCTAACGGCAGAGAACCTTTAAAAATGCTCTTCATAATGTGCTCTGACCCTCGTAAAATTACAACAAAAATTACCCATTTTCCTATGGGAAAGAAAAAGAAACAGGGATTCTATGTGTCAGTGTTGTGGAGGTCACAAGAATCTGTGAGCCAGGAAACTCATAGGGGCATTTTCGATATGACGTCTAAGTCCAACTTTGGACGTTTTGCTAAAAGCATCCAAACTTCAAGTGGGGAATATAACCATTTTCAAAACAGAAAAATGTCTTTTTTCTCTTTCAAAAATGGCTATCTGCTAGATGTATTTGTGCTCTGTGCATTTATCTTTTTGGTCCATTTTCGGGAAACAAACACAAGTGAAAAATGCACAAAATCAAGCCACTGGGATGTAGGAGAAGCCAGCATTCTTAGTAGACTGGCCACACAGACATTCCAGGAGAGCAATTGGGCAACCTAGGGGGCACTGCAGTGGACTTCAAATAAATGCTCCCAGATACACATCTCACCATTGCTCCCTTATCTTCTCTGCTGAGCCCCCCCCCCCCAAAACCCACTACCCCCAACTGTACACCACTACAATAGCCATTATGGGTGATGGGGCACCTATATGTTGGTATAGTGGGTTTATGGTGAGTTTTGGAGGGCTCACAGTTTCTACCACAAGTGTAACAGGTAGGAGGAGGTATGGGTCAGGGTTCACCTGTTTGCAGTGCACTGCATCCACCACTAGACTACTCCAGGGACCTGCATGCTGCTCTAATGGACCTGAGTATAACATCTGAGGCTGGCATAGAGGCTGGTAAGTAATGTTTTTAATCACATTTTTTGGGGTGGGGGGTGGGAGGAGGATTAGTGATGACTAGGGGAGTAAGGGAAGGTCATCCCTGATTCCTTCCAGTGGTGATCTGGACATTTAGGGCACTTTTTTGTGGCTTACTCGTTAAAAAAAACATGTCAAGACCAAAACGTCCAACTTGTAGCCCTGGATGTTTTTGCTTTGTTGCATTATGGCAGAAAAATGTCCAAGTGTTAGGAACACCAAGATCCCATCCTAAATCAATCATAAAACAAATCAAGTGAAAATCAGGATTCAACAGAGAAGTGGAGTTAGAACCACAACTATGTGGCAATGCATGTACATAAAAGCACTCTACAGAACTGCAAAATAAAAGTGTTTCCTTCCATGAACACAATCATCTGAAGGCAGAGGACACGACAGATCTAGTATAACCTAACACAGTCCAGTTAATTTCTATTTCAGTAAAGACTGAATGTACTGAACAAAACTGACTGACAACCGTGGGTGGTATAGTCAACCTACCAGTCAACCAGGAGCAAACTGGATACAGAGTGGAGCCACCCTATCAAAAGAGCATATCACAAAGGAGAGTCAAGTAGATGAACAGGCAGAGTAAAGGCAAGACCTGAGATAGGAAGACAGGCATGTTACAGAAGAGTACTTACTAGAGGACAGTGGAAGGCAGCAAATTTTCTGCTAAATGAACAAGTTTACCCTCTGCATTAACTGCTAAATGTGCTATATAAATACTGAATCCAGCAGAGCTCCAAGTCTCATGTAAACAAACATTAGGAGGATGGTATCTCAGCAACAGCATAAGGATGCCCTTCTCTCCACTGCTTGTTTTTCAGACCCTTTTCACGGAACCTTCCTTACCTGAGACACAAGCATGTAAGTACAGCAATATTTGATGCTAAATAGATAATCTGTAACCCAGACTGGTTAGGGGAGCTGCAAGGATCAGGTTAAGGGCCACTGCCCTAAAGTTCCTCTTTAGCAGAGTTTCAGTTGGGACATGTCTTTCTGTGAGTGAACCCATAAGAAACATTTTACGCGTAACCAGAGTATAATGCAAAATCCACATTTTGCTGCAAGCAAGATTCCTGCTTGACTTTTTGTGACAATTCTTTACAGAGCCCATTCAAGCCCATGACCATAGATGTATTGTCCCCAACATCTTATTTACTCGGTGTGACCCATGAATGGATATTCTCAAAGGCAGAGGATATCATGAGTCCATATTGTTGAAAGCTAGCATCAAAGCTAGTGGAAAAGCTGTCATGATGGTGGCAGCAGCAGCAGCAGCAGCGTCATCTTCAGAACAGCAGAACAGGATTAAAACAGCTGGGGGGGGGGCAGTTGGCTGAGGCTGAGACAGGGGCTAGGAGAGGGATGCTACTTAGGGTGCTGGGGCTGGAAGGGGTCCGATGCTGGGGTTGGGAGAACACGGCACAGCCTGTGAAAAGGAGTCTACATGGTGGAGCTGGGGCTCAGGTTCCGTGAAAGAGGGGGTGGAAGAAAGGGGCTGATGATGATGCTGGCAGATTCTGGGGAAGTGAGGGAAAGAAGAAAAGATATGGGGAGAGGAGGGAACATGCCATATACAGAGGAAGGTAGAAAGGAAGAAGCAGAGGGATGGATGCTGGGCTAAGTAGGAGGAAAGATATGGTCATGTATTGGAGAAGGAAGCAGATGCTGGAGAAGGGAGGTGACAGGGGCACTGGATACTGGGAAAAGAGACAAGAGGGCAGATACTGTGGATACAGGAAGAGGGGAGAGTAGGGATTCAGATTCAGGCAGATCAGAAAAACAGACTAAAGGGTCCTTTTACAAAGGCGCAATAGTGTTTTTAGCACGAGCTAAAAATAAGCACAAACTAAACATTAGCGACATCCATATATTTCTATAGGCATCTCTAGCGTTTAGTGCACGCTAATCATTAGAACACACTAAAACCACTAGTGCGCCTTTGTAAAAGATCCCCTATAAGAGCTGATTGTATAATGGGAGTATATATGGAACTTGGGCTTGGAAGGGATTGTGAAGTAATGGCTCAGGGACTGGGTAAGGTGAAAGAGTGAGTTTTAGGTGGTGGGATAGTGTGGACTAAGAAACTGAGCAGGGGATTAGGAGGGCAACAGGGACTAGATGAAAGGAATAATTAGGGGCTGTGAGAGGGAGTGTAGAAAGACCTGGAGGGGTTGGGAGTAGAGAGTTGCACGGGGACAGAAATCTTACCCATCCCCGCCCGTCCCTGCTAGAATCTCACCCATCCCCACCCGTCCCCACTGGAATCTTACCTATCCCCACCCATCCCCGCAAAAATTTAATCCATCCCAACCCGTCCCCACCCGTCCCCGCAAGAATTTAACCCATCCCCGCAAGAATTTAATGGTACATAAAAGAAAATTCTGGTCAGCTCCCTCAGTCTCTCTCTGGATTTGAGCCACATCACTGTAGGCAAGGAAGGAATGGAAGCTTAAACTTAGAACATTCTGGTGTGCACATGTAAGATTTGTCTCTGATTTTTGGCACTGTGTGCTGAGAGGTCACCACATGCACGTGCCAGTAGGTCAGGTGACATCCAATGCTCTTGCCTGTGTCAGAGCTGAGGTCTGCGCATCAGCCCGAGAGCAAAGAGGATTAATTGTAACATAGTGACAGCAAATAAAGACCTGAATGGTCCATCCAGTCTGCCCAATAATCACACATTATCAATCCATGATTAAATCAACGAGTGTGATATTATATACTTTTCTTCCGTGTTTCTGGAACATAGACCATAGAAGTCTATCTGGCCCTATCCTTATGTTCCAACTGCTGGAGTTCTCGCTGAAGCCCACTCCAGTCTATTCATCTTCTCATTTGTGGGATACAGACTGCAAAAATCTGTCCAGCACTGTCCTTATGTTCCAGCTACTGAAGTTGCTGTCTAAGCCCTTTCTAGCCCATCCTAAACCAGACTGCCATATATTAGACACAGACCATACAAGTCTTCCCGGTATCGGTCCTAGTTAATCACAGCCAGAGTCACCATCTAAGCGTCACTTGACACATCCACACACATGCAGCCATTTAAGGTTAGGATTTTTATAACTTCCATTTTCTAATTAGAGATCCTCTGTGTTCAACCAAGCCTTTTTGAATTCCTTCATCATTTGTGTCTCTACCACCTCCTTAACGGAAGACTTTACACATTTGTGCTGTTAAAGCAAGGAGGAAGAGGAGGAGGAGGAGACAGCATTCAAGGTACTCGGTAGATGAGAGGCTGATGCAGTGCAGCTTATACTTCCACGGGAACCCCACAGAACTGCTTCCATCCCCGCGGGAACCCCGCAGAACTGTTTCCATCCCCACAGGAACCCCGCAGGACCTGCTTCCGTCCCTGCGGGAATCCCGCGGGATTCCCGCGAACCCCGTCCCCGTGCAGCTCTCTAGTTGGGAGGCAGCTGAACTGTACAGGTGGCTATGGAGAGGGTACAGGCCTTTGAAGGAGGTGAGAGAGGGTGGGAATGGGAGTCTGGGTTGGGGCAAGACCTAAAGAAAGGGACAGGAGGTGGAGAGAGGATGAGTGGCTGGAAATATGCTGGGGAGGGAACAAGATTCAGAGGAAGGCAGATGAGGCTGGAGAGGAGGTGAGTACAGAGGGTGGAAATGAGAGACTAGGTAGGAAGAAGAGGACTAGGAAATAGAAAACTGCCAAGCAGGTAAAAGATGGAGAGAGAGAGAGTTATAAAACTGGATGAGGGAGTAGGAGGAATAAAACCTAGCCATAGGTAGATAAAAAAAGGCAAATGAGAGAAATAGAGAAAAAAGACTAAACAGAAGGCTCATTCTCAAAGATAGGTATGGGAGAGGAAGGGAAGAAATTAAGAGTATGGAAAAAAAATGGAAATGAAATCCTAAGAAAGGACTTAGAAAAATAAAAAAAACAAAAAGAGAGAGTCATAAAGAGGAAGCAGGACCAGCCCAATGGGGAAAAAATGATAAGAGAGCAACAACAAAAATGCTATTTTTAGTTTTTAGAGAATGAAATGTGTCCACTTTGAACATGAGAATTTCTTTGTATTTTGTTCAGTACAGGAGGAAATGAATTTGTTCCTTTCTTCAGTGTTCCACAGTTACAGAGTCTGATCTCTTGGGGTTTCCATTTCATTTTCATCTGCATATTTATTTTTACTTTGCAATTTTTTTATTCTTCACTGGGTGATGGCCTGTATTTTCCATGTGCAACCGAGATTCTGTGTAGGAATCGGTTACATTCTGGCTTGTTCTCTTTTCCCAACTGGAAGCGTACTTTGCAGTGTTGACTTTTCATAAGTAGGGTTGGTGCAGTTGAGATCTTGGTCTTGGTGTTGGCCTGGTATGGTAAGCTTCTGAGTCACTGACTGCAAGTTTGTGTATTACTTGAAACAGTGTGTTGCAGTGGACGGGAACTGTATTGCTGTCACTGATTAAACACCAGAATTTGAACAGATTCTGTTTTGTATATTGACTTGAAACATCCTGCTTCTGCTCCCCATATATTGTTTGACCTGGGAATTTCCATGTGAATGGTTATACCCTCAGAGGGTAATTTTATAACAGGCTGTCTAGGTTGAGAGGGAACAACAATATCTCCCCTGTGGCCTATTTTATAAATGTCTATGGGCCCTGTTTACTAAGCCGCGATGTATCCGTGTAAACTTTTTAATGCATGCTAAAAATTAGCACGTGCTAACACTAGAGACACCCATAGGAATATAATGGGTGTCTTATCGTTAGCGCGCCTACAGCACAGCTTAGTAAACAGGGCCCAATGTGTCTTTATACATTACATTTATGCCTGCTTCAAAGTATGCATATAACCACTACTCTACTGGCACCCCATCTCCTGAACATGCCTACAACACAAGTCATATAAAAGTAAGCACCTTCTTAACATTGCACATACTTTTACATGCATAAAACCTGACACAATTTTATAAAAGCCTTTTGAGTAAAAAAGGGTTTTACAAGTGAAAAAAAGATGATAAAATTACTAAATGATTTACATAAAAAATGTATGTTGAGTGACAAATTAAATTATAATCATAATGGGCTGAAATATAATCAGAAGTGGTCAATCAGAGAGCTACTTGGCTTAACTGGAGCTCGGTTTGCATTTCCACTTCAACAGCAGACTAATGCCCAGACCTGCTTGCTCTCTCTTCCTTTTGGCTGTGACTGGAGTTTGCCAGGTGCTACGCCTGGACTCAGTGGAGCAGTAAGGAGCTTTCAGGAGGAAAGGTACAGAGTCTGTGGCAACAGCACCAGAAGTTGAAAAAGCTCTCATTTATGAAGGGACAGAGAGCTCTGGTATATAAATTCCCAAACAATAGGTAAGCATTTCTCATTGAATGATTCCTAACATTTGTGTGGCTCATCCCATAAGACTGGCCTCAAGATGAGGGTACAAAAGCAAAAAAGGGCTCACTAACAATGTGTACTTCCTTTTTTCTGCTAGTTATGCCTCTCCCTACGCATCCAGGCATTCGTCTGGCTCTAGCAATTGTCTTGTCACATTGTATTGCTTTCTTGAGATCACTGGGCACTATCATCCCAAGATCTCCCTCCTTTATCAGTGCACATCAGCTCCTCATCGGCCATCATGTACCTTTCCTTCAGCCTTCTATACACCTAAGGACAATTCTGAACTTTTTTTTGTATTGAATTTTAATTATGGGTCATTCCATGTCAAGTGGTCTGGTGGTCCCTGCGCAACCATCACGGATTTCAATGAAATTTTCTGTGAACATTCATACATGTCCCCAATGAACATTGGTAAAGTTTTACGTTCGCCGATGCCATATGTGCTGAGATATAGTAATCTGTTTGACCCCATACTACAGCCTTCGCGCAGGGACCACCAGACCACTCGACATGGAATGACATGCAGAAAATAATTTTTAAACAAAAGTCTTATAATAAATTTAGGGGTCTTTTATTAAGGTGCACCAGTGTTTTTAGCTCATGCTAAAAATCAGCTGGCAATAAACGCTGAGATGCCCATTATATTACTTTGGGCATCTCAGTGTTTAGTGCCAGCTGAATTTTACAGCGAGCTAAAAATACTACTGCACCTTAGTAAAAGACTCCCTTAGAAAGTAATGGCAGAAGATTGCGTTAGTTGTTAAGGTAGCAGTCAATAGATTTTACAATGAGGTGAAGGAAGCAATTAGAGCTATAAGAAATCCTTCAGAAAATGGAAGACGGATCCAACTGAAAATAATAGAAACAGCATAAGGAATGGCAAGTGAAATGCAAAGCACTGATAATGAAGGCAAAGAGGGACTTTGAAAAAATGATTGCGTTGGAGGTAAAACCACAAAGTAAAAAACATTTTTTTAGGTATATTAAAAGCAAGAAGCCGGCAAAAGAATCAGTTGGACCGCTAGATGACCGAGGGGTAAAAGGGCACTCAGGGAAGACAAAGCCATAGCGAAGAGATTAAATTAATTCTTTACTTTGGTCTTCACAGAGTAAGATTTGGGAGAGATACTGGTGCCAGAAAGATATTCAAAGTTGATGAGTTGGAGAAACTGAATGAAATCTCTTTAAACCTGGAAGATAAAATTGCACAATTTGAAAAACTGAAGAGTAGCAAATTGACTGGACCGGATGGTATTCATCCCAGAGTACTGACAGAATTGAAAAATGAACTTGTGGAACTATTGTTATTAATATGTAATTTATCTTCAAAATTAAGCATGGTATCTTAAGATCGGAGGGTGGCCAATGTAATGCCAATTTTTAAAAGAGGTTCCAGAGGTGATCCGGGAAATTATAGACCGGCGAGCATGATGTCAGTGTCAGACAAAATGGTAGAAACTATTATAAAGAACAAAATTACAGAGCATATTCAAACACACGGATTAATGAGACAAAGCCAACATAGATCTAGTGAATGGAAATCTTGCCTCATCAATCTATTACATTTCTTTGAAGGGGTGAACAAACATGTGGATAAAGTTGAGCCAGTCGATATTGTGTATCTGGATTTTCAAAAGGCATTTGACAAAGTACCTCATGAAAGACTCCAGAGGAAATTGGAGAGTCATAGGATAGGAGGTAGTGTTCTATTGTGGATTAAAAACTGGTAAAAAGATAGAAAACAGAGAGTAGGGTTAAATGGTCAGTATTCTCAATGGAGAAGGGTAGATAGTGGGGTTTCCCCAGGGGTCTGTGCTGGTACCGTTGCTTTTTAACATATTTATAAATGATCTAGAGATGGGAGTAACTAGTGAGGTAATTAAATTTGCTGACGACACAAAGTTATTCAAAGTAGTTAAATCGCAAGAGGATTCTGAAAAATTACAAGAGAACCTTACAAGACTGGGAGACTGGGCATCCAAATGGCAAATGACATTTAATGTGAGAAAGTGCAAAGTGTTGCATGTGGAAAGTGGAACCTGAACTATAGCTAAATAATGCAAGGTTCCACATTAGGAGTCACAGACCAGGAAAGGAATCTAGGTATCATCGTTGATGATACAGTGAAGCCTTCTGCTCAGTATGCAATTGCAGCTAAGAAAGCAAATAGAATGTTAGATATTATTAGGAAAGGAATGGAAAACAAAAATGAGACGTAATAATGCCTTTTATTGCTCCATGGTGCGACCGCACCTCAAAATTTGTGTGTAATTCTGGTCACCGCATCTCAAAAAAGATATAGTGGAATTAGAAAAGGTACAGAGAAGGGTGACGGAAATGATAAAGGGGATGGGACGACTTTCCTATGAGGAAAGGCAAAAGTAGCTAGGCTCTTCAGCTTGGAGAAAAGACGGCTGAGGGGAGATATGATAGTGTTCAATAAAATAATGAATGGAATGGGTAGACGTGAATCGCTTATTTACTCTTTCCAAAAATACTACGACTAGGGAGCATGAAATGAAGCTACAAAGTAACAAATTTATAACGAATCAGAGAAAATATTTCTTCACTCAGCGTGCAATTAAACTGTGGAATTCGTTGCCAGAAAATGTAGTGAAAGCAGTTAGATTAGCAGGGTTTAAAAAACGTTTGGCTAGCTTTCTAAAAGAAAACTCCATAAGCCATTATTAAGATGGACTTGTGGAAAATCCACTGCTTATTTCTAGGATAAGCAGCATAAAATGTATTGCACTGTTTTGGGATTTTGCAGGTACTTGTGACCTGGATTAGCCACCTTTGGAAACAGAATGCTGTCTTGATGGACCTTTGGTCTGTCCCAGTATGGCAATACATATGTACTTAACATTAAGTAAACAGAGGGCTCAATATTTTAAAAGGTCTTATCTGGGTGGTAGCATTTGCTATCTAGAAAAATCCTGTTGATAAGGACCAATCATTGATTTTCAGTGGCATTATTGTGATAATGCAGCTGAAAATCACCACAGACCACCCCGGACAGTCTGGGAGTGGAGCTGCTGGGATTTATCTGGAGACTGGCAATACTCTGTATCAGTATCTGCATAAATTAAGATAAGAATATCGATAGTGGCTGCAGTCACTGCCATTCCTAGATATTCAGTGCCGATATCCTAATACTGGCCAGCACTGAATATTCAGACATATGTTTAAATGCTGAAGCTAGTGTTTAAAAAAAAAAAGGCTGATGGTGGTGCTTAAATATTGATCCAAGAATTAACAAAATAAATTTGTATAGCACATATTTTTATTGGGCTGACAACATGTATTTAATTAAACCTTCTTGTTTTAAGATTGATGAATAAGAAACTACAGCAGCTTTTTAAAAACATACAAAACAAAATATCACAACATATAAAGGTTAACCATTATCTACACATCACCAAAGAAAGAACTTTTGATCAATTCCAAAATCAAAATATTCAACCCTAAAACATGGGATGCACTCCCCCCCTTGCTGGTTTGTGGATCTGTAAAATCTGTAAATTGATTATAAACTGAACAATATTCGCATGGATAATGTCCCATGATGCTGGCAGAAGTAGGTATAATATCTGACAATTTGGATGGTACCAAAATTTCTTGAAGGTACTTATTACGAGTTTGTGCAAAAACAATGGTTTTATCTTTGAAACATGAGATACCCTTTTACTAAGCCACGTAAGTGTGTACGCGTGTCCTACGTTGAACTACTGACTGGCTACCACGTGGCCCAGGTGGTAATTTAATTTTTTTACACGCGTCCAATACGTGTGCCAGAAATTTTCCAGAGTGCAACGCTAACTGGGCGGTAATCGGCAGTGTATGCGTGCTGATGATTACCACCTGGTTAATACGTGAAACTTTACCGCTAAGTCAGTGAGTGGCGGTAAGGTCTCAGGCCCAAAATGGACACGTGCCAATTTAAATTTTGCTGCATGTCCATTTTGAGCCCCGAAAAAGGGCCTTTTTTGCAGGTGCGCTGAAATTGGACCTGAGCGTGTCCAATACATGTGTCTACACCAGCGCAGGCCATTTTTCAGTGCACCTTAGTAAAAGGACCCTGAGTGACTTTCAAGAATTGGCTAAAACTTCTTGATGATCCTTTTAACATGATAAGACAAATGGGAGAATTTCAGTGTGCATACTAGATCCGGTGATGATCCAGTATTGCACTATGATTCCCCCCCCCCCCCCCCCCCCCCCCACTTTATCCACTTTGCCCAATAGTAACCTTGCTCCTTCATCTATCACACCAAAGGCCTCCAGCTTCCCAAAGAGGAAACCTATGGGTGATTTCTGTATAGGTTGACCCAATATCTTCCTCAGGTATCCAACAATAGCACCCCTATAGTTAGCTATTTGGGAAAGCTCCAAAAAGAAAGAGTGAGACACATGCCTTCTGCAGACCTGCACTTGAGACATGTAGATGATGTCACGCAATCCCCCTTCTGTGCCCAAACCTGAGAGAAGTACGCTCTGTGAAGGGTTCTGATTTGACATTCATGGAGTTAAGCATTGTTTACTAAGGGGCCCCTTTTACCAATCTGCCCTGTGGTAATGTTGGTGCATAGATTTCCTGTGCATCATGGCCCCTTTTTACCGCAGCAGGTAAAAGGCAAAAAAAGGAAATGGCTGTACGGTAGGTACATACTTGCCACATGGCTATTTCCAGGGGAAACCTCATGATCACTGTCAGGTAAGCCCCCAGAACTAAAAAGCAAAATTATTTCCTGTCATGCTGGAAATGGCACGTGCTGGGGTGACAGTACCGCTGGCTCCTGTTGTAGGCCGGCGGTAGTGCTGGAATGGCCCAAGGTGTTGTAAAACGTCCCCTAAAGTAGGTAGGTTCTTGATAAGAGCAAGGACATCCAAAGAGTCAGCACTCCATTTGGCACTGAGATCACCACAGGTTTAGGGCTGGCCCTAAACACACAATGTCCACTGAAGGCCAGAAACAGATAAATGATTAGGATCCACATAATCCAAAAAATTGAGAAAAGAATTTTCTAATATGGGCCCCGTATCTATACTGAAGGCCCACCTGGTCCAAAGAATCCAGATAGTGAATTGAGCATACACATAAAGGACTTGTTGTCTCACTAGACTGCATTGTTGAAGATCTCGAAAAGATAAAAGTTTACCCCTTCTTCCAGAACATGTTCTATTAGCACTATATCTCCTCTCACCCATCAAGAAAAGGTCACATTCTCCATCCCTGGAGTAAAGTTCGTGTTACCTCCCAGTGGCAGGAGAACCAAGCAGTTTGGGTTTTGCTTCCCTACATCTGCCAGATATCTCCACACCCCTTGGTGCAATCCCAATAACACACTGACAAACATTTAAAGAAAGATCTTGGAACTACTGCAAGTCCTTGACAACTAGTTAGCAGTCCCCAAAACTTGCGCTTTTAAAATATCGTTAGCCTAATAAAAGTATTTCTTCTGCCCAGCCCCTTTTCTTGGATATCTTAGAAATAGTTTCATCTGTGGCAAGATAACACAGAAACATGACAGCAGATAAAGGCCAAATGGCCCATCCAGTCTCCCCATCCTCGGCAGCCACTAACTCTTCCTTTTCCTAAGGGATCCCACGTGCTTGTCTCACACTTTCTTAAATTGTGACACAGTCCTCAGGAGGTCATTCCATGCTTCCACCAATCTTTCCGTGAACGAATACTTCCTTAGATCCCTCCTAAGCCTATTTCCTCTTAACTTCATCGTATGCCCCCTCATTCCAGAGTTTTCCTTTATTTGAAAAAGGCTCACTTCTTTATTACACTAAACAAATCAGAACACTGTTAAGGTAGTAGTGCAAAACCAACAGGCAGAGAGAGGGTGAGAAAAAAAAATCAATCTGTGCTGTGTTTCAATGTGCCAGTAGTAAACAATGCAATAAGAGGAGCCTCACCTAAAAAGCACATTATGTCAGCTGAAGGGAAGATAAAAGGTTCAGTTTTTGAGTACCTGGGGCACCAGTTGCAGTTTTAATGGCAGGAAAATTCCAAATCCTGCCACTAAGGAAGCAACAAAGAAAGAAACTTGATGCAGTGCAGGAACATCTCTGCTCACAAGTCCAGTAGCACTATCGTGCACTTTTGAAAAAGTATCTATCAAAGAGCAGTTCAAGTTAAAAATAAATAAATAATATACTATTTTTTTTTTTGGGGGGGGGGGGGCAGTAAACAGATGGAATAGCAAATATAGGGGTCCTTTTACTAAGCTGAAGTAAAAAGTGGCTTGCGGTACTGTAGGCGCGGGTTTTGGGCGTGCGCAGAAATATTTTTCAGCACATGTACCAAAAATGCCTTAAAATTTATTTTTTACAAAAATGGACGTACGGCAAAATCAAAATTGCCGCATGTCCATTTTGAGTGTCTGACCTTATTGCCAGCGGTAAAGAATCTGTGCGGTAATGACCTACGCGCGTCAGATGCCACTTGGCACGCATCCGAAAAGAAAAAAATATTTTTCAGACGAAGAGATGCGTGCCAAAAATGAAATTACCGCAAGAGGCACATTGGTAGTTGGGCAGTAAGTTCATTTTGGCGCATGTTGGGCGTGTGTAGACGCTTATATGGCTTTGTAAAAAGGGGCTCATAGTATCACTAAACAAGTGTGACATTAGCAGTGAGGAGGCAAGGGTAAAATAAATTTAGAAGGTAGTCAAGTAGGGTCTACAGGAATGTGGCAGGAAAATGTGATGTTCCTATAGAAATGACACTAATGTTTACACAGTCACCAAAAAGTAATCTTAAGCTTGGACTTCAAATATCAGGTCAACTATAATTCTGTGAATTACAGAGATTTAGATTTAGCAGCAATTCTTTGATGATCTCAGTGGGTAAGAAAAATAGACTAAACTAGGTAAGAAACACATTTAACATTCAAATTCTTTAAATATATTTAAAGGAGAAGAGATTTGGGATTTAGCTCATACCTTTTTCAGCTGTAGCTCAAGGTATGGTAGATATTACCCTGTCCCTGGAGGGCTTAAATCTAACTTTGTACCTGAGGTAATGGAGGGTTGTCACTTGCCCAAGATTACTAGGGACTCTGCTCCTCCCAAAAGCAGTGAATGGACTGAACTGCTTGCTATGAGTCTCTCCATAGGAGGGTCTACAATGGTAAATCCTGGGGTTTGATCCAAAAGAAGTTTCCAGGGAGAATTAGAAAGGAACATGGAAAAGGAAAAAGTCACCCTCCTGTCTCTGAGTGTAACGTTTTTCTATGATGGTGTTTCTGACTGTAAGCTCTTTGAGCAGGGACTGTCTTTCTTCTATGTTTGTGCAGCGCTGCGTACGCCTTGTAGCGCTATAGAAATGCTAAATAGTAGTAGTAGTAGTAGCATTCTGTTCCTGTAGTGAGTCATCCAGAACAGTTTTTCCTTAGTCCAGTCCTGAAGTACCCCTTACCAGTCAGGTTTTCAGGATATCCACAATGAATATGTATAAACCTGATCTGCATGAATTGCCTCCATTATATGCAAATCTCTTTCATGCATATTCATTGTGGATATCCTGAAAACCTGACTGGCAAGGGGTACTCTAGGCCTGGAATTGGGAAACACTGATCTAGAAATGTTGAATCTGCTTATTGAGATTGTTGCAGCTAGGGTTGGGTGGAAGCAGAATACCCGAACGAGAACAGTGGCAGGCCAGGCAAAAGCACTGGTTTACCTGATAGTTTCAGGGGGTGTAGCCCTCTTCTAGAGTGAGCGTCTTACTAGTATGACGTGGAAGCATGGTGCAGATGGGGGTTTCCGATTTGGTGCTTCAGGCGGGTTGCCTGAAACGAGGCATCCTGGTGGGAGGTGGTGGATGCTCACTGGTTGCCAATGGAGGAATGGGATTTATATCCTTGTTATGGGCCTAGTTATCTGAGTTTGCTGTGAATCAACAGAGGTACCACCTTTTATTCCCATATTTGTGTGTTTGACTCAATTGGTGGTGATGCTGGTGGTAGGGGTTATAAATCTTATATCGTAAGGGGGTGGGGGCAGAGTGAAGCAAAAGTCAAGGATGCCTGTGTTATCAGGGAAAGAAAACTCTGATGTACAGTGGGGGAAATAAGTATTTGATCCCTTGCTGATTTTGTAAGTTTGCCCACTGACAAAGACATGAGCAGCCCATAATTGAAGGGTAGGTTATTGGTAACAGTGAGAGATAGCACATCACAAATTAAATCCGGAAAATCACATTGTGGAAAGTATATGAATTTATTTGCATTCTGCAGAGGGAAATAAGTATTTGATCCCTCTGGCAAACAAGACCTAATACTTGGTGGCAAAACCCTTGTTGGCAAGCACAGCGGTCAGACGTCTTCTGTAGTTGATGATGAGGTTTGCACACATGTCAGGAGGAATTTTGGTCCACTCCTCTTTGCAGATCATCTCTAAATCATTAAGAGTTCTGGGCTGTCGCTTGGCAACTCGCAGCTTCAGCTCCCTCCATAAGTTTTCAATGGGATTAAGGTCTGGTGACTGGCTAGGCCACTCCATGACCCTAATGTGCTTCTTCCTGAGCCACTCCTTTGTTGCCTTGGCTGTATGTTTTGGGTCATTGTCGTGCTGGAAGACCCAGCCACGCCCCATTTTTAAGGCCCTGGCGGAGGGAAGGAGGTTGTCACTCAGAATTGTACGGTACATGGCCCCATCCATTCTCCCATTGATGCGGTGAAGTAGTCCTGTGCCCTTAGCAGAGAAACACCCCCAAAACATAACATTTCCACCTCCATGCTTGACAGTGGGGACGGTGTTCTTTGGGTCATAGGCAGCATTTCTCTTCCTCCAAACACGGCGAGTTGAGTTCATGCCAAAGAGCTCAATTTTTGTCTCATCTGACCACAGCACCTTCTCCCAATCACTCTCGGCATCATCCAGGTGTTCACTGGCAAACTTCAGACGGGCCGTCACATGTGCCTTCCGGAGCAGGGGGACCTTGCGGGCACTGCAGGATTGCAATCCGTTATGTCGTAATGTGTTACCAATGGTTTTCGTGGTGACAGTGGTCCCAGCTGCCTTGAGATCATTGACAAGTTCCCCCCTTGTAGTTGTAGGCTGATTTCTAACCTTCCTCATGATCAAGGATACCCCACGAGGTGAGATTTTGCGTGGAGCCCCAGATCTTTGTCGATTGACAGTCATTTTGTACTTCTTCCATTTTCTTACTATGGCACCAACAGTTGTCTCCTTCTCGCCCAGCGTCTTACTGATGGTTTTGTAGCCCATTCCAGCCTTGTGCAGGTGTATGATCTTGTCCCTGACATCCTTAGACAGCTCCTTGCTCTTGGCCATTTTGTAGAGGTTAGAGTCTGACTGATTCACTGAGTCTGTGGACAGGTGTCTTTCATACAGGTGACCATTGCCGACAGCTGTCTGTCATGCAGGTAACGAGTTGATTTGGAGCATCTACCTGGTCTGTAGGGGCCAGATCTCTTACTGGTTGGTGGGGGATCAAATACTTATTTCCCTCTGCAGAATGCAAATAAATTCATATACTTTCCACAATGTGATTTTCCGGATTTAATTTGTGATGTGCTATCTCTCACTGTTACCAATAACCTACCCTTCAATTATGGGCTGCTCATGTCTTTGTCAGTGGGCAAACTTACAAAATCAGCAAGGGATCAAATACTTATTTCCCCCACTGTAAGTTCCTCATGGAACCAGACCCTAGCAGAAAACAGAGAATACTGGAAACTAATGTTGGAGCTGGTACAGAGAAAGAAATCAGCTAACCCAGCAGATACTACAAGATGCCACTCAGACAGCTGGAGGAGAAAAAAAATTACCGTGTGCCAGATTGGGCTGAATATTGTGTGCAAGAAAGACTTAACTGGAACACTAATCCTGTGTACAGAATCTTTGTGACAAAACAATTACTGGTAAATCCATGCTACCACTGAAAGAAATGAGTCAAGACTCAGTCAGTCCAGTATTTAAGTGGTGAACCCTGGCCTAGAGCTGTGCCTAGGAGGGGAGTTACACAAACAATCCTGCTTTTAAACTGCCTAATGGGCTCAGAAATCTAGGCCTATAAGTATCTCACAGTGAAAAAAACAAAGCAGTGAATGTTTTTGTAATAATTTGTTCTGCCAAAGAAACAAAAACATTAAGCAGCTGTACATATAAAATATATATTTGTTTTGCAAGTTAATAGACAACGTTTGGACAAACTCCTCTTTGGTCTGTTTGCCTGAACTTGTCTGTGGTAACACATCAATAAAGACACAGCATACTACATATTAAATTACCAAGAAGCCTGTTTTATCCTTCTGAAGCCACCATCCTAAATGCTCTAGAAATTCATACAGGTTTACATATCACCTTTAGCATGGGAATCTCTGCCAGGAGCACAAATTCTTCTTCACCTATGACGACACAGATGATCTAATCTAATCTAGGCATTTCTAGTCCACTTTACCATAGAAAAGGCAGAAGGCAGATTTACAAATAAAGACAAATGGTACAGAATGCCATTGAACTACAAAAAAAGATTAAGTAACACACAGCATAAATCCATAAAAAAATGAAAGTCAAATTAACAAGTTCACATCAAACTGATAAGTCATACAAATACTGAGAGAAAAGAAAAGTCTTAAGTGCCTTTCTGAAAGTAGCGCAAGAAGTAATACTTCTACTGTCTGTAGGCAAATTATTCCATAATTCTAGACCTTTGCCAATTATCATTCTATTCCTGGTATACATCTTGCAACAAGATGAAAGTGAAGGTACTTTTAATCTTATCTCCTGAGCCGAACATATGAGCCTTGAATCAGAATAAAGTGATACTTCATTAGGGAGATAGACTGGAGCTAAACCATATAAAAATTAAAAAACAAATAGCAGTAACTTAAAATATCTCTCACACTAACTGGCAGTCAGTATAATTTAATCAAAAGCAGCATTTCATGGTCAGATAAATTACCACCTAAAACTCAGTTTAGCTTCTGTATTCTGGGTTTTGATTCCATTTTAACTGTCAACATCATCAACTCAAGCTGGCAGCACTCTAACTGGAAGCCAATGTAACTTGGCTAACAAAGGTTGGGCACTCTCTCTTTGCCTCGCCCCTTGTCTATAAGTCGTGCAGTCATATTTTTTATCACCTGTAATTTTCTCCTTAGTTTTACAGAACATATTTTACAGTTCTTCTTCACTCTACTTTTTATACCAACGCAGGATTCAAGCCTCTTATTACATTGTATACAACTAAATCAAAATACATTTCACTTGTATGAGGTGACTACTCACACTCAGTGCTACAAATCTCAACTTGATGCTATGAAGAAGTCCTGTATGAAAAATGCTGCCTGATTTAGTACTTCACAGATTATGCTGTTTGATATATGCTTTTGTTTAGAAATATACAATATATGAATTCAATATCAGATGAAGACATTATTATTATTACTACAGTCTTATAACCCATAAAATACCAAACGTTCACTGCAGGTAACACCAGACAAAAGCTGAACATCAGGAATTACAACATATTAAACCAAATTATACAATAATTTTCAAAAAAAGACACCATTACCACAAATTAGTAACATTTCTTAAAAAGAAATGTCTTGAGAGCTTTCCTAAACTGAAGATAACCACAAATTCTTAAAAGAAAAGAAAGAAGAGAATTCCCAAACTGTTCAGCCTGATAGGGAAAAAAGTAGATTGAGAAATCCTCTTTGCCTTTACATGGCAAAATGAGGGACATTTTAGTAAAAATTGATTTCTTGTAGATCTAGAAATAAAATCATTTAGAAAAACAAGATGAACACCTAAAGAAGGAGGAGTCAATCCATACAATGCTTGATAAAGATGTACAACTAGTAAGGTTTCTAGTTCTTTTTGGATATTATTGTCAAGCCTCTTAGCTTTCGAAGGTAAACCTTCTTCAGTTGATGGCTCTCTCATTCTTCCTGTCTCCTCAGCTCGACACCTTGGGGTCATCTTTGACTCTTCTCTCTCCTTCTCTGCTCATATCCAGCAGATCGCCAAGACCTGTCGTTTCTTTCTTTACAACATCCGTAAAATCCGCCCCTTTCTTTCTGAGCACTCTACCAAAACCCTCATCCACACCCTTGTCACCTCTCGTTTAGACTACTGCAATCTGCTTCTCTGCTGGCCTCCCACTTAGTCACCTCTCCCCTCTCCAATTGGTTCAAAACTCTGCTGCCCGTCTCATCTTCTGCCAGGGTTGCTTTACTCATACTACCCCTCTCCTCAAGTCGCTTCACTGGCTCCCTATCCGTTTTCGCATCCTGTTCAAACTTCTTCTACTAACCTATAAATGTACTCACTCTGCTGCTCCCCAGTATCTCTTCACACTCGTCCTTCCCTACACCCTTTCCCGTGCACTCCGCTCCATGGATAAATCCTTCTTATCTGTTCCCTTCTCCACTACTGCCAACTCCAGACTTCTCACCTTCTGTCTCGCTGCACCCTACGCCTGGAATAAACTTCCTGAGCCCCTACGTCTTGCCCCATCCTTGGCCACCTTTAAATCTAGACTGAAAGCCCACCTCTTTAACATTGCTTTTGACTTGTAACCACTCGCCTCCACCTACCCTCCTCTCCTCCTTCCTGTACACATTAATTGATTTGCTTACTTTATTTTTTGTCTATTAGATTGTAAGCTCTTTGAGCAGAGACTGTCTTTCTTCTATGTTTCTGCAGCGCTGCGTACGCCTTGTAGCACTATAGAAATGCTAAATAGTACTAGTAGAAGTAGAAATAAGCAAATGTTGACAAATATCAGAATATATAAGTGAAACACAAAAAGCATTCCAATGACAGTCTCACAGGAAGAGGGTGGGTGGATTGGGTAAGAGACAGGGAGAGCTGGGTGGTGAGAGACAGGTAGAGACGGATGACTGATAAGAGGGTGACAAAGAAGTAGAATTTTATGGTTTATAATGGGCTAGAAAACCCAGATCTTTGTTAAGTCCCGTCTGATGGGTGTCAAAATATTTCATGATTTTGACTTCAAAGGTTTTATGTTCCTGGATTGTCTTAAAGCTTCATTTTAGTATTCTCACCATAAAATCATTGATATAGTGTTCTGGTTTTGTATAGTGCTGTCCCACAGAGGTGACATCCTGGTTGGCATTGGCATTTTTCATATGATGTCTATGTAGATTAAATCTCTTCTTTAGCACCTGGCTTGTTTCTCCAATACAGCACCATCCTTCACACTTTTTTTTTTTTTTACATTGAATGATATATACCACATTTGAAGATGAGCAGGTGAAGGATCCCCCTTATGCTGAATGTTTTTCCCATGTCAATTACTGTGGGATCCTGTGAAATGTGTTGGTACAGTTTGCGGCTAGGTATATTGCAGGGATGTGTGCCACTCTTCTTTTTGAGCTTCTATCGGGAACTTGCTTTTCACTAATTTGTGTTTTAGATTGGGTGGCTGTCAGAAGGCCAGCACTGGTGGGGCTGGGAATCTCTCTTTCAGTAGTTCACTCCCCTGGAATAGTAGCTGTAGATCTTTTACGATTCTTCTCAGTTCTTCTACTTCTGAGTTGTATGTCACTACATGGGGGATTCTCTCTGTGGCTTTCTTTTCCTTGTACTGCAATAGATTTTCTCTGGGTATTTTAAGGGAAGAGACAATATTCTTGTAGATTATTTTGGGGTTGGGGTTGTAGCCTTTTTGTATGAAGGATTCAGCCAGGGTTTGGGGTGTTTATCTCTGCCTTTAGGGTCAGAAAAGATGCAGTGGTATTTTGTGGCTTGGCTGTGTATAATGGACCTTTTTGTATGTGATGGGTGGAAGTTGAAGTTGTAGAGGTAACTGTACATGTCTGTAGGTTTTCTGTATATAAAGGCTTGTGTATAACCATTGCTGATGAAATCTGTGGTATCTAAAAATTGACTTTTTCTGGGGGGTAGTCAATTTTGAATTTGATTGTAGGATGATATGTATTGAAAAAACAGTGAAATTGTTTGAGATTCTCTTCTCCCTCAGTTCAAATCATAAAAATGTCATTAATATACCAGTTGTATTTTATGGGTTTAGTCTGATATGTATTCAAAAATGTCTCTTCCAGTTCTGCCATTAAGAGGTTACCATATTGTGGTGCCATCCTGGTGCCCATCACAGTGCCCATGATTGCAGGTAGATGTAATTGTTAAAGCGGAAATAGTTGTGAGTTAGAATAAATCTGATTAATTTTTTAATAGTTTCCAGTGAGTATTGGTGGTCCAGGGTGAATGTTTTAAGGAATATATCTCATGCAGCTGTGCCATCTGCATGGGAATGTTGCTGTATAGTGATTCTACATCTACTGTGACCAGAAGAGCACCTGGTGGTAACTGCTTGATGGTTTTTAATTTGTTCAGAAAGTCTGTAGTGTCTTGTATGAAGCTGTTTGTCTTGTGCACAAAGGGTTTAAGAATCCCCTATATAAGTCCAGATATTTCCTCTGTAAGGTGCCAATACCAGATATGATTGGTCTGCCAGAGTTTCCAGATTTGTGGATTTTGGGTAGCATGTAAAATGTACCCACAGAAGGACGGTTTGGTATGAGTTTTTTTTTTTTTTTGTGTGGCTATACTTGCTTTGGAAGTGTTTTGATAAGATTTTTCAGCTGTTTTGTATAATCCTGTGTGGGTTCCTTAGTTACTTTCCTATAGTATGTGTTGTCTGAGAGCAGTCTGTGTCCTTCTTCGAAGTATTTTTGTGTGTCCACAATAACCATAAAGCCTCCTTTGTCTGAAGGTTTGATGAAAATGTTTTGGTCATTTTGTAGGGTTTTTATGGCCACTCTTTCTGGTGGACAGAGGTTGTACAGAATTTTCTTTTGTTTGCTGGAAAGTTGTGATTTCACCCTATGTCTGAAACTTTCTATTTAGTTGTCTAGTTTATTGTTTTATTCATCATGTGGGGTGAAATATATGTTCTTTTGTTTAAAATTGTATTCCAGTCTGTTGGGAGCCTCATTTTTGTGGAAATGCACCTTCAAGCGGAATTTTCTAATGAATTCTTCCAGGTCCCAGTATAATTGAATTTCATCTAGTTTGCTGAAAGGACAAAATGAAAGTCCTTTTGATAGTGCAGAGATCTCCTGCTATGATAACTGGCAGTTTGAGAGGTTTACTATCGCCATTTGATTTGTACTTCCATCAGTATGTTCAGTGGGGGGTTGTCTGCAGGTCATCTACTGACTTTCATGATCTCCTAGTTTGTTTGCATTCTGATTCTCATATATCTCAGATGGATTGGAAAGTGTATCCAAGTTGTTTGGGGCTGCTCCATCATGTGTTGCACTGCCTGTGCTCCGAAATAAGATATTGTTCTCTCTGTGATTCTGCAGGACAGCAGTCAGCTTCTAGTAGTGCTATAGAAATGATATGTAGTAGTAGTATTTCTTTTTTTGTGATAGCAACATGCTGTTGTTTTTTTGCTTGGATTATTTTGTAGGTCTTGGCTCATAAGGTAGGGATTTATTCCTTCCATTTTCTTTATGATTTCTTCTCTTTGGGTTTTTATCATTTTCTTCTTTTTGTAGAGTTGATGTATAAGTACATTTCTTAGTTTCTGATTACTGTGTTTGAGGAGTTTGTCTGCATTGTCAGAATTGTAAACAGTAACCAAAGGATTTTTGATCTTGAGTCCTTTGGGAATGAGGTCATTCTTTTTGCAGATTCTCAGAAAGTAAAGGTGACTTCACTTTTGTTTCTTTTTCTGTAAGTTTGTTCATTTGCTTTCTAAGAGCCTCTTTTACAAAGCTGTGTACCGATTCCCAGTGCGGCAAATGAGAGAAAGCCCGTTCAATTCCTATGGGCTTCCTCTCATTTGCCATATCGGAATCAGTAGAACGGCTTTATAAAAGAAGCCCTAATGTGGCTGTATGCTACTACTAATAATTTCTATAGCACTACTAGATATACGCAGCACTGCACACATTATATGTAGGTACTTTCTCTGTCCCTAGAGGGCTCACAACCTAAGTTTTTGTACCTGGGGCAATGGAGGGTTAAATGACTTGCCCAAGGACACAAGGAGCTGCAGTACATAAGTACATAAGTATTGCCATACTGGGAAAGACCAAAGGTCCATCAAGCCCAGCATCCTGTTTCCAACAGTGGCTAATCCAGGTCACAAATACCTGGTAAGATCCCCAAAAAGTACAAAACGTTCTATACTGCTTATCTTAGAAATAGTGGATTTTACCCATGTCCATTTAATAATGGTCTATGGACTTTTCCTTTAGGAAGCCGTCCAAACTTTTTAAAAACTCCTCTAAGCTAACTGCCTTTACTATTCTCTGGCAACGAATTCCAGAGTTTAATTACACGTTGAGTGAAGAAACATTTTCTCCGATTCGTTTTAAATTTAGTACAATGTAGCTTCATCGCATGCCCCTTAGTCCTAGTATTTTTGAAAAGCGTAAACAGATGCTTCACATCTACCCATTCAACTCCACTCATTATTTTATAGACCTCTATCATATCTCCCCTCAGCTGCCTTTTCTCCAAGCTGAAGAGCCCTAGCCGCTTTAGCCTTTCCTCAAAGGGAAGTCGTCTCATCCCCTTTATCATTTTCGTCGCACTTCTCTGTACCTTTTCTAAATTCACTATATCTTTTTTGAGATGCGGTGACCAGAATTGAACACAATATTCGAGGAGCGGTTGCACCATGGAGCGATACAAAGGCATTATAACATCCTCATTTTTGTTTTCCATTCCTTTCCTAATAATACCTAACATTCTATTTGCTTTCTTAGCCACAGCAGCACACTGAGCAGGTTCCAACGTATCATCAATGACGACATCTAGATCCCTTTCTTGGTCTGTGACTCCTAACGTGGAACCTTGCATGACGTGGCTATAATTCGGGTTCCTCTTTCCCACATGCATCACTTTGCACTTGCTCACATTAAACGTCATCTGCCATTTAGACGCCCAGTCTCGTAAGGTCCTCTTGTAATTTTTCAAAATCCTCTTGCGATTTAACGACTTTGAATAACTTTGTGTCATCAGCAAATGTAATTGTCTCACTAGTTACTCCCATCTGTAGGTCATTTATAAATATGTTAAAAAGCAGCAGTCCCAGCACAGAGCCCTGGGGAACCCCACTAACTACCCTTCTCCATTGAGAATACTGACCATTTAACCCTACTGTCTGTTTTCTATCTTTTTACCAGTTTTTAATCTACAATAGAACACTACCTCCTATCCCATGACTCTCCAATTTCCTCTGGAGTCTTTCATGAGGTACTTTGTAAAACGCCTTCTGAAAATCCAGATACACAATATCAACCGGCTCACCTTTATCCACGTTTGTTCACCCCTTCAAAGAAATGTAGTAGATTGGTGAGGCAAGATTTCCCTTCACTAAATCCATGTTGACATTGAGGGGCATAATCGAACGGCGCTGGCGATCTATTTTGGCAGCGGCGCAACAGCTGGCCATAACCGTATTATCGAAAATGATGGCCGGCCATCTTTTGTTTCAATAATACGGTTCAAACTGGCCAAATGCCTTGGATTTAGTCGGGTTTGAGATGGCTGCTTTTGTTTTTCAGCGATAATGGAAGCTAAAAGCGGCCATCTCAACCCCGGCTACATCCAAGGCATTGGTCATGGGAGGAGCCAGCATTTGTAGTGCACTGGTCCCCATGACATGCCAGGACACCAACCGGGCACCATAGGGGGGCACTTCTAAAAATTAAAAACAACAACACACAAATAGCTCCCAGGTGCATAGCTCCCTTACCTTGGGTGCTGAGCCCCCCAAATCCCCCCAAACCAACTCCCCACAACTACCATAGCCCTTATGGGTGAAAGGGTGCACCTACATGTGGGTACAGTGGGTTTGGGGGGGGGGGTTGGAGGGCTCAACACTTAGCACCACAAGTGTAACAGGTAGGGGGGTGGACCTGGGTCTGCATGCCTGAAGTGCACTGCACCCATTAAAAACTGCTCCAGGGACTTGCATACTGCTGTTAGGGAGCTGGGTATGACATTTGAGGCTGGCATACAGGCTGGCAAAAAAAGTTTTTATTTTTATTTTTTTAGTGTGGGAGGGGGTTGGTGACCACTGGGGGAGTACGGGGAGGTCATCCCCCATTCCCTCCGGTGGTCATCTGGTGAGTTGGGGCACCTTTTTGAGGCTTGGTCGTGAAAATAAAAGGACCAAGTAAACCCGGCGAAATACTGATTAACGCCACTTTTTTTCCCATTATCTGCAAAAGCTGGCCATCTGGTAGCCACGCCCATGCCTGCCCATGTCCCGCCTTCGCTACGCCAACGACACGCCCCCTTGAACTTTCGCCGGCTCGGTGACGGGAAAGCGGCGATGGTATCAAAAAAGCAGCTTTCGATTATACCGATTTTGCCGCTTTTGAGAGATCACCGGCCATCTCTCGATTTATGTCGGAAGATGCCCGGCGATCACTTTTGAAAATAAGCCTGTTTGTCTCATGAATCCATGCTTTTGAATATGCTCTGTAATTTTGTTCTTTATAATAGTCTCTACCATTTTGCCCGGCACCGATGTCAGACTCACCGGTCTATAATTTCCAAGATCTCCTCTGGAACCTTTTTTAAAAAATCGGCGTTACATTGGCCACCCTCCAATCTTCCGGTACCACACTCGATTTTAAGGATAAATTATATATTACTAACAGTAGCTCCGCAAGTTCATTTTTCAGTTCTATCAGTATTCTGGGATGAATACCATTCGGTCCAGGAGATTTGCTACTCTTCAGTTTGTAGAACTGCCCCATTACATCCTCCAGGATTACAGAGAATTCATTAAGTTTCTTCGACTTGTCAGCTTCAAATACCATTTCTGGCACCGGTATACCACCCAAATTTTCCTCGGTGAAGACCAAAGCAAAGAATTCATTTAATCTCTCCGCTACGGCTTTGTCTTCCCTGATCGCCCCTTTTACTCCTCGGTCATCTAGCGGTCCAACCGATTCTTTTGCTGGCTTCCTGTTTTTAATATACCTAAAACAATTTTTATTATGTGTTTTTGCCTCCAATGCAATCTTTTTTTCGAAGTCCCTCTTAGCCTTCCTTATCAGCGCTTTGCATTTGACTTGACATTCCTTATGCTGTTTCTTATTATTTTCAGTCTGTTCCTTCTTCCATTTTCTGAAGGATTTTCTTTTAGCTCTAATAGCTTCCTTCACCTCAGTTTTTAACCAAGCCAGCTGTCGTTTGGTCTTCTGTCCTCCTTTTTTAATACGCGGAATATATTTGGCCTGGGCTTCCAGGATGGTGCTTTTGAACAGCATCCACGCCTGATGTAAATTTTTGACCCTCGCAGCTGCTCCGCTAGTTTTTTTTCACCGTTCTTCTCATTTTATCATAGTCTCCTTTTAAAAGTTAAACGTTAACGTATTTGATTTCTTATGTATACTTACTTCAAAGCTAATCAAATCCGATCATATTATGATCACTTTTATCAAGCGGCCCCAGCACCATTACCTCCCGCACTAGATCATGCGCTCCACTAAGGACTAGGTCTAGAATTTTTCCTTCTCTCATTGGCTCCTGTACCAGCTGCTCCATAAAGCAGTCCTTGATTTCATCAAGGAATGTTACCTCCGTAGCGTGCCCCGATGTTACATTTACCCAGTCAATATTGGGGTAATTGAAATCACCCATTATTATTGTGTTGCCCAGTTTGTTTGCGTCCCTAATTTCCTTTAGCATTTCTGCATCCGTCTGTTCATCCTGGCCAGGCGGACGGTAGTACACTCCTATCACTATCCTTTTCCCCTTTACACGTGGAATTTCAATCCACAGTGATTCCAACAAGTGTTTGTTTCCTGCAGAATTTTCAATCTATTTGATTCAAGGCTCTCCTTAATATACAATGCTACCTCTCCACCAATTCGATCCATCCTATCACTATTATATAATTGTACCCTGGTATGACAGTGTCCCACTGGTTATCCTCCTTCCACCAGGTCTCAGAGATGCCTATTATATCTAATTTTTCATTTAGTGCAATATATTCTAACTCTGCCATCTTATTTCTTAGGCTCCTGGCATTCGCATATAGACATTTAAAACTATGTTTGTTGTTCCTATTTACATCATGCTTAGTACGTGACAGTATTAATTTGCCATCTTTTGTCTGATTTTTATTTTTATTTAAGGACACCTGATCTACTATGGCCTCTAGTGCAACCTCACTATCAGGATACCCTATCTTCCCTGTTTTGGTGATATCTTTGAAGGATACATTATCCTGAACCATGCGCTACTGAGTGTCGGCATCTTCTATATTGAGGGGCCCTTTTACTGAGCCACGTAGGTGCCTACGCACGCCAATTTGGAGTTACCGCTCGGCTACCGCATGGCCCTTGTGGTAATTTCATTTTTGATGTGTGTCTGCTACGCGCACCAGAAAATAATTTTTATTTTCTGGCGCATGCCAGAAACCGGGTGATAATCACGTGAGACCTTACCGCTAAGTCAATGGCTGGCAGTAAGGTCTCAGACCCAAAATGAACGTGCACCAGTTTTTATTTTGCCACATGTCCATTTTCGGCAAAAATTTTTAAAAAAGGCCTTTTTTACAGGTGCACTGAAAAATGGATCTGTGCACACCCAAAACACACGCCTACACTAGCACAGCCCATTTTTCGATGCACCTTGGTAAAAGGGCCCTTGAGTAAAGTGATGTAGTAGCCATGTTAGTCCACTTTTAAAGTTAATAAATAGAAATAAACCAAAACATAGAAAAGAAAATAAGATGATACTTTTTTTTATTGGACTAGCTTAATACATGTTTTGATTAGCTGCAGTCTGTTGGAGTGAAACATAGCCCATGTCAGCAAGGGGTCCTAATTTTAAGCTACATTACAAAAACTTTTTCTTTACAGATTTTTCCATTAAAGTATTATGAAAATATTTGGTATGACTTATAAAAGCAGTGAAACTGATGAAGATGTTGGTGAATCATAAGGCTGAGATCCTTATGTGAAAAGAGTCGCCACTGAGATGTCAGTGAAGATTCGGGTACGCCTTAGTGTGATAAATTGGTAAAGAAATAAATGTTTAGCACTCGAATACTATACTATTCAGTAGTAGCTCAAGGCAAGCAGCATTCAAGGATACAGTAGGTATTTTCTTGTCCTTGGAGAGCTCTGGCTCTTTGTGCTTCGGGCAATGGAGAGTTAAGGGGTCCTTTTATCAAGCTATGGCAAAAAGGGCCCTGTGCTAGTAAAAGGGGCCGTGTGGCCCTTTTTACCGCAGTGGGTAATAAAAGCAGAAAATAGACATGGCCATGTGAGGGGGAGCACTTACCACCACCCATTGAGGTGGCGCTGCCCGATTACCTCAGGGTTGTCGCACTACAGCCCTATTTTCCCCAGTGCAGGAAATGGCGCACGCTGGGGCTGAAACTACCGCTAGCGCCCGTGTTGGGCCAGTTGTAGCTCCAGATTAGCATGTGGTAAACTCGCATTGGGCTTACCACCGCTTTGTAAAACGGCCCCTAAGTGACTCGTCCCAGATCACAAGGAGTTGCAGTGGGATTAGAGCCTTGGCCTTCCTGGTTCTCAACCTGCTGTTCTAACTATTAGGCTAGTCCTCTACTCCAGGAGTCATTATAACAGCTCAAAACATAGGTGACGACACAAAAATGAAAGACATACAACAAGGAAATGTTCTTCTGGAGTAAATATGAAACCAGTTCTTTTCTTTTCTGGTCATTTATACCTCCAGAGAATATTGGAGAAATCATGGCAAAGACACGAGATAAAAAAATACTTATCATACATTGGGGGGGGGGGGGGGGGGGGGGGAAGGAGAATTAAGTCTTGGCAATTTGGAAATTTAAATATGCCAGGTTTTTGGTCCCCAAAATATATATCTGCAAGAATGATGATTTTTGAGACATGAATGCTTAATGATGAAAATAAGATTTTTTTGAGCTTTAAAAATGTTCTGCCCTTGCCCCTCCCAATCATTACATGCTCCTACTCTGTCTGGATTTCAGTCCCACAAACCTCTCTTGGCCATACTGAAAAGGTCTATTTCTAAGCACAGTGTCAATGAAAAACATTTCTTTAAAACCATAGTAAATTATGTTCACATATGAATGAAATTTCTTTAAAATCAGGTGTTCTCAACCCAGTCTTTGGGATACACCTACAGGCTTATTTTCGAAAGAGAAGGATGCCCATCTTTCAACACAAATCGCAAGATGGGCGTCCTTCTCATGAGGACGACCAAAGTTCCAAGGGGTGTGTAGGAGGCGTAGCGAAGGTGGGACTTGGGTGTGCCTAACACATAGGCGTCCTCAACCCATAATGGAAAAAAAGGGCATCCCTGACGAACACTTGGACGACTTTACCTGGTCCTTTTTTTCTTACGACCAAGCCACAAAAAGGTGCCAGAACTGACCAGATGACCACCGGAGGGCATCGGGGATGACCTCCCCTTACTCCCTCCCCCCAGTGGTCACTAACCCCCTCCCACCCTAAAAAAGATTTTTTTTTAAATATTTTTTGCCAGCCTCAAATATCATACCCAGCTCCATGACAGCAGTATGCAGGTCCCTGGAGCAGTTTTAGTGGGTGCAGTGCACTTCAGACAGGCAGACCCAGGCCCAACCCCCCCCTCCCTACCTGTTACACTTGTGGTGGTAAATGTGAGCCACCAGAAACCCACTGTACCCACATCTAGGTGCCCCCCTTCACCCATAAGGGCTATGGTAGTAGTGTACAGTTGTGGGGAGTGGGTTTTGGGGGGGCTCAGCACACAAGTTAAGGGAGCTATGTACCTGGGAGCTTTTTCTGAAGTTCTCTGCAGTGCCCCCTAGGGTGCCCGGTTGGTGTCCTGGCACGTCAGGGGGAACAGTGTGCTATGAATGCTGGCTCCTCCCATGACCAAAGGGCTTGCATTTGGTCGTTTTTGAAATGGGTGTCCTTAGTTTCCATTATCGCAGAAAATCAGAAACAACCAAGTCTAAGGATGACCATCTCTAGGGACGACCTAAATGTCAAGATTTGGGCGTCCCCGACTGTATTATTGAAATGAAAGATGGACGCCCATCTTGTTTCGATAATATGGGTTTCCCTGCCCCTTTGCCAGAACGTCCTGCGAGGACGTCCTCAGGAAAACTTGGGCACCCCTTTCGATTATGCCCCTCGTAGTAAGTCAGATTTTCATGATATCCACAATGACTTTGCATGAGATAAATTTGCATGTGCTAACTCTATTGTATGTAATCTATTTCAAGCATATTCATTCTGAATATACTGAAAACCTGACTAGCTTGATCTCCACTGAAGAATGGATTGGGGACCCCTGTTTTAAAATGCATCATGAAAAAATACACAATCAAATCAAGGAATTTGTAAGTCCATCATCTGCACAAAATAAGAGATTTACGTTAGTGCAATATGCACTATGAAGAATGTAAAATGATATTATTGGGAAGATTTGGGATATAGTGGGACACAGAGTAGCTTTCAACTTGTACTGCTGAAGACCAATAAAAGATAGCTGGAGTTTATAGAAACTAAATGGAGACATTTTCATCATATTTGTACAAAGAGCAGGAAATTTCTGTCATGCTCAAGTGGTTAGAACTGGAATTTCTTCATTAATCTAAATCTGTCACTTCCCTAAAAAAAAAAAAAAGTGCACTTAAACTAAAGACAAAAACAAGTGTCTCACTCTTAGCAGAGAAGCCAGGAACATAACCAGTGACCAGTGACTAAGCCAGCTGCACTATAAGAGGGAACATGAACCCCGCATTCCCAAAACATCAGACTCACCACTACTAATCATCCTGGCTGAAAAGGTGACAATTTCAAGCCTTAGGAAGTGAAAAAAAAAAGGTTACAAAATAAAGTAGTCCAATAAAAATGTGTCATCTTATGTTAATACATAAGTGGACTAGCCTTCGGGAACTACATTCCCTTCATCAATTCCATTTTTGGCTTTGATAAGAAGAGAGACTTATCGGCCTGTAATTGTGTGTGTGTGTTCCCCTTATAACCTTTGAATGGCTGCATATAGCTGAACCAAACAGTGTGGAGCCAGACAGTTTTCATTTTTAGATATGAGGATGTTTTTAGAGAGTGCAAGGGTGTTGGGACTCTTGCCACAGCAAATGCACTCAGATGTGAACTTACGCCAGATAGTACTGTAAACAGATTAAAAAAATAAATACTTTTTTTTTTTAATTCAGGGAAGCAGGGCTAATGCCCTGGAGCAGCCCCAAGCAGAGAGGGGCCAATGATAGTATTCCTCTGCTGCATGATCTGGGGTGGCCTTGAATCCAACAGTGAGCAGTGGCTGCAGCAGGGAGGGAGCGGGGGTGGGGAGAAGAGCCACAAGTCATGGACAGGAGTGGCAGCCACACAAGTGCCACTTTAGACCATGGCAGGAAACAGGAAGATGACTTGGACTGCAGCGAGAAGCAGAGGCTGTGGCAGAGAAGGGGAGCCACACTGGGAAAGCTGAAGCAACACTCGGAATCACATGTGGAAGGAGAGCCACTGTCTGGGAGGCATCCATGGGAGGACAATCCCCACTCCTCCCCGATAACAGGCAGTAGTAGCATGAGAGAGCAGCAACACTTTTTCTGGGCTAGGCTCAAAGAATCTCAACCAAAGGAAACAGAGCAGATGACTGAAGGAACCCCCCCCCCCCCCCCACCTCCATTCCCCAGAGCCCTGTTGTAAGAAGAAGGAAGGATCCCTCTTCCCCTCCTCTTCCCCCCAACATGACAAACAGCTAGTGAGGGAGAGTTGTACAATAATGGTTCGCTGCCATGAAAATAGGAGGGGGGGGGGGACAAATAATGAAGCAAAACATTTAATTAAAAAATGTAAAAGATAAGAAGAAACAAGCTCAAGGAGCCCTGTGCCTGCTACAGAAGACAGGAAGCATGTGGACCCATATGCAGAAGATAGGGGTCGAGTCCATCTTTCTCACTATGCAGCTGTCTCTTATATTTTTCCCCTCTGGGTTGGGTACCTGTAGTCTGCATACTTCCTTGCATTTCAAGCCTTGAGTCTTTACTCCTGCTGAGTTCATGTTATGGCTGCAGCTCTTCACTGGGTCTCTCTACAACTGTGGTCAACTCAGCAAAATGTCCAAATGCACCCCTAACCAGAGAAATTCTTTCCACAGAACCTCATAAATAGTACAGGCTTTCATATCCTTGGTTACTGACTCCCCAACCTTGCTCTTCATGTTTCCCACATTTATTAGTGATTATATACTATTATCTTCCACTGTGCAAGGCAGGGGTTCTAGTTTGTTCTGATTCAGTCATAGACAATTTCCAAGACCCCCCCCCCCCCATCACTATCCATCATTTAGTGCTGCTGTCCTCCTCACTCACTAGCCAGTGCACTGCTAGCTTTCTTTTTATGCCACTAACTGCCTCCTTCTCTGCCAGTAGTATCAACTCCCACCATTGGCCTCTGTACCTGTAGACCCAGGGCACTGTAAGAATCATGGTGGCAGTAATAAGTCTTTGCTCTTGAATGGCAACAAAAATGGTGTGCCACTCCTTCCTGGCTGCTGGCACCAAGATAAGCTTCGAAAACCAGCAGGCTGGCTGTGCACAAAATTAGCACAGCTGATGCAAACCAGTCCATTGCAATATGGATTTCAAACAAATGAAAGGAAAAAAATTGACCAATGAAACGAAAAAGAAGAACAGAAAAAGTTCCCTACTAGCGCCAACATCAACGACAGAAAATATTTCTACAATAATTTAGTGCAGGGCAAAAATATCTCTAAACATAATATAGGAATCATCAACCACTCAAAATTCATAATCAAGAAGCATCACAAGTGTTTATAAATGAGCTACCATTCTGATTTTATCCAAATAAATGAACTGCTTGATGTAACCTGTGTTTTAGTTAAAAGCCTGTGTCAAAAGCAATACTGTGGGTGCCTGCAGCCAGGGAGCCAGTAGGTTCACTTTGTATAGCTATTATAGAATGTAGATACTGTTAAAAAACCAAACAAATATTTCAAAAATGAATAAAAGGGGGTTTTGAAAATTATATGCCCTAGAAAAACCTAGAATGCAAAAAGAAAAGGAAAGACTGAGGGACAGTACAGGCAACTGAGAAAAAAGAGGAACCTTTGGGAGGGTAAGACAAAGACTGAAGTGAGAATATTGGGCAACAGGAGAGATGTCGGTGACTGAAGAAAGGAAGAGAGACTTCAATCCATCTCACAAAGGTTAAAAAACTATTTTGGTTTCTTAAAGGAGCATATTTAAAACTACAATTTCCAATAAACAGACATTTTGTGCAAAATTATATAATGTAAAGCTGTTTGTAACTTTATGCATAGACCAGCTGTGCTAATCTCATGATGCACAAGATTAACACAGGTGCCAAAATTCAACAAGGATGGCTGCCTTAGTACAACCATTTTCTGCTGGATGGTATAGAAAATGGAACTATGAAAATGTGGCTGGGTTTTGGAGGGGACAAGAGAGGATAGAATGTGGTTCTTTTTCATGAGCATGATAAGCAAACCCTATGCAAAGATAATGGAAGAACCCTGGGGATCTATCACAAGATGCATCTATTATTATTATTTATTTCATTTGTATCCCACATTTTCCCACCTATTTGCAGGCTCAATGTGGCTTACAGAGTTTTGTTATGACATTGTCATTCCAGGATATCAGATACAATTAGTAGTGTACAAAGATTGTGTAAGGGAAGAAAGAAGGAAAGTGTTAGGAGGGTAAGTGTAGAAGGTGGACTTTCATAACTGGGGTGGGTTGGTGAGGTAGTTTAGTAAGGCTATGGGTTTTCTTTGTAGGCCTTGTTGAAGAGATATGTCTTCAGAGATTTGCGAAAGTTAGATGTTTCATCAATAGTTTTCAGGGCTGTAGGTAGTGCATTCCACAACTGCGTGCTCATGTAAGAGAAGGTAGTGGCATGTATCAGCTTGTATTTTAGTCCTTTACAGCTGGGGAAGTGTAGATTGAGACATTTGCAGGATGATCTTATGGCGTTTCTGGGAGGCAGGTCTACGAGGTTTAGCATGTAGGTTGGGGCGTCTGCGTGAATGATTTTGTGTACAATCGTGCAGATCTTGAATGCGATGCGTTCCTTCAGTGGAAGCCAGTGAAGTTTCTCTCTTAGGGGTTTTGCATTTTCATATTTAGTTTTTCCAAATATGAGTCTGGCGACGGTATTTTGGGCTGTTTGGAGTTTTTTGATAGTCTGTTCTTTGCAGCCAGCGTAGAGTGCGTTGCAGTAGTCCAGATGACTTAATACCACTGATTGTACCAATGTACGGAAGATGTATCTCGGGAAGAAAGATTTTACTCTTTTGAGTTTCCACATGGAGTGGAACATCTTTTTCATCGTATTCTTCACGTGGGCATTGAGTGTGAGGTTTCGATCAATGGTAACTCCAAGAATTTTCAGATTTTGTGAGATGGGAAGAGAACAGTATGGTGTGGTTATGGTGGAGAAGTTGTTTGTGTTATGTTGTGAGGTGAGTACAAGACATTGTGTTTTTTCTGCGTTATTTGGAGGCTTTGGTTATCTTGTTGGTGATTTCATTTAGATCATATTTGAACGGGATGTAGATCGTGACATCGTCTGCATATATGTAGGGGTTGAGGTTTTGATTGGCTAGTAGTTTGGCTAAAGGTATCATCATTAGGTTAAAGAGGGTTGGTGAGAGAGGGGATCCTTGGGGGACTCCACTTTCAGGTATCCATGGGGGTGATATGTCCACGTTCGTTGTTACTTGGTATGATCTTGTGGTCAGGAATCCTTTGAACCATTTGAGAACTGTACCTCCTACTCTGAAGTATTCTAGTATATGTAATAGTATTCCATGATTAACCATATCGAAGGCACTGTAATTCTCAGCCAAAAGAAACATCAATTAAAAAGCTCAGAAGATTAACACCCTCCTCCACTGCAAAGATAGCCCTTTACTGCTGTGCTCTTATCATGGTATTCACGTAGACAGCCCTAAAAATCTGGATATAAATATGATTATTACATTGTTTTTTAAAAAATACAAAATATGCAGAAACCATACATTTTTAAGATGGGTTCATGTAATGCATAAATTAATTGATCCTGCAAAGAAATCCAAGAAACTGTAGAAACATTTTCTATCTTTGATGTTGATGCTACTTGGGAACTTTTTCTGTTCTTTCTCCTTGTTTAATTAGCCCATTTATTCCCCTTTCATTTGTTTGAGACCCATTTAGCAAAGGGCTGATTTGCATCAGCTGTGCTAATCTTGTGTACTATGAGATTAACACAGCCTGCGCTATATTGGGAGGTTTTTGACAGGCAGTAAAAGAATTCTCACCTCAGACCACATCAAACAGACAAGGAAGGCTACTCCATGCCTACTTCTAATGCAATGCTTTTGGTCAAATATCGAGTCATTATTAACATAGTCCTTCTGCCAGTTCTGTACCATCTGAAAGCATAGTATGGCAGCTGTCAGGCAAAGCAACAGAGAAAAATGATGGCAGACCAGAATCGCAAGGCCTATCTAGTCTGCCCATTCCTGGCACAATACCAGAGAGCCATCTCATTCTCATTTATAGACATTGAAATACTGGTCTAAAATCAGGATTTACAATATGAAGCTGGGGAGGGGGAATAGTCTGCACTGGTATGTTAGCTCTGCCTTCTACTCCTCCTCCCTTTCCCCTTGGTCTAATATCACTTTCAATTTCTTGGGAGTGCCAGTAGGCCAGAAGCAGTGATAGCCTGTGCCAGAAGATACCATCTGCACCCCTCACCGTTCCACATCTTAGGAAGAGGGAGGGGAACACTGTAGGCTAACTACCCTGAGCCCTTCAAACTCCTATATGTTGGGATATTCCTGCTCTCAATATACAGGAATTGTAATTTATGATGAGGAAGGTCACTGATGTTGGGCAGGTAGAGAAACTCTGTTGGATTCAAAGATTAATGAGTCTTTTTTTTTCCAGTTTTGGGCTAGATCCATAAACTTAATGGGAATAATAAGTGATTTCCTCAATTTTGGGCCAGGTCATTTTTTTTCAGTTTTGGGTTACATCCATACATTTAATGGGAAAAAAGTATTTTCACAATTATAGGTTATATCCAAAAGTTTTATTGGAACACTATTTTAATTTCTAGCCCTTATCTAGATATTATCCTGGAAATTTGACTGCTGTAGGTTCCATGAATCAAAATATAATGGAAACAGGCATAACACATACATAAGCAATTTTATTAAAAAAAAAAAAAAAGAAAAAGAAAAACATTAGAATGACAGTTTGAAATACTGATCAATAAAAGTGAAAATGAGAAAATATGCAAGTGATTTGTCACTATTTTTGAAATGGGAGTTACATTAGCAAAAACACTTCAACAAGAGAAATAGGCCCAGCGCCGGATGAACTGGATAATACCCAGAGACCTGGGCGATACAGGGGGTAGGGAAGGGGGGGGGGGGTCCTTCTCTAATGATATAGCCCGGTGTTCTTCAATGTAAGTCCAAGAGGCCAATGGCAGCCCCCACCTATGTTTTTAATTCTGCTACTCTCTACCAAAGTTCAGGGCAGAATGGGGGAAGTGGAGAAGAGCTGCATGCTTGAAGGCAAAACATTTCTCAATAGACAAAAAGAATGCATTTGGAAATGCCCACCAACTTGAGGATACCCCAAATGAAAAGTCTGAAGGTGGGCTGGTGAGGATGGATGTCACTGACACATACCAGTTAGCAGTGTTGCCAGTGGTGTGCTGGAGCAGGCTCTCACAGGCTCGCAAGAGCTGGTTGTTAAGTTTTTAAGAATTTTGGGAGCTGGTTGTTAAAGTAGGGCCCTCCATGGCTACTTTAATAACTGGCTCCCAAAATGTGGGCTTGGGCCCCCTGCTGAATTCTCTTTTACTTTGCTGGTGGGGATGCTGAGCCCTGCCAGCCAAGTAAATAGACTGCTGCTGCTCCCCGCTCCTTGTTTCCAGCTCTGAGCAGCAGGCTGGGATTTCTCGAACATGTGTGAGAAGTTCCAGCATGCTGCTCAGAGGAAGACGTTGGGAGTGGTGGCAGTCCATTTATTGGCTGCCAGCAAAGGTATGCCTAGCGTGCCTGCACGAAGGGAGGGAGGAGAGAGAGACAAGTGTTGCTATCCCCTCCCCCCGGCCACCCCTGGCCCTTCCAACTGCAGAGTTGGCTAGGTCCGGAGAAAAAGCCTGTTGTTAAAAATTTACCTGCACACCCCTGAGTGTTGCACATCTGCATAGGAAGATATTTCATGGCTCTCCTTCATCTCATTAGAATCCAAAGCAGGCCTGACTTAAAAATTATGAAGACCACTGATGTAGCCAATCCAGTTGCTCAGGTGCACTCAGAGCAATATGCGTAAATAAAATAAGGTTTGATTCTCCAGATTCTGTCTCTCAACCCATATTTCCCCTAATACACACTCGTCCCCAATCCTATCCCAATTGTTCTTACCTCACCTCATCTTTCCCAGAGTCTTGCCAAAAGCACTACCTCTAGGATACCTGTTCTGTTGTCTTCCAACATTATGTGGTTCTTGGTGAGCTTAATCTGTGTGCTATGCAAACTTCTTCACTGTTTCCACAGTCTCACAAGAATAGCATGGGACTTCATGTGATGTATAACACAAACTCAGTGAGACCACACAGAGCAGTTGTTCTGAAGACAGTAACAGCAATAAGCAGGGAGCCCTGCCATTAGGTGGACTAGGCAGAGTTTGGGGTGGGGGTAGGGGTGGGGGCAGCAGAGCTCCAGCATGTACCATAGCCTTCTACCTGCTCGGCCTGCCACAGCACACCCTCCTCCTACAAACAACCTGGGTTAAAGAGGCCCAAGTGTTGTATGGACCCTGTAAGTACACGCCTGCGCTGAACTGTTGCCTAAGGCTGCGTTCCTGTCGGAGAAAGTATATTTACAAGATTCACACAGTGCTCAATCCTTTAATTCAAGGCTGGTGTGGGAGGAGATGGGGGTGGTGGTACATCAGTCTTGAAGCAGGGAAGGAAGAGGGAGGGAGAGATGCTGAACATGGGGTGGGGGTATGGAGGGGGAGATGATATGCTAGCCAGCTGAGGGAAAGGGGTGTGCTGGCGAACTGGGGAGAGGGGAAGGAGAGATGCTAGCAACCTGCAGGGGTATACAGAAGGGATGATGGTCATATTGGGAGGTCAGGTACAGAGAGAGTACAGGGAGATGCTGGGAACCTGGGGGGCATAGGGAGGAGATGCTAGGCTTGAAGGAAGAGGGGGGAAGAGACAAGAATGGGAAATGCTGGCCAGGAGAGGGGAGCTGGGGAGGCAGAGAAAAGAGGGGGAGACGCAGGCAACCTGAGGAGTACAGAGAGGGAACGTGGGATGCTTAACTATTTGGGGGGGGGGGGGGGATTTGAAGGTTTGCCTAGAGCATCCGATACCCTTGGGCAGCCCTGGCAGCAAGCCTCTGGACAAGGTGAGAGAAAGAATGTATTAAGAGAGTTAGGGAAACACACATACACACATAGAGTCAAAGGGGACCGCCACTGGCCCTTGGTCATTGCAGGTTTCCTATTTGGTGCTAGTATAGAAACTGCTGCTCAGCTTCTCCCCACCCTCCCCAGAAGAAGGCTATTTATCATGCCTGCTGCTCTTTTGTGTCAATGCAAATATTGTTCTAAATTATCTAAGTATTTTCCGTGTGAAAAACACGGGGGGAAAAGCTGGATATTTTTTTATACTAGTGTAAATTTGAAATACAAAATAAACTATGAGGTGTCTATCACAAATAAACCTTCCATCCCTAGTTTACAAGAGTACTAGGCGGAGAAAGGCAGGCTATAATGCTCCACTCTGATAAAACATGTTCCTCAGAAATTCACATGGATCACCCACCCACCACAATGCCTTGCAAGCAAGAGGAGGCTAGGTTTGTTGCAGCTTTCCTCCATTAATTCTACATAACCCACTCAATTCTGGCACTTCTCAATCAGACCCTTGTGAATTTTAACCCAGAGCCTCCTATCTGTTTTGTCTTTGTATGTATGTCATTACTAGATTGTAAGCTCCAAAGAGCAGGGACTGTTTCTTATATGCCTCGGCATGCCTAGTAGTGCTATACAAATCAATAAATCATTTTATACTGTGCTGCAGCTGTATTACAAATATTCTAACTCCTTTCCCAGTCTTTCACACACAGGCACACAGTCTCCACCCCATGGTTCTGGGCTGCGTGCAGTGTACTACCTTCCTGGTACATTCTGTTCCCAGATTCCTGCACTGATTGTTACTGAAGGCCTCTGCATTTCTGGTCCCTCCAGTTTGCACATTAACACAGTGTCTGAGTCTCCAGAGCAGATAAATCCTGAGCAAATAGATACACGCATGCACACACACAAAGTAGGAAACTATACCAGAAAAAGCTCTATAGCGTGTCACAGCAGGAGGTGTCAGAGAGAACTAAATACTACATTACAAAGCTCAGAGAGGACACCACACATAATTTATCAAGGGATTGGGGGTAGAGGCTGCTACACTCAGGATAAGGCCATGAATACATAAACATAATCTGAAAGCAAATGCAGTTTGGAAGCATGAACCTCCAGGTGTTGCTACATGAGGTCAACAAACAGGTAAATCCCAAAACAACAAAACAGCTCTCCAAAATTTTGCATTCAATTTGACTTCTGAGAAACACCAAAATCATAGAACTCATAAAAGAAAATGGTTTAAGAATCCCAATCAAAAGGTATATTTTTCTGGAAAAATTATGTCTTTCCTGATAATTGTCTTCCCTTTAGTCATAGCAGACGAATCCAGAGACTTGTGGGTTATGACCATCTACCAGCAGTTGGAGATGGAGAGTACCAAACTAAATTATGCCACATAGGATGGTATGCTCCTTGGTCAATCAGTATTTCTCATAACAAAGCAGAAGGAATAAGGCAAATATTTCTCTCTCCTCACAAAAATGAGACATAAACCTATCAAATGGCAAAACTATACACAGGCAACCAATGCAAGAAACCTAAGCAGAGAAACAGACTACTGATAGTGTCAGCCTCATGAAAGGCTGGGACTCTAGATTTGTCTGCTGTGACTAAAGGAAAGAAAATTAGCAGATAAGACAGTTTTTTTCCTTCCTTGTCACCAGCAGCAGACCAAACTAGAGACTTGGAAGATGTAGCAAAGCAGTTTGTAAGTAGGATGGGAACCAGACACAGCCTTAGACCATCAACCGGACAAGGTCTGGAAAACGTGTGTCGCAAGGACCACGTAGGGAACCATCTTAGAAGAGAATGAAGAGGACACACACCCAGAGGACACACACCCAAGCAAAAGGCACCCAACTCCAGCAACCTTTGGCTGCATATGAGGCAGCATTGCCCTGACTGGGGTCTGCTAGTAGCAGGAAGGGAGACTACACCCAGACTTCCACTGGTGACCTGAAGGTACCAGAAAAGCTCACAGTGATGGTGATATAAAGCAGCAAATAGAAACTCCCAGAATGATTTTTCCTCCCAAAGAATGGAGGAAGCAACAGCCGAATAATGGAAATGGAAATGTGGATACAACCACAGGCAACAATAATGGGACTGTGCTGAAAGTCACCCTTGACTTTGGGACACGAATAAGGGATCTGCACAGAACAATGTCAGGATTATAAATTGGTGATGGAACCGAGCAAAAAATGCCAATCTGGAGTTATGCTGACCATGCAGAGATGGAGCCAGTTTGAGCAGGAAAGCACACAGGAGAACTCCGACATAAGATTGGGAGGATCCTGTCGCACGATGGGGCTGAGGCCCAGGATAGAGTGAGATTGCACCCCAGACTTGGAGCCAAGCAGAACGTTATAGACATTCGTTGAACTGAAATATGACGCCAGCTAGCGACATTCCGCACAGAAAGGGCTGAGCACTACTGAACACCAGAGCTGCGCTCCCCAGCTAGAACAGATTCTCCAACAAAGTGGGAAAGTCACAGATGACAAGGACAAGACCAGTCTAAGAGTCAGATATGGAACAGCGTTGAAGTTGTTGTGCACATTATGAAGCGGGTGCATTTCCACCTCCAGGAATGGTGCAGTACTCCTCATCCAGAGATGCAGCTGCACCCAGATCCAGAAACAGAGCTGCACCCCACAGCCAGACAAGGAGCAGTGCTCCATAATCAGAGACAAAACTGAACTATGCATCCAGAGATGGAGCTTTGGACAACTGCACAGGTGAAGCTATGAGGCATAACCAGAAGAAGAAGGTGATCCACTTCCTGCAATGAAACCTCGCCTCGCGCTCAGAGGTGAAACTGGCCATACATGCAGAGAAGAAGCTGTGCCCCAAAACCCAAAAGGAAGCTGTGTCCCATAGACAGAGATGGAGTCAACTGTACTGGAGCAATATGGAAGAAGCAGAGATGAAGCCATGGTTCGCTCACCGAGATAGCACTATGATCCATATTCATAGATAGAACCTTGCTGATTATCCCACATAGAGCACTACTCTCCAGTCCAAGACGGAGCTGTGCTTTACAGACCGAGTGCTCCACAGTTCGAGATGGAGCCGCACTCCACATTCAGAGATAGCATCATACTCTATGTTCTACATTCAGAGAAGGTGTTGTGTCCTACAGCCATAGATGGCACCTAACTATACATTCAGAGAAACAGCACTTTGCAAGATATACAGAGATGATGCAGAGATGCACTCTACATGCAGAGATGGAGCAATGGTCTTCATTTAGTGATGGAGCTGTGTTCAACATGCAGAGATGGAGTCATGCTCAGAAGGCAAAAATGGATCCGCGCCCAACCAGCATAGATGGAACTGGGCTCAATCATCATAAATGGAGTTGTGCTCACCAGGCACAGAAGGCTCAGCACAAAGATGTGGCAGTCCACAACGGGCATCAATGGAGCCGTGCTCAACAGGCAGAGATTGAGCTGCGCCCAGTCATCAGAAATGGAACTATGCTCCACCAGGCACAGGCAGTCATGCTCAGAGTCAGGACTAGGTCTGTGTTCCACACAGGAAAAAGGAGGGGTTTGCTCCTCATTCAATAAGGAGCTGTTCCAATCGACAGAGAGAAAACTGGGAACAGCATCCCAAGACGGAACTGAATCGAGACTGGGACCAACTAAGTACGAGTGGACCATTTTAGATCTGGTCCTTGGTGGTGTGCAGGGGAATAGTATAGAGGTGGCGGTGTTGGGTTCCCTGGGAAACAGTGATCATAACATGATCAAGTTTGAGCTACTATCTGAGATGAACCCGCAAAGGAAATCTACTATATTTGTATTTAATTTTCAAAAGGGTGACTATAATAAAATGAGGAAAATGGTTAGAAAGAAACTAGAAAGATCGGCTGCAAAGGTTAGGACACTAAATCAGGCATGGACATTATTAAAAAAAGAGAAATATCCAGTGTACTTGAATGTAACTCACCTTGAGCTACTACTGAAAAAGGTGTGAGCAAAATGGAAATAAAATAAATAAAAATAAATAAAAAATATCTTGGAAGCCCAGTCCAGATGCATTTCCACGTTATTTGCAAAGGTGGAAAGAAGAGAAAATGTCAGTCTGCATGGTTATAAGGTGAAGTAAAAGAGGCCATTACAGTCAAAAGATTGTTCTTCAAAGAATGGAAAAAGAACCCAAACTAATAAGAAGCAACATAAGCACTGGCAAGTCAGATGCAAAGCATTAATAAAGAAGGCTAAAAGACAATAAGAAGAGAAACTTGCTGCAGAGGCTAAACCTCACAGTAATAATTTTTTCAGGTACATCAGAAGCAGAAAGCCTGTGAGGGAATTCGTGGGACCACTAGATCACGAAGGAGCAAAAGAGGTGCTCAGGAAGGACAAGGCTATAGCGGAGAAAATGAATGAGTTCTTTCCTTCTATTTTTACAAAAGAAGATGTAAGAGATCTGCTTGTACCGGAAATGGTTTTCAAGGGTGATGATGTAGAGGAATTAAAAGAAATCTCAGTGAACCTGGAAGATGTACTGAGCCAAACTGACAAATTAAAGAGTAGTACATCACCTGGACTGGATGGCATACATCCAAGGGTACTCAAAGAACTCAACCACGAAATTGATGATCTGCTGTTAGTAATATGTAACCCTGTCATTAGAAACGACCATAGTACCTGAAGACTGGAGGGTGGCCAATGTGATGCTGATTTTTAAAACTTTGTAAGAGTTTTCATTTGGAAACCAAGTCAAGTCAAATCTTGCACAACTTAAATATCTGTCTGTTTATTCAGAGGATCGCAAATTATGGGCATGGACCTGCTTGTGCCAAGTTCTTCATTGCAAGGCTCAGAAGCCAGTGGCATCTCCTGGGCTATTTGTGGAGCACTTTCACATCACTTCATGAAAGAGTACTAAGTAAAGATAATCTCTGTCTCAAACTGGAAGTTGGTTTCAGGGTGATGTTTGTGCTAAGGTAGTTCTTGCTTAAAAAATTATAAAGACTCGACTGCAATAGTGAGTCCTGGAGAACTGTGGAACTTGAGTGTAATTTCATTAATTAGAATTAATAGGAACATCACAAGAACAAGGCGGAGCATTAAAGTGGCATTTTATAAATGTTTTAAAAGATAACATTCAATGTATAGCTGTAAAACAATAGAGTGGAGATAAGATGGCAGGGTGAGTCAACTTTTAATCAGTCCATCTGGAGTTTTCTACAGACATGTGTATGTAATAACACCTGTGACTCAAGGTGAAGACCATCAGTGGGCAGTGGGGCCAAGAGTGAAAGCCTTGAAGGTAGGGGTACAGATGGAAACTGAGGACTCCCTGAACTTCAGCAGTTCAGTGTAAGGATGTTGAGAGATAATCAGTCTCTTGATAGAGCCTTTAGTCATTGGAATGGATTGGATTTAATTATTTTATTTTTTATTATGACATTTATATCTCACGTTATTCCAAAAACAATGGAGATACCTGGGGAGAGAACAGGAAGCAGAGATGCAGGACCATTAAGAGGAGGGGGGTGGGTGGGAGAAGAACAAATGCTGGCCCACTGGGAGAGGGAGATAAGAAAAATGTTGGACTGGGGTGGGAGGAGAGAGAAATGCTGGCCCATTGGGAAGGGAAGGAGAAATGCTGGACCACTGGGGAGAGAAGGAGAAATGCTGAACCATTAGGGAGGAAAGGGACTGGAGGAGGAGGAATGATGGACCATTAAGGAGGTAAGGGAAGTGAAGAAAGACAGAGAAATGCTGGACCACTGGGGAGGGGAAAGAGAAATGCTTGGCCACTGGGAAGGGAAGTGAGGGGGGTTGCTAACTGAGGAAAGGAAAAGAAAGGGAGAGGGAATGCTGACTGGGGGAAGTAGAAGAAAGGACAGAGAGGGAGAAACTGACTATGAGGGGAAGGAGAGAGAGAGAGAGAGAGAGAGATGCTAGGCTACAGATATGTGTGTGGGGGTGAGGGAAGACTTTTGGCTATCAAAGTGGAGGGACGAGAAAGAGAGAAGGATATTGGGCTATAAGGGTGGGTGGGTGAAGAGAAGGAGAGAGAGAGGAGATGGGAGGCCAATCCTGGGGCTGGGCATTGGGAGAAAGGAGTTGCCAATAGATGTTGGAGGTGGGGACTGGGAGAAAAGAGCTGGTGTTTGATGCTGAGCCTGGGGACTGGGAGAAGGGAATTGGAGGTTGATGCTGGGCCAGGGAACTGGGAGAAGGTTGCTGAAAAACAAGAATGAGAGGTGGAAATGGGAGGACTATAGAAACAGGGATATGAAAGTGGAGGGATACAGGGCTGAAGGGGAAAAATGAAGAATAAAATCTAGCTGAAAGTAGATTAAACAAGCAGATAAGAGAAAGGAAGAAAAAAGCTGAAGAAGGATTGATGTTAGATAGAGAAGAAGGGAAGAAGATGGAGGAGTGACAAAATAGAAAATGGATGTGAGATCCTGGAGGACTTAAGCAAAAACATGAGGGTAAAGACCAAAACCAACCCAACTGGAAAAAGAAAATGATGAAAGGTACAATATATATGTATTTTTTAAATTTTTAGAAAATGACACGTCAACTTTATTAGTTTTTGTCTGCATCCTGTATTTGTTTCTAATTTGCAATCTGTATCTTTACTAGGTGACAGTCTGCTTTCCATGTGTAACGAAGGTGAGCGATTCTGTTAACATGTAGGTTGTGTGTAGGAATCTGTAGAACTCTGGCTCATCCTCTTTTCCCAAATGGAACTGTACTGCTGACTTATAGGTAGGGCTGGTGTATTTTGAGTTCTTGGACTTGGTGCTGGTGTGGTACTGTATATCCATTTTGTAGGGTTTTCTGTTACTTCACACAGTATCTGGCAGTGGAGAGAGGATGGAAGTGTGCTGGGAGAGGGGAAGGGGAGAAGGAGCATATAGGCAGTGGAAGGGGTACGTTTCAGGGACCATGCACCTGCCAATTCTTTGCTCCACATAGCATCAGCACTAGGAAGGGGGAAGGTAGGAACAGAGCTTAGTTTGTTTGGCCCTTCCAAATAAAAAGATGTTCCAATGCAGCTGAGGAAGAGTGCCAGGAGGAAGGGAAGGAAAGAGAGGGATGGGGAGAGTATGCATTAGAGGGGTTAGAGGGGGAGAGATAGCGCCAAGAGGAAAAAGGTAAGGAGAGAAAGTATGTGCTGGGGAGATGAAATGGGAAAGAGGAGGTGGGTTGTGAGGAGCGAGAAGGAAAGAGATAATGGGTGGAGAGAAAAGATGGAAAAAATTCAAGAGGAGAGGCATAGGCGCCCGGTATAAGAGGCTTGGGGAGGCTAAGCCTCCCCCAGTCGAACGATCGGAGGCGGAGCCTAATGACATCACTAGTTTCATGCGGCACGCCCCCCCCTCCCACGACGACGCCGACACAGGCGACCCAGTTCCGCCCACCCGGGGCTCGGACCGAATCACCGACGACGCGATCAGCTGATCGCAGTAGTTCCACCCGCTCGGGCTCTCACCGGCGTGCCGCGGCCCTGTTCCGGGGCAGAGGGAGCAGGGAACCAGCGGAGCCGACACCCCACCCCAGCGGCGTGCACCCGGGGCGGACCGCCCCACCTCCTACGCCACTGTTGTCCATTATTAACCCTCAGGACATTTCAAGTCCATTTTTGATATTAATTTTGGACATTTAATAGTGTGGAGTTTTATGGGGGGCTATATGATGTTGCGCCGGGCCTACTACGCCTTATATAGTCCGATCATCTTGGGCTGGCTGGGTGGTATTACTGAACCCCCCTTTTTTCTCCACTCTATATGCTGAAAGAAGATTCACATTTAACTGTGGATGATGATGATAACTTGTTCCTGTATCCTGTTTTATACACAGGTAGTGTGAGACTGTGGCTTTGGAGTTTCAAATTAATTACTTGCAAGCTTGAGTGCATCAGTAGTCATAAAGATGACTTATACTGTGCCAAAATTGAAATTTGAAAACTATTATCTCTATCTGGTTGTTAATAAAAGGAGCTCATTGTGAATACTATCCACCCTAAAAGGATGTTTTGTGGCTGTACATGAGAATTGTGATATGATCCCTTGTTTCATATTGTTGACGGTCTGTGATGTTGTCCGTTTGGGTGGTATATTGGTGTATTAGGGTCTGCCCAGTGTAATATTTATGGAGGTTCTGAGTATGCTTTTGCACAAGTTTGTGCATAGTTTGTAGTGTTTTACAGTTGGGATTGTTGGCCTTATTGAGGTGGCAAGCATCAACATTTTAATTTAATTTTAGTTTGTCATAACACCAGTCTAGTCGCCGGATGTTACTTCACTAATGTGACTATTTGATTTTGGGATTTTCCATTGATAGAAATAGCAGTGTTTAATAATTGATAACATTTTTGAATAGTATACACATTGGTTAGTATATGCTTTGACTTTGAGCAACCACTTTTTTTGACATATGATATATATGTAATTTCTACACTGGATGGACTGTACAGGTCTTTCTCTGCCGTCATCTACGTTACTATGTTATGTTAGATTTAATAAAAGGTGTTAATTGTAACTTTTATTTTTACTTATCTTTTCTATGTGTTGTCAGACAATTATGGATGTAAGCCCCACCCAGCCCAGCCCCTAACCCCGCCCCTAACCCCACCCCGTTCCCGCCCCTATCCCCACCCCCTTTAGCCTCCCCAAACAGTTGGGCTACCGACCACCTATGAGGAGAGGGAGGGTGAGAATAGGGGAAGGAGAGAGATGAGAGGGGAGGAAAAATTATTGAGAGAGAGCATGGAGAGAAAAAATGAATGGGAAGGGCCAGAAGTAGAAAGAAGGAAGGAAGAAGAGGGAAGGGGGGATGGGATTTGATATACTGCCTTTCTGTGGTTACAACCAAAGCGGTTTACATATTATATACAAGAACCTATTTTGTAACTGGGGGCAATGGAGGGTTAATTGACTTGCTCAGAGTCATAAAGAGCTGCCATTAGGCTACTCCTCCACAGGGAGGGGTGGGGGAAGAGGGATGAAGGAATTATAAAGAATTCGGGAGGAAGAATGTGTGTAGAAAGGTGAAGAGTGAGGAATGTGGGCAGGAGGGGAGAAGAAAAAAATTGAAGTGTATAGGTGGGATAAAGGGAAACATAAGGAAAAGGTGAAAACAAAAGAAATGGAGGGGAGGGAGAAGGCTAATCAATGCCCATCTAAGAGGAGGGGGGGGGGGAATTCTCTTTCTGTCACTAATCTGAATTCCCTATCCCTTGCCTCTCCCCCCCTAATAAAGTAGGCAAACTACGCCTTTGCCCTAGTGGATACCTCTTGCTAAGGATCAGAGAAGGCTATCCACAAAGTGGATGAACACAAAATCCCACGGGGTACAAACACAGAAAAACAAAGTGGGACGTGGACCAATGACTTCTTGCCGTCGAGATGTGGTATAAAGAAGAATAAACTTTATTGTAGACTCGGCACAGTACTGTGTTTCGGCCACAGGCCTGCCTCAGGAGTCTTTAACGCTGTAAAACTTTTTTTGATTTACTGGTTCATCTTGAGCAGTACCAAATAAATATATTATCAAATACTGGATGGTCTCATCACAGACTTCCTAGATCATCAAACAAAAGTGTAGCAGGACGAAAACGCCTGTACCTCTTGCTAAGACAGTTTTGCTACTTCTTGTTGGGAGTACTTCTTAGAGAATCCCAGGCTGGCTTGATAAGACTGAGATATAGATGTTTGATGGTGTCTGGCAAATTGTGGGAAGGATCAAAAAACTATTTTCCAAGGCCTTGGGCTTCATATATATAACTTTTTTAAAAAGGTAGTTGCCAAACAAGATGAACACAAGAAAAGAACAGAGCATGCTGAGTCCTGAATAACTATTCTGGAAGATCTAAGCCGTTTCGATTTGTACCTTTAAGGGGTGGCAAAGTAAGTGTCTGCTTTGGATGCCCAGATGCTGTAATAGTATGAGTGCTCAGTGCACAGCACTGAGGAGCCTAAATTGTGGCACACAGTTATAGAATTACCCCAATTCCCATGATTCTATAAAGGCTGCCATAAATTGCACGCATAAATTCAGGTATGTGCAATTTAATAAAATAATGAACCAATTAGTGCCAATACTTGGCTTTTTAACAAGCAATTATTGGCACTAATTACATTTAATTGGGACCAACACACCTAAAATTACACGTGGTCCATAAATGGGGACGTGAAGATTTTTTTTTTAATTTTACTGTCCGAGTGGGATTCAAACCCACCACTCTGTGATTACAAGACCAGTGCTCTAACCATGGGAGGATCATAGGCGTTTCTGGGCAGAACGAGGCGTGGTTTCAAGTTACATACGTAATTACAGAATAACCGTGCTGTGTGTGTAAATCTAGACCCGGGCATTTACACTATGTTTTCACTGGTGCAAATGGCCTTGTCTAAATTTATGCTCGACTCTTTGCTTAGTCGTGTATTCTATAAACCACGCCAAACTTTAGGCATGGCTTACAGAATACCATTTAAGAGGGTATTGTTTGGCGCTGATTTTGTTAGGCACCATATATAGAAGTGCAGGGCCTTCCCTCTGCTGCGTACCCTCTGCTGGAAAGGGAAAGTTGCATCAGAGGAGAGGGTAGGAGGAAACGGGGGGGGGGGGGGGGGGACTAGAGAGAAGGAAGGGAGATGCTGGCCCTGGGGAAGACAGGACAAGAGGGAAAGAAGATACATGCTGGCCTTGGGGGAGGGTGAACAGGAGGGAAGGAGGAATAAGGGGAGAAGCTGAATAGAGACTAGGACCAACATAATTAGAAAAATAAATTGACCAGACAACAAAAGTAGAAAAATTAATTTTATTTTCTATTTATTGAATAGGCTATGTTAGTTTTTCTAATGTACATATGCCAGAACTGGTGTTAGACATGCCTGGGGCCTACAAGAAAAACCTCAATCACTCACTGGCCTTCAATCTCCAGCATAGTGGTGAAAGATCTCCAGCTTTGGGATGGGCCACCCTTGGTGTCTCTGTATGTTTATGAATTAGCAGCTCTCTCTAAGTGTGCTAGACATAACTATGGACTGTATTTTATTCTTTACTTGATGAATACTTATCTTTTTATTTCCATTTTCCGGGTTGTGTTTTCTTTGGCTTTGTTTTGCACTACAAGTCAGTACAAAATTGAGGAAGAAAAATAATCATCATGATATGAATAGTGATCTGGTCAATTCCTTAAGTGTTCATACAACAGAACTGTATCGCTTCTGCATGCACATTAGAGAAAAGCTTCTTCACATATTGATTTTTATCCATAATGTTCTAGTATTTTTTCCCCATTTTTAACGTCTCTCACTGACTCTTCTGCGATCTGCCATGCTTTCGTTTAAAGTGTAATCTGTCTTTAAACATTTCCTTAGCTTAGTAGTACAAACAGGAGGCCTGCACACTATTCAGCAAGAAAAGGTACCTAACATTCTTTTTTTTGTGTGGTCACTTACAGTAATCTTGCAATAAGGATAACTGTGAGTGTGTATGCCTCCCTCAAGATTCCTTATTTTTCGGCTTTAGTGTGCCTTCCAACAAATGAAGGGCTACTTAATCTGGAAAGCCTGCAGCAAACATTTTCAGAGAAAAATGATTAAGCAAAAGTACTTCCTGATTTTCAACAAAAAGCATATAGTGAAAAAAATCAAGGGAGAAAAGCCTCAAGAATGGGTTGCTCCAAGCACTTGTGTACTATCTTATGATGAAGCATTCATGCAAATCCCTTACATATAGCAACATAGTCCATGACGGCAGAGAAAGACCAACTTGGCCTATCAAGTCTGCCCAGTAAAGTTATTGGTGTTATACCTTCCTTGCCACGAAGTTATTTGCCCCATGATTTCTTAGAAATGCAAAAGTAATTACATAGTTAAAGAGCTCTATGCTTGGTTTACATGAACTTGCCTATTTGGGATCCGCTGTTTATATTCCAACTCTTTTTTGAATTTCAGCACTGTTTTTTCCTGCCTTCCACCACCTCTTTCGGGAGGGCATGAGCTCCCCACCCTAGGAGGGATGCATCCGTCGTCAGCACTTTTTGTGGCTGAGGAATTTGGAATGGACGTACCAAGGTCAAATTGGATCGGACCGTCCACCACTGAAGAGAATTCCGAAAGTCGGTAGACAGCTGGATTACATCCTCTAGATTCCCTGCGGCTTGATACCACTGGGAAGCTAAGGTCCATTGAGCTGATCTCATATGTAGACATGTCATGGGGGTTACATGAACTGTGGAGGCCATGTGCCCCAGAAATCTCAACATCTGCCGAGCCGTGATCTGTTGAGACGCTCGAACTATGGACACCAGGGACAGGAGATTGTCTGCGCTTGGCTCGGGAAGATAAGCTCGAGCTGTCTTTGTGTTCAAGAGAGCTCCAATGAATTCCAACTTTTGAACTGGGATGAGATGGGACTTGGAGTAATTGATCACGAACCCCAGTAGCTCTAGCACCTGAATAGTCATTCGCATGGACTGTAGAGCGCCTGCCTCTGAGGTGCTCTTTACCAGCCAATCGTCAAGATAAGGGAACACATTTATTTATTTATTTGTAGAATTTGTATCCCACATTTTCCCACCAATTTGCAGGCTCAACGTGGCTTACATTTGCCGTAATGGCGTTTGCCATTTCCGGGTAACAGAATTACAATGGTATTGCGTTAAGGTGCATACATACATGGTAACATACATGGTAACATACATGGAACATAGTATATATGGAACAGATCATGGTGTATATATATATATATATATATATATATATATATATATATATATATATGTCCTGTGCACACATACATGGTAAAGAGGAATACATTATGGTATTGCATGAAGGTTCCTGAGTAATGAATTGGGTTGTAGCATACATTAGGTCATCGACTATAGAGAGACCCTATTCGACATAAGGTTTAAAGTGGTAGTGCTTGATCATTAATAGCAGAGAGATTAGACAGTCATGCGATAAAAGTTCGATTTTGTATAGATCATGTATAATGTTATTATTTGGTAATTAGGCTGGATGTTTATGGTACGCCTTCTTGAAAAGATCTGTTTTCATAGCCTTTGGAAAATGGTTAGGTATTGTGTTGTTTTTATGGTCTTCGGTAGTGCGTTCCATAGGTGCGTGCAGATGTATGAGAAACTGGTCGCGTATGTGGATTTATATTTTAGCCCTTTACAGTTAGGATAGTGGAGATTGAGGAATGTGCGTGATGATCTTTTTGCGTTCCTAATAGGCAAGTCTATAAGGTCTGACATGTAGGTCGGGGCTTCCCCGTAAATGATTTTATGGACCAGGGTGCAAACTTTGAATGCAATTCGTTCTTTTAGTGGAAGCCAATGTAGTTTTTCTCTTAGGGGTTTGGCGCTTTCGTATTTTGCTTTCCCAAATATGAGTCTGGCTGCTTTGTTTTGAGCGGTTTGAAGCTTCTTAATGATTTGTTCTTTGCATCCGGCATAAATGGCATTGCAGTAGTCTAGATGACTTAGTACCATTGATTGAACTAGGCTGCGGAATACTTCCCTTGGGAAGAAAGGTTTGATTCTTTTAAGTCTCCACATTGAGTAGAACATTTTCTTTGCTGTGTTTTTTGCATGGTCTTCGAATGTGAGATTTTGGTCAATTGTAACTCCCAGAATTTTCAGGCTGTCTGAGACTGGAAGTGTGTAGTCTGGGGTGTTGATGGTATTGGGTTTGTTTGTGTTGTATTGTGAGGACTCCCAGTCTGCACAGCGACACTGCGACTTCCACTAGGCACTTTGTAAACACTCTGGGCGCAGATGCCAGACCAAAGGGCAGTACACAGTACTGAAAGTGCTGTGTTCCCAACCAAAATCGAAGATACCTCCTGTGAGCTGGAAGTATCGAGATGTGTGTGTAAGCATCCTTTAAGTCCAGAAAGCATAGCCAATCGTTCTCTTGTATCATGGGAAGAAGGGTGCTCATGGAAACCATCCTGAACGTTTCTCGAATTAGGAATTTGTTCAGGGCCCTTAGGTCTAGGATGGGATGCATCCCCCTTGTTTTCTTTTGCACAAGGAAGTATCTGGAATAGAATCCCAGCCCGTCTTATCTTGGTGGAACAGGTTCGACCGCTTGGGCCTTTAGAAGGGCGGAGACACAGACTACAAGCGGCTGGGCTATGGTTGGGCCCAAGGCACTGGTTACACCAGGCGTGGGTATCGATCGGTACCTGAGATGGTCCGGTTGGGTGTCTTCGATGACATGAAAGGAAAAACAGCTTCGGTGAAATCAAAAGACTCGATTGTGCCTGTTAAAGAAAAAGGGCACAAAACAAAAAGGGAAAAACCCGGCCGCGTCGAAAAGAAAGAAAACTTAGAAAAGGGCAAAAAAAAAAAAAACCTAAAAAAGAACTACGGAAGATAGTTTTTTTTTTTTTTTAGAAATGACGAAAATAAGAAGAAAACAGCAAAAAAGTCGTCAGACTCTGTTCCTGGGCCAAAACGAGGAGAATAAGAAAATTCCTGTCACCTCGTCGCGGACAAAAAAGAACTGAAGCGACACGTTTGCACAACGGGCAGAAAGTCATCCGCGCGATTCGCGCACCAAAAGACTCTGGCAAAATGTTTTATGTTTTGCTTAAAAAAACTGCCGTTTCCTCGGCTGACACGGACGTCGACCCACATGTGAGAACAAGCAGCCTGCTTGTCCTCCGAGAAAAATATTTCTATAAAAACAGACCCAGTTCAGACAAGGGAACAGAAAAGAATCTGCATTATAACCACTGAAATGTTAAATTGAGAGGAAAGTATCAGGGAAACACAAAGAAGTTAAGCAAAAATATTTATAAAGCAGATACACTAGAGGAAATATATATTTTAATAGGAACAGTATATCATGACTTCCATGTATGCATTATTCAGAGTGATCAGGGCTGATCTTGAACTGCACGATGCCATGGACTTAGGTTGGCAAGCATAAATTCCAGAAGTGCCTCACTAATGAGGGCGTACCCCAAAATATACCCCTAATGTGTCTGGAATTGGAATGAAGATTTAAAAGCACATTTATTAGAAACACAAAGTGTGTGCAGGAATTAGAGTATATAAAAGACTACACAAAAATGGCTCTGGGAGTTATTTATGACCAATGAAAGAAACGTTCAGCCTAATCTGTTGAGATATTTCAATGTTAATCTCTGCAAAGGCTTCCGAGGTCTTTGTCTCCCATCCAGCTACACGTAGACTATAACACAACTGCAATTTCAGATTGTTTTTTGAAGTTTGACAATTTTTCACTTTGACTGCCTTCTGGTTTTCAATAGGGGGTTATGAGTGAAGCAGGCCGGGGAGGATTATGATCAAGAGTCTCAGTAAAGGTTAGGGGTGTGTGAGTAAGGCAGACTAGAGAAGACTGGGGGGGTTATGAGCAATGCAGACTGGTTAAAGGATGGGGTACGAGCAATGCAGACTGGGTGAAGGATGGGGGTATGAGCGACAGTGTCACGGAAAAGGCTGGGGAGGTATGAGCGAGGCAGACTGGATGAAGGCTGGCACGGAGAGCATGAGTGAGGCAGACTGGGTAAAGGCTGGAGGGGGGAGTGTGAGCAAGGCAGACTGGGTAAGGTTGAAGGGAGGTATAAGCAAGAGAGACTCGGTAAAGGCTGGGGACGAGTATGAGCAAGAGAGACATCGTAAAGGCTGGGGGGGAGTATGAGTGACAGAGACTGGGTGAAGGCTGGGGGAGTATGACTGAGACAGCTTGGTTGAAGGCTAGGGGAGTATCAGCAAGAGAGACTGGTTGAAGGCTTTTGGGTATATGAGTGAGAGAGACTAGGTGAAGGCTGGGGAGGGGGGAGGCTATGGGTGAGAGAGACTGGTTGGGACCAAAGCCATGGTGATATGTGAAACAAATACGCAATTACCTCTTTGCTGACAGCTTGTTTGGGAAGGGAAACTGTTGGCTTCTGCAAGTGATTTGCAGAGGCATCTTAAGAGAATGAAATGGGAATGCAATATGTAAATCCAGTTTGATTGTTATGATGTATTCTACCGAGTTGTGCAAAATATGTTTTAAATCTTTTTACCCAGATTCATTAAATTAAAAAAAAATCCTAATAAATTATATATATATATATATATACAGTGCTTTTTTTGTGCCGGTACGCAACGGTACGGCGTACCGGCACCTTTTTCTCCTCCTGTCCTCCCCTCCCATTATTTCCAGCGATTCTCCGCCTCTCCCCTGCCCTCCATCGACGTGCAGCGATTTTCCGTCCCTCCCCTGCCCTCACCTCTCCCATATCCAGCGATTCTTCGTCCCCCAGCCGTCCTCCTTCACTGCATGCCAGCCAGCGTCGGACTCAGAGGCGAACGTGCAGGCAGCGATTGGCTGGCAGCGTCGTAGCTTCCCTCTGCAAGTCCCGCCTATGCATAAACAGGAAGTTGTAGGCGGGACTTGCAGAGGGAAGCTACGACGCTGCCAGCCAATCACTGCCTGCACGGTTCGCCTCTAAGTCCGACGCTGGCTGGCAGGCAGTGAAAGAGGACGGCTGGGGGACGAAGAATCGCTGGATATGGGAGAGGTGAGGGCAGGGGAGGGACGGAGAATCGCTGCACGTCGATGGGAGGGCAGGGGAGAGGCGGAGAATCACTGGACATGGGAAGGGCAGGGGAGAGAGAATTGCTGGACATGGGATGGGAGGGAAGGGCAAGGGAGAGAGAATTGCTGGACATGGGATGGGAGGGAAGGGCAGGGGAGAGAGAATTGCTGGACATGGGATGGGAGGGAAGGGGAGAGAGAATTGCTGGACATGGGAAGGGCAGGGGAGAGAGCATTGCTGGACATGGGATGGGATGAGAGGGAAGGGCAAGGGAGAGAGAATTGCTGGACGTGGGATGAGAGGGAAGGGCAGGGGAGAGAGAATTGCTGGACGTGGGATGGGAGGGAAGGGCAGGGGAGAGAGAATTGCTGGACATGGGATGGGAGGGAAGGGCAGGGGAGAGAGAATTGCTGGACGTGGGATGGGAGGGAAGGGCAGGGGAGAGAGAATTGCTGGACATGGGATGGGAGGGAAGGGCAGGGGAGAGAGAATTGCTGGACGTGGGATGGGAGGGAAGGGCAGGGGAGGGAGAATTGCTGGACATGGGATGGGAGGGAAGGGAAAGGGAGAGAGAATTGCTGGACATGGGATGGGAGGGAAGGGAAAGGGAGAGAGAATTGCTGGACATGGGATGGGAGGAAAGGGCAGGGGAGAGAGAATTGCTGGACATGGGATGGGAGGGAAGGGCAGGAAAGAGAGAATTGCTGGAAATCAATGGGATGGGAGGGAAGGGCAGGGGAGAGAGAATTGTTGGACATTGATGGGAGGGCAGGGATGAGATAATTTCTGGACATGGAGGGGAGAGAGGAGAATCGCTGGATGGGGAGGGGAGGACAGGGATGAGAGAATTGCTGGACATGGAGGGGAGGGCAGGGAAGAGAGAATTGCTGGACATGGAGGGGAGAGAGGAGAATCGCTGGACAGGGAGGGGAGGACAGGAAAGAGAGATTGCTGGACATGGAGGAGAGGGCAGGGAAGAGAGAATTGCTGGACATGGAGGGGAGAGAGAAGAATCGCTGGACAGGGAGGGGAGGACAGGAAAGAGAGATTGCTGGACATGGATGAGAGGGGAGAGAGGAGAAATGCTAGAAATGGATGGAGAGGAGAGCAGGAGATAGAGGAGAATTGCTGGACATGGATGGATGGATGGAGGAGTTGGTTAGGAGAGAGGAGAAATGCTGACTTGGATGGAGGAGAGGGGAGAGAGAATTATTGCTTTATATGGATACAGAGGAGGGAAGAGAGATGAGAAATGCTGGACATGGATGGAGGGGAGGAGAGAGGAGAAGTGCTGGACATGAATGGAGGGGAGGAAAGAAAAAAGAAGATGCACATGGATGGAGATGAGGGAAAGGGAAAAGGAGAAAAACTGCACATGGATGGAGAAAATAGGCAAAAGCTGGATCCATGTTATACCTCCTCCAGTCAATTCCATGGAGGAGGACCCAGCTTTTACTTATGGATGCAGGGCAACAAAAGAAGAAAGGAGGAAAGTAAAGAAATAAATGGAAAGGAAGCCCTGGAAACGGAGTTAAGAGAACAGATACAGAGCAGCAGAATCAGAGACTGGGACCAATATGGATAGAAAAACAAAGTCACCAGACAACAAAGGTAGAAAAAAATCATTTTATTTTCATTTTAGTGTTTGGAATTTGTCTTATTTTGCACTGGGTATACTGGAGCTGTAACAGCTTACAGAAATTATTTATAATGAAAAAAAAAATCACATTATTTTTTCTCCTATACTAGTATAATATTTTCAATGATGTCTGTTTATATGCGCCATGGCTGGTATAAGGGGTGTGGCTAATGTGGGTGTGGCTATAATAGGGGCGGTGCCATGTGTGGTGACCCCGCCCTCAATGAGTACCGGCACCTTTTTTTCTACAAAAAATGCACTGTATATATATATATATATATATATATATATGAAAAGAGAGAGACTGATTTACTAAGTGTCTTTGGCCACAGGCACAGAATAGGAAGAGTCTTAGTAAATCATTTTCTAAAATAACTACTGCTGATCTGGGAGGGGACTCCACCCTCCCCTCCCAACGAACTTCACTGAAGACAATGTTGGAGGGATAGGGAAGGACAAGCAACAAAGGTCTAAGCCACTGTTACCTAAGTTTTTGGAATGGCTCCTAGATTTAATGAAAATCTATTGAGGCGTCTGCTAATCTATGTGCTCATCTTGATGCAGACATTTACACCTGCTCAAGAGCAGGTGTACAATAAATATACATACAGTAAAAACAGGAGGGACTCCATCAATATAATAGAAAAGTCTAAAAACAAAACTCACCCAAAAGTCAATCATACCAATATAAATATTTCACTTCTCATTAACATTGTGTTGTGCAGGATCGCTAATGTACTTTACAGTCATCCTATAAATCACTATCAAAACCTTGTTTGAAAAATAAGGTGTTCAATAAGATCTTAAACTTAATAAAATTTGCCTGCAAAGTAGGCAAAAATTCTGTTGCTTACACTAGCATTTCATGACGCCATATACATGCCTATGCGTCTTTATAACATAGCGCCTTTCAATTGTTTTGACAGAACAAAGACCACCTAGGTGACTAGGTGAGGACAGAATGGGTGGGATGAATTAGACACGAACTGGGTGAGGACAGAAGAGTGGGTATGTGAGTGTGAGATAGACTGAGGACTACAGGGGGCGGGAGAGGATTAAGGCACATGAAAAGAAGGCTGGAGCCTAGGGCCCAAATATTTTGGAGCCCTTTCGGACATGCTAATTCAATGGATTCCAAAACTGGGAGGGGTCAACAATTGGTACTTCTTACCTGCTGGTTTTGCTCTGTAGTCAGAACCACACAGGCCTCCTCTATTCACGGATGTTTTTAGACAGAACCATACCGAGCTACAGCGGCACTCTGTGCGACTCGCATCTCCCACCCCTCCCCCTGCACCACTGCCAGGAAGAAGAGATGTTGGGATAAGAGCAATTTTTGTGCCCTTCCATATTTTTGCCCAGTGCGGCCACACTGCTTGCACAACCCTTGGTGTGGCACTAGTTTCAGAATATATATATATTGTAAACGAGGCTCCTACTGGCTAAATCCGTGAGGCCTCCTCACCACCAGCACCGAGCTCTCTGTTTTCCTCTTTATGGGTTTCTTCTTCTTTCTTGGGCCTGTTTTTGGGATTTGCAACCCAGCCCCCTTTCCTTCAACAGCTCCTCGGCTGTTTTAAACCCAGTCCAATTACAGCCAGGCTTCTCTCAGCACAGTTCAAGGGAGCTAGGCTGTTTCAAACACAGTCCAATTACAGCCAGGCTTCTCTCAGCACAGTTCAATGGAGCTAGGCTGTTTCAAACACAGTCCAATTACAGCCAGGCTTCTCTCAGCACAGTTCACTAAAGTCAGGCTGTTTCCAACACAGTCCAATTACAGCCAGGCTTCTCTCAGCACAGCTCAATAAAGTCAGGCTGTTTCTAACACAGTCCAATTACAGCCAGGCTTCTCTCAGCACAGTTCAATGAAGTCAGGCTGTTTCTAACACAGTCCAATTACAGCCAGGCTTCTCTCAGCACAGCTCAATAAAGTCAGGCTTTGCGCGGGCTCAAAGCCTTGGGTCCCACCCTCTGGGTCAGTCTCTATTCTCCTGACCTCCTCCCGCATTGACCCAGGCCTCTCCCCCATACCTCCAGTGCTGGCTGAGCCATAGCCAAGAGCTCCATGGGTTCGTCTAAGACCAGCTCAGCCTCCTCTTGCTCCATCTCCTCTGGTTCCTTCTCCTCCTCTCCTTCAGTAGCCCAGTCCATTTTCTCCTCCCCTTCCCACCCCTTTTCCAGCTGATTACACTTTTCTTCATTAACTCTGCTAGGCTGCTTTTCCTTCTCCTGCCACCGGTTCCACCACCTCCTCCACCAGGTGGGAGAATCAGCTTTTCCTTTTCCCTGGCGGCCCTCTTCTGGCGCTCCTTGGTTCTGCACCCTATTCCTCCTCCCCCGGAGCTCTCCTGTGGCCTTCTGGGAGTTGTAGTTTCCCATCTTTATGTCCCTTTTTGGCAAAACCTGGGCATTCCTAGGGTCTTCCCTCCTACCCTCCGGCTCTCTTTTCTCCGGTGGGTAGCTGGGGTCCCTCTTCCTTTCGGCATATTCCTTACAATATATATATATATATATATATATATATATATATATATATATATATATATATATATATATATATATATATAATACAATTGGAGGGCTTAAAATATGTGCTTGCCTAAGGTCCATCAAAGGGTTAATCCTGCCCTAAGGAAGACAGACAGACAGACAGACACACACACACAAACTGGGTGAGCACAGAGTGGGGCAGGGATGTAGGGTTAGTGCTTAAGTTGGAGGTACATCAAAAGATATGCTGTTGCCATGAAGCTGAAAAACAAGAATTTTGAAATTCTCTTTAAGTCAGTGGTAGATGTGAATCACTGTGTACTATGGACACTCCACCCATGAGTGGGAGGCATGAGAGAGAGAGAGAGAAACACAGTGGTAGACTGGTGGGTCGCAGACTATGGTGATAGGTGAAGTCAAGAGGAAAATGACTAAAGCACAGCTAATCAGCAAGATGCTTATGCCCTGTTCACAGAATGTGTTGGGTGTGGAATGGGCTGTTGGTTTTTGCAGCAGGGAGAAAGGGGATGAGGGGCCTGATTTTCTAAGCTCTCTCACATAAATAGAGAATGAGCAAACAGCTTTAGTAAATCTGGCCCTAGAAGAATGCCATTCACTCAAACTTTAGTGGACATAACAGAGGGAGCAGCAAGTAGCAGCCAGTCGAGTATTCAGAATATCCAGAATGAATATGCATGACATTAATTAATACCACCCCTAAATTTCTCATATCACTCAATCTTGCTAAAAGCAAGTCAATGTACCAGATCAAGAGCAGTAGATTTTCACTTCTCCTAGTTAACTACCTTTTCAAATCTTCCACATCGTGATTATTACAGTCTCCGTACTACTATATATTGTTTTCTAAAACCTGGCTGCTCCAGATTTAGAAAATGTAACTGTTCCAAATTATCCTGCTGTTATAAAGTTAAGGTAGCAAAGTAGTATTGCAAAAAAAAAAAAAAAAAGCTCATTGGCAACTGGATGATAAATACGACAAGAGTTTGAAAGAGAATTTTGTTTGTTTATAGGGGTTTATTATCAGCCTTTATGAAGAGAGTCACCAAAGGCAGTGTAGAGCAGGTACAGTTTAACAAAAAACTTGCAATTTTGTTAACAGTATAAACAATAGTAAAATGAACAAAAATAAGCATGAATACAATCAATGAGATGAACCTAGAGACGGCAAACTGAATCCTAGTAATAGGACTAACATGAACCAGTATCAGAAATACAAACATTTAGCAGCACCACAGAACAGTCATATAACAGAAACTGATAAATGTCATCAGAATACAAATGATGCCATAATAGCATGGAAGGACATTCATATAACAGATATGATACTCAGGATGACTACACAATGCAAATGAAATATCTTAATAGCCACTCAATAAAGCATTCAAATAACAGATCCGATGCTAACATCGTTTGTACAATACAATGCAAGGAAACCTCTTAATAGGTAGAGAAAAGGACAAGTGCAGTTGAGATACATATTGACACGGTAAATGAAGGCAAATTATACATAGAGTTTAAGATATGAGGAACTAGACTTACAGAGTGTGCAGTAAGCTTGCCCAGGGACAGAATGAGTTGTCGGTCCTTGCATGTATTGAAGGTGTGGGAGAAGAGTAAGGCTTTCACCTGCTTCCTGAAATAGAGGTAGTCCTGAGTTTGGTGTAGCCCCTCTGGGAGTGAGTGCCAGAGAGTGGTGGCTACTCCTGAGAAGACTTGCTGGTGGGCAGCACACTGTATGGTTTCTTTTAACAAAGATACAGATATTGAGGCTCCTTGAATGGTCCATAGAAGCCTGAAAGATGTGTAGGGGGCTAACTTAATCTTTTGGTACTCTGGCCCATTTTGTCTGAGAACCTTGAAACTAAAAAACAGCGCTTTAAATTTAGCCTTATAAGGTACTGGTAGCCAGTATAGTATTTGAAAGGATAAAATATGGTCATGCAGCTTTCAGCCCTCTATCAGCTGTGGTATAACATTCTGAATCAGTTTTGGTTTAGCCAATGTACAGAGCATTACAGTAGTACTGTTGTGACGATATCACAGCGTGGACCACTGTAGTCAGGCCTGTCTTTTCAACATATGGAGAAAGATTTTGTAATTGCCGCAGGTGAGTGAAACAATTTTTAAAAGTTGTTTGAATTTGCAAGATCAAAGTAAGTGATAAGCCTAGAAATATCCCAAGACTCCTGACCTGTGATTTTAGGGGGAGTTCATACTTCCTAAATGATATTTTGAAGTCATAAGTACATAAGTACATAAGTAGTGCCATACTGGGAAAGACCAAAGGTCCATCTAGCCCAGCATCCTGTCACCGACAGTGGCCAATCCAGGTCAAGGGCACCTGGCACGCTCCCCAAACGTAAAAACATTCCAGACAAGTTATACCTAAAAATGCGGAATTTTTCCAAGTCCATTTAATAGCGGTCTATGGACTTGTCCTTTAGGAATCTATCTAACCCCTTTTTAAACTCCGTCAAGCTAACCGCCCGTACCACGTTCTCCGGCAACGAATTCCAGAGTCTAATTACACGTTGGGTGAAGAAAAATTTTCTCAGATTCGTTTTAAATTTACCACACTGTAGCTTCAACTCATGCCCTCTAGTCCTAGTATTTTTGGATAGCGTGAACAGTCGCTTCACATCCACCCGATCCATTCCACTCAAGTACCTGACTACTTGTTTATTTATTTTATTGTATTTGTACCTTGCCTTTACCCAAAGTGGGTAATAGAAAAACATACATACAATTAATAAAAACACTAAAATATAGCAAACAACAATAAACAACAATTAATACATCAAACCAAATAACTGAAAAACAGTTACTTCAATATACTTCATTCATCTAGAAAGGCCTTTAAAAAATAGTGAGGCTCTAAGAATCGTTTGAAATACTGAATATTATCACACGGTCTTAAATGTCCAGGCATACCATAGAAGAGGACCAGCAATCAAAAATGCTCACATCTTTGTATCTGCATAGTGATGCATTGCTGGAGAAGGCAACAGAGATGTTTGGAAACCCACATCTCTGTTTGCTTGGGTTCAGGTAAAGTTTGTTTTTTTTGCCATTCCATAGTTGCAGATAGTCTGTTTACTCAAAAGCTGTGGGTAAATCTGGTCAATGGGGATGAGTAGTTAAACATCATTGGCATACATAAACAAATTTCTAGCAGTCAACTCAAGCAGCTCAGCTAAAGGCTTGAGGTACATAAAGACGGCCTAGAGGGACGTTGTAGAGAAGTCCCACCTCTAGTCTGGCAGCCCCTGTGCTGCCTTGGAGGAGGGAGGTATCCTAACAGGAGAGCATCACTCTTGTGAAGCTGGAAGTAATCCTGTAGCCAGGACCAGCCCACCAAGTGATGCAATATCCTCTCGCACTGAGGATGTGTTTCCCCAGGAGGGAAGGGTTAGGATGGCTGTTGCAGTTGACGATTCGATTACTAGGCATGAAGATAGCTGGGTGGACGTGGGAATCACCTGGTCACTTACCTTCCTGGTGCGAAGGTGGCGGACCTCACACATCCCTAAATAGGATTTTAGATAGTGCTGTGGAGGAGCCGGCTGTCTTGGTACATGTGGGTATCAATGACTTAGGAAAATGTGGGAGGTAGGTTCTGGAAGCCAAATTTAGGCTCTTAGGTAGAAAGTTCAAAACCAGAACCGCTAGGGTAGCATTTTCAGAAGTGCTCCCTGTTCCATGCGCAGGCCCAAGAGACAGGCAGAGCTCCAGAGTCTCAATGCATGGATGAGGCGATGGTGCAGGGTGGAGGGTTTTAGATTTGTAAGGAACTGGGCAACATTCTGAGGAAAGGGGAGACTATTCCGGAATGATGGGCTCCACCTTAACCAGGGTGGAACCAGGCTGCTGGATTCAACATTTAAAAAGGAGATAGAGCAGCTTTTCAACTAGAAACCAGGGGAAGGCCAACAGTCATTCAAAAGCGCATGGTTCAGAACAAGGTATCTTTCAAAGATATCATCAAAATAGGGAAGATAGGGTATCCCGATAGCGAGGTTGGAACAGAGACAATAGTAGACCAGGCATCTTTAAATAAAAAGCAGACAGATTTTCAAGATTGCAAATTATCACTGTCAACTGCTGGGCAAGATGTAAACAGGAAAAACAAACACAGTTTGAAATGACTCTAAACGAATGCCAGAAGCCTAAGAAATAAGATGGGAGAGTTAGAATCTATTGCACTAAATGTAAAAGTAGATATAATAAGCATCTCTGAGACCTGGTGGCATGAGGATAACCAGTGGAACACTGTCATACCAGGGTACAAATTATATTGCAGTGATAGGGTGGATCGGATTGGTGGAGGAGTAGAATTGTATGTTAAGGAGGGCCTTGAATCAAACAAGACTAAATTCTGAACACAAAACACATCTTGGAATCCCTATGGATTGAAATTCCATGTGTAAAGGGGAAAAGGATAGTGATGGGAGTGTATTACCGTCCACCTGGCCAGAAGTAGAAATGTTATCAGAAATTAGGGAGGCTAACAAATAATAATGGGTTATTTCAATTACCCCGATATTGACTAGGTAAATGTAACATCAGGGCATGCTAGGGAGAAAAAATCCCTTGATAAAATCAAGGCCTGCTTTATGAAGCAGCTGGTATAGGAGTCAACAAGAGGAGGAAATATTCTAGACCTAGTCCTTAGTGGAGCGCATGATTGGGTGCAGGAGGTAATGGTGCTGGGGCCGCTTTAACAACAGTGTTAGCATTTAACTTTCAAAAAGGAGACTATGATTAAATGAGAAGAACTGTGGAAAAAAAAAACTTAGAGGAGCAGCTGTGAAGGTCAAAAATTTACACCAGGCGTGGATGCTGTTCAAAAATATCATCCTGGAAGCCAAGGCCAGTTATATTCCATATATTAAAACAGGAGGAAGGAAGGCTAAACAACAGCAGGCATGGTTAAAAAGTGAGGTGAAGGGACCTATTAGAGCTAAAAGAAAATCTTTCAGAATATGGAAGAAGGATCCGACTGAAAATAATAAGAAACAGCATATGGAATGGCAAGTCAAATGCAAAGTGCTGAAAGTAAAGAGAGACTGAAAAAAGGATTGCGTTGGAGGCAAAAACACAAAATAAAAACTTTTTTAGATATATTAGAAGCAAGAAGCCAGCAAAAGAATCAGTTGGACCGCTAGATGACCGAGGGGTAAAAGGAGTACTCAGGGAACACAAAGCCATAGCAGAGATATTAAATGAATTCTTTGCTTCAGTCTTCACTGAGGAAGATTTGGGAGAGATGCCAGTGCCAGAAATGGTATTCAAAGCTGAGGAGTCAGAGAAACTGAATGAAATCTCTGTAAACCTGGAAGATGGTTCTTGGGCCGCCTCTTTTTAACATCTTTGTGACTGATACTACGGTAGGGCTGTCTGGTAAGGTTTGTCTCTTTGAAGATACCAAACTCTGTAATATGGTGGACACCCTGGAGGGTGTGGATAGCACAAGAAAGGATCTGGGGAAGCTTGAAGAATGGTCCAAAAACTGGCAAGCTTTAATGCTAAGAAATGCAGGGTCATGCACTTGGGTCACAAAAACCCGAGGGAACGGTACAGTGTAGGGGGTGAAGAGCTTCTGTGTATAAAAGAAGAGCGGGACTTGGGGGTGATTGTATCTGATGACCTTAAGGTGGCCAAACAGGTAGAAAAGGCAACACTCAAGGCCAGAAGGATGCTCGGGTGAATAAGGAAAGGGATGACCAGCAGGAAAAAAGAGGTGACAGTGATTTGTACAAGTCTATGGTGAGGCCCTACTTAGAATACTATGTGCAATTCTGGAGACCGCACTTAAGGAAAGATATAAACAGGATGGAGTTGGTCCAGAGGGAGGCTACAAAACTGGTCAGCAGTCTCGGTCATAAAACATATAGGGACAGGCTCATGAACCTCAACATATATACACTGGAAGAGAAGCGGGAGAGAGGTGATATGATAGAGACGTTTAAATACCTCAATGGTGTTAATGTACAGGAGGTGAGCCTTTTTCAAATGAAGGAAACCTCTGGAATGAGAGGACATAAGATGAAGTTAAGAAGAAATAGGCTTACAATGAATCTGAGGAAATACTCTTTCACGGAAAGGGTGGTGGACGCATGGAGATAAAGATTGTGTCAGCGCTTAAGAAGGCATGGGATAGACGCGTGGGATCTCTTAGGAAAAGGAGGAGTTAGTTGTTACTGAAGATGGGTAGACTGGATGGGCCATACAACCCTTATCTGCCGTCATGTTTCTATGTAATGGCGAAATTTGATAAACTGAAGAGTAGCAAATTGCCTGGACCGGATGGTATTTATCCCAGAGTACTGACAGAATAGAAAAATGAACTTGCATTACTATTGTTAGTAACATGCAATTTATCTTTAAAATCAAGCATGGTACAGGAAGATTGGAGGGTGGTCAATATAACACCGATTTTTAAAAAGGTTCCAGAGTTGATCTAGGAAATTATAGACAGGTGAGCCTGACATCGGTGCTGGGCAAAATGGTAGAGACTCTTATAAAGAAGAAAATTACAGAGCATATTCAGAAGCATGGATTAATGAGACAAAGCCAACATGGATTTCGTGAAGGGAAATCTTGCCTTACCAATCTGTTACATTTCTTTGAAGGGGTGAACAAACATGTGGATAAAGCTGAGCCAGTTGAAATTGTGTATTTGAATTTTCAAAAGTTATTTGACAAAGCACCTCATGAAAGACTCCAGAGGAGATTGGAGAGTCATGGCATAGGAGGTAGTATTCTATTGTGGATTAAAAACTGGTTAAGAGATAGAAAACAGGGAGTAGGGTTAAATGGTCAGTATTCTCAATGGAGAAGGGTAGATAGTGGGGTTCCCCAGGGGTCTGTGCTGGGACTGCTGCTTTTTAACATATTTATAAAATGATGTAGAGATGGGAGTAAATACTGAGGTAATTACATTTGCTGATGACACAAAGTTATTCAAAGTTGTTAAATCGCAAGAGGATTGTGAAAAATTACAAGAAGACCTTATGAGACTGGACATCTAAATGGCAGATTATGTTTAACAGGGGGCATGCGATGAAGCTACAAAGTACTAAATTTAAAACGAATCGGAGAAAATGTTTCTTCACTCAACATGTAATTAAACTCTGGAATTCATTGCCAGAGAATGTGGTAAAGACGGTTAGCTTAGCAGAGTTTTAAAAAAGTTTGGACGGCTTCCTAAAGGAAAAGTCCATAGACCATTATTAAATTGGACTTGGGGAAAATCCACTATTTCTGGGATAAGCAGTATAAAATGTTTTGTACTTTTTTGGGATCTTGCCAGGTATTTGTGACTTGGATTGGCCACTGTTGGAAACAGGATGCTGGGCTTGATGGACCTTTGGTCTGTCCCAGTATGGCAATACTTATGTACTTATATAGAAAAGAGGAACCCAAACTATAGCTACGTGATGCAAGGTTGCACATTAGGAGTCACCGACCAGGAAAGAGATCTAGGTGTCATTGCTGATGATATGTTGAAACTCTCTGCTAAGTGTGCAGTGGTCGCTATGAAAGCAAATAGAATGTTAGGTATTATTAGGAAAGGAATGGAAAACAAAAATGAGGACGTTATAATGCCTTTCTATCTCTCTATGCTGCGACCGCACCTCGAATACTGTGTGCAATTCTGGTCACTGCATCTCAAAAAAGGTATATACTGGCATTAGAAAAGGTACAGAGAAGGGCAATGAAAATGATAAAGGGGATGGAACGACTTCCGTATGAGGAAAGGCTAAAGCGGCTAGGGCTCTTCAGCTTGGAGAAAAGACGGCTGAGGACAGATATAATAGAGGACTATAAAATAATGAGTAGAGTGGAATGGGTAGATGCAAATCGTTGTTTACTATTTCCAAAAATTCTAGGACTAGGGGAATGTAATGAAGCTACTAAGTAGAACATTTAAAACAAATTGGAGAAAACATTTCTTCATTCAGTGTGTAACTAAACTCTGGAATTTATTGCCGCAGAATGTGGTAAAAGCAGTTAGCTTAGCAGAGTATAAAAAAGGTTTGGATAACTTTCTAAAATAGAAGTCCATAAGCTATTGTTAATATTGTTAATATGGACTTGGGGAAAATCCACTGCTTATTTCCAGGATAAGCTGCAAAAAATGTATTCTACTGTTTTGGGATCTTGCCAGGTACTTGTAACCTGGATTGGTCACTGTTGTAAACAGGATACTGGGCTTAATGGAACTTCGCTCTGTCCCAGTATGGCAACACTTATTTTCTTAGGTAGATATTAAGTAAAATGGGAGACCGTATGGATTCCTGAGGTATCCCACAGTTCTGTGCCCAAGGTGGTGATATGCTGTTGCTGAACAGAACTGATTGTTGACTTGCTGACAAATAAAATTTGAATCATACAAACACTGTGCCACCAAGCAGCTTTGTAATAATGTAAAAAATCACTCATACAGAAAGGCTTAGGAGAATTCCGCTGTGTCAAGGTTATATTCAAAACCTCTGTGAGACCTTTCTACAGGCAGTCTTTCTTAGTGCCAGTATTCTTCCTTTGCTTTGCAGAATACAAGAGGGCCCTCCTACACATAAAAGGAGGTTAGAAGTTCATGCTGAAACCACACATCTCTGTCTCTAGATTCTCCAGTCACAAGCAACAGTTCTCATGTCCATTCTGGGGCACTTTTAAAAAATAAAACTTTCTGTAACACTGCCAAAATAAAGTAATATTGAATTGAAGGTATTATATTGAATTGAAGGTATTATACAGAAAAAAATATATCTTATAGATGCAGGATTGTTTAGGCTTTGATGCAGAATTCCCCCCCCCCCCCCCCCCCACACACACACACCAGAGTACTGTTTTTCTGGAATTCTATTTTACCAATCTGCAAAGCCCAAGGAGAGCTTCAGCTATATGCAGTGCCAAATGCAGTTAAAAAAATATTTATCAAATTCCAAATTTGCCCAGTAATTACAGTCAGGCCAAAATGAATCCCCCAAATAATAATAATAAGAAATTTAATGATAACCTATAAGGAAAGAAAAATACCAATGGACATGGCAAGTCCACAATATGAAGCAACACCAAACTTCATTCAAAGAAAAGGCAGGGTGCAAAATTATGAACCAAGTTTTGCAGAACGTGGCAGTAAAAATGATGTGGGGAGTGCGTGCAGTGGAGCCTGCTATGCTTTATTTAATCAAGGCTCACTGGTTCCCAGTAAAAGGTAGACTAGAATTTAAAGTTTTAATATTTGCTTTTTAAATTTTATATGGGATGACACCAAGTTATATGACACATTTTAGTAGGGCTTACATTCCAGGCAGAAGTTTCAACTCAGGGTCTGAAATTTGAATGGCTGTACCAAATCCATCTGTGATTCGTCTTCAGTCTACCAAGCATAAACCTATTATAGGTTATGGTCCTACTTCATGGAATTCTTTACTGAAACAACTTCACATGATTTCCTCCTATAAGCTGTTTAGACAGCATTTGAAAACATGGCTTTTCTAGAAGTATTTGTTGTTGAATTAAATTGATTAAAGGGAATTGTATGATTTACTGTTTTAGTAGGAGTTTTTACAAGTAAGAGGGGAAAATATGAACGAATGTACTGGATTTTATGATGCAATCCACCTGGAACTGAAAGGTAAAGCGGAATATAAATGTACATGTTAAATTAAATGTTCCCAATACACGTAGAGTCATCTTTAAGAATTCACCCCGCCCTGCCGAGTGACCTTCTTGATCTTCATGAAGCTTCTCTGAGGCAGCCATGGGCATAATATATATAAGAAATCATATTAAGGGTTAATTCTGTTTAAAGTTGCTCAAATACTATTTTAAATTCTCAGTTTTGCAAGTACAGTGAAGGAATGCCAGATGGTTCAGGTTAATTACTCAATGTTTAGCTTGCCGAGCAAAAGGTTAAAAAGGTCAGAGACAGGAATTTCTTTCACCCTTGTGAATGATGAATGCTAGCTCAACATCTGTATACTGTTAGGCATACTGTAGTTTAAAGCTGAAATAATTTCAGAAGTTCTTGATATGTAGATTTTGTTATAAGGAGATAGCTTAGATATAGATATATAGACCATTATAAGTATGTAGAATATGTCTTATAAGGATGCTTACTTTAGAATATGCTGTATTCTGTGTAAATTAATAATTCTGTGTAGAATGTCTGTTAAATTCTGTATTACTCTTTGTCTGCAGTGAAGAGGCCAACATGTGTTTTAAGTTATCTGCAGTTCTGGCTGGTTCAATGTATAAGCTGATAGGTGAAAAAGGTCAGGACTAGTCAGCTCTCTTCTCCTTGATTAATTATAGGTAAAATGTAGAAATGGTCTTGAAAGTAATAACCTGATATGTATGCTATTAAGTAAGATTGGCCCTTGACCCCTTTAATGAATACCAGAGTTTAGTTAGCAGTTAGTACTAGGAATATGAGAAATCAATCATAATAACATGTAAGAGACTGGAGCCCAAATGTCTGGTTTAAGGGGCCCCAGGTCACAGGTCAGTTTAGGATGTCTGGAACCTATGTAACTGATATTTGTATGGAGCTGATTGGTTGAGGCAAGGTAATCAATCTATTCCTTAACCAATTGGAGAGTAAGGGGGCTAGGCTAGGCTAGATAGAACTGTATTTAAGTGGGAGAAGAAGCAGTTTACGTCAGAAGGAGCTCAGAAGAAAGAGAAGGACAGAAGGAACAGACAGAAGAAGGAGAAGACAGCATAAGAAGAGAAGCAGCTGAGAGAGAGACAAAGAGAGCTGAGAAAGAGAAGAAGAGACTTAATGCTGATGTCCTACTGTGTTTGCTGGCAAATAAAGAAGATTTCTCTCTCATTCTGGTGTGCTGTCTGACTCCTGAAGTATCATAAATTTATGCATCAATTCCTGCAACATCTCCAGTTGGGCAGGATGAAAGAAACAAAACAAAAGAAGCATATTCAGTACCTGAAACTTAACAATACACTTAACAGGAAATTAAATTTATTTATTTTAAAAAATGTATATCCCGCTTTACATTCAAAGTTGGTTACAATACAGAACATTCATAATAAAAATAAAACAATCACATAAAATCATAGATCTTATATTCAATATAAAACAATACACAGGTCCCAAGTGAGTAACTACTACTACTGCTTATCATTTCTATAGCACTACTAGATGTATACAGCACTGTACACCAAACACATATAAGGCGTCCCTGCTCGGCAGAGTTTACAATCTATTCAAGACAGACAAACAGAATAAATAAGGGACTAGGGAATTAGTTATTATGGGAAAGATTAAAAGAGACATGGGTCCTGAACAGGTAAATAGGAATTAGGAGTTAAAAGCATCCTCATAAAGGTGGGCTTTTAAACTAGATCCGAATACGGCCAGAAACAGAACTGGACATACCGACTCAAGAAGTATATTCCAATAATACGGTGCAGCAACATAAAAGAAATGGAGACTAGATTTGGCAGTAAAGGAGAAGGGTACATGTAACTATCCTGTCCCACAGCTACCAAGTTGGGGGGGGGGGGGGGGGTAACAGTTGATATTTCTAGTTGTAGCCTCTCAAACCTGGTCTAACGCTGTCATGATAGACAATTTTAAATGACCCAGAAAGCTGATTAACAATTTTATTTGTCCCCAAAATTCAAACAGGAATGTCCCAATTCAGTAACACAATTTCACCCAAACATATTACTTTAAATAGACAGCCATTCCAGAACTGGCAATTATACTTTGTGTATGTGTGTTAGTTGACTCCCACTACCCTGTATACTAGAAAACAGCTGTTTCTTTTTCAGAGAGAACCCTTCCCTTGTGATCACATAAAGAGTAAATTATCCTACAAGCAACCTGAAGAAACCTTCAAAATACACATTCAATAAGTGTTTTTCTCTAAGCCATATTACTATTACAAATTTAAATCCATTTTACCAGCCCAATCCTTTTCTGAAGAGCTGATTCTTTGTGCTATATTCTCTTTTCTCAGGTACCCTACTACTCAAGTCTGTGTCCTGGCATGAACTCCCAACCCAGGTAAATATAACTATTTTCCCAAAGTCCTTGTTTTCCTGTGTAGGCATCTGAAATGCAGGTTCCTCTTATCTGCAGGCCTTTCTTGGCTGGATTTTAGTCTTTCTTGCATGGGGGGCCCTTACACAACTCTGTTGCTTCCCATAGTTCTCAAACCATCTGGATCACCTGTAACCCTCTTTTAAGCAAATAAAATGGATGCAAAACCCTGGCTACCCTAACTTTCAACCAGTAAATCTATCTAGGGTTTACAAATACAGTAGAACACCGATTATACAAATGCTGATTATCTGGATGTCCAATTATCTGGACTGGTGCACAGTGGCATAGTACGGGTGGGCACAGGCCCACCCAGCAGCAGCGCTTCATTCCCCTGTATCCCTCTCCTCCGCTGGTGGCCCAGCATACAAATTCAAATCAATTTTTGTATACTGCTAATATCCACTTTCCAGGGTTCAGTGCGGTTTACATTCTAGGTGAGACAAAAGTAAATAATGTTAGTGTGAATCTTCCCCGTTGTACCTTCCCAGTGATTCACCTTCGTGGCCTACCCTGGCCCCCCAGGAAACGATGTCAATGAGAGCGGGGATGTAGCAGAAAAGAAAGTCCTGCCCTTTTCTTCTCCTCCCAACTTCTACACGGAAAGGTTTCCACAGTACAGTGCTGTGTTTTTTTTTTCTAGCAAGAAGAAAATTAAAATAGCGTCAAAGCGAAAACGGGTTGTTTTGTCATCAAATGGCAAAACAGACATTGTGAAGAAGTTAAGAATTTTCATAAGAACACCTTTTCCTTCCACAGATCAATTCACATCCTCACTCTTCAGCCCTTCAACCCTTCTGACCAACTGTAATTGTTGCATCAACAAGACAACATAATCCATTGCTAAAATAACAGACTTGTTTGACATCACCAGTGATATCACCACTCCTACCTCCTTGTCTGTCAGCCAATGATAGACTTGTTTGACATCACCACTTCCACCTCCTCATCTGTCAACCAATGATAGACTTGTCTGACATCACCAGTGACATCACCACTCCCGTCAGCCAATAAAAATCATGCATTTGGAATATTCAATTAGTTTTTATATGCATACTAACAGTTTGTGCAAACCCCAAACTCTACTACTACTACTACTACTTAACATTTCTAGAGCGCTACTAGGGTTACGCAGCGCTGTACAATTTAACAAAGAGAGACAGTCCCTGCTCAAAGAGCTTACAATCTAATAGACAAGTGAACGGTCGGTCCGATAGGGGCAGTCAAATTGGGGCAGTTTGGATTCACTAAACGGTAAGGGTTAGGTGCCGAACGCAGCATTGAAGAGGTGGGCCTTAAGCAAAGACTTGAAGACGGGCAGGGAGGGGGCTTGGCGTAAGGGTTCAGGAAGGTTGTTCCAAGCATAGGGTGAGGCGAACCCCAAACTCCATTTCGAATCAGCTTTTCCCATAGACTTGAATGGAAAATCAGACTTTTACACCTTTTACTACAAAAATTATGGTCAAACATCACCAAACTCGGTATACGGTAACAGCATAACCATACCTACATCAGTGTAATTTCAAATTTTAAAAATTAATATTTTTCTGGATGTTATATTTTTTGCTTGAATAAGACCCCCGAAACACCTCAAGATCCCCTGACATACATATGAAAAATTCCCCAAAATTCCTATGGACACAATCGATGGAAACGTAAAATGCACATTTTTAAAGAAACCAGCCTGTCGCAACCAAAATCACCATTCTACTCCCAAATAAACCCAATCAGGGCTCTAACCTACATAACTCACTTCTAAAGAACCCTCAAAACCCTCGAGGAGCAAAAAGAATACATTTAAAATTATTTTTAAACACTGAGTGCCAAAACTTTTAAAGTGGTCCATTAAAAAAAAACCCCACGGGGAATCTTACCTGAGTCCCCGGATCCCAATCAGTCAAGTCATGACTCAAAAATCCTTCCGGGACGACCTCCAGCTGTAACCCAAAATGGCAGCGCCTTGAACCAGAGTAAAAGTTGAGGCCCTGGCTTCATTTTGGGCCTACCAGAGCTCCAAGTTGCACAATCACACATGCACAAATGACCATGAATGCACTGGAGCTCTGCTGGCCCAAGCCTCAGACAGGGCATTTTCCCTGCCTACCCGGCTCCCTCTTATTCACAGCAGATGAGCCATACTGCAAGGTTGCATCTGTCATGGCTAGCATTCCCTCAGGCTCCCGAACAAAACTGGACCATTTTCGGGTCTCAAAGAGGGGCCAGCATAAACCTACAGCCCAGAACAGGTTTGATTTTAATTGGGACCTGGCCAGCATTAGCAGCACATCTTCCTAGCTCTCAGCCAGGTAAATAATCATGGGTTACATACCGATTAAAGAACCTTACCTTATGAAGTTCCCAGGGAAGGGTGTAGAGAGAGATAAAAGTGGAGAGATGCTGAGGAGCTGCAGAATTAATGTATTTGTTAAGTCAGTAATAGGAGTCTGAATGCTATATGGAAATAGATAGGGAGCCAATGAAGTGACTTGATGAGAGGGCTAATGTGAGAATAAGAACACTGGCAGAATATAAGTCATGCAGCAGAATTTTGAACAGATTGAAGGGGAGAGAGATGGTTTAGTGGAAGACCTGTGAGAAGCAAGTTACAGTAATCTAAGCATGAAGTGATAAGACTGTGGATAAGGGTTTTGGTAGTGTGTTCATAAAGGAAGAGACAAATTTTGGTGATGCTTTACAGAAGTAACAAGTTTTAGAAGTCTGCTGGATATGAACAGAGAAAGAGAGAGAGATGAGTCAAAGATGACCCCAAGGTGACAAGCTGATGAGACAGAGGAGGATGAGAGTCTTATCCATAGAAACAGAGAATGGGGAAACAGGAAAGATGGGTGGATGGAGAAAGATAAGCAGCTCAGTCTTGGCCATGTTCAGTTTCCGATGGCAGCGAGATATGCAGGCAGCAATGTCAGACAAGCATGCTGATACTTCGGCCTGGATTCCTGCAGAAATTTCTGGTGTGGAAAGGTAGATCTGACAGTCATCAACATAAAGATGATACTGAAAACCATGGTAGGAGATCAGAGCACAAGGAAATAAGTACAGATTGAGAAAAGAGGACGTCCCAGGAGACAGCCCTGTGGTACATCAACTGATAGTAGGATAGCAGTAGAGGAGGATCCATCAGAGCATATACTAAAAGTGCGATGGAAGAGATAAGAAGAAAACTGAGACAGAATAGAGCCCCAAAATCCAAGTGAGGACAGCACATCAAGGAGTAGGTGATGATCGACAGTGTCAAAAGAAGGAGATAGATCGAGAAGGATGAGGATACAATAATATAGGCTCATGGATCTGGCCAGAAGCAGGTTATTGGAGACTTTAGCAAGGGCTGTTTCTATTGAATGCACAAGGTGAAAGCCAGATTGTAGTGGATTAAGAATATTTTGAGATGAAAGAAAGTCACCTAGTTAGGAGTGGAAGAGTGGCCTAGTGGTTAGAACACGGGTCTTGATATCTAAAGGTACCCGGTTCAAATCCTACTGCTGCTCCTTGTGATCTTCAGCAAGACACTTAACCCTCCATTGCCTCACATAGAAACTTAGATTTCCAGGGACAGGGAAATACCCTGTGTACCTGAATGTAACTCACCTTGAGCTACTACTCAAAAGGTGTGAGCAGAATTCAAATAAATAAAGTCAAAACAATGGCAATGAGCACATTCAAACAGCTTGGATAGGAAAGGGAGGAGAGAGATGAGGCAATATTTGGAAGAGCAGGTAGGGTCCAGTGAAGGATCTTTAAAGAGTGTTTGAAGGCAACAGCTTCAGTGGAAAGTGAAAAGTAGAGGATATGACAGAAGGGATGACAGTAGGAGAGACAGTACTGAGTAGATGGGTGGGAATGGGATCAAAGGAATAGGCATTGAGTCTGGAGGAGGAAAGAAGATGTACATCTCTTCTGCAGTAATTTTAGAAAAGGAAAAAAAGGTGGCAGGGATTGAAGGAAGGTTGAGAGAATAGAGTGGGGGAAGGAGAGATGGCAGTGATTTGGGTTAAGAACTCAAGGTTAATCTTGTGATTCTTGCCAAAGTCTGTGGAGAAAGTGAAGGGCGGGGGTGTGGTGGAGGTGGAGGCACTTTGAGGAGCGAGATTACAGTGTGGCAAAGAGATAGCAAGGTTTGGAGTCAAGTGAGTTTGTCAAAGGGATGTAGTAGTCATGTTTGGCAAGTGAAAGAGCACACTAGAAGGAAGTCAGCAAGAACTGAAATGTATGAATGGGCACGGGTTTTACCCAAAGGTGGTTAGTAGATCAGGTATATGAACACAGGTAACTGATTCTGGAGGTCAGGCAAGGCTGGGGTTTGGTACACCTTACAGAATGGGAGGACCGAGAGTATCCAGATTAGAGGACAGCAGTGGCGTTCCTAGGGGGCTGACACCCGGGGCGGATCGCCGATGCGCCCCACCCCACAGGTGCAGTGTGACCCCCCCTCGTGAAAGAACCCCCCCACCCGGGTGCATGCCGCTGGGGGGGGGGGGGGGTGCCACGTGCGCCTGTCCATCATTCGTTCCATGCTCCCTGTTCCGGGGCAGAGGGAGCATGGCACGAACGATGGACTGGCGCGCGCGGCACCCCCCCCCCCCCCCCCCCCCAGCGGCGTGCACCCGGGGCGGACCGCCCCCCCCCCCCCCCCCCCTATAGAGACTGGCTGGAAGACATCCTCAGGGGCTGTTACTAAGGTGTGGAAAAAGTTATTGTTGTATCTTGGGAGTCACTAACCATCGGAATCTCAGAACTGCAGGTTAGTTACTCCCATGGTACCTGACTATTGCAACTTCCAATCAATCTTGCAAGCTGCCTCATGCTCCTGCCTCATGCTCCCAGTGAGCCTTCTTAAAGGGGTTGGAGCTCAAGCATGCTCCCTCCTCCCCCCCAAAATAAAGACCCCCCCACTCTTCCAAAGGCTTCCCTAGGCCAGCTCTTAGAATCCCTAGTCGTCTAGGGATTCTGCGGCATGAACGATCTCCAGTTGCTCCTGCTCTTGCAGCCGGGTTCACAATGGTGCCAATGACCCCTAGCGGTAGTCTCATGGTACTACTGCTAGTGGTCAAGCTGGTAAAATGGCCCGCTTGACGCCTAGTGGTAGTACTGCAACACTACTGCTAGGAATCACCAGCACCCTTTTGAACCCAACACTGGCAGGGGCAGTAACGATTGAGGATTGCTTTATTTATTTAGTTAAGAGAATTTAATGTTCTGATATTTGAGATTCATCATGGCAGTTAACAAAAGGATAATAGAACATACAACAGCCACAGTTGGCACAAGGCCTGGAATGAGGAAAAGTTAAAGCTGGCATTCTATATATACTAGGCTCACTCTATCCTGACATAAGGAAGGGGGTTATTAGGTCCAAAAGCTAGTAAAAATATATATATTTAGTACTATAAAAAGGCACTGCCTTATATTCTTTGTTGCTATTGCTTTGACTTTTATTAATTAAACTTTGTTTTTATACTTCCTGGAACTTTATAACTACCAGAATGAACAGTCTTACATCAGTCAGAAAGCAGCTGATGCCAGAAGAAGATAAGCAAATTACATCAATATCTGACCCTTGACTAAAAGGAATAAGGCCCAATGGGACCTGAGGACAAAGATGAAAGTATAGGGATATACTCTGGAGAAGTACTTTAAGGTTCAGATGCAAAGAACCCTGCATTCATAAACTCCTACATCCTCCTCATTATGTTCCAAGTACAGCTAGCAATGCTAGAAAAATACACATTGAGGCAATTCAGTTTGCAGACAAAACAGGAGAAACCAATAAAACCACTAGTTTTTGTTCCACATTTTTTTTTAAATTCCAGAAGAGATGGTAGCATTTATAAATTTCTTCAAAATTCCTACTCAGCCATTTCAGCACTATACATCTAACCCCTTAATATCCCCCCCCCCCAAAAAAAAAACCCCATACTGTTAGCCTTCATCACCACCCTATGCAGTCATTGACCTGACACTGGGAAATATGAGTGTAGCAAAGCAACCAAAGGGTGAACTCAAAGAGTGTGGCCATAATAAAATGGCACATACAGCGCATAATTATTATAATAAAGTGAAAAAAATATATATAATGGTTAGAAATTAAACGTAGGAATAAGACCAAAAGAGGAAATAATCGAGCCAAGAATCAGGTGAGTTGACAATTTGAAGAATTCAGCTAGTGCTGATGCTCTGTTCAAGCACAGGAATGTGTGAAACGTGAGGCAATCACAGCAGAAGAGGTAAGGAAAGGAGGCTGGCATGGCTAGTCAGACCTTGAGCTCTGCCAATTCCAGCATCAATGCTGGCAGCTCCGGCACATTGCAACACATAGAATGCCGGCATCTGAATATCCCAGATCCAGAGCCAAGGATAGGAACTCCACTCTAGTTACGGATCAGCCTCTCTGAACTCCGAGAACACTACCTCATCTTCAGCAAACTGAAGAAATTAAAAATGTACGTCTTTGAAAACAAGCAAACTATGGCCTTGTTAACCTGCAGTGAAAATTCAGTTAAATCCCCTTAAAGTTGCCATCATCATCAGTGTATATCAGTAATAAAATCACAAAACTATTCTTAATGAGGCAATGCAATGGCACTGGAATTTTTTTTTTTGTTTGTATTTTTCCTACCACCACTCTGTTCAGTCAGGAAACAAATGAACGTGGAAGATTTTCTGTTTATAGACATGACTAGCAATGATGTCCCAGCTGGCAGTACATTGAGTTCTTTATTTGGAAAGCTCACGAGTCTTATATTATTATTATTATTACATATAAAAATCTTTTATAGGTCCTAACAATAAATAAAGTAATAATACAGAGCCTGCAGCTTCCTAAGCACCAAAACAGCATCAAGGCAAATAATAGAAAGGCAGTTATTTTGTTGTACTGCTGGTCTCAGTTTGCCTTGCTGGGTGCATTCCATCCTAATAGTTAATTGTGCATCTCAAACTATCCTGAGATGTAACTGAAGCTCTAAAAAAAACAATTCTAGATTGGCAGATTTGTTTACAATGCCTGGGTGAACTTCATGAGATACTGGCCTCTGTCCACACTCCTTACCCACCTCCACTATTTTGACATGTCAGAGAGAGACAACTAATGAGTCCATGGCATGATGGGCCTAATGAGGGTGAAATTCCACAATGGAATAATGACAAAAAAAGGTGGACACTTCAAATCAAGTCTGCCAAAGGTAAAAAAGCTAACAGCCTTAACCCATCACATCAGCCTAACCTTTCCTTTGCATACACAAAACCCCCACATAGCAAAATAAAATCTGGGTTCCACTGCACAAACTTAAATTTTCCACTTGCATCAGTCCCCAAAACCTACTGTAAAATGATCTAATTACCCATAACACTGGCAACTGAATCAATGGCGTAGCCAGATCTATCATTTTCGGTGGGCTCACAGGGTGGGTGGTCCTCTATCTCTTTCCATTCTTCTCTAACCTCAGATCCAGCATTAGCCTCCTACCCATGGGCCCAGTAGCCCTCCCCCTCCGAGTCTACCTCAGCAACTTTGCTGGCTGTTCTGCCCCCATGTTCATGGAGATAGGGGTGCACTGTTATGTATATTTAGTGTAAGTATTATTTGTATTCAATTGCGTTGTCTGTGTATAGATAGCACTGTGTATTAGGACTGCTATCCCTATAGTTTGCAGTATCCTGTGATTCAATCCTTCTGAGCTTTCCCTATTGACTATTAGTTCTGAACTAGGGCCAGCCCTCCCTCTCTGCCTCTGGGGGCTGTATGAGAGAGTTCCAGTCTTCCTAGCATGCCTTTGTGATCAGCAGCTGTTCTAGGGATTGATCTCTCCTGAATCTACTGTGATTCATCAAAATTCTTCACCATTTCCCTTTGCAGTTTCCCGGGTTATTTTTTCCTTTGAGTATTACAGCTTTACCTCTCAACTGGGCTGAGGTTCTAGCCATCTCCTTGCCTCTGAGATACGGACTCTATGTGCAGAAGGCAACCATTCTGTTCAAGCAACTGAACCAAGTTGATTTTCTGCATTTACTACTACTACTATAAATCATTTCTATAGTGCTACCAGTCATATGCAGCGCTTCACAATTGAACATGAAGAAAAGACATGCCCTGCTCAAAAGAGCTTACAATCTAAATCAGGACAGACAGACAGGACCAATAAGGGATCAGGGTAGGACAGACAGGACGACACATAGGGAAAGGGACTATTTACTATGATTGCTATATTAAAGAAGAGTTGGATTAAGAACTGAGAGTCTAAAAGTAAAGTTTTTACTTGGGAATGTTTTAGCAGACTGTTGAAGCTTTGCAACCTCACCTTGCCTAGAACAGCACACTGGTGCAGCAGCGACGCACCTTCATTACCCACATCGGTCTCACAAGCTTCCCTCTGCCATGTCTAGGAAACAGGAAGTATCAATTTAAAAGTCCACAATTTCGCAGTGGGGGTAAACAATTATCGATATATGGAAACCCAGCGCTGTATCAAACATCTCATATGAATATCACTTTTAATGAGTACAGGTACTAATAATCATCACTCAGGATCTCAGCAGCAACTTGTTGCACATAGAGAACTCACTCGGGGAGTCTTTTGCAAAGCAGCGATAAGCCCAACGCAGGCTTACCGTACGCTAAAATGGAACAACTGCCGGCCATTTCCGGTGCTCTGGGAATTTTTGTTCCTTAGCGCGGCGCTAACCCAGCGGTAATTGGGCATCGCCGCGCGCTGCCCAGTTCCTGCTGGGTTACTGCGGGAGCTCTTACTGCCACCTCAATGGGTGGTGGTAAGTGCTCCCCACTGCATGGACACGCAGTCTTTATAGCGGCTTGCATTTATAAAAGAAAAGTGCTTTTGATAGCAAAATTTAAGTTTTGATAAAAAATTGAAAAAATTTAAGTTTGGAATAGAGTGGACTGATGACCATGTCAGCAAATCATAGAGTGAGTTCTCTATGTGCAACAAGTTGCTGCTGAGGTCCTGAGTGATGATTATTGGTACTTGTGCTCATTAAGAATGATACTCATATGAGTTGTTCAATACGGTGCTGGGTTTCAGTATATTCTAGATTCAAAAGGGTGCGATAGAGTAGAAGGAAGCCTGCGAAGCCAACACTGCTATGCTGTTGAAGATGCTAAAGTAGATCAGAGAGGGAGGGGGGAGCTGTACAAAGAGAATGCTGGATTCAGGGGTGGGAGAGAGCAGAGCGAGGTGGCTGCCACTGAATTTTTTTTGGTGGGCCATTCAGGATATGACTGAGCCAAGAATGGTTGGGCCTGTGCCCACCCATAGCTACGCCACTAAACTGAATATCAATCTATTTATGGCTTTTCAGCTAAAAAAAAACAAAAACAACAGAAAAGTTATGCTCTTCAGAGGGTGTTATATTTTACAAGACGCTCTATGCACATGAATAGTATCTGTGACAATTAGGGATAGGCAGTCAGAAAACTTTTGTTTTCAAAATCGGTATTTTAATTTACAATGATATACTTGAAGGATTATTACTGGATTTCTACTTCCCTCTACTGCTGAGGTGTTCTTGTTGTAATCCGCTTAGAATTTTTGAAGGAAAAAAGCGGAATATAAGACTATAGATAGTACAGTTTTGTGTTGTTTTCTGCACGTTTATGGGAATTTTTGTTTTATTCAGGTTTTGTAATTTTGTCAGTTTCTGATAGAGATGTGCATTATGTGGAAAGCCAGTACAATCCTTTCCAGAATGTTAAGTATTATTAGGAAAATAATGGAAAACAAAAGTGAGGATGTTATAATGCCTTTGTATCGGTCCATGATGCGACCGCACCTCGAATATTATGTTCAATTCTGGTCACCGCATCTCAAAAAAGATATAGTGGAATTAGAAACGGTACAGAGTAGGGTGACGAAAATGAAAAAGGGGATGGGACGACTTCCCTATGAGGAAAGGCTGAAGCATCTAGGGCTCTTCAGTTTGGAGAAGAAATGGCTGGGGGGGAGATATGAAAGAGGTCTATAAAATAATGAGTGGAGTGGAATGGGTAGCCATGAATTGTTTATTTACATTTTCCAAAAATACTAGGACTAGGGAGCATGCGATGAAGCTACAAAGTAGTAAATTTAATACGAATCAGAGAAAATCTTTCTTCACTCAACGTGTAATTAATCTCTGGAATTCATTGCCAGAGAATGTGGTAATGGCAGTTAGTTTAGCGGGGTTTTAAAAGGGTCTGGATGGATTCCTAAAGGAAAAGTCCATAGACCATTATTAAATTGATTTGGGGAAAATCCACTGCTTATTTCTGGGATAAGCAGCATATGAGCTTTTTGGGATATTGACAGGTTTTTATGACCTGGATTGGCCACTGTTTCCCATCAAAGGCCATAGTTTCCCAGACCAAAGGTCCATCAAGCCCAGGATGCTGGGCTTGATGGACCTTTGGTCTGTCCCATTGTGGCAATACTTATGTATTTATCTCCACATACAGGAAGCCCCCCCTGAGATTCATGCAAGAACGGCCAAGGTAACATGATGGCGAGCGGCAACCCTTGTCCCCTTCTCCACATACTTGATGATCAGCAAGCCAATGAGACTGCAACAATTTTATTGTTTATAATTTATCACAGGCTTTAATTGTGCTAGGTCATGGCTGGAAGAAGCAGACAGGTGGGATTGATGTTCTGCCAATTGCCATCACATTGTCCTTACAATTCAGTGAACCCATTCCATCCGCCCAATAGGCAACCCAAACATCGGCCATCCAAATGGTTAGACATGTTAGTTTAGGGGAAAGAGGAAACCCTGGCAACTTTCCTTAATTTCAAGGCATAGAACATATGTAATGCCTGTTAATATGTTGATGTTACTATTATTCATAAACCCATTGTACTGTTTGCATTGCAGTTTTAATTGTATAAAAGCATTATATGCTGTTGGCTGTATCATGCTGCAACTTGGGAGGGTACCTAAGCCAAGAGACTGAACTGGGGCTGTGAAGGCATTGAGACAAAGTATGCTCATTTTAGCTAGAAATGCAGTATGTTCTGGCAGGCTCTTGAATTGACAGCGGTTGACTTGTCCTTTGCTATAAAACAGAAGGCAGTGGGTACGATGTGTGGCCTAGCTTAGCAAGACACAGTGGGCCTAGAACTTGACCCCAGTACACACCTACCCGATCAATGCAATGCAAGGCAAGAACTGAGACAACTGTGGCTTGAAATGTTGGCTCAGGGGCACCCAGCAGACCCCGTCTCCATGTATTGTGTTTAAATATAGCTGCAGCTTAGTATACCACTCCTGTATCTTGCAGTGCATGGTTTGTAATGATGTGTTTAGCAAGATTCTTTTTTTTTGGGGGGGGGGGGGGGGTGAGAACTGCTTGCTTACATTAATACTTTCAACCCCCAAGAAAATGAACTCTTCCAAGGTTGGGAGACGTGGAGGGGCATAATCGAACGAAAACGTCTATCTCCATGGGCGTTTATCTCCGAGAACGGGTCCGTGAAGGGGCGAACCGAACCGTATTTTCGAAAAAAATAGGCGTCCATGTTTTATTCGACAATTTGTGAGCTGGGCGTTTTTGTTTTTCAGCGATAATGGAAAATGAAAGCGCCCAGCTCAAAAACGAATAAATCCAAGGCATTTGTTCGTGGGAGGGGCCAGGATTCGTAGTGCACTGGTCCCCCTCACATGCCAGGACACCAACTGGGCACCCTAGGGGGCACTTTTACAAAAAAAAAAAAAAAGGTAAAAGAGCTCCCAGGTGCATAGCACCCTTCCCTTGTGTGTTGAGCCCCCCAAATCCCCCTCAAAACCCACTGCCCACAAGTCTACACCATTACTATAGCCGTAAGGGGTGAAGGGGGGCACCTACATGTGGGTACAGTGGGTTTGGGGGGGTTGGACGACTAAGCATTAAGCAGCACAATTGTAACAGGTAGGGGGGGATGGGCCTGGGTCCACCTGCCTGAAGTCCACTGCACCCCCTAACAACTGCTCCAGGGACCTGCATACTGCTGCCAGGGAGGTGGGTATGACATTTGAGGGTGAAAATAAAAAGTTGTGAAACATCATTTTTTGTGGTGGGAGGCGGTTAGTGACCACTGGGGGAGTCAGGGGAGGTCATCCCCGATTCCCTCTGGTGGTAATCTGGTCATTTAGGGCACTTTTTGGGGCCCTATTCGTGAAAAAACAGGGTCCAGGAAAAGTGCCCTAAATTCTAGCTAAAAACGCATACTTTTTTTCCATTATCGGCGAAAGGCGCCCATCTCTGTTCGGGTGATAACCATGCCCCAGTCCCGCCTTCACCACGCCTCCGACACGCCCCCGTGAACTTTGTATGCTTCCGCGATGGAGTGCAGTTGAAAACGTCCAAGTTCGGCTTTTGATTATACCGCGTTATTCGCTTTTGTAAGATAAACGTCCATCTCCCGATTTAGGTTGGAATTTGGGCGTTTTTCTCGTTCGATTATAAGCAGGATAGTCAACGGGTCGCATGTACCCATGTGAAAAAAACTATTTTCCTTTCATTCTGATGGGTCTTTACACTAGTAGCAACAGAAACACATTTCCTTACAGTGAAAAATAAAGTTGTTAAAATGAAAGAAGACTTGCTGGAAAAGTGCACAGTATGTTAAACATTAAAGACTGTATCTTGGGGTGCTTGATAAAGCGTTTCGCCAAATTCCACTCTGAAAAACTAAAATTCTTACATTTACAGAATTTTACTAGAATTTCAGGATTCTACCACTCAACTTTTCATTTTTTTCACACTTGGATCAGTTTTTCTAACTGCTTTCTATATGGCTGTTAATAGTTCAGTATCTAACTTTATATTTTGATGTCTATGTTATTAAAGATAGGATTGTTGGATTACTGTGGGAAAGCACATATAGAATACTGTACATGCATTTTATTTATTCATTATTAGAGTAGTCCCAGTTTGCCTAACAATTTTATCAAGAGAGAATGAAAAGGGAAAAAACACTATTCCCTACAAATTTGGGGAGCACTTTGGGGCAACTTGGCAAAAGTACATGAACATTAATATTCTATGAATTATTTAATGATGATTTCACAATGCATTATGAATCCTTTTGCAAATAATGTAAATACTGTTGTTTATGAATATACTAGAATTACCCTTCTTCCCTACTGCTTGGCATGTTTCATTACCTTTCTTTTTGTTATTATTCAGATGAATCTTGTTCCTACATGCAAACACAGGCAGGGAAACCATGTGTATTGCTCATTTTCCATTAGCTAGCCACGCTATCCTGCACACTAGCAGACACTCCAGGCCCATGCTAACCAGCTACAGCTGGCTGACAGGCTATAAAAAGCGCAAAAGAAAACATCAGCACGGGCAGCCTCCCCCTGGCCCTTACGTCAAGGCTGCGCAGAGGCAGACCCTGCCAAGGGCTAGTGTGTGAATGAAGCCACTGCCGGGATCCAGCTCGGGCTGGTTCTCTGAAGTTTGTTTACTGAACAGCCTGTGCTGAGACACTTACCAAGAGGGAGGGAGGGAGGGAAAGGGGAGGGAGGCATGCATCACATGGCCCCCTTGGCATCAGGAGCTCTGCATTCTTGACAGGCTGACTCTTCTCTTCCTCCTGTCACAAATGGGAAAATCTCTAGAAAACAGTAACTTACGGTAAAAATAAATGTCAGTAGAAAGAGTAATAAAAATGATAAATACATTCTGTGTAGCATGGTAGTTTCTCTTACTGGGGCTACCTTATGATCCTTAAAGCTGTTTTCTTTTAAACTAAAATGTATCATTTACATTGATTTCATTTATCATATGGGGGCAATTCTATAAGTGGGTGCCTTCAATTACTACTACTACTACTATAAATCATTTCTATAGCGCTACCAGTCGTACGCAGCGCTTCACAATTGAAGATGAAGAAAAGACAGTCCCTGCTCAAAAGAGCTTACAATCTAAATCACATGGAGGGCATGCAGCAGGGACCGAAGTACCTAGGACCCCCTATGGTCAAACCCCCCCATGCTGTTCCGAACAGCACTGGAAAATTAGCACTGAAAAAGCACGGGGAATTAAAGTTCTCTTGATCAAAACCAATAGCGTGCAAATTTATGCATGCTATTGGTTCTGATCATCGGGGAACTTCTGTGGGAGGACTATGCCTGGGCATGCGCCCAAGACACAATCCTCCAGCAGAAGTTGTTTGACAGGATGGGCTGTCAATAAAAAAAAGCCTGGACCTGTCGAACATGAGGTTCCCCCCACTCACCCCCGTACGCAAGAGAACTGGAGGTCCAGTAGCCCTCCAGCCACCCGACCCCCCCCCCCCAAAACAAAGCGACACAGTGGACTGGAGGCCAGGTGGACATCTACCCCCCCCAACCCCGACATTAAAAGAAACCTCCTGGTGGCTCAGTGGGCTACCCTACCCCCACCCGTACCTTGTAATGACGGAGGAGGGAGTAGCACTCTTTCCTCCTCCCAGTGCCACCTCCAAAATGGTGGTGCCCTGTCCAGTGCATCCTGGGATGTGCTGAGCAGGGCTTCCCTTCCATATAAGGATGCAATGGGCAGGGCACCGCCATTTTGGAGGCAGTGCTGGAAGGAAGAGGGAGTGCTACTCTCTCCTCCGTTATTACAAGGTACAGAGGGGATGGACCACCATGGCAGGTGGGGTGGGATAGGGTTGCCCACCGGGCCACCAGGGAGGGCTTTTTTGTGTCGGGGGAGGGGTTGGGGGGGCTAGAGGTTCAGCGGACCTCCAGCTCATTGCGTGTGTGTGTGGGGGGGGGGGGGGGTCCTTCAAGCATGCAGAACAGGGCTCCTCATTCCTCCTCAATGCTTCGCAAACCCTAACACCAGCAGCACCAAGGTTTGGTGCGCTGCCAGCTGAGCATTGGGGAGGAATAGTAAATGCCCTGTTTAGCATGCATTTGCATGCTACTTGCGATCCGATCTCGCAAGTACGTTGTTTCATGGGCTCTGATCATAGGGCGGGAGCAAAGACAGGCACTAGTACGGCACTAAAAGCCTCTAGCACCTGTGTTTGCTTCTGATCATCGGCCCCTAGGTCCTGTTATACAATATAGTACAACCGGCTATCAACATGCCTGAATCTATCACCCTTTAAACAAATAAACCATAAATATATGCACTCATACTTAAGTCAGCCATAGAGCTGGTGTGTGTGCACCTAAGTGAAGCAGGAATGCACTTATGTACATAAGTATTGCCATACTGGGACAGATCGAAGGTCCATCAAGCCCAGCATTCTGTTTCCAATAGTGACCAATCTAAGTCACCTGGCAAGATCCTAAAACAGTAAAATACGTTTTATTCTGCTTATCCTAGAACTAAGCAGTGGATTTTCCCCAAGTTCACTTTAATAATGACTTATGGACTTTTCTTTTAGGAAGCTAGCCAACCCTTTTTAAAACCCCGCTAAGCTAACTGCTTTTACTACATTCTCTGGCAATGAATTCCAGAGTTTAATTACACACTGAGTGAAGAAATATTTTTTTTCAGATTCGTTTTAAATTTACTACTTTCTAGCTTCATTGCGTGTTCCCTAGTCCTAGTATTTTTGGAAAGAGTAAACAAGCGATTCTCATCTCCCTGTTCGAATCCACTCATTATTTTATAGATCTCTATCATATCTACCCTCAGCCATCTTTTCTCCAGGCTGAAGAACCCTAACCACTTTAGCCTTTCATCATAGGGAAGTCATCCCATCCCCATTTATCATTTTCGTCACCCTTCTCTGTACTTTTTCTAATTCCACTATATCTTTTTTTCAGATGTAGTGACCAGAGGCATTATAATGTCCTCATTTTTGTTTTCCATTCCTTTCTTAATAATAAGCATTCTATTGGTTTTCTTAACCGCCGCCACACATTGCACAGGTTTCAACGTATCATCAATGATGACTGTGATCAGGTGGGGAGCGAGGGTCGTACAGCGAGGGAAGCGGAAAGGGGAAGGTCGCTTGGGTACACTAGCCCACCCCAGAAGGACAGAGCCGAAAGGGCCAGAATCAGAAATGCAGGGCCAGTGTGGGAAAGCAGCCTGTCTCCTTCACTGAGGGCAATGAAGCTGAAGGACTACAAGTCCCAGCAGCCCTTGAGAGAGAGGCCAGGTAGGAGGAGGAAGTGTTACCCCTACTGTGAGTCCCAGAATCCTACAGGAAAGGAGGAGGATTTGGGAGGGCTGGATGAACCAAATAGGAAGCAGCTGGGATAATGATGATGGGATGCAGCTGGTAAAGGGGGCTATAGAGGAGTCCATGGACTGGCAGTCTGGAGAGGGAGGAGGCTTGAAGAGAGAGGAGCCTTCAGAAGGAGAGCCCATGGACATTTCTGCCTTAGCACAAGCTAAAGGAGGGCAAGTAAGAGGGCTCCTGGCCACATGGTTTGATGACTTAATGAAACAGGGAAAGAAGCGGCTGCAGAAGCATTCCAACCGGGGGGGGGGGGGGGGGGGGGGTGAGGGTTTCCAACTGGGGTCAGGAGGGTTAGAGGGTCTGTTAGGTGCTACAGACTGACAGTGGTTGGGTGCAGTGGCGTTCCTAGGGGGGCTGACATCTGGGGTGGATCGCCGATGCGCCCCGCCCCAGATGCAGCGCCCCCCCCCCCCCGCAAAAGAACCCTCCTCCCGGGTGCACGCCGCTGGTGGGGGTGTGTGCCGCGCGCGCCTGTCCTTCGTTCGTTCCATGCTCCCTCTGCCCCAGAACAGGAAGTAACCTGTTCCGGGGCAGAGGGAGCATGGAACGAACGAAGGACAGGCGCCCCCCCCCCCAGCGGCGTGCACCCGGGGCGGACCGCCCCCCCCTAGGAACGCCACTGGTTGGGTGTGACCCCTTCCATCTCCCAGGAGTACTGAGAAGGGAGTGAAGGGAAAGTTGAAGCAAAACCTACTGTGTGTATCAAAACTGTGTTGGAGAAAATAAACAAAGTGGAAAAGAAATACAGTTGAAATAAAGTAGAAAAGAAAGACTGTTGGTCTGGAGTTGGTCAATCCAGGACAAGGGGATTCCGAGGAGGGACAGGGACGGGAGGGCTGAGTTTGTGCTTGTCTCCTGGCAAGAGGCCTGCTCAGCTGGGAAGTTTGAGGAATTGCAGTGACCTGAGGATTACAAACCTTTGAAGGCCCCTGTGGGTCACATGACGCCTAGATCCCTTTCCAGGTTGGTGACTTCTAATGTAGAACCTTGCATTACGTAGCTATAGTTCGGATTCCTCTTTCCCACATGCATCACTTTGCACTTTCATATATTAAATTTCATCTGCCATTTGGTTGCTCAGTTTCTCAATCTCGTAAAGTCCTCTTGTAATTTAACAACTTTGAATAACTTTGTGTCGTCAGCAAATTTAATTACCTCGCTAGTCACTCCCATCTCTACATCATTTATAAATATGTTAAAAAGCAGCAGTCTGAGCACACACCCCAGGGGAACCCCACTATCTACCCTTCTCCATTGAGAATACTGACCATTTAACCTTGCTGTTTTCTATCTTTTAACCAGTATTTAATCCACAATAGGACACTACCTCCTATCCCATGACTCTCCAATTTCCTCTGGAGTCTTTCATGTGGTACTTTGTCAAATGCCTTTTGAAAATCCAGATATAAAATATCGACCGGCTCACTTTTACCCACATGTTTGTTCACCCCTTCAAAGAAATATAATAGATTGGTGAGGCAAGATTTCCCTTCATCAAATCCATGTTGACTTTGTCTCATTAATCCATGCTTCTGAATATGCTCTGTAATTTTGGGCTAGATGCACTAAACCTTAACGACCCTCTAACAACCCTTTAACGAACGAAATTCCCAACCGTTGCATGCATTAAAGGCCTTTTTCCAATGAAGCAAGCAGCTAACGAAAACGGAGTAACTACCATTGTAATGTGGGCGATTCGGGATGCACTAACAATACCGACAATTACACCGAATCATTTTCCGCAACATATTTAACGTGTGGTCAGACCAGTCGTAAAGGCCTGAGCTGTCATCTCCCCGCTGCCCCCTGTACCAGAAAAATCAAAGCTGGCATGTTTAAACATGAAAAGTGAGAAAAAAAAATAAAAACACCACAAACACTGGCTTCCCGCTTTCCCCTGCATTACTAAAAAAATTAACATACCTTAAAAAAGGATCAGGAGGGGGCAAAGGCGCTCGGCAGAAGCGTCCTGTATGGACGGCCTTGCCCCCCCCAGATCGCCGCTGTTCCACGCTTCCGCCCTTCACTAAATTAAAAACTGAAAATAAAAAGTTAAACTTTAGCAGCGCCGGGCCCCCCTCCCTTCCTGTATTTATCTTCTTCTTTTCCCAACACTGCTCCGCCTCCTGCCATCCTCCGCCCCTTGCTCCGCCCCCCACGAGTTCGTCGCCGCCGTTCCCCCCCTCCGCCTTACCGGCCGTGCAGCGCCTCTCACCTTTGTGTGAAGGCGCTGCACGAGATGAAACAACGGATCGTCGCTCCCTTCTGCCTCCACCGACGTCTCTCTACTTCTTCCTCATGTGCACGCCTTCCTCTGACGTAAGTTTTACATATATAAGTGAGAGACCTATGTCCCACCCATGCTTCACTCTGTGTATACTCTCCTTTTAAATTCATGCTATGTAAGTTAAGAATGTATTTACAGAATAGCACTTAGGCCCCATATTAGCTTTCAGGGGTCTAGCCATGAGTGGGCTTGAGCTGGGTACAGCCACTTTTGCTCAAGCCCCACTTAGCAGCCAGATACACCTTTCTATAGCTCACAGGGATCCCCAAACCCTGCCAGATGAAGAAATCTGGAGCCAGCTCCAATCTTCTAAATCGTGGCTCTCAACTTTCAAAGTGCCATCTCTAACGCCAACACAGCGTGCATGCTCCATTCTGCACATTTATTTATTGGGATCTGTTAACTGCCTTTATGAAGAGAGTCACCCAAGGCAGTGTACAGCAGGTACAGTTTAACATAAAACTTACAGTTTTGTTAACAGCAAAACAATAGAAAAATTACCAAATACAAACAAATACAACAAATGTGGTAAACTTGAAAACAGCAAATTGAAATCTAATAATAGGGCTACCATGAAACAGTATCAAAAATATACTCATTTAACAGCAATGAAATTAAAAAAAACAGACATAATACGATGTCACTATAATACTAATATAACACCTAATAAGCACGCATTAGAACATTCAAATAACATAGTTATGATGCTAATTTATTTCTACAATACAGCTTACCATGTGGCCGAGGGACCAATAGGCGGGGACTAGATGAGTGGTACAGACTAAATCAGGATAGATAGTTGGGCAGCTAAACTCAAAGCAAGTTCTATGTACAATTAAAAAAGATATGAGGAACTGGTCTAAGTTGCAGTTTGTGGAGCTAGCTAGCTAGTGCAGGTACAGAATGAGTGCATAGTTAGTCACTGTATTTATTAAAGGCTTGGGAGAAGGGCCAGGCTTTCACCTCCCTCTGGGAGTAAATTCCAGAGACTGGAAGTTACTCCTGAGAAGGCTTGCTGGCGGGGTATCACATTGTACAGTTTCTTTTGATGAGGGTACAGATAGTGGAGCACCTTGCGAGGACCTTAGAGGTCTCAAAGGTGTGTAAAGGGCTAACTTACTCTTTAATTACTCTGGTCCATTTTGTCTGAGGACCTTGAAAATCAGAGATTTAAATCTAGCCCTGTAAGGTGCTGGTAGCCACTGTAGTTTTTGCAGGAAGAGTGTGAAATGGTCAAGCAGGTTGCAGCCTTCTATCGGTCAAGCTGCAGCATTCTGAATTAGTTGGAGCTGATGCAAACTCTTTTTGGTTTGACCAGTGTACAGAGCATTACAGTAATCCAGTTGTGATATTATCATGGTATGGACCACTGTGGTTGAATCTTTTCAATGTATGGAGAGAGATTTCATAGCTGCGGCAGGTAACAGACACAATTTTAAAAGTCTGCTTTATCAATAGAAATCAAACAAAATAAAACATGGAAAAGAAAATAAGATGATACCTTTTTTATTGGGCATAACTTAATACATTTCTTGATTAGCTTTCGAAGGTTGCCCTTCTTCGTCAGATCGGAAATAAGCAAATGTGCTAGCTGACAGTGTATATAAGTGAAAACATTCAAGCATTACTATGACAGTCTGACAGGGTGGGAGGATGGGGGTGGGTAGGAGGTATGCAGGATCAGAGTGTGTGATGAGTTTAACAGTATCACAAGATTCCTGACCTGTGATTTTAGGGGGGGGGGGGGGCGGTCATACTTCCCAAAAGGTATTTTAAAGTCAGGTATTTGTCCACTTGAGTTAGATACCCAAGGAATCTCTGTTTTGCTTGGGTTTAGGCAGAGTTTGTTTTGTTTGCCCATTCCCGAGTTGCGGTTAAACAGGCAGTCACTTCAGTCAAAGCAGTGGGTAGATCTGGTTCAATGGGTATGAGTAGTTGCACATCACTAGATATAGAATTTTGCGTCTATTGACCAAAACAGCTCAGCCAGAGGCTTGAGATAGATATTAAATAAAACGGGAGACAATATGCTTCCCTGTGGCACCCCACAGTTCATTGCTGTTGCTGAACAGAACTGATTGTTGTCTGTTTGAGAAATGGGACTTGAACCATGTAAATACTGTGTCACTGACACCAGTTTCTGCCAGCCTTTGTAAGCATGATATTATGATCCACAGTGTTGAAGGTTGTGAGAAATCCAGCAACACTAGTATCAAGGCAGATCCCATGTCACAGCTTCTGTGAAGATCATCAAAAAGGGCACATGTATCCAGGTCTGAAGCCAGAAAGACATGGAATGCAGACTGTCTGCACTACAAGTTTTGCCAGGAAAGGAATGTTTGAGACTGGTCAGAATTTTTCAAGCTTGTCCTGCTCAAGGGAGCTCTTTTTAGTGTTGGCAGCTGCTCCTCCACAAGAGAGGTGTTAATTTTATTAGCCTCTTCAATGATGGTTGTACTATCTTTGCTGGGCAGGGGTCAAGAGGGCATGTTGTAGGCTATAGATCTTTCAGAATTTTTTCAAGAGCTTTCTCTGTGACCTGCTGGAATGAGTCCCAGATGGCTGTCCATGGTGGGGGAGAGACAGTGTTTCCTTCATTAGCTGGTGAGAGCTTTGATGGGACTGTCTGTAGGTCCTGATGGAGAACTTTAATTTTGTTGGCAAAGTATGTGGCAAACTCACTCTGGTTAATTGTGACAGGGAAGGGCTGGTTCTGTTGTGGGGTTTGTAGTAGGCTGTTTATTATTTTAAACAGCTGCTTGGTTGAATTTGCAGCTTGTTCAATGTGTTGAGAGAAATATTGTTTTTTGGCTGTTAAGACCCGGCAGTTAAGGGTAGGTGAGCTCTTGGGCCGCAGTCGGGTTTATGCTGCCTACCCAATCCAAAGCCTAGGCAGGCCCCAGCTGATGGCATGCAATTCACACCCTGACAAAGATCAGACCAGAGAGTGGCTCTTAAAAGAGCTCTTGAGGGTGCCCCGACAAGTCAGGCCAGAGAGTGGCTCTTAAGAGAGCCCTTGGGGGCTGGCCTGACAGATTCAAGGCCACGGAGTACCTGGAACAGACTGGAACAAGGCTGGAACAGGACTAAAGATAAGGACTGGAACTGGGCTGTGGGCTGTAACAGAACTGAAGACACAGGCTGGAACAGGACTGAAGATGGAGGCTGGACCGAGGCTGCAACTCACACTAGACCTGGCTAGGCAACCCGTTGCAAAGGCACTGACTGGGATTCAGGAACATCCTTATATACTACTAGATAGGAAGTGATGACACCAATCAGCACCTTCTTAAAGGAAGTAAAACAGATTCTTCTTGGCACAGAATGCCGCTGGAGACCACGGAAGACAGGCGAGGGGCGTGGCAATTTCTTATAGTTGAGCCTATCTTCATCTAGGTGAGATTTTTGCCATTTTCTTTTAAGTTGATGTTCTTGATGCTTAAGAACCCATAGTTCTGGGAAGAATCACGGGGAACATTTGTGCATAGAGCATAGGACCTTCTTTAGAGGGGCCATTTTTTCTAATGCAATTGCTAAGCATGCATTCCAGATAACAACCTGTTCTGACACTGTCATCATCTTTTTATCCACAGGGCCTCTGAGAAGTTATCAGCAGTTAGATTTCTCATGTCTACAATTTCCTTCAAACTTTGGTTGGGCCAACCTATTTTAGAGTCCTTAAATTTGTTTAGAAAATGATCAGTCCATGATAGGGACTTGTGTTCAAAGATGTCGACCCCTTTGCAGAACACCAAGTCCAGCACATGGCCCTTTTCATGGGTTACAGATTTGATCATCTGAGTGAATCCTAGAACTGCTATCATATCAAGGAAGACAGCAGTGGTGGTGGTCTGGAGTTTTGATGTGGTTAAGGTCTCCCATGATCAGCAACCTAAGGTAGCTCAGGGTTACCTCAGTTACCATATTCAGCAGTTCTTGCACAGATGTGTTGTTGCGAGGTGCTCTGTAGACCATGAGCAGCCACATTGGTTCCTTATCTCCCAGCTGAAATCGGAGGCGTTCTGACTCAAACAGGTTGGGGATGGAAACTCTGTGCAGTTTGATTGTCTCTCAGATTAGGACTGCAACCCCTCCACCCTGCTGTCTTGGTTGGTGCAGGATAATGAATCCTGTGGGGCATAGTTCAGCCAATGGTATTCCTCGGCTTTCATCCAGCCAGGTCTCAGTTATACCCAAAATGACTAGGTGGTATTCACTGATGACATCATGGATCATAGGAAATGTTTTATTGGCTGATCTGGCATTTACTAGGCCCAAGTTTCCATGTACAGATCTGTTAGTTGTGGTTTAGTTGTAGTAGGGGTTACCTGATGGTGGTAAGCAGGTATTCATGTGGTTATAGCCTGCATACGTGTTTTGCCTCTTGCGTTTGGGCAGATGGGGGAGTCTATGTTTCTTCTTTCCCAGATTAATGGGATGTAGGACAATCTTTGGTTTACTAAGCTAAAGCACATGCTCAGTTCATGCACAGGACAGAGCATGTGTGTGGAACCAGTATCAATGGCAGCACTTTGAGTTGCTCATAACCACACTTTAGGGGGATCCCCACCAGTTAAGGCATTTTTTATTTAAAATTTGGGGGAAAAGATGGGGGAGGAGGAGGGAGGAAGAAGGAGGAGGCAGAGGAGAAGGTTACCTAGTTCCAACCCCTGCCCCCCCAATGGTCATCTGGCTACACTATTGCTAGCATTTACACACATAACTGGCCACATGTACGTAGTTGCTAGCATTCTAAATATTTATGTGTGTAAACGTGAGCGCCTAGAATACAGAATTGCCCTTATGGTGGCATACCACCCCACCCATATCAAAGGACGGGCTAGCCAGGCTAAATTTTTTCGCACTAAACTTTTATGGATATGTATTCCTACTGCTTTTAGAGAAAACAGAACTACAGGTGCACAGATGCACCACCATCTCAAAATTGTGAATAAATAGTTATTTCACTTATCTCTTTTACTGGCTCCTTTGTACATGTAGTTTTGTGAAATCTGGCACTTACATGTGCAAGTAGTAGCAAATAACACATGCAGCTTGTTGGTACTTACACTTGTAAAGCCCAAAGCAATACTCTTCTTTTAGAACATGTAGGTTTGTGAAATCGATGCTCCTGTTGCTGGTATCCTTATATGTATTTTACAGAAAGCTCAAAGTTCAGCAGAACTTTCTGTAAAACAAAACAACCAACTTGGGGAAATGTAAACACCCTGACCTGAATATCCTATGCAAAATAGGGCTTCATGACAGCAAATAAAGACTCAAAGGCCCATATAGACTGTCAAATTTTCATTCCTGATTCTAGCTTTATTTTTCACAGTCCTGCAAATAAAGGTTTGCAAAAGCCTTTTTACAGAGCTGGAATACAGATGGAACAAGAAATGTGAAAGTTTATGACCAGAACAGGTCTTCTTTGGCTTTTTCTGATGTATCCATCTAATCTATATTTAGCTTGTTAGTACTTTCTGAGAAGTTCTGCGAGAAGAAGACATTTCTATGGGTAAGTGAATATTATTTTGCTCTGTACTTTGGTAACTAAAAGACTGAGTGTTAAAACAGGAATTGTAGGATATTGATAAAGACAGAATTTTAAAAAAAGCAAGGGGAGGAATAACTTCAATTGCTAGGGACAAAATAAAGGTCGCTCAGATACCAAGTGAGCAAGGAGAAGAACTGCAATAGGTTTTCTTGAAGAAACCTAGGAGCCTAATATTCACATAGGTGTTATCTATAGGCCACTATCACAAGGGGAAGTAGTAGATATGAACGTGACAGACATCATCCCAAAGACAGCACAAAAACACATGGTGCTGTTACTGGGGAACCAAAATCAATCAAATGGAGAGTTGAGTGTATCAGCTTCTGGATCAACTACAAATAAGAACAGTGGTATCATTGCAATGAAGTCTCTTCAGCGCAGACTCAAGGAGCTCACTCATGGCAAGCAGACACTGGATCTGGTTCTGAGGAATGGAGACAGTATCACTGAGGGTATGGTAGGGTACAACCTGAGACCGAGTGATCAAAATATTGTGTAGTTCATTTTAACACTGTACCAGTACAAAACCATAGCAGAACAAGGATTCTAGCTATCATAGAAACTGACTTTGAAGAAAATTTATGATTATTTTATTTATTTGGTTTTGGCTCACACATTTTTCAGTCGTAGCTCAAGGCAAATTATATTCAGGTACAGTAGGTATTTCCTCATCCATGGAAAGCTCACAATCTAAGTTTGTACTTGAGGCAATGTTGGGTTAAGTGACTTGTCCAAGGTCACAAGGAGCCGCACTGGGATTTGAACTGGTTCTCAGTCCGCTGCTCTGATAATGGTTCTGACATATACGGAAGAACTATACACAGCAACTACAAGTAAATAAATTATTGTCAGGAATATTAACAAAGGGAGAGAAATATAAGAGAATTATGGTTCCCCCAAAGTAAGAAAAAACACAACAGCAAAAAGATAAACATGCAAAAAATTCAGACACACAAAGAGGAAGACAAGCAAAATCACCAGGAGTCGAGTAGCACTATAAAAATAAGCAGCAGTAGTAGAAAAGCGAAGGGAGGTAGAAGGGCAATTACACAGACAAAGGCTCAAACTGAAGAGCATATTGCACAATTTGTAAAAACATGGGATTAAACTTTCTTTAGAACCATATGTGAAAAGAGGAAGACCAAAAGGGAAACAATAACAATTAAAGGGGATGATAGAAGATCAGAAGAAAGCAGCTATTATAAACAAGTATTTTTGCTCAGCATTCACAATAGAAGGAAACAGTGATACATCAAAGGCAAATGGCAAGGCATAAAGAAATATGTCAAATACGTTATCAGTTACTGAGATGGTAGGATACAAGATACTGGCACAAATGAAAATTAATAAGACTATAGGACTTGATGGTGTACATCTCAGTATACTGCAGGAGATAAAAGATGCGCCAAGTGTATCTTTTTTGTTCTGTTCAATTTTAAATAGAAAAGGTTCTAAGAGAATGAAGAGGGGCAGACATAATGCCACACCACAAGCACAGAACAGTGCAATACCTTAAAGTTACTGGGTGCAGGATCATTAACAGCATGGTTTTCAAAGGGAAAATCTTGTCAAATTTGCTTGATTTTTTAAAATGAAGTAAACAGGGGAGCAGATCATGGGGTTCCGCAAAAATGGCTTGTCTGGATTTCAGTAAAGTTTTTCGAATGGTTCCATGTAATAAGCCAACTACTTGGCCTGGGTATTGGAAGAAAAATTATAAACTGGTTGAGAAGCTGGATGAGAACCAAAACTTAAGATCCACTCTAGTGAAAGTGACCAGAAGTATGCAACAAGGATCAGTGCTAGGCTGAGTCCTCTTTTCATCTATATAATAATTTGTAACTCTGCTTCCCTGGATGGCTGGCTGACTGGGTTCATAACAGCATGCTGACATCAGCTTGCCTCCAGCGTTCCCTTCCCTCGCACTGTCCCACCCTCGCGTAAAGACGAAATGACGTCAGAGGAGGGCGGGGAACTGAGAGGGAAGGTAAGGGAAGGCTGGAGGTGACGCAAGCCCAGCCTGCCACTGCTGCCACCTGAGGTAAGATGAACGGCTTAAAGGCAGGGCAGCAGGGGAGGGGAGGATCGCTGGAAATGAGATGGGATAGGAGGGGAGGGGAGAATCGCTGGAAATGGAGGGGAGGCCAGAATCGCGGGACACGGAGGGGAGGGCAGAGGAGAATCACGGGACAGGAGGGGAGGCCAGAATCGCGGGACACGGAGGGGAGGCCAGAATCGTGGGACATGGAGGGGAGGGCAGGGCAGAGGAGAATCACGGGACACGGAGGGGAGGGAAGAATTGCTGTACATGGAGGGGAGGGCAGGGAGAGAGGAGAAATCGCTTAGAGGAGAGCCTTCCTAGGGCCCATTTCATTTTTCACGAAGCGGGCTTTCTTGCTTGTGTCGCTATAAGAGATGGTAAGGAAGGGCTGGAAGGGAAAGTGTGAAAATTCACAGATGACATATAATCTGCAACCAAGGAGGTTAGATTGAGAACAGGAGATGGTATGAGCTTATCTAGCCTATTATATGGGCTGAAGCCAGTAGGCAGAGATTACTACTACTGCTACTTATCATTTCTATAGTGCTATTAGATATACGCAGCGCTGTACACTGGACATAAAGAGACAGTCCTTGCTCAACAAAGCTTACAATCTAATTAGGACAAACAGGACAAATAGGAGATAAGGGAATTACTAAGGTTGGAATGATCAAACATGGGTACTGAACAAATGAGTAAGGGTTAGGAGTTAAAAACAGCATCACAAAGGTGGGCTTTTAGCCTAGATTTTAAGATGGCCACAGATGGAGCTTGATGTACTGGCTCAGGAAGTCTATTCCAGGCATATTGTGCAGCAAGATAAAAGGAACGAAGTCTGGAGTTAGCGGCGGAGGAAAAGGGTGCAGACAAGAGAGATTTACCCAGTGAATGGAGTTCCCAGAGAGGAGTGTAAGGAGAGATAAAAGTGGAGAAGTACTGAGAAGCTGCAAAGTGAATACACTTGTGAGTGCCATCATTTTCAGTCACCCAAGACAAAACAAATGCTATTGAAAACAATAGAAAAAGATTATTAGAAATAACGGACTACATGCGTGGTCCATCTGTAAAAGTAAAAAGCTGTTCCAGTTGGATAGGCAGTGCCTTAAAAGGTGGAAGGCAAAAAGATTTTTTTTAACTTATTTGACAGTTTTTTTTAATTTATTTGAAAGCTTCCCATATGTAGATATAAATATCATGAAGTAAAAATTGAATATCACTAAAACAGCTTAAATTATTGTAGCTGGTAGAAACAGCAGTTATAAACTCTGTATTTTGTGGTATCTGGATCAAATTTGCTTTCCTTGTGCCATCACCATCCAGCTGGATAGGCAGGTGGAGGATAAAGAATTAAAAAAAAACATTAGAAGGGAAGATACAAACTTTAGACATAACAATGGAGAACAATAAGAAAGATATACAAAAATCTCAACAGGTACAAGCCAACTTAATTAAAGAAAATTTATACCTTCAGAACAAAATAGAAATTTTGGAGAACGCACAAAGGTCTAACACACTTAGACTGATAAACTTTCCAAGACAACCTTTAATAGCTCCTTTAATCACATTCAAAAGATATTAAAGTGAAGTTCTGAAGATACCAGAGAAGGCATATCCTCCAATATAAAAAATATATTATTTGTTACCTTATAAAAAAAAAAGAGAAGGAACAAGTGGAGGATCAGGAGACTGAAATACCATTTGATACCCTGGATCTGAACTTAACACAGACTTTGGAAGATGATAACCTAGGCTTAATACCAATGACTTTAATAGTCTCCTTTGTATTGCAACCGGATAGAGACTGGATTCTTAAACAATTTTTCCTACATAGAGAACAGCTTTTTATGAATTATAAAATAAGAATGTTTCCGGATGTTTCTAAAGCAACCCAAAAACGGCGTAAAGAATTTCTTAAATTACGCCCAAAGATACAACAATTGGGTGCTCTTTTCTGGTTAAATTTCCCGTGCAAATGTGTAGTTAAATTAAATTCCGTAAAGTATGTTTTTTTTTATCCTATACAATTTAATTCTTTTTTGGATTCTAGGTTTAAATCTTTTTTATTGACAATAACATAACTGGTACAACATCACAAAGCAGAACACAATCATCACATATCAACATCGCAGCTAATGTCATTATACAGTTTTTTCATTTTCTCCCCACCTCCCAACCCCTCCCCCTCCCCCTAAACCCCATACATATTCTATAGTACCATCATATTCTGCAGTCACATTGCAGACGTAAGGCTGTGTCTTACAGTGTAAAGAAAGATACAATCAACATAGTGCCTAACAACGTGTCAGCAACAAGACATAAATCTGTGTAATACTTAAGGCAGACTTCCATTCAGAGTAATATATTGCAAAGGGCCTGGGCTCTTGTCCCCTGCACCTAACGGTTTCACCTCTATTATTTTTTTTTTATTATTTTTTTTTATTTTATATTTAAATCTTGTTTGTTAGTAGATGAAATGAACCTTTTACAAATACTTATCAAAAAAAAAAAAAAAAGTTACATTACAAAGAGATGCCCTCCAGTGTCACATATTCGCCGAATAAGTTACAATATTGCTTTTATTTTCTCCCTTAATCTCCCACCCTCCCTCCCTCCCACCCTATTAATGTCAACTGATGTTCCTTGGGCATTATCACTATTTCCTTTTATTACCAAGGTAACATGTAGAACGTGTTTAGCATCGTGCTGTCTGTAAAATGCTTCTCTGCAATTGCCCTCCTATCCCACTAAACCCTCCCTCTACCCTTCCCTTCTAGTTCTTTAGAGTTCAACAATAGGTAATGTTTGGGTCTCTCACAAATACCAAATGAGGTGATGTCTGTCATAACATCTTAGCTGTCCAAATTGACTGTCTGCGCATCAGAATATGGTCCAGGTATCTTCTTATCGTGAAGTACTGCATAACCTGCGACCCTATCACTAGGCTCCCCGATTAATGTGGGGCTGAAGAGTACCAGGTAAGGGTCAGAAATTTAGCAGCAAACTTCTCGCTCTGGACGGGAGAGTGGCCCATAATGCCTCCCATTGTGCCCTAAACCTAAGGCCCGCTGAACTGTCCAGATCCTGCACTCCGCACCTATCAATTCTCATTTGCTTCACTAATTGTGAGCGCCATATCTGCAGAGGGGGAGCTTCTTTCGCTCTCCAATATTGTAATATGGATGTTATTCCAAAGTATATTGCTATCTTTGCAAATGCCCTGAAGCCTTCTGCGGCGTCTGTAGTACACCTAAAGATATTGAACAAAATTGTAGGCTCCCACACAAGAGTACAGTGCCATAATTGGTCTATCCCCCCTATAACTTGCCTCCAGAACCTTTCAATACAGGGACAACTCCAGAACATATGTCCAAGAGAGGCCGCATCATGATTACATTTAGGGCAAGCCCCTGTTGTATCAAATCCCGCTTTCTGTGCTCTGTGTGGAGAAATGTGTGTTCTGAGCATCCACCGATATAGCCGTTCCCTTTGCGGAACAGAAAGCCTCTGTTTATAAGTGGATTTCAAATATGTCCTATACTCTTCCTCAGTAAGTGTGCACCCTAAGTCCTTTGACCACTCCTGTGCTAGTCGCCGGAAGTCTATCTCCTCTGTGGTATCTTTGAGTTGCTGGTGGTGGAATTTCAATGGTACCCTAAGCTGTGCTCCCAGAGTGAATTCCTCTGAGAGAACTTCCACCACATCTTCCGTAAGGTCTGTCCAGTCCAGGGAGGCTACATAATGGTGCAACTGATAATAGGCAAACTGATGTGTCGGGGGAATCCCATATCGTGACTGGAGTTCCCGGTACGTGTATATGTGTCCCTCTTCTGTGACTACATGTGCCAGATATATGATCCCCTTTTTTGCCCATCTGCTAAATATACTGGTCCCTTGGCCTGGGGGGAATGCTGGGTTATCACATATTGACATCCAAGGGGACACTCGGGGGGAGAAACGACGGCGTCTACACACCCACCTCCAAGTTTCCCTGAGAGATTTCAATAATGGGTGTATTTGAGAGCATTTTCCATCTCACAGATAGGCTGCAGAGAATACCTTCTCCTGCTTTAGACTTAGCCTGGCCTCAGAATGACATCCTATAGTATATCTCCTATCAAACTGAGCTCTCTTTTTCATCAAGCACTGCCATTTCCTCCCCTCACCCTCCCCACTGACAGTTTGAACTTCGTGGGTGTGGCTTGGATCTCTTTCAGGGAGAGAAAACTAACAACTTATAGCAGCAGCTTCAGAGAGCATTTTCCATCTCACAGATAGGCTGCAGAGAATACCTTCTCCTGCTTTAGACTTAGCCTGGCCTCAGAATGACATCCTATAGTATATCTCCTATCAAACTGAGCTCTCTTTTTCATCAAGCACTGCCATTTCCTCCCCTCACCCTCCCCACTGACAGTTTGAACTTCGTGGGTGTGGCTTGGATCTCTTTCAGGGAGAGAAAACTAACAACTTATAGCAGCAGCTTCAGAGAGCATTTTCCATCTCACAGATAGGCTGCAGAGAATACCTTCTCCTGCTTTAGACTTAGCCTGGCCTCAGAATGACATCCTATAGTATATCTCCTATCAAACTGAGCTCTCTTTTTCATCAAGCACTGCCATTTCCTCCCCTCACCCTCCCCACTGACAGTTTGAACTTCGTGGGTGTGGCTTGGATCTCTTTCAGGGAGAGAAAACTAACAACTTATAGCAGCAGCTTCAGAGAGCATTTTCCATCTCACAGATAGGCTGCAGAGAATACCTTCTCCTGCTTTAGACTTAGCCTGGCCTCAGAATGACATCCTATAGTATATCTCCTATCAAACTGAGCTCTCTTTTTCATCAAGCACTGCCATTTCCTCCCCTCACCCTCCCCACTGACAGTTTGAACTTCGTGGGTGTGGCTTGGATCTCTTTCAGGGAGAGAAAACTAACAACTTATAGCAGCAGCTTCAGAGAGCATTTTCCATCTCACAGATAGGCTGCAGAGAATACCTTCTCCTGCTTTAGACTTAATCCTACCCACCCTACCCCTCTACCCACCCACCCCTAGAGTGAAATGTCTTATATAACCTCCCTATCAACCCACTCATTACTTTACCTCACCCATTTCTATTCTTCTATCACCTTCTCCCACTACTCCAACCAGAGTTACACCTAATCACACTGACCACCCTTCAACATCTTCTGTCCTTCTGTGACTGTTCTCTTGTGCTTGACTGCTTAAATATTTTAAATTTAAATGCTTTACTTTTTGTCTATTAGATTGTAAGCTCTTTGAGCAGGGACTGTCTTTCTTCTGTGTTTGTACAGCGCTGCGTACACTTTGTAGCGCTCTAGAAATGTTAAATAGTAGTAGTAGTATTTGAAATGCCGCAGTGGGAAGGGGAGTTCTAGAATGTAGTAAGTGACTAAAGTGAGTACCCCTAAACATCGAGGTCTCCACTGGTGTAATGGAGAAATCCGATGTTCCCCGATACCAATCGTTTATATGTCGCATGGAACTCGCTATTGCCAAAAATTTAATATTTAAAAGTCCCATACCGCCCCCCTCTCTCTGGGCCGCTATCTGGTGATAAGGTATTCTGGGTTTTTTACCCTGCCACAGGTATGCTTGTATTAAGCGCTGCAACTGCTTATCATCTCTATTTTTCAAGAAAAGTGGTAGTTGTTGGAAGACATAGAGCCACCTGGGAGCTATCATCATGTTGAATAACGCTATTCTGCCCCAAATAGAGAGTGGCAGTTCTCTCCACATTAGTAGTTTACTCCTAGTCATCTCTAACAATGGGGAGATGTTTTCCTTGTACAGGGAGGTTCTATCACAGGTAATGTATACCCCCAGATATTTCATTTTCACTGCCTCCCATCTAAGTGGGGCTTCCTCTTCCCATTTTAAATCCATATCTGTGTCCATGTGCATCGCACAGGACTTGGAGAGATTGAGGCTAAACCCCGACAACGTCCCATATTCCTCTATCAGAGTCAGGGCAGCTTTAAAGGACTCTTGCGGATTAGTCAGCACCAGGAGGACGTCATCAGCATATGCCAACGCGCGAACCTCCTGTTCTCCCAACTGCACGCCGCTGATTCTAGGGTCATAGTTTAAAAGGCGTAGTAGTGGTTCTAATGTTAGATCGAACAGTAGTGGTGACAAAGGGCATCCCTGCCGTGTTCCCCTGCCTATCTGGAATCTTGTCGATAGCCCCCCGTTCGCTGTTATATGTGCCTCCATGTTAGTATATAAAGCCTCAATTGCTTGCTTTACTCCAGAAGGAATCCCAATCCAGTCTAACATATAGAATAGAAAATCCCACCCTACCCTGTCAAAAGCCTTGGTAGCATCTAGGCTTACTAAGATCCCAGGGATCTTTTCGGTTCGGCATCGTGCCATTGCGAGCAAGACTCTCCGGATATGCAACACAGAGTGTCTATTAGGGAGGAAACCCACCTGTGCAGGCTCGATCACGCTGGGTATGCACTTATTGAGTCGTACGGCCAAAATTTTCGCTAGAAGCTTAATATCGACGTTAATTAACGATATGGGCCTGTAAGACTCTGGCTCCTCAGCGGCCTTCCCTGGTTTCAACAATAATGATATGCATGCAGTATTTTCATGTAATGGGAATCTCCCTTCTTGAATTACCGCTTGGTGATATTCAAATAGGGGCCGTATCAATTGGGGTTGCAGCATTTTGTAAAATTCCCCGGAATACCCATCCATCCCTGGTGCTGAATATGATTTTAACCCTTTTATCGCTTCTGATAATTCTTTGGGCAGGATGGGGGCCTCCAGACTAGCGATATCGGGATCTCTGAGCTTTGGCATTTGGGCCTTTCTAAGAAATTCATTTATATGTGCCTCCCTAACTGGCTGTTCAGCAGTGTATAATTGCGTAAAATGCTCCTGGAATAGTTGAAGAATCTTGTCTGGACTATTAGTAATGCTTCCCGCCTTTTCTTTCAGGACCGATATAGTTCTGCCTCCTCCCCGTCTCCGAACCACCCGGGCTAGCATACTCCCCACTCTGTTTCCAAATCTGTGGAACTTATATTTTAGGAAAGTCCTATTTTTTACCACTCTTTCATGTAACAATGAGTTTACAGCCGCCTGAACAGATAGATAGGCCTCCCTGTTTACTGTGGTTTGTCTCTCCATGTATCGACGCCTAGCCTTCTGTAGTTGCCTATTCAGGTGTAAGAGGCTAGCTGCATTCTTTCTCCGCTTTTTTGCTACATAGGCAATTAGGTCTCCCCGGAGTACCGCCTTACCAGTACACCAAAACAATTGCGGATCAGACTTATGTTCTTTGTTAAATGAGTCATATTCTTCCCATTTTTTAACCAGGTATTTTTGAAAAGATTTATCTTTGACTAGATGATTGGGAAATCTCCATTGTCTGTGCATTTGGAAGTTGTATGGCGCCCCTAGTTCTAACCATACCGGACTGTGATCAGAGATCAATATCTCTTCGATCTTTGTGTCTCGTATACACTGAAATAAAGCTGGTGATATAAACATGTAATCTAGCCTGCCCCAAGTCCCATGTGCTCTGGACTGATGTGTATACTCTCTTGAATCCGGGTGCAAATTCCGCCAAGCATCTATCACAGAGAGGGAGTTACTGAACTCTTTCAACATCCGTGCTCCCTTCCTATTCTCCACTCCCTTTTGTCCCTCCCCCGAATAGTCCAGTTTGGGGTCCATTAGCACATTCATATCACCTGTAATTATCAAGTGTTTACTTTCATAGGGAAGCAACTGTCTGGACAATTCAGGAAAGAAGGAGCTATCAGGAGGGGTGGGGGCATATACGTTTAACAGGTATAATTCCCTCCCTTGCAACCACATTTTAACCAAAATAAATCGTCCATTGGGATCCTGCAAGACTGTCTCCACCGTGCAAGCGAGCTTTTGGTGTATGCAGATTGCCACCCCTCCCTTCCGCCCATCGGAGGACGCATGGATCACCTGACCTACCCAGCCCTGTTTGAGTTTTTCATGCTCTGTAGCCGTCAATTTTGTCTCCTGCAAGCATGCAATATCTGTATTGAGACGTTTTAAGTGCGCTAAGATCTTTTTCCTTTTAATGGGAGACGTAATGCCTCCTACATTCCAGGTAACTAATTTACAATGTGTTACCGCCAGAGCATGCTAGCTTCATCGCAGTATACCAGAAAAAACTCAGCCCCTGGGTCCCAGCCCTTTCCCAGAAGCTGTAAGTGTTGCACCTTCTTTTTGTTCCAATATTCTGACTTAGACATCCTATCCATTCTTTATTCATTTGTATGACCTGAGTGAGAGACCTGTCCTTTGTACTCCTAAGAACCCCCTTCCCTAAGTATTGAATCCCGCTGAATCCCCTCCTCCCCCCGCCCGCTGCCTTCCTCATGTTGAGAACCCTTTCCCTCTTATCTCGAGCTTCTCTCCTTCCTGTGGGTGTAAAACCGCTTTTTGGCTCGTCCCCCCTTACCAACCCCTCGCCCCCTATTTTAATGAGGGGTTCCCCCCTCCCCCCCGGCGATACTATTAAAGCTATTCCGGCACTTCAGCCGTAGAGACCTCCCACTTTTTTGGATTCTAAAATAGCCCTGTTATCCTCAGCCCAATCAAGACCAACTATTACATCTACTCCGTGAAATAGAAAAGAATTCTTAGCCCATCCCCTCAATCCCTAAGTTTTTGTAGGAAAAAATTGTATTCTTCGGATATTGAGTGATGCCTCTTAAGTTGTGGACTATAGAAGTATAATATAATGGACATTTGTTAAACTTTCATTTCATAATGTATTAGTTTTTCTTCTCCTTTTTATTTTCCTTTTTCCTCATTAATATAAGATGGAATGTAAGTGCAAAATTTCTTTTTGTTTATTATCTTTTCTATATCAACATTTATTCTTGAAATTAATGTAAAATGATAAAAAATAAAATAAAAAAACATGTATATCTCACATTATCCCAAGCAAACTCGGGTTCAATGTGGCTTAGATTTAAAAATACAGTGAAACAGAATAATAGAATTCAGTTATTTCATGGGAGCAAGTAGATGGATATGTCTGAAACATTTAACAAAGTTGAGATTAGCATATATACCCAACTGGGCATTTAAAAGTCTGTCCTTTAATGATGCCACATATTCAGAAATCATAGCCATAAGTATAAACAATTATTCAAACATTATCACATGCACACACTAAAACAGACATCCATATACACACATTGCAAAAGTAAACAATTTCTACGAAGTACATCCAAAGCAATTTTTATTTTCTCATTTCCATCTTCCAAAATTCTAGACAGCACAGATCAGTAGGATCCAAAGCAGTCCAAAACAAGTTGAGATCAAAATGGTATTGGAATTTAGACATGTGTGGGATAAACACAAAGGAAACCTGTTTAGAAGGAATGGATCTATGGAATCTTAGCGGAGATTGGGTGGCGACGCCGATATTTGGAGAGTAAAATCGGTGCAGGGCGGACTTCTACGGTCTATGCCCTGATTGTGATGGAATAGATATGGATGGGCTAGAGTGTAAATTTTAAAGGGCTTTGACATTAGCTTCAGAATCTTTTGTACAGGAACAGTGTTGGGCAGACTTTTACGGTCTGTGCCCTGAGAAAGGCAGGGACAAATCAAACTGGGGTACACATATAAAGTATTACATACCATGTAAAATGAGTTTATCTTGTTGGGCAGACTGGATGGACCATTCAGGTCTTTATTTGCCGTCATTTACTATGTTACTATGTAACAGCAACACCCCCAAAACCCTGCCCCACCTTTCTCTCCCCTTCTCCCCCAAGATCTCTGATTTGTTTTAAATTTACTACTTTGTAGCTTCATTGCGTGCCCCTATTTCTAATATTTTTGGAAAGAGTAAACAAGCAATTCATGTCTACCCGTTCCACTCCACTCATTATTTTATAGACCTCAATCATATCTCCCCTCAGTCATCTTTTCTCCAAGCTGAAGAGCCCTAGCCGCTTTAGTCTTTCCTCACTTGAAGCTGTCCCATCTCCTTTATTATTTTCGTCACCCTTCTCTGTACCTTTTCTAATTCCACTATATCTTTTTTGAGATGCGGTGACCAGAATTGCACACAATATTCAGGGTGAGCTTTCACCATGGAGCGATACAAAGGCATTATTAACATCATCATTTTTTTTTCCATTCCTTTCCTAATAATATATAACATTCTACTTGCTTTCTTAGCCACCGCCACACACTGAGCAGAGGGTTTCAACGTATCATTAACGATGACACCTAGATCGCTTTCCAGGTTGGTGACTCCTAATGTGGAACCTTGGATCACATAGCTATAGTTTGGGATCCTCTTTCCCACAAATATCAATTTGCACTTTCGCACGTTAAACGTCATCTGCCATTTGGATGCCCAGTCTCCCATTCTTGTAAGATCCTCTTATAATTTTTCATAATCCTCTTGTGATTTACCAACTTTGAGTAACTTTGTGTCGTCAGCAAATTGAATTAACTCACTAATTACTCCCATATGTATAAATATGATAAAAAGTAACAGTCCCAGCACAGACCTCTGGGGAACACCACTATCCACCCTTCTCCATTGAGAATACTGACCATTTAACCCCACTCTCTGCTTTCTGGTAGCATGGAATGTTGCTACTATTTGGGTTTCTGCCTGATCTGGCCACTTTTGGAAGCAGGATACTGGGCTAGATGGACCACTGGTCTTACCCAGTATGGCTATTCTTGTGTTCGTGTGTCTTTTTCATACAGTCAAATCTATGTACATTATGAAAGCATGTGCAGACTTTGAGCTGCCAAATCCACTTACATGTGCACAGAGCTTAATTTCTGGGGGAGCAGCGATCAACTTCTTTTTGAACTCTAGAGTAACAGAATGCTTTGCTCTAACCCATCCCTTCTGAACAGCCTGTAGGGGAGAGAAGGGGGTGAGAATGGAGCAAAGCAGATCAGTCACTCTGCTCCCTAATCTAGCCCCCTCTTCTGTAGCCCCTAATCTAGCCCCCTCTTCTGTAGTTCCTCCTCCTGCCCATGGACCACCTCTCCCTGCCTCCATAGTTCCACTTCCTTTTTGTCTACAAATTATGCCCTACAAGTGATTATGGTTGACTTATGGAATTAACTCATATTTGACCAAGTAAAAGTTGAGCAATTCTTTGAAATTTATCCACAAAGAGTTATTAGTGACAGATTAAATAGGAAATCTGATAGCACAACAGACAGGTACAAATAGGCAAACTAGAAGCATAAAGTGGTTCTTTTCTGCCGACATCTGTTTCTATATCTGTTCCCAAATCTTCCTTTTTTTTTCCAGTTAGCACACTTAATTATCCTGCTTTGTTAAGGATCATTATATCACTCTGTCCCAGTAAGGATGCATGACAGGGCATTAACCTTCCCATATAGTACATGTTTTCAATCTCAGGCAAAAGGCCACGAAGAGATCATCCTCATAATTTAGACTCTACACTTGGATCTTAACCAAGATATGACAAAGAACAAACCCTCTGGGACATAGGTTTCTTGGTATACAATGTGCTACATTAACAAAGCTCTATAAATAATAGATATGATCATAACTGCTATTGCAAGGCTGCACTCAGGTGGACATTGATAGTATTTCTTTCCATGGTCTTAGAATGAGAGAAGGGAAAGTTGTCATGTTAATAGAAGGCATGATATCTAGGAACTGCTAATGGGGCAAGATGATCAACATATGAGGAAATTTACAAGATGTATAGATGGGAACAATGCCCACAAAAATGGCATTCCTTATACATATAGTTGTCAAACAAGGCATAACATGACTCAAAAACCACATTACAGTAAAATTACTAATGTTTGTGCAGGAATGAGAGGAAAAGCTTCATACTCCCGTTGCTCTGCTCGGTATGATACCAGGAATTATAAACAACGTATAGGAAAATACAGTGAAAAAGTAATCATAAGCTGAAAAAAACTCTCTTAGTTTAACCTCAAAAAGATATCAACAAAATTGCAGAACGATTCGAACTTAGACTTATCTGTGCTGAAGTCTGTAAACTGTTGTGTTGCTGCTCTCACGGGGTGAGGTCCCGACGGACCCATTTCGCGTAGGCTTCTTCAAGAGTCCTCACAGTTATCCCTGAAACCGCAAACAGCATACAGGTAGTTCATTGTTAGATAACAGCTGAATAAATCGATGTGTATAGGAACGTTGACTTCCAATACCTAGAGAGCTGTCGTCCTTTGGCATATCAAGCCGGCAACCAGTCTGAAAAAATGGCGTCTTGAATATTTAAGGGCACCTGAAACGGAACCGCCCCATGATGTCATTACGTGCTTACATCATTGGGCATCCCCTTCCATGCCGACACAGCGGTGTACTAACTACACATTTAAATAACTACCATGGAGGTGGAAAACAATCTGTGTCTGTTTAATGTATTATATTTTATTTTAGTTTTTAGTTTTTTAATTTTTGATATTTTGTATACTGAGAGCATATCAGGCTCAATTTCAAAAAAAGTCTGTCGCAATACAGAATGGACCAGTGTATTAGAGATTTTATTATCTCAATAAAAAACGGACCAGTGTATTAGAGAATTGAGTCCCCTGGGTTCAATGGAGTCAAGTTTGAAGATCTCTAATACACTGGTCCATTCTGTATTGCGACAAACTTTTTTTGAAATTGAGCCTGATATGCTCTCAGTATACAAAATATCAAAAATTAAAAAACTAAAAACAAAAATAAAATATAATACATTAAACAGACACAGATTGTTTTCCACTTCCATGGTAGTTATTTAAATGTGTAGTTAGTACACCGCTGTGTCGGCATGGAAGGGGATGCCCAATGATGTAAGCACGTAATGACATCATGGGGTGGTTCCGTTTCAGGTGCCCTTAAATATTCGAGGTGCCATTTTTTCAGACTAGTTGCCGGCTTGATATGCCGAAGGACGACAGCTCTCTAGGTATTGGAAGTCAGTGTTTCTATACACATTGAGTTATTCAGCTGTTATCTAACAATGAACTACCTGTATGCTGTTTGCGGTTTCAGGGATAACTGTGAGGACTCTTGAAGAAGCCTATGTGAAATGGGTCCGTCGGGACCTCGCCCCATGAAAGCAGCAACACAACTACTTACTACTACTACTTAACATTTCTAGAGCGCTACTAGGGTTACGCAGCGCTGTACAAATTAACGAATAAGGATGATCCCTGCTCAGATGAGCTTACAATCTAAAGGACAGTTTATAGACTTCAGCACAGATAAGTCTAAGTTCGAATCGTTCTGTAATTTTGTTGATAACTTTTTGAGGTTAAACCAAGAGAAGTTTTTTCAGCTTATGATTACTTTTTCACCGTATTGCTTCTATACATTGTTTATAATTACGGGTATCATACCGAGCAGAGCAACGGGAGTATGAAGCTTTTCCTCTCATTCCTGCACAAACATTAGTAATTTTACTGTAATGTGTTTTTTGATTCATGTTATGCCTTGTTTGACAACTATATGAATAAGTGAATCAGATTTTTACATTCCTTATACATATATAGCTCTAATCACCAGATATCCCCCCCTCAGACATACAAGAGGAGGAACCTGCTATGTTTTTGCCTTGCTTTTTTTAAATCTAAATTTGGTACCCACGTTGTCTGTATATTTACTTGCACAATCCAATGTTCAACTGGCATGTGTCTATTTTTAGTTTATACCTAAGATATTCTGTAAATTACAGGAGTTGAGTTACAGTTTATAGTCTGCTAGTACCAATCATATAGTTCACAGCGGATTACATCAAAGATAATAGATCCAGGATGTAACAGAATAATCAACATCACTAATTGACATCAAATAGAGATACTCTCAAGAACAGCATAGATTAACAAATTACTTCCTAATTATGTGTTTCACAAACTAAAATGATTTCAGCTCTCTCTTAAAAAGATCATAATTGCTGGCATGCCTTAATTTGAGTGGGAAAGAACTCCATAGGCTAGCTACCTAGTATGCAAAAAGATGGGTAAACAATTTCTTTGACACAATCCCTCAGGGCTAGGAAAGGAGAGTAGAAAGAGATTTTGAACATTATGAAATTGTCGCAATTTTGAAAAACAAGCAGGAGTAATCATATATTGGGATATGAAGCCATGTATAATCTTAAATATCATACAACCCAATTTAAACAACACCCTAGAGTCAACTGGAAGCCAATGCATCTTAATAAAAAATGGTGTAATTTGATTTGAATTTTTAAGAGAAAAGATTAATCATACAGCCATATTTTGAATAGTTTGAATCCTTCTCAATAAATGACTTGATAAACCCACATACACAATGTTACAATAATCAATCCAGTTTGCTAAGGACTAGAGATTGAACCACCAGTCTAAACAGATCTTCAAAAAGATATTTCCGGATACTTCTTACCTTCCTCATAACATACAAGGAACTCCTCGCTAATGAATTGATCTGAGATTCCATAGATAGTTTACCTTTTTTCCCCAGAATCTTAGTGGAGCAAGCTAATGTACATAATTCTCCTTCAACAATAACGTTTGAATCCACAATTTCATTTTATTTTACTCCTACTAATAAAAATTTAATTTTTTCTCTATTGAGTTTTAAAAAATGAGAAGCCATCCAACTTGCCACAATTGAAAAATAACAAGAGATGTTATCATGTATATCTTTTAGATCATTTATAACTGAAAGAATTATAGTGATATCATCTGCGTATATAAAACTGGTATAACCCTCCTTTTCTAAATATTTACCCAAAGAGCACATAAGTACATTGAACAAAACTGGTGACAGGGGAGAGCCCAGAGGCACTCCAGATGGTAAAGACTAGCTTTCAGATAGAACTCCCTGCATTCTAACTCGATAGGACCTAAAAGTCAAGAAGCCCTTTACCCATGAATAAACTTTACCAGTCACCCCAAAGTCATCAAGTATTTCAAGCTGCACCTCATGATCCACCATATCAAACGTACTGGAAAGATCCAGTTGCATAACAAGGGCTGTCTGGCCTTTACTCAGAAAATATCTAATACTATCTAAAAGTATAGCCAGCAAAGTTTCAGTACTGTGGTTTGTATGAAATCCCGACTGGGATCTATGTAACAATCCATATTGAATTAGATAATCTACCAGCTGTTTTGTCACTAAGGCCTCCATTATCTTCACAAAATAAGGTATTGAGGCCACAGGTCTATAATTAGCCACATCATCCTTAGATGATGTTAAAGGGTTTTTCAATACAGATGTAAGAACTATCTCAGAAAAATCTTTTGGCAAGTTACCGCAATCAAAACAATCTCTATCCAGTGAAGTAGAGCCTCCTTAAATATTCTTGGTGCCAATGTCATTAAGTAAGCGGGACAATTATCAAAATAGCAATGTGACTTTGCAAACTTTAAGCATATATAATAGAGTCTAGTGTCGTATGTTTTTGCCAGTCTAACATACCATATGAAATGTTTTAATTAAGGAGGGTGTAAAATCTTAACACACTTCTCACACACCATTTAATAAAGGCAACTCCTCAAATGCTTACATTACTAAAAGAAAATTCCATTTCCAAGTATGGCTTCAAATGGACTATAAAACTCATGTGCCTGCACGTACTAACAAGTCAAGTTGGTACAAAAATGAAGTATTTGCTTACAGGACTAAATTATTTCTTTCATTTTCCATGGAACAACTTGGCATTTTATCAAAATACTGTGCGTCTCTCAACAGGGACTAACGGGACTGCTTCAGAGGCTGAGCAAGAGCATACAGGCATGTGTGCAGCTGATTATACTACAGACCTTCCTGGTCTTGGACACAACACAGAATTTTAAAAAATGTTTTGGGGCAATGCAAAATGCGAACACGAGCAGAAACAAATGGTTAATGAGCAGTCTACATGCTCATTACAGGCCATAAGATTCAGAAAGAGTTTCAGTACTGAAGTTAACCTGCACCACAGACATCAGTGCACAGCTTATTAAAATGTATGGTAATGAAGCTATTAATTAATCCACAGCAATGGAGAGAAAGTTTGCTGATGTCTATCAGGTGAGCACAATGTAAGAAACGTACCGCCAGGTCTGACCTGGCATAGAAGGGTAAGGAGAGGCCCCACACCCAAGCCCTCTGCCCCTTACATAGCTTTCTGCATTAGACCTAACATCCCTGGATGCCCACTTCTGCCATCTTGGGAATCGGCTGTGCCTGACCCTGGATGGTGCATCCTGGCATGCACCAAGCAGGGTTGGTTTGTTTAATAAGGGAATTTTTCCCTGTCTCTGCCCAGCTTACCAAATAAGGGAAACATTCCCTTATTTGGCAGCATAACAGCCATTTTCTAAGATGGCAGCACAGAGGCAGGAAAGCATTTGCATTACTCTTGCCTCTTGAAGGTACGGCCTGAGAGGCAGGGAGTCAGGTCAGGAGAGGAAGGGGGTTGCTAGACTACCTGGGACAGTTCTGATGCAGAAAGCTACTGTGTCGAAGGGGGGGGGGGGGGGGGGTTGGATCAGGGGGCACTAGATGATTCTGGGGCCGATGCACACCCAGTAACTTGCATGAGCCAATCGCCATTCACTACTTGTGAACTGACAGATGGGGGACATTTTGGCAATTAGTTGTGGATTACTAAGCATCTTTAATGCAGCAGTAATCTGCATGTTCATTGCTTACTGCATTGCCATGGTATATTTTGGAACTAATTTCACAGTTGAAGACACATGCTAAACCGTTGGCACACAGTTCTACTGCGTGGCTTTCTGTATCGGCCCTTTTCTGCTGGCTGGAACCGAAAAACATATTGGGATCATCTACTAGACATATTACCTAACCTAAAGGAAAGCAATGAGTCGTGAGAAATCTCCTTAAAATTAGATAAAGCTGCTTGATATTTACGTCTGAAATAGAAACAAAATGTATTTCTTTACAATGCTCATTCTAGCTCAAAATAATAATTATCTAAAGATATCACCGAAAGTACCTCCACTTGTAAAAGATTTTTGGTTTTTTTTTGTACAGAAAAGGTCTTTTATAAAATCATGCAGCCATTACATGTGTATTATGTACACGTACCTACAAGATCTTACATAGGCTTTACTTTGGGTGGAGCAGAGGTGGAATTACAATACATACATGTATTTTACAAAATAAGCACATGGCACACATTTACACAAATTATAGAGCACATATGAGTCGGCATTTATACACTATTGGGGCTAGTTCTGGGACCCTTTTTTATAAAGCCACATAGACATTTTTGTTGTCTTTATAAAATAGGCACTCAAGATAGCCTAAACGCAGTACGGTACAGTCTGAAGTCAGGAAGATTAATTTCACATTTATCTTTATCATACACATATTTGTATCCCACCTATATCTGCATAAGGATCAAAGTGGATCACAAAAAATTAATACAAACAAATCTAAAACACATCAAAGATAATTCAAAATATTTGTTAAATAGATCAGTCTTCAAAGATTTTCAGAGCAACCAGTAATTAGTCATTGATGTATAGACACTGGGAAAGTGTTCCAGAAACTACTAGACTGGTAACTGAGAGACCCTTTTACAAAGGCATGTTAGGTCCTGCTACGTGCATGCAGCATGCACCTAAATAAGACTACCACCAGGCTACTGTGCTCCTCTGTTGGTAATTTTAGATTTGGCGTGCGCCCAAAACACCTGGATGATTTATTTATTTCCTCCCACGCACGTTTTCAGCAGTAATTGGCACACGCCAACCAGTCACTGCGCATGTAGCACGTGTAGGGTTACTATATGGCTCCAGATAAAGGAGGACACATTGATCCAGTCTGGGTTTTGCTTCCATTGAAAGCAATGGAAGTAAAACCCGGACTGGCTCAATCTGCCCTTACCGCTAGATCAATGGGTGGCATTAAGGGCTCAGGCCAGTTTTCGATGTGTGCTGGTTTCAGTTTTACTGCATGCCCTTTTTGCGTCCCATTAAAAAAAAAAGCAGCAACATTCCACACTACAAATCCCAGGGTAAGCAGTTGCTTCTCATGTCTGTCTCAACAGCAGACTGTGGACTTTTCCAAACCTTTTTGAAACCCAGATATGCTAACCACTGTTACCACCTCCTCCAGCAAAGAGTTCCAGAGCTTAACAATTTGTTGAATGAAAAAATAATTCCTTATATTAGTTTTGAAAGTATTTCCATGTAACTTCCTTGAGTGTCCCCTATTCATTGTACCTTTGGAACGAGTAAAAAGTCGATATGCTTCTACTCGTTCCACAGCACTCAGAATTTTATAGACCTCAATCATTTTAATTTGTTGCATTTGTATCCCACATTTTCCCACCTTTTTGCAGGCTCAATGTGGCTTACATATCGCCGCTAACGGCGTTAGCCAATTACAGTCTGAGCAAATACATGGTACGAATGAATACAAGGTGATGTTGTGGTAGATAAGGTACATGTAAGGTAGGTGTAGTTGGGGGAACTTAGAAAGGGGGGGTGGGAGGAAGAGTCAGGTGATGTCCTTTACGTTCTTTGGTTGCATTGTGTCGCAGGTGTCCATGTATTTTTAAGTTGGATCGGTGGGGTATGCTCTTTTGAACAGGACCGTTTTTAGTGATTTCAGGAAATTAAGGTGGTCTGGCACAGTTTTTACTATTTTTGGCAGTGCTTTCCATAGTTGTGCGCTTAAGTAGGAAAAGCTGGATGCGGAAAACCAGGCCAAAGTATCGGCCTGCTTGTCCAACATTGCTGCCTGGATGTCCAACTGCCACCTGAGTGGAGGAGTGGCCTAGTGGTTAGGGTGGTGGACTTTGGTCCTGGGGAACTGAGTTCAATTCCCACCTCAGGCACAGGCAGCTCCTTGTGACTCTGGGCAAATCACTTAACCCTCCATTGCCCCATGTAAGCCGCATTGAGCCTGCCATGAGTGGGAAAGCGCGGGGTACAAATGTAACAAAAAAAAAAAACTGAACATGGCCAAAACCGAGCTTATTGTCTTTCCACCCAAACCCACTTCTCCTCTCCCTCCACTCTCTATTTCAGTCGATAACACCCTCATCCTCCCCGTCTCATTTGCCCGCAACCTCAGAGTCATCTTCGACTCCTCCCTCTCCTTCTCTGCGCATATCCAACAGACAGCCAAGACCTGTCGCTTCTTTCTCTATAACATCAGCAAAATTCGCCCATTCCTCTCTGAGCACACCACCCGAACTCTCATCCACTCTCTCATTACCTCTCGCCTTGACTACTGCAACCTACTCCTCACTGGCCTCCCACTTAACCATCTATCCCTCTTTCAATCCTTTCAGAACTCTGCTGCGCGACTTATCTTCCGCCTGGACCGATATGCTCATATCACCCCTCTCCTCAAATCACTTCACTGGCTTCCGATCAGGTACCGCATACAGTTCAAGCTTCTCTTACTAACCTACAAATGCACTCCCTGCAGCCCCTCATTACCTCTCTACCCTCACCTCCCCTTATGCTCCTACCTGTAACCTCCGCTCACAGGACAAATCCCTCCTCTCAGTACCCTTCTCCACCACCGCCAACTCCAGGCTCCACCCTTTCTGCCTTGCCTCACCCTATGCTTGGAATAAACTTCCTGAGCACATACGCCAAGCCCCCTCTCTGCCCATCTTCAAATCCTTACTCAAAGCCCACCTCTTCAATGTCGCTTTCGGCACCTAACCATTATACCCCTATTCAAGAAATCTAGACTGCCCCAAATTGATTGACTGCACATTTTTGTCCTTTAGATTGTAAGCTCCTTTGAGCAGGGACTGTCCTTCTTTGTGAAATTGTACAGCGCTGCGTAACCCTAGTAGCACTTTAGAAATGTTAAGTAGTAGTATAGGTGGATTTATATTTGAGTCCTTTGTTGCTTGGGTAATGGAGGTTTAGGTATGATCGTGTAGATTTAGTGGTATTTCTGGTTGGCAGGTCACTAAGGTCTATCATGTATCCAGGTGCCTTGTCATAAATGATTTTATGAACAGTTGTGCAGATTTTGAACGTGATTTGTTCTTTGATTGGTAGCCAATGCAGTTTTTCTCTGAGTGGTTTGGAGCTGTCAAAACGCGTTTTTCCAAATATAAGACTGGCTGCTGTGTTTTGGGCGGTTTGAAGTTTTTTTTATGATTTGATCTTTGCATCCTGCATACATTCCATTACAGTAGTCTGCATGGCTTAGGACCATTGTTTGTATCAGGTTTCAAAATATTTCAAAGTATTTCCGTCGGGAAGAATGGTTTCACGCGTTTGAGTTTCCACATTGAGAAAAAACATTTTCTTTATGGTGGAACATCCAGATTAGTTTTAAAAATATTTCCATGTAACTTCCTTGAGTGTCCCCTATTCATTGTACCTTTGGAATGAGTAAAAAGTCGATATACTTCTATTCGTTCCACAGCACTCAGAATTTTATAGACCTCAATCATATCACCCCTTATCCTTCTCTTTTCCAAGATGAAGAGCCATAACCTCTTTAACCTTTCCTCATATGAAAGGAGTTCCATCCCCTTTATCATTTTAGTCGCTCTTCTTGGAACCTTTTGTAATTCCGCTATATCTTTTTTGAGATACGGCAACCAGAACTGAACGCAATACTCAAGGTGTGCATGCACCATGGAGCAATACAAACAAAGGCATTATAGTAATTTTGGTCTTATTCACCATCCCCTTCCAAATAATTCCTAGCATCCTGTTTGCTTTTTTGACCGCCACCTCAAAATGAGCGACGATTTCAGCGTATTATCTACAACATCCAGATCTTTTTCTTGAGTGCTGATCCCCAAGGTGGACCCTAGCATCAGGTAACTATGATTTGGATTATTCTTTCCAATGAGCATCACCTTCCATTTGTCCACATTAAATTTCATCTGCCATTTGGATGCCCGGTCTTCCTGCAATATTTCACAGTCCGCACGTGTTTTAACAACCTTGAATAGTTTTGTATCATCTGCAAATTTAATCACCTCACTCGTCGTTCCGAATTCCATATCAGTTATAAATATGTTAAATAGCACCAGTCCCAGTACAGATCCCTGCACCACTCCACTGTTCATCCTCCTCCATTGAGAGAAATGACCATTTAACCCTACCCTCTGTTTTCTGACCAATAACCAATTCCTAATCCACACCAGAACCTTGCCTCCTATTCCATGACTCTAATTTTCTCAGGAGTCTCTCATGAGGACGTTTATCAAAAGCTTTCTGAAAATCTATATACACTACATCAACCGACTCACCTTTATACACGTTTATTCATGACTTCAAAGAAATTAAGCAAATTGGTGAGGCAAGACAATCCTTGGCTGAACCCATGCTGACTGTCTCATTAAACCATGTTTGTCTACGTGATCTGTAATTTAATTCTTTATAATAGTGTCCACTATTTTGCCTGGCACTGACATCAGGCTTACCGGTCTATAATTTTCCGGATCACCCCTTTTAAAAATCAGCGTCACATTGGCTACCGTCCAATCTTCAGGTACTATGGACTATTATAATGGCAAGCAACATATTACTAACAGCAGAGCAGCAATTTCATGCTCGAGTGGGATACCGGTGCCAGAAATGGTATTTGAAGCTGACGAGTCGGAGAAACTTAATGAAATCTCTGTAAAACTTGGAGGATGTAATGGGGCAGTTCTACAAACTGAAGAGTAGCAAATCTACTGGACCGGATGGTATTCATCCCAGAGTACTGACAGAACTGAAAAATGAGCTTGCAGAGCTATTGTTAGTAATATGTAATTTATCCTTAAAATCGAGCATGGTACCGAAAGATTGGAGGGTGGCCAATGTAACGCCGATTTTTAAAAAAGATTCCAGAGGAGATCCGGGAAATTATAGACCAGCGAGTCTGACGTCGGTGCCGGGCAAAATGATAGAGACTATTATTAAGAACAAAATTACAGAGCATATTCAAAAGCATGGATTAATGAGACACCAATTTACTACATTTCTTTGAAGGGGTGAACAAACATGTGGATAAAGGTGAGCCAGTTGATATTGTGTATCTGGATTTTCAGAAGGCGTTTGACAATGTACCTCATGAAAGACTCCAGAGGAAATTGGAGAGTCATGGGATAGGAGGTAGTGTTCTGTTGTGGATTAAAAACTGGTTAAAAGATAGAAAACAGACAGTAGGGTTAAATGGTCAGTATTCTCAATGGAGAAGGGTAGTTAGTAGGGTTCCCCAGGGGTCTGTGCTAGGACCGCTGCTTTTTAACATATTTATAAATGACCTAGAGATGGGAGTAACTAGTGAGGTAATTAAATTTGCTGTAGACACAAAGTTATTCAAAGTCGTTAAATCGTGGGAGGATTGTGAAAAATTACAAGAGGACCTTACGAGACTGGAAGACTGGGCGTCTAAATGGCAGATGATGTTTAATGTGAGCAAGTGCAAAGTGATGCATGTGGGAAAGAGGAACCCAAATTATAGCTACGTCATGCAAGGTTCCACGTTAGGAGTCACGGACCAAGAAAGGGATCTAGGTGTCGTCGTTGATGATAAGTTGAAACCTTCTGCTAAGTGTGCTGCTGCGGCTAAGAAAGCAAATAGAATGTTAGGTATTATTAGGAAAGGAATGGAAAACAAAAATGAGGATGTTATAATGCCTTTGTATCGCTCCATTGGTGCAACCGCACCTCGAATATTGTGTTCAATTCTGGTTGCCGCATCTCAAAAAAGATATAGAGGAATTAGAAAGGGTGCAGAGAAGGGCGACAAAAATGATAAATGGGATGGGACGACTTCCCTATGAGGAAAGGCTAAAGCTGTTAGGACTCTTCAGCTTGGAGAAAAGGCGGCTGAGGGGAGATATGATAGAGGTCTATAAAATAATGAGTGGAGTTGAACGGGTAGATATGAAGCATCTGTTTACGCTTTCCAAAAATACCAGGACTAGGGGGCATGCGATGAAGCTACAATGTCGTAAATTTAAAACGAATCGGAGAAAATGTTTCTTCACTCAACGTGTAATTAAACTCTGGAATTCGTTGCCAGAGAATGTGGTAAAGGCGGTTAGCTTAGCGGAGTTTAAAAAAGGTTTGGACGGCTTCCTAAAGGAAAAGTCCATAGACCATTATTAAATTGGACTTGGGGGAAAATCCACTATTTCTGGGATAAGCAGTATAAAATGTTTTGTATATTTTTGGGCTCTTGCCAGGTATTTGTGACCTGGATTGGGCCACTGTTGGAAACAGGATGCTGGGCTTGATGGACCTTTGGTCTGTCCCAGTATGGCAATACTTATGTACTTATGTTATGTAAGTTCTTTGAGTACCTTGGATGTATGCCATCCGGTCCAGGTGGTTTACTACTCTTTAATGTGTCAATTTGGCTCAGTACATCTTCCAGGTTTACCGAGATTTCTTTCAGTTTCTCAGCATCATCACACTTGAAAACTATTTCTGGTACAGGTAGATGTCTTTCATCTTCCGAAAGATAGAAACAAAGAATTCATTCAGTTTCTCCGCTATGGAGAACCCCTTTTGCTCCCATGGATTCCCTCGCAGGCTTTTTGCTTCTGATGTACTTGAAAAGGTTGTTACTGTGAGATTTAGCCTCTGCAGCAAGTTTATTTTCATATTCTCTTTTATCCTTCTTTAATAATGCTTTGCATCTGACTTGCCAATGCTTATGTTGCTTCTTATTTTCTTAATTTGGGTCCTTTTTCTATTCTTGAAGGACAATCTTTTGGCTGTAATGGCTGAATGTCGTGTTCTCTTCTTTTCACCTTTGCAAATATGTGGAATGAATCTGGACTGGGCTCCCAAGATGGTATTTTTGAATAACGTCCATGCCTGATTTAGAGGGGCATAATTGAACGCGAACACCCATCTCCATGGGCGCCTATCTCCAAGGACGGAGACGCAAAGGGGCAGGACAGAAAGTATTTTCGAAAAAGATGGGCGTCCATCTTTTGTTTCGATAATATGGTTGGTGCCGGGCAAATGCATCGGATTTGGGTGGATTTGAGCTGGGAGGTATCGGTTTTCAGCGATAATGGAGACCGAAGGCGCCCAGCTCAAAAACGAACAAATCAAAGGCATTTGGTTGTGGGAGGGGCCAGGATTCATAGTGCACTGGTCCCCCTCACTTGCCAGGACACCAACCAGGCACCCTAGGGGGCACTTCTAAAAAGTCAAAAAAACAAATTAAAATACCTCCCAAGTCCATAGCTCCCTTACCTTGGGTAATGAGCCCCCCAAATCCCCCCCCCCCCAAACCCACTCCCCAGAACTCTACACCATTACCATAGCACTTATGGCTGAAGGGGGGCACCTAGATGTGGGTACAGTGGGTTTTGGGGGCAGTTTGGAGGGCTCCCATTTACCAGCACAATTGTAACAAGTAGGGGGGATGGGCCTGGGTCCACCTGCCTGATGTCCACTGCACCCACTAACAACTGCTCTAAGGACCTGCATTTTGCTGTGATGGAGCTGGGTATGACATTTGAGGCTGGCATACAGGCTGGCAAAAAAAGTTTTTTAAGTTTTTTTTTGGTGAGAGGCTTTATAGAAAACAAATGGTATTTAGTCTCTATCACAATTGTTTTAAAATGAGAAAAACTTACCTGCTGAGTCTGTATCCTCTCAATTTGATGTACTAATAACCGCTTCTCACATTTGGGTACAGGTTGTTACTCAAGCTTCATCCATTCAGACCTCACTATCTCTACACATATCCTCTTCATAATTCCACTCCATGTGCCAAGATTTAACAACTGCCCGAAAAAAGGTATCCTCCATTTACAAGAAATTACAAGAAGCTTCTTCAGGTACTCTTCCTCTTTTAGTGGAATTTTATTGGAAAAATGAACTTTCTGTTGACTCTAATACAGTAGATTGGCCTACTTATTAGACTAAAACTTTATGACCTACCAAATCTGCCACCATCACCCAGTCCTCTTCACCCAGCATACTGGACTCCAGTGAGACTTGCTAAGATCACCACGCAAAAGACACTAAATGTATGCTGGTCATGTTCATCAGATTCTGGTTCATTATCTCATAAGGTGGAGTGGAGGAGTGGCCTAGTGATTAGGGTGGTGGACTTTGGTCCTGGGGAACTGAGGAACTGAGTTCGATTCCCGGCACAGGCAGCTCCTTGTGACTCTGGGCAAGTCACTTAACCCTCCATTGCCTGCCACATTGAGCCTGCCATGAGTGTGAAAAAGTGCGGGGTACAAATGTAACAAAAATAAAAATATGATATACTAATGCAAGAATATTCAAGCATACTAGAATCTTATATGGAACAGAATGCTACAGCTATTTAGCCTCTTGCAGAATATGCTTATTTCTTATAAGACTGTTATATTAAGAACTCTTAACCTGACATATTTCTACCAGACCATCATCATAAATTATTCAACATCATTGTAGCAGTAGGTGTCCATTTAATAGTCTGCTACTGGAAAGACAGCACGAAATTAAATTTCACTGAATGGTGGCGTTACATTTGTGTAATTAAAAACTGTGAGGCATCTATAGCCCTAAAACATCATAATCTGGTATCCCACTTAAAGTACTGGGCTCCGTTTATTTTATTTATTTGTTACATTTATATCCCACATTTTCCCACCTATTTGTAGGCTCAGTGCGGCTTACATAGTACCGGAGAGGCGTTACAGACTACGGTGTAAACAAATACAAAGAAATGTTGTGGTAAGACAAAGTTCTTTAGTTTTGTTGTGTTGCAGAGATCAGGCATTTATGTTGGATCAGTAGGGCATGCCTTTTTAAACAGGTTAGTTTTTAGTGTTTTCCGGAAGTTTAGGTGGTCGTTCTTAGTTTTCAAGGCTTCTGGTAATGTGTTCCACAGTTGTGTGCTTATGTAGGAAAAACTGGACGCATAAGTTGATTTGTATTTGAGTCCTTTGCAGCTTGGGTAGTGCAGATTTAGGTAAGTTCGTGTTGATTCAGATGTGTTTCTAGTTGGTAGGTCGATCAAGTCTGTCATGTATCCCTGAGCTTCACCGTAGATAATTTTGTGAACCAGAGTGAAGATTTTGAAAGCAATGCGTTCTTTGATTGGGAGCCAGTGTAGTTTTTCACGAAGAGGTTTTGCACTTTCAAATCGCGTTTTTCCAAAGATAAGCCTAGCTGCTGTGTTTTGAGTGGTCTGAAGTTTATTTAAGGTTTGTTCTTTGCATCCCACATAAATTCCATTGCAGTAGTCTACATGGCTTAGTACCATTGATTGTATAAGGTTGCGAAATGTTCTCCTCAGGAAGAATTGTTTCACGCGTTTGAGTTTCCACATTGAGTGGAATATTTTCTTTGTTGTGGATGTCTCTTGGCTCTCTAGTGTTAAGTTGCGGTCCATTGTAATGCCGAGGATTTTCAGGCTGTCTGAGATAGGGAGGGTGTAATCTGGGGTGTTGATAATTGTGGGGTTATCCGCGCTGTGTAGGGATGAGAGGATGAGACAGTGTTTTTTCTTTGTTTAGTTTTAGTTGAAATGCATTTGCCCGAGTCCATGATGTTCAAGCTGATCTTGATTTCGTTGGTGATTTCTGTCAGTTTAGATTTGTAAGGAATGAATATTGTGGCATCGTCTGAATAGATGAAAGGGTTAAGGCCTTGGTTGGACTTTCTGTTCAAGTATTGTGAGTTAACCATAATAGTATGTAGGTTATGTCCTTTTTCGCTTTTAACCCTATCTTTTCTCATTTAACAGACACTCCCTTGGTCATCTGCACATTGGACAGCTTGCTGTAGTATTACCACATGCTGTATGGAAACCATAAGGTGAATTTTTTTGTTTGTTTGTATGTTTGTAAAACATTTTCTCCTTCAATAAAATGTTTAAAAAAAGTAAATATGCATCTTTTTGCTACTTGAACATAGGTGTCCACTTATAAAATTTGTTTAGTTCCAGATCTGAGCAGCAGGAGCCAGGGCACAAGGAATCTTTTTGTTTGAGGCAGAAGAGATTTCTCCAATATCTAGCCCAAACAGATCCAGTAGTGTGTTGCTGTGTGGCCACCATATCAAAATACTTCCTTTCAACTGAAGCATGATGAAAGGCAGATCAGGAATGCCATTCCCTATATTTGGTTCACTCACAGACCACATGGAAGTGTGGTCCAAGGTACTGGCAAGACTGATTCATTGGATTAGTAAAGGGACATAGTCACTGGTGGACCTGGAGTGATATGCCTCTGTATTAGGCTGAGGACCACTCAAGCCAGGACATCTGTCCATGCAAGTCATGCAGAAAGAAGATCATGCAGAAAGAAGATTGCCCCTGTGTGGGTGTCACAGCTGAAGAGGAAGACATAGGATAACAGTGTCAGCATGGGCTCAAAAGCAGATTTCCCAGAAAAGGAAGAGTCTGCATCAGGGCCAAGCAGACTATCAGGAAAAAAGAGGAGGTGGTGTGAACATCCTTTCTTGGATCAGTACTAGCACAGGCTGTACAGGGGCTGAGACTCAAAGAAGAGAATTTTACTCTATGACTTGTAGTAACAACTGTAGCTATACTGAACTGCAGTTAAGAAACAGCAAAAGGCATGGTATGGAGAGGACTGGGGCTAAGGTGGAGCAAGGGGGTTGAGATTGTATGCCTTGTGATACAACATTTAATATAATAATTCTTCTTCTCCTGCTTACTTTCCTTTTTCTTTTAATTTTTGTGTAAAGGCACTCTTTCATATACTTGACTGTAGTTCCTTTCTATTTTATGATTTAGCCTCTGCAACTGCCTTGTCCTGCCTGTCGGTTTAGACGGTATAATAAATTCTCAATAAAAAAAATAAATAAACCTTGGGAGCCTCCCCTCCCCCCCCCAAAAAAAAATCAGTTTTGCTAAGCTACTGGATTACAGGCAGCCTTTCTAATATTGTTGCTTAGACTCCAGACAGCAAGAGGATCCTGCAAAGAAAAGAGCATAGACAAAATACATAAGAATTGGCATAGGACCATCTAGCCCAGTATTCTCCTTCTAACAGTGTCCAAGCCATGCCACAGGTAACTGGCAGAATCCCAATTAGCAGCAAGACTCCAGGGATAAGAAATAGCTTAGGAGTAATTATGGACTTACATAAGTGTTGTCATACTGGGACAGACCGAAGGTCCATGAAGCCCAGTATCCTGTTTCCGGCAGTGGCCAATCCAGGTTACAAGTACCTGAAAAGATCTCAAAGCAGTACAATACATTTTATACTGCTTATCCTAGAAATAAGAAGTAGATTTTCCCCAAGTCCATCTTAACAAAGGCTTATGAACTTTTCTTTAAGGAAACTATCCAAACCTTCTTTTTAAACCCCTAAAAGCTAACTGCTTTTACTACATTCTCTGGCAACAAATTCCAGAGTTTAAATACGCGTTGACTGAAGAAATATTTTCTCTGATTCGTTTTAAATTTACTACTTTGTAGCTTCATTGCATGCCCCCTAGTCCTAGTATTTTTGGAAACAGTAAACAAGCAATTCATGTCTACCCGTTCCACTCCACTCGTTATTTTATAGACCTCTTATCATATCTCCCTTCAGCTGTCTTTTCTCCAAGCTGAAGAGCCCTAGCTGCTTTAGTCTTTCCTCATAAGAAAGTTGTCCCATTCCCTTTATCGTTTTCATCGCCCTTCTCTGTACCTTTCTAAATCCACTATATCTTTTTTGAGATGCGGTGACCAGAATTGCACACAGTATTCGCACCATGGAGTGACACAAAGGCATTATAATGTCCTCATTTTTGTTTTCCATTCCTTTTCTAATAATACCTAACATTCTATTTGCTTTCATAGCCACTGCCGCACACTGAGCAGAGTATTTCAACATATCATCAACGATGATGCCTAGATTCCTTTCCTGGTCGGTGACTCCTAATGTGGAACCTTACATCACGTAACTATAGTTCGGGTTCCTCTTTCCCACATGCATCACTTTGCACTTTCGTACATTAAACATTATCTGCCATTTGGATGCCCGGTCTCCCAGTCTCGTAAGGTCCTCTTTTGAGTATGTGAAGCTCCCAGTTAAAGAAGTAGCTTGAGATGGTTCCAAAACTTTGTACACCAGTATCCCCTGCACTAAGAAATATGCGTCTGAGCAAAAACTGGGATATTTAGCATTTTCTTCCTTTTTAAATGAATCTCTACCCTTTAAAAAGAAAGCAAAATCCAGAATTACACTTAGGATGCCAGATATTTTAAGGTTTTCCCTCCCCTGCACATTTCTGACCCACTCAGTGGCTCTCTTTTGTCTGTGTAAGGCTTCTCTGTATCAAAGGTCAAACTAAGTAGGAATCAAGATTACTTTTTAGTGTTATTTTTTTAAACAAATATTTCTTTCTTCAGAAATGTGTGCTAACTCACTGAACCTTATACCCTGAATTAGCAGTTTATTGTATCTGACCTGGTCCTAGGAGCAGCACCAGTCTGAGATGTTACTGCCAGTTACACAACCCTTCAAGAAGAGCACCCAAAATAATTCTCCCACAAATCTTTCTTTTTCTCTCCTCAAAACTCTGCCAGAATGTTTGATTTTAATGGGAAAGCTTATCTGTATTTGTGATATTAGTTTTATACTACAGAGTGTAAGGGCCATTACAACAGGAACAGGTGCACCGTGTTTAGGAATCAGGTTGATCTCGGATACTAGGATAATTGTAATGAAAAAATAAACTTAGAAGGTTTTAAAAATATCTTAAAATAGGAACTTTTGTAATTGCAGCAAGTGTTTAGCTAAGACAAAAACTCCCGTTGCACAAAAAATGAGCAGTGTGCTTTTTTTTTTTTTTTTTTTAAAGACTGAGGACGTCACTCTGTTGTGAGTTGACAGGACATCCCCTTCAGTATCTGCGTTCAGTCTTAACCTCAAGCACTGATAATGTAGGTCATGCAGAAGAATCTGACAAGCCTTGAATACAACAAACATATAAGCACACAGATCCCTACCAGTTCTGTGAAACACAAACATTACTTCCTTTTTTTCTCTCTCATGCAACCTAAAGGAGGTAATTCTATAAAGAGCGCGCATATGTGTGGAGATATGCATGTAAATGCCAATATTCTGGCTGCAGGCGTGTATACACGAGTGGAATTTGGGCAAGGTACACAGATACAATTGTAAAGAATAGTGTATTATAATTTACGTGAATTTTTAGTAACCTAGGCATGAGCATTTGAATCAGCTCTATGGGTAATGTAAATGGTTATGCCTGAACTATACATACATGCACTTTTGTGCAGTTAAGCTAATAATCTATAAAGGAAATTAAGCATCTACTATCCTTTACAGAATAGGCTCAAAATAGGCACCTTCTTGGTGTCTAAAAAAGGAACCCCTTTATAGAATTGCCCTTCAAAGTGTGTGGAAATGGCCCACCCGGTAACACAGTTCCACTGTTTAAATTCAGTAATCTAAAGATTCAGAAGCACTTTTAAACATTGGCGATGTGGCTATCCATCACCGACATTACTGTGCTTCTATATATCTCTTTATATAAACCTCCCACATCAAATTATAACTGATAAACACCAAAAAACATGCATCACTGATAACTGATCTGAACATAAGCTTGGAAATGAAACAGTGCCAGAGGCATGCCATGACAGTTACAGTAGGGGATTCAGTAAATGTAACAAACAACAGGAGGAGCTTAGCAGCCTTAGTACCACACCTCCCACTCCAAGAAACTAGAGGGGCTTGGTGGCCCCAATACAACACTTCAGCTAAAACAACAAGAGAGACCTGACAGTGCCAATATAACAGTTTATTTTTATTTTCACTTGATATACCGCCATATGGCCTGTACTAGGTTTCAAAGCAGTTTACAATGCAATAAAAAAAATGGGAGAAATAGAGAAGAGAAACAACCCCCACACAACTAGTTGCTAAGTTGCTATCTGAACCAAAAACCTGAGTAAACAGACGAGATTTGAGCAATCTCTTAAATGCTGAGAGTTGATTGGGGCAAATCCTAACCAACTGGAGGCCCAGAGCACTTACAATTGGTCATTAAACACTGGGAGATGAGTTTTGTGCAAGAAATACTGCCCCCCCCCCCCACCACCACCATTTCTACTGGCCAGAAACAAACACGTCATGGGGAAATTAAGCACTAGCACACTGCCACATAATAAAATCCCTGAGGCAAGCATTATAATTTAAACACATCTGCCAACTGCTGTACCTCCCTCGCCTAAGGTTTAGGCACTTTTGACAGGTAGCTGGCAAAACTATTGTAGAATTCTTATGCACAAATCTCTCTAACCTCCTCCTAAATTTTACAAAAATATGAAGTGTTCCACAGTGTCTAGGCCTGAAAGAAAGAATTCAGCTCTAAAAAAATAGCCAGGCAGGAAAGGGAGACAAAAGGTGCACCATTAGCTTCAGTACAATAACTAGGGCAAAATGACAGACTGTGCTGGCTGGCAGGCTATGAGAGAGGAGAGACGGTGTAAGATTCCCATAACTGGGCAAGTGGATCTGCAGTGGGCTCAACTCCTGGGAGACTCTTGCATGGATAGACTTCTAACCTCCAGCCAGCAAGCACTACTATGACTGTCAGTTTCTCTCTGAAGCAGCCACCTTCCTGCTGCATTTGTTCTTAAACCCAGTATTTGGCCTCTTTGCTAGAGGTGTTGCCTTGTGTTTGGACTCTTTTTATTGACTCCTTTCTGCACTTCTGATCCTGATTCTACCTCGTGGAAGTCTCCATGGCTTGTACCAGTACTGCCACTGGAATTTATCAAGGCTCTTACGCCAAGACTGCTCATTAAATGTTACTGGCTCATACTTTCTGATAATTCTTCCAGGCCTTTTCAGTATCCTGTCCTGCTACATGAAGCCTGTTTTATTTCTGTTTTATTTGTTTGTATTAGTTTTTTTCTATCAAAATTGGAATTTCTGTTCTTACATGTTAACTTTATATTGATTTTGCAGACTGCTTTGCTGTGTTTCATGATTAGCAGTATATTAAGTTGAATAAGCCTTACCTATTATTATTAACATTTGTTTAGCGCTACCAGACGCACGCAGTGCTGAACACCTGACATAGAGAGACAGTCCCTGCTCAATAGAGCTTACAATCTAAAAGTAATACAGACAGACAAGACAATTAATGGCGATGTCAATTAAGATAATTAAGACAATCTTACTTCTGGTCTGCTTAAGTGTCTCATAAGTACATAAGTATTGTCATACTGGGACAGACCGAAGGTCCATCAAGCCTAGCATCCTGTTTCGAACAGTGGCCAATCCAGGTTTCAAGTACCTGGTAACATCCCAAATAAGTACAATACAATTTATGCTGCTTATAAGCAGTGGATTTTCCCCATTTTAATAATGGTCTATGGACTTTTCCTTTAGGAAGCCATCTAAAGCTTTTTTAAACCCCGCTAAGCTAACTGCCTTTATCACATCCTCTGGCAACGAATTCCAGAGTTTAATTACACGTTGAGCGAAGAAACATTTTCTCTGACTCATTTTGGAAAGAGTAAACAAGCGATTCACGTCTATCCGTTCCACTCCACGCATTATTTTATAGACCTCTATTATATCTCCCCTCAGCTGTTCAGCAAGCTGAAGAGCCCTAACTGCTTCAGCCTTTCTTCATAGGGAAGTTGTCCCATCCCCTTTATCATTTTCGTCGCCTTTTGAAAATCCAGATACACAATATCGACAGGCTCACCTTTATCCACGTTTGGTCACCCTTTCAAAGAAATGTAATAGATTGGTGAGGCAAGACTTCCCTTCACAAAATCAATGTTGGCTTTGTCTCATTAATCCATGCTTTTGAAAATGCTCTGTAATTTTGTTCTTCATAATAGTCTCTAACATTTTGCCCTGCACCGACGTCAGGCTCACCGGTCTATAATTTCCCGGATCTCTCGTCATCTTTGAATACCATTTCTGGCACTGGTATCTCTCCCAAATCTTTCTCGGTGAAGACTGAAGCAAAGAATTCATTTAATCTCTCTGCTATGGCTTTGTCTTCCCTGATTGCCCCTTTTACTCCTCGGTCATCTAGTGGGCCAACCAATTTATTTGCCGGCTTCTTGCTTTTAATATACTTAAAAATTGTTTTTTACTATCAGGCTTATTTTCGAAAGAGAAGGGCACCCATCTTCCGACACAAATCAGGAGATGGGCATCCTTCTCTCAGGATCGCCCAAATCGGCATAATCGAAAGCCGATTTTGGGCGTCCTCAACTGCTTCCCGTCGCGGGGACGACAAAAGTTCACAGGGGCGTGTCGGCACTGTAGTGAAGGCGGGACTGGGGCGTGATTAAGAGATGGGCATCCTCGGCGATAATGGAAAAAAGAAGGGCGTCCCTGACGAGCACTTGGCCACTTTACTTGGTCCATTTTTTCTTGCGACCAAGCTGTGAAAAGGTGCCTGAACTGACCAGATGACCACCGGAGGGTATCGGGGATGACCTCTCCTTACTCCCCCAGTGGTCACCAACCCACTCCCACCCTAAAAAAAAACATAAATTTTTTTTTTGCCAGCCTCAAATGTCCTACCCAGCTCCATGACAGCAGTATGCAGGTCCCTGGAGCAGTTTTTATTGGGTACTGCAGTACAGGCAGGCGGACCCAGGCCCATACCTGCTACACTTGTGGTGGTAAATGTGAGCCCTCCAAAACCCACCACAAACCCACTGTACCCACATGTAGGTGCCCCCTTCACCCCTTAGGGCTATGGTAGTAGTGTACAGTTGTGAGGAGTGGGTTTTGGGGGGCTCCGCACCCAAGGTAAGGGAGTTATGCACCTGGGAGCAATTTGTGAAGTCCACTGCAGTGCCCCCTAGGGTGCACGGTTGGTGTCCTGGTATGTCAGGGGGATCAGTGCACTACGAATTCTGGCTCCTCCCATGAACAAAGGACTTGGATTTGGTCATTTTTGAGATGGGCATCCTCAGTTTCCATTATGGCTGAAAATCAGGGATAACCATCTCTAAGGTCGACCATCTCAACATTTAGTTCGACCCCAACCGTATTATTGAAACGAAAGATGGACGCCCAGCTTGTTTCGATAATACGGGTTTCCCTGCCCTTTCATGGAGCCGTCCTGCGAGGACGCTCTCATGAAAACTTGGGCGCCCCGTTCGATTATGCCCCTCCACGTTTTTTTACCTCCATTCAATCTTTTTTTCAAAATCCCTCTTTGCCTTCCTTACCAGTGCTTTGCATTTGACTTGACATTCCTTATTCTGTTTATTATTATTTTCAGTTGGTTCCTTCTTCCACTTTCTTTTAGCTCTAATAGCATCCTTCACCTCACTTTTTAATCATGCCGGCTGTAGTTTGGTCTTCCTTCTTCCTTTTTTAATACACGGAATATATTTGGTCTAGGCTTCCAGGATGGTATTTTTGAATAGCATCCACGCCTGATGTAAATTTTTGACATTCGCACAGCTGCTCCTCTAAGTTTTTTTCTCACTGTTCTTCTCACTTTATCATAGTCTCCTTTTTGAAAGTTAAACACTAATGCATTGGATTTCCTGTGTATACTTACTCCAAAGCCAATATCAAATCTGATCAGATTATGATCACTGCTATCAAGCGGCCCTAGCACCATTACCTCCCGCACTAGATCATGCGCTCCACTAAGGTCTAGAATTTTTCCTTCTGTTGTCAGCTCCTATACTAGCTGCTCCATAAAGTACTCCTTGATTTTGCCAAGGAATTTTACCTCCCTAGCATGCCCTGTTACATTTACCCAGTCAATATCGGGGTAATTGAAATCACCCATTATTATTGTGTTGCCCAGTTTGTTAGCCTCCCTAATTTCCGATAACATTTATACATCCGTCTGTTTACTCTGGCCAGGCGGATGGTAGTACACTCCCATCATTATCCTTTTCCCCTTTACACATGGAATTTCAATCCATAAGGATTCCAAGATGTGTTTTGTTTCTTGCAGAATTTTCAATCTATTTGATTCAAGGCCCTCCTTAACATACAATGCTACCCCCTCCACCAATTTGATCTACCCTATCACTACGATATAATTTGTACCCTGGTATGACAGTATCCCACTGGTTATCCTCCTTCCACCAGGTCTCAGAGATGCCTATTATATCTTTCATTTAGTGCAATATATTCTACCTCACCCATTTTATTTCTTAGGCTTCTGGCGTTCGCATATAGACATTTCAAACTATGTTTGTTGTTCCTATTTACATCTTGCTCAGTACTGACAGTGTTAATTTGCAATCTTTTGTCTGATTTTTATTTAAGGACACCTGATCTACTATGGACTGAACTGGGCCCTTCTGTGCCTTCCAGAGACTATCTGCTAATGCTGTGGCAGAAAATTCAAGTTTTAAAACTATGGGGAAAAGGGTATGGAGACTAGCTAATAAAGTTTGCTTTTTTTTTTTTAATTCTAGTTGTTTATCAATATCTTACAATTCCTCTTTTAAACCCTAATCTTTAAGTTACCAAGCACAGAATAAAATAATGTCCCTTACCCACAGAGATGTCCTCTTCTCTCTAGTTCATACCGAACACTGATACCATCTTTATTCCAGTGCTAAGAAATGTGATAGGATCACTCCTCTTGACTGAGTTCAATTCCCACTGCAGCTCCTTGTGACTCTGGGCAAGTCACTTAACCCCCCATTGCCCCTGGTACAAAATAAGTACCTGAATATATGTAAACCACTTTGAATGTAGTTGCAAAAACCTCAGAAAGGCAGTATATCAAGTCCCATTTCCCTTTCTTTCTTTTCATAGATCACTGGTTGCCAATCCAATTTAGGATTCAGTTTAAGATTCTGACGTTGACCCATAAAATTCTCTTTGCAACCTCACCTGCTTACCTATTTTCACTCATCACCCTAAACCACCCAGTATAGTAGTAGTAGTATGTCCTCTTTGTTCTGCCTTTGAATTATGTTTACCTTTTCCTTCTGTATACCATGTTCAATTTGATTTCACTAGACAGTCTGCCTTCTTTTTTGTTAATTAGTGTTTAAAACCAATCATTAATGTGCGTCATTCCACAGCTAGTAGTCAAGAAGCGAAGGCTGAGGAGGCCCAGGCCCCCCTCTCATACTACAACATGACCACCCAGAGGTAAAGCTGGGGTCTCCTCCCCTGCCAAAAAAATTGATGGAGTAACAAATTTACCAATTGTTCCTCTTTTACTCACAGGCATACGGCAGAATTTGGAATATATATAACCAGCAGGGTGCAAGGAACATATTAAAAAGACTCCAGCAGCGGGCACACATTAAAGGAGTAGAGTTGTGTCAGATCAGCAGGAAGATGCACCTCAAGTATTTAAGCTTTCCCAATGCCCACTGTAAGGGAAAGACCTCCACCCGGGACGTCAAAACTGACTGGAGGACTGGAAACTCAAATGATTTATCCAAGTTTAGTTGAAAGCCAGATAGAAAGCTGCATTCCTCTATCAGCTTGATTGCCACCAGAAGGGAGCAGTGGGGATCAGTAAGAATGAGAAGCAAGTCATCTGCAAATGCCAAGGACTTAAGAGTCATGGACCCCACTTCCAGATTATGCACCGCCACCTCACCCCTCAAAGTGCAAAGCAGGGGCTCTAGGGAGAGGACAAAAATTAGAGAGGGGGCAACCCTGCCTCATACCTTGGGCAATTAAAAACCCCTGGGATTGGATACCATTGACTAATCAGTGACCTGAGGGTTTCACATAAAGCACCTGCACTGCCCTATGATACCACCCATAGATCCCCACATAGTCCATAGCTCAAAACAAAAAGGACCAAGCAATGTGTTTGAAAGCCTTGGAGGTGTCAAAGCTAACTAAAAGCAAGGGTGTTGGTGTGACAGCAATGTGCCAGTGCATCAGTGCTTTGTTGATATTATGGACTGATTGGCGCCCCTTAATAAAGCCAATCGGATCCCTCTCAATCACCTAGGGCAAGTATTCAGACAGGCAATCTGCTAACATGCGAGCCAGTAATTTAACATCAACATTTAAAAGAGAGATGGGTTGGTAGGAGCTTGGGTCATCCCAGGTTTTCCTGGCTCCAGGAGGAGAGAAATAAGTGCTACATTGGCATACCGGGGTAATGCCCCTTCCTCAACCACCACTTGATAGTATTCAAAAAAAGGCAATATCAAACAAACACCCAGCATTTTATAGAGCTCGTTTAAAAAGCCCACCCCCGGGGCTGTCCCATTTTTCAAGCGAGAGATAGCCAACTGTAGCTCTTTAGCCTCTGGGGTCTATTAAGGTGTTGGATACCCTCCTCCGAGAGGTGGGGCATACCCGACTGATGGAAATAGTAATCCGATTGCTCAGGCAAGAAGTCCATCTCAGCCCCACACTTGTCCTCAAAATGGTTGACCAGGAGTTGTGCTATCTCCTCGATCTGGGAGGTCCGAGACCCATTCGGTCATCGGAGTGAACACTAGGGGTTGGCATTGACAAGTTTTGTGGAGGGAGGCCAAAAGCTTGCCCAGCTTGTTGCCATAGCGATGGTAGTGATATTTATAATTAAGCATCCCCTTTTCAGTTCTACAGTGAATTAAGGAGTTCAGTGCAACCTGGGTTGATAGATATTGCTCTTTATTAGTAGCAGTGGGTGCCTTTGGCATAGTATCTGCAAGCCCTCCAGAGCACCACTTCAAGGTTAATAACGCTAGAGGAGAGTTTTCTATTATGGGCACTAGTATAGGCTATAATTGCCCCACAGAGAACTTCTTTAGCTGAGTTCCAGTACAAAATATGGGTCTCCTGATGTTGAGCATTATTAGTACAATAATCCTCCCACTGGGCCTGTAAAAAGCACATACAAAACTCGGGGTCATGGGCTAGATAGAATGTAACTATAATATGAGTTAACCCTATACAGCCTTCTTATGTCAATTTATGCTTCTTCTCAATGCCTTAAGATCACTCAAGTTCCTCCTGTGATGGTCCTAGATGTGCTCACTTGCCTGTATGAGGTTTATGGACATGATGTCGCCATCGTCTCTTCCTGTTCTGCTTCCTCTTGTGGTCTTATAAATGTTCCACATTCATGGGAGTCTCTCACCAAACAAAATCTGTTTCATACTTTGCCTGATTGCACTTTGTTCATTTCCATTCTGTTTATATTTTTATGTTTTTTTAATGTCATCTCTAGGGCAACTTAGATTAAATGCGGGTGAGATGTTATTTTGTCATATGCAGATGATATTTTACTACTCTTACCAGTCCCTTACTTAATTTCTGAATTACCGGATGTAACTGTCAGCGGAATAAATAGAACTCAAGAATGGGCTTTATTAAATAAATTGAAATTAAGCCCTAACACGACCAAAATCTTACGGTTTAAAAGACCAGAACAAACAGTACCTTCCACTGTAAAAATGGCAGAGAATAATATCCTAACGGTTGAAACTGAATCTCGAGTTCTAGGAGTCATTCTTGATTCTTCATTGTCTTACCACTCATGAGTTAACCACCTATGGAAGAATTTTTTTTTTAATTGAGACAGTTAAGGTTATTCAAGGCTTTTTTCACCAAAGAAACATTTGCCCATGTGGTTCAATGATATTTCCTCACCTTGTCCACTGTAATGTTTTGTACCTGGCGCCTAACATCAACTATCTTAAGAAACTCCATCCTATGTAGAGACCCACAGTGAGATTAATTTTCAGATCAAACAGATTCACTAGTGTCTTTAATTACATGAAGGCACTACATTGGCTACCAGTTGCTGAACGTGTCCTATTCAAAGCTTTTTGCATATTATATCAATATAATTCATGGTTCAGCACCTTGTTTATTAATATGATTTCTACACCTCTCTTTGGTTCCTGTACTAGACTGATTAAACAGCTAATCCTTTGTCCTATGTTTCATAGTAAGATATTCTTAGACTATTTAATACTATTTTTGAAGTACAAATACCACTTTGGAATTCTCTTCCATTACTTATTACAGTGGAAACAAATTGTTTACGTTTTTGAAAGCAACTGAAAGAATATTTATTTAGATGTTATTATCATGTTTATTACACAAACATTGTGCTATTAGGATTATTACATAAGTACATAAGTAATGCCACACTGGGAAAAGACCAAGGGTCCATCTAGCCCAGCATCCTGTCCATGACAGCGGCCAATCCAGGCCAAGGGCACCTGGCGAGCTTCCCAAACGTACAAACATTCTATACATGTTATTCCTGGAATTGTGGATTTTTCCCAAGTCCATTTAGTAGTGGTTTATGAACTTGTTCTTTAGGGAACCGTCTAACCCCTTTTAAACTCTGCTAAGCTAACCCCCTTCACCACATTCTCCGGCAACAAATTCCAGAGTTTAATTATGAGTTGGGTGAAAAGAGATTTGCTCAGATTTGTTTTAAATTTACTACACTGTAGTTTCATCGTATGCCCCCTAGTCCTAGTATTTTTGGAAAGTGTGAACAGACACTTCACATCCACCTGTTCCACTCCACTCATTATTTTATAGACCTCTATCATGTCTCCCCTCAGCCGTCTCTTCTCCAAGCTGAAAAGCCCTAGCCTCCTTAGTCTTTCTTCATAGGGAAGTCATCCCATCCCTGCTATCATTTTAGTCGCCCTTCGCTGCACCTTTTCCAATTCTACTATATCTTTCTTGAGATGCGGCGACCAGAATTGAACACAATAATCAAGGTGCGGTCGCACCATGGAGCAATACAACGGCAATATAACATCCTCACACCTGTTTTCCATACCTTCCTAATAATACCCAACATTCTATTCGCTTTCCTAGCCGCAGCAGCACACTGAGCAGAAGGTTTCGGTGTATTATCGACGACGACACCCAGATCCCTTTCTTGGTCCATAACTCCTAACGTGGAGCCTTGCATGATGTAGCTATAATTTGGGTTCTTTTTTCCCACATGCATCACCTTGCACTTGCTCACATTAAAAGTCATCTGCCATTTAGCCGCCCAGTCTCCCAGTCTCGTAAGGTCCTTCTGTAATTTTTCACAATCCTGTCGCAAGTTAACGACTTTGAATAACTTTGTGTCATCAGCAAATTTAACTACCTCGCTAGTAACTCCCATCTCTAAATCCTTTATAAATATATTAAAAAGCAGCGGTCCTAGCACAGACCCCTGAGGAACCCCACTAACTACCCTTTCTCCATTGTGAATACTGCCCATTTAATCCCACTGTCTGTTTCCTATCCTTCAACCAGTTTTTAATCCACAAAAGGACATTTCCTCCTATCCCATGACCCTCCAATTTCCTCTGTAGCCCCTTTCATGAGGTACCTTGTCAAACGCCTTTTGAAAATCCAGATACACGATATCAACCGGCTCCCCTTTGTCCACATGTTTTTTTATTCCTTCAAAGAATTGAAGTAAATTGGTCAGGGAAGATTTCCCCACACATAAGCCATGCTGACTTGGTCTCAGTAATCCATGTCCTTGGATGTGCTCTGTAATTTTGTTTTTGATAATAGCCTCTACCATTTTCCCCGGCACCGACGTCAGACTCACCGGTCTATAATTTCCCGGATCGTCCCTGGAACCTTTTTTAAAAATGGGCGTTACATTGGCCACCCTCCAATCTTCCGGTACCACACTCGATTTTAAGGATAAATGGCATATCACTAACAGTAGCTCCGCAAGCTCATTTTTCAGTTCTATCAGTACTCTAGGATAAATACCATCCGGTCCAGGAGATTTGCTACTCTTCAGTTTGCTGAACTGCCCCATTAAGTCCTCCAGGTTTACCGTGAAGTCAGTAAGTTTCTCCGACTCGTCCGCTTGAAATACCATTTCCAACACCGGTATCCCACCCAAATCTTCCTCGGTAAGACTGAAGCAAAGAATTCATTCAATCTCTCCGCTACGTCTTTATCTTCCTTGATCGCCCCTTTTACCCCTCTGTCATCCAGCGGCCCAACCGATTCTTTTGCCGGCTTCCTGCTTTTAATATACTGAAAAAAATTTTTGCTATGTTTTTTTGCGTCTAATGCTATCTTTTTTTCATAATCCCTCTTGGCCTTCTTTATCTGTGCCTTGCATTTGCTTTGACACTCCTTGTGCTGCTTCTTGTTATTTACAGACGGTTCCTTCTTCCATTTTCTGAAGGTGTTTCTTTTAGCCCTAATAGCTTCCTTCACCTCATTTTTCAACCACGCTGGCTGTCTTTTTGGCCTGGGCCTCCAGGATGGTATTTTTGAACAGCGTCCATGCCTGTTGTACAGTTTTTATCCTCTCAGTTACCCCCCTAAGTTATTTTTTTAACCGTTCTTCTCATTTTATCATAGTCTTCTTTTTTAAAGTTAAACGCTAATGTATTTGACTTCCTGTGTATAGTTACTTCAAGGTTGATATCAAAACTGATCATATTATGATCACTGTTATCAAGCGGCCCCAGTACCATAACGTCCCTCACCAGATCATGCGCTCCACTAAGGACCAAGTCTAGAATTTTTCCTTCTCTCGTCAGCTCCTGCACCAGCTGCTCCATAAAGCTGTCCTTGATTTCATCAAGGAATTGTACCTCTCTAGCGTGTCCCGATGTATATCACATTGAACCTTTATTTCAGAGGAAATAGCGATTAGTAAGAGTAACATTGACATATTTCAAATATATCGGTATATATGGTAGGTTTATATTAAAATGGAACACACACACACTCTACCTCAGCTGTATGCTGTAAAGTTTCCTGTTTCTATCTGCAAACCAAAAACACACAAACAAAACCCAAGATAAGCCCCCACAGGAACAGTCTGAAGTCCTATTGCAATTTGGTAGAAGGCAAAATTAAGAATCGCTTCCATACCTACATGCTGGGCAGGACTGGCCCACTATTAGGCAAGTCTAGGTGACTGCCTATAGCAGCAACTTAAAATAATGGGGGGGACGGACGGACAGCAAAAAGACGCTGCAGTCAAAGTAAAGCAATAGGATTGACAGCCACACAAACGCAAAAGAGCTATCAGCCAGGTAAATGGCAATTGGAAATAGCACTCATTAAGTATATACTAAAAAAGTTAATTAAATGCAGAATGGTGTCCAAATGTGCAGGTTTATACAATTATTCTGGGAGATATGGCACTGAGGTCATAATTGTTGAGTTTATCAAAATCTCGAGGGGGGGGGAAGGGGTGCCCGGGGCCTTGAAGTTAATTAAAGGGAGTGCAATGCTAAGATTCACCTAGGGCACCTAATACCCTTGCACCTGCCCTAATTTTGGGTCACTAATATTGTACTTGTTTGTTATTTCTGGAGGGTGGCTTCCAAGGGAAAAATAATGTTCTGCAGTTTCCTCTTCCACTTCCTACTGCTACAGGACTGTGTCGGGTCAGCTTTTCACTTAATATCAAGCTACTTCTTGGCTCTGAATCCATATCTCCTATTTAGCTGGGGCATGAATCAGACACAGTGATCTCCAGTAATATCACCCAGTGTAAATTATTCTACAAGAGTCTCTAGCTCTACCCTACTAAACCTCTGCCTGTTTTCTCAACCATTTTGAGACAGTATATTCTCGCTTGGGGCAACATTTCTGGCTCTTCCTTTTAAACAACGTTTTTCTCTACTCTGCGCTTAACACTTTCTAATTCCAGTTTCTGGTGAAGTGGACGGGAATCAGAGGTTGATAGTGTGTCCTGGGAGTAGGGGGAAGGAAATCGTGGGATGGCAAATGTGCTGGGGCTGTTGTGGGGGGGGGGGGGAGGTAAATCCTCTCGAGAACGTTTGCACTCGCATCCTTTCTGCATATACCTAAGCACAGTATGCTATACTGGCTGGTATTCCATGATTAGCAACACAGCTTTTCTCCTTACATACCGCAAGGAGGGGATGGAGGCATGGCTCAGTACATCTACTTAAGTATCTAAATATGCAGACATACAGTTTCTCTTCTCAGTTTACTAATTCTTTGTTAAAAATCTTTAGCAAGGCAATGGATACTGAAAGTTTATAAACACAAAATACAAAACACTTAGGGCCAGAGGTACTAAGCATTTACCCCAAAGACACAAATAGGGCAATATTGTAGCAACCTCTCAGATCAGTGGGGCCAGAGACGAGTCCATAAAAAATTTAAGTAGGGTCTATGGCTAAAAGCATCCAATCTCCTCAAAGTGTTTTTTTCCTAATACACACAGACTATCAAAGTGTCCCCTAATGGCAGGCTTTGATAGTAGTAGACAGGCATAGAAAAGTCACAAAAAATTTAACAGGAAGCATGCTCAGAGTAAAAGTAAAATTATATTTTTGTCCTCTCTAAAATGTACAAATATATACAAAAGAAGGGATAAGAAAACAATTAGGCAAAGAGTCCATAAGAACAAAGGAAAATAGTTGCAAACAGTATAAAAAAGGTCAAAGGATTTATAACTGCAATTTCCTCTAAGCATTGTTCTCTACTTCAAGCTCATGCATCTCTCACACTTCTTTGCAGGCCAGACAGTTGTTAAAATCTATACTTCTTGGTCATGTGCCAATTGTTACTTCTGAGTTGGTAACCAGACTCTCTTCTCTTTAACAGTTCTTTGCCTTTATCATCTAGCTCCTAGACTTTGGTGAAATCATGTACTTCACTCCTCTCACTCTCTTTTGTGTAGGTAAACAGATCTTCTGTGTTCCTCTCTCTCTTTCTCTCTATAGTTCTGTGTTCCCCACTGCTCCCTCTATCTTAGATCAGGCAACACCCAAAGGCTGGGCCTATTTCCTGTGTGAGCACTCACCAGCAACACTAGTCCCACCATCCAGTGGCATACTAAGGGGGGAGCGGTGGGGGCGGTCCGCCCCGGGTGCCGCGCGCCTATCGGCTCTTCGTTTTCATGCTCCCTTTGCCCCGAAACAGGTTACTTCCTGTTCCGGGGCACAGGGAGTATGGAAACGAAGAGCCGTGCACCCGGGGGAGGGGGTGGTGTGTTCTTTCGCCGGGGGGGGGGGGGGGGGGTTGCGCTATTCTGGGGGGGGGGCGCTGCACCCGGGGGGGGGGCGGGGCACATCGGCGATCTGCCCCGGGTGTCAGCGCCCCTAGGAACGCCACTGCCACCATCCAGTCCCTCCCCAGATGGTCTATCCGTCCTCTTCTTTCTGGAACTCTGTGCAACAGGAGGCAGCTGTGGATCAGATTGGTAACCCCTGATCAATTCAGTCTCTTTGGGAGCAAATCTATCTCCTTTTGTTGTGCAAAGGACAGCTGTGGACCAGACTGGCAACCCCTGCGCTTTCTCCTTAACCCCTACAGCATGGAACCAAGGCTCAGATGGGCACCAAAGTGAGGTAACACAGATACTGTAGTTCTGCATGCCTAGTAAACAGGGCCCTAAGGCAGCAAAAGGAGAAATCCGATTTAGGCTGCAAGCTGCAGGACATATGAAGAAAAGCAGAAGGGTAAAGGGAAATGAAAGAAGCATGCGAATCACTGACTCCACAGTACACGGGGGTTTGAAAGCAGGGCAATAAACTTAAATCAAAGCGGAAGGTATGCAGAAGGAGAGCAATGAATGAAATCACATTCAGCAATAAGAACATTGAAGCTCAACCTGCTTCAAAGTCCTCATATGATGATAGGGATATGATAAAGGTCTACAAAATCCTGAGTAGTGTAGAACGGGTAAATATAAATCGATGGTTTATTCTTTCAAAAAGTACTAAGGCTAGTGGACACTCAATGAAATTACATGGTAATACTTTAAAAACGAATAGGAGAAAATATTTTTCCACTCAACTAATATTTAAGCTGTGGAACTTGTTAGCAGAGGATGTGGTAGCAGCAGTTAGCATATCCGGGTTTCAGAAAGGTTTGGACAAGTTCCTAGATGAAAAGTTCATAGTTTGTTATTGAGATAGACATGGGGGATGCCACTGCTTGCCCTGTAATTGGTAGCATGAAATCTTGCAACTATTTGGGTTTCTGCCAGGTAATTGTCACCTGAATTGGCCACTGTTGGAAGCAGGATAATGGTCTAGATCAGTGATGGCGAACCTATGGCACACGTGCCAGAGAGGGCATGCAGAGCTCTCTCTGTTGGCACGCGCGCCGTCACCTCAGCCAGAGTTGTTCCCTCCCTCTGAGTTCCAGGGTCGTCCTCCCTCCCTCCCTTCGAGTTCCAGGCCCCCTCCCCCCGAATTTTAAAAGTCATCTCGACTTACCTCGTCGGGGACGGGTTACGGCGGCCGGCAGCAGCGATAAAATGCGTGCAGGCTCGGCCCTTCTCTCTCTCAGCTCTGGTCCCACCCTTGCGGAAACAGGAAATGAGGGCGGGACCAGAACTGAGAGAGAAGGGCTGAGCCTGCATGAATTTTATCGCTGCTGCCGACCGCCGTAAACCGTCCCTGACGAGGTAAGTCAAGAGATGACTTTTAAAATTCGGAGGGAGGGAGGGAGGGGGCCTGGAACTCGAAGGGAGGGAGGGGGCCTGGAACTTGAAAGAAGGGAGGGAGGACGACCCTGGAACTCGGAGGGAGGGAGAACAACCCTGGAACTCGCATTTTACCGCTGCTGCCGGCCGCCGTAGCCTGTCCCCGACGAGGTAAGTCAAGAGGCCTGGAACTCGAAGGAAGGAAGGGAGGGACGACGACCCTGGAACTCGGAGGGAGGGAGGGAGGGGAATGTAGTAGTCCAGTTTGGCAAGTGAAAGAGAAGACTGGAAGGAGGTCAGCGAGAATTTGAAATGTATGAAGTCAGCATGGGCACGGGATTTCAGCCAAAGGCGTTCGACAGAGTGGGCACAGGAACGCAGGTAGCGGATTCTAGAGTTCAGTCAAGGCTGGGGTGTGGTACGCCTTACAGAACAGGGAATGGGAGGAGCGAGAGCAGAGCCAATTCAAGAGCAGTATTATAGGAAGAGATAGCCTCATTGACAGACTTGGATAACATAGTGGTTGAGAAGAGGTTTGAAACACTGGAGGACAGAGTAGAAGGGTCAATAGCCTGAAGATTCCTAAATGTATTGGTTGAGATTGGATGGGACTGGGTGGGGGGAGGCAGTTTAAGTGTGAAAGTTATCAGATGATGGTCAGAGAGGAGATGAGCTGAGGTGCAGAAACTGGAGAGTGAGCAGTTTGAGAAAAAGATAAGATCAAGGCAGTGGCTGTTCTGGTGAGTGGGGTTAGTGGAGCACAGTTGAAGATTGAAAGCGGATGTTAAAGCGAGAAACTCAGAAGCATAAGAGTCAGAGGGATCATTAGAATGAATGCTAAAATCCCCAAGAATGAGGGAAGGATATGAAGGTTCAAGAAAGAAGGAAAGTCAGGCATCCAAATCAGTGAGAAAGGAAGAAAGAGACTTATCAGGGGGTCGGATAAATGACTGCTACTCAGAGAGGCAGAGGAGTGAATGGATGGATGGGGTGGATTTTGAAGGAAGAAAAGCAGTGAGACTGAGGTGGAAGAAGAGGTTGAAATCTACAGGAGGGTGAAAGTAGTAGCCCGACACCACCTCTGCGGCCAACCGTGTGAGGAGTATGGGAGAAAAGGTAACCTCCATAACACAGGACCGCAGCTGAAGCAGAGTCTTCAGGGCAAAGCCAAGTCTCAGGGCAAGAAGATGGAGAGTACAAGAGATAAGGAGGTCGTGGATGTAGGAATGTTTGTTGCAGACAGAGTGGCCATTTCACAGAACACATGAGAAAGGCAGGGAAGAAGGGCAGAGGAGAATAACAGAAATTAGATTGGAGGCATCATGGTGTGACCTGCACAAATAGGATGAGAGCTGATGTGGAGGACCAGGATTGGGACTGATATCCCCAGCGGAGAGCAGGAGAAGGAGCAAGAGAGTATGGAGAACGGTAGGAGAGGTATGATGATAGCGACGAAGGCGAGATGTACTCAGATAGAATGGAGATGCTTGAATGGAAGGAAGGAAATGTTGAAGATTGAGTGCTGAGAAGAAGGGAGAAGACAAAAGAGATGGTGAGATGATGAAAGCAGAAGGTGGGCAGTGTGTTCCTGCACAGTATACAGTGGTTTTGGATGGAGAAAGAAATTAGGAAGGGACAGTACTAAGAAGAGAAAGTGTACTGTTGCCATAAGAAGTAACTGGGAGAAAATATAAAATGTAAAGATAAAATGCGACAGCGCGCCGCACCTTGAGCAAAGGCCCTGAGCGGATTGGAGTGGACCTGGGAGTCACCACAAAGAAGGCTGGGAGGATATGCAGATGGACTGCAAGTCCTCCACAGCACCTGGAAAGCAGCTGGTGGGAGCATTGGGCACCTCCACCACACACTTCCCAGCCAAGAAAAGGCATACCAGGGGTTCGGCTGAAGCCAGCATTACTCCCCCTGAGGGTCACCTGATCCTTGCTGAAGCCTGACTGAAATTTGATTTTGGTCATGTGGCTGACACACTGAATGATCTCTTTTTTATTCTTTTATCCTTTCCTTTTTTTTTTTTTAATTTTAGTTTTCTTATTATTATTGATATGTTTGTAAATGACCATGACAGCTTTACCTTTGGAGGCATATCAACAGAAATAAAACTTAAAACTTGAAACCACTCTTACAGCTATTTTTAAATATTATTTATTTATAGAATATTCAAATTACATCAGGTATATAAACCATGAATAGAAACTAGAAGTTACACAAACCAATTACAAAAGTATAATCAATAAGAAATAATACCCAAATCTTAGGTCCACAAACAAGTTGGAGAAGCAAGATTACTAGTATATAAATGGGAATTACAATACAAAAAAGAAATTTAGAAAAGAAAGGGTGACTTGCCTATATTATATCACAAAGAAGTTACTAACCTATCATATCCTTATCACTGTAAAGGAATATTGTGAATACTTAAAAAAGAATAATTAAATTGGCTCATAAAAGAAATACTGCTTATTCTGCAATCTAATTAAGCATTTACAAGGAAATTGAAGCAAAAATTAAGCACCTAGAGCCAAAACTTCCTGGCGCAATGCAATAAATTTCTTCCTTTGCTCCTGGGAGGTTTTACAAAGATCCAGGAATATCCAGATTTTTCTTTATGCATATCTATATGTTTATTAAGTAATTTCAAAGAGATACATTGGTATCAAAGCTTATAAAAAAACAATTACCTATTAACTCGAAATAACTAATACTAAGATACAATCTAACTTGACTAAGAAATAATGTAAGTCTATGATGTAAAAACAGTCTCATTACATGATCTCTGTCTGAAAGGAAAACAAAGGAGATGAGGGGGGTTAGCGCTATTCAATTCCTCTTTGTCAGGTTCTTCCAACAAGCCAGACATATCCAAACTATCAGTAGATACCTCAGCAGAAAGAGAAACTCCCTCACCACCACTTCTCTTTACACGAGTGGGCAGATAGAACACTCTACTGAATGGTGGAAATCATTCTGGTTTATAACCCAAAATTTCATGGAAGTATTTCTTAAATAGATCAATCGATTGTCCCAAAATCTCTTAGGAAAGTTAAGTACTCTCAAATTTAATGCCCTTGAGTGATTCTCAAGATTCTTGATCTTCCTATGGCATACCAACATCCTACATTAAAGTTGTTTGCACAGTTGTTACTTTCTCAAACTCCTTCTCCAAATTTGAAATTTTTGTCTTACATGCCTCAATTCCCTTCTCCTTAGACTATAGTCCAGCAAATGTCCCTGAACAAACTTTCACAAGGGCTGACATAGAAGCGTTCATTGATACCATAACATTCCACAACGATTCCAAAGTGATCTGGGCAGGTTTCTCAGGAGGGTACTTGCTAATTTTACCCAGTTCTTCAACAGCTGATGACAAGAAAGCAAGTCTTGCCTCTTCCTGTAGAACAACGGAGCTCATCTCAGCTCCTGTCCGGGTGCCCTTATTTCCAATAAGGGCACAACCTTCCTGGAGCTCACTTCAACCTGCCCGTTTTACCTGACAAGGGGTCTCAAAGGCATTGCTGAGTACGACATCCCGACGGACCTCAGCCAAACCCTTCAGAGAAGCTGAGGTCTCAAGGACTCCAGAAACCAGATCCACTGAGATTTGACGAACTCTCAACCTCTCCTCCGGGGACAGCGTAACTTTGAGCTCAGGGCGGGAGAGGCTCCCTTCCCCCATGACGCCAGCGAGCTCACCTCTGGAGGATCCAGGAGTGCCAGAAAAGTGCTCTGCAATCGCAGTCTGGCGGGAGATACTTGCCATAGGGCTAGGAGGTAAGCCCTTTAACTTCCCCTTTCCTTCTCAGAATAGCAAATGCTAAAAATCCAACTCAAAAGCAGAAAAACGCCAAATTTCAGACACAGAACAGAACTCCTGCACATTCCTCCCTAGTCAGTGGCCATCTTGCCCTTACGGCTATTTTTAATCACTTGTCATTTTGTCTATTCTTTCAGAGGAGTCCATTCTATTGCAGATTTTTGTGTCACCTACAATAAAAACAAACATTTCCTCCTAACCATACCACAATATTGTTTACAAACATATTGGAGAAATACAGTCCCAGGACCCATCCTGGAGACTAATTCTATTTAAAATCTTAGGGGGTCTTTTATGAAGCGGCGGTAAGCCCAATTAAAGCTTACCATTCGCTAATCCGAAACTACTACCGCAGTAGTTCCCACCCCCAGAGAGCGCCACTTCTGGCGCTACAAAAAAGGGTCTGCGCCCACAGCTTCATAAAAGGACCCCTTAGCAAGCAATATTGTAGAAGGAAACTAACTTTTTACAGGTAACAAAGATCTGCAACAGAGTGGCCTTCTCTGAGAGAGTATACAGAGTAAGAAGTGATTTAAAAAAATTATGGCAGGAAGATTAATCCAAAGAAATTGCAGGAGATAGGAAAAAAATTGTAAAGATTAAAGAACATGATAAAAACTATCATAAAATGCCACTTAGAAGGGCTCTGATTTGGACATTTCAAACTGATTATTCTAGATATAGAGCAATTATGTTGTAGAACGTTCATGAATTTTGAACTGATATATTAATACCAGAGAAGTATAAACATGTGGAAAAACAGTGCAATAGACAATGGAATGACATATTAGATGTGACCTTAAATACAACAGTTTAGATGTTCAGAGGAAGATGGAGCTTTACCTCTTTACTTGTTTTCTAGGACACATTTCATAGATCTTATTTTTCAAGATGGGCTCTGCTTCCCTCCCCCACCCCAATTAGTCTGTATGAGGCTGCTTTCTTCACCCACTTTAAACCCTACAATCATGTAGTAAGTTCAGTGACTCAAGTACCTCCTGTGTCAGAGAGCACAGCTGACCAAGCACTGCAGTGGCACAACTCTGATAAAAAGCAGTTCATCAGCAAACACAAGGCAAAAGAACATACAGATCACACACAGCCTGGTGACAAGGGGTAGGGAGAAAGAAACAAAGGTCAATCTTAAATTAGAAAACAGGGCAACTTAGGAGCAGCAAAGAACAAATTAGCATATTGTCTTGCTAAGCCACAAAAGCAACTGATTTTTGGTTAAGATAAAGTTTTCGGCAATGCACTGGAAGAGGGTTTGTGCAGACCTCTGCATTCATACTCTAAATGTCACATGGGCAGTTACTTCACTCCCTGCTTATTGGTTCTTGTCCCAAGATATTCTGTTGACAGTGTCATTATTTTTGTTTCAAAAGGAACAAAAAGGATGAGGCTGACAGAAACTAAAGAACATATTAACAACGAATCTAGCTATTGGATATATTTGTGTTTTGACACAGGCTCAAGAAATTGAACTGTATAACATGTAAATTTTACTAATACAGATCTTAGATCATTAGAAAGAAAGATCGGTGCTCACCATAGGAGATTTACAACACACTGTATGACAAGAGTTAAGAACCGGGCAGAGAAAGTAATCACAAGAAACACATCAACACCTTTTTTAAAATTTTGATTTCTTTTTGTCACCTCTCATGTCTTTGCCTTTAACCAACAGTTCCAGTGCAGCACCTTACCTTGAGGCAAGGAGATGGGTCAAACCTTTCCAAGCCACTCCTAATGTTATGATGGGTGGCACAGCCTATGCTTCTAAGGAATAGCAATATAGCTTATCAGGCTTTAACTTTGAAGCTGAAGTTCCTGTCCATTTGTCTGCAGTGTTTTGGAGATGCTAACATTTTGATATGGATAACTTGGGAATGTGCAGTTGTTTGTAACAATGTTTCCTGTGTTGTTTCATATTGTATTTTGCCTGAAATGGGGGGAATTTATTTTTCCTTTCATAAATAGGGCATGATGTGCACGCTTCTGAATGAGTGTATACTATTTACCAATAGTACAACAACATGGAGGTGCCGATCTGCACATGAACAGTCCACAAACAGAACAGAGCAGACCACTCCACTACATTGAAGAAATAGATATTTATTTCTCAAGATGCCCAACGAGGCCACGTTTTGCCTTCCAAGAAGCTGCGTCAGGCTACACTGTTCAATCAGAATATATATATAGTGTGGCAAGTATAAGTCATTCTTTGCAGTAGAGAGGCCACTAGAGTAAACTCTGCCTGTAAGGGCCCTGTTTAGATGGGAGGGGTCAGTAGAGGGAGCTCTGCCTCATATATGAAAGCCTAAACCAAGAAGGCTGTAAGAAGTGTTTTGGCCCTTTTAGGTTAAGGGTAGGTAGACTGGAAGAGGTATCTCTGTTATAAGAAGAAAGCGCCAGCTAAGAAAGTTCTGGACCTATCTGGAATTAGGAGGAGGGGCCCAGAAAGGGTGGGGTTGGGTATTAGAAGCCTCATAAAAGCACTCCCTAGAAGGGAAGCAGTCAGAAGGGAGGGAGGCCCGAAGGAGAAGGACGAAGTCCTACCTGTGTCAGGACACTCGCGGAACCACTGGGTTAGTGAACCCTTGGACCACTGCCGAGGAGCGGCAGGAGAATCACCCAAACACAAGACAAGGCAGAATAGATGTACCGGCAAACCCAGGACTGAAACTACCAGATGGAAACTGCAGTCGAGGCAATGCAAGCTGGAGCAAGCAGGACAGGAATCAGCCAAACTTCACCTGCGCTTGATCACCGTTCCCCAGGGGTTGAGCCCCCAGGTGTGGGCGGCCGGCAGGACTAAGAGACCGAGGAGGAAGTCAGAACTGCAGGGTTAAGCAGCCGGCCAGCAAACAGCAGAACACTCCAGAAACCAAACCAGGGTCCCAGACAGGCAGCAAGCAGAAGAATATTCCAGGAACCAGACAGGGTCAAAGGCAGGCAGCCAGCAGTAGAATCCTCCAAAAACCAGACAGGGTCAAAGACAGGATAAGAGTAACAAGGTAGCACTGCAACAACACTCACTGACGAGAAACTCATCAGACGACCTCTGTTGCAAGGCAAACTAGAAAGCTTTCCAGTTGATTAATAAAGGCAACATACAAGGGAGTTCACCAGGTACTGCTTAGTTCCAAAAAACTACCAAAACAATCTGGAAGGCTGGAAGATCCGGACCGGACCGGAATATCTTCTGGAACATGGGAAACAGCAAGCAGTCAGTCCATAGCAGCCACCAGGTCTATATGTGCAAATCTTCTTGATCATTGATCCAGGCTTACTTTCTGCTACTGAACATGCTGAGGCTGATATGAGGGTCAGATGTCCAGGGTCACTGATCAGAGCCTGATGGAACTTAGGGACAGTAAGTAGAATCAGACGCTGATGTGGCTGGGGCCTCAGTTGGGGCATCTTTTCCACCTTCTACCCCCACAAGGCCATGTTCATTTGACTGAATGGGACCCTCCCCCAAGCTTCCCCTCTCTATACAAGACAGTAACATCTCTCATGTTGATGTGACTAGGTTTTCTTTTTAGTACATGAAATGTTGCAAACCCCACAATAGATCTAGGGTCCTGTTTACTAAGGGGCGCTAGCGTTTTTAGTGTGCGCTAATGCTAGAGACACCCATAGGACTATATGGGTGTCTCTAGCATTAGCGTGTGCGCTAATTTTTAGCACACGCTAAAAATGCTACAGTGAATATGAATGAGATAGATTTGCATACAATGGAGGCAGTGCATGTAAATTTATCTCATGCATATTTATTATGTATATCTTGAAAACCAGACTGGTTTGGTGTGCCCTGAGGACTGGGTTGAGAACTCCTGCTTTACAGGTCCACAGTTCATTTTATTTAATATATCACAAATAAAATAATTATCCAAGAAGTTTACAATCATAAATTAGATTAAGTTTTCCAGCCTTTTTATAATTTATTGTTGGACCCCAGGCTGCAAGTCAGGTGGGGTGTACTCATAAGTACATAAGCACTGCCACGCTGGGAAAAGACCAAAGGTCCATCAAGCCCAGCACTCCGTCTCCGACAGCGGCCAATCCAGGCCCCAAGAACCTGGCAAAACCCCAAAATTTAATAACGATCAATGGACTTTTCCTTTAGGAATCTGTCCAGACCCCCTTTAAACTCAGCAAGGCCAGCTGCCGTCACTACCTTCTCTGGCAATGAGTTCCAGAGTCTAACCACGCGCTGAGTAAAGAATTTGTTTTAAACCTACCACATTCTAATTTCATCTTGTGTCCCCTGGTTCTATTATTGTTAGAAAGCGTAAACAAACGCTTCACATCTGTCTGCTCTACCTCACTCATTATTTTGTACACCTCTATCATATCACCCCTCAGCTGCCTTTTCTCCAGGCTAAAGAGTCCTAGCCTTCTTAACCTCTCCTCATAAGGTAGTCGTCCCATCCCTTTTATCATTTTCGTCGCCCTTCTCTGCACCTTCTCCAATTCCTTTATATCTTTTTTGAGATGAGGCGACCAGAACTGAACACAATACTCCAGGTGCGGTCGCACCATGGAGCGATATAACGGCATTATAACATCCTCATGCTTGTTTTCCATCCCTTTTCTAATAATACTCAACATTCTGTTCGCCTTCTTAGCCGCCGCAGCACATTGAGCGGAAGATTTCAACGTCCTATCCACGATGACTCCCAGATCCCTTTCTCGGTCTGTAACTCCTAAAGCGGAACCTTGCATGACATAGCCATAATTCGGGTTCCTCCTTCCCAAGTGCATCACTTTGCACTTGTCAACGTTGAACTTCATCTGCCATTTGGATGCCCAATCCCCCAGTCTCACAAGGTCTTCTTGTAATCTTTCACACTCCTCCTGCGATTTGACGACCCTAGATAACTTTGTGTCATCTGCAAATTTAATTACCTCACTAGTTACTCCCATCTCAAGGTCATTTATAAATATGTTCAAAAGCAGCGGTCCCAACACAGACCCCTGAAGGACCCCACTAACTACCCTTCTCCATCGAGAATAATGACCATTCAACCCTACTCTCTGCTTCCTATCTTTTAACCAGCTCTTAATCCATAATAATACACTGCCTCCGATCCCATGACTCTCCAGTTTCCTTTGGAGTCTTTCAAGAGGCACTCTGTCAAACGCTTTCTGAAAATCTAGATATACAATATCGACCGGCTCCCCTTTATTCACATGTTTGTTCACCCCCTCGAAAAAATGCAGTAGATTTGTGAGGCAAGACTTCCCTTCACTAAATCTGTGCTGACTTTGTCTCAGTAGCCCATGCTTTTGTATGTGCTCTGTAATTTTATTCTTAATAATAGCCTCCACCATTTTTCCTGGCCCCCGAATTCAGACTCACCGGTCTATAATTTCCCGGATCTCCTCTGGAACCCTTTTTAAAAATCGGCGTTACATTGGCCACCCTCTAATCTTCCGGTACCACACCTGATTTTAGGGATAAATTGCATATTACTAACAGTAGCTTCACAAGTTCATTTTTCAGCTCTATTAATACTCTGGGATGAATACCATCTGGTCCCGGTGATTTACTACTTTTTAGTTTGCAGAACTGCCCCATTACATCCTCCAAGTTTACAGAGAAATCATTTAGTCTTTCTGACTCGTCCGCTTCAAACACCTTTTCCGGCACCGGTATCCCTCCCAAATCCTCCTCGGTGAAGACCGAACCAAAGAATTAATTTAATTTCTCCGCTACAGCTTTGTCTTCCCTGATCACCCCTTTAACACCACCATCGTCCAGCGGCCCTACCGATTCTTTAGCCAATGAAAACTCAGGGATAGCTGAGAACTGGCTTCATCTAGTTTTGAGATGGAGCATGGTAACTGGTCACATGTTTAATGACATCATAAGACTTTCTGTCTGGACACCTGCTGTGATATACATCCAGAAGGCATTTGATAGGATTAAAAGAATCTTTGTGTGAGAGTAGACACTCTTTTTAGGTGGAGTTTTGCTGTCTTTTGTTACCTCCAGTCTCTGTGATTGCTGTCCATCTTCAGAGTTTTGTTCTTTGGAGATGTGTTGATGGGCTTAGGTATCCACCCAACTAGTTTTTGTTATCAGTAGTTTCCAGGTGGAAGGTGAAAGTAAAGGCTTTGCATCTGTATGTATTTTATATTTGTATCTGATCCAGCAAAATCAATAACTCTGACAATTAAACTCATATTATGCTACAAGCACACAAGGTACGGAAGCTATGTACCTGGGAGAATTTTATGAAGTCCACTACAGGGCACCCTAGGGTGCCCGGTTGGTGTCCTGGCATGTCAGGGGGACCAGTGCACTAGAAATGCTGGCTCCTCCCATGTCCAAATGGCTTGTATTTGGACGTTTTTGACTTGGACGTCTTTGGTTTCAAAAATCGCCAAAAGTTAAAGACGTCCAAATCCAAGGACGTCCAAATCTAGGGACGTCCAAATTTAAGGACGTCCTTGGATTTGGACGTCTTTGACGGTATTTTCGAAACGAAAGATGGACGTCCATCTTTTTCGAAAATATTAATTAAACTATTAATTAAAATACGGTTTTCCCTACCTCTGGATTTGGACGTTTTACAAAGATGTCCAAATCCAAACTTAGACGTTTATTCAAAAATGCCCCAACAAGTCTCTCCTCGTACGTCTTGCAATGCAAAACACATACCATTTTCATCGCTTTTCTTTGAACCACTTCCAGTCTTTTTACATCGACAAGAGAAATAACAAGAGAGTGGATAAGAAGAGAGAGTGAGGGTTTATCAAAAAGGGATCTTGCAAGGCGTATTTATCGAAGGATATAGAACAATTTACTAATAGAGGAAATATTATATTTGAACGTAAGGAAATTGTCAATGATGACTCTGAGGATTTTAATCTCATCTTTAATTAGGATGGGTATACCAGAGATGGAGTGGGCTGAGGTAAGGCAAGAGGAATTAAGCAAGGGGAAAAACAGTTTTAGAGAGGTTTAGCTTTCTACATAAGTCCAACACTGGATTTCCAAGTAGGCAGCCACCCACTACTGGAATCCATCCCTGTCACTAAAAACAATGACCATGTACAACCCCATTTATATTTTAGGCTGGCAGGCTGATTCAATATTGTGGAAGACCTTTTCAGGACCATATCAACTTGTGATATGAAGGTTGGAGAGAGGCACCCAGAGGGTTAAATTAATCACTGCATGTGTTCCTGTAAGTCAACCTGAGAAAGTGAACTACCTTTGATCAGTATTCTCCTTCATGCACAAAACATTCTTAAACAGATGACAAGGGTTTAAAACTCACCGAGCATTTGGCAGCAAAGCAGAGGGCACAGAGATGTTTCGCTGGAGATGATTTCCATAGGTGTCTTGTGAAGGGAGAAAATATATCCTTTGCACAACTACTCTAACACAAGCCTCTTTCCAACCAGCAACACCTTGAGTTTCCACAACTTCAAGCAATGAGTCGCTCACAGTTTGAGATGACAGCTGTTGCTGACCTTGGTTGTCTTCAGTAAGTATGGACCCCGGAATACTCATATTGATATGGTCAATCTGGTTAAGACAAAGTCATTAATCTACATTACATTTCCATCTCAGAAACCCTGGCATGGAATATCAAGCTGCAGTCAAGTTAGAAAAGGAACTAGAAGCATAGTGTAATCAAGCTAGTTATTCAATGCAGGTATATCAACTCTAATCTTAGCACTTTTTAAAATTATAAATTAAAGGAGAAGTTATCAGTATCTTGATTGGCTAGATGCAATCATAAAAATCTCTTATTGAACTCGTAGTGTGGTTTACTTAAGTTCAACCGCTTGGTGCAGGTTAGACAATGGCACAGAGACAAAGTATGTCCCCGTCCCGTGGGTACTGTCTCCATCCCCACCGGTACTGTCTTCATCCCCATCCCGTCCCCGCAGGCCCTGTCTCCATCCGCACCCCTTCCCCGTGGGCTCTGTCCTCATCTGCAGAAGCCTCAACACTTATCTCTACTATAATAAAATGCACCCTCAACATTCTGAAGCTGACTCTGTGGCTTCAGTGAAGGGTTCGTAAGTTCGTAGGTCTGTAACCATCTCTCTCTGGCCAGCCCTTGTGTCAAAAAGTGATGTCGTCGAGGGCAGGTAATCTCTCTCTACCCCGCCCTCGCGTCAAAACGTGATGACATCGAGGGCGGGTAATAAGAAAAAAAAAACGAGTTAGTTGGCTCTGCACTTCCACAATGCGCCCTCTACACACAACACCAGAAAAAAAAAAAAAAACTTAAGGAACCGCCTGCAAACTTTTGGACGGCAACAGCAGAGAAAGACAAATTGAACTAACAACCAAGGCACATAGAGCCACAGGAGGCAGCGGGAAAAATGATTCTTCGTGAACACGCAGCGGCTCACTCCACAACCACCCCTCCAAACATTTAAAGCGCAAGGTACGGCCCTCACTTCACCATTTTCTTCTCTGTCTCTCTCAGGATCTCGGCCGCATGCTACGTTTTTGCAGGGCTATGTGCTGGCACTGGCAGACACCTGGCGATAGCGCTGCAGAAACCGGCACTAACACACTGCAGGCTGCTTGCAGACCGTGTATTACCAACAGAATCACTCACACCCACACACTCCCCTCCCACCCCCCCTTAATACACAAACTGTAAAATGCAAAATCAACATCTCTATCTCTCACTCAGACACACACACACAATCCCCCCCAAACACCTCCACACCATCATACACAAACTCTGCCACGTGAATCAAGATCTTTGTCTCTCACTCACACCCCCCCCCCCCCCCACACACACAATAAATACACAAGCTGTACCATGGAGAATCACCATCTCTTACTCACACACAACCAAACTCCAACCCCCCCCCCCCCCCCCCCAACAAGAACATACACACACTCTGCCATGGACAGACAGCATCTCTCTATCTCACTCACACACTCTCAGGACCACCCCCCTTCATACACAAACTCTACCAAGGAAATTCAACATATCTCTCTCTGACTCACACACAGACACAGCCCCCCCCCCCAAAAAAAAACACATACACTGATGCCGAACACCGCTACCATCCCCCCTCCCCCCCAAGAAGGCCAACGCAGATTGATCAAGCAACTCACACACTCCCAACCAAATCAATAACAAAGCCCCCCCCCTTCCGGTACGGGGCTAAGGAAAGGGAACTTCAGGGGAAGAAAGGAAATTGTCCCCCCTCCAAACACTCTCAACACAAACACCGCTACCCTCTCCAACCACCCACCCCCACATCATACACAAACTGTCCAAGGGACAATCACCATCTTTCTGTCTGACACAGACACACATTCCTTCCACCCCCCCCCCCCCCCATCATCATACACACACTGTGCCATGGAGAAACAGCATCTCTCTCTCTCACTCACACCCACACACTCCCCTCCCTCCCCACTTAATACACAAACTCTAAAATGGAAAATCAAGATCTCTCTCACTAAGACACACACACACATTCCCCCCAACCACCACCACCACATCATACAAAAAACCCAGAAACAAAAAAATCCAATATATTACACATAATAGAACGTAAATTATTCATTACCTTGACAACACATTTCTCCTAACAATCCCTTTCAAAACATTAATTGCAGCATCCCAATACCTTCCTAGCGCCCGTTTCATTGGTTTCAGAAACGGGCCTCTTTTTCCTAGTGTTTTTATATTTAAATCTTTTTATTAAAGTATAAAAAGGAATATGCTGTGCAACTATTGTGTATAAATCACATATAGATAACAATAATAACAACGAGCAACTATAATAACCCCTCCACCACCCTCTACCCTTCCAACCTCAACAATAGCTGACTTCTACTACCCCAAAGAATCCTAATCCACCCTGTTAAAATGTCCAGGGGTACAAAATACAACCCATTCTCTATGCCCTAGATGGGGAGAAATATGCCATATGAAGCACTATTTTGATTTTTTTAATCTGTGGATGAATAATAAGTTATCAACAATCTCAGGAATCAATCTAGCTCTCCTGTCTTCCACAGTCCTTCCTGCAATAGAATATGTCTTCTTAGAAGATGTGCTGGTAGCAGGAATGTACAGGAACCCCAAAGAAAATTTTGCTAGTTGTGGCCAGCATGTTCTGAATCACTCAAACATAACCGTCCAGTTGATCAACAGGCTTCAAAGTAGAAAATGACATGGGGACAAAGCTTGTCCCCATCCCCACAGGCTCTGTCCCCATCCCTACCCCATCCCCGTGGGATCTGTCCCTGTCCCCGCCCCATGTCATTCTCTAGTGCAGGTCAAGTCAAATTAAGATGGCTGTAGTAAGAGGGTAGAAAAAGCTTTGCAAACTCTTCCTGATAGCCAGTCGGATTTTCAGGATATCCACTATACATAGGCATGAGACCAATCTGTATACATGGAAGAACTATTCTATGCAATTTCATCTCATGCTTATTCATGGTAGATATCCTGATAACAAGACTGGCTGTGGGGTCAGCAGGAAAAGTGAGAGAAGCCCTGAGGTTGAAAGAGAAAGCAAAGTATGCAAGCTTTGTTTGGAAACGTGTTTAACCTCTGTCTTAAAAAAGTAACCTTGTATAGAACTGTTTTCTTAATTTCCTGCAGTAATATGGCAGTTTGCATCATAATACAATTAAGAGATGAGACCTCTCTCTCAAGAATATTCCTGGCAATAAGAGGTGTCAGCTGTGACTTAACTGTGAGAGAACTTAAGCTGATGAGCAAATGGTATCAAAACTTTTATGAAAAAAGCAATGAAAATGGAACGTAAATGCAAAACATGGCTCAGTTCTTCATCCTAAAAGGATGACAAGTAGGGCCAAGTTCTCTTCACTTGCACCAGCCATTACCATTCTTCTTGTTTCCAGCTAGCCTACAAACTACTGCAGCTACAGCCAGCTGACTTCTCTTCCCCGTATCCCCTTCCATCCCAAACTGTAGATATCAACAACACTCTGAGGCCTGAAATATTAGAAAAGTGACAGCATGCACCCATGGACAGTCCCTAGTCACTATTCCTACTCTTTCTTTCCCTGCAGCACAGTGGGAGAAAGTCTTCAAGTGATTGTGAAAGAAGGCTCGGAACCCAATCCCAACCATGATTCCTAAGCAGCTAGAGGGATAAGGTGAAAACTGGAACAACAGGATAAAAATATAACAATGAAATTGAATGGATCATAGGCAAGGTACCTAATGGTGTATAGGAAAAGCAAGCTAAAGGCAAAAAATATCTGCAGGATATCAAAAACCTTTGGAATGGGGCATGTAGAACAATTGCTAGGTAATACGTTAAGGGAGTACAAACTCAAACTGCAGATTGCTGTAAAAAGAATAGCAGAGACTATATTTAACCTTAGCAGTGAACAGCTGAGCACTTTTGACATCTCCACACACAGAAATAAACGCCAAATAAGGGGTTTTTTTTAAAGTCAATCCAGTAAAATGTTATTACCTAGTGACTTTTTTTCTAGGTATCTAGATAGACAAAGCAATCACACTAGTGAGATACAAAAACTCCTATGTGATTGGTCAAAAGTACGCTTTCCAATTTCTCCATCAGGTTTGGATTTTTTTTTATATTGTACTGCATTTTATTGTATATATTTTTATATCAGTGCACTGCACTGGGTGAGTTAAATGTTTCAGGAAGGTGGTTTATAAAACGTTTACATAAACCAATTTTTATTTTTTGTTACTTGCCTTTCCAAATCTTGGACACAACTTACACTCACATACAGTGGGTATTCCCTTACCTGCGGGAGGTGGTGGAGATGAAAACGGTAATGAAATTCAAACATGTGTGGGATAAACACAAAGGAATCTTAGCAGAGATTAGGTGGTGACGCTGGTAATTGGAAAGCGAAACCAGTGCTAAGCAGACTTCTACAGTCTATGCCCTGATCGTGACTTAATAGATATGGATGGACTGGAGAGTACATTTTAAGGGGTTTCGATGTTAGCTTCAGAACTTAGTACAAGAACAGTGCTGGGCAGACTTCTATGGTCTGTGTCTGAGAATGGCAAGGACAAATCAAACTCAGGTATAAAGTATCACACACCATATAAAATGAGTTTATCTTGTTGGGCAGACTGGATGGACCGTACAGGTCTTTTATCTGTCGTCATTTACTATGCTACTGTTATTGCTCTTAACAGAGATCCAGCAAACTGCATTTAGTCCTGTGCCAGTTCTAGGAATAAAGTTCCCCATAAAGAAGTGCTAGAATGAAATCTAGAAATGGCCTAATTTCACTCAACCTTTATCTAGGATTTGCGAATCAGTCAGAGCAGTCAGTGGGGTTTTTTTTTTAATAGTTCAAGCATCTGGTCACAGTCTTGCTTGTTATGAGGTATGAAATCACAAACAACTACAAAACAGAAGTCAGTAAAGTTCACCTGATTAACTGCAGATTCCTGATTTGAACTTTCTCTGGTATCATTTAAATTGAATATCTGGGCCAGTGATGGTATTTTTCTTACTATAAGTAACTTCTTTGGACAGTGTGTTCTGTCTTTCATTTCCGTGTTTTCTTGTGAGAAAATTTTCTGGCAAAAATAAGTATTCATGATTACAGGGATGCTTTCATCATGCAGGACTAGTTTCTGCCTGAAAGAAAATAAAAAAATAAAAAAAGATAAGTGATTTAGAACAAATTGCAAAGCAAAACAAAAAGCCCAACAAGATTTCTGGTAGCATTTAATAATATAAAAGAATAAATGGTTATTTTTTTATCTCTATGCATTTTGACTTAATATATATCCTGGTTAGTCCCTTCCTTTTCACCATTTTGAAGACATGCCACACCACAGCGATATTATGCCACTTTGCAACAATCAATAACTTCAGCATCCAACAGTCTAATGCCTGGCAATGAATGCATACCCATCTTAAAATCTGTGGGCCTGATATTCAAAAGCACTGATCTGAATAGTAGCAACTGCTAAATGGAACATATCCCTGAAAATCCTTACAGACTGCACCAGCATTATCCAGATAGTATTAGGGTAGAGTGAGGGCATTCCACTTATATTCCAACAATATTCAGCCGCGAACTGTATAGCTATAGGGATAAATTTAGGTTAGGAAAAAGACTGTCAATTCAATTCTTGTATACTGCTAATATCCCCTTTCCAGGGTTCAGTGCAGTTTACATTCTAGGTGAGACAAAAGCAGATAGTGTTAGTTAGCAATCACACTAGTGAAAAACATTAGAGACCACTGGTGTAATGCATGAGACTAAAAACATTAAAGGAAATGATAATGGATAATACTAGGAAGCAGAAGTCATGATGGATTATTATGAAGCAGTCTTTGGGAAGAGAAAGGTTTTTAGCCTCTTCCTGAAGTTGAGGTAGCTGTTTTCTGTTCTAATGAGGCAGTAAGTAGAGAGTTCCCATATTTTGACTCCAAGTACGGGGAATAGAGAGCTGAAAATCTTCTGATTTCGAATTGTCTTTTGAAATGGTGATGCTAGCATTAATTGTTGTTTCAGTCTGTTAGACTGGACCAGATATAGCGAAGCGGTCTTAGCAGTTCAGCGGTGAAGCCCTGTAAGATTTGAAAAACTAAACAAACCGCTTTGAACCTGAGTCTCTGGTACGGAAAGCCAGTGCAGTTTGTTTAGATGAGCTGAAACACTAGTATATCTATTCAATCTGTATATTAGTCTTGCAGCTGTATTCTGTAAGATTTGCAATTTTTTCTGATATTGACCCTTAATACCGGGAAATAGAATGTTACAGTAATTCAAGTGAGGTGGACTAACATTTGGTCTAGTAGTGCGAAGGCTTTTTGGTCAAAGAATGGTCTGACTAGACATAGCTGTCTCATTTTGAACAGTGCTTTCTTCCATAGCTGATTAATATAGGAAGAGAAGGTGAGTGAAGAATCAAGCAAGACCCCTAATACTCTGGTTTCAGATTTGACTGTAAAGCTTTGACCATTGGACAAAGATATTGATGATAGGACCTCAACTCCCTGATTTTGGAACCACATGACCTTGGTTTTTGGTGCATTCACTTTCAGTTTATTGGTCAGGGCCCAGAAGCTACCATTAGCTACAGACTGAGTTGGATCTTTGTTTGATGCTGTTACCGGTAAAAGAAGCAGGATGTCATTTGCTTAGAATAACAGTAGTTCATTAAGTCCCAGGTGTATTGAGGTAAGGGATGACATAAAGAGGTTGAACAGGATCGGGGAGATCCCTGTGAACCCTGCAGTTAGTAGACCAGTAGCTGGAAAGTTGGTTGTTTTGCTTGACATAATATCTTTGATTTGAAAGGAATTCACTGTTATTCTTATCTGATCCAGGCGTTTGAGTAGCAATGTGTGGTCAACTGCATCAAACGCCACCGATATATCGAACTGGAGAATTACTTGGTCACCTTTGCACAGGTGTTGTTTGACATATGTAGTTAGAACTATCAGTAATGTTTCCGTACTATGTGACAATCTGAAGCCAAATTGTAACCAATGTAAAATAGAAAAATTTCCAGATAAAAAGAGAGTTGTTTACTAATGTAGGTTTCTAATGCTTTAGTAAAAAGAAGGTATGCTTGCCACGTGACGGTAGTTTACAGGCAATGTTACGTGTAGCCCAGATCCCTTCAGTAGTGAAGTGAGAACAATTTTGCCCATATCAGGAGGAAGAGAGCCTGTTTTTAACAGCTCACTGAGATCATCAAGTAACCAGTTTACTGCATCCATAGGGATGGATGAGTAGATGTTGTTGTTGATTTTACCTCTGGTGGAGATGAGTTTGGATGACTTGTGTCTGGTTAAGCTTGACATAGATATCAATGGTGAAATCCAGTTGGAAATGGTCAGACCATGGTACTGGCTTCCATTTGAATGAACTAATCAAGCTATTAGGATAGGACGCCATGAAGTCTAACATATGTCCTTTTTCATGAGCTGCACCCTCGGAGAATGCAGTTAGATCACAATCCTTTAGGAATGATTTGAAGTTGTGGACATTGGTGTCTGCATCATTTTCCAATTCTAGGTTTAATTTTCCTAGGAACATAATCTTTGAGAACTGTGACATGGTAGAGAAAGTAATCTCTACAAGTAGTGGTTCTGCTTTGGCCCAAGCTTCTGGAGGACGGTAAATGAGGAGTAGGGCAATTTGACTTGCCTCTTTTGAATCATCGCAGAATTTGCTTAGCATGTATTCCAGTTCAGGAAAAAACCCTGAACTAACTAAAGACACATGGAAACAAATTCTTAAAGATAAGAGCAAGTCCGCCTCCTTTTTTACCCTGTCTTGGAAAATGAAGAATACCATAGTCGGGTGATAGATGTGGGGCAGTATTGAACTATCAACTTCTGTGTCCTATGTTTCTGAGATAAACAGAAATCCCAGACCTGAAGATTCTAGAAGATCCCTGAGTAAGGGAGTCTTGTTTTCCATAGATCTAACATTGATATAGATGGCTGGGACAGGAGTGTTCCAAAGGGGAGAGTTGTATGGTTAATTGCAAAAGGTAGTGAAGTTTTCTAGGCCATTGAATGTTAGCCATTTTGTTCTGGTCCATAACCATAGTAGTATTCTGATGGTATATATTGGCATTGTCTAGCAGGTAGCTGACATTACAATTAGGGTGTTTCTTAGTACAGGGTTTTCTGGACTGATTATACATTACATGGATAGGATCAGGCACTAAGTTATCTGGTAGGTTGCCGCCTGACATGCTCAAGAGGGCTAAGCAAATCCATGTGAGCCACTTTATGGTGATAGCTTTTTGAGCTAGTTTAAGTCAGTCAGGTTTAGTGCTCTTTATCAGTTTTAAATGTGCGCTATTAAAGATTTCAGAACCGAGTTCTGCTTGAAGGTAATCAATAGAAATAAAAGAAAACATAGAAAAGAAAATAAGATGATATCTTTTTTATTGGACTAACTTAATACATTTATTGATTAGCTTTCAAAGGTAACCCTTCTTCGTCAGATCAGAAAAAAAGGTATCATCTTATTTTCTTTTCTATGTCTTATTTTCTTTTATTTCTATATATGATTACCTTTAAAAGTGGACTAACACGGCTACCACATCTCTCTACTCCTTGAAGGTAGAAATTACCGATGGTGAGGAGAGGTCATGGTGTCTCAGGAACTCATACGGTGGGGAGGTGTGGATGTGCCGGTGTAGCAGACTTCAAAATGACGCTATGACTCACTGTAATTAGGTAGGGTTCCTCATTTAAGCTGCCATTCTTCCAAAGTCAGTTGTATAGCCATCCCAAATTTATCTCTATAGCTATATGGACAGCAGCCAAATATCACCATTTATTCATACAGCAAAGGCGCATGTTATATGATGGCCGTTGCAGAAACAGAAATTAAATAAAATAAAAGAAACAAACTGACATGATATTTCAAAGAGGTAACTGAAAAAATAATGATAGAAAGATTAACATTCAACAAGTATAAAAGATATCAACGACAAGAGTACAACAAAGAATATTAGATAAAGCAGAACAAAGCAGGGAAGATAATCAGGTTGGCAAAGGCTAAGAGCTGAAGAGTGGATAACCAAGATGGTAAAGCATACTAACAATATTTTTCATGCATATCAATGAAAGAAGGAAAGGCAGGGGTGGGGAGTAAGATGGAAAAACTATATGGAGAGAGACAAAGAAAAAGCAAAAATGTTGAACAATTAATTCTGTTTGCTATTTATAGAACAGGAGACTGGAAAAAAAACTACAGACTGTTGACAGACATACACATGGTAGTGGGATAGATACTGCTTCATTTACAGAGGAAACACCAAAAGGCACACGAGACTTAAGGACCTAATTATATATACCCTAAATGAAAAGAGACACAGTAGAGATATGACAGACACACACTAATTGCACTAAGGTGAACCCTTACGGAGTTGGTCTTGAGACCAGACTCTGATAAGTGTAGAAGGTTTCTTTGATGGACCCTTGTCTTTCTTGCATTTTTGAACTTGGGAAACTCCTTTGCAGAAACTGAAAGAGAATCCCTGTTCCGGCCTGCGTCCTTTGCTCACCCTGCATCATCTGCATCTCTGTTCCAGCCTGCGTCCTCTGCTCAGCTTGCATCATCTGCATCCCTGTTCCAGCCTGTGTCCTTTGCTCAGCCTGCATCATCTGCTCCAGTCTGCGTCCTCTGCTCAGCCTGCATCATTTGCTCCAGCCTGTGTCCTTTGGTCCAGCCTGCATCCCTGTTCCAGCCTGCATCATCTGCCCCAGCCTGCATCCTCTGTTCTAGCCTGCATCATCTGTTCCAACCTGCATCATCTGTTCCTCTGCATCCTCTGCCCCAGCCTGCATCATTTCTCATGTTTGGATGTCGAGAGGTGGGTCTCCTGTAGAAAGGGCATATCTGCTCAGTGTCGCTGGAGGGCCTGAAGAATTTTTTTTTACATTTAATGGGTGAAGAGATGCCTCCTACATTCCAGAATATTAAGCAAACCATATCATCCTAGCAAGTTCCCAATAATTCCACTCCTACCCCAAGAAAACTCATAGAGGGGGGGGGGGTTGTACCAGCCACTTCCCTCCTAACACTGCCTTCTTTCCCAATGTGAGCAAGTGCAAAGTGATGCATGTGGAAAAGAGGAACCTGAATTATAGCTACGTCATGCAAGGTTCCACATTAGGAGTCACAGACCAAGAAAGGGATCTAGTTGGTATCATTGATGATACGTTGAAACCTTCTGCTCAGTGTGCTGCTGCAGCTAAGAAAGCAAATAGAATGTTAGGTATTACTAGGAAAGGAATGGAAAACAAAAATGAGGATGTTATATTGCCTTTGTATCGCTCCATGGTGTAACTGCACCTCGAATATTGTGTTCGATTCTGGTCGCCGTATCTCAAAAAAGATAGTGGAATTAGAAAAGGTGCAGAGAAGGGCGACGAAAATGATAAAGGGGATGGGACGACTTCCCTATGAGGAAAGACTAAAGCGGCTAGGGCTCTTCAGCTTGGAGAAAAGGCAGCTGAGGGGAGATGATAGAGGTCTATAAAATAATGAGTGGAGTGGAACAGGTAGATCTGACGCATCTGTTTACGCTTTCCAAAAATACTGGGACTAGGGGGCATGCGATGAAGCTACAATGTAGTAGCACTGTAGGTGAGCAAACTTTTTAGTGTGCGCTAAAAATTAGCGCGCGCTAATGCTAGCGACACCCATAGGAACATAATGGGTGTCTCTATCATTAGTGCACGCTAAAAAGTTAGTGTGCCTACAGAACAGTTTAGTAAACAAGGCCCAAACATTTTAAAACAGGCTGTATCCTGTTCTAAAATGCATGAAAGATGGACGCCCATTTGTGACATACTGACTTGGATGTCCATATTCTGAGTTGGATGTTCTTTCTAAAATGCTGCTCCGTGCGTACTAACACAGTAATCATAATACTTTCCAATGGGTAAGAATTTCTAAAATTAGGTATCATAATATGAAATTGGAAAGAGGGCAGGCTACCAAATAAAGCAGAAGAGCCTCTAAATGAAGGTGGTAGAAGCATAACAAGTATTTAGGAAAGCACAAGGGTCCCTAACTGCAAGTAAGCAGCGGTAAGTGGGAGTTTAAGTAGAATCTATGGTACTGGAATAGAAAGAATTGTAAAACAGATGAGCCTGACAGTCTGACATCAATTTCTATTTCCATGAAATACCAAAAACATTTTTCTAATTATTTGGGAGGAACAGTTAAGACTTAGATGTCTGCTATTTCTCAAATTTGTTTTATTCCTAAGAAAAGATAATTACTCTTTCTTTATAAAGCATAGCTGCTGTTAGCTTCTTTTTGCCCAAAGGTAGTTTCTCTTGAGGACACTGATTAATATCAGTTATAGGTTTACTATTCCTCAGAAAGCCATTTGTCGCTGATTGATTACTGAAAATTTTCTTTGCTTATCTTTACATGTATTGGTCATGTGTGTATTACCCAGAACATGAAGTCACCATTTTGTAATGGAACTTCTTTGATCTAAGGGACTGTAAAATATTCATTAGGTGATGGTGGAGGTGTAGCCTCACATCTATCTCACCTACATATTGCTAGCATTTCTTGTGGGACCCAACAGCAGCCAAGAGGCTTTCTGGGGTTTTTTTTTTTTTTTTTTGCTTAAAGGGGAATGGCTTCATCCAACTTGCCCATGCTGCTGTTATTCCTTTCTGCTGATCTTCTCCAAGAACTGTGCAATTTCTGTGAGCTAAACGACTTTGCAATAGCTGTCAGATGCTAGTAGAATCATAGCCCAGCACCCACTATTGTTGCCAGCACTGTTCTGGTGCTATTTCCTGTGGGATCCAACACTGGTGACAGGTCATCCTGAACAGGCAAATCAAAGGAGCATTTCCCTTCAGGAGCCCTTATTGTATTATTGTTTATTGATCTTACTGGTGCCAGTTGTTTAAATTCAGGACTGCTATGTGTTGGGATAAAGAGAATAGTCATTTAATTGTATACCTATTTTGTTTGTTTGTTTGTTTTTTATTTAGCTCATCCCTTTTAGCGTTGCTCAAGGTAAGTTATATTCAGGTACAGAATGTATTTCCCTGAGGTACAGTCGTGAGAGTACCTAACCCTTACCGTTCAGTGAATCCAGACTGCCCCAATTTGACTGCCCCTATCGGACCGACCGTTCACTTGTCTATTAGATTGTAGGCTCTTTGAGCAGGGACTGTCTCTCTTTGTTAAATTGTACAGCGCTGCGTAACCCTAGTAGCGCTCTAGAAATGTTAAGTAGTAGTAGTAGTAGTAGATTTTGCCTTTTATCCCTATTCAATAGTCCCTTTATTTCTGAAGAAATTGTAGATATGTTGATTTGGGAGAGCAGAGGTGGATGGCAACTCCTGTAAAGTAGTGAAAGATCTGATAAATTAATTCCCAACCTTAAAGAATGTTTCCCCTTCTGACTGTTTAAGATCTGCTAGGAACAAGTAGGCCATCCTAGACGATTTCATGGTTGATGATAACTATCTAGACTATATCAGCAAGATTTCATAATCCTTAGCTAGCTCTGTCCAGTGGATCACATCTATACACATTCCTCTAGAATTGGGAAAAAGGATGGGACATTTTCTTTACTTATAAATTCCTGTCTTGGTTCTATCTACAGGTTCAAGTAACATCCCCCTGTCATCTATGAGTCTTGCTAGCTTGTAGATCTGCAGGCACGCAGTTGAGGTAGTTTTCTTTTGTTATCATATATGGCCCTTGATTTTTCAGATTTATAGATTTTAGGAGACTTTAATCTGCATGTCAACTACAAGCATAAAGGAGCTGCTGGCACTGTTATGGACGCAATGAGTCTTAATGGAATTTATGCAAGTAGTGCCTTTACTCTTTCAATCAGCAAGTCATATACTAGATGTGGAGGGACATTTTCAATATGTCTAAATCCGATTGTGGACATTTTTCCGAAAATGTCCACAAATCCAGTAGCAAATATGGCCTTTATCATACCAGAAAAACATCCATTTTGCTTTGAAAATGGCCATTTGATGTTTTTGTGCTCAGTGCATCTATCTTTTAGGACCATTTTCAAAAAAAAAAAAAAAAAGTCCAAGGGAAAAATGCACAAAAACAAGCCACTGGGATGTATGAGATGGAGGACAGCACTTTTAGTAGACAAGTTACACAGACATCCCAGCAGAGCAGTAGGGCACTCTAGGGAAGGAAGCAACCAGAAGGAAAGCAGCGACGCTGGATCTGGTGCTCACAAATGGGGAAAATGTGGGAGCTCACCTGGGCAGTAGTGATCATCAAACAGTTTGGTTTGATATAACACTTAAAGTGGAAGGCAGCCACTCAAAACTCAAAATCATGGATTTCAAAAAAGCTGACTTTAGTAAAATGGGAGTGTACCTGAACAAAGGGCTGATGGGCTGGGAGGACATACGAGAAGTGGAAAGGCAGTGGTCCAAGCTGAAAGGAGCTATAAGTACAGCTATTGACCTTTATTGTGAGGAGAGTAAATAAAAGCAAGAAAGCAAAGGAAACCGATATGGTTCTCCAACCAAATGGCTGAAAAAATAAAGGCAAAAGAGAAAAACTTGAGAAGAGGAACACAGAGAGGAATACCAGATGAAACTGAAAGAAACCAAGAGAGATATACATATGGCAAAAGTGCAAGCAGAAGAACAAATGGCTAAAAATGTAAGGAGCAGAGACAATTTTTTCAGGTATATTAGTGAAAGGAGGAAGACTAAAAATGGAATCATGAGACTGAAAGATGCTGTGAACCGCTATGTGGAGAATGATGAGGAAAAAGCAAACATGCTAAACAAATACTTCTGTTCTGTGTTTATGGAAGAAAATTCTGGAGAAGGACCATGAATGGCTAGCAATAATACATATGAGAATGGAGTGGATACAGCACTGTTCATGGAAGAAGGTGTTTATAAAACAACTTAAAAATTTAAGGTGAACAAAGCCATGGGACAGGACGGGATCCTTCTCAGGATACTGAGGAAGCTCAGAGAGGTTCTGGCGGGTCCTCAAAGATTTGTTTAATAAATCCTTAATGGGAGAGTTTCTGTGGGATTGGAGAAGAGAGGATGTGGTCCCTCTTTACAAAAGTGGTGACAGAGAAGACGCTGGAAACTACAGGTCAGTAAGCCTCACTTTGGTTACTAGAAAAGTAATGGAAGCAATGCTGAAGGAAAGGATAATGAATTTCCTGGAATCCAATAGGTTACAAGATCAGAAACAACATGGTTTTACCAAAGGTAAATCTGATTGAATTCTTTGACTGGCTGACCAGAGAACTGGATCGAGGATGTGAGCTAGATGTAATCTACTTTGACTTCAGCAAAGCCTGTGACATAGTTCCTCATAGGAGGCTCTTGAATAAACTCGACAGAATAAACTGAAGTTAGGACCCAAAGTGGTGAACTGGATTAGGAACTGGTTGACAGACAATTGCCAGAGGGTGGTGGTTAATAGAATTCACTCGGTGGAAGGAAAGGTGAGTAGGGGAGTGCATCAAAGATCGGTGCTGGGGCCGATTCTGTTTGACATATTTGTGAGCAACATTGCCAAAGGGTTAGAAGGTAAGGTTTACCTTTTTGCGGATGATACCAAGATTTGTAAAAGAGTGGACACCCCGTACAGAGAGGAAACATGAAAAGGATCTGCAAAAGTTAGAAGGGTATCTGGTAAGTTCCCATCTGGACAGATTCCACCAGACAGTTCCCACCCACCAATTCCCCCCCCCCCCCCCCCACATGGTTCCCACCCACCGGTGACCTCTCGTTTTTTTGTTTGGTTTTTTACCGTTGAATTTTTCCCCAACGTTAAATTTTTCCTTCAATGAAGTTCCAGTGTTGTGGACACTCTGATGCTATGGCAGTGCATGTTGATGGTGAGTCCCATGCGTCTTCACGGTGTGTGCTGGATTAGTGTCTGTCTGTCTCTCTCTCCCTCCCCGCCATGAGCAAGCTGAGCAAAGCGAGAAAGCAGCAGCTTCAGTAGCTCCAGCAGGTCTTCTGGTGCTGGTGGGTGGTTTACTTTCCCTTGTGTCTCGCTCTCTTCCTCACTCTTGCACGCCTCTCCTCGCTATCTCCCCACAACCACAAGCAAGCTGAGAAAAAAGAGCAAGCAGTAGGAGCTCCCGCAGCTGTTCCCTTTCCTGGCTTGGTAACTGCTCTGTGACTCCCCTCCCGCACAAGTAAATTTATTCAGTTTTGAGAGGCTGGTTATTATAGGGACACTTTGCATGTGTTGTGGGCAAAATTCAGTTTCTATCTATCTACTTACTTATTTAGGAGCATTTAAAATCTTTTTTTTTTTTTAGTTTATTTGTAGGCAGGGTGCAGTTAGGGGGGGGCAAATAAACTGCATGTCTCGAAAGGGAAGGGGATGTGTAAAAGGGGGTTGGGAAGATTAATTATCCTAGTGTGTTTTATGTCTTTGTTTTTTCTTAGTTATGGGTGATTGTCCTCCCTGGTGTGGTGGGAATTGGCTCAGTGGGAATTGTCTTAGGTGGGAATTGTCCAGGTGAGACTTGGTGGATGGGAACTGTCCGGTGGGAACTGTCCAGTTGGGAACTGACCTAGACCCGTTAAAAGAATGGTCTAATGTTTGGTAATTAAAATTCAATGCAAAGAAGTGCAGAGTGATGTACTTAGAGAGAATCCAAGGGAGCCGAATATTACATTACATTAAGGTGTTATAACCCACTACAACCAACAAGTTCTAAGCGGATAACATGAAGAAAAAGAGCATAATCCAGATAATCACACAAAATAGCCCCAGTCTAAATTAAGGATAAACATTTACGAATTAGAAACATATTTTCTAAAAGAAAAGTTTTCAATAATTTCTTTAACTTAGAATAATGTTCTATGTGCCTCAAAAAAGGAGGAAGAGAGTTCAGAGTAGAAGCTGCCTGATATGTTAACGAAGATTGCCTTTCATTTGCAAACAGAATTAAAATCTAACAGAAATACGTTTCTAGTAATTCTGCCATGATTCCTATTAAGAAATACAAAATGATTAATCAAATAACCTGGAGAATCCTCATGGAAAGCCTTAAAAGTCAGCACCAAGATTTTATGTGTTGCATTTGTATCCCACATTAAATTGCAGCCTGGTCTCCACTGGCAGCCGGTGCAACTATAACATGTCATGAGTGACAGCATCATATTTGTTTGCTGAAAAAAAATGACCCTAACTGCAGCATTCTGTACTCTTTGCATTTCATAATTAAAGATTTTGAACAACCAATATAAATGGAGTTGCAATAATCCAATCAAAATAATATTAAGGAGAGCACTGCTAAATGAAAAACAGATTAACTCAAAATATTTCCGAATAACCCAAAGCTTTTTGAGTAGATAGAAGGATTTACTAACCACTTTATTTACCTGAGTAGTTAGAGAAAGCCGACTATCTAATTCTACTCCTAAAATTTTAGAAACTGTGTCAAGAGTTAAATCAGAGTTACCTATCTTAAAAGTAAGACTGTTAGGCAGTGAAAGGCTGATATGCACAGACAGGGAGAGGGACCTTGGAGTGACAGCATCTGAGGATCGGAGGGCGACAAAACAGTATGATTAGGTCAGTGTAATCTTGGCATGACAGGCATTCCTTAGCAGCCGACTTGCTAGTTTGTCCAATATCTTCGGCTGATACTGCAGCGGCTACCATTATTTTTTCTGCTACCACTTTCTGCACGCGTTCAATTTTTCGTTTCACATTAAGTACATAAGTACATAAGTAGTGCCATACTGGGAAAGACCAAAGGTCCATCTAGCCCAGCATCCTGTCACCGACAGTGGCCAATCCAGGTCAAGGGCACCTGGCACGCTCCCCAAACGTAAAAACATTCCAGACAAGTTATACCTAAAAATGAGGAATTTTTCCAGTCCATTTAATAGCGGTCTATGGACTTGTCCTTTAGGAATCTATCTAACCCCTTTTTAAACTCCGTCAAGCTAACCGCCCGTACCACGTTCTCCGGCAATGAATTCCAGAGTCTAATTACACGTTGGGTGAAGAAAAATTTTCTCCGATTCGTTTTAAATTTACCACACTGTAGCTTCAACTCATGCCCTCTAGTCCTAGTATTTTTGGATAGCGTGAACAGTCGCTTCACATCCACCCGATCCATTCCACTCATTATTTTATACACTTCTATCATATCTCCCCTCAGCCGTCTCTTCTCCAAGCTGAAAAGCCCTAGCCTTCTCAGCCTCTCTTCATAGGAAAGTCGTCCCATCCCCACTATCATTTTCGTCGCCCTTCGCTGTACCTTTTCCAATTCTACTATATCTTTTTTGAGATACGGAGACCAGTACTGAACACAATACTCCAGGTGCGGTCGCACCATGGAGCGATACAACGGCATTATAACATCCGCACACCTGGACTCCATACCCTTCCTAATAACACCCAACATTCTATTCGCTTTCCTAGCCGCAGCAGCACACTGAGCAGAAGGTTTCAGCGTATCATCGACGACGACACCCAGATCCCTTTCTTGATCCGTAACTCCTAACGCGGAACCTTGCAAGACGTAGCTATAATTCGGGTTCCTCTTACCCACATGCATCACTTTGCACTTGTCAACATTGAACTTCATCTGCCACTTGCACGCCCATTCTCCCAGTCTCGCAAGGTCCTCCTGTAATCGTTCACATTCCTCCTGCGACTTGACGACCCTGAATAATTTTGTGTCATCGGCGAATTTAATTACCTCACTAGTTATTCCCATCTCTAGGTCATTTATAAATACATTAAAAAGCAACGGACCCAGCACAGACCCCTGCGGGACCCCACTAACTACCCTCCTCCACTGAGAATACTGGCCACGCAATCCTACTCTCTGCTTCCTATCTTTCAACCAGTTCTTAATCCATAATAATACCCTACCTCCGATTCCATGACTCTGCAATTTCTTCAGGAGTCTTTCGTGCGGCACTTTGTCAAACGCCTTCTGAAAATCCAGATATACAATATCAACCGGCTCCCCATTGTCCACATGTTTGCTTACCCCCTCAAAAAAATGCATTAGATTGGTGAGGCAAGACTTCCCTTCACTAAATCCGTGCTGACTTTGTCTCATCAGTCCATGTTTTTGTATATGCTCTGCAATTTTATTCTTAATAATAGCCTCCACCATCTTGCCCGGCACCGACGTCAGACTCACCGGTCTATAATTTCCCGGATCTCCTCTGGAACCTTTCTTAAAAATCGGAGTAACATTGGCTACCCTCCAGTCTTCCGGTATTACACTCGATTTTAGGGACAGATTGCATATTTCTAACAGTAGCTCCGCAAGTTCATTTTTTAGTTCTATTAATACTCTGGGATGAATACCATCAGGTCCCGGTGATTTACTACTCTTCAGCTTGCTGAACTGACCCATTACATCCTCCAAGGTTACAGAGAATTTGTTTAGTTTCTCTGACTCCCCCGCTTCAAATATTCTTTCCGGCACCGGTGTCCCCCCCAAATCCTCCTCGGTGAAGACCGAAGCAAAGAATTCATTTAATTTCTCCGCTACGGCTTTGTCCTCCTTGATCGCCCCTTTAACACCATTTTCGTCCAGCGGCCCAACCGACTCTTTGGCCGGTTTCCTGCTTTTAATGTATCTAAAAAAGTTTTTACTATGTATTTTTGCTTCCAACGCTAATTTCTTCTCAAAGTCCTTTTTTGCCCTCCTTATCTCCGCTTTGCATTTGGCTTGGCATTCCTTATGATCTATCCTGTTACTTTCAGTTGGTTCTCTTCTCCACTTTCTGAAGGATTGTTTTTTGGCTCTAATGATTTCCTTTATCTTACTGTTTAGCCACGCCGGCTGACGTTTAGTCTTTTTTCCCTTTTTTCTAATACGTGGAATATATTTGTCCTGAACCTCCAGGATGGTGTTTTTAAACAGCATCCACGCCTGATGCAAGTTTTTTACTCTGCGAGCTGCTCCTTTCAGTCTTTTTTTCACCATTTTTCTCATTTTGTCGTAATCACCTTTTCTATAGTTAAACGCTAGCGTACTTGATTTCCTAGTTTCACTTCCTTCAATGCCAATATCAAAACCGATCATATTATGATCACTGTTATCAAGCGGCCCTCGTATCGTTACCCCCTGCACTAGATCATGAGCACCACTAAGGACTAAGTCTAGTATTTTTCCTTCTCTTGTCGGCTCCTGAACTAGCTGTTCCATGAAGCTGTCCTTGATTTCATCAAGAAATCTTATGTCCCTTGCGTGTACAGATGTTACATTAACCCAGTCTATATGCGGGTAATTGAAATCCCCCATTATTATTGTGTTGCCCAGTTTGTTTGCGTCCCTGATTTCCTTTAACATTTCCGCATCCGTCTGTTCGTCCTGGCCAGGCGGACGGTAGTACACTCCTATCACTATCCTTTTCCCCTTTGCACATGGAATTTCAATCCACAGTGATTCCAAGGAGTGTTTTGCTTCCTGCAGAATTTTCAATCTATTTGATTCAAGGCTCTCGTTAATATACAATGCTACCCCTCCACCAATCCGATTCACCCTATCACTACGATATAATTTGTACCCCGGTATGACAGTGTCCCACTGGTTATCCTCCTTCCACCAGGTCTCAGAGATGCCTATTATATCTAATTTTTCATTTAGTGCAATATATTCTAACTCCCCCATCTTATTTCTTAGGCTCCTGGCATTCGCATATAGACATTTCAAACTATGTTTGTTGTTCCTAAGTACATCATGCTTAGTACTTGACAGTATTAATTGGCAATCTTTTGTCTGATTTTTATTGTTATTTAAAGATACCCGATCTACTACAATCTCTTTTGCAACCTCACTATCAGGATACTCTATCTTCCCTGTTATGGTGATATCTTTGAAAGATACCTTATCCCGAACCATGCTCTTTTGAGCGACTGTCGGCCTTCCCCCCATTTCTAGTTTAAAAGCTGCTCTATCTCCTTCCAGTTTTATCCCTACTGGCCAACCTCCGAATTTTTAATGGAGAAGTCCCCAAATCAGTCAAACTTTGATCAAGAGTGTCTGAAATGTCCATATCGTAATTTTCTGATGACGATGACTCTGCCTTGCTTTCGACCATAGAAACATATTTGGCTTTACACTTGGAACACATTTTTTGGCCTGGCTACACATTTGTTTTCAAATTTTTTCAAATCATCGGACATGGCTAGATCGACTTTCAACAGTCCATGTTTAACTATGTGATTTTGTTTCTCGAATGAGTTGCAGCATGACTTTTGCTTCATTTCGTACTTTTCCAAATACATCGCTTTGTGATGCAGGCAGATTTGGTCGTCGTCTGTGAACTCAACCTCCGATCGACGAGTAATGAGCATTTTTTCATTGGCGGACAAGCTGTGCACATAATGCAGCCCAATTTCTTTAGAATAAAATGAACCATGGTGGCAAGTTGACAACAATTTTTTTCCAACAACGCAAATGGGCAAAGTGGGATTGTCAGTTGACTCTTTGACATTCATTTTTTTGCATATTAAGCAAAATTGCAATAATTAATAATATGTAGTGTATTAAATTAATGTGAATCTGAAAAAGAGAAGTTATAAAGATTCTTATTTTATGACAGAAACATACAACTACACCTGCACAGTACAGAATCCTATAGCCGAAACATGCTAATGCATGGCATCAATAAAGTCTTCCAAACAGCTATGCTGCCCATCAGTTCTACACAGTTCAGAGCACGCATATCATGCAGAAGGTACTTCCAAGTTGCGTAGAAATGTTACAGACGCTCTCCTACATGCACTTCTTTTAACCAATGTTGACATGGCTATTACTGCCACTAAAACTTTTATTAACAGAAACACCTCAGCAAGCTCAACGTATTTTTGCCCCAAAGCCAGGAAAGGAAGTTCAGCTTATGCTTTATTTATAACTTTCATCAATGTTTCACAAGCAATACACTCGAACAAGAAACTTGGATAGGAAAAACACAAATACAGGAAACAATTAAATTAGAAATCCTCCTTAGACCGCAAAATGTGGGGGAGTTACAAAAGCAAGGATAAGGAGCTCCACAATTCAAGGAAAAAAAACTTCAAATAACATAGGCTATAATGTTAACAAAGTATTTCTACAACTACCCTAAATAGAAAGCATCTCAAAGTCTAAGCATCAGAGAACAGCAATAAATCATATTAATATTGATGTCATTTAGTTATCAACTTTAAATCAATAAAGCCTCTCAATTGGTCAGGAAAGTAAAACACATTTTGTCCCTAAATATTTAACCAAATATTTCCAAGGGTATGCAAACAAAAAAGTTGCTTCCAGGGACAAAACTTCCTGCTTCATAGACAGAAACATTTTTCTACGAAGTTGTCTGCCTAGTAACATCTGGATAAATTCAGATTTGCTTTCCATAAAATAGAACTTGTGAATTACGAAAAAAGAGTCTTAATATAGCGTTTAAATCTTGCTCAAACACGAATGAAATTAATAATGTAGCTCTTTCTGTGTCATCAGGTTACTATGGAACTTTGTAAGTCTAAGTGCTTTGAAAATGAGTCCCTAGTCTCTGGTGTGAATTTTAAAATATCTACCAGGTATCTTCTAAAGAAATTCATTTGAGACATCCCCAGGGGCTTAGGAAAATTCAATAAACGTAAATTAAATCTCTGATTAAAGTTTTCCAATTGCTCTATCTTCTAATGTATTACCAATTTATCCTTAATTAATGTTGCTGTAACTTCTTGAACCAATTTCAATTCTTTCTTAAAATCCTGCATTTGAGCCGCAAACTCTTATTTAGTCCCATTCATACTTTAAGTTAAAGAATCAACAGTACTCACAAGCATGGCAAGTCCATGAGTAGCCTCACTAACTGTTCCATCCAATTTCTGAAGCATAGACCAGATGCCTTCAAATGTAACCAACTTGGGCTTAACACTCACGCCACAGAGCATGAGGGTGAACTGCCAGTGTTCTTCCCCTCAACTATAGCTCCAGCATCTTTGCCCCCTACGAGGGCCTCCCGACTCACACCTTCCACTGCTAGGAGTCCTTCTGGAGTCGCCGGGGCTGAAGGTCGTGGTGGTAGGTTGCACATCGGGGAAGACAGAGTAACATCAAGCCCCTGCAACCTCCTGTCTCCGGAACCAACACAGGGCACTCCCTTCCTGGTACTTGCTTTTGGGTCCTGGCAGCATATCTCTGAATCGTCTGCTGAACAGGGGACAAGGTCCCTGGCAACTAGGGGAATAGTTTTGATAAGCTCTTGTGTTTGGGGATGAGGCATAATGTCGTCAAGGAAAAAAGGTAGAAAACAGCAGACTCTTCCTCTGAGGTGCAATGCTCTCAGCTCACACTGACATCTTAGCCACTCCCCCCATATAAGTGACTTTTACCTATTCTAAGTAACTTCCTTCTCTTTGACTGCACTCCAAATCTCTAATCTCTGCACTTATCCTGCCCTACTTGTTAGGGGCAGGGTTAAATTCTTTGTAATAGCTTGGCAAAAGATCTTGATGAAAATATGGATGGATGAATACATTTCCAATTCGTCAGCTAACTACTGGAAGGACCTCTACAACAGATCCAATCTCCTTCTGACAACCCAGTCTTTCATAGGAGAAAGTCCATCTTCTACTCCAGGTCAATGGCATTGAACACATTGCTCCAAAGGAAGAGAATCACAGTTTCTACTCAAGATGCTTTCTCATTTCAAAGAAGACATGAACCATATACCTTATGCTATAACTAAGACACCTCCAATCATTTCCTCCTCAAGAAAAAGTTGAAATGACAACTGTTCCCTCCCTTTTCTCAACAAACCATCTGTACCTGACCCTCAGGGGGGAGTAAATACCTCCTCTTATCTTCCGAAGACACCTACTGTGAAGTGAAAATACCTGTAAGAGGATGTTGATCTTGTTCTGGGTTGTAATCTGTCCTATTCCTATACTTACTGTACCTTAATGTAACTCACCTTGAACTATCAAGAAAAGGTATGATCTCAATCCCCAATAATGATCATCCTAGTCATCTTCCTAAACAGATTAGCACCCTTCTGTATATCAGTTCAATCCTGAGATAAACAAAGCCTACGCCCAACACATAATTTAGAATCAAACCCCAAAATATTAAAAAAAACAAGATTTTTGGCTTTTTCTGAAACTTTAAGATATTTCCTTTAAACAACCATCTCACCCAGCTACCTAAACAGATTAGCACCCTTCTGTATATTAGTTCAATCCTGAGATAAATAAAGCCTACGCCCAACACATAACTTAATTTAGAATCAAACCCCAAAATATTGATAAAACCAAGATTTTGGCTTTTTCTGAAACTTTCAGATATTTCCTTTAAACAACCATCTCACCCAGCTACCTAAACAGATTGCATCCTTGTATCATAAACACAGTCAGTCTATATTTCACAAGCCAGTGCATATCCTAGAATTTGAAAGATATGCCATGAAGTTGTTAGATTTCAAAAGAGGAGATACCCTAAATCAGTGATTAGGAAAGCATATTATAGAGCTAAATGTGCTCAGTGAGAAGCTGTTCAGTATAAGAGCATAACAGTAGAGGTAATTTAGTGGCAATGTTTCCTTATATGTCCCATATCACTTCAGTGGCAGCTTTATCGGTCAAACATTGGGATGTTTTATAATTGCATCAATGTTTTCAGGATCATTCATTAATTGCTTATCAGCGGGGTCACTTGTTGGGAGAGGTTCTATCATAAGCACATATAGATTACAATCTGCAATCTGACATTAGAGGGCATTCAAAATGTGGTAATTGCCAGTGGTGTGATACTAATACTAAGGGACCTATATGGTGTTTAACATTTGAGCAACGGAGTGGCACTGATGTTTGGAATATGGCAGCATCCATAGCTCAGGAAGTAGAGACCACAGATGCATTTTTGCTACAAAGCTATTTAAAAGTGTATCATATCTACCCTCTCCTGCCGCCCTCTGGACCGACTCCATCCTGCTTACATGTTTTTGAAAGTGAGGCCTCCAGAATTGTATACAGTACTGTAAATGGGGTTTCATCCTTATCTATCTAAAGTCCTACAACTCTATCTTATCCATTTACATGTTGCACCTCTGCTTGTCCTCTTTGCTGTCTATTAAGGTATTTTAATATGTATTAGGATAACATTGTAATAATGTGTTCTACTGTCTGACTATTATAATTGATTATGGTCTGTCTGGGTTGTACTTACTGTATACCACCTTGGGTGAATTTCTTTGAAAAGTAGATAAATATTAATAAAAATCTATAAATAAAATGTGCTTCCTCCAATCCCATATTACTAGCCACAGTGCAGACAGTTCACTGAGTTAGATGGATCTTTTGAATCAATCCATTCTGGCTATTCTAAAGTATTGGTGATAGGAGAATGAAACAAGAGAACACATTCCTAACTTTTTGAATTTATTACTAGGTAAATTATTGACCTGAAACACAAACATTCTATAGAGGGAACAACAGTGGCGTTCCTAGGGGGGCTGACACACGGGGCGGATCGCCGATGCACTCCGCCCCCCGGGTGCAGGTCCCTCCCCGACGAAAGGATATCTCCTGCGAAAGAACCCCCCCCCCCCCGGGTGCACGCCGCTGGGGGGGGGGGGGGGGGGTGTAACATAGTAACATAGTAGATGACAGCAGAAAAAGACCTGCACGGTCCATCCAGTCTGCCCAACAAGAGGGAGCATGGAACGAACAAAGGACAGGCGCACGCGGCACCGCCCCAGCAGCGTGCACCCGGGGCGGACTGCACCCACCGCCGCCCCCTAGGAACGCCACTGGGGAACAATCCCTCTAGTGGAACATTAATATTTTTGCAACACACTATAAGAGTTTCAAAGGATAAATAATAGAGATATTGTAGTACATGATTTATTTTAAATATTTATTAACTGCACTACCCATGGTTCTAGGTGGTATACATAATAGCATACACAGTATAATATAAAAACACATAAACCATTATAACAAACAAACAAACAAACAATAAAATACCAAACACAAAATAACAGTGTGCAAGAAAATAAGGTCACTTGCTCAAAGACATAAGGCACCAAAAGCCATAGCATGCCTAAATACAGTAAGCCAAATTAAATAGGTGAGCCTTCAAAAATATTCTAAAATGTAAAACAGAACCAACACTTCTTATTCTCAAAAGGCAATGCGTTCTAAAGGCGTGCACCTTCCACACAGATCATAGAGGCACGATAGACATTAAGCCTAATTGCTTTAATTGTAGTTGCTTCCAATAGTAATTTAGCAATTGATCTCAAATAACAACTCGGTCAATAGATTTTCAAGACAGTAGTAACTGCAGGAGATGTTTCACTGTCCAGTGTTTTATACATGATATTTGCGATCATACAAGTGACTTTTTCAGATATGAATTGTACAGGCTGTACCGTCTCCATTTCCATAAGTGTTAATACCAGGCACTCTAGTCACATCAGAGATGTGTAAAGGGGTGGGGGAGGAGTTCTGAGTGCCTCTTGTCAATTTTATGCAAAATGTATCTTTGAAGGGCATGTAGCTGCTAAGAGCACCTTAAGGGCCCTGTTTACTAAGGTGCGTTAGTGTTTTTAGCGTGCACTAAAATTAGCATGTGCTAAACGCTAGAGTTGCCCATCTGCTCCTATTGGTGACTTAAGTGTTTAGCACGTGCTAATCATTAGCGTGCACTAAAAAGGCTAACGTGCCCTTAGCACGGCTTAGTAAACAGGGCCCTAAGGGAACATCACAGAACTGAATAATAGAAAAAAAATTAATTTTAATTTGTAGTTGCTGCCAACATTTTAGTCCGAAAAATGATATCCATTCCAAAAGTACATATTGTAACAAAATGCATTAGCTTTCTGTTATTCAACTAGTGTTGGTTTTTTCTGGGTTTTTTTTTAAACTGCACCAGATTCTGATATTGTTTTGTAGCTGGTAGCACCCGAAAAACTTCTTTTTCTCTTTGAACTTCTTGGGAGTGTCAGAACTTGCTGCTTTTCCACACTGCAGTGAATAAAACAGTGCCAGCACAAATTGGCACAAAGCCCAGTAGTGCCCCTGGCAAATACTCATGCAGAAGGACTTATAAAAGAATTGAAACCATGCCAGTTATTGAATTTCTCCTTAATACAAGCCTGATGAAAACAAAACCTGGAATCTTAACATACCATGCAGGTTCTACCTTAAATTTTCTGATAAAATAATTCATGCCTATTTTTCATTGCACTTTCAAAAAAAACAAAACAAAAAAAGAGAGAAATCCTTAAGGCCTAACATGCAAGGACAAGTTGTTGCTTTCACAGGAGTGGCCCACACAGTCAGCCCTATATGTGTCAAGTGCAGTCATGAACATATACATTACTAGATCACTTGTACAGTACTGACAATATGATCTGTTTCTACTCAAGAAGTGGTTATACTTACTTTGCACTTTGCTCATATGCGAACTGTTAAAGTTAAATATTTTCGTTCACTCTTTTACTTTTGAATTCTAGACATATGGAAGGCAATTCTATAAAGTATGTATTAACAGCTATATGCCAATTATGCACGGAAAAACAAAGAATAAAGAATGAAAAAACTCCTCACGGGGTCTCAAGATGAACAGAGTAGTGAGGAAAAAAAATACCAAAAACAAAAATATAGCAAGTACCAAAACCGTGTACAATTAAAAACAACCTTTAAATAGTTCCAACAGACAATGAGAAAACTGTGCAAAACAATCTCGCTCAACTATTTTACAGGCAGGCATACAACAGCTGGAGTCTGGGTACAGCATGGGTACAACTCACATTTACACGCATTACTTACAGAACTCTATGACTAACTTGTATATTACTGGAATTTAGGTGCACATACACCAGCTCTATGGCTAGTGTAAATATTCGTGCCGAACGCATAGGTGCGCATTTTCACTATTACGCTAGTATTCTATAAAGCTATTCTATATAACTATAGTTAATGATGTTTTCTGTCCCATGGTCTCAGGGGCTACAAAAAAATTCAATGGCGGGCCACAGGTTGCCCATCGCTGCCATAAAGGAAAGTAGTAGGTGCCTGCTCTCCTTTATAGAATAGGCTCCTATCAGGTGCCCAGTTATAACATGATCCCTGTAATGTCTGTGAAGCTAATCTTGGTATTACCGTGTCCCAATAATTCAACAATTTGACTTTTAAGTTGGCAAATTCTCTTATCAGTAGTTTGACACATCTTGCTGTGCATCCATCCATCCATCAACTTACTTGCAAGCATTTTGCTGTATTTGCATTTAGGGTTGTATGAAGTGTGGTTTGAGAAGTAAGCTGAAATCTAGACACTTCTGATTTCAAATCCTATTGACATTTCTTTTTTTTTTTTTGTTACATTTGTGCCCCGCGCTTTCCCACTCATGGCAGGCTCAATGTGGCTTACATATTATATACAGGTACTTATTTGTACCTGGGGCAATGGAGGGTTAGGTGACTTGCCCAGAGTCACAAGGAGCTGCCTGTGCCTGAAGTGGGAATCAAACTCAGTTCCCCAGTTCCCCAGGACCAGAATCCACCACCCTAACCACTAGGCCACTCCTAGGCAAGTCATGTCACCGTCTGTTACCTCAGGTACAAACTTAGATTGGAAGCCCTTTAGGGATAGGGAACTACTTACTGTACTTGAATGAAACTTGCCTTGAGCTACTAATACAAAGATGTCTTAAATTCAAATAAATTCTGGGTTTTGGCATGCTTTCCTAGGTAGGAACTGGCTGTCGGCAGCCTGGAATGCTTTATTTTTTGCTCAAGCAACATATTCAGGCATCACAATGACTGAAGAACAGACCCCTTTCCCATCAAGTCAGGGATCAGGCAAGACTACCCCCTCTCACCTGTTCTGTTTATGTTATAGAGTGCTTTGTCAATCGAAGGGACCATGGGACCAGGCACTGAAGGAAGGCAGCAAGTAAAGTACTCGCTCTCTATGAACAATGCCACCGCCCTCTGTCTAGACAGAGGCTCTGTGATGACATCAGCAGACAATTTTTAAAGCACATCTGAAAATTCACCTATTTACCATTGCCGCCCTTACGCGTTTCCCTATCCCCTCTTTCCTATTTATAATGTAGCTCTTCCCCTTGTCCTCCTTTTTCATGTCATTGTGCATTTCTCTTTTCTGTTTCTTGTTCTTTGAGTTAGCTTGTAAGCTGCCCAGACATTCGTTTGATGGGCGGGATAATAAGCCTATGAATAAACCTTGAAACCTTTAGGACCAAGAGTGACTGCAGAAAATCAGACATCCATTTTATACGACTTTTCAGTTTAACTGGTGCTGCTGAAAATTCATAGATAAAGTTACACAAATAAGATATCTATTTAACATTTGGTAGAATTTTACCCTTGTCTGTTGATTTATTGTGGGGGGGGGGGGGGGTTGGGGGGGATTGCGGAGGGTGGATGCATTCCCCTGTTGTCTATGTAGAACCCAAGTTGAAGGTAAGCAACTTCGCTTTCTCCATACACATGTATGGGAATACAGGCACACTCAATGGGCCACCATGCTGAATAGTCTTATTTGGCCCCTAAAGAAAGCAAGGGATGGTGGCACACAGTTCTTAATGTTCATGTTTAGTACACAAACAGGTTTTGTAAGACTGCTTGTCCAAATGCTGCATCTTGGGGTCAAGCAGTGATCAAGGCAACAGTGCTTTGTGAAGGTATGTGTTGAGGCCTAAATGGCCACTTTACGACGACTGATGGAAGTAGATCTGAGGCTGGCAATGGACGCAACCTTCATTCTTAATTGATGAGCACTTACGCATTCTGGTGGGCTTAGTTGTGGAAATGTTTAACAATTTGATTTCTACTGTGGAGTGTGTTCATTTAGAAGTGGGTTTTCTAGGATCATTGGGGTTATAAGAAACAAAAACGTACAAAGTACTCCACAAATGTTTTTGCAGGTAATACAGTAATGCTCTTCTACAAAACAGTGTGGAGGAAATTTTTTTTCTTTTTGAGCTCCAACTCTTATTCTACTTTTTATTGTGGGGTTTTTGTGCTTGTAAATCATTTTGAATGAATATGATTCAGTAAAATGGCATATAAATTATGATAAACTATTTCTACTATTTGTGTAACACCACTTGAAACATATAAAGTATACCTTTAGCATCAAACTGCACCATCAAGGAGCTACCACCAGGGTGCCTCAGTTGTTGTTTTCTTTTGGGTGGGTGGGGGGGGGGGGTTCTGGCTTTTTCTTTTTTTTTTAAGACAATGCTCATTCATTTTCTTTTTAAAGTATGTTTTGCTTTACCACCTAAAGATCAATGTTGCTCCTGGTTTCTACCTTGAGAGATTTGAAAGCAACCAGGAGGGACAAAATACCAAAAAACAGAAAAATATTTCTTGTTTGCTTACAGATAATCTGTGCATAGTAGGAAGACGTGAAATAAATTTGAACTGCTACATCCAGAAAATGTTAAAAATGTCTCTACATAAAACTGAATTTTAAATATGTGTAGGACCCAGAAAATTGTATTTCTATAAAATAAATTATTTTATATCTATATAAACAATAAGAAAAATTGCCTTAGCCATTAACACAAGTGGTATATTAATGCCAAAAGTAAAAAAAATACATATTCTGAAAACAAATATTTCAACAAATCAGAGAGCTAATCGTTAGATATTTAAGCTAAATCTGCTAGGATACTTTGAGGTGGGGGAAGGAGGAAGAGTGAACAACAAGTGTTAAAAAAAACCAAACCCCTAAACGTTGCAGAAGCCAAAGACATAAACAAGAGCATCAGTCCAACGTGTAGCTAAAACAAACTCACGTCACCCCTAACCACAAAGGATTATAAGATCAACAATTCAGGGTCAGATAAAACAAGATGGTGCACTGTGCATGTAAACACAATTCACTCGTAAATCTAAATTTACCTGATGTATTAAAGACCACTTCAAAACCATCTATTTCCACAGATTTAAACAAAAAAAAAAGCTTCCACTTTCTAACAGCAACAGTTACTTTTTCCCCAAAACAGAGGAAATCATTTAAAAATCAATACAATTTATTTCAATCCATTGTGAAATAAAGGAACTTTATGCTAAAAAGTAGTTATTAATAATTATTTACCAATAATAATGGAGATTATTAATAGCTCATTTAAAAACCTGGTGACGATTGAAGAACGTGTACCTCCTACTCCTCAGATGAATGAGATCAGAGGCAGTAACTCTGTCATCCTCTCTATATGGAAGGCCCACCCATCCAGTTCATGGGTGAACTTGTACTGAGGTATGGGAAAAGCCATAATCTAACAATTTCTCCAACCAGAAAAATGTCAATGTAATGGCAGAAATGTCTATTTCCTATTTCAAGCCTATATAATATCTTTCTAATTCAAAGTACAACTCAAAGTGGTTTACAGTAATTCACAAAGTTAGACATAAATGCATAATACAAATATATAAAGGGGGCAACTGAGCACTTCCATTTAGGATGTGTAGTAGAAACCTATTCTACAATGAAACCTAGGTGCTCAGGTTCCATTATAGAATAACCCAGTATGCTTTAAATTTTGGTACTCGCACTTATGCCAGCCATAGATATGTTCTAAGTGTGGGCTCCTAATTATGACATGGACATGGCTAACTTACAGTACGTGGGAACCCTGCCTATGTATGCCTCCTTTCCAATTACATGCTATATAAGGGAAAATTAGGTTCTTACCATGATAATTTTCTTTCCTTTAGTCATAGCAGATGAAGCCATTACGTATGGGTTGTGTCCATCAACCAGCAGGGGGAGATAGAGAGCACTCAACTTTTCACAGTGCCTCATGGCCAGCTAGCTCCACTGCCTCTTCAGTATTTGAAGCTTGCAAAGCAATATGGCAAACCGCAATGGGAATAACATGAACTTTCCTCACAGCGAACGATGGCCCTTTAACAAAGGCATAAACTCAAAAAAGGAGGGAATGAACTCATCCTCCTGGAGGGAATAAACTCATCCTCCCAAAAAATGAACTGGAGGGAATGAACTCATTCTCCTATCACTGTAACAAGAATCCTGAAGACTGTTTTCCGACTCCCCAAGGAAGGAATATAACTTCAGGAAACAAGAACAGCACCTAAAATCAGAATCACTGCAATACAGACAATCATACAGGGAGGGCTCATGGCTTCATCTGCTATGACTAAAGGAAAGAAAATTATCATGGTAAGAACCTAATTTTCCCTTCCTTGTCATCAAGCAGATGAAGCCATTACGTATGGGATGTAACAAAGCAATCCCTAAATAGGGTGGGAACAAGCCACACCATGCACTAGCACCTGTGCTCCAAAACGCGCATCCCTCCTGGCAGCCACATCCAGCCTGTAATGTCGGGCGAAAGAGAGCTTAGAAGCCCATGTTCCAGCACTGCAAATCTCATGAAGAGATAGTGCTCCAGTTTCCGCCTAGGAAGAGGAAATCGCTCTTGTGGAATGTGCCTTAAAGGCTTCAGGCGGAGCCCGGCCAGACAGCAGATATGCTGAAAAGATAGCTTCTTTGAGCCAACGGGCAATAGTGGCTTTAGACGCTGAAGACCCTCTGTGAGGACCTGCAAACAGCACAAAAAGATGATCAGAAGTCCTGAAAGAATTTGTAATTCGTAGATACTGCAACAGAGTCCTGCGCACATCCAAAAGGTGCAACTGCCCAAATGAATCTGGAAACTCCTCCTCAACAAAGGAGGGAAGAAAAACAGGCTGGTTTAGGTGAAACGCTGAAACCACCTTAGGCATGAAGGAAGACACGGTCCGAACCGTGACCCCTGACTCTGAGAATTGCAGAAAAGGGTCTCTACAGGACAGCGCCTGGAGCTCTGACACCCGTCTCGCCAAGGTAATGGCCACTAAAAAGACGGCCTTCAGTGTCAAATCTTTCTCTGAAGCACGCCAAAGCGGTTCAAAGGGAGCCCCCTGAAGGGCCTTCGATACTAACCCCAGGTTCCAAGCTGGACAACGTGCCCGCACGGGAGGACGGAGCCGAAGCACCCCTCTAAGAAACCTGCCACATCTGGATGAGCAGCTAATGCTAGCTATTTGTTTCCCATAGAATCTCCTTCATTAGTACACAAAGGGACTCATTTTCAAAGCACTTAGCCATCCAAAATTCCATGGGTTTCTATGGAACTTTGGAAGGCTAAGTGCTTTGAAAATATGTCTCTATACAATTCAGATATGCCTTTTTATATCTCTCTCACTTGTTCATACTTTACTCACCATCTAGAACATTGTGATCCGCACAACAAACTGCCTTGTAGTACCATCCTTCAGGCATATCTGTTTGACTTTGTTCTGACCAAATCTTCAGTGTAATGAGTCCCACACTCTGAAATGCCCTTCTGTTGCTCTTCTATTTGCCTTGAATGTTCTTACGATAGGTTTAAATCTTGTCTAAAAACCTTCCTCTTCAAGGATGCATATAATCAGTGAGTTTACTGATCCTGACTTGATGCCTGTTAGGGGTCTGAAGCTTCAACGTCATCAAGCACTTTAGAAACATTTCTCTACTTTTCTATTATAGATTGTATTTATATTCCTCTTCTATTGGCTCATTATTTTTGTAATCCGCTCTGAAAGGTTCCTTAAGGGTGGTAAATAAAATACCAATAAACGTGAAACAAGACTGCTGTTGGCATAATCGATCACTCAGTCCAGCCTCTCCAGCAGCTGGATCACCTCTGAATGCTGCCTCCCTGGCCTTGTCCCCCAAATTGGCATGGACTAGCCAATCATCCAGACAGTGGTGGATTCTTACCCCCTCTATCTGAAGGAGCACTGCCACCACAACCAGAAACTTCAGAGGGGCCTGGGTGCTGTAGCCAAACTGAAATGCATTGCCCTGAACTGAAAATGTTAGCCCAAAACCTCAGGAACCTTTGGTAGCCTAGTCAAATCGGGATATGCAGATAAGCCTCCACCAGATCCAAGGACATAAGGAACTCTGCCTATCCGATGCTACGATCATCAACTAGAAGGTTTCCATGCAAAACCATGGAATGACTAGTGCTACATTGACACCCTTGAGGTCCAGGATGGGCAGAAGGTCGCCCCCCCCCCCTTTTTTCTTAGGTACCACAAAATACAGTAATAACCTCACACGTTCCAGTAGGGGAAAGAGCATGATTATACCCAGTTCTCTGCAAATTCTCTAAATTTTTCTGGCCACAACCTGCCTCTTGGTGGCTGAACTTCAAGGAGAAACCATAATGGTGTTGGGGAGGGATTCTACAAACTTCAAAATGTACCAATGCTGCACCACCTTGAAGACCCACCAGTCTTACATGATGTGGGTCCACTCTAAGTCAAAGTGACTGAGATGACCACACATCTGTGTAGCCTCTCAGAACGGGACTCATGGCACTCATTGGGAACTTCTCCCTCCAGCACTCAAGGGCAGTGGCATAGCCAAGGGTGGGCCCAGGTGGGCCCAGGCCCACCCACTTTGGGCTCAGGCCCATCCCTATGATGTGGCTGGCAGGCATTCTTCCCAAGCCCCACCAGCCGAAAACTCCCAACAACTGTCCCTCCTGCATACCTTGTAAATAGATCTTTACCTGCAGCAAGTAGCAACTGGTACATACTGTAGGGCCAATACGAGCAGTGTGTATTAGTTGCTGCTGCCGGTGAAAATCTATTTAAAAGGTATGCGGGGAGAGGATGTTTGAGAGACCATATGGTATGCAAGCAAGAGAGGGAGAGACCAAGTCACTTGTGGGACAAAGCGGAGTTCTTCTGCCCACCCATCTTAGGCCCAGGCCCACCCAAAATTGGGTGTCTGGCTACGCCCCTGCTCAAGGGGCCTCCGCATTCCTGCTTTATAACAGCAAAATTTAAAACTCTGTCTCTGATCTTCAAGTGATTCCCAAACTGTGGATCAGGACCCCAAATGGGGTCACAACATCAGTGAATGTGGTCACACATGGCTGCTTTCCTCTCTGGACATCCACTGTGATCTATGATCAGTAGTAGCAGATAGGCCCTGAACCCTCCCCCTTTATGGGCTTTCTGTTAAGACTGGAAATTCACGCAGAGTACATGGGTTTGTGAGTGAATATTGTTGCCGTCATGTTTTGGATACATGGGAGGAGGAGTAAGTTGATGAGAGAGAGAAGGGAAGATCTGCTCTTTTCTTTCTTTCATCATCATCATCATCATCTTGGCATCACATGAATTTAAGTGTTAAAATGGTGTCATATTGGATAAAAGTTTGGGGAGCAATGCCTTAAAGGAAGTGGCCCAGAGTACCTGAAGAATAGGATGTATCTCTGACACAGTCTCTGTTTGTAGTAGTTAAGAGCATGTGCAGGGTAGAGCAAACACAATAGGCCAAGCAGCTTTTATTATCACTATGTAATCGATTTATGATTGATCGACTCAGGCCTTAAATGCACTGTAAAAACCTATGTAAACAGACCAGAGGCTGCTTAGGCTCCTGCAGTTCTAAAATTACCTCAGATAAATGAAGTTGCAGTGTCTGTGTGTTTACACAAGGAACCCTAATTTCAGCCAACAGACTAACTCAGATAAAAAAGGGAAAAGAAACATATGTGGGCACCAGCTTCTATCTGAGCTGGGAGGGAAAAAATTGGGCACAGAATATTTCCCCTAAACAAACACTTGGCTTGAGGACACAGACAGAACAATCTATAACTCATTAATGTGTTCAGGTAACAGTCACAAAAGTTCTTCGGTTCTACCATACAATCTATGCAGGGCAATCAAAACATTTTCTGGTTAATTGCTCATGATGACGTAAAAAAAAAAAAAAGACCACCATCTAGTTCTACCTCAGAAACCGAATAAATACAAGAACATCAAATAGATAATTTATAAACTGTTTTTTTTTTTTGGGGGGGGGGGGGGGGGGGGGACCAAACTGTTCAACAAAATTAGCCTAGAGCTAGTTTAGATAAAATTCCACATCTTTTAGGGATATAACTCTTCTTGTCAGATAAGGCTCACTTGATACACCACATCTATCCATTTACTCCTAGTTGAAGTTTAAAATTTGTTATGGTTTGATAATCGGCTTATTGGAGACCGTCTAGGTGGATTACAATATAATAATTAATAAATTACAAATCTTAATAAAAAATTATAAAATTAAGTATAATCATGATAGGAAAAGAAGAAAAAATGATAGCGATATCTATGTCTAGAGATTCCCTGACTTATTCCATTCTCCAATCATCTCCTTCATTTGCCCTTTCTATCTGTCCAAAGCAAATACACCTGAGTTCTGTCACTACTTTAACTGCTATAACTTCTGCTGCTAGGCTAACATAGGCAGCATTAACTTTCTCAGTTTAAACAAAACAAAAAAGTTAACGCCTCACCAGGGGTGTAGCTACTATTGGCCAAGCCCAGCAAAATGCCCAGGGACGCATGCAGTTGAAGCACCATACCCACCCTCCAATTCTATCATCCCTCATAAGAACAACCATACTGGGTGAGACCAATGACCCATCCAACCCAGTATCCTGCTTCCAGCAGTGGCCAATCCAGGTCACAAATACCTGGAAGAAACACAATTAGTAGCACCATTCTACGCTACCAATCCCAGGGCAAGCAGAGGCTTCCCCTATACGTCCATCTCAATAACAGGCTATGGACTTTACCTCCAAGAAATTATCCAAACCTTTTTTTTTTAATCAGATACACTAACCGCCGTTTCCACATCCTCCGGCAATGAGTTCCAGGGCTTAACTATTCTTTGAATGAAAAAATATTTTCTCCTATAAGTATTTGCTCTTAGAACTAGATACGAAGGGACTCGTCTTTCCTGACATATTGAATACAACTTTCCTTGAACCTATACGGGAAAGAAGTTTTGTTCTTTGAATACACCAGACCCCTGACGCAGGTGCTAGGCGCCGAAACACGGCCCATGTTGGGTCTATCTTGGAATATCAACAGTTGTTAATAAAGAATCGTGTCCCATTTTCCTAAGGCTCTTGGTGCTTCTGTGGTTTTCTTTTTTTTTTTTCTCTCTCCTATAAGTATTCCCACGCAATTTCACTGAGCGTCCCCTGGTCTTTGTACTTTTCAAATGAAAGCAAAACTGACTCACCTACACCCATTCCACTCCACTCAAGATTTTGTAGACCTCAATCATATCCCTCCTCAGCCATCTCTTTTCAAAGCTGAAGAGTCCTAACCACTTTAGACTTTCCGCATACAGCAGTTCCATCCCCTCTATCATTTTGGATGCTCTTCTTTGAACCTTTTCTAATTCTGCTATATCTTTTTTGAGATACGGTGACCAGAATTGAACACAATACTCAAGGTGAAGTTGCACCATGGAGCAATACAAAGGAATTATAATATTTTTGGTCTTATCTTGCATTCCTCTCCTAATAATTCCTAGTATCCTTATTTGCTTTTTAGGCTGCCGCTGCACACTGGGCAGAAGATTTCAGCGTATAGTCTAAATGACACTTAGGTCTTTTTCTTGAATGCTGACTCCTAAAGTGAGGAAAATTTCAAATGACCAAAGAAATCAAGGAGTAAGAGCATCCAAGAGTTTATTTGCCAAAAATGTACTGAAACAAATACACAGCCCGAGTTTCAGCACAAAGTCTTCCTATGGGGTCATGGAAGTGCAATAAAGTAAGCTTCGTAGAGTCTTTAAATAGGAAAAAAAAAAAAACTAAAAGTGTTGGAGAAAAATGCATTGTAGAGCACAGCAACCAGATGTGCATACACTGAGCTCCAATACCTACAGATTTATCTCACTCATCCTTACTGTGGGTAACCTGAAAACTTGACTAGCTATCAGGTTTGAGAAGTCCAGCCTTAATCCCACTTCAAAAGGAAAGGGAGTAGCCTAGTGGTTAGGAGGTGGACTTTGGTCCTGGTGAACTGAGGAACTGAATTTGATTCCCACTTCAGGCAGCTCCTTGTGACTCTGGGCAAGTCACTTAACCCTCCATTGCCCCATGTAAGATTGAGCCTGCCATGAGTGGGAAAGCGCGGGGTACAAATGTAACAAAAATAAAATAAATAAATAAAAAGAACAATAGAATCCCCACAAAGTAGTCAATGGAACAAAACAGTGAGGTAGCCCAAAAATGGAGCCAAGGAAAACAAATAAAAAATTTACTTAATAAAAGATTATATTTAAATAAATGTCCATTGCAAAAATATAAAATAGTAATGCATCCAAAAGTCAAAGCCAAGGGTGCAATTAGAATTAGACATGGCTCTTTGAGTATGCCTTTGAATTCTGGGTATCATTCAATCAATGTATAATAATTAATTAAATATGAATTATTACACATTGGGCAGTGAGGATCACTTAAGAAAAAAAAAGCTGTTTTTAGTTCCATATTGTGCAGTTTGTATTTGTTTAATTTGTTACTAAAAGAAGGATAATCAAATAAAATTATTAGAATTGCACCCTTGGCTTTGACTTTTGGATGCATCATTATTTATATTTTTGTAACGGACATTTATTTAAATATATATTTGTTATTAAACATTTTTTTTATTTGTTCTATTTGACTCATTTTTTGGACTTCCTCACTGTTTTGTTCCATTAACCTCACTTTTGACATTTTTGATTGAATGGGAAACCCAAATAAAGTTGTCCGGCATGAATATTTCAACCTAATGATTTTATTTCATTATCCTTCTTTTTAGGGGCCCTTTTACTAAGCCGCATAGGTGCCTATGCGCATGCCAAATTGGAATTACTACCCGGTTACCGCATGGCCCTTGCGGTAATTTCAATTTTGGTGCACGTCCGCTATGCACGTTTGAAAAATATTTTTTATTTTCTGGCGTGCAGCAGCTACACACCTCAAGTGGCATTTGATGCGTGTAGACCATTACTGTTTGGTTACCGCGTGAGACCGTACCGCTAGGTCAATGGCTTATGGTAAGGTCTCAGACCCAAAATGGATGCACGGCAATTTTCATTTTGCCATACGTCCATTTTTGGCAAAAAAAAATAAAGGCATTTTTTGTAGGTGCACTAAAAAATAATTCTGAGTGCTCCCCAAACATGTGTCTTTACTACCGCAGGCCATTTTTCAGCACACTTTAGTAAAAGGGCTCCTTAGCAACAAATTAAACAAATACAAATTAGCCATAGCTAGAAGGTTGTTAGGCTGTATAGAGAGAGGTGTGACCAGCAGAAGAAAGGGGGTGTTGATGCCCCTGTATAAGTCGTTGGTGAGGCCCCACCTGGAGTATTGTGTTCAGTTTTGGAGGCCATATCTTGCTAAGGATGTAAAAAGAACTGAAGTGGTGCAAAGAAAAGCTACGAGAATGGTATGGGATTTGCGTTACAAGACGTATGAGGAGAGACTTGCTGACCTGAACATGTATACTCTGGAGGAAAGGAAAAACAGGGGTGATATGATACAGACGTTCAAATATTTGAAAGGTATTAATCCGCAAACAAACATTTTCCGGAGAGGCGAAGGCGGTAGAACGAGAGGACATGAAATGAGATTGAAGGGGGGCAGATTCAAGAAAAATGTCAGGAAGTATTTCTTCACGGAGAGAGTAGTGGATGCTTGGAATGCCCTCCCGTGGGAGGTGGTGGAAAAGAAAACGGTAACGGAATTCAAACATGCGTGGGATAAACATAAAGGAATCCTGTTCAGAAGGAATGGATCCTCAGGAGCTTAGCCGAGATTGAGTGGCAGAGCCGGTGGGGGGAGGCGGGGCTGGTGGTTGGGAGGCGGGGATAGTGCTGGGCAGACTTATACGGTCTGTGCCAGAGCCGGTGGGGGGAGGCGGGGCTGATGGTTGGGAGGTGGGGATAGTGCTAGGCAGACTTATACGATCTGTGCCCTGAAGAGGACAGGTACAAATCAAGGTAGGGTATACACAGAAAGTAGCACATATGAGTTTATCTTGTTGGGCAGAGTGGATGGACCGTGCAGGTCTTTTTCTGCCGTGATCTACTATGTTACTATGTAAAAACAGTTTTTTTTTTTCTTAACTGATCGTCAATGCCCAATGTATAATAATTCATATTAAATGAATTATTATACATTGATTGAATGATACTCAGAATTCAAAGGCATGTTCAAAGTGCCATGTCTTGATTTTTCCAAAATCAGAGATAAATTTCCTCTGTCCAAATATGATGGGAAAGTCTATTCTATAGGCCTGGAGCCACAACAAAATGCTGAGCAACAACTCACCTCCAAGGGAACCACCAGAGAAAAGGCAACACCAACAAATACAGTTACAAAGGCCACATTGAACACGAAGTTTTGTAACTCAAGAGCAATTTGGTAAGTTATATAGGACCTTCCATCCGTTAACCATCAATATTTTCATCTTTATTCTAAATTCTATTGGGAGCCAATGCAAAATTTAGAATTGGTGTAACATGATTCCATCTAAAGGTTTGTATTTTCTTGACGGGGAAGAGGAAACATAGAAGTAGAGGGGAAAGAATACATTTTGCTATTCATTATAGTTAATATTTAATTAAGGATGCCACCTGGATCCAAATTTGCAAGACAGGGTTGATCCAGTACTGGGTTTACCCTAGTGCATGCTAGGACTTGACATGCAATGGGGAAATCAGAACTTCAAGTCCCTGCATGCAACGAGGTAAATCCAGGACTGGATCAACCCTGTCCTGGGAACTTGGATCCAGTTGGCAGCCTTATATTTAAAGGTCATTTTACTAAGGCACATAGAGGCATATTTTCAAAGCACTTAGCTTTCCAAAGTTCCATAGGTTTCTATGGAACTTTGGAAGGCTAAGTGCTTTGAAAATGAGCCCCTATATAGGCTCCTATGCGCGTCAAATTAGAACTACCACCCAGCTACTGCGTGCCCTGATGCACGTACCAAATGCAGGGCAGAAAATATTTTCTACCACATGGCGCTAACAGGGCTGTAATCGGCAGTGTATGCGCACTGACAATTACGTCTCCTTGAGCAGGGACTGTCCTTCCATGTTAAATTGTACAGCGCTGCGTAACCCTAGTAGCGCTTTAGAAATGTTAAGTAGTAGTAGTAAGTAGTAGTAAGTGCTTCCAATCAGATACCGCATACAGTTCAAACTTCTCCTTCTTACCTACAAATGCACTCAGTCTGCAGCCCCTCATTATCTCTCTACCCTCATTTCCCCTTACGTTCCCGCCCGTAACCTCCGCTCACAGGACAAATCCCTCCTCTCAGTACCCTTCTCCACCACCGCCAACTCCAGGCTCCGCTCATTCTGCCTCGCCTCACCCTATGCTTGGAACAACCTTCCTGAGCCCTTACGCCAAGCCCCCTCCCTACCCATCTTCAAATCTTTGCTCAGAGCCCACCTCTTCAATGTTGCTTTCGGCACCTAACCTTTATACCTTTCAGGAAATCTAGACTGCCCCTATTTGACTGACTGTACATTTGTCCTTTAGATTGTAAGCTCCTTGAGCAGGGACTGTCCTTCTATGTTAAATTGTACAGCGCTGAGTAACCCTAGTAGCGCTTTAGAAATGTCAAGTAGTAGTAGTAGTAGTAAGTAGTAAATATGACCCCGAGTTTTGGAATTTGGAGCTTCTTTAGTAATAATGTTCATGCAAACGTGATAAAATATCAGTCCTTTATGAACCATCTCAATTAGCTCTTTTTCTGAGTGACAGTTTGACAGGCTGCACTTAATCCATGGGTTTTAACTTGGCTGCAACGGTCTTTTTCTTAACAAAATTAATTCTTGATGTTAATTGAACAATTTATAAAAGAAAACTTAAAGGGAAAAGTATATAGCTCACACTTTTTCTCAGTATTTCAAGGAGAGCTACATTCAGGTACAGCAGGCATTCTCCTCTCCCTAGGGGCCTTACATTCTAAGCTTATACCTGAAGCGATGGAGGATTAAGCCACAATCCCAAGGAGCCGCAGTGGGATTTTGAACCTGGCTTCCCTAGTACTTAGCCCACTACTCTAACCATTGAGCAATTTCACTGACAGCATAATTAATACCAGCATAGCATTTGAAAATTATAGAAAGCTGATAATTTATGAGGAAAATGCAGTCTAAGTTGGACAAGTTATTTAAGATAAACTCTAAAATGCCTCTAGCAAGTGTTCTTGAATGGGAATGTGTGACGACAGCACTGCTGACCTGTGACACACAGTCTGCCAAGCACTCATTCACTTCATAGGGTTTTCCCCTTTTCTTTCCCTGTTCTGTACTAGGATATATCACTCAAAGGCGGTAACCAGCTAAAGTGTACTCTGTACTTTCAAGTGCTGGCCAGAAGCCAACCCACAAACATAATTGCTGGATTTAGTGGCTCCCTTTTTTTTTTTTTAAGCAAACATGCTAGAGGGACATTCACCCGCCTTGCAGGAAAACAATATCATCAGTTGTGACATCATACAGGAAACCAGATCCAGTAGAAGGGCGTTTCACCAACATTCCCATTCTAGCCTTTTATACTTGAATATTAGTTCAGAGCAGCTTCACACCCAAAGGACATTTGTGTACTTTTGTTTTTATAAAATATCATCTATCAGCAGCATGCACATAACGTGCATGGCATGTCACCTTTCTTCTCAACTCAGGAATCTGACGTAAAATTTTGTTCAGGCAGCAGCAATAGAATTTTATGGAGTTCTTTAATGGAGGTGAGATAAAGTTAGGGAGACAATAATTCAGATAATAAACAAATCCACTGAGAACTTATTCTTATGTTTCCAAGAACACTGAAGATTTTGATTACTCCCCTGTTTTCAGATGCCCTCTACTGTTCTATATTTAAGTGAACTGTAAAGAGCTGCTTGCTGCACTGGTTATTATCGAACATACTTACAGGAGACACACCAAAACAAAAAAAGTGCCAATGAAGTATTGGACACTGAAGGGAAAATAAATGTGTATGCACAGAATAAAAGGTACAAGCCTCTTATTTTGAAGTGTAAACGATTAGGAAATAAAGGGCCCTATATACTAAGCCACGCTGTACTGTAGGTACGCTAATGTTTTTAGTGCCCGCTAAAAACGATAGCATGCCTTAGTAAACAGGGCCCAAAATGTTAAGGCCAAAAACAGTTAGTCCAGGAACATAGGAGAGCAAAAAAGCAGAAAAGCCAATACTTTGAATGGTCCAACTAGTAGGTTGTTGTTTTTTTGTTCTTTAAAGAAAATAAAACAGCAGCTTTAGCAAACTAGAACAAAAACCATACCTAGAATATCTGACCTATGAAGTCAGAGACGGAGATGACATAAACCTGAAGATTTCACCCAGGAAAAAAAAAGTTAGGGTAAACATCTCTACTATTTTTTTCAAGCTCAATTTAAATTCATCAAGCATTTGTGATAAGTGAATCGATAGCTTTTCTTGTAGAAGTGGGTGTCATTAAGTCTTACTTCTGGTGAAATAAGGAGAAGGAACAGAGGAAGGGCAAAGCAACTGCACCCACCAACATTATTTGAGCAACAGAAAACTACTGTTCCGTTCTAGGGAGAAGGGGAGAGAAAGAAAAGCACAGCTGGCCAGCACAAACTCCATCCATGCTGAATTAAAAGGGTAGACCCAAGTCAGCATGGATTGCCCAAGACTGTCTTATTGTTACTGCAGTGTGCTTATGAATGTCTAGGAAAAGGTTGTAGATGCAATGGGGTAAAAGCAAGGACTGGTTCAGTCAGCTACTGCTGACCTGTAGTTACAACTATTTATTTATTTATGGTTCATTTGTATCCCACATTTTCCCACACATGCAGGCACAATGTGGCTTACAGCAAAATTAGGAAAAATTACAAATTGAGAAAATACAGTTAAAGTTGACAAAGGATAGACAAGGGGAGCAGTAGCTAACAATGGGGAACTAAGCAGGATGGGGGAGTGCGGTGGGAATATTAATCAGCAGAGGAACTAGTAATCCTAGCTTCATAAAAAGATTACAGATATGAAGAAAGAGACAAATGCTTGCAGCACACTCACTCTCCAAGAACAAAGTTGCTACTATCAAAAAGAGAACCTTCTGAGACAGTTATCTCACAGGCTCAAAGGAAGTTTTCATTTGGCACTGACACTTCTATTATCAATGCAATTCTCCTATTTTCTCCTTCAACACTATGCCTGGTTTTCTTGCATCCAGTTTTTTTATCGGTTGGAATGGGAACAACCCAAGTGATCATAATCCTCTCAATCTCCACAATTCCCTTGGTTGTGATCCCAGTACAGCAATGCTGTCTCGTCCATTGGAAATTTTGCAAACATTAAGTGCCAACTTATTGTGTGTTGTAGAAATTTTCTGGCATTAGAACTTTGCAGCCAGTTACGAGATGAGAAACCATTTCCAGCTTTTTCTTACACCAGTTTTTTCTCTATGCTTGCTATGACGTCTGAGAGGGGTCACGACCACAATCGTGACAGTGGGGGGTTTTTTTTTTCTTCCTCCACCACCAGCATTATCCCCAGATCTTCAATGCTGAGCCAATTCCATGCACCAGTATTAAAAATTTAGGCACATGCAGACGGCTATCACTTATGGCTGTCCTAATTTAGATTGTAAGCTCTTTTGAGCAGGGACTGTCTTTTCTTCATGTTCATTTGTGAAGCGCTGCGTACGACTGGTAGCGCTATAGAAATGATTTATAGTAGTAGTAGTAGTAGTATGAACCATCTTGTCTAATCCACTGTCCTCGGCTACAGCTATCAATCTCTCATGCTTTGGCATCAGTTCAGCTATCATTTACCATTCATGTGTCCAGTTTTGATCAATGAAGGGTTCTTGCCAACACTTTGTATTTCCCTTTCTACTTATGAATTTGCCACTTGATCTAATTCTCTTAAGATTTTCTCTCTCTTCCTTTGCAAATTCCATTGCTTCCCTCCACTGTAGGGGAGCTAATAACCTAGGAGCCCTTTTACTAAGCCGCGTACGCATGTCGTATGTGTGTCGATTTTGAACTACCGCCCGGCTACTGCGAGGCCCGGGCGGTAATTTCATTTTTTAAGCATGTCCACTAGTTGCGCAAGAAAATTTCCAGTGCGCGGAGCTAACCAGGCGGTAATCGGCATTGTATGCACATAGACCATTACTGCCCAGCTAACGCGCGAGACTTTACTGCTAGGTCAATGGGTGGCGGTAAGGTCTCAGGCCCAAAATGGACGTGTGCCAATTTTTATTTTGCCCCACATCCATTTTCAGGGGGAAAAAAAGCGCCTTTTTTGCAGGCGAACTGAAAAATGGACCTGCGCATGTCCTATACATACATCTACACCACTGCAGGCCATTGTTTGGTGCACCTTAGTAAAAGGACCCCCTAGCTGGCTATTGTTACTCACTGTGTCTGTGGCTAAGGCATCAAAATGGAATTGCATGTGAAGGAAATCATGGGCCTATGTTTTCTGCTATTATAAATTGTACAGTCAGTGAAAGAATGTGGGGAGTACTACTACTACTTAGCATTTCTACAGTCCAAAGCCTTCAGTGATACACACTGAACGATGTGGCAAGCATACAGGAGGGAGTCAGCTCAGAAATGAAATGAGATGATCACACAGAAGTTATGTAAATAACGGTGGGGGGGGGGGGGGGGGGGTCTTATGTAAAATACCTGACACAAAGGATAGCTTTATCCTATAGGTAAAAACTGGTTCGGGGCAGAATTTGTTTCCCTCAAAAGTGTGTGAAGTCATGAGAGATCGAACATTGACCTCTTCAAGCTACCTCTTGACCGACTTTCTGCAAACTACACATGTCTGGCCTGTATCATTTTATGCACCTTCTGCCAAAATAGTGATAAAGGGGCATCACTCATCAGTGAGGGGCAGTTAACATGATTAGCAAGTGTTATGTTATTAATTAGTATTATGTGTGTGCACTAACAAGCCATATATGCATTATCCTGGGTTGTACATATGGAAATCACAATATTGTAATGCTATAAAAGGTGAAGCATAATGTTTTGTAATTCAGACAGAAAATCAATCCGATTGCTGAATCCCTGTCTCAATGTTGAAACAATAAACACTTTCTTATAATACTATGGGAACTGGTTATTTAATTCTCTACCAGTGCTGGTGGATGGGAATCTGGAGACTTTAGACTGTTTCGGATTGCCCATGGATACCGATTATGGCTTAGTGCCAGGTAAAAAAATTTCTTCTTACTTCGGTGATGTGTATGGCTGAGTTTTCTTTGCTGTCCCTTCAATGCCTCTTGATCTCTCACTTTTCATTCCTTCTAGTACAAAGCCAATATAGCATTATAGAAACGTTGAAGTTGGTTTATTTAACTGAATAATTTGGTAAAATATTTCAGCTTGCACTTTTGTTACTTCCATCTCACAGCTGGGAATTTTTCTCTTCTTATCTCAGTGTTTCACTCTCAGGGTTGGTTTCGGAGATATCCTTCTTTCCAGTTTGAGGGATCCTTCAGCCCCCTATGGGTGATGCCTCCCTTTCCTTGATGAGGGGCTCCCACAGATGGGCATCCAGATCACTTTCGGAGACATCTTAGAATACTCTGGCCGGCCATCTAGCACTGGTGAGTTCACTTTTGAAGTTTTTCTGTTGACACTGCAGTGTCTGGACGGCAGTACAGTGAATTTTCATGAGTGTAAGCTTATCAGGTCGGGTTTCTGTTCTGGTCAGTTCAGTAAAAGGGACATCTGCCCCAGGGTGAAAAAAACTGCAGAGAGGACTCTCTTTCTGGATTAAGAGTGCCTCCCAGTATTAGGTGATTGAAAATTCTGAAAGCATGGAATGCTTGTTTTCTGGTACTAAATTATTATCCGAGAAAAGATGTAAAGAACTCAGTCTGAAAATTTGGTCTCAGGTTACAATGCACTGCAATGAAAATCAGTGGCCCCAGTTAGGATCCTTTGACCATTCAAAGTTGAGTGCTCTGAATTTAGTACATAAGGGTAGAGACTGAAGAATTGAAAATCCCAGTAATAACTATGCCCTTGAGTACTCAGAAATAGAGGGCCAGACCTTCCTCCTCTGTATACTCACTCTTCTTCCTCAGATTCAGTAGAATGGCGACCCTTTGCTTCCCCACAGCCCCATGCCACTCCCCTTGTCGTAGCTTCACAAGATCAGGCACCGAACCCAGCGTTACCTAGGGTGTCACTAGTTCCTTCCCCTATTTCTAATCATACCCACAGCCATCCCCTCCATCAGCAAAGTGGCCCACAGTTCTTTCCCTTTCAGGTTGTGTCCTTGCACCAATACGTGGTCCTGATCCGAGATGGCATTGCCTATCCGTACACCCACATCTCATTTACCCCTCAAGATATCCAGACCTGGCAACAGATTACCCCAAAGTTTAGAGAGGTCCCAGAAGCTGTTCGCAGAAAAATCCAGACTAATAACACATGAATCAGTTATTGGATGCCCTTCTGACTTCTGCTGAGAAACTAGAAATAATAAATCAAGGTAATCAGTGGCAAGAAGCAGATGCAAATAATAGGATTGCTTGGCCCATGAATGTTTCTGATTGGATAATAAATTAGGACAATAACCAGCTACCATTTTAAGAAGAGCCCATGAGATCTTATTAGAAGGAATGAGAAGAGCTGCCTCTAAAACTACTGATTGGTTAAAGTTTCAGAGCATTGTGTAGGGAACCTAATAAACACCCCACAAGATTTTTTTCCAGCAGACTTAAGACTATAGAATAAAACAGGGGTGGATTGGACATTGATCTCCCAGCCAATCAAGCAGTGTTTGCTTCTACTAAATATAACCCAGACTGGAACACTAAAACTATTTCTCAACTCCTGGACCTAGCATGCACACCTCCAATCCCCACAGCTGGACTGCAGTGATAGTTCACAATGACCAGAAACTGAATCGGAGAATCATGTACTTATTTAAATGTTAATAGTGCTGCAACCTATGTACCTGTGAAAGTGGGAAATCATGTATATTCTTGTCTGATTGATTCTGGTGCAGATCTTTCCTTGCTCAGGGTTTTGGCACAAAAGGTTGGTCTGAAAGTTGTAGGTCAAAAACCTATTACAGGGGTAGAGTGAAAACCTTTTGCTGTTCCAGTTAGTTCTCCTGCTACTTTCTCTCTAGGTCCCTTCATCACCAAGCATTCTTTCTTGTTATCAGCACACTCTTCTGTCAATCTATTGGGAAGGGATCTTCTGTGTAAGCTAGGGGCTACCCTGACCGGCACCTCTACTGGTATGGCATTATCCTTTCCCTCAGATCACCTCCCTTGTATACAGGCAGTTCTGACATCTGCTCCTGATGCGAAGCACTTAATTCCGCTTCTGCGTATTAAGGTTAAGTCAGGTTCCCCACCATCAGTTTCATAATATACTCTGTCCAGAGAAGCTAAAAAAGGTCTAAGGCCCCTTTTAGAGAGTTATCTGGCCCAAGGGACCCTTAGGGAATGCCAGTCTCCCTGTAATACCCCTATATTGCCCGTTAAAAAGTCTAAACTGTCCCAGAGGGTCTCCTGGTATATAGGTTTGTGAAGAACCTTAGAGCTATTACTTATATGATCTCTAGACACCCGGTAGTGCCAAACCTTGCTACTATTATTACCACCATACTAGCCTCAGCCACGTATTTTTCTGTCATAGATTTATGCTCAGCAATTTCTTCAATCCCAGTCCCTCATCACAGTACTTCTGCGTTTGAGTGGGGGATGGGGCAGCTCTGTTGGACTAGGCTCCTTCACAGGAATGTAAAGTCACCCATTGTTTTCTCCCAAACCTTCCATAAGGACCTGTCAAGTATTACTTTTCACTCAGGCATGTATATAGATGACCTCTTTCTGGCTTCCCCCACCTCCTCTCAGTGTGTTTTGACTCTAAACCAGCGAATATTCCCAAGCCAATTTGTATCAACCAACCTATGTTTGAATTTTCTCCAGTAATTAAGATTCTTGGGGGGTTCTATTTCTTTGGAAAACCAAGTTTCCTCTCTAGTTAAAAAATGTTTTTTTGGGGCTTTTTTAAATGAGGAACTTACGATGTGTGCGTAGTTAATTTGAACAAAATCAGTTCAAACTATTGGCCCAGGCACTCCTGGAACCTTCTATATTTAGGATGCAATACGGGTCTTATCAGGATATTGCAGACTATTCAAAACACTATACTTGATTTTTGGTCTGTCTAAATATGATATTATTTCTCCTAGTTTTCTAAAATTACACTGGTTGCCTATTGAAGCCAGAGTATTTTTCAAGTTAGCTTGTTTTCTCTTTAAGATCATGCACAGTTTAGCACCTGACTATTTGTATGATCATTTCCAATTTTCTGCTAACAAAAGAACAAGACAAAAAGGTGAGGTGGGCTAGTCATTCCCCTCAGCCAACGTAAAGAACATATTACGTTTATTCAAACAAAGCTTGGCTTTACAAGCAGCCAGCTTTTGGAAAGATTCTGTTGTTATTTTTTTATTTTTCTCAATTTTATTTCATTTTTAGGAAAATTTTGAAAACCTTTTGGTTCCAGAAATATGTTTTGTGTCACAATTTTTGATAGTGTTTAATATTTTTTTTATTATTATTATTCTCAGAAAACTGATTCTGGTCTCTTCTGCTTGTGTACCCTGCTTTGAACTGTGAGGTACTAGAAGGATATAAGATTAGTTTATCATTACCACTGTCTGAATTGGCTGAAAGGGGTGATCAAGTATCAATAGAAAAGCTGCAGTTCAACTCCCAAGAAGTTGAATAATTTGGATTTATTTTGACCCCTGGACATCGTAAGCTCTCCCCAAAGCAGTTAGAGACTATTAAGGATCTCCCACATCCCTGTTCCAAGAGACATGTTAGGGCTCTGCTTGGCATGGCAGGGTTTTGTCGTGCATGGAAACCTGCCTATGGGGAAGTAGTGGAACCTTTTGTAGCCTTGACAGTGAAAGCATGGCTTAGGTGCCAAATGACTACATGCTAAGGTAGAGTGCATCTTCAGCACTGATTTGTGCAAGATTGAAGACTTCACAGTTGGCATGCCCTCCAACTGAGCTGAGGTAGATACTCTTGGCACTGATGGTGCATGACACAAAGCAGATTTCCTGCAGTACTCTGAGATCGAGTTGCCTCCGTTTAATGGAGTCCTCTTTCTTAGATTGCTTCTTAATACTCAACTCCCACTCTGTCTCCCTTGAGGATGACACACTCCTTGGGTCTGAAGAAGACCTCTTGCAACCTACTTTTACTGACCCAAATTTTTCATCTGCATTAGCTTTGCCTCAGCTGAAGGGTACTGCCACTTAGACCTCTTAAAGACCCTGGAGCACCTTATTATTTGTAACATCTTAGTACAATGAATGCTCTTTGGGACATCATGATCCAATCTCAAACATTTATTTTATGTTCCAATATTTGTTTACCCCAAATAGTCCCATTCATTATTGATAGCAGATGGACATCTTTTGTTCATTTGGGCAGTGCTTTCTGGACATCCTCTACAGTGAATTTTTTTAAAGTTTTTGAGGGGTGGCAGAGAGACTCTGAGGGGAAAAAGCAAAGTACATTTTTCAACTTCCTCAGCAGATTGAAAAATTGCTCTGAAGAAAGGGGTCACACAACCAGGCAGCAAAACAGACTAAAAAAGACCAAGAACACTTATGAGGTAATGACTGCGATGCAGACCCACACGTGCTGAAAAAGCTCTCCAAGAAAGCTGATCAGTGGCACCATCAGATGACATCACTCCCTTGTGTAGCCAATTTATATATTATGTTTATACTCTGCTCACATTACAAAACAAAAAGTAGTATATGTTGTGTTTATTGGTAGAGAAACCCAGTTACAAAACTACACACAAATACTGCACCCACCTATATTCACTGGAGGGTAAAGGAAGCAGAAAATAATAGTCGCCTGAAAGCAAAAGTGTTGTATGTATGCTTGATGCAAAACAGAGAAAATGAGAAGATTAATGTGCTTATTATAAGTAATCAATAATATATCACATTTCAAAAATATATATATTTTAACAGTAACATAATAAAGTTTCAAAACAATAGTTTGGCATTCAAGAAGATCTTACAGCAGAGTAGTGATATATATGTTTATCTCATGCCATGTAAAAATTGCACAGACAACACTTTTGCTTTCTTGTGATGATATATTTATGGTACTGTATGTGGAAAACCTCAGCTTACCTTGAATTTACTACACTTCTGCACAACTGTGCAATGCTGAAATTTGCAAAGAATTCCATGAATGCATGGGCATCAGCAACTGTACTTGATCCTTCTCCCCCTCCCCTGCAGAGATAAGGGTAGAAAGAGGAGGAAGATGTAAACAGCTGCATAATTGGGCCAGGTCTTCCTCCTCCTACTCCTCTGCTGTCCTAGGCCCAGTTGTTCATTTGAACTGTGCAGCTATACAAAGGCTCATCCAATTCAAATGAAGTGTCAGGCCCAAGATGACAGAGGAGAAGGACATGGCCCAATATGCAGCTGTTTACCTCTTTCTCCTCTTGCCACACGATTGGGACAGGGAGGGAGGACAGACCAAATTCAGGAGTATAAGTAACATGGGGGTGGGAGTCACTGGAGCAGGATGAGAAGAGCCACAGATGGTGGGAGAGTAATCTTGGGTGGGGTGGGAAGGCAGAGAAAGGTTGTGTGTGCCATGTTGGAGGGGGTGGAGCAGCAGAGGAAGCTGTGAGTGTGCCATCGGTGTGAGGAAAGGGGCAGGGCAAGCTTTGAGTGTGTGCCATGGGTGTGTAAGGAAAGAAATCTGAGGGTGTGCCATGGGAGTAGGGGGCACAGGAAGCTGAGGGTGTGACACTGGTGTGTGGGGATCAAGCTTTAAGGTGGTGGAGGTGGGTGGGTGGGTGGGAGGGTGAGAAACAATGAAAACTGGGGAAATGTGCCTGAGGAGTGAGGGAGAAAGAATGAGAGGTGGGAGTATGTGCCTGGAGGAGGGAGTGAAAAGTGGGGGTATGTTGTTGGGGGGGAAAAGGTGGGATACCTATCTGGGCAGGAAGAAAGAGAAGTGGGAGTACTGCATAGGGGAGGAGAAAGAAGGCGACGTGGGAGAATGTATCAAGAGTAGAAAGATGAAGAGGTGAGGGTACAAGTCTGGGGGAAGGAGAGAAGACCTTGGAGACAGACAGAAAATAAGAGAGGGAGCTGGGGAGGCTGGAGACTGAGAAAAGGCAGGAGAGATTTCAGGCCTTATGAGGAGGAATTTTGCTCCCCCCCCCAAAAAAAAACCCAACAACTTCAAATTTAAAAAAATGCAGACATTTAAAATATTGTACTCAGAATCTTTTGTACAGAATTAAAAATTTCTTTTGTGCAGAATTCCCTTAGGATTAACTTGAATAAAAAAGATGTTACTTAAATGATCAAAGACTAAAAGTAACAAAAGAGAGCAACTCTGATTTAAAATATAAAGGGGATGTGCATCTTAGCTGTTGTTGCTTCAACAATTTCCCCCATTTCAAAGCTAGCAGTTTGAGGTCCACTTAGAGGATCTTGTGTGATGTGGCCAAAGGCTCTCCAGTTCATTAGAAAGGTAATAAGAGATCGACAGAGGGGAAGGCAGCTCCTGCTACAGTGGTGACCCCTATTGGCTAAAAAGAAGCACCAAGATTTAACCTTAGAACAGATTTTTTCCCTCCAGCTCTCCAGAAAGGAATCCATTGTTGCAAGGGTGAATCTGTGGCTTGGGAGTTATAACCTTAGATGGGAGAGTTACAGTTAACTTTTTAATGCTTTAATGCTGGGGTTCTTAACCTTTTTTGGTTCCTGCACCTCTTTAACTACTCAATGGAACTCGTGCACCTCCTTCCTAAACCACGCCCCCTAGTGACTACTGACTGCTAGATTTGTCACTAACTGTTAGCAGCCAACAGAACAAACTGCTAACATGTCACCAAAACTATACTGTCCTAATAATTGCCTTCACTCTGTCTAGAAAGTTTCAACAAACCGCTTCAGATTTCAAGATTCTTGTCCACACCCCTCGTTATGAACCCGTTTTAAGGCAGTGGTCTTCATTCATTTTTAAGTTGGGGCCACTTTGGATTCTAATGAGCTGAAGGAGAGCCACCAAATATCTTCTCATGCAGGACCACGGCACTGCTGACCAGTGTGTGTTAATAACATCCATTACCCCCCCCCCAGCCCAATTTCAAACTTCACTGGGGGGGGGGGGTGTGAGCATTTCCAATTACATTCTCTTTTGTCGACCGCACCTCGAATATTGTGTTCAATTCTGGTCGCCGCATCTCAAAAAAGATATAGTGGAATTAGAAAAGGTGCAGAGAAGGGCGACAAAAATGATAAAGGGGATGGGACGACTTCTCTATGAAGAAAGGCTAAAGCGGCTAGGGCTCTTCATCTTGGAGAAAGGGCGGCTAAGGGAGATATAAGCTCTCTTGAGCAGGGACTGTCCTTCCCCATGTTTAAACCTGTACAGCGCTGCGTAACCCTGGCAGCGCTATAGAAATGCTAAGTAGTAGTAGTAGATATGATAGAGGTCTATAAAATAATGAGTGGAATTAAACGGGTAGATGTGAAGCGTCTGTTCACGCTTTCCAAAAATACTAGGACTAGGGGGCATGCGATGAATCTACAATGTAGTAAATTTAAAACGAATTGGAGAAAAGTTTTCTTCACTCAACGTGTAATTAAACTCTGGAATTCGTTGCCAGAGAATGTGGTAAAGGTGGTTAGCTTAGCGGAGTTTAAAAAAGGTTTGGACGGCTTCCTAAAGGAAAAGTCCATAGACCGTTATTAAATGGACTTGGGAAAAATCCACTATTTCTGGGATAAGCAGTATAAAATGTTTTGTACATTTTTGGGATCTTGCCAGGTATTTGTGACCTGGATTGGCCACTGTTGGAAACAGGATGCTGGGCTCGATGGACCTTTGGTCTTTCCCAGTATGGCAATACAAAGAATACAGAATACTGCAGCACGTATGATTTGTAGGGCCCGGAGGGATGACAGAGTAACACCTTTGCTACATCAACTGCATTGGCTTCCAGTTGAAGCAAGAGTTAAGTTTAAAGCCTTAGTCTTGACCCATAAGGCCTTTTATACACTAAATCCTGACTATCTGTCAAATCTAACTATTCCTTACACTGCCACACGAACCCTTAGATCCCTGACAGATAACAGGTTAGTGATTCCTCCTCTTGCTAGGGCTAGATGGGAATCTACACGGAATTCGGCTTTTTTCTATCTGTCTCCCTCTCTTTGGAATGGCCTTCCAAAAGAGATCAGACTTGAGAAATCTTACTTTCATTTTCGGAAACTTTTGAAAACCTTCTACTTTATCGAGTATGTAGATCAGAATTTAGAATAATGGAAGAAAGGTTATAAATGGGCATCTGTAATATATACTAAGTCAAAACTGTATTATCTGTCTGTGTAGATTATATTATGTATTTAATTTTGTATCTGCAGTGTTCTCCTGTGTATTAATCATGAGTTATATTGTTTTCATCTTATGTAGCTAGTTTGTTGGGTTTGCTGTGCTTTCCTGTAATGATTGGAGTTCTAATGTTTGTCCAATTTGTACTTATTGTACTGCTTTTTTTTTTTTTTTATAAATTGTAAACCGTTCTGTCTTGCAGTAGCAATAAGATACGGTATATAAATTGATGTAAATAAATAAATAAATAAATACTTATGTAAATGCCTTGTCCTTCAAGCATGCAGCTCTTCCCCTCATCCACTTTCCCCTTTCTGACCTGAGCCTGAGTAAAGAGGCAGAGTAGCAGGGAAAACCCAGAAAGGATATGGGGGCCATCCCAGAAGTCTCCAGGAGCCACCTTTGGACTACAGGCCTTGCATTGAGGAACACTGCTTTAAGAGGAAAAAATATATAATACTCATTCAGCAAAATATATATATTTTTTCAGTTTCTAAAAATATTTGTTAACTGTTCTGATTGCTTTGAAATTATTAGCACCATATACTAAATAACAAATTCATGCCTCGGCTAAAAATAAAATAGTACATTACAGCAACACTTTTAGCTGGTTTCAGCTAAGAGGTTTCTGACCATGTTAGCTGGAGCAGTGGGAACTGACTGTTGTGAGTCAGCACTTTTCAGAAGGAGTGGAAATTCCCCAGAACAGAGTCCTCCTGTAGCAGGAAGGAGAGCTACCAATCACTTCCTAGCACCTGTCACCTGATACCAGTAACTTCTTCACCTCATCTAGCTCCAGCAACTCTCTTCTGTGAACACTCTGCGCTAATTAAATTTCCTGGTCTTATCAAACAAGTCGCTGATCATACCATTTTCAGGGGTGGCAATGTGTTTCACTGACCCTTTACTTCATGTGCAATGTCCCTATTCTTGGCAGCACTTACACCAAACTAATCCACAACTGCAATAAAGCCTAATTAAAAGCTTTATGAAGGACAGTGTACCTGATGTGCTACCAAAAAGCAGCAGCTGCAGCAGAGCAGATTTGAGAATTCCACACCAGAAGGGAGTGTATACCAAATCAACCCTGCACTGAAATAGTATTTTTAAAAAATAACAAAGTGAAGCTGCAATTATCAGTGACTCCAGACAGTGACTTCGGGGGGGGGGGGGGGGGGGGGGCAGAGATGATCCTAGGACACCACCCCTACAGTTCTTCATTTATTCAGTCCTGGCCACTGTGAGCACCTGGGTGTCTCGTCCTGGGCACTCTGAAGCCTCAGATTGTGGGAGCAGAAGGGGACAGAGACAGTACCATAGTGCTGCCACAGTTCATGAATACAACAAAGCACTCATTTGTCTGTGCCTTGCAAAAGTCTTCAGCCACTTTAACAGATCAAGAAAACCCCTTCAAAAAGAGCAGATTCTTTATTTTGTTCTGAAAATGAAACGATAGTAAGAGGTGCTGAATTAAAAAAAAAAGTTAGCCCTAAGGATCACCATACTTTGCTCACTGGATGAGACCCACCTGAAAACATCTCAGTTCTCCTTTGCCAGTTGGGATAAATGGATGGGGAGAACTGATAAGAGCACCTTAAGGAAACCAGCATGATGCACCTCAGGGCATGGAAAAGCTGGTCCAGGGAAGGGGTCCAACAGAGCAATCAGAGAAGTCTTCCTGGCTGGTTGTTTTGGCTTTAAATTTTATCACTACTGCTACTACTACTTATCACACGCAGCGCTGTACACCATACACAAAAAACAATCCCTGCGCAAAGAGCTTACAATCTAGATAACCTTAATTTTACGTGGTCTTAGATGTTGCTAATCACTTTGCCCTGCCAGTTTTACCTCTTTATGCCAGCTTCCCATTATCCGAAACAGTTCACAGCACCTACATCTTTCTACAAAATCTTCTTTACCCCACAAAGATTACAGCAGATTGGTCCCTTTACTGAAGTGCAGGGAATAAATCAAAAGATTTGCATGCAGAAAGATACATATTTTCAGTAAGTTTTGTTTCCAGGAAAACACACTGACTTTTTTTTACGAAATAGTATGTAGGACATGATAGAAAAAGGTATTCATTCCCCCATCAACAATGCACAAATATTACTTAAATGGTGCTATATTACACCAACTGTAATTTGCATTGGCTACAACCACAATTAGAATAACGATGAAAATAAGATTATGGTTAATGGATGAGAAGGAATGCCCTGAGCCAGAAACGCAACCTGTGTGGCACACTTTCAAGTACTCCTGCCCTGCCCACTGCATCATGGGGCATTGAGACCAAGCAAGGGAAAGCCAATAGAAAAAGCACAATTTTGGCAGTCCCCTTGCACCATGAGCTGCCACAACAGCAGCACACAGCTTGCTACGCCCTATAACCGACCAACTGCAGAAAACTGTGCACATATTACAGTTTTGTGTGCACTTTTTTTTAAATATATGCATGTTAAAAAAGAATAACAGTAAATTGTGTGCCATTAGTTTAGTGCATTGAGAGTAAAATAGAGGTTTTTTTTTAATTTTAGAGTATGAAGAAACTGTGGACCAATTTTCAGCACACATTCTTAATGCCCAGCTTATTATATCAGCTTCTCTTTGGGCCTGATTTATTACAGTTTTCTTATAGACAATTCAGAAACTGAATAGGGATCGACTATAGTGACAAATTAATATTTGGCTCTGCAAGGAGGCAAGCACCTCCCTCTTCCTACAGGAGACGTAGGTAAGCAATAAGAATTACATGCTGGCACATGAAGCTGGCACAACCTCTGACACTAATACTAGCATTTTATTCCACCTCAGACCAGGAGTCAAATTCCCAGGATTAAAGTTTTGTACATTCTCTGCATTGATGAGGAATAGCTAATGCTTTCATTAGCATTAAATGACAGGAAGGACTTTGTGCATATCTGTACAAATTTTTTTTTTTGCACAAAAGTCCTTCCTGCATCAGTCGCAACTGTGCACACTATCTGGTACTAAGCACTCCTTATTACAATACTGTACCTCAAAGTGAGCTTAAGTGCAAGGGTCTGGGACCAAAGAAATGCATGCAGTTAACCAGAGCGTGCACTTAACCGTTGTGACCCAAAGAAGCTTGACATCTGATAAACATATGTACAGTATACAGTCTCCGTTAACTGACGTTAAGCTTACTTGAAGTAATCAGTTATAGTCCTCTGTACACTATTGGGTCTGTGAGTTCCATAGACTACATCTGTCAGATGGTAAAAACTGTCATAGCACTGACATCCAGTGGTCTCCACATAGGCCCGCACGGTGTTGCACTCTTGCAAAAGTGACAGGAGGAGGGTGTTAAATTTCATCAGCATGTGCCTCGCTGCTCATTTCTTCATCTGTTTCATCATCAGCCATTGCTGCCTGCGTGTAGGCGCATATCTCGACATCAGTGCTGTCGTCAGCTGTTTGTAGATTGTAATCAACAGCAGCTACATAGCAATGAAACTCCTCTTCAGTAACCTACGGCTGGGATGTCAATAACCTGCTCATCTGACGCGTTTGCAACAGCTGCACCTGTTTCGTCCCTCTCCACATCCTAAACAAAGCTTGCCCGCTTGTAGCAGTTCACAATGGTTGCCTGTGTAACATGATTCCAGGCTTCTTTCTGCATATGTAGGGAATCCAAGAGTGATAGATTACAAGCCAGTTCAACAGCACATTTATCCTTGCCAGTCTGGTCATCCATAACGCTCATCAGAAGACGGAGCACAAGAGCCCGATAATGTTGTTTGAAATTGGCTATTATGCCCTGATCCAGAGGTTGGATAAGAGAGGTAGTGTTTGGTGGCAGGCTGACCACCTTGACGTTAGACAGCCTGACATCATCTCTGTGTGCAGCACAATTATCACAAAGCAACAAAATCTGACGCCTTTGTGCCCGCATTCTAGTGTCTAACTTCATTAACCACTGCTTCCAAATTTCCCCAGTCATCCATGAATTTGCGTTAGCCTCGTATGACACAGAAAGTCGCTTAACTTTCTTGAAGCAACGGGGCTGTTTGCTCTTTCCAATGACGAGGGGTTCCAACTTCTCACTCCCATCCATATTGCAACAAAGGAGGATCGTCAGTCAGTTCTTCGACGTTTTACCTCCAGTAGTTTCGGCATGTTTGAATGCAAGTGTTCCATCGGGAATCGCTCGCCAGTAGAGACCGTTTTTGTCAGCATTGAAAATGTCATGAGCTGCAAACTCGTTCAAGATGGTAGGAAGAACTGAAACAACCCAATTTTCAGCACCAAAGTCATCAGCGTCTTGTTTCTCACCATGCTGTTTCTTTAATTTTATGTTGTTCCTCAACTTCCATCTTTCCAACCATCCAACAGTGTCTTTGAAAGCAGTTAGTCCAAGACTTTCAGCTAGCTGGTTAGGTTTCTCCATAAGCAGTGGACCACTGACAGGAAACTGTCTGCTCCTCACTCGAGAAAACCATCGAAGAAGAGTATCTTCTACCTCCTCAGCTTTTCCCACCCGTTTTCGTTTCCATTGTGGATTTGTATTGTTTTGCCAGTCTTCCAGAAGCTGGTCTTTCTGCTTCAAGACACGTGAAATTTGACTGGGATTGACACCATATTTTTTAGCAATAGATGCTTTACTTTGTTTTCTAATTTTTTAAGAACTTCTATTCATTCAGCCAGTGTTAAAGTCTTACAGTTCCGCCGTGATGATGACGACCCTAGTATACATTCTAACAACATTCTTTCACTTATTCTGCCTGTGGCAGTTAAAGGGGCGGTAAATTTGAAATCTCGTTGGTTGTCAGGCGCCAATCGGCTTCTATATTCCGTGCGTGCGCTTATGCGGAGTCTTTCCTGCAGAGGAGTGGTCTTGAACCATGCATATAAGCGAATCTTGCACTTATCAGTGGTGTGCTAAACCGAAGTTTGTCCCCATAGAAATTGATGGCGCCAAAAACGGGACCGAAGTACGGCATGCAGTTAAACAGAGCATGCGCTTATCCGACGTGCACTTAAATGAAGTGCACTGTATTTGTAATCCACAGTCATGAAGTCTAACTTCCAGTAAATTCAGCTCAGCAACAAGTTCATGGCATATTTTCAAAGCACTTTGACTTCCAAAGTTACACAAGCGGCGTATTTTCAAAGCACTTAAACTTACAAAGTTCCATAGTAACCTATGGAACTTTGTAAGTCTAAATGCTTTGAAAATGATATAGTCTTTGCAGCTCTGTATAGAAGGAATCAGCCCAAAGACTCAGTAGCAACTGAACTGCCATGTGAAAGAGGGGCTCAATTCCTGGGTCTGCTGCACAGGCAGAATTCAAAGACTTGGAAATTGGAAAAGAATCCCAACCATCACAAAACAGCACCACCTGCAGGCTGGTAGGAGGGCACATGTGCTGGGGTGTAGAGAGTAGGCCACAGTCTGCAGGGGATTGTCCAGAGAGAGCTAGGGACCGATGCTCAAAACTGAATGCCAGCATTAGAGGCAATTAGCGCTGGACTAGCGTACATGTAAATGTGCGCAGAATGTTCAGAGGGCTCTAGCATGGGAAACAATGTGCACACCAAAGATGGCAGCAAACTGTATTTAAATGTACTCAAACAGATGTTAATGAGGTCATTTGGGATTGCCTCCCAATGCTCAGAGCAGCGCAGAAGCAAATGCTGCCCTTAACGCTGGAAACTTACTGCCAGCTCAGGGGTGGCACTGAAGGTTTTGAAGAAAGGAATTCTTCAGAATGTCTCACTTTTTAAATTGGAAGTTTGAATTCTTTCAGAAAAAGAAGGAAGCCTGTGCAGCCTATAAATGCTGATAGTGAGAAATAAATGTGCGTGAGTCCAAGCAAAACAGAAAGTGAAAGCACACATCAGCGCCTTGTTTTTCTGAACTTACATATGAGCCTTTCAAATGAAAAAATTTTTGAATAAAACTTATATTTAAAGGAGTAGAAGAATGGCACCGATTGTGCTCGCACTTGCGGTCTTGCCTGGGTATGTGCGTTTACCACGAAACTCTTGTGCGTATGCGATAGGCACGTTCCTCCCCCTTGCTTTCTGTTTCAGGGTGCACTAGGTTTCTGCACTGTTGACTTTAGCACTGGACCTTTGAGCATTGGGGCTGGAGCTGGACAGAACCAAGGATAAACAAAAATGGGGGTAGTGAAGACCGATAGTATGAGAGCCCCAGCAAGGAGCACTTATGACTCTGTGAGGAATATTTCTTTTAATATATACAGAGAGGCTACATTCAACTGATTTTTATGGCACTTTTTAAAGCGAAGGCAAGCATTTAAACTCTATCCAACTCCAGGAACACGTGCTTTTTTTTTTTTTAAGTTGTTTTTCAATCTAGCATAAGAAACTTAAACACAACAGCCAAATACCTCGGTCACTGCAGTCAATAATAGATTTATTTAACATTAGTGGCGCATCACAACACACATCTGCTTCAGATTCTTAAGCTGGCTAATAAGGAAGGTACAGCCTCCACAATCATTTTATTACATGTTGTTCACTCCCTCTTTCTTTTTTTTTCCTCCTGGAAAGTAGGTTCATCCTTCCTCCTTGCTGGAAGCCACATGACCACTGCCAGGAATAAGAATGCAAAACATTCCCAGGAGCAGCTGCTGACGTCAGTACAGCATTCCACCTCCCAGAAGGCAGAAGCGTCTGGAAACTCCTGTCTCCAGCAGGATGTGATAACAGCTGTGTGCTTGCACTGAATCTCATTCATTTAAAAGGAAAAATTCCAACCACTCCTCCTCCTCCATTCTATAGTTTATAGAACGATGTAACCAAAAGGGGCCCCTCATAAACTGCATTTATAGTCAACTGTCCTTTCCATGATGTTTTCTTTTCTCTCTAACTCGGGACACAGTAGTTTTAACCCAAAAAAAAAAAAAGTCTGTATAAGAAAGGGCAGGGTGCCCTGTGCTGAATCTCTCACAGCAGAGCACTCCACCCAGGGAGATGTGACCTGAGATTTATTTAAAGGAAACCTGCAACTGGTGAAGAAGAATGGATTATTGGTGTTATGGAGTGCATTTCTCTAGTATCATCTGTTTCCAGGCCTTTATTACCCTTCAATATGCATTTCAGTTCACAGACAGGCAGCTATTTTGTTTCCTTCTGTTATTAACTCTGAGATTTTGTCTCTAGTTTTTTTTTTTTGTTACATTTGTACCCCGCACTATCCCACTCATGACAGGCTCAATGCGGCTTACATGGGGCAATGGAGGGTTAAGTGACTTGCCCAGAGTCACAAGGAGCTGCCTGTGCCGGGAATTGAACTCAGTTCCTCAGTTCCCTAGGACCGAAGTCCACCACCCTAACCACTAGGCCACTCCTCCACTCCAGTGTTTGTTTTTGCTTTCCCTCTCTGTCCATCCTGTCTGTGAGAATGACTTGAAAAATGTCATCATAGATGGCACTCCCTTTCTTCTCTTTTTCTTTATTTTATTTTCTTTCCTCTTCTGTCCTATCATTACACTGCAGTTCTCTTCTTCCTTTATAAACTATTATTATATTGAGATTGTAACCACTATGACTTTATCCTGAAAGGCGGTACATCAAGTATGAAAAACAATAAATACTACAGCCATGTTGCAGTTAAAGGAGCTGGCATAGAGGCTTGGCACTACAACTAAATGAAGACATGTGCACTACTAACATAAGCATTGCCATACTGGGACAGACCAAAGGCTCATCCAGTATTCCACTTTCCAATAGTGGTCAATCCAGGTCACAAGTACTTGGCAAGATCCCAAAACAGTAAAACAAATTTTATGCTGCTTATCCTAGAAATAAGCAGTGGATTTTCCCAAATCCATCTTAATAATGGTTTATGGACTTTTCTTTTAGGAAATTACCCAAACCCTGATAAGCTAACTGTTTTTACAACATTCTCTGACAACGAAATCCAGAGTTTAATTACATGTTGAATGAAGAAACATTTTCTCCGGTTTGTTTTAAATTTACTATTTAGTAGCTTCATTGCATGCCCCCTAGTCCTAGAATTTTAGAAGTAAAGAAGTGATTCACGTCTACCTGTTCCACTCCATTTATCATATCTCTCCTCAGTAGCCTCTTCTCCAGGTTGAAGAGCCCTAGCCCAGCATTTAACAAACTTTGCACCGCAGCAACCTCTCTGGGGTGCCGCGGCAAATCCCGACCTTCCACCCGCCCGAACTGCTACTGCGCAAAGCAGCGCAGCAGAAGAAGAAAAACACACACAAAAAAATGCAAGCACAGGACTGCAGCAGCCTTCAAGCATGTGCTATCTGTTCTGTCGGTCCTCTACCCCCAGAACTAGAAGCTGACATCAGCGGGGGCAGAGGAGCAGTGTTATGATTCTGTTAGAATTCTGCTAGTCAGACAGGGGAATGCTTGGAATCGCTACTGATTGGTCCGTCAGGGGCTGAGCTGATGTCAGTCTGATCTACTTAAGCTTACCTTTCCCTACAACCCCTGCTCTGGCGTTATTCCTATTCTGCTGAAGCCTTACCTGCGCTCTGTCTGAGCTATTATCTCTGTGCTATCCTGGGATTTGATTACTCCTTACCTTGCTTGCAGTTTCTGTTCCTCTGTCTCTGTTTGCGGGCTGCTTCTAGTGTGTGTCTAATTACCAATCTGCACTGCACCTGGGATTCTCTCTGTTTGGTTATGGTGCTGTGTGGTGAGTTCCTACCTCGTTCTGTTCCAGTTTGTTTGTTTTGGTTCCCCTTCCTTCAGAGTTACCCTTTGTTGCTGTGTTTGTATTCTGATTTGTATGTCCTGCCATTGTAGCAGGCTCAGGACCCTTTGTTTCTCCCCTTGGGGATTGTTTGTTTGCTCTTTCCCTGTACTCCGATTAATCCATTGTCTGCAGTGTTCCCTGCCTCTGGCAGCTGTGTGTTTGAGCTTAGCTTAACCCTTTGTCTGCAGAGTTTCCCTGCTTCTGGCAGTTGTCTGCTTGGTGCAGTTTTCCCTTGTGACTGTCAGTCCTTTCTTTGCTGTAATTATCTTCTGTATTGCTAAGCACTGTTCCTTTCTGTGCTGGGGGTGTGTTAGGCACCGCATTCCATTTTGCTGACTTTTCCCTCTCCTGTTCGCTGAGGGTCTCTGCTTACAGTATCTTTATTTCGCAGTCCCTCATTTACTTTGTGTGCCATGGGGTACTGATTGACGTGTTTCTGTGTGTGCTTCCTTTTCTCCTTGATTGTCTAGGGCATAAGTACGTATTGCCATACTGGAAAAGACCAAAGGTCCATCGAGTCCAGCATCCTGTTTCCAACAGTGGCCAATCCAGGTCACAAATACCCGGCAAGATCCCAAAAATGTACAAAACATTTTATACTGCTTACCCAGAAATAGTGAATTTTCCCCAAGTCCATTTAATAACGGTCTATTGACTTTTCCTTTAGGAAGCCGCCCAAACCTTTTTTAAACTCCGCTAACCTAACCGCCTTTACCACATTCTCTGGCAACGAATTCCAGAGTTTAATTACACGTTGAGTGAAGAAATATTTTCTCCGATTTCTTGTAGATACGTCTGTCAGTTCCTTTTCCTATGTGTCCTTAGCCAGCACTGTAGGTGTGCTGGTGCTCTAGTTCCCGTGGAGACCTCGTTTTTTCCCCTTTCTCCCCTCCCTACGTATGAGTCGGTACCGGTTAGGCCATGAGGCCCGCATGCTAGAATTCTGAGTAAATGGGTTCCCGATCGGCCATGAGGCCCGCCTGAATGCCCTATCATCCCTTTTCTGGAGGTGAAAGTTGGTTGCTGCGTGTGTGTGCAGGACTTGGTAGCTGGGGTAGTGTGTAGCGCTTGCTCGGTCCACCCCGGCCTTGTCTAACACCTATTCTAGGCCTCGGCCTGGGCTCAAGGGCTCACAACCAGACTAATAAGCAGCAGAGTCGAAAGAACATGCCTGAAGGCTGCTGTGGCCCCGCAGTTGTTTTGGGGTTTTTTTGACATGGCCAATGGGAATAGGAAATAGATGGTGTTTGAGACTCAGAAGTGACTGCTAAGGAGGTTGGATGAAAACATGAGACGGAAAAAAGTAAAAAAATTAAAGCCAATAGGTCAGTAGTCTCTGTTTCTATTCCCATTCAAAAAAAAAAAAAAAAAGCAAGCAAACCTATAAGCTGCTGCATCCGAGTTGTCATTCTTTATTGTTGGTAGCATTTTTTATTTAATCGTGCTTATATTTTTAAACATGCTGGCTTGTGCAGCATACAGATGTACAAGGAGGAAGTATAATAATGAAATAACGTTTCATAGGTAGAATAGTAATTTGTTATAAATCGCAATCAGTGTGTTATTTGGAGGGAATAGTTATAGGGACACCCTAAAACTGATATATTTCTGCAAATAAAAAGACGGAGACCTGTGTAGCTGGGGGGGTGGGCAGAGACCTATGTGGCTAGGGGGGGCAAAGACCTGTGTGGCAGGGGGAGGGGAGGCGGAGGTTGGGAGTGCTGCACAAAGTTGCTCGGACACGAAAGGTACCGTGAACTGAAATAATTTGGAAACTGCTGCCCTAGCCGCTTTAGCCTTTCCTCATAAGGAAGCCATCCCATTGCCTTTATTATTTTTGTCTCCCTTCTTTGTACCTTTTCTAATTTTGCTTTATCTTTTTTTTCAATTCAATTCTTGTATACCGCGAATATACCCCTTCCAGGGTTCAGTGCAGTTTACATTTCCAGGTGAGACAAAAGCAGATAGTGTTAGTGAGAGGTATGAGAAACATTAGAGACCACTGGTGTAATGCATAAGACTATAAATATTAGATAAGATTTTGTTTCTAATATAAATTTTGTAGTTATGTTCTAAATCTATACATTTCAATGTATGAACATTGTTATGTAAGTATGTTGAAAATATAAATAATTAAAAAAAAGACTATAAATATTAAAGGAAATATGGATGATACTAGGAAGTAGAAGTCATGATGAATTATTATGAAGCAGTCTTTGGGAAGAGAAAGGTTTTTAGCCTTTTCCTGAATCTGTGGTAGATGTTTTCTATTCAGATGGGAATAGGTAGAGAGTTCCATATTTTGACTCCAAGTACGGGGAATAAAGAGCTGAAAATCTTCTGATTTTGAATTGTCTTTTGAAATGGTGATTCTACCATTAATTGTTGTTTCAGTCTGTTAGACTGGACCAGATATAGCGAAGCGGTCTCAGTCAGCAGTTCAGAGGTGAAGCCCTGTAAGATTTGAAAAACTAAACAAGCAGTTTTGAACCCGAATCTTTCTGCTATGCGAAGTCAGTGCAGTTTGTTGAAACACTAGTATATCTATTCAATCTGTACATTAGTCTTGTAGCTGTATTCTGTATGATTTGCATTTTTTTCTGATACTGACACTTAATAGCAAGAACTAGAACATTACAGTAATCCAAGTGAGGTAGGACTAACATTTGGACTAGTAGTGCGAAGGCTTTTTGGTCAAAGAATGGTCTGACTAGACATACCCTGTCTCATTTTGAATAGTGTTTTCTTCCATAGCTGATTAATATGGGACAAGAAGGTGAGTGAAGAATCAAGCAAGACCTCTAATACTCTGGTTTCAGATTTGACTGTAAACCTTTGAGCACTGGACACAGATATTGATGGGACCTTAACTTCCTGATTTCGTAACAACAGGACATTGGTTTTTGGCACATTCATAGTAACATAGTAGGTGACTGCAGAAAAAGACCTGTATGGTCCATCCAGTCTGCCCAACAAGATAAACTCATATGTGCTACTTTATATGTATACCTGACCTTGATTTGTATTCAGTTTCAGTTTATTGGTCGGGGCCCAGGATAATAACAGCAGTCATACCATTCGCTACAGACTGAGTTGGATCTTTGTTTGGTGCTGTTACTGGTAAGAGAAGCAGGATGTCATCCGCTCAGGATAATAGTAATTCATTAAGTCCCAGGTGTATTGAAGCAAGGGATGACATAAAGAGGTTGAACAGGATTGGTGCGAGGGGAGATCCCTAGTAGACCAGTAGTTGGAAAGTTGGCTGCTTTGCTTGACAGAATAGCTTTGATTTGAAAGCAATTCACTGAACCTTTTGAGCCCTGTATTGCACTGGTAGCCAATTAAGTTTTTTCAAAAATGGTGTGATGTGTTCACGTCGCTTATAACCTTCTATGAGTCTTGCTATAGCATTTTGAATCAATTGGAGCTGGTGCAGACCCTTTGTAGTCAGACCACTGTATAGTGCATTGCAGTAATCCAGTCTTGATGTTATCATGGCATGCACAATTAGGATAACATTTACCTTCTCGATGTAAGGAGAGAGGCAGCGTAGCTGTCGCAAATAACAGAAGCAGTTCTTGAAGGTTGCTTGGATTTGGGGAATTAGAGTAAGTGTTGAATCTAACTGTATTCCAAGGATCCTGACTTGTGATTTGAGGGGGAGTTCGTACTTCCCAAAAGAGATTTGATGTCAGGTATCCACTTGTATTAGGGACCCAGAGAAGCGCCAGCAAAGGAGCGTCGATGCTCTTGGACCTGGAAACAACTTCATCGCTCTCAAATCATTTAACCACCATGTCCAAAGGAGTGGAGGAGTGAGTTAGGAGTGTATGCTGAAACGGAAGTCGTTTACAGCTGAACCCGTGTCGGCGGTGCCACTCCTAAACCCGTAAGAGCTATCAGCTTGGAGTTTTATTCTTATTAAAGAATTCAATGAGACAAAGCAGTAGAAAAATAATTTTGTCAGAGAAATTGCTAGATATGAGAATTATGAAATTTATCATCTGTCATGTACAGTATCTAGAAAAGGTCTGAAACAGGAATCAAAACTACTAGTTAAGTAATTAAATAGTGATGAGTCAAGACTAGATCATACTTTAAGCACCAATGGCGGTATACAGTAAGAATAAATCAAACATAAGCAATAGACAATGACAGCAGTAAAAATATTCAAATAATATCTTCTATATATATATAAAAGGCACCACTGAAGCCTCCAGCCGGAAGTGTGAAGCGCCAGAGATATCCGGTTTCCCCATGAGTGAAGGAAAACAGCACAGCAGGAAATCCCTCTCTCTGTAACAGTGAAGGACTCAGAGGGGGGAGGGGTGGAGAGAGATGCCCTCACTCTCTCTGTAACACAAACACAGAACAGCAGGAAACTTAACACTGAAGGACTGGACTCGGAGGGGGCAGGGACACACACACTCCACATGCGCACTCTGAAGAAAACCTTGCTAGCCCCCCGTTTCATTTGCATCAGAAACGGGGCTTTTTTTTACTAGTATTCAATAAATAACTCTGTAAGTTCATTTTTCTGTTCTATCAATACTCCAGGATGTATACCATATGGTCCAAGCAATTTGCTATGCTTCAATTTGTTAAATTGTCCCATTACATCTTCCAGGTTTACAGAGATTTGTTTCAGTTTCTCTGACTCATCAGCATTGAATACCATTTGTGGCACTGGTATCTCCCCCAACCTCTTTCTCGTTGAAAACCGAAGCAAGGTAAAATTATGTATCATACCTGATAATTTTCTTTCCATTAATCATAGCTGATCAATCCATAGACTGGTGGGTTGTGTCCATCTACCAGCAGGTGGAGATAGAGAGCAAACTTTTATGTGCTGCCGGAAACTCCTCAGTATGTCGATATCAAAGCTCCATCCGCAGGACTCAGCACTTAGAGAATTACACCCACGAAGGGACACTCTGCCCAGCTCACCACCGCCGAAACGGGGGAGGGGAATTAACCCAGCTCATCCCCACACAAGTGGGGGAGGGGAATCCGTCCAGCTCATCCCCGCGGAGCGGGGGAGGGACACCACACCCGCCGATGCGGGGGGATCTGGCTTATCCTGCAACCGCAACCGCGGGAGGAGCTGACTGACCCTAATACCGCCGAAGCGGGAGGGGTACAAAGCTGCCCTACAGCAGCACGAAGCGGGAGGGAGTGCCGGCAGAATTTTAAGTCTCAATCCAGCCCCGTAAAACGGAGGGGAGAGGAATGCAGCAGCTCACTGTAACACAAACTCGTCTCAACTCTTGAAGAATCCAAGTGAAAAAACTTGAACACGAAGTCTTTCTGAAGTAACTGAAGACTAAACTTGAACCTGAAATGCAACCAGAATAAAAACAGCACAGATATCTGGGAGGGGCTATGGATTGATCAGCTATGATTAATGGAAAGAAAATTATCAGGTATGATACATAATTTTACCTTCCATATCATCATGCTGATCAATCCATAGACTGGTGGGATGTACCGAAGCAGTACTCACCCAGGGCGGGACATAGAAATCCCTGAACTCAACACTGAAGCTCCAAACCGGGCCTCCGCCCGTGCAGCCACAGTCAAGCGGTAATGCTTGGAGAATGTATGGGCCGATGCCCAAGTTGCCCCGCGGCCACATAAGCCGCTGCAATGGCTTCCTTGACCCATCTTGCCACTGTAGGCTTAGCAGCCTGCAGACCCTTACGAGGACCTGCAAACAGGACAAACAGATGATCCGATTTCCGGAAATCATTGGTCACTTCCAAGTATCTGATGATGACTCGTTTCACATCCAGATATTTAAGAGCAGAGTATTCCTCTGGGGAGTCCTCCCTACGAAAGGAAGGGAGACAGAGCTGCTGATTCACATGGAAGCGAGAAACAATCTTGGGCAGGAAAGAAGGCACTGTGCGAATAGCCACTCCTGCCTCAGTGAACTGCAGAAAAAACTCTCGACATGAGAGTGCCTGGAGCTCGGAAACTCTTCTGGCTGAAATGATAGCCACCAAAAAGACTGCTTTCAACGTCAGGTCTTTCAGAGATGCCCTCAACAAGGGTTCAAAAGGCGGCTTCTGTAATGCTCTTAGCACCAGGTTGAGATTCCACGCAGGCACCACTGAGTGCAGAGGAGGGCGCAGGTGCTTAACTCCCTTGAGAAAACGCACCACATCTGGCTGCGAAGCCAGGGAAGCACCCTTCAGGCGGCCCCTGAAGCAAGCCAGGGCCGCTACCTGGACTTTAAGGGAACTGAGCGACAGGCCTTTCTCCAGACCTTCTTGCAGGAATGCCAACACTGAAGAAATTGGAGCAGTGAATGAAGAAAATGAGCCTGCTTCACCACGCTGCAAAGGTACGCCAAACCCTGGCGTAAGCAGTAAAAGTAGAGCGCTTCCTCGCTCTCAGCATAGTGGCGATGCCTTGTCTGAGAAGCCCTTCTTCCTCAGACGCTGCCGCTCAATAGCCAGGCCGAAAGACCAAAGGGGGAGGGATCCTCCATCACCACGGGACCCTTACGCAACAGGCCCTGCTCCACTGGCAGCCGCAGAGGATGGTCCACTGAGAGCCTGATCAAGTCCGCATACCAGGGACGTCTGGGCCAGACTGGACCCACCAGGATTATCCGGCCTGGATGCTTTGCCACCTGGTCTATCACCCTGCCCAACATGGGCCAGGGCGGGAACACATAGAGAAGCTCTTGTGCCGGCCACTGTTGGAGAAGAGCATCTACTCCCAGGGAGCGAGGGTCCCGTCCTCTGCTGAAAGAGCGCGGCACTTGGCAATTGGCCGATGACGCCATCAGGTCTAGGCTCGGCTGGCCCCAGCGCTTCGTGATGCTCAAGAACGCCTGAGCAAATAGCTGCCACTCTCCGGGCTCCAAGGTATGGCGACTGAGAAAGTCCGCCTTGACATTCATGACTCCGGCAAAGAGAGCCGCTGACAGCTGTTCCAGGTTCACTTCCGCCCACTGGCATAAATTCATGGCCTCCTTGGCTAGAGGGGCGCTCTTGGTACCTCCCTGGCGGTTGACATAGGCCACAGCCGTGGCATTGTCCGACAGGACCCGTACTGGCTTCAACGCCAGTACCGGGATGAACTCCAACAACACCAACCGAATGGCTCTGAGTTCCAGGAGGTTGATAGACCACTTGCCTCTGCAGGAGACCAGAGCCCCTGCGCTGTCCTTCCCAAGCAGTGGGCTCCCCAGCCCATCAAAGAGGCGTCTGTCGTGACGACAATCCACTCCGGGGTCACCAGAGGCATTCCTGCAGACAACTTGTCTGTCTGCGTCCACCAGCTCAGCGCCTTGCGCACTGCTGGGTCCAAGGGAAGGCGCACAGCATAATCCTCCGACATCGGAGTCTAGCGCAGCAGCAGAGATTGTTGTAGTGGTCTCATATGAGCCCTGGCCCAGGGCACTACTTCCATCGTGGCCGTCATAGAGCCCAACAGCTGCACGTAGTCCCAAGCCCGAATAGGAGAGGCTACTAGGAACTAGTCCACCTGAGCCTGAAGCTTGACAATCCGATTGTCTGGCAGGAACACTCTGCCCACTTGGGTGTCGAATCGAACTCCCAGATACTCCAGGGACTGAGTCGGGCGCAGCTGGCTTTTCTCCCAGTTGATGATCCACCCCAGGGAGCTCAAAAGAGCAACCACCCGGTTCACAGCTTTGCCGCACTCTGCATAAGAGGGGGCTTGGATCAACCAGTCGTCCAGATAAGGATGGACTTGAACTCCTTCCTTCCTCAGGAAGGCCGCGATGACCACCATTACTTTGGAGAAGGTCCGCGGAGCAGTAGCCAACCCGAACGGGAGGGCTCTGAACTGGAAGTGTCGGCCCAGTACTGCAAAACGCAGAAAGCGTTGATGAGGAGGCCAGATGGGAATATGCAAGTACGCTTCCTTGATGTCCAAGGATGCCAGGAACTCTCCTGCCTTCACTGCCGCTATAACAGAGCGGAGGGTCTCCATGCGAAAGTGCCGAACTTTCAAGGCCCAATTGACCCCTTTGAGGTCGAGGATAGGCCGTACAGAACCTCCTTTCTTTGGTATCACAAAGAAAAAGGAGTAACATCCCTTGCCAAGCTGATTTTCTGGCACCGGAACGACCGCCCCCAGGCGGATCAGATTGTCCAAGGTCTGCTGCACTGCCACAGCTTTGACCGGAGACTTGCAGGGAGAGAGTACAAACCCGTCTTTTAAGGGTCGGCAGAACTCTAGCTTGTAGCCGTCTCTGATGACTTCCAGCACCCAAGCGTCTGAAGTTATTGTGGTCCACTCGCCCATAAACGAGGACAGCCGTCCTCCAATCTGCACTGGGGCGTGGACCAAGGCCCCGTCATTGGGTACGAGACCCTGGGGGAGAACCGGAGGGAGCACCTCCGGGACGGCGGTCTCTGCGAAAGGAATGCTGCTTGGGGGAGAAGATCCTCTTGAAGGAAGAGGGGGCAGAGGAGCCCGACCTGCCCGGGCGGTACCGACGGGCTTCCTGAAACCGTCCTCTGGAGGTACCAGGGCGAGTACTAGCCCGAGCCCTGACCTCTGGTAACTTCTTGCCCTTAGACGTGCCGAGATCGGTCACGATTTTGTCCAGCTCGACCCCAAAGAGCAGCTTGCCTTTAAAAGGCAATCTAGCCAGGCGGGATTTAGAGGCGTGGTCAGCAGACCAATGCTTCAGCCAAAGCCACCGCCGCGCAGAGATTGTCTGAGCCATGCCTTTAGCTGAGGCTCTCAAGACATCATACAGCAAGTCTGCCAAATAGGCTAAGCCCGATTCCAGGGCCGGCCAATCAGCCCTCAAGGAATGATCCGAGGGTGAAGCCCGCTGCACCATAGTCAGGCACGCCCTGGCCACATAGGAGCCGCAAACTGAGGCCTGCAAACTTAAAGCAGCCGCCTCAAAGGACGACCTTAAGGCCGCCTCCAATCTTCTGTCTTGGGCGTCCTTTAGGGCCGTGCCACCTTCCACCGGCAACGCCGTTTTCTTAGTCACCACAGTGATTAAAGAATCCACGGTAGGCCACAGAAAGGCCTCACGTTCACTTACAGGCAAAGGATAGAGGCGGGACATAGCCCTAGCCACTTTAAGGCTCGCTTCCGGGACATCCCATTGAGCCGAAATTAAGGTGTGCATGGCATCATGCACGTGGAAGGTTCTAGGCGGGCGTTTCGTCCCCAGCATAATGGCAGAGCCAACAGGGGCTGAGGGAGAGACGTCCTCCGGAGAGGAAATCTTCAAAATGCCCATGGCCTGCACAAACAGGTTGGGCAAATCCTCTGAGCCAAAGAGTCGCGCTGCAGAGGGGTCATCCGCTCCATCCGAGCGGGGATCCGTCTCCTCCAAGGAATCCGCAAAGGACCGTTGGGAGAACTCAGATACGCTGCCCTCATCTACATCGGAGGAGACAAAGTCCTCCAAGGCCTGGGAATCAACCCGAGGGCGTTTACCTCCGGGGGCCTCAACCTCTTTACCTGACGAGGGAGCAGGGGCAGCGTTCTGCATAAGGAAGGCCTGATGCAGCAGCAAAATAACCTCGGGGGAGAAACCCCCCAGACTGTGCACTTCCGCAGCCTGGGCAACAGCCCTAGACGCACCCTCAACCGGCGCTCGCAAGAGCGGGGGAGAGACATGCTGCGCATCCAAGATGGCGTCCGGCGCAACACTCCGCGAAGGAGCCGCGCGGGAAAAACGGCGCTTAATTTTAGCCGCCTTTGTGCCGTCGCCCAAATTAAGGGCGTTCATGGCAGTAATGTCTCCTACCTCAAGGGCGGCCCAAGAAGAAGCCGTCCGAGCCGCGTGGCCGGCCAAGATGGCGGAGGCGAGGAGCTGGGGATGGGCGTTTATGGCGGGAAAAACCGCCACACCGGAGGAAGGACCGGGACACTCATCGGTCACAAAACTATCACCCAACAAGGGCGAATCAGACTTTAAGACCCCCGCATCCCCTCTAGAAGCGCCCAAGCGATCTGGGGAGCGACTCTTTACGCCCTCGCCCTCCGACGCCATATGCCACGTGGAGATAAATCGGGGAACCCCCTGCCCGCTATAAAAAGGTAAAAATTACCTGCTTTCCGCTCCGAGCTGTAACGACCTGGTGTCCCAGTGAGTAGCTGCAATGAACGTTTAAATAAACGTCGAAATAAACGCCTTTAAGGACGTTCAAAATTTTTTTTTTTTTTTTTTTTAACGGAGCCAGCGGGAGGGGGGAGAAAAGGAGGGACCTGGCACCACCAGGTTTGCACTTGCTCAAAAGAGCCCTCAACCCCAGGCACTCAACAAAACCTAAAAATTAGGCTTGGAGGCCTAGCCAGAGCTGCTGCTGTGTGTGACCACCACCTGCTGAGATAGAGAACATACTGAGGAGTTTCCGGCAGCACATGACCACATATAGGGAGGCAAAGGTTTGCTCTCTATCTCCACCTGCTGGTAGATGGACACAACCCACCAGTCTATGGATTGATCAGCATGATGATATGGAAATAATTAATTTAATCTCTTTGATATGTCCTCGTCTTCCCTGAGTGCCCCATTTATCCCTCAGTCATCTAGCAGTCCAACTGATTCTTTTACCAATTTCTTGCTTCTAATATACCTAAAAAAAGTTTTGGCTTTCAGGCTTATTTTCGAAAGAGAAGGGTGCTCATCTTCTGACACAAATTGGAAGATGGGCGTCCTTCTCTCAGGGTCGCCCAAATTGGCATAATTGAAAGCCGATTTTGGGCGCCCTCAACTGCTTTCCGTCGCGGGGACAACCAAAGTTCATGGGAGCGTGTCGGAAGCATAGCGAAGGTGGGACTGGGGCGTGCTTAAGAGATGGGCGTCCTTGGCCAATAATGGAAAAAAAGAAGGGTGTCCCTGACGAGCGCTTGGCCGACTTTACTTGGTCCATTTTTTCTTGCGACCAAGCCTTAAAAAGTTGCCCAAACTGACCAGATAACCACTGGAGGGAATCGGGGATGACCTCCCCTTACTCCCCCAGTGGTCACTAACCCACTCCCACCCTCAAAAAAAAAAAACTTTAAAATTTTTTTGCCAGCCTCAAATGTCATACCCAGCTCCATGACAGCGGTATGCAGGTCCCTGGAGCAGTTTTAGTGTGTGCAGTGCACTTCAGGCAGGCGGGCCCAGGCCCATCCCCCCCTACCTGCTACACTTGTGGTGGTAAATGTGAACCCTTCAAAACCCACCACAAACCCACTGTACCCACATGTAGGTGCCCCCCTTCACCCCTTAGGGCTATGGTAGTGGTGTACAGTTATGGGGAGTGGGTTTTTGGGGGGGCTCAGCACACAAGGTAATGGAGCTACGCACCTGTGAGCAATTTCTGAAGTCCCCTAGGGTGCCCAGTTGGTGTCCTGGAATGTGAGGGGGACCAGTGTACTACGAATGCTGGCTCCTCCCATGACCAAATGGCTTGGATTTGGTCATTTCTGAGATGGGTGTCCTCAGTTTCCATTATCGCCGAAAACCGAGGACAACCATCTCTAAAGATGACCATCTCTAAGGTCGACCTAAATGTTGAGATTTGGGCGTCCCCGACTGTATTATCGAAACGAAAGATGGACGCCCATCTTGTTTCAGTAATACGGGTTTCCCCACCCCTTTACGGAGCCATCCTGCGAGGACGGCCCGTTCGATTATGCCCCTCTTTGTGTTTTTGCCTCTAAAGCAATCTTCTTTTCAAAGTCTCTCTTTGCCTTTCTTATAAGTACTTTGCATTTGACTTGCCACTCCTTATGCTGTTTCCCCATTATTTTCAGTCAGATCCTACTTCCATTTTCTGAAGGATTTTCTTTTAGCTCTAATAGCTTCCTTCACCTCACTTTTTAAACCATGCTGGCTGCCACTTGGCCTTCCTTCCTCCTTTTTTAATACATGGAATACATCTGGTCTGGCCTTTTAGTGAAGGGAAATCTTGCCTCACCGATCTATTACATTTCTTTGAAGGAGTGAACAAACATGTGGATAAAGGTGAGTCGGTTGATATTATGTATCTGGATTTTCAAAAGGCGTTCGACAAAGTATCTCATGAAAGACTCCAGAGGAAATTGGAGAGTCATGGGATAGGAGGTATTGTCCGTCCTATTGTGGATTAAAAACTAGTTAAAGGATAGAAAACAGAGAGTAGGGTTAAATGGTCAGTATTCTCAATGGAGAAGGATAGATAGTGGGGTTCCACAGGGGTCTATGCAAGGACCACTGCTTTTTAACATATTTATAAATGATCTAGAGATGGGCGTAACTAGTGAGGTAATTAAATTTGCTGATGACACAAAGTTATTCAAAGTTGTTAAATCGCAAGAGGATTGTGAAAAATTACAAGAGGACCTTACGAGACTGGGAGTCTAAATGGCAGATGATGTTTAATGTGAGCAAGTACAAAGTGATGCATACGGACCGATACAAAGGCTGGGGTGGTGCGTAGGGCCTGTGCGGTCTACCCTAGGCCTTGGCCAAAATCCTGTACTAGGCCTCGGCCTGGGCTCAAGGGCTCACATCCAGAATAGCACCACAAAGCTACTCCTCCGTTCCACTATAGAAAGTAAGAAAGATTAGTAGCTTTAGGTACAAGCTGGTGTTAATTTTTAGCATTTACAAATTACCATGCCATAGATATACTATAGGCTAGGTTGGTTTCCACAGTCTGATTTGCACCAGAAACCTACCAGTTCAGTGCCAGCAGACCACAGGGTTAGAAAAGACCACATGTTTGGGAAACCGCTGCACTAATTTTGAATACTGTCTAGATTTTTACAAAACGTTTACTGCTGTCAATTGGGATATACTCTTGCAGTGTAGGAAGGAATAACTGGGCACACTGGGTGAGCCAATAGATCTTTTTCACTACCATTTACTATGCTTTGCCTAAACAAATGTTTACATTTTTTGCTTTATAGGATGAAGACCAACCTTGTTAGGCAGAACATACATTTATCATATATCTGGACAGGCTGTTAAGTGTTCTTGCATATGCATACTCCATGATAATGGTGTAAGAGAACACAGCCATACTAATACAAATCGATCATTTTACATCAGCAGACCATGGAAATAATGGTATAATCCACAAAGGAGTTTGCAGGCATCAACCGATCAATTCACTATTAAAGAATGGGGTGGGGTGGGGGGGGGGGGGAAGTATACAGAACGACTAGACACATAGCGCTATTCTAATTGTACAAAGAAAGAGGAGATGATTAAGGCTCAAGTTGCACACTACCGCCTTTATTGTTTAAGTTATTCCTTCTGGGGCTGATAAAGAACTTTGAACATCTTTCCTTTATTATGTGTAGGAATTACCTCATAAAGGTGTTTTTAGTTAAATTACTTATTGGTGACCACATGTCTTTTTGACTTCTCTCTTTTCATTTATCTTCAATTAGATCTTGAGCTTAGCTCCTTGTAACAACCAGGGACCATTTTACTATTTTTGTGTTCTGGTATCACCTACATAACCAACCACATTTTGCATAGGCTGATATGCTCCCTCGAAGGAGAAACTGGCTACTTTAAAGTATTTTCAAACAATTCCTTGCCACAAAATCAGAAGTCTGGGGGCTTCTCAGCACAAGTGTAAATTACATAGTAGATGATGGCAGATAAAGACCTGTACAGTCCATCCAGTCTGCCCAACAAGATAAACTCATATCTGCTACTTTATATGTATACCTGACCTTGATTTATCCTTGCCATTTTCTGGGCATAGACCATAGAAGTCTTCCCAGTACTTACCCCGCCTCCCAACCACCAGTGCTGCCACCCAATCTCCACTAAGCTTCAAAGCCATAAAATTCATAGGAACTTTGTTCTTCCACATTGTTTTAATTTGATTTTAGCTTTGCAGTGAGACGTGGAGGGGCACAATCGAACGCAAACGCCCATCTCCATTGGGCGCCTATATCTGTGGGCGCCTATTTCCGTGCACGGGACAAACCGTATTTTCGAAAAAAGATGGGCGCCCATCTTTTTTCTGATAATACGGGTTGTGCGGGGCAAATGCCTAGGAATTAGCCGTTTTTCAGCTGGGCGCTATCGTTTTTCAGCGATAATGGAAACTGAAGGCACCCATCTCAAAAACGAACAAATCCAAGGCATTGGGTCGTGGGAGGGGCCAGGATTTGTAGTGCACTGGTCCCCCTCACATGCCAGGACACCAATTGGGCACCCTAGGGGGCACTTTTATAAATAAAAAAAACAGTAAAAGAGCTCCCAGTTGCATAGCACCCTTCCCGTGTATGCTGAGCCCCCCAAATCCCCCCCAAAACCCACTGCCCACAAGTACAGTGGGTTTTGGGGATTTTGGAGGGCTCAGCATTAACCAGCACAAGTGTAACAGGTAGTGGGGGGGGATGGGCCTGGGTCCGCCTGCCTGAAGTCCACTGCACCCACTAACAACTGCTCCAGGGACCTGCATACTGCTGTCAGGGAGCTGGGTATGACATTTGAGGCTGGCATACAGGCTGGAAATAAAAAGTTTTAAAAGTTGTTTTTTTTTGGTGGGAGGGGGTTAGTGACCACTGGGGGAGTCAGGCGAGGTCATCCCCGATTCCCTCCGGTGGTCTTTTGGGTCATTTAGGGCACTTTTTTGGGACTTGTTCGTGAAAAAAAGTCCAAAAAAGTGCCCTAAATTTTCGCTAAAAACGGCTATTTTTTTTTCCATTATTGGCGAAAGCCGCCCATTTCTGTTCGGCCGATAACCACACCCCAGTCTTGCCTCTGGCACGCCCCCGTCAACTCTGGCCGTTTCCACGACGGAGTGCAGTTGAAGACGCCCAAAATCGGCTCTCGATTATACCGATTTGGCCGCCCATGGGAGAAAGACGCCCATCTCCCGATTTGGGTCAAAATATGGGCGTCTTTCTCTTTCGAAAATAAGGCGGATAGTCCTCTAAATATGCCAGAAAGTTATTTTGCACAGAGACAGTTTTAGGATGCATCAGTGGCTCATTATGTGGCTCCAGAAATGCAGAACAGAATGGAATGCATAAAGGAGGCCACATCAAGCTGAGATGTGTCAAACTGATCTTGCTGCTAATGCAAAGTTTATTCAAGACTATGAACTTCTAAACTGGTATGGACAAAACTGATCCCCATCCAAAGTCCTGACGTCAGGGGATAACTACCCACTTCTCCTGTCTTTGCAGCATGCTTGGAATTTCCTCACTTGCAAAAAGCTGGAAAATATCAAGTGCAGGCTCTTCACTTCAGAATCATAGTTCAACAAATGGCTTGTGTTATTTAAAGCTTTGCCTTCAGTCAATAAAAAGGATTAAAAAATAGGGTAAAAGGTTGTCTTTGTGCATTGTTGAAGAAGGAGTAGATATAAGTACTTGCCAGTGAGCAGTTTTCCTAAAGTCATGAAATATACTTACCCAAACAGTTATTCCATTAAAATGACCAATACTAAACTACTGATAAAGTGACATTCCCACTACTACTACTACTACTACTATTTAGCATTTCTATAGCGCTACAAGTCGTACGCAGCGCTGCACAAACATAGAAGAAAGACAGTCCCTGCTCAAAGAGCTTACAATCTAATAGACAAAAATAAAGTAAGCAAATCAAATCAATTAATGTGTACAGGAAGGAGGAGAGGAGGGTAGGTGGAGGCAAGTGGTTACAAGTGATTACGAGTCAAAAGCAATGTTAAAGAGGTGGGCTTTCAGTCTAGATTTAAAGGTGGCCAAGGATGGGGCAAGACGTAGGGGCTAAGGAAGTTTATTCCAGGCGTAGGGTGCAGCAAGACAGAAGGCACGAAGTCTGGAGTTGGCAGTAGTGGAGAAGGGAACAGATAAGAAGGATTTATCCATGGAGCGGAGTGCACGGGAAGGGGTGTAGGGAAGGACGAGTGTGGAGAGATACTGGGGAGCAACAGAGTGAGTACATTTATAGGTTAGTAGAAGAAGTTTGAACAGGATGCGAAAACGGATAGGGAGCCAGTGAAGCGACTTGAGGAGAGGGGTAGTACGAGTAAAGCGACCCTGGCCGACCCTGATCCTCTATAAAAATGCACACTGCATATTAAGTTGAAATTTTCTTACAAAATAAATCATTTAATGGGCTTATTTTTGATCTAAAAGAAGAAGAAAAAAAATACAGGCGCTGCATTATTACATCACAGAAAAGAAAAGCCCATTTTTCAACCATATTACATTAATTAGCTAGGCATTCAAATTAAATACGGGGCTTTGGCTATAACTCTGTAGAATATGTGCGCTCTTTTCAAACATCCGTGCTTTCCACAATGAAGTCAAAAGTTACTAGCATTTATCAATTAGCACTCGTTAACATGGTTAACATGCGTTATTTTACACCTGGTCCCATTTTTCTGCAGTGGGACCATATCATTAGCAACTATGTTAAGGCATACAAAACAGTACTGCATGTTAGTACCTCTAGGTCTTTAAAATACTTTGAAACACCAGTTCACAAATATTTTCTCAAATGGCACCTCAGTTCTTTATACATTCACACAACACTGAAAATGAACTTTTGCATAAAGGTTCCATCTATTTTGTGCTAGTGTGGAAGACATAGATATATCTGAATGGCAACCACATTCCCTCAGAAGGTACCCAGCTATATAATTCTGGGTGTGCTTCTTTCATAGAGACAGAAGGGGGGGGGGGGAGAGAGAGGTAGGTAGAGGTCTGCTATCTATATACAGACACACAAATGCATATATCTATCTATATCTATCTATCTATCTATCTATCTATCTATCTATCTATCTATCTATCTATATATATATATAGAGAGAGAGAGAGAGAGAGAGAGAGAGAGAGAGAGAGAGAGAGAGAGAGAGAGAGATCCTATATAATAATTTCCACTTTCAACGTTCTGAAGCTGACTCCCGTGGCACTGAAGGGTTCGTAGGCGGTTCGTGGGGTTCCTGCTGGCTGTAAGCATCTGTCTCACTGTCTCGCCCTCGCGTCCAAATGTAATGACGTCAAGGACAGAACACTGAGAGGGAAGGGGACGCAGCATAGTTGCCAGTCACTCCCGAGTCGCCACTGGACACGCTGCTCTCTCCCTTGCCCCTCCCGAGTCGCAGCTGCAACCCGTCCCCCGGCCTCCTCACCCACCCTGCTCCACGATGGACACTACCCACAGCCACACACAAGCCGTCCCGCCGACCTCCCTCTGCTCTCCCAGTTCAGTCCCTCACCTTCCCCTCCTCCCCGACCGACTCCCTCCCGAGTCGCCGTTGGAACCCCCACCCTCTCCCCTTCTGACTCGCCGCTGAACCTGGAGGACCCCACCCTCTCCCCCCACTCGCTCCCGAGTCGCAGCTGGAGCCGCTGCTCTCTCCCTTCCCCCTCTTGAGTCATCGCAGGACCCCATCCGCCGCCCAGAGCCCCCCTCGCCCACCCTCCTCCCCGATGGACACTCCCCTCTCGAGTCGCCGCTGGACCCCGTCCCCCGCCCAGAGCCCCCCTCACCCAACCTCCTCCCCGATGGACACTCGCCGCAGCCGCACGCTCCCCATCCCGCCGCCCTCCCTTTCATCTCCGAGACTCCTCCCTCCCAGTTCCAGGGTCATCGTCCCTCCCTTCCAGTTCCAGGCCCCCTCCCTCCGATGTTTAAAAGTCATCTTCACTTACCAAGTCTGGGTTATGGCGGCAGGCAGCAGCGGTAAAACGCGTGCAGGCTCGGCCCTTCTGTCTCTTTCTCAGCTATGGTCCCGCCCTTGCGGAAACAGGAAATGAGGGCGGGACCATAGCTGAGAAAGAGACAGAAGGGCCGAGCCTGCACGCGTTTTACCGCTGCTGCCTGCCGCCATAACCCAGACTTGGTAAGTGAAGATGACTTTTAAACATCGGAGGGAGGGGGCCTGGAACTGGAAGGGAGGGAGAAAGAAGGAAGGGAGGGACGACAACCCTGGAACTGGGAAGGAGGGAGGGAGGGATGGGGGACCGGGGGGGACCCCGAAACTCAGAGGAAGGGAGGGAGGGACGACCCTGGAACTGGGAGGGAGGGAGAAGAGGTAAGGGGGGGACCATGAAACTCAGAGGGAGGGGAAGACCCTGGAACTCGGAGGGAGGGAGGGGAGGGGAAGACCCTGGAACTCGGAGGGAGGGGGGGCGACCCTGGAACTTGGAGGGAGGGTGACCCTGGAACTTGGAGGGAGGGTGACCCTGGAATTTGGAGGGGGGGGGGACGGCGACCCTGGAACTCAGAGGGAGGGGGACGACCCTGGAACTCGGAAGGGGGGGGGAACGACCCTGGAAGTCAGAGAGAGGGGGACGATGACCCTGGAACTCGGAGGGAGGGAGAGAGGAGGGGGGGGACGACCCTGGAACTCGGAGGGGGGGATGACCCTGGAACTCGGAGGGAGGGAGGGGGGACGACAGCCCTGGAACTCGGAGGGAGGGAGGGGGACGACGACCCTGGAACTGGGGAGGGAGGGGACGACGACCCTGGAACTGGGAGGGAGGGAGGGGGGACGACCCTGGAACTGAGAGGGAGAGAGGGAGGGAGCCCCTGGCACACTCTCAATCTCACACACACACACTAACACCCAGTCTCACTCTCTCTCTGTCACACACATACACTCGCACATTCACTCTCTCTCTCTCTCTCACACAGTCACTCTCACACACACTCTATCAAACATACACACTCCGAGGAAATCCTTGCTAGCGCCCATTTCATTTGTGTCAGAAATGGGCCTTTTTTACTAGTATACAGTGGGGGAAATAAGTATTTGATCCCTTGCTGATTTTGTAAGTTTGCCCACTGACAAAGACATGAGCAGCCCATAATTGAAGGGTAGGTTATTGGTAACAGTGAGAGATAGCACATCACAAATTAAATCCGGAAAATCACATTGTGGAAAGTATATGAATTTATTTGCATTCTGCAGAGGGAAATAAGTATTTAATCCCTCTGGCAAACAAGACCTAATACTTGGTGGCAAAACCCTTGTTGGCAAGCACAGCGGTCAGACGTCTTCTGTAGTTGATGATGAGGTTTGCACACATGTCAGGAGGAATTTTGGTCCACTCCTCTTTGCAGATCATCTCTAAATCATTAAGAGTTCTGGGCTGTCGCTTGGCAACTCGCAGCTTCAGCTCCCTCCATAAGTTTTCAATGGGATTAAGGTCTGGTGACTGGCTAGGCCACTCCATGACCCTAATGTGCTTCTTCCTGAGCCACTCCTTTGTTGCCTTGGCTGTATGTTTTGGGTCATTGTCGTGCTGGAAGACCCAGCCACGACCCATTTTTAAGGCCCTGGCGGAGGGAAGGAGGTTGTCACTCAGAATTGTACGGTACATGGCCCCATCCATTCTCCCATTGATGCGGTGAAGTAGTCCTGTGCCCTTAGCAGAGAAACACCCCCAAAACATAACATTTCCACCTCCATGCTTGACAGTGGGGACGGTGTTCTTTGGGTCATAGGCAGCATTTCTCTTCCTCCAAACACGGCGAGTTGAGTTCATGCCAAAGAGCTCAATTTTTGTCTCATCTGACCACAGCACCTTCTCCCAATCACTCTCGGCATCATCCAGGTGTTCACTGGCAAACTTCAGACGGGCCGTCACATGTGCCTTCCGGAGCAGGGGGACCTTGCGGGCACTGCAGGATTGCAATCCGTTATGTCGTAATGTGTTACCAATGGTTTTCGTGGTGACAGTGGTCCCAGCTGCCTTGAGATCATTGACAAGTTCCCCCCTTGTAGTTGTAGGCTGATTTCTAACCTTCCTCATGATCAAGGATACCCCACGAGGTGAGATTTTGCGTGGAGCCCCAGATCTTTGTCGATTGACAGTCATTTTGTACTTCTTCCATTTTCTTACTATGGCACCAACAGTTGTCTCCTTCTCGCCCAGCGTCTTACTGATGGTTTTGTAGCCCATTCCAGCCTTGTGCAGGTGTATGATCTTGTCCCTGACATCCTTAGACAGCTCCTTGCTCTTGGCCATTTTGTAGAGGTTAGAGTCTGACTGATTCACTGAGTCTGTGGACAGGTGTCTTTCATACAGGTGACCATTGCCGACAGCTGTCTGTCATGCAGGTAACGAGTTGATTTGGAGCATCTACCTGGTCTGTAGGGGCCAGATCTCTTACTGGTTGGTGGGGGATCAAATACTTATTTCCCTCTGCAGAATGCAAATAAATTCATATACTTTCCACAATGTGATTTTCCGGATTTAATTTGTGATGTGCTATCTCTCACTGTTACCAATAACCTACCCTTCAATTATGGGCTGCTCATGTCTTTGTCAGTGGGCAAACTTACAAAATCAGCAAGGGATCAAATACTTATTTCCCCCACTGTATATATATATTATCTCTTAAAGGGTATGTTTGATCTTTACATTTTGTATGCAAGTTAATTTCCCAGACCTTTTGTTTGGTTGGACCATGGCCAAATAAAATCTCTTCTTACACTAATCATTAAACAGCTAAATCTCCATTTACTATGGGGAAATATGAAGCCCTTGAATGTTTTGCTAGCTAGTAAGCAAATGTGAGTAACCTTTTGTACTTGAAATAATAACTACCCACTGAATGGGATGCAGATTTTACAAGTGCCTGGAACTAACAAAAACAAACAGTGGTTAAAAATTTCTAGAGTTATTATTACAGGAAGCCGTTAAAATGTTTCTATTACTATGCTTTCCCATTTCTGACACTTTTGGGGATGTCATGGCTTCTAATGTACTTCCACAGTTTCTGGGAAATTTGCTTTCTAAAATATGAAGCCTGGCTTTGCTCCATATGACTTTCCCCTAGGTAGTGAACATTCACCTTCCCATTACCACGGAATGCTAGTTCACTTCTGGTTGTCTCATTTTAGCTAAAATCAAAGTACAAGCTTTGAAGTATAAGCTGAAGATGCTCCCTTGTTGGTCTATTAGTTGAGACTGAGAAATTGTACAATATGACTTGGGTCAGTTTTTTGAGGAGGGTAATTTGGTGCCTTTTGACTCTCTAGTGGATATTTATTCGATTTCTGCACGGGACAGTTTTGCTTATTTGCAAATGAAACATTTTCTTTTGTCTCATGCCATTAAGGACCGGGTGACTAGGGGGGATTCTTTTTTAGTAGATTTGTGTGACGATGCAAGGGTTACACGAGGTCTTATCTCTTGTTTGTATGCTTATCAGCGTGGAAAGAAGCGGCCTCCTGTCGACCATCGTTTGCTTTGGCAGCAGGAGCTGGGGTTGACAATGGGTGATGATGTTTGGACAACTATGGATAAAGCATTACCTAAACTTTCTGTTTCTGTTTCTTTCCAAGAAAATGCTGTAAAAGTTATGTACAGGTGGTATTTGACCCCTGCTCGTTTGCATCATATCTTTCCTGTGATCTCATCTTTATGTTGGAGGGGGTGTGGTCAGAGGGGTACTATGGGGCATATCTGGTGGTCTTGTGTAAAGGTGCAAGCTTTCTGGAAAGCAATTCAGTCTAGACTCCAGTGTTGGCTTTCCAGACCTGTTAGGTGGTCACCTGAATATTTTCTATTTCCAGGTAAACCTCCAGGTCTAGCTACATCTCAGTCACTGCTTGTTTGCCATGCTATATCAGCAGCTAGAGTAACACTAGCTACCTATTGGAAGACCCCACAAGTCCCTTCTTTAAGTGGTTGAATAAGTTGTGGTATATTTGTGAACTGGAAAGATTGAGAGCTATTTGTTGTAAAACTATATCTAAATAGGAGGTGATTTGGGAGCCTTTTATTTCACATTGTTCCTTTTAAGCACAGTATTTTATGGAGGCGGGGTTGGTTTTTTTCTTTTCTCTTCTTCTTTTACACCTTCCTTCTAACTGTAATTGCATTTGGGGGTTATATTTCAAAAATTACTATAAAATATAGAAGTTGTTATATTGTGTTCTATTTAATATTATATGGGGGTTTATGATACTTTTCTGCTGTTTATTATTGTTTACATATGCTGTTGTGATTGACTCTTTGTATTATCTCTCATTATTTAATAAAGACTTCTTTAATTTCAGAAAGTGTACAATATGCTTTGGGGGGTGAAGTGAGGAACAATCATTACCACCCTCTTCCTCCATTGCATCGTATCCATCATCCACCCAATCAGTTCCTGGGTCCAATTCCGGGGCTTCTTGATTATTCGCATTTAATCCATCATCAGCAGCCCCCTGATCTGTCTCTTCTTCTTCCACGACAGTCACTCATCCTAGGGTTAAACCTGGCAAACCATGAAGGTCTATGGGTATTGTAAACTCAGCTCCAGGGACTCGAAATATTACCTGAGGCATTAGGGTCCACAATTGGCTTGTTCCTCTGGAACTTAAAGGAAACTGCCCACAAGCCAACTTGGACTTGTAATCCAGCAGAGACAGGTTCTGACTGTGGCGTGAATTGCAGCCACCCTCTTGGGGTAATGGCAGTACCCCCATCTGAGTTCTTACACCCGCGAGGGTCTCTCATAGCCACTTGCAAGTCTAAGTGAGCCACCGACTGGCTGGTTAGGCTTTTTAGCAAGTCTGTTGTAGGTACCTCTAGGAACGCTCTGGCCACTGACAGTTTGGCTAGGCTTTCTGGCAATGAATGTGCCTTTACTGTAGTACCGGCCTCTGCTGAATCTGTTGATGGGTTCCTGGAGTTGTCTACTCCTCCATGCCACTCTATCTTAGGTGAACCTCCCCACAAGGAAGCTGTCTGGAAGGTTTCCTCAGACCCTATGAACTATTAATCATAAGCCAATGCTTGCCCCAGGATTGGTAGCATGGAATGTTGCTACTAATTAGGTTTACGCCAGGTACCTGTGACCTGGATTGGCCATTTTTGGAAACGGAATACTAGGCTAGATGGACAATTGATCTGACCTACTATCCTGCTTATAATCGAACGAGAAAAACGCCCAAGTTCCGACCTAAATCGGGAGATGGACGTTTATCTCACAAAAACGAATAACACGGTATAATCGAAAGCCGAACTTGGACGTTTTCAACTGCACTCCATCGCGGAAGAGTACAAAGTTGACAGGGGCGTGTCGGAGGCGTGGTGAAGGCGGGACTGGGGCATGGTTATCACCCAAACAGAGATGGGCGCCTTTCGCCGATAATGGAAAAAAAGTATGCGTTTGTAGCTAGAATTTAGGGCACTTTTCCTGGACCCTGTTTTTTCACAAATAAGGCCCCAAAAAGTGCCCTAAATGACCAGATTACCACCAGAGGGAATCGGGGATGACCTCCCCTGACTCCCCCAGTGGTCACTAACCCCCTCCCACCACAAAAAATGATGTTTCACAATTTTTATTTTCACCCTCAAATGTCATACCCACCTCCCTGGCAGCAGTATGCAGGTCCCTGGAGCAGTTGTTAGGGGGTGCAGTGGACTTCAGGCAGGTGGACCCAGGCCCATCCCCCCCACCTGTTACAATTGTGCTGCTTAATGCTTAGTCATCCAGCCCCCCCAAACCCACTGAACCCACATGTAGGTGCCCCCCTTCACCCCTTAGGGCTATAGTAATGGTGTAGACTTGTGGGCAGTGGGTTTTGAGGGGGATTTGGGGGGCTCAACACACAAGGGAAGGGTGCTATGCACATGGGAGCTCTTTTACCTTTTTTTTTTGTTTTTGTAAAAGTGCACCCTAGGGTGCCCAGTTGGTGTCCTGGCATGTGAGGGGGACCAGTGCACTACGAATCCTGGCCCCTCCCACGAACAAATGCCTTGGATTTATTCGTTTTTGAGCCGGGCGCTTTCATTTTCCATTATCGCTGAAAAGCAAAAACGCCCAGCTCACAAATTGTCGAATAAAACATGGACGTCTATTTTTTTCGAAAATACAGTTCAGTCAGCCCCTTCACGGACCCGTTCTTGGAGATAAACGCCCATGGAGATAGACGTTTTCGTTCGATTATGCCCCTCCACGGCTATTCTTATGTTCAAAATTTCTAATCCCAAACAGTGGGCCTTGGGTGTCTTCAGTTCACCCTCTGGGGATTGCATTTCCCTGCTGTGGCTCCATTCGCCCAATATGTCTGTCCTCTGCTAAACTCTCCAGCTCCTTGTGCATCTCTTGTTGGGACACTTCTGCCTGAGTCAGCTGAGTTTGAACCTTCTCCTGCTGATTTTGAAGAACTTGGGTGGTATGGTCCAGGGTGGCTACTTTCCCCTGGCACTCTTGCACTTGAAATTGCAGTACAGTATTCATGCCAGCCAGTATTTGAAGTCGTTCTAGCACCGTATTATAGCTCTACCAGGTTCCTCTTAGTTGCCCTTGCAGATTGGAGTACTGCCACAGAGGTACTGTGCCTGCCAACTCCTGATGCAGCCATGTTCAAACTCAGAAAGGTGAGTTTCCTGTATTAGGGCTACATCTAGCTTTTGGGGGGGGGGGGGGGGAGATTGAGGTAAGCAAGCATTCAGGCTCGTTTAATGTGAGAATGAAGGCCATCCACATTTAAAGATGAAACTGGAAACACCATTATCTACTGATAAATTAACAGTGACACACAATACCTAAGTAGAAAATCAAGAAATAACAAGGCATAAACCACCTGGGCTCCAGCCATACCCCAGAAGAATTCAGCAAAATAAGCACCCAGGCAGCTGTGCACTTTAACACAACCGTCGGGAAAAACTGCAAAGCCCACCCATACAGCTCATACAAGACACCTCTCCCATACCCATATGTGTGCAGACCATATATTCATCCATCTACAACACGCCAAGAACCAATATACCCTACTGTCACATCTGTCCCACCCCCACCCACCTCCTGGCTCAAAAACTTTACCACAGAGAAAAACAACCCCAATCCAAAAAACCCCCACAAAATTTGCATGCTCCCCGCATACTCGTCACCCTTCCCTAATGCTAGTTCTCCCCCCCACCCACCCAAAAAAAATGTAATGAACTGATGATATATCTACAAGTTAGTCTCCATGGCAATAAACCCCAGATGCACATAATAAGTTTAAAGATATGCGCTAAGTCAGTCAACCACAGAACCAAGTCGCTCAACATAGAAGTGATTTCTGCCATTAAAAAAAAAAAAAAAAGGCGAGTGGCTCTGGTCAATCACATCTGGTAAGATGGTGATGACTGTTCACCTTCAGGCTCCCCAGTGGTGCAGGAAACTCAGCAATGAAAAGTGATTTGCAGGAAAAGAATGTTATCACTTTCTTCATCTGAAGAAGGGGGCCTGCGATGTCCTCCAAACTCCCATAGAATAGCTTTCTGGTTGGCCCTTTAAAAACATCACATCCTACAACGATTCTACCAGTCCAAGACAATAAGAGGATCATTTTCAAAGGCAATTCTGAGGCTAAACTTTCTTACATAGAAAATAGTAACTTATATAAAAGTTCAGCAAGAATCGTAGGAAACTGACTGGGGAGAAGATAAAGCAATGTTCCATTTCAATAGCTTAGGTGTTTGGAAAGTTCATAACTGTTACTTTTCAAAATTTTCATTAAAGACTTTAAAAAAAAACAAATCTAAAGAAAAACAAACTGTGTGTCACAATAGCATATCAGCCCCCCTCCCCCAAGAGAGAATTTACTGTATACATGACATTTCTAAGCACCTTCTTTCCTTTTAAAGCAAAAAAGATGGTTTTCACACATTCTTCTAATGAGGGCCAGCCAACCCAGGAAAGTGAGAGAAGAACATCAATAGAGGCAACCACCCTTGGGGCTCTGAACTGCTATGATAGCCTCACTCCTAGCATTACAAGTTTTTGTCTGAATAGGCCAGTCATGCATGTGAGCATGCCAAGGCCTCACTGTAGCTGATTTATCCCGGGCCTGCCTTCAATATGGGAGTGAATGTGAATTTAACCCAAGCCTGTTGCTTTCGCACACACTGGAAGGCTATTGAACAGCCTGAAGTGACTTAACACACCCAGGGGGCAGGGCCAGCCCTGACCATAAGTAGACTAGGTTTCCACCTAGGGCAACAACATTTGCAGTAGAGCAGTATTTTATCTCTTCTTCCTCTGCTGCTGTTGTCCTACTTCTTCCCAGCTATTCCAAAAGAGAGCCAGTGCTGGACCTGGGAGTGACAGGGAGGCGAAGGGATGGCCACTTGGGGGCAGTAGAGAGGGGGGGAAGGGGGTTGCTGCCCTCCTGAGGGGAGAGGGGAGATGCTGGATTATGGGGAGGTGGGGCCAGGGTCTTGAGGTGCCCTTAGGGGGTGCAGGAAGGGCATATGGCTGAAGTTTCACCTAGAGAGTCAGATACCTGTGGATCGGCTCTGATAAAGAGGAAGTTTCACTCTAGGAGTAGCTAACTGTAAACTAAATTTTGAATTTTCATTAGTCAGATATATTTTGATTACTGTATTGTTATGAACCATGTCCAGTTAAACATTGTTTAATTTTGTTTGAGGGAGGTGATATACAAGTATAACATACATATGTAGTTTGGGTATCAATTTCAGCATGTGAAGGGTAATTTTATAACTGGGCGCCTAGTTTAAGGCAGCCAAATGTGCATATTTTAAGCCTACTTTATAAAGAAATGTATGCATCTACTTTTCTTTATAAAATATTAGCATAACACATATGTTCCTTAATTTAAAGCATTTATACTCTAGAGCTGATGTAAATGAGCTTGCCCACATTTTGCAAATATGCGAGTTATGATTTGTAACTTCTGAATTTAAAATCCACCTGGACCAAAGCAGAAAGTAACAATACATACATAATTATACATGAACACATCACAGCAAAATCCATATGACAATAAAATCAGTCCCAAAAATGCCATATCAACCATTGTGAATCTTCCTCCTACAGTCCTTTCCCACCCAATCATCTTAAATCCAGTATTAACCTTATCTACATTGGAAGCTGATTCCACAAACTTGGGCCAGCTATTGAAAAAGTATTTTTCCTGGTATCTTCTAAATGAATTCTTCTCCGATCTGGTACAGTAATTACTGACAGTCTATACTGTAAATCTGCAATGCTGTTTGCAAATATAGCATGCTTCTTCTTGTTTTAAAGCCTAACAACCTGACTTTTAAAATAACTCTTTCCGGATTAGTAGGGGGGGGGGGCTGTTGGGAGGAAGGGGTGAGAAGATTAGGACGGGGGAGGGAGAGGGCGGGGGGTTGGGTAGGGGGGTTCTAGAAGGGTGGAAAGGGTCCTTGTTAATGGGAAGGATCATTTTTGTAATCACTAGAAATTTGATTTTCCATTTTGGTATAATTGATAATTGGTGATATTTTGTTACTTCCTCCATAAAAGTGTTGGGAATTATAATTTGATGACATCATGTAATTATAGGAACACTCCAGATGTATTTTGTGGATGCACTTTTGCTACCGCCAGATGGTTGTATAATGTTACTGTATTGTTTTGTCATCAATAAAAATCGTTGAAATATAAAATAATTCTTTCCTGTATCAGAAGCCAATGCAATTGTTTTAAATAAGGAGAAATATGCTGAAATGTTGCACACCCTGTAATAAGTTGGGCAGCTGCTGTGCTACAGATTCTCAGTTCAGCAAATGAGAGGAAACCCATTGAATTCCTATGGGCTTCCTCTCATTTGCCGCGTGGGAACTGCTAGCGCGGCTTTGTAAAAGAAACTCTAAATTCTGCATGACTGTTCTAAAGTATTACTATTATTCCTTCAGGAAAGCGTTAAAGTCGTTTTTGTTTGATGAGAAAGATGTTTTTTAGTTTCAATGCATTTGATGAGAAAGATCCTTTTTAGTTTCAATATACTAGATAATGAAATTGTAATTAATGTTTTAGATATGCATTTGATGATTTTTTTTTTAGTTCCAATGTATTAGATATGCAATTGTAAATTCTCCCGAAGTAGGCCTTATTGTTCATAATCCGCTTAGAACCTCTCTTGAACTTAGCGGAATATAAGAATGATATAACACAGCATAAAGTCATCAAAAAGAACATTATCCTTCTATTTGCTTAATCATAATTTTAAAAAAGGTTTCCATATTATATCCCAAATCAGTTTCTTAAATAATGTCAAATCCATAACTTGGACTTGCACAATCAAATATCCTGTACATTATGTTTCATAACACAATGCAACAATGATTTTGCTACTGAGAGAAAAACATGTGATTTATGCTAAATTGAACCCGCTGATTCCAAATATGAACTCCAAATTTGCCTGACAAGTCTAGATTTTAAGTTATACTTGCAAAGCCTATTCAGTTATAATATTAATGCTTGGGATGCATTTGTGCTAGTATTGCAGAACTTACTTGGGAACAGACGAGCTGAAAACTATGCTGAACTAGTAGACAACATGCTTAAAGCATATGAACAACTTGGCTGCCAAATGTCATTGAAAATGCATTTCTTACATTCCCATCTTGACTTTTTTTCACCCAATTTGGGACACGTAAGTGACGAACATGGAGAGAGGTTCCATAAAGACATTTCTAAAATGGAGAACAGATATCAAGGCTGCTGGAATCCCAACATGATGGGGGATTACTGCTGGTTTTTGCAAAGGGAAAATATGACCAGTCGCAAAAGCAGATGCCTGAAGCACTTTTAACAGTACTGGGCCTTGCTGAAGTAAGACTTTTAAACTGGAATACGAGACTTTTTTGAAATTTTGTTATTCCATTACATTTTCATATACTGCTTACTACGAAAACTTTGATGTAGATCAGGTAATTGTTGGAGTAAAACTCCTTCTGTAAAAAATTATTCAATGCTTTCCAAGTACTTAATTCATTTGGGCAAACTTATGCAAAACAAAATTTCCTGACGTGTTACAACAATTCTGACTTCGGATTTGGAATCCGCACACTGAATTTAGTATAGGACAAATGGTTTTTGCCCAGTGGCACACAAAAATTTTTTTTTGTTGTGCTGTGAATGAGCCTGCAAATAGGTGGGAAAATGTGGGGTATAAATGTAACAAATACATAAATAATCAATGTGGGTACTTGTTCACACTGCCAATGCGCTGCCAAAGCTCTGCCCAAGTGCATACTCACAAAGCATGTGTAATACCAACTTTTACACTGGTCAATATTTTATAAGAGGCCACACTTGCATGTAAACGATTCAAATACCGCGTTCTTGGTGCCTAAAACCAGATGACTCCTTACAAAATTACCAAACTAGTCAATATTTAACCCCGAAGCAGTCTCTCTAGTGCCCACAGCACAGGAAATAAAGCCACATTAGGAAATTCACGGCTCAAAAGTCTGATCCTGTATTCTAAAAACAAGGCAAAACTTGCAAGGATACATTTAAATAACATGCCTTTACTCCATTGCCAAAGTTAGATCTGTCTTTCGTGACCAGGGTAATGAGAAAGCTGAAAAGTCCCAATGACATCTCACACTCAATACTTTACCCATGGATTAAAGAATCAGCAACACGACTGCTCTGATTTAAGCAAACACATATATCAAACAACTCTCGATACAAAGAAGGTAATTTTATAAAGGCAATCTTGCATGCACATGATAGTATACGTATGTGTGTAAAATGCCTCTTATCTAATTACCTTGGATGTAAAAGTACATACAGTGACCAGAATGCCCATAGTTTTATGCAACCCAGGTGTAGCCACAATTTCTACAGCTTTGCTGAGACAATTTTATAAAGACACCTTTATATGAGCCTATGGGGCTTATTTTCGAAAGAGAAAAAAACATTTTAAAAGTGGCATAAACCGGCAGATGGAAGTTTTTCTAGACATTTTTCTATGCTGTTCGTCTGTAGTGTGTCCATATCTCAAGCGGGTGTGTTGGGGTGTGTTAAGGGCAGGATTTGGGCGTTTCTAAGACTTGGGATGTTTTTCAGCCACAATGGAATAAAGCAAAAACGTGCAGGACTAAAACCAAGACGCTCTGAGCTAAACGACTAAGCCACAAAAGTGTGCCCTAAATGGCCAGGTGACCACTGGAGGATTAAAGGAATGCCCCCCCCTTTACTCCAATGGTCACTGACCTCCTCCCACCCGCCAAAAATGTGAAAGAAACAGTACATACCAGCCTCTATAACAGCTTCAGATGTTATGATCAGTCCTATTAGAGCAGCAAACAGTCCCTGGAGTAGCCTGGTGGTCAGTGCAGAGTACTGTAGAGAAGGGGACCCAGTCCAACAATCCACTCTGTTACACTTGTGAAGGAAAGTGGGAGCCCTCCAAAACCCACCAAAAACCTCCTGTACCCACATATGGGTGACACCTGCAGCCATAAGGCCTACTGTAGTGATGTATAGATGGGTACAGTAGGTTTTTGGTGGGTTTTGGATACCTATACTTAATCCGTGCTAATTTTGCATGTAATTTATTAGAATAATGGCATATATACACATAAATGCCAATATTCCATCTAAGCGCTGTTCTGTAAATATGCACATATAGGCAGAGTCTGGGTGGAATCTGCACAGGATTCACACTTCCTTGACCAACTTGTACATACAATCAGCTATTCAGCTATGTGCATATCTCCAGTGTTCAGGCACATACATTTATGCCAGTTATATGACCTGACATAAACGATTGTGCCTAACATAGGCACACATTTTCACTGTTAAGCTAATACTCTATAAAGGAAATTAGGTGTCTGCATTCTATTAGAGAACAGGCTTGTAACAAGGTGCCCAGATACAGAATATCCCCTAAGTGTACATAAACGATAAGCCACACACAAACTTAAAAATGTATATAGATAAAAAGTTCTGTATCAGCTCGTGATAAATATTGAATGACCAACATAGGTCATACTCTAACAAATACAAAGATCAATATAACCAAATAATTTAACACTTTTCAAAATAAACACCTCTTTTTATAGTGAATTAAAGGAGCAAAACAATAATACAAATCATCGTATTATATGGTATAAATTATGCTTAAAAATATCACAGCCTATATCTATATCTCAACCAAGAATGTGATTTCAATCACTAGTCAAATATTCTGCACTGACAAGGAATATCTGCCTTCTAAAATGATTGTACCACAAAACAACAACTGTGTTTTTGTTCAAGTATAAGAATGAAAACAGCAATGTCAGAAGCCTATCCATTGCAAAGGCAGTCCTTAAAATGAAAAAGAATAGTACAACATAAGAATATTTTCTAACCTTTAGATCCTCTTATGTTTAGGCATGCTGCCTCCAGTATCTTGAAAGCAGGACCAATTTCCATGGTCCTATTTCATTTGGGTAGCCAGGTCCTGCACGTCTGTTTCACTGTTTGTATTTTTCAAGCATACCTGTCTTACCCAGAGATACAGGAAATGCATAAAAAATATTCCCAAATGGAGGTCTTTAACGGTCTGCAACCATGACAGACTCCTTAGCAACCTTCAAAAATCAACTGACTATCCACCCACTCTGCACCTGGACTAGTTTGCACACCCTGTAACTTAGACCAGTTCCTTATATCTTATCTGTATATATAATGTGCCTTTAGTTCAGCCACCCATCTGTTTATCCTAATTGACTTTATATATTTACATATCTGAACTGCACTTGCCCCCTCAGCTACACAGTAAAATGTTTCACTGTATTGTAAGAACAGAATTAGTATCATATTTACGTTACTTGAATATTCTAATGCATATTTACTAGGTGTTTCATTGTTAATATGCTGACATAATATTGTATCATACCTATGTTATTGGAATGTTTTCCATGCTATTAACATATCATTTGTATTCTAATGATTTTTATCATAATTCAGTTACATGATTGTTTTACAGTGCAGTTCTATGTTTTTGATACAGTTCCATGTTAGTCCTATTAATACATTTCATTTGCCACTTTCAAGTTTACTTTATTGATTGTATTTATTTTGATATTTAGTCATTTTACAATTGTCATGAGGTTAAAATGTTTAATTTTATGTTAAATTGCACCTGTTGTACACCACCTTGGGTGAATCTTTATAAATGCAGTTAATAAATCCTAATAAATAAAATTAGAGCATACATTCAGAATCAGACACTTGTGTGTATCTCTTAGCACTGCAGGAATATGTTCACCAACTCATGCTAACTCGGGACTACCATCGGGTTACTGCGGGAGCCCTTACCGCCACCTCAGTGTGTGGTGGTAAGAGTTATCTTGCTGCATGGCCATTTTTTGGAGGGGCTTTTTACCTGCTACAATAAAAAGAGTCCTGGCACGTGGGAAAACCGGTCCCTGCCGCTACTGCAGGGCCCTTTTTCTTGCAGCTTAGTAAAAGGACCCCTTAGTGTTTTGAAGGAACAAACAGGCTTAGAATAGATGTGAATATTCTGTGTGTGCCACTGAAAGCCAGAGTGGTGTTTTTTCAAAGGCATTCACTACAATCACAGATTCATTAACAACTTTTCTATGATAAAGTTCACACAGCTTTCAAGCTATTTTTAAATATATTTGTCAGAGGCAAAAAAAAAGTAAATGTATTTTGGGGTACATTAGTTTTTGTAGGGTGTCTGTGGGAGGAGTGGAAGGTGTTAATGAGATGTCTATGGTGGTTCCTTCTATATGCTTCAGTTATATTTTTTTACCCATGCATTTTTATTTTGTACAGACAGTAACTGGCTTTATGTCCCAATATATTTATTTATTTATTTTGAAGACATGGAGGATTGCTAGTCAGATACAGAGGACCACAGCCTGATGCAGCCTAAGTAGCGAAACATGATTCATGTTGGTTGCGGATCTCTCTGCGAAGTTGAGCTAAGTATTTTTAACTATATGAAAATCAGTATTAAAATTTTGATTAAAAATTAGATTCAAATTAATATTAAGACAGATCACGATGCTGGTAAGCCATAGGACTGGGTTACTAAGTGAAACGAGAGTTACCACCGAGGTCTGTTAAAAGATTGTTAAAGGATCAACATGGGAGTGTGTTAAGAATCATACACTATCCATGTTACCTGTATTAACAGCTATATTAAGTCAGCATTAGTGCTGAGCATTGAATTGAATAACTGGCTTTAAGGCAGTTGCTAATCAGGATTGTGTTCCACCATTTACCCATCAGAGACCATATTTTGGGAAAAGGAGGACCTTACTATTTAGAATTTTGTGATCATTAAGGTACGGTATCACAGGCTAGAAGGGAACAAAATACTGAGGAAACAGTTCTCAGTCTGTCTCCAACTGTTGGCATACACACAGTTGAGAGATTGAGAGGCTGGTTGAACAGACTAAAGCACTCAGATACTGCACCAGAATTCAATTTGTTGATCTGTAAAATGTTTCACACTACAGACTGTGGTCTCTTTCATCTTTAAATATATCTATTGGGATTTATTAACCCATTAGTGCCCGATGTTCCCATATGGCTTATTATGGGAACATTGGGCACTAATGGGTTAACCACCTTTATGAAGAGATTCACCCAAGGTAGTGTACAACAGATACAGTTGACATAAAACTTATAATTTTGGGGGTCTTTTACTAAGGTGCGCTAGACTTTTTAGCTCGTGCTAAAAATCAGCTGGTGCTAAATGCTGAGACGCCCATAGGAATATAAATGGGCATCTCTGCGTTTAGCGCCAGCTGATTTTTTAGTGCAAGCTAAAAACGCTAGAGCACCTTAGTACAAGCCCTCCTTTTTTAATATAAACAATAGTAAAATGAACTAAAATAAGCATAAATGCAATCAATGAGGTAAACCTAGAGATGGCAAATTGAAATGGAACAAAATGACTAACATGAAACAGTATCAGAAATATAAACATTTAGCAGCACTGTACAACGATCAAATAACAGAAATGTGATAAATCTAATCACAATATGAATGGTCAGCATGGAAGAACATGCATGTAATATAGACAGGATACTCATGATGGGGCTCATTTTCAAAGTACTTAAGACTTACAAAGTTCCATAGTAACCTACAGAACTTTGTAAATCTAAGTGCTTTGAAAATACACCTCCACCTCACCAGAATACAAATGAAACACTTAATAAGGCAGACGTTAGAACATTCAAACAACAAAGATACTCTAACACTGATCATACAATACAATGAACAATCGTATGAACAATCGTAATAGGTAGACAAGCGCAGTTAAGATATATAGACAGGGACACACTGAAGGTAAATTGTTTATACAACTGAATAAGATATGAGAAACTGATCTAAGTTACAGGGGGGCTCATTTTCGAAGCACTTAGATTTTCAAAGTTTCATAGGTTACTGTCTAAGTGCTTTGAAAATACAGTTTACAAGTTTTTTTAAAGGAGGTACTACAGGAGGGGATACTAAAATATAGGTTCCTTTTTTCACTCACACACCAGGTAATAAGGAACACCTATGGGTTGGACTACATGACTAAGTCTGCTCCTGATACTCACCATGGAGGGTGGATATAAATGATATCCTGAGGAGCTCCTCTGAGGCTTGTTGCTGTTTCTTTGGTGAACAAGACCATGAGTTTAGTTTCACCAACGGATGCAGCTTCCCTAGAGGAAACATCTACGGGAAGGCTTTCCAGTTGCTGGCAAACAGCTACTTGCATCGAGCATTCTTCATGAAGCGTCACAATCTTCAGTTTTAACACACCAGGTCTGTCACCTGAAAACAAGGATATAAGTATGAAACATCTGCAAGTCTGTTTATTTTTTTAGGAGGTGGGGGGAGATTTATTTTTCTAAAAGTGTGATGAAGTCTCCTCCAGGATAGTTGGGTTAAGGCAGTTTCAGTCTGAAATACAAGTCCCAGAAGGCACTGCAGGCAAGGAGCCAGAGGGGTGGGGGGTCCCTAAAGTGCTGAAGCAGGCTGAGATTCCTTGGGTGAGAGGAAGTCCCAAAAGTATTGAATTCACTGGGAAGCTGATGCAGGGGCAAACCCTTGGGTAGAAGGCGTCCCTAAAATATTGAACTCTCCTGAAGGTAAAGAGGATAGAAGGTAGAAAATGATGCTTGGTGACTGAACTGAAAGAACTGTTGTCTGGGGAATTGAATTATTGTTTATTGTGCACTGGATAAAGAGCCCAGACTGAAGCCTGTATTGAATCCTGGTATGTGCTATGCTGCTGTTGGAACTGTGTACTAAAAACCTGCATGGAATAAAAGTCCTTAAGATTGAAGTTACTGGTGGACATCTATTTATTCATTGTACCGGGAGCCCGTGGCTGGAGGGGATTGTTCTATCCTTGGCTGAATCTAGGGGCACCGGGTACAAATGGCACCCCAGATGGGACTGAACATGGATCCATGCAAGCCGGAGAGTCTGGTCATGGTAGCCTAAAGGCTTAAATCCTGGATGCCTCAGGTAAGAGGTACCTAGGGGGGCCAAGGCTGAATAAAGAGAAGTGGGGAAGACCAGGAGTGGACCGGACTGGCTTGAAAGGGGGACCAGTGTAAAGATATCGCACTTGGGTCTCTTTCTTTTTTTTTGGCTTTACAGGGTGAATGCGGCACAGCTGGAGTGGAGATCTGGAGCGGGATGCTGAGAGCTGGACACTGGGAGCCAAATGCTGGAAGCTGGGAGCAGAGGCTGGGAGCTGGATGCTGGGAGCAGAAGCTGGGAGCAGGATGCTGGGAGTGGAAGCTGGTAGCTTGGGCCTGAATCTCCATGAGATCTGAAGATAGTGAGGCCCTCTTGAAAATTGCGAATCCCTGGGAAGGTCCCAAAGGGACTCGCAAATTCTTAAGTGGGGGGGTATGTGATAAAGTCACCTCCAGGATAGTTGGGTTAAGGCAATTTCAGTCTGAAATTTCAAGTCCCAGAAGGCATTGCAGGCAAGGAGCCAGAGGGGGAGGTCCCTAAAGTGCTGAAGCAGGCTGAGATTCCTTGGATGAGAGGAAGTCCCAAAAGTATTGAATTCACTGAGAAGCTGATGCAGGGGAAAACCCTTGGGTAGAAGAAGTCCCTAAAGTATTGAACTCTCCTGAAGGTAAAGAGGATAGAAGGTAGAAACTGCTACTTGGTGACTGAACTGTGATGATGAACTGAAAGAACTGTTTGTCTGGGGAACTGAATTATTGTTTATTGTGCACTGGATAAAGAGCCCAGACTGAAGCCTGTATTGAATCCTGGTATGTGCTATGCTGCTGTTGGAACTGTGTACTAAAAACTTGCATGGAATAAAAGTCCTTAACATTGAAGTTACTGGCTGACATCTATTTATTCATTGTACCGGAAGCCCGTGGCTGGAGGAGATTGTTCTATCTTTGGCTGCACCTAGGGGCACCTGGTTACAAAAGATAAATGAATAAACAAAAATAAATGGTACCAAAATGGACTACACATACTGCTTCAAAATGTGTTATAAAATAGAACTACTGTACAACAAATGCAATTCACAGAGAAAAAGGACTCAATTCCTTCTTTCAACAAGCAAACACTTTTGCCTTAACAAAACAGTTGTTGTTTTTTTAAATTTCTAAAGCATGGCAATCAGCAATTTAATATCTAATCCCTTCGTGTATACTGTCCTGGAAGGTTTTATTACTTTTTTTAAAATAATTTTTCAATTTTTGTTTATAACTTTAATTCCACTTTCCTCAAAGACAATATGCTATCTACACTGGAAATGTTTTGTCAAATACTGAGGCAGAGACTATGGACCTTATTTTTAAAAGTACTTATCTAGATATTTACACTTACTGTCCAAATAAGTTCCACTGCCTGGGACACTATCCACTGACTTTCTGTGAAACTATCCAGACAGTACGGCTGATATTCAGCTGAAAATAATTAGAGACCATCCCACTGCTATCCAGAGAAAGGGCAGAGTGTGAAACTACCTGGGTACTGGTGATCTTCAGTGTTCCTATACGGATAACTGCTCTGATGACTTACGCCAACAAAAGGGACAAGAGCTACACAATTTCCTACCTATTTTTTCAACCAGTAGAATGGCAAAAAAAAAAAAAAAAAACAGCAGTAGCTGCATGAACAGGGAAGTGTTTCCTGAGGTATCTGCCTTTGGACTGATGGATTGTCATACACAGCACACTATGGAGGCATCACTGGTGTCTGGTGTACAACCTCTGGGAGAGCTGCAGGAGCTTAACATCGCTCTCCTTTGGCCCTGCAGATCTCGTTGAGTCCAGGTGATAGGCAACCCTACCCACACCTAGCTACAGAGAGAACAGCAAGTGCCAGAGGTATGGTGTCTCAGGTGAATGACTCTGGAGAAGCCTCTAGTGAAGTGCAATACAGAGGTAATGGTGTTCCTCCGCCTGATGAACCTGCTTGGCAGGGCCCTCTGTTGGAAAGTGGAGCTGAGAGGATGAAAGGAGCTTCCTTTGTTGATGAATTCACTCTGTAATGCCCAGTAGGCATTGTTCTAGGGTGGTCCCGGGGTCCAGTTCACAGAGGCAGTGGGTTCCCAAAGAATACGCAATCCACACGGATTTGGATATACAAAGTACATTATATTTGCATATATGTATTGGCTCACAGCACTTAGTACAGGTAACTGGTACAGGGCTAAAGATGGAGGTGTGCAGAGAAAGAAAAAGAAAAAACAAAGGCCTGTGCTCTGCTGCCGAGAGACAGAGCAAGAAGTGCCCCCCGGGTAAACAGCAGTGCCCTGGACAGAGAGAGAGACAGTAGACCCCAAGCAGAACTATGTGCTCTGCTGCACAGAGAAAGATAGAGGGAGACGTAGTGCCCTGGACACAGAGAACTGCCCGGGACAGAGAGAGCGACAGTAGACCCCACGCAGAGCTCTGTGCTCTGCTGCACAGAGAAAAGACAGAGAAAGAGGCGTAGTGCCCTGGACACCGAAAAGTGCCCAGGACAGGCATATCTTTATATTCTATATGGACTGCAGTTGAAGGTCTGGGTAAGATGTGGAAGTTAAAGTAGAATCTATATACCCATATAACAGCCTTTATGAAGGATAATTTGCTTTTGCATAATAAGATAGAGAATATGGAAAATATTTTGCATAGTAAGAATTTTCATTTGATTAACCTCCCAAAGGTTATCAACATATCAAAAGAAATGTTTAGGAAATATCCTGTGGAAATGTTGATGTTTCAGAAGCTTCTATCCCACCAACTTCTAGAGTATATTATTTGCCTGCTAAAATTAATCAAGCTGAGCAGCCTGAAACTTTCGTGGAGTATTAGAGCCAGCTTACAAGTCTTACAGCATTTTTTGAAACATCTATAGAGTCTCAAACTGTTCCTGCCACTCTGATCATCACCTTTATGTTTGATACTGATAGAGACTGATTACTGAGACTTTTCTTCCAGTATAAAGATATGCTGTTTTGTAGTCTCAAAATTAGGGTTTTTACAGATTCAGTCCATGCCACACAAAAGAAGAGACAACAGTTTTTACTTCTGAGACCTAGAGCACTGCAGATTGAGCCAGCCTTTTCTCTAAAATATCTGTGCAACTGCATTGTGAAATATAAGGATTCTAAGTTAGTGTTCTTTGAATCACCCCAGTTATTTTCTCTTGGTGATAAATTACCACGTACTTCTACTCCTCTTTGATTGCCGCCTAGTAATGTTGTACTGGTAAGACAAAGCTACTTGTAAAGATTAATATTCCTCTGAATGTGCTGTTTTTCTGTTCCTATATATTATTGTTACTATTCTGATGGGTTATGCTCCTTAATTTCTTAATGCTCCATCTTTAATGTGGAGGACTTTAGTGTGGGATCAGTTAAAGGATCTTTGTTTAATTTGTATTCCCTGATTTGTTATTGCTGCACCCATTAATCCTTTCTGGTCATTATTCTTGTAATTTTATTTATTTAAAAATTTATTTTATACTGCACTATCTACAAAACTAGGCAACGCACAAAACACACACGTATAATTAAAATATATTAATACATACAAATCAGACACAAAGGACAAACAAGACAATAAAAAAGGTTTTGAATCATATTCATACCTTCACAACTCTGCCAGAAGTATTATTTAAAATGTGCACTATCATCAGAAAATGACTTGTTGAAAAAAATGTTGAGTAAAGATGAAATCAAACAAACTCTAGGGCAGTGTGTTCCACAAAGAGAGAATCTTTATGGGGTCCTTTTACTAAGCTGTGTTAGGTGCTAATGCGCACCTAAGGCAGCTAAAAATGGAAATACTGGGGACACACTCAGTCAACCTGTGATAACGTCAAAATGTGCCAGTGCTACAAAATGTTTCTATTTTATTTTAAGGGGATGTGTCGGGGTGGAGAGTGCGTGTTCCTGCGCTAACTAGTTTACGCATCTATTTTACTGAATGCTAACAGGTTAACACGGGGCTATCCACTATAAAACTACTTGAATGGATGTGGAGTCAATCAAATCGACAACCGAAAACAAATGATCAAACCAGATCCACTGTGATGGCAAAACATATGTGAAGGTAAAGCACGTTACACTAAGAGGAAGGAAAAAGCCTCAAAGAGGTCCAGACCAACAGATCTATAGAGCTGAAAACAATCTACGTGATCTATTCCTCATCATCTGTTAAAAAAACCCTTCCTCAATGTCCACCAAAAATCCATAGTGGAACACAGTCTTCAAAAAAGTAATTGATTTTCAAAATGTGCAAAACCCAAACATACACTTACTTAGAGTGTCAAATGCTGTCACCATGTACTGTTCATATGTAATGCTGTCCAAAACAAAGGCAACACACGTAGACTCCAGCAATACTTAACTTGAATATGTCGTCTATCCTGGGGTCATACATTCCAACCCTCAATAATCCCCCGGACAGTATGACACCATGAACAGAACATGGTGACAGCATTTGACACTCTAAGTGTATGTTCGGGTTTTGCACATTTTGAAAATCAATTGCTTTTTTGAAGACTATGTTCCACTATGGATTTTTGGTGGACATTGAGGAAGGGTTTTTTTTTTTTAGCCGATGATGAGGAATAAATCATGTAGATTGTTTTCAGCTCTATTCATCTGTTGGTCTGGAGCTCTTTGAGGCTTTTTCCTTAATCTTAGTGTAACGTGCTTTACCTTCACATATTTTTTGCCATCACAGTGGATCTGGTTAACACAAGGATATCACCTACGAAATGGGTAGTGGTACGTGCTCACATGGTAATTTTTAAAAATGGCTTCGCACTAATAGCTGAAACAAAAAAGTGAGGAGAATGGATGAGGATACCAACTGTTTTATATTTATTCACTTAAAAAATTATGTGTACATAACAGCGACCCGACACGGCCGTGTTTCGGCACAATGGCCTGCTTCAGGGGTCTTTATAACCTTGAATGATGTAGTTTAGAGTATATTCTCCAAGGAAATTAACAGGAAACAAATTTCTCTGGTCTCCTCTCTTCAAAATAATATATATGAGATGTATATATTTTGAAAAACGAGCATCTAAATACTTCGCACTAATAGCAACATTAACACATGGTCATTAATGCAAAAAAAAACAGAAAAACCCTTAGCACATAAGCGCATCCTAAGGCTATTTTTTGCTGCATATTTTTAAAAGAACACCTATATTCTTCTAATCTAATGTGCCTAAAAGAAGAAACATCAAAAAGGCATTTATCGACAGAGCACAAAGATTGTATTGGTGTATAAACCTTCAGCGTGGCAGCAATGAATGAAGGAGTATCATTATAAAGAACTTTTAACAAAGTAATAAATTTAAAACATATTCTCAGCAGAATTGGAAGCTAATGTAATTGCACTACCGGGTAAATGTGATCAAAATGAGAAATTTCATAGATTAAGCAAGCAGTCACATTTTGTGCAATCTACAATGCATGACGTGATTACATAGGGAGTCCCCCCCCCCCCCCCCGCAAAAAACCCCAAAACATTACAATAATCAAAACACAAAGACCTGAACTACACAGTGCGAATGTTACCTGCACTCAGAAAATCATGAATATGACAAAAAGATATCAGGGATCCTTTTACAAAGGTACGCTAGCGTTTTTAGCGCATACTAAAAATAAGTGTGTGCTAATTGCTAGATATGCCCTATGTTCCTATGGGTGTCTCTAGTGTTTGCTGTATGTTAATCATTAGCATGTGCTAAAAACTCTAGAGCCTTTGTAAAAGAACTGTTCAGTTTGAAAAAGATCCTTTGAATAACTCCTTTAAGATGAGGTTTCATAGACAACGAAGGGCCCTGTTTACTAAGCTGCGCTAGCGTTTTTAGCACACGTCAAATGTTAGAGTCGCCCATATGTTTCTATGGGCAACTTTAACATTTAGCACGTGGTAATCATTAGCGTGCACTAAAATGCTAGCACGTCCTTAGCACTGTTTAGTAAATAGAGCCCTTAGAGATTTCATTTCTTTTAAAGTATGGCTATCAATGCCACCAATAAAAAAAGGAAGTTGGAAAATCTGGGTAAATAGCACATAAAAGAAAAAGAATTTGTGTCTTCACAGGAGTTAACCACAATTTATTTGCTGACAACCAGATAATCACTGTTTGTAAACAGAGTCAAAAAAGCACAAGTATCAAAAATAAAATGTTTTAACTGGAAAGTAAAATTGTATGTTATATCAGCATAAAGTTGACAACTCACTCCCAGACATCCAAACACTTTACATAACAGGGCTATATAAATATTTTTATATATATATTTATAAATATATAAAGTAAACCAGATAGGGAAGATCCCTGGGGCACCCCTGACTGAATTACACTAATTTTTTGAACCTGCTCTAATCCTTAAACTGCTGTTGGTTCAAAAATGAAGCAAACCAGTTCAATACTTGCCCAGAAATTCCAACGGCTTCCAATCGCATCAATAGAAGTTGATAATTAATTCTATCAAGTGCAGCAGTGATATCTAAAGTAATCATTAAACATTGGGTACCATGATCAAAGCCACGACTGGTAAGAACAGAAATCCAGGGAGATTCAGTATTATGTTTACATCTAAACCCAAAATTACAGAGCATATTCAAAAGCATGGATTAATGAGGCAAAGCCAACATGGATTTAGTGAAGGGAAATCTTGCCTCACCAATCTATTACATTTCTTTGAAGGGGTGAACAAACATCTGGATAAAGGTGAGCCGGTTGATATTATGTATCTGGATTTTCAGAAGGCGTTTGACAAATTACCTCATGAAGGACTCCAGAGGAAATTGGAGAGTCATAGGATAGGAAGTACTGTCCTATTGGGGATTAAAAGCTGGTTAAAAGATAGAAAACAAGAGAGTAGGGTTAAATGGTCAGTGCTGGGTCAGTAGGGGTCTGTGCTGGGACTGCTGCTTTTTAACATATTTATAAATGATCTAGAGATGGGAGTAACTAGTGAGGTAATTAAATTTGCTGACGACACAAAATTATTCAAAGTCATTAAATCGCGGGAGGATTGTGAAAAATTACAAGTTGACCTTATGAAACTGGGAGACTGGGCGTCTAAACGGCAGATGACGTTTAATGTGAGCAAGTGCAAAGTGATGCATGTGGGAAAGAAGAACCCGAATTATAGCTACGTCATGCAAGGTTCCACATTAGAAGTCACTGACCAAGAAAGGGATCTAGGTGTCGTCGTTGATGATACGTTGAAACCTTCTGCTCAGTGTGTTACTGCGGCTAAGAAGGCAAATAGAATGTGACGTTATAATGCCTTTGTGTCACTCCATGGTGCGACCACACCTCGAATATTGTGTTCAATTCTGATCACCGCATCTCAAAAAAGATATAGTGGAATTAGAAAAGGTGCAGAGAAGGACGACAAAAATGATAAAGGGGATGGGACGACTTCCCTATAGGAAAGGCTAAAGCGGATAGGGCTCTTCAGCTTGGAGAAAAGGCGGCTGAGGAGAGATATGATAGATGTCTATAAAATAATGAGTGGAGTTGAACGGGTAGACGTGAAGCGTCTGTTTACGCTTTCCAAAAATACTAGGACTAGGGGGCATGCGATGAAGCTACAAAGTAGTAAATTTAAAACGAATCGGAGAAAATCTTTCTTCACTCAACATGTAATTAAACTCTGGAATTCGTAAAGAAGTCCATAGACCATTATTAAATTGGATTTGTTTAAATCCACTATATCTAATTGCATATTAAATAGCACTGGTCCCAGTACAGATCCCTGTGGCACTTCACTGTTCACCCTCCTCCATTGCGAGAAATGGCCATTTAACCCTACCCTCAGTTTTCTGTCCAATACCCAATTCCTAATGCACACCAGAATCTTGCCTCCTATCCCATGACTCTTTAATTTTCTCAAGAGTCTCTTATGAGGAATGTTATCAAAAGCTTTCTGAACATCTAGATACACTACATCAACAGGCTCACCTTTATCCACGTTTATTCAAGGCAATTTGGTTTTACTGAAGAAAATTTGTGTCAAAAGAATCTGATTTCTTTGTCTGGGTGATCAGAAAATTGGATTGAGGACATGTAATAGATGTAGTCTACTTGAATTTCAAGCTTTGGGAGCACATGCGTTTTGCTACATTGCACACCTCTCAAAGCTATGTCATTCTGAATTATATGTTTCTGATTTTGCTCGTAGTATAGCATTTTATACTTGCCCGTTTCCTCTTCATCTTCCTACACTGCTTCCTTTCACTCAGGTTTACCAGAGTTTCCAGCAAAGTTTAAAAAAACAAACAAACCTTTCTTCCTTTACTGTTTTGGGAAGTTTGGTTCTCTTCTGACTTGTATACCCTCCCACCCGCCCCATAGCTTTCATTTCCTATTTTGCACTCCCAATATACCATTTAACACCTGAAAAAGAGATCTAATTGCATATTCCTAGCTTATTGGTACTCATTATCATAGTTCAGGTGTGCTACCTCACCTCATCCCATCTAGGGAACAAGTTTCATTGGTGCAATAGCTGTGGTACCTCCAACATAAGGCAAACCATCTGGAGTCTTAAAACTTGCCCCATCTCTCTACAAATCTCTACTATGCAAGGGGAGCTTATCAAACTAAAACAAGAGCTGGCTATAATTAAAGCAGCTTCCAAGAATACACACCATCTGATCAATTTACCCCCTCTACCAAGGAGAATAAAACAATCTATATCTAAATGGGGGACAGTAGGAGGTTGCAAGGAGGTAGACTTCGGAGTAACATCAGGAAATACTTTTGCACAGAGAGGATAGTAGATGCCTGGAACGCCCTTCCAGAATAGGTGGTAGAGTCAAAAATGGTACGTGAATTAAAAAATGCATGGAATGCCTAAATAGAAAGAGGATAGAAACACAACATGGCTGTTGAGGTGTTATCTTGGGCAAGAGTAGTGGGAACTGAGGACCGATGCTGAACAGACTTCCACAAATAGCAAAAGACAGGTGAAGTTTCAGCAACTTCAGTGTTATAGATCACTTTATTGTCACAAGCTGTGAGGGAGGATGCTGTGCAACTCAGGGGGAAGGGGAAGACATCTTGACTGGTAAGGTGAATATTGTCAACAATATTTGGAATCCTAGTTATAATCACATATCATCCCCATCATGTTTGGCTGCCAATATGGTTGGCATGGTGGAGACTTGACAACTGTCATTTAAGAATGGGTGACTGAGGCCCACACAGAGTGGCAGGCGCAGCTCTGGCCACCTTATTGGGCAGATAGGATGGATCGTGCAGGTCTTTATCTGCCATCATTTACTGTGTTACTATGTTCAGCAAGACCTTTGATAAGGTTGTTCACAGGAGGCTAGGAGGCTCATAAATAAACTGAATGGGCTGACGTTTGGACCCAAAGTGGTGAACTGGATTAGAAAATGTCTGACCAACAGAGGGTGGTGGTAAATGGAATTCACTCAGAGGAATGAGAGGTGAATAATGGATTGCCTCAGGGATAAGAACTGAGGCTTACTCTATTCAATATATTTGTGAGCAACATTGCCAGAATAAGGAAAAGTTTGCCTTATTCTGGATGACATGCAGATTTGCAATGGAATGGACATCCCAGAAGGAACAGACAACATGATAAATGATTTACAAAAATTAGAAGGCTTGTTTGGCAGTTAAAATTTAATGTGAAATAGTACAGAGTGATGCACTTGGGGTATACAAAGGAGCTGTGACAGTGGGTGAGAGGATGATAAGCACAGCCAGGGAAAAGGTCCTTGGGGATGACAGTGTCTAAGGATCTCAAGATAGCAACAAAATGTGGCAAGGTGGTAGCCAAAGCCAGAAAGATGCTAGGCTGCATAAAGAGAGGTATAACCAGCAGAAAAAAGAAGGTGCTAATGCCCTTGTATAGGACATTGGTGAGGACCCCACATGGATTGATAATTTCAATCCAAAAATGAGTATTCAGCTTTTGAGGATATATCTCAATAAGGGTATAAAGGTTTGAAGTGATTCAGAGAAGGTGACAAAAATGGTATGTGAATACACCAAAAGAGATATGATACAGATGTTTAAGTACTTAATACACAAACAAATCTTTCAGAGACAGGGAAATGGTAGAACTAGAGGCCATTAATTGAAATTGCAGGAAGATAAACTTGTAAGAAACATTAGGAAATATTTTTTTCAGATTGAGTGGTGGATGCCTGGAATACCCTAGTCAAACAAAATGGGGGGGGGGGGGGGGGGGGGAATAGTGATTCCACAACAGTCAAGCAGACAAAACAAAGAGTGGAAGAATTCAAGGAAAAATTCGAAACTAGAAGTCCAATATCTTCAAAAACATAAAAGATTTTATTCTCCAGTGAACAATTCAGACCCAACACAGGCCACGTTTGGCGATAATTCTTCAGGGGTCTTAACTATACAATAAAGTAACAACAAATAAATAAATAATGATAAAATTCAATTATAAATGACACAGTAAAACACCTTTTGATGAATCCCATTACAATTGTCAGTTGTTTTATTCATCAGATGAATTCAGATTTTATTGCACCAGTCAGCACACCATTTGTGAAAGACCACATTTATCACAGCTGATGTTGTTTCTCATTTTAGTATACAGCGGGGCCTGTCTTTTTCAAGACAAGTTTGTTTTCCATCATTGGATTATCTATTTCTTTGGATACAATAGGCACGTGGCATGAAGCTTCCATTTATTTTTGCTCTTTGTGCCTGCTACAGCTCATCTTGATGTTTTATTATTTATGAAAGACATTATTTATTGTACATTTTGTACTGTTTTAAGTATCATTCTCTTTTTTAAACTCCTTTTTATATCACCATTTTGGTGTCATCTTTGTTTCTATCATCCATACACAGTATTTTGAGATTTTTTTTTTTAAGTTTCAAATTGATTTATTAGTTTAGACATGATTTTGTATGTTCCAATAAGTTTTATTACCTCGCATATCTGTTGATGTTAATTTATTTAGACCCCTGATGTAGGCATTTGTTGCCGAAACACAGACTGTGTCAGGTCTGATTAATGAAGTACAGCTGAGATGCTCTCATTTTTGAAAGTTCCTTGTGCTTTTTCCTTGAATCCTTCCACTCTGTTTTGTCTGCCTGGAATACCCTCCCAGTGAAGGGTGTGGGGTCAAAAACAGTGATGGAATTAAAAAATGTGTGGGATAAACACAGGATCCCCTACATAGGAAGGAGAGGAAATCAATACCAGGTTACGATTGTATTTTGTAATAAAACCTAGACAACTAGGTTCTGTTATAGAATAGGCACCTAAATGGAAGCACTCAGTTATAGAATTAACTCCATATCACATCACAATTAGGTCATTATATTGTACTGAACTATAGGGGTGTATATTCAAGCTAGTGCATGTTAAATCAATTTGACCATTCCTACTCTGTGAGATCATTTAAACAAATGGAACAACACACTAGTTAGCCCTCAGACTTGTGTTATAGCTTCTCCCTAGCATAGCTGTGCTGAGCTCAATAGTCAAATTATGGATATTTATGATTTTACAGTGCAGCTGACAAGAAAAACATTCATTCACTCAGTAACTGCCAGTCCTAATTTCTGGTTGGTCTGTCCAACTCAAGTAAACAAAATCTCAACAGGCAGTCTGCACAAGCTCTTAGAAAGTCTTGGCTCCAGAGACTCAGATGAGTTATCTGGAGGCAGCTCTGGTGCCGAAAACAATCCCAATGAGTGTTTTGCCCCTGGCTTCCTCCCAATTTCCAACACCTCAATGTTTTCGTGGAAACTGGAGTTTTTCTGAATTCGGTCCAAAATTCCAGTACCAACCACCCTCTGCTGGTAATAAAAACAGAGAAAAGCAAATGACTGGTAATTTAAATTGCTGATAACCATTACACCTTCACAAGTCTCCCCCCCCCCTAATTAGTGGTCAATATTCATTGCTGTCTTTCCTTTCAGAGAACAAACAAAATAGAACCACAATGCATATGTACAATTAGCACTTCAGACAATGGGTTTCTTGCTGAAGTACAGTAAACAAGTAAGATTTTAAAGATTTCCAGAAATACAAATAGTTAAAATTCAATTGAACATCCTGCGGCAGGGAATTCCAAAGCTTTACAGAATAATAAACAAAGAAATTTTCATAGATTTAAATCTTAGTCCTTTTGTAGTTGGAAATGCTAATACAACATATCTAGCCATACCTACTAACTGAACCACGATGGAAAGACTCTCTGGGGAAAATCAAAGGTGGAGTAGATCAATAAAAGTTGGAACCAGATGATTGTTTACTGTACTCAGCAACTGTAAAGAAGGGAAAACGCGACACAGCTATGCTTCGGCACAGACATCGGTAAAATCTCTTGTATATAAAAGACAGGTGTTAAGAAATTGAATAAAAAACTGGTTCTATATTCAACAATTCCTTTGTAAGCAACTTCAATGGGGCTCAGTGAGTCAAAATGTCACTCCTACCAACAAAGACATCACCCATGCTAAAATTAGGTACGCTACTTTTTCTGTACAAGGCCCAGACTCTGGAATCAGCTCCCTGGATCAGTTTAAGACTGAGCTTTAAAGTTACCATTTTATGGAGGCATTTCAATGCCTTCTGCCGCTCTGTCAGTAGGCATAGGCATCATGGGATTCTGAATATGCTCTTCCCCACCTACTTTCCTATCATGATTTAGTAGCCCCCCCCCCCCCCCCCCCCAAACAGCCCTTTTTTAAAATCCTGTACGCTTTCGCTGACTTATTCTTCTCCTTATATCCATTTAGTCTATAAGCTGCTTAGTGGGCATTTGCTGAAGGGCAGGATAGCAAATTATAAATAAATTGAAACTACAATAGCTGGAGTATAAGAGCCAAAGTTTCTTCCCCTTACTCTATGGTATGATGGCCAGGGAAGCAGGAGACAAAAATAAAAAATTCAAACAGAGCTGGGGTTTATACCAGTTTCCCTCCAAAAGGGGTCTTATCCTACGTTTACTTCATGTGGTCAGGAGATCTCTCCCTTCTTTCTGGGAGCTGCAAAGGGTATTCACAATTCAAAGTCAGATATTTTAGTAGAGCCACTAGAGGTCTCTGCTATCCTCACAATGCAGAACCTTAGATGTCTCTATATGTGTTTTGTGCTATTTAAAGTTGATGGGTTGCTATACTGGCACTTATCATAGAACCCTGGAAGAGCTTTTTCCCAGAAATTCAAGTCTTGGGATCCTTACCAGGTGGGACACTCGAGTGTTCCTAGCAACAATTAGCTGTTTTCAAAACTGACTCCACAACTACCAAGTAGTATCATCCGCAAAAAAGGCAAATTTTTCCTTCTAACCCTTCAGCAATGTCACTCACAAATATTTTGAATAGAATTGGCCCCAGTACCAATCCCTGAGGAACGCCACTACTTACATTTCTATCCTCTGAGTTGACTCCATTTACCACCACCCTCTGCCACCTGTCAGTCAACCAGTTCCCAATCCAGCTCATGGCCTAACTTTAGCCTGCTGAGTTTATGAGCCTCCTATGAGGGACTGTGTCAAAGGCCTTACTGAAATCCGAGTAGACTACATACAGTGCATGTCCACTATCCAATACTGTGGTCAACTAGTAAAAAATTGATCAGATTCGTTTGGCACTATTTTCCTTTGGTGAAACCATGTTTCCTCGATCTTGTAACCCACTGGATTCTAGGAAACTCACTGTCCTTCTCTTCAACAGTGCCTCCATTACCTTTCCAACCAGTGAAGTAAGGCTTACTGGCCTATCATTTCCCACTTTTTCTCTATCTCCACTTTTGTGAAGGACTACATCCACTCTTCTGCAATCCGACGGAACTGTCCCCCATCTCCAAGGATTTATTAAAAAAAATCTTTAAGAGGACCCGCCAGAACCTCTGAGCTCTCTCAAGATTCTGGGATGGATCCCATCCATCCCCATGGTTTTGTCCACTTTCAGATAGGAAACTGTGGAAACCAGGGTGAGAGACTGTGGAGACTGGGGAAGAGGTGATGGAGGGGCAATAGGAAGCTGGGTAGTGGTAAGAGAAAAAAGATTGGATGCCAGTAGAGGTTGAAGGACCTAGGGCTGGTGAGGGGATGAGGAAGGGAGATAATGGAGGGGATGAATACAGAGGATGATAGCAGAGAACTAGGGAGTGGGTGGTGGGGAGAATAGGAAGTTGAGAGAGGACAAAGAAACAGGGCACAGTGGGAGGCTGAAGACCAGAGAGGAAAGGGTTAAAACCTAACCATATCCAAGATCAATAGCAGTTCTGCTTGTTCTCTTTTCTCAGTAGTAGATGTACTGGTAATTTGAGCCTGGTGTAATATTTACAGTGATGTCTTAATAGTTAGGGTTGCTGCAGTTTAATCCTTGAAAGTTAGTGCTGATAGACTAAGTTTGTTATATAGGTTCTATTGTCTCTATGCAAGGTTTTGTGTTATTTTGCAAAGTGATTGGTATCAGGATGAAAGTTTTACTGTTCCTCAGTTGACAACACAATTTGAATGGTTTTTTTTTGTATGATAAGTTGTAAGAGGAAATAGCCACAGATGGGGGAATGCAGAGTGTGTGTTACAAAACTGGAACTGCAGGTTTTATATTGAGATTCTCTCTAATCCTGTACAGAATTCAGACTTTACACCCACACAGACTAATTAGTTGAATGATGCTATCAGTTATAATGGCAATATTAATGAAAGGCGGACCATGGCTGGAGCGTTTCATTATGCACAGAAGGTCCTTGGAACTTTTCTTGTATTGTCTTTTATAACTGATTTAAAGGCAGGAGAGGGGTTGTAATGTGGTGGGCATGAAGTGTGGAAATGTCAATGATACCCCTTCCCCATCACCATCTAAAATTCCTTTTGTTAAGAGAGACAACCGGCCTTGCTGGTCACTCTGTCCCTACTTTGACTAACAGATCTTCTGGCTCTAGCAGAACTACTGCTCTATGCACCCCCCTCCCCTCACAACTTAAAAAAAAAAAATAGTAGGGGTAGGAGGGAGTACATCTAGTAGCGCTATAGAAATGATAAGTAGTAGTAGTAGAAGTATCTGCCCTAGGTGCAGAAAAAGCGAAGATACATACCTGTAGCAGGTGTTCTCCGAGGACAGCAGGCTGATAGTTCTCACTGATGGGTCGACGTCGACCCATCAGTGAGAACGAGCAGCCTGCTTGTCCTCGGAGAAAGCTGGTGCTACTTCTGATATGCAAAGATTCAGTTCCATAACTGACAATAACCATAACTAGCAGAAACAGTTAGACAGTGAAAAGGGCTGGGGACAAAGTAACTGAAGCCTGTGAGGTAATGATTGTGCAGAACATGCATACATGCACAGAATACCGCAGTATTTCTGAGCTCAGAAAGAGCTATCCCTACATCAGAACTGACATCACCCACCTGTGTGGCCAGTTCATCCTGCTTATAAATAGGGATGTGTTGTCCTTTGCAATGACACAGGAAATGTCAATGACAAATCCTATGCCATTGAACGTTGTTAAAATCTGAAAATAACCAGAAAAAAATACAAAAATTCATGCATCCTTTTTCCAAATGGTCTGCCCTCTTTCAAAAGAGTGCACACTCAATGACATTGCTCCCAAGACAAAAGAAATGACCAATGAAAAGAATCAAAATAAACATTCTCAGATACAACACAGAAATGAAACTTTTCTGGCAACCCATCCCTATTTGTAAATGGAGAACAGAAGTTCCACTGCCAGTCTAACTATCCACATCCTCTGCAGTATGGAACTATATATGCTCTCCTCCCCAGCAACTTTTCCTATTTTCAAAGACCAACTGAACAAGGTTTTAAGGTGTTCTGTTGTCACTTTTGATTGTGCTAGTGAAGGAGGGTTTTCAGCATGACCCTGTCCTCCAGGACCTATTTGAAGTATCCCAACATCTACAGTTTGTTTTTCACTCCATCTCATGTTCCATCTCAGAGGACAAGTTTGTTCTCCCCTTCCTCTCCGGGGTCTGTCACATTCACACTCAATTCACCTATCACTTCCCCAGCTTTCCTTCCCCCAGACATTTACTCATTATCAACCCCATCCCCCAATCCCCTTTTTCATTATTCCCTTCCCATATCTCCTCTCTGCCTCTTTCCTTTTCTCAGTTCTCTGGCAATGGCAGTAATGAAGAGAGTTAAATTTCATGTTTACTGCCCCCACCCCCTCCACTATGTGTACTTCTCCTGCATCAAGAAGTGCCAAGAGGTGGAAGAGACGCCTGGGCTGCTGCAAGGACAGAAAGCACAGCATTTTTATGTTTTGATTTGTTTTAGTATTCTCACACTGCCACTATTGTTCCATGATTTCTACCTCCCAACTCTTCCTCTTCTTCAGGCCCAAGTGGCGGCAGAGTTGGCTGGATAGATTGGATTCCACTGGCAGCACAATCACTCCTCATCTACCAGCAAGTCTCTTCCCCTCTACAGGGAAAGGTACAGTTTTGTAAGGTGCACCTTTGCATATCTCAATATTTTATCTACTTTCTTGTTTGCTATTATATTAAGTTATTTCCTCCTCTGTAAAAAAATAAAAAAAATTATGATCATTTCACAGTCATTGTGCTCCAGCAGATAAATCATGCTTTCAATTGTAAACTGACCTGAGGGGCTTCTCAACCTTTATGCAACTGAATAAGCTAAATGTTTCAACAAATCAAACAGTACTATTGTTTCCTCTGCATTCTATATCTTTTTCCCCAATTCCTTTAGAGCGTAAAATGGATATCCCCCTTTTCCGCTTATTCTAAACAAAAACTTCCTGAAGTCCCCCTTTCAGAAGTTTGTCCCACACTCACATTTCATTGTATCAGTAAGAGGCCAGCATGGGGTTCTGATAAAGGTCAGCTCAGCATCACTAATGGCTAACCCTCAATACAGAAACAGAGATAATGATGGTAAAGAGAACTAGGCTTGTTTAGTTTGTGTCCTTACTTGGTCCAATACCAATGACTGTTCTAGATCCCTAGCTGAGCACTACATTAGCACAGTAGACATACACCCCTTATTCTGTAACAGTTGCACAAATTTAATCATGTGATGCCCATTATAAAATACTAGCATTTAAGTACTTTAGTGGTGGTTATGGAGATGTGGTTCATGAAGACATATGACTAGGATAGTTATACCAGGCTATATGCTATTCAGGAAGGACAGGGTATGAAAAATGGGTGGAGGAGTGGCATTACATGTTTATACTAATATCAAAGTGATAGAAATGCAGAGTTACAGGGTAAGGAAGAAGCACTGTGGGTTAATCTGGAAAAAGGGAATGAAAAATATATTTTGTGATAGAGTCACATTCAGGATAGTTGGGTTAAGGCAGTTTTAGTCTGAAATACAAGTCCCAGAAGGCATTGCAGGCAAGGAGCCAGGGGATGAGATGAAGAACCTGGACTGGACTCCTAGCTGCAATAGGGGAAGACATGGGTGTAAGCTGGCAGGATGTGTAGATGGGCTGCCACTAGGGGGAAAGAGAGATAGGAAACCCTGTGTGCAGGAGCTCATCATTAGTCTAATGCTCAACTCAGCTGGTATGGGTGTGGGGGAAGCTAATGGAAGGAGAATGATTGGTTGTGAGAGCAGAAGCCAGGGATTGATTAGGCAGGTGGGAAGGAGTCCCATAAGAAAGAGAGAAGCAGTTGCAGGCTGAAAACCCTTGGGTAAGAGAGGTCTCTAAAGTACTGAAGCAGGCTGAAATCCCTTGGGTGTGAGAAAGTCCCAAAAGTATTTGCAGGCTGAAAATCCTTGGGTAAGGGAGGTCCCTAAAGTATTGAATTTACCAGTGAAGCTGATGCAGGGTGAAATCCCTTGGGTATGAGGAGTACCTAAAGTATTGAACTCTTCTGAAGGTAAAGAGAGTAGAAGGTAAAAACTGCTGCTTTGTGATTTAACTGTGATGATGAATTGAATGAACTGCTTCTATTTGGAATTGAACTACTGCTTATTGTGCAATGGATAAAGAGCCCAGACTGCAGCTGACTGTGAGCCTGTATTGGATCCTGGTATGTGCTGATAACCTACTGCTTAAAGGGGACTATTTGCCACACACTTTCAGGTGGCATACATGTGCTTAAGACTGAAGGTGAATGCTGCTGTTGGAACTGTGTATCAGGTCTACTAGAAATCTGCATGGAATAAATGTCTTAAGATTGAAGTTGCTGGTGGATATTTATTTCTTGACTGTACCGGGAGCCTGTGGCTGGAGGAGATTGCTCTATCCTTGGCTGCACTTAGAGGTACCTGGTTACAATTTACATTGGTGTGATATGCAGGCCTCCTATACAGGCAGATGAAATGGACAGATATTTAATTGAAAGCATTCATAAGATATTTATGAAAGGAGAAATACTACTTAATAGGTGATTTCAATATGCCAGATATTGCCTGGTTCATTCCTGGGGTTGTCTAGCAGTAAGTAATGGAACTCACATGAAATGGGGTCACACTAAACAAACAGGGAGAATGCTTATGATGTTACAGTGAGTGATCATTGGATGGTGTGGTTCAATATTAAGATATACGTAGAGAGAGTTTATTCAAACAAAATGGAATGGCACAAGCCATTTCCTTCACAAAAGAGGGAAATGAAAGGCTCTCGGAGGAGATTTTCTCCTTTCAAGCGTAGGGAAGGGTTAAGAAGGGATGCCATAGGACTCATCCTCCGAAAAGTACCTTAGATCCTCCTCTAACTCCCATGAGCGTTCTTCATCGGTGTCAGACAGCAACTCCTTGTGGGAGGTCTGAGACTGAGCCTGCCTTGACTTAGAGGAGCCATGCCCTCGAGAGGGGCGTCAACGAGTCGGCTCCCACCTCAACTCTGGCAAGGCTTCCTCCACTGATGTCGAGGGGGGAGTACTGGCTTGGGTGGCAGTCGACACCGGAGCCACACGCGACACCTGCATCGGAGGCCATAGCGCAGGCTGAGGGCTAAGTGGGGCCGCAATAGGAGGCAGGGTAAGCACAAGCACCCACAATGCCGATGTACACCACTGCAAGAGGCCATCCAGCAGCTCAGTAAGCAAGATCCAGATACACTCATCAAGGGCCAACACCAGGAAAAGCTGTGGTGCTGGCTCCGAGACAGGTTGTAGAACTTATGGGGCTGAGACTGGAGGTTGGTCCTGGCTGCTAGGAGACCGACGTATCAGCACCTCCTGGATAGAGGGGGGAGCAATCCACCCAGCGCTGACGCTTCTCAGGTGTTGAATCTCTCAATATCCCAGAACTCCTGGTACAGTGAATCGAGGATGACCGATGCTGATGCTTCTTGGCCTTCGCCTGAAGCTTGGCATCGAGACTCCTCGATGTCGACAAGAACGAGGTTGAATCCTCATGTTGCCTCAGGGTTGACGTTGGATGTTCCCAGGGGCCCTGCCCAGCATCGAGACAGGTGAAGACCTACTCAACGCACCACTAATCCCAGTGTCCACGTGTCTCATAGCAGCTATGCGGACTGATATTCCCAATGTCAGTGCACCCTCGATGTTGATGCCAACACTGCCGACCTTGATGTCGAGGAATCAGACCTGGCTCCAAAATATTTCTCACGATGAGCTTCTCTGGACACCTGGGTCCTCTTCTTCAAGCGAAGACAGAGGACACAATTATAGCAGGGCTATTGTTGGGTCCTAAACACAGAAAACATCAGGAATGGGTGCCTTTGCCAGAGATGGTCCGATTGCACCGGGTACAGCGCTTGTCACTGGGAACTTTCATGGACATGGAAGGAAAACCTTCTGCAGCTAAATCAAACAAATCGATGGTGCCTGAAAAAGGGGCAAGGCATCAGAAAAAGAAAGGGAAAACCAGGCCAAAGTCAAGGCCTAAAAGCAGCCTAATGATGATGGAAAATAAAACTGAAAACTTGGAAAAAAAAAACTAAGATAATACGGGAAAAAATGAATGGGAACACTGAAAAATAATGCCAAAAAAATGCTGAAAGGCACTAAAGAAGCTCTTTCCAGACCGAGCAGTGTGACAAGACAGCAGAAAAAACTCTCCTCACCACGGTAGAAAAATAACTACGGTAACCGCGAGCGCTCATGGTGGGTGGGAAGGCACTCTGAGCATGCGGGGTGGAGCGTGTCTCGCACTCCATAAAGCTCTTGTAAAGCTTGTCATAAACTCTGGACCAGGCAACACGGGACCACCTACTTGTCCTTGGATGCAGCTGGTCCAGAAGGCAGCTACTAACATGATCAGTGGTCTTCATCATAAAGTGTATGGAGACAGACTTAAATCCTCAATATGTATATATTTTGGGGAAAAGGCAGAAAAAGAGATAAGATACAAACATTTAAATATCTCTGTGGCATAAATGCACAGGAGGATAGTCTCCGTCAATCAAAAAGAAAACTCTAGTATGAGGGGACAGGATGAAGTTAAAAGGGGACAGATTCAGGAGTAAATCTAAGGCAATATTTCTTTACAGAAAGGCTGGTAGATGCATGAAACAACCTTCTAATGGAAGTAGTGGAGATGAAGACTATCTGAATTCAAGGAAGTGTGGAACAAGCCCTAAGATCTCTTAAAAGACAGGAAGAGATAGATGATATGGATAGGCCATATGATCTTTATTTGCCATCATTTTCTAGGTTTCTAAATAAACTGCAGTAGTGCGCTTAACTGCTATTCTGTAATTACATGGCATTCATGGTGAAAGGACATGGGCATTTCATAAGCAGGGCCAGAATTTAAGCATATGACTTACAGAATACTATAAATTATCCCCCCGGATTCTATATATTGTGCTGAGATTTCTGCATGGAAATCAAAGTGTATTCCATAACAATGCGCATAACCTAATTGGTTAACAAGCCAATCAGCGCTGATAATTGCCAATTAAGCAACTGACACTAATTGGCATTAATTAGAATTTATGTGCAGAACTGTCTAAGCGTATTCTACAACGTACTGCGTGTAAATTCTAAGTTGCATAGTTGAAAAGTGGGTCATGGGAGTTTCTAGAATCTGTGTGCATTGTTATAGAATACACCCGGTCTGTGCCTAATTTAGGCGTCGGCATTTACACCAGGTTTTACTTGGTGTAACTGCCTGTGACTAAATTTAGTCACGTGGACTGGCGCTCGGGTGTATTCTATAAACTGTGCAGAAATTTAGGCTTATTCTATATAGTATGCCTAAATTAAAGCATACTTTATAGGATGAGCTTGGACAAATTTCATTTTGGTGCTGAATTTTTAGGTGTGATATATAGAATCTAGTCCTATGCACAGGCACTAACATCTACGCCAACTACTGACCTGGTGTAAATGTTAGAACCTAAATGTAGACACATTGATGCCGATTTACGCTAATCTTCTAAAATGATAATTATGCACATAAGTGCAGTTATAGAATAGGTGCACTATCCATTTAATTTTGGAGCCTAAATTGTGGTGCCCAGTCATAGAATTGCCCCCACAGTATATCCTTATACAATTTTCATGTTCTTATCCCTACATATACAATTTAAAATGTATTAAAATAGAATAAAATAAAGGAGTTTTAAAGAACTTATGAAGTTTACTTTCAGACGAGGCTTACTATGTATAAAACTCTCTTCCCCAACGAAACTCAGGAGCTTTCACTTTACATTTTTTGAATGCCAAGGGAAAAAATGTACCAACTATAAACTAATTTTTGAAATTTCTGGGGTTTCTAACATGCCCTTCTAGAGTTCAGGGAATCAGAACTATGCTTTGAGAGCTATCTCCAGTTTACCTGAAGTGCAATATATTTGGCACTCTTCCCAAGCCACAGTCTGGACAGGTTTGCTGCACCCAACACTTGAAAATCTGGGAAGGCCTGGCTTTTATTCACTCTTTCAAACAGGTTACAGTATTGTCTTAACAGACTTATAATTAAGCTAATCCATCTCATCTAAATTACCTTCCAGTCGTAAACAAATAGCTGATTTTCTTAACCACAACATTTCTGAATACTGTAAATAATCATGCCTGTATCTTTACCGTAAATACATCTCAAACATTCTCTATTTTGTTTTTCTAGTGTAGTCCTAAATCATTCTACAAACTGACCACTGGAGATAAAACTGTCAGCCTTTGCTCTAAAATATCTCTCTTGCGGCTTACTCCCATGGAATTATAAACACATTTCAGTTCTGAAAATTCATTTTTAAACATCTGTACCACTAAACTTCTGTCCTCCAAAAGGAAAAAGCTGTCACAACTAACCTTGTCACAGTCTGTTGGCATATGAGAATCCATACAGGAAAAAAATAGTCTGAATTTCATACGCTCTACAAGCTGTCACAACTAACCTTGGGCCTCTTATCAAGCCATGCTAGCAGCTCTCGGTGTGGTAATGTCGACAAAGCCCATTCACTTTGAATGGGCTCCGTCAGCATTGCCACGTGGGAACCGCAAGTGTGGCCCCTTGTGACAGTTTGTTGACATATAAGAATCCATACAGGAAAAAAGAAGTATGAATTTCATATGTTCCATACTTATTTCCTCCATGACAGTATGTTCATCTAAGAACAGACATTACAAAAAATGGCAAACAAACCTGGAATCTTTAGCTTTTCTACAAATAAATTGATGGACATATAGCTCAAAATGCCAGTCCCAAATCCATGAGAATTTTTACATTCAAAAAGTGCAGCTGGATAATGTAAAACTCAGAATTCTGAGAAAATAGAGTTTTCATCTTAACTGGATGGTAACTCATAGTAAAGACACCATCTGGGAGATCAGCTCCCCCTGAAGAACTGGCAATGTAACAGAATGGTGTAGGTTAAATTAGCCACTACTTAAAATAGGGCTGGGCAAACGTTCTGCCTCACACTGCTGAATGTGCATAATTTCATTGCCTTCGTATTTATAGTACCAGTGTGTATTCTAGCTAGCAGTCATTTCCTACTAGGTTGTAGTTCTTGTGTTTTGTAGGTCACTCCTGGGTCTTCCTTCTGGCCCTAGTCAAATGCTTTACCCCTACTGGCTAATTTCTCAGCCCTCCAGCCTAGGGGTTCTTAATTATTTTGTGCCTTGGACCCTTTTGAGAGTCTGGTTAAGCCTATGGACACAATCTCAGAAAAATGTATTTAAATGATTAACAAAAAGTATGCAGATTTAGGTTGTATTACAAAAGAAAACAATTATGCTCAAATACAATTATCAAAATATTTAAAAAATAACATGTGTTGAACATTATCAGTTACCTAATGTATTATGGTTTTGCATATTTAAGGTATAATAATTTTAGTGAAATTCATTGAAGTTACCAAACATTTTTGGAGTCTAAAGGCCAAAAATTACTTTGTTGCCTGCATTCACTATTGAATGAAAAGCTACATTTCAATTAGAGATTAGAGGCTATAAAAGATGTAATTTTTTCCTCATCCATGTTCAGACCTCTTGAAATCTATCCATGACCCCAGGTTAAGAAGCCCTGATCTAGTCTCTTAGTCTTGCCCTGCACCCCCCTCCCCCACCCGCTAGAAGGCAGCTTCATCTTGGCTCATTGTAAGCAGCTCCAGCTCTGTCCCTCTCCTCCAAGTGAAAAAGTACTTTCTTTTTTACTGGCACCCACAGCCCCTGCAGTCTCTGTAGTTCCTAATAACTTCAGCATCTACAACAGACACAGCAACAAACTCAAAAGATGTGGGGAAATTTATTACTGGAAGGCAGCAAAATCACCATAACAATATGCCTCCCAGTTATTAAGCTGAGAGACAACCAAATTACATGGACCAACAAACCCGCAGCTCAACTGTATGTAAGCATAGCACCGAATTTGTCCATATTGTAAAATAGTATATATATGTTTTTAATTTATCAAAAAAACTTTTGATCTTAACTGTTAAGTTTATACACCCGGATTCTATATGACGCCTGGATTCGTATTCCCAAATCTGTGTGCACGCCCAAGATGCATGAACAAATTAATTGCTTAACAAGCCCTTAACTATAAATAATTGGGTGCTGACAACCAATTACTGAAGTTAATTAGCACTCATTAAAATAGCACCTAACTCTAATTTTCCAAGTTTATGCACGTCAGGGGCACTTTGAAAAGTTACATGCGTGGTGACAGAATAGTGCCTCAGTGTGCTTAACTTGAGCGCCAGCATTTACACCAGGTTGCAGGGGAAAGTCTAGTGCCCAAAGTTAGGCGAGGGAATTGGTGCTATGCACGGTTCTATAAACGATGCATGCCCTTTATAGAATCACGCTTAGCACCGTTTTTTTTCTGGCATCTAATTCTGAGCGCCATTTATAGAATTTCCTCCATAATGCACGGAGGAGTGGCCTAGTGGTTAGGGTGGTGGACTTTGGTCCTGGGGAACTGAGGAACTGAGTTCGATTCCCACTTCAGGCACAGGCAGCTCCTTGTGACTCTGGGCAAGTCACTTAACCCTCCATTGTCCCATGTAAGCCGCATTGAGCCTGCCATGAGTGGGAAAGCGCGGGGTACAAATGTAACAAATAAATAAATAAATGTGTTAAAGTCCAAACAAATAAAAGATTTTGACATGATCTATGTTTCACAATCAGCTTCCTCGGGGAACTTTATTGTATATTCCAACAGCAAATAAATCTAAGTCTCTCAAACACGTCTTCTGTTATCACTTTTCCAAGCATGCCAAACATGACAGCGATGAACTCTGCAGCAGACCTAGAAATTATATTCTGATTCCATCATCTATCCCCCAGTGCTTCAGATTGCATGCAGTAGAATGTTTGTACGTTTGGGAAGCTCGCCAGGTGCCCTTGGCCTGGATTGGCCGCTGTCGTGGACAGGATGCTGGGCTCGATGGACCCTTGGTCTTTTCGCAGTGTGGCATTACTTATGTACTTATGTACAGTAAGCTCTTCTGCTTTTACTTTTGGCAATGAACTGTTGGAATTTCAGAAAGTGAGCCTCCATTGTGGATGTGGGGCTGGTTTACCTGACTATTTACCCACGAAATACACTCTATGAGAATGGTACAGCAAACATTTTTCAAACTGAGCAACCCAATGCAATATAAAGCAAAGATAGTTACCTGTAGCAGCTATTCTCCAAGGACAGCAGGCTGATTATTCTCACACATGGGTCAACGACCTGCGACGGCCCGGGAATTGGCATAAAAACATAGCAAAAAATAACAGTTTGATAAGAGTCTTCTGACACATGTGCAGCACCGCACCACACATGGACTGACTTCCCACCCGCTGCGCGACCGCGCTCGTCAATTAAGTCCCAAAGCATAAAGAAACAACTCCAAGGGGAGGTGGGCAGGATTGTGAGAATAATCAGCCTGCTGTCCTCGGAGAATACCTGCTACAGGTAAGTATCTGAGGACAAGAAGGCTGAATTATTCTCACACATGGGGTATCCCTAGCATCCAGGCTCACCCAAAACAATAAACACTGGTTAATTGGGCCTCGCAACAGTGAGGACAAAACGTAGATTAACCTAAAACTATATACAACTAACTGAGTGCAGCCTGGAACAGAATAAAACAGGCCTAGGCGGGTGGAGTTGGATTCTAAACCCAAAACAGATTCTGCTGAACCGACTGCCCAAACCGACTGTTGCGTCGGGTATCCTGCTGAAGGCAGTAGTGTTATGTGAATGTGTGGACTGAAGACCACGTTGCAGCTTTGCAAATCTCTTCAATGGAGGCTGACTTCAAGTGAGCCACCGACGCAGCCATGGCTGTGACATTATGGGTCATGACATGGCACTCCGGAGTCAGCCTAGCTTGAGAATAAGCGAAGGATATGCAATCTGCTAGCCAACTGGATGTGCGTTTTCCGATGGTGACTCCCCTCCTGTTGGGATCAAAAGCAACAAACAACTGGGCAGACTGTCTGAAGGGCTTCGTCCGCTCCAAGTAAAAGGCCAATGCTGTCTTGCAGTCCAAGGTGTGCAAGCTGCTTTCGCCAGGGTGAGCATGAGGATGGGAAAAGAATATTGGCAAGACAATCGACTGGTTCAGATGGAACTCCGACACCACCTTCGGCAGGAACTTAGGGTGCGTGCAGAGGACTACTCTATTGTGATGAAATTTAGTATAAGGTGCATCCACTACTAAGGCCTGAAGCTCATTGACCCTACGAGCTGAAGTAACAGCCACCAAGAAAATTACCTTCCAGGTCAAGTACTTCAGATGGCAGGAATTCAGTGACTCAAAAGGAGCTTTCACTAGCTGGGTTAGAATGACATTGAGATCCCATGACACTAGTGGAGGTTTGAAAGGGAGCTTTGATAAAAGCAAATCTCTCATGAAGCGAACAACTAAAGGCTGTCCAGAGATAGACTTACCTTCTACAGCTGATGATACGCACTAATTGCACTAAGGTGAACCCTTACGGAGTTGGTCTTGAGATCAGACTCTGATAAGTGTAGAAGGTATTCAAGCAGGGTCTGTGTAGGACAAGAAAGAGAATCTATGGCCTTGCTGTCACACCAGTCGGCAAACCTCCTTCATTTGAAAGAGTAACACCTCTCAGTGGAATCTTTCCTGGAAGCCAGCAAGACCCGGGAGACACCCTCTGAAAGACCAAAGGAAACAAATTTTAGGCTCTCAATATTGAGAGCCAGAGACTGGAGGTTGGGATGTAAAAGCGACCCCTCGTCCTGGGTGATGAGGGTCGGAAAACACTCCAATCTCCACGGATCTTCTGAGGACAATTCCAGAAGAGGGAACCAAATCTGATGCAGCCAGTAGGGCGCAATCAGGATCAAGGTTCCGTGGTCTTGCTTGAGTTTCAGCAAAGTCTTTCCCATGAGAAAAATAGGAGGATATGCTTACAGAAGGCCTATTCCTCCATCGATGTCAATGGGGAATCGACCTGGGTGGCAGCTGATACCGGAGCCGCAAGCGGCACTAAGCTCGAGGACCTCACCGCAGGTGGAGGACCAGACACAGCTGCAGCAGACGGCACAGTAGGCGCAAGCACCCCCGATGCTGAAGCAGATTGGCGCAGCCGTCCATCCAGAAGCTCTGCAAGCAAGGCCCGTATGTGCTCATTGAGAGTTGCAATCAGAGAAGGCTGTGGGGCCGGTGGAGCAGTCGGTGGCAGAGTCTCCTGAGGTTCGGAAGCAGGAACCGGACTGCTGAGAGGCCAACATATCGACATCTCCTGTATGAAGGGGGAGCGGTCCTACCGGTGCCGACGCTTCTCGGGTGACGAATGTCTCGGCGTCCCGGAGCTCCCGGCACCGTGCGTCAAGGTGGAACGGTGTTGGTAATTTTTAGCCTTCGAACGATGCTCCTCAGTGTCGACAAGGACGACGTCGAATCCCCATGTCGCCTCGGGTTTGGGTCCAATGATGGATGGTCCCGGGGGGCCTGCATAGAAGGAGGCCTTGAGGTAGGTGGTGTTTTAATTTCCCCCTCTTGGACCTCTTTCTGACTCCAGATCACACGGGGGACTAAAGATACCTATTTTACATAACAGGTTCTGCATGGTTTCTCCAACCTCCATTGTCACCCAATCACAAGGAGGTCTGCTCTGGGTTTGCATTAGGGGCTGTAATAGAATTCTAATTCCCATAACTACTGCTTTCTGTCTTCCTGGATCTAGGTATACTCTGTGCCATTTATGTTCCCAGATAATGCTCATTAAAATTCTGTCTAAGTTTCTCCAGAGACTGAGTGTATGTGATCTGCCTTGTAAGCTAAATGTAAGGTAAAGAGAAGATAGTATAAAGACAGAGATAGGTTTAAATAGATAGATACTATTTATTTCTTACCCAAAGACAAGTCTTCAAGTTGGTACAAATACAGACATCAGACTTTAATCAGGTACATTCAGCAGACAGATTCTTGGTACAATCGGACAGAGCTTCGCCGTCTGAGATAAGCGTTGGGGCAGACACCAAAGCTATGGCAGATTGTCCCCTCTTTTATACACAACCTCTCCATAGAAGTCAATGGTGGGAAACCTAGCTCTCAATTTCTGAGATGATACGTTCCCACGCGGGCTTATCAGTATGTTTTGGGAACAAGTTCTTTTTTTCACATCTCATTTCTGAGACACCTGTTCCCTGTTGCAATAGTTTTCACATACTTTTCACACCATCTTAAGAACTCTGTATAACCCTGTATAACCTCTGTTGCCTTTTATACAAAACTCATAGACTCCATTTTGTTCATCTGATTTAAAGTGACAGCTGTACCAGTTTGTGTCAGAACTCATGGTTCAGACCTGCTTTTTACAGATATTTGGCCTAGTCAGTACTTTAGTTATCTTAGGCTTCATAGCCTTGGCCCTCACTATTCCAGTGGTAGACCCAAAGCTAGGCCATATATTAACAGTGGAGACCCACTCGATGCCTCACTGCTCCCATCATGCCGTGGCCTCTCAGTAGCCATGCCTACCTGCACTCCCGATATTGATGCGTCCCTCGATGCCAATGTCAATGCCACTGACCTCAGTTCCGATGCCAATGTCAATGTTGTCGACCTCGATTCCGATGCCAATGTCGAAGGACCGGACCAAGCCCAAAAAATGTTTCTCTCCCTGGGCTTCTCGAGCAAGTTGAGTCCTTTTCTTCATACAAAGACAAAGGACACAACAAGCTGGGCTATGGTCGGGCCCAAGGCACTGGATAGACCAGGAATGGGTATCTGTGCCTGAGATGGTCTGGCTGCACCGAGTACAGCATTTAAAGCCACTTGGAGTCTTCGATAACATGGAAGGAAAGACTGCACCGGCGAAATCAAATGGCTCGACTGTGCTGAGAAAAGAGGCACAAAAAGGGAGAGACACGGCCGCTAAGAAGATAAAGAAAACTTTAACAGGGAAAAACAAACTAAAGAAAATAAGGGGAGAAACTTATTTATTATTTTTTAAAAACAGAATGAAACTAACACAAAAAACAAAGAAAAAATACTTCAAAAATTGAAGAAGGCTCTTTCCCTGGCACACACAGAGGAGCCACAGAAAAAGCTGTTGCTCCTCGCGCAGAAGAAAAGAAACTGATGAGCGTAGCGCGACAGGCAAGAAGTCAGCCCGCAAATGCATGGTGCAGTGCTGCACACGCGCCAGAAAGCTCTAGCAAACTTTTATTTTTTGCTATGTTTTTATGCCAATTCCCAAGCCGACGCAGATCGTTGACCCATGTGTGAGAATAATCCAGCCTGCTTGTGCTCGGAGAATATTCATCCATGTCGCCTAGTAAAGAGCATTAAAAGATAAATATGCCTTTAAGAGCATGCACAACATCTCCACCGCGCATGCATGAGTGCCTTCCCACCCGCCATGAAAGCGCGGGACCAGCAGTACAATAATATAACATGGAATCAACACCAAGGGGAGGTAGAAGGGTATGTGAGAATGAATGGACTCTTGTGCTCTGAGAATACCTGCTACAGGTAAGTATCTTCGCTTTCTCCAAGGACAAGCAGTCCATATTCTCACACGTGGGAATCCCTAGCTACTAGGCTCACCGAAAACAACCACCATTGGTCAATTCAATCTTGAACTACTCTATTGTGATTAAACTTAGTGTAAGATGGATCTGTTACTAGGGTCTGAAGCTCACTGACCCTGCGAGCTGAAGTAACCACCACCAAAAACAAGACCTTCCAGGTCAAGTACTTCAGATGACAGGAATCGAGTGGCTCAAAAGAAGTTTACATCAGCTGAGTGAGCACGATGTTGAGGTCCCATGACACTGGCGGAGGCTTAAGAGGGGGCTTTATCAAAAGCAAACCTCTCATGAAGCAAACAACTAGAAGCTCTCCACCTGGGCAATTTGGTAGTTGTTGCCACCCATGCAAGGCGTAAGCAAGAGACTATCTGAAGAATCCACCGGTCTCAGGTTATAAGAGGCCACCTTTCCTGGAAAAAAACTCAGCCTCCCTCCAACCCGTAGGTCGTCCAGCACAGTTACTTTTACTGCGGCTATGCTCTGCTAGAGCTGATCAGAAGCTTGCCTCCGGCTTTGACTTGTGTGCTAGCTGGGCCTAGGCACACGCTGTTGATGAGAATGAGTATGCTGGGGTTGAGTCTGCTGAGGTTGGTGAGAGGAAGGAGTGTATCTATGCCTTTGAGAGTAGTAGGGATCCCTCTTTGGCTTGACCAAAAACCTCCTGGATTAGGGGGAAGGTACAGAAGATGTCCAGAAGGAGAGAGTGTCAATGTTCTCAGTATGTTTCTTGATGAGGTCTGCGACCTCCTCCACCTTGTCTCCAAAAAGGTTATCTCCCCGGCACATGGCATCTGCCAACCTCTGCTGGACTGCCCATTGGTGCCCCTGGCCAAGAAGAACTTTCTACACGCCTTCTGCTGCTTGACTAACTGATGAAGAGATTCAGCCTGCTCCTGCGGGAGAGAATCTAACAGATCAGACATACTGAGCATCAAGTTCCACAAATAAAGGCTCATGTACAGCTGGTAAGATTGAATATGGGAGATGAGCATAAATGCCTGATATATTTTCCGCCCCAAGAATCCAAGGTTCTAGCTTCTCTGCTAGGGGGCACCGAAGCATAATCTCTAGAACTCCTGGATCTTTTGAGCACAGATTCTACCACCAAGGAATGATAAGGTAAATGGGGCCTATCAAACCTAAGGGAGCTCTGAATTTGGTACACCATGTCTATCTTTTGGGGAGGACAGGGATCGACAGAAGGAACTTCCAGTTCTTCACCTGAACATCCTGAAGGATCTTGTGAAGCAGGATCGTCACAGCCTCTCTAGGAGGGGTCTTGTAGTCCAGGACCTTGAATATCTCAGCTCTGGGGTCATCCTCTGTTTTTAAATGAATTGGAATGGCAGCTACCATTTCCTTGACAAAAGACAGAAAAGGAAAGGCTCTCAGGTGGAGAGCCACCTAACATCCTCCTCAGATAAGTTCCATGGATCCTCATCAGACTCTAATGAGTGCTCCTCCTCAGTGTCAGCAAAGGCCGAGCCTGCCATCATAGAGAGGAACCATGTCCTCTAGAGGGGCACAGAAGTGTCAGCTCCACCCTTGACTCCGGCGAATCTTGCTCCACTGACGTTGAGGGGGTGCCAGCACAGGCAGCCACATATGCTAGTACCATATGCGGCATCAGAGACCTCATTGCAGGCTGAGGGCCTTGCGGGGCAGCAGCAAGAGGCATGGCTGGTGCAAGAACCCCACATGCCGATGCACACTATAGTAAAATAATTGTCAAGTGCTCATGGAGCATGACCTGGATGAGCTCATCAAAAGAGTCCATTGGGAAAGGCTGGAGCATCAGGTCAGACAGGCTGCTTACCTGTCGGATTTGAAACGGTTGCCTGGAGACCCGCGAATTGGCACTTCCTATATGGAAGGAGAGTGGTCCTCCCAGCTCGGGGACCGAATCCCTCGGTGCCCCAGAGCTCCCAGTACCATGCGTCAAGGGGGATCAATGCTGATGATTCTTGTCCTTCGCCGATGCCAGTCAGTGACACTCCTCAGTACCAAGGACAACATCATAGTAACATAGTAACATAGTAGATGACGGCAGAAAAAGACCTGCATGGTCCATCCAGTCTGCCCAAGACAAACTCATATGTGTATACCTTACCTTGAATTTGTACCTGTCCTTTTCAGGGCACAGACCATATAAGTCTGCCCAGCACTATTTCCCGCCTCCCAACCACCAGTCCCGCCTCCCATCACTGGCTCTGGTACAGACCGTATAAGTCTGCCCTCCACTATCCTCGCCTCCCAACCACCACCCCCTCTTCCCCCCACCTGCTCCGCCACCCAATTTCAGCTAAGCTTCTGAGGATCCATTCCTTCTGCACAGGATTCCTCTATGCATATCCCACGCATGTTTGAACTCCGTTACCGTTTTCATCTCCACCACCTCCCGCGGGAGGGCATTCCAAGCGTCTACCACCCTCTCCGTGAAAAAATACTTCCTGACATCTTTCCTGAGTCTGCCCCCCTTCAATCTCATTTCATGTCCTCTCGTTCTACCGCCTTCCCATCTCTGGAAAAGATTCGTTTGCGGATTAATACCTTTCAAATATTTGAACGTCTGTATCATATCACCCCTGTTCCTCCTTTCCTCCAGGGTGTACATGTTCAGGTCAGCAAGCCTCTCTTCATACGTCTTGGAACGTAAATCCCATACCATCCTCGTAGCTTTTCTTTGCACCGCTTCCATTTTTTTAACATCCTTCGCAAGATACGGCCTCCAAAACTGAACACAATACTCCAGGTGGGGCCTCACCAACGTCTTATACAGGGGCATTAAAACCTCCTTTCTTCTGCTGGTCACTCCTCTCTCTATATAGCCTAGCAATCTTCTAGCTACGGCCACCGCCTTGTCGCACTGTTTCGTCGCCTTCAGGTCCTCAGATACTATCACCCCAAGATCCCTCTCCCCGACCGTGCCTATCAGACTCTCCCCGCCTAACACATACGTCTACCTTGGATTTCTACTCCCTAAGTGCATCACTTTGCATTTCTTCACATTGAATTTTAATTGCCAGACCATTCTTCTAGCTTCTTCAGATCTTTTTTCATGGTTTCCACTCCCTCCGGGGTGTCCACTCTGTTGGAAATCTTGGTGTCATCCGCAAAAAGGCAAACTTTACTTTGTAACCCTTCGGCAATGTCACTCACAAATATATTGAACAGAATCGGCCCCAGCACCGATCCCTGAGGCACTCCACTACTCACCTTTCCCTCCTCCGAGCGAACTCCATTCACCACCACCCTCTGGCGTCTGTCCGTCAACAAGTTCCTAATCCAGTTCACCACTTCGGGTCCTATCTTCAGGCCGTCAAGTTTATTTAAGAGCCTCCTGTGGGGAACCGTGTCAAAAGCCTTGCTGAAATCTAAGTAGATGACGTCCATAGCAAGTCCTTGATTTAATTCTCCTGTCACCCAGTCAAAGAATTCAATGAGATTCGTTTGGCACGATTTCCCTTTGGTGAAACCATGTTGTCTCGGATCTTGCAACTTATTGGCTTCCAGGAAATTCACTATCCTTTCCTTCAGCATGGCTTCCATTACTTTTCCAATAACCAAAGTGAGGCTTACCGGCCTGTAGTTTCCAGCTTCTTCCCTATCCCCACTTTTGTGAAGAGGGACCACCTCCACCGTTCTCCAATCCCTCAGAACCTCTCAAGTCTTTAAGAGGACCCGCCAGAACCTCTCTGAGCTCCCTCAGTATTCTGGGGTGGATCCCGTCCGGCCCCATGGCTTTGTCCACCTTTAGCTTTCCAAGTTGTTGATACACACTCTCTTCTGTGACCGGCGCTCTATCCACCTCATTCTCAGGTGTACTTTTGCCAGTCCCACTCGGTCCTTCCCCAGGGTTTTCTTCAGTGAAAACAGAACAAAAGTATCTATTTAGCAAATTGGCTTTTTCTTCATCATTTTCTACATAGCGTTTTGTTGTATCTTTTAGTCTCACAATTCCCTTTATAGTCTTTCTCCTGTCACTAATATACCTGAAGAAGTTTTTGTCTCCCCTCCTTACATTTCTAGCCATTTGTTCTTCCGCTTGCGCCTTCGCCAGACGTACCTCTCTCTTGGCTTCTTTCAGTTTCATCCGGTATTCCTCCCCGTGTTCCTCCTCTTGAGATTTTCTATATTTCAGGAACGCTAACTCTTTAATCTTTATTTTCTCAGCCACTTGCTTTGAGAACCATATTGGTTTCCTTTTTCTCTTGCTTTTATTTACTCTCCTTACATAAAGGTCTGTGGCCCTGTTTATTACTTCTTTTAGCCTGGACCACTGTCCTTCCACTTCTCGTATGTCCTCCCAGCCCATCAGCTCCTTCCTCAGGTATTCTCCCATTTTGTTAAAGTCAGCTCGCTTGAAATCCAGGACTTTGAGTTTAGAGTGGCCGCCATCCACATGAGCCGTTACATCAAAACATCGAATCCTCACGTTGCCTCGGGGTTAGGTCTGATGCTGGTCAGACCCAGGGGACCTGCACAGCAGTCGGCATTGAGGCAGGTGGAGACTCACTTGATGCACACCCACTCCCAGTGTCTGAGACAGGCCTAGCAGCCATAGGAACCAATGTATCTGATGCCGATACTGACGTCAAGGATTCAGTCCGGGCTCCAAAATGTTTCTCACTGAGCCTCTCTGGCCAGTTGAGACCTTTTCTTCATATGAAGGCAAAGAACACAGCTGGAAGGGGTATGATCAGGCCCCAAACACTGAAGACAACAAGAATGAGTGTCTGTGCCAAAGATAGTCCCATTGCACCAAGTACAGTGCTTAAAGTTACTGGGAACATCTGATGACATGGAAGGAAAAACAGCTATGGCCAAATCAAATGGCTCAATGGTGCCAGAAAAAGGGAAAAGCACCAGAAAAAATATAGGGAACAAGTCCCAACCGGAACTCAGGCTTAAGAAGGCCTAAAGAGTGCGAAAAACTAAGAAAACTTAAAAGTGGGGGGAAAATGCCTAAAACAATAAGGAAAAGGAAAAAAAAGGCACAAAATGAAAAAAAAAAAACAGGAGAAAAAAATCTCCCAGGGAAGGAACAACAAACTCGAAAAGAGAATTCATGCACCAGACGATGTGAGGAGTTACAAATCACACATTCTCTCTTCACAGTGGATGAGAAGAGACTGCTAGTCTTGCACTCTCACAGCAGGTAGGAAGGGGAAATTGTGCATGCCCTTAAAGGTATATTTAGCTTTTAATGTTCCACATTGGGCAACGTGGATGTCGTCACCCACATGTGAGAATATGGCCTGTTTTGCTTGTCCTCAGAGTATATTCATCATGGATATACTGAAAACTACAGGCAATCGAAACAATCTGTAGCCAAAATTTGCCGCTCAGTTTTGGCTGAAGCCACCACCCACCCACCCCAACCTCCCTCCCACAGCAGATAGCAAGTCCCCCTAAATTCCCCCTCCCACCACCAGAGAGCATGTCCCCCTGGGGCCCTACCCCTAGTAGACAAGGAGTTCCCCCGGGCTGACCACATGTAGATCCTCCCTGGGCCCTGGTGGTCTAGTTGCTTTTTGGACATGAGCCATCCCGATTTGTTCCTGCCCATCCCAGCTATGCAAGCAAAATGGCTGCTGAGACTGCCTCAGGTGGTCTTGGTTGTCATTTTAAGATTGGAACCAGCAAGGGCAGACACAATCCAGTCGCTCTTGCCCATGCCAGTTCCAATCTCAAATGGCTGCTGCAACCTTTCACGACAGTCTGTCTTACTGGGGGTGTGGCTTGGAAAGGAAGGACGTGCTTTCTGGTGGGGGAGAGACCAGGGGAACGTGCTGTCTGTCATAGTGGAGGGGGATGGCAGGCAATGTCTTCAGGAGGATCTATGTGTGGATGGGGGCAGGGTCCGGGAGGGCTTATTCTAAGGCTAACAGGCTGTGTGTGGGCTTTCATGTTGGCAATTGGGGGGGGGGGGGGGGGAGCAAGCAAGCAGAAAGTGGCCAGGGGGGAAAAGAAGTTTCAGAAACCAAAGTCTGGATTTTGGACAAGTTTTGGCACCGAAGCCATCACCAAAACCCTAATTCAGTCGGCCTTCACTGAAAACCAGGTCTGTCTGTGGCTCACAATGCAATTTGGGACATTATACTAAATCATCAATGTTTCTTTGTCTGTTCCAGTGGTTCCCCACATCATGACAGATTTGATTTTCAAGATAACAAGCAAACTACCCTATTTCTTAGATCAAAGGTTTTCAAATACTGTATGTTTCATAACTAGTCAAATATACACATCTTGAAAACCAGACCTGTTGGAGGTTCTCAGATAAGAGAGATCAGTGGCTCCCAAATTTGTTAAACCTGAGGAATCCCAAAAATATGTTTATTAAAATACAAGAAAAGCTGGGAAACGTAATCAGTAGACATTATTATGGCAACTCCCTCTCCCTCCTACTTCTAGGCCATAGATATGAGTGATCCAAAAGTTAATACAAATTAGAACATTTTGTGAATTTATACAATTTCATGTCATTAAACATGCAACACGTGACTTCCAGGATACAGATAAAACCCAAAGCATGGCAGATATGCAAAATGCACAAACTGCTGTTTGTTTTGTAATTAATTATTACTACTGTTATGAAATGTTTACTCACTGCTCATCTTACTGCTTAGAAACTACAGCTGTTAAAAGAGCTTTCTGTCATAAAATGTGTTGTAAAAAAAACCTCCAAGTTAGTAGAAAACATTATATACAAGAAGAATAGTTTATCAGTCTTCACATATTTCAGACTTAAAAGATGTCTTGAAAAGGGCACATACTACTAAATAGTGGAATGTTATGGGTTGATGCCTCAAGCTTCTCCAAATACACTTAATCAAGACTGATAAACTTAAAAATTTCCAAAGAAATCACATGCCTCTAAAACAATGCAAGTAATGGGCCTTATACTCAAAACAGATGTTGACATGATACAGAACTGGAAATGTCATACACATGCTAGAATTCTGCAGTATTTGTCAGGAAGTATGCCTCCAGTGCCACTGTCTCTCGTTAGTGACCATTCATTCATAGTAAAAATTTGTAGCTTGCCCATCTCAATATTCTAGGTGGATTACAATTTAGATGAAGTAAATGTGAAATACGTGCTAGATAGATACAGTTTCAGTCGGCATGTTCCAGCAGAGAACAAGGAATGTCATGGCCATATACTGAAAAATGAGACCACGGTTACAAGTACAGTAGGGAAGTATGTTAGAAACTCAAGAATTCTTTTCCTCCTCATAAGGTTTCTAGTTCACACTTTCAAGTCCAAATAATATACATGAAAAGAACTGTTTTCCCTCACAAAACAATTTGTAGGGGGGGGGGAGGGAAAGAACATTTAAAGTAAACAAGATTCATGAAAACTCAGTTTCATTCACTGAACTATACATGTTGAACTGTAGACAAAAATGGATCTAATGAATAGCAGCCAGTATACTCCTCTTTCACAAAAACTGAAAGTAACCCACCATCACAAATGTATCGCTATCTTCTTTACCTACCCTTCCAGCTCTCATAAAGGCTCCTATTTGTTAATCTGAATTAATGTTAATGTCCACAGATAAGGCAAGACAATTGTTGATGAGTAGCCTAATGGTTAGAGTCGTCAGTTGAAAACCAATGAAGTCTTGTTCAAATCCCATTGATACTCCCTGTGATCTTGGGCAAGCCACATAACTCTCCATTGCTTCAGGTACAAACTTACTGTAAGTTTTACAATGACAGGAAAATACCTGCTGTACCTGAATGTAATGTAACTCAACTTGAGCTACTGAGAAAGGTGAGAGCTTATGTGATAATATCATGCCTGTTTGTCCTCCGAGAAAGAAAGAAACTGGAGTCACAGGAATTTTAGAGTATCAGAACAGTACTCACTTGGTATGCCATTCAATGTGCTAGCAATTTAATATTTTAAATTCCAAGTAGTCTTGAACTAACAAAGGAATAGTTTACATTAAGGCTGATATAACAAGGAGTGCTAAGATTGTGGCACACTGCATGACTATTTCAGCATACATTTTTTGTGTACTAAAATTACTTCTAGTGCAGGAAAGGTTTCTGTGTACAAAAATGTGCACTAAAAAATGTGCATTGATTTTGGTCCATCTTCAATGCTAATACAGAGAAGTGATTTGCATATACAATTTCAACCAGGAAAGTACATTAAAGGGCCCTTTTACTAAGCTGCATTAAGCAGCTAACATGGAATTTTCTGTGTGGTCTAAAAAGGGAGCATTTACATTAAAAATCCTATGTTAGCTGCCTAACATGAGAATTGACAGAATTTGGGCATGGCATGGGGGTGGTGGTGTGGCTGGCTGTGACAGCTAGCACACGGGTGGATACCACATGGTATCTGTCATGACTGCAAACAGCACAGCTGAACTTACCATCACTTCAAGCAGAAGCAGTAATAGCAATGTGTTCCCAGAAGTCCAGTACTGCAGCGCAATACCAACTCTCCCCACCTGATTTGAACATTGAGTCCCTCCCCCTAACAACCCAGATCCCCCCCCCCACAACACAAAAACAACACTCCTCCCAGCAAAACCCCACCCCGGCTCCCTATCCCTTCCCGTGTATGGAATGATGACCCCATCAGTAGTACCTGTTGAAAGGAGGAAGCAACATGGAACATCTTGAAAATAGAAGATGGAACCTCTATCCACAAAGGTGCCATCTACAGACCTCCAGCACAAACAGAAATGCTGGACAAAGATCTGGTCATAAATATTCAAAAGCTGGGAAAGGGGAGATGCTCTTGCTGGGAGATTTCCACCTGCTAGATGTGAACTGGAATGTCCCACCTGCACGATCAGAAAGAAATAGCGAGATTGTGGATGACTGCTCAGATAAATGGTGATGGAATTCACAAGTGAAAGGGTGACAGTAGATCTAGTGCTCCCAAATGAAGAAAGTGTATCTAACATCTGGGAGGGTGTCCACCTGGCCAGTAGTGATCATCACATGATATGGTTTGATATAATAGCTAAAACGGACTGCAGTCACACAAACTCAAAGCTTGGGATTTCAAATATGCCGATTTTAGTAAAATGGGTGAGTAGCTGAAGAAAGAGCAGATGGAATGGAAGGACATAAAAGAAGAAAGACAGTGGGCCAAACTGAAAGGAGCTATGAAAATGCCAATGCATCTTTATGTAAGGCAAGCAAATAATAGCAAGAAAAAGAGGAAGCCAATGTCGATTTTCTAAACAAGTATCTGAAAAATAAAGGCAAGAGGTAGAATTCATGAAATACAAAAGAAAGCAAAAAAAGGAACATAGAAAAGAATATTGGAAAAAAACTCAAAGAAAACAGAGAGAGAAATACTGCTGACAAAAGAACAAGTGAAAGATAAAGATAGGTGACAAGACTTTTTTCAGGTCTGCTGGGGAATGCAGGAAAGCTAGAAATGGAACTGTGACACTGGAAGATGCTGAGAAGCTCTTTGTGGAGAGTGATGAATAAAAAGCAGACAAATACTAAACAAATACTTTTGTACAATGATCATGGAAGAAAATCCTGGAAAAGGACCATAGTCGATTGACATAAATAAGAATGGAATAGATACCACATTATTCACAGGAGAAAGTGAATATGAACAGCTCGAAAACCTGGAAGTAGAGAAAGCCATGAGGCCAGAAACAATACTTTTGAGCGAGCTTACAGAGGTTAAATCTCTCTTATCTGTTCCCTTCTCCTCCACTGTGAACTCCAGACTCCATTCCTTTCATCTTGCTGCCCGACACACCTGGAATAGACTTCCTGAATCAATGCGTCAAGCTCCAGCTGTGGCCACCTTCAAATCTAAGCTAAAAGCCCACCTTTTTGAGGCTGTTTTTAACTCCTAAGTCCTATTCACTTGTTCAGTACCCATGTCTGTTTTATAATTCCCACCTTAAGTAATTCCCTTATCCCTTATTTTTCCTGTTTGTCTGTCTTGATTAGATTGTGAGCTTTGTCAAGCAGGGACTCTTACATGTTCAGTGTACAGCGCTGTGTACATCTAATAGCATTTTATTTATTTATTTATGACATTTATACCTCACATTTTCCCGTACAATTTCAAGTTCAACGTGGCTAACAAGCTATAGCTAAAAAGAAGTCATTACAAAATAGGAAACAAAATACATAAACCCACACATATCAATAACGAAAGAATCATAAATATATAAAGAATTCAATAATAAAGCATAATGGGGAGAATGGATGGGGGAGATTAGGCACCAGGTTCAACTGACAGAAATTTTTTGAAAAGGAAAGATTTAAAAAACTTACAAAAACACAAATAATAAAGTTAGATTTTATATTTTTCGGCAAGGAATGCCACCATTTAATATCTTGGTATGAAAAAGTAGCTGAATATATAGATTTATAAACTACTTTCTTACAGGTAGGAAAATGAAGACGGAGGTGGTTTCTTGCACCAAAGATTGAATTGCGAGAAGGCAAAGTAACAAGGGGCAACATATAGTCAGGGGCAATACCATACAAAATCTGAAATATGAGAGCACAGAGTTTGAATACAATCCTGGCCCTAATAGGAAGCCAATGCAAATGTATCAGCAAAGGAGTAGCCCTCTCAAAGCGTGGTACATGCATGACAAGTCTCATGCAGTATTTTGGGCAGTTTGCAGTTTCCTTAAGATACATTCTTTACACCCTGCATAAATGGAATTACAATAATCAAATTGGGTCAAAACAAGAGACTGGACAAGTAATCTGAAAATATCAATTGAAAAAAGGGCCTAATGCGCTTCAGCTTCCAAAGTAATTTAAAAGATTTAATAACCACCGAGGACATCTGCGATTCAAAGGTTAAGTGCAGATCAACAACAACCCCTACCATTTTTAGAGTGGACTCCAAAGGATAAGAAACACAGTCAATGCTAAAATTGCTGCAGGGATTATGGTCAAACAAATTGTTTATTACGAAAAATGTAGTTTTTTCCCGATTTAATTGTAGCCTGAATTCAGAGGCCAAGGATTCCATTAAATCAAGGCCAGTTTTAATCCTATACATAATTCCCTGGATGTCTCCTCGAAAAGGGATGTAAACAGTCACATCATCTGCATAGATAAAAGGATGGAATCCAATTAACTCAAGTCTCCCCCTTAGCGGAGCCATCATGACATTAAATAATATTGGAGATGGGGTGAGCCTTGTGGCACACCATAATTTGGAGACCAAGGTGATGATAATGCGTCCAACATTTTTACTCTGTAAGACCTAGACTTCAGGAAGCCCTGAAACCAGGACAAGACTTCTTCACAAATCCCAAACTGGTCTAGTAAATTTAACAAAAGATCATGATCCACCACATCAAAGGCACTTGACATGTCAAATTGCATAACCTGGACCTTGTTGCCTAAACAAGTTTCCTTCCTGAAAACAGAAACTAAAATGGTTAAAACAGTCTCAGTACTATAACACAGCCTGAAGCCAGACTGGAACACATGTAGGAGACGAAAGCTGGAAAGACGGTCAGAGAGCTGGGTTGCTACAATTCCTGTGTGACGAGACATCTCCTTGACAATAAGGTAAATGATAAGTAGTAGTAGGTTATGGCAGGTCCTCTTAAAGAGTTGGTTAATAAATACTTGGAGAATGTAAAGGTTCCAGAGAACTGCAGAAGACTGGATATGGTCCCTATTTACAAAAAAATGGAGACAGAGAAGAAGTGGGAAACTACAGGCCTCATTTCAGTGGCTGGAAAAGTAATGGAGGCACTGCTGAAGGAAAGAATGCTGAACTTTCTAGAAACTAACAGGGTGCAATATCCAAGGCAACATAGTTTTACCAAAGAAAAGTCATGCCAAATGAATCTGGTCGATTTCTTTGACCAGGTGACTAGAGAACTAGATCAAGGACCTACATTAGATGTTGTCTACATTTTTTTTAATTTATAAGTTTCAAAATTATAAACTCAAGATATCTCCTTGTACACCATAGCCTTATACCAAATTACAAATCCAAAATAAAGAATTAATACAATACAAATAAAAAGGAAAGATGAAGAAAAAGGATCAAGTCTATAAGAATAAGGGGAGATCCAATTCATAACTGGAGAAATAAAATAAGGAAAAGAAAGGATATATCTATATCACAGTATATCCATATCTAATAAGGAAATGATGTTGTGTGTTAATTATGCCTAGAAATTAACACAATCTTGACCAACTAACTGGTGTTATTGTCTTAACCCATTACTCTTTTTGAGGTAAGGAATGAAGTCATAAGTACATATAAGTACATAAGTATTGCCATACTGGGACAGACCAAAGGTCCATCAAGCCCAGCATCCTGTTTCCAACAGTGTCCAATCCAGGTCACAAATACCTGGCAAGATCCCAAAAAAGTACAAAACATTTTATACTGCTTATCCCACAAATAGTAGATGTTGTGGCTCCCAATAAACATATTTATGAGTGATACTGATTTATACATTTACAGGGATATTTCAGAAAGAAGCTGGCTCCTAGCTGCAACACCAGGCCCAAGTAGTAAAAATTGCCTTTGTTTCTTTTGCACGTCACAAGTAACATCTGTAAAAATCGATATTTCCTTTACACACTCCTTAGATCTGAACTAACAGGAAAGAAGCAAGTCTCTTTCATTATTCGTCAACAAAGTCAATATTACAGTCGGCTTAACATCATTACTCCAGTTTCTTGAAGTTCAAATGAACCAAGTGTTAAATCCTTGACTGATTTTCCACGTTTTCAAGTAGAAAGATAATATGCACTTTCAGAACTTGGGGGTCAGCGCTCAAGAAAAAGATCTGGGTGTCATCGTAGATAATATGCTGAAATCTTCTGCTCAGTGTGCGGTGGCAGCCAAAATAGCAAACAGGATGCTAGGAATTATTAGGAAAGGGATGGTGAATAAGACCGAAAATACTTTGTATCGCTCCTGGTGCATCCGCACCTTGAGTATTGCATTCAGTTCTGGTCGTGAAACTCTAACCACTCTTGGAGAGTATAAACTCAACAGAAATAATTCCAACCTAATAAAAGGAGTTTATATAGAGGGGCATAATTGAACAAAAACGTCTATCTCCATGGGCGTTTATCTCCGAGAACGGGTCCGTGAAGGGGCGGACCAAACCGTATTTTCGAAAAAAATAGACGTCCATGTTTTATTCGACAATTTGTGAGCTGGGCGTTTTTGTTTTTCAGTGATAATGGAAAATGAAAGCGCCCAGCTCAAAAATGAATAAATCCAAGACATTTGTTCGTGGGAGGGGCCAGGATTCGTAGTGCACTGGTCCCCCTCACATGCCAGGACACCAACCGGGCACCCTAGGGGGCACTTTTACAAAAACAAAAAAAAAGGTAAAAGAGCTCCCAGGTGCATAGCACCCTTCCCTTGTGTGTTGAGCCCCCCAAATCCCCCTCAAAACCCACTGCCCACAAGTCTACACCATTACTATAGCCCTAAGGGGTGAAGGGGGGCACCTACATGTGGGTACAGTGGGTTTGGGGGGGTTGGACGACTAAGCATTAAGCAGCACAATTGTAACAGGTAGGGGGGATGGGCCTGGGTCCACCTGCCTGAAGTCCACTGCACCCCCTAACAACTGCTCCAGGGACCTGCATACTGGTTCACATTTGAGGGTGAAAATAAAAAGTTGTGAAACATCATTTTTTGTGGTGGGAGGGGGTTAGTGACCACTGGGGGAGTCAGGGGAGGTCATCCCCGATTCCCTCTGGGGGTAATCTGGTCATTTAGGGCACTTTTTGGGGCCTTATTCGTGAAAAAACAGGGTCCAGGAAAAGTGCCCTAAATTCTAGCTACAAATGCATACTTTTTTTCCATTATCGGCGAAAGGCGCCCATCTCTCCTCGGCCGATAACCACGCCCCAGTTCCACCTTCACCACGCCTCCGACACGCCCCCGTCAACTTTGTACGCTTCCGCGATGGAGTGCAGTTGAAAATGTCCAAAATCGGCTTTCCATTATACCGATTTATTCATTTTTGTGAGATAAACGACTATCTCCCGATTTGGGTCGAAATCTAGGCGTTTTTCTCTTTCAATTATAAGGTGGACAGTATGTCAAGTTAGTTTGAGGGTGTCCCATTCACTGAGAGGGAAAAAACGTCCCCTACCTATAATAACTATACCAAATGGAACCTCAAACCTCCAAACAAGGGACCATTCCAATGGAACTTAAACACACCTTGTTTAAAGCGGAGTAAGTTAATATCATAGGTTCCTCCCAAGAAGGAAAAAAAGAAAAATCACCCAGACGAAAAAACTCAGATTAACTGAGATAAAAAACGAATGGGATGAAAAAACTCTCTTTCCCTCTTGTACCTATAAATTGAATGAGCACCTAACCCAAACTAACCCGCCAAATCTACCCCCAGCCTTAAAAAAGCTACCTATAGAGCACCCCAGGGGAAAGATAGAAACTCTCAAAAGAGAATGTCAGGCAAGAATCGACCTGCCCCCCTAAACATATAAATTCCCAAAGCAGCAAAAAGAATAACCCTAAAGATTACTTAGCTTAATTCAAAGAGGCTGCTTCACAAAAAACTTGTCCCCGATAAGGTCTCCGGAGCCTTGCAAATCTTCAGCTGATGAAAAAAACGCCAGCCCTCGTAAACCTGAAACCGGCGAACAGCGCCAGCCCTCCAACAAGAGCGCCTTGTTTCGCCAACCTTATGGCTGCATCAGGAAGAGCGCAAAAAGGGCGCTTACAATCACTCTTAGTCCATCTTGTCAAGAGCAGCAGACGACACTGGAGACTTAACTTAAATCATCTACAGCTCCATGGCCTGCTGACTAAACTGAGAGGGCTGAAGTTAGAACCCAAAGTGATGAGAACTGGATTAGAAACTGGTTGACTGACAGACACCAGAGGGTGGAGGTAAATGGAATTCATTCAGAGAAAAGAAATGTGAGTAGTGAAGTGCCTCACAGATCAGTCCTGGGGTCAATTCTATTCAATATATTTGCGAGAGACATTGCTGAACGGTTAGAAGGAAACGTTTACCTTTTTGCAGATGAAACGCAGAGTGCAACAAAGTGAACACCCTGGTTGAAGTAGACATCATGAGAAGTGATCTATAAAACTTAGAAGTACGGTCTGTTTGGCAGTTAAAACAATGTAAGCAAAGTGTAGAATTCCAAAGGAGCTGTATGTGATATGGGACAAGAAGCTGACATACATGAAGCGATATGCACAGACCATAAAAGGGACCTTAGGGTAACAGTGTCCAAGGATCGCAGGGTAGCAAAACAATGTGAAAAGGCAACACAGAGAGAGGGATAACCAGAAGTAGAAAGGAGGTGTTAATGCCCCTGTATTGGTCATTGGTGAGGCCCTACTTGAAGTAAATGTAAAAAATGTACAGAAGCCAGGTCCTGTGCTTGGTTCTGAAATCAGTACACATGGAGGAAGGTCCCTGTTCAGGGTGAAGCACCTTAGGGCCTCCCATATCATATTAAAGACATAAATAACCTAATTTTCTAAACAATTGCTACTTAGCAAAATCCAGCTCTCTCATTCTATTTCCTCTCTGGAGACTAACATGAATTGGGATGACTCAAAGTCATCATGAAGGAAAGCAATGATCTAATTAAGTAAATATTTTTACCACTGACCAGCAGCAATTTAAGAATTCAAACTGCTAAGTTTTCTAGGAACATGCTTCTTTTCTTGAACCTGCTTTACTTAACAGCACAACTAGTTAATTGTTTCTTATTACATGGTTGGAACCTGAGTTCACTATTAAACACACATACAGCTCCTACTTCAGAGAAATAAAAGAAAAAGGCATAATGACAAGTTTTTGGGCAAAAGTGGTTCTTAATGCTGTTAACATGTTGAGACCGTGGATAAGAACATGCAAAAAGAACTTTGGTGCATTGCCATTTCGCTACAGAAAGAGGATTATAATTTGGGTAATTTTTTCTTTTGTATCATAATAAAATTAGTGTCTAAGGCTGCAGGGAAGCATTCCCTCCCTCTATTAAGGGGTGCGTCGATGGTGGGGGCAGTTGAGACGCAAGAATTGCATGGGGGTGGAGCCTTGTCGAAGCCAGTGAATAGGTATGTGCACAGGAACAATTTAAACCCCAAAGGTGGAAAAATAAGCTCCTCTGAATACAGGGAGAAATAAAACTAAACAGGCGAAGTCAGTGCATGGCCTTAGTAAAGGAGCACATAGAATCACTAGACCAGTTTTGGCCCTGGTCGGTTCTAACAAAAATATAGGGTGGGGGAGCTAGTAAGAAGAAAGGCATTGGGGTGCAGGAGCTGGACATCCCAGCCAGGGGTCATTTCTGTTGCAGTCCCACCAGGCTCTTCTAGTGTGGGGCAAGCTTGTGGATTGGATGGAGGCTATCAAACAGGGGGTGATGCTCTTGTGGCTGGTGGCATTCCAGGCTCTATTGGCACATCAATCAGGATTATGCCATCCTATCTTCCTCTACTGGCTAACAGTAGGCTTTTGACCCTGCCTCAGGGGTTAGGAGGCCAAAATGACATGCCTATTACAGGTCATCTGACTTAATCAGCTCCCTCCCTTGGAATTAGACATGGGATAGGGCTTGTAGTTGATAGACACCAGGTGGTACCATTCCAAGTGGCCCTACTCACAGTGGGGCAGCGTTTGGACCACAACAGTGATCAGAGTGGTACACTTCCCCCCCTTGGTATGCCCAATACAGCATGCCACTTACAGGTCCGAATTGGACTCCATATTATGATAGTATAGGTGCTTGGCAGGGGTTAGGTGGCCGTGTATTATCACGTTTCTCCAGTGCAAGTCATCCAGTTGAGGACCAACCAGGTTCTTCTGGATGAGAGGCACACAGGAATGTGTCTTGCCAGTCTTCGGAGGAGCCGGTAGTGCATGCTATTGGTAAGATATAGAGGCATGGTGGCTGCCAGGGACAATGATATGGTTGGAAAACATCCTTCATAAACAAGAGTGTGTGAGGGTGTAACACCTATAACATACGAGTCATTGCTATTGCATGACTCTGGCACTACTGAACCACTGTGTGCAGCAAATAGTGAGATAACAAATGTTTCAGGGGTGCTGATGCATAATAAGAAGAGTAGGATTAGTGGGGATGGTCAGTCATCTGACTTCAGCTCTTCATCTGGTTCTTCATCTTCTACCTTACCTTCCCCATGAGAGACCCAAAGGGGGTGAGATGCAATGATGGAATTATGGGAGGGACCCCCTTCCAAGGGGGTACCCAGAGCCTTGTGTAAGCATATAGTGAGGAGAAAATATATTGATATTTTCAAGTTAATGGAAGGTCATAGAGGGATGTCTAAAAATAAGAAGGGAAAAAAAGAAGAAGGGTGAGCCAGAGAAGAAGTTACCCAAAACTATCAATAATTGAATTAGGGCATTTTTGAGGTTAGCTAGTGTGGTTCATTATTAGTTTATGTGGATACTATCGTGAGCACTCAAAGATTTTGAAGGTTGGCCATGGCTCAACTATGATAAGTGTTTCAAGGATAAGATGTCAGGTAACTGTCACAGGTCTGGGAGGGTGAGCCCTTAGGCCACAGCTGGGCAAGTGGTAGAGGGAGGAGTCCCGGCTGGCAGCAGGTGAGTCATCCCTAGAAGAGAGGAGATGGTGAGTGGCCCTTGGGGTCAGGCCTGGTGAACCAGGACCTGGGTGGCCCTTAAAAGGGCCTCCTGGGGCAGGCCTGGCAAATCAGGACCTGGGTGGCTCTGAAAAGAGCCCTTGGGGGCAGGCCTGGTGAGCCAGAAACCGGGTAGCTCTGAAAAGAGCCCTTGGGAGCAGGCCTGGTGAACCAGGACCTGGGTGAGGAGCTGGAGACAGTAACACTGGCAGGTCAGAAGGCTGGTATGCTGGCAGGACTGGAGACAGGAATTAGGCAGGACTGAAAGAAATCTATGTAAACCTAGAAAATGTAATGGGCCAATTTGACAAACTAAAGAGTAGCAAATCGCCTGCACTGGATGCTATACATCCCAGAGTACTGAGAGAACTAAAAAATAAACTTGAGAAGCTATTATTAGTTGTATGTAATTTAGCTTTAAAATCAAGCATGGTACCAGAACATTGGAGGGTGGAAAATGTAACATCAATTTTTAAAAGGGTTCTAGAGGTGACACAAGAAATTATAGCACAAGGTCGGAGCCAGGCAAAATGGTAGAATCTATTATAAAGAACAAAATTATTGAACATATACATAGGCATGGATTAATGGGACAGAGCCAACATGGATTTAGCCAAGGAAAATCTTGCTTCACCAATCTACTACATTCCTTAGAAGGGGTGAATAAACATGTGGATAGGTGAGCCAGTTGATAATGTGTACCTGGATTTTCAGAAGGCATTTGACAAAGTATCTGATGAACGACTGCTGAGGAAATTAGAAAATCATGGGATACAGGCAGTGTTCTACTGTGAATTAAGAAATGGATAAAAGAGAGTTTCATGGGGATGTTGAGGAACAAAATAATAAGACTGAATAATGCACTTTCCTGAGAAAAGAATGCAAATCTCTCTCATGAATACTCATTGTGGATATCCTGAAAACCTGACTGGCTGGGGAGCCCCCAAGGTGGGAGGGGGTTTGACTGGCGGCCACTAGACCACCAGGGACCATTTTTGGGGGGGTTTGGGGGGCTAGAGACCCACCGGATCTCCAGCCCTCCCTGAACCTGGAGGGGTGGGATTGTCGGGGGGACCGGAGGACCGCCGGACCTCCAGCCCCCGTTGCTCAGGGCAGGGGTAGTCAGGGCCTGGTGGTCCCATGGACCGCCAGCCCCTGTGTTTGACAGGTTTGGGCTTTTGACAGCCCAGACCTGTCAAACAAGTGCGGGAGGATTGTGCTGAGCGCATGCTCAGGCACAATTCGCCCGCACTTCTACCCCATGATCAGAGATAATTATGCTGCTTAAATTTGCATGCATTATCTCTGATCATCGGTGCGGTAAAGCCCCACGCTGTTCCAGCGCTATTTTAGAGCGCTGTTTGGAACAGCGCGGGGCTTTTGATCATCTGCCTCAATGCTGTAACCAAGATAAGAAAAGCATGTTAATTCTTATCACAGAAGCATCATGTTTACTTCATCTGTATGCTGTTGTGGCCTGTTACAAATTTATCCTCATGATGGCCTGAGTAAGAGTCCACATTAATGGGAACCTGGAGAATTTGCTAAGCGATGGGGGCAATCAAAACAGGGGAAGAAGTTCTGGTGTAGTTGTGAATGAATGCATATAGCATCACAGCCTGCAGGTGGAGGATCTACTGAACTGGAAACTCAAAAAGCAAAAAGAAATGGCCAGGTCAAAAACTAAATAAATAACCAAAGGCATACTTATAAATAAGTTAGCTGGGAGCCCTTTCACTAAGCTGGATTAGGTGCCAACAAGCGCCTAACACAACAAAAATGGCCTAATGCAGGACACATGAAAGCGCTTAGTTTTGTCATCTGTGTGCTAAGCATGCATTATTTTGTTATTTTGGAAGGGGCTTGTCGGGGCTGAGATTGGTATGGATGTGCTAATCAGCTAGCACACAGACATTACCACCATGCTAAATGGTTAGCATATCCATAAAACCTCCTAAATAGGAGGTGGTAAATGCTCCTGCAGTAATTATTTTAAATGGCTGCACGCTAATACTAACATTAGCGCCCGTCAGAAAAAGATATAATCAAAACATTGCCTCTTTTATGGCCCCACTAGAAATAGACTTAACACACCCTTATGCAGGTTTCCCCAATATTAAGGTTTGAAAACTAGCAAAAAATGAAAGCAATAGCGATCGTCCCCCTAATCAAAGATGCCCAATAACCAAATAAGTGGAATAAAATATGCAAAAGGAAATATCAATTACTAAGCTGTAGCAAAAAGTGGCCTTAGCGCACCCTTACACAGGATTTTCTGGCATGCTAAGGCTATTTTTGGCGCACCCGCAAAATGGCCAATTCTCCATTTTTTGTATTAATGGCCATGTGCTAATGTTGTGCAAAAAAGTCCCTAAAGCAGCCTATAGGAGGCAAAATATGGCCACGTCGGGCATTGCATGTTACAAATTGACTGGAATAAAGTTTTCTACTATTTTTTATTACAGGTCGTGCGTTAACATTCAGATTAATGCACGGTAGCTACTCCTAGTTAACACAGAAGTACTCTGGCTCCAATGCTCAGAAGCAAATGCAGGTGCTAGAAGCCATTAACACCAGATTAGTGCCTGCATTTGCTAACACCAAATGCTCAGAATCGCCGAGCAAGTGAAATAACAAGCTCTTTGGCTCTGAGCGCAATGAGCACGCAAATGCGTGCTAAAGAAGTCATCCTGTATTCCTCCCCAATGCTCAGTGGGCAGCGCACCAAACAAGACACTAACTCCTGTGGCAAACCCTAAGCCTGCTCGGAGCTGGCATTAGGGTTGTGCTGAGCCGTGGAGAAGGGATGACCTCTAAAGCCCTAGTAGCCCAGTGAATCCCAGATCCCCCATCCCCCTAAAGACCTAAAGTCCTGGTGGTCTCAAAACCCCTCACCCCCCCCCCCCCCCCAAGACTAAAGCCCTGGTGGTTCAGTGGACCCCAGAACCCCCCCTTGAAAATAAAACTCTGGTGGTCCATTGAGACCCTCTGGTCAGGACCTCCCCCAAAGACTACCCCCAGTGGCCTAGCGGTGGCCCCCCAAACCCCTCCTACCTTGAAGAAGGAGGAGGGAAAGAGTTCTAGTCTCACCTCCTATTTGGTGCATCATCAAATGGTGGCTCCCTGCCCAGTGTATCCTTTATAAAATTACTCCCAATGTTATCATGAAGCATGTGAAAAACCAAAGATCTTCAGTTTCTTCCTACCTATTTGGGAAATTTACTGATCTTAAAATATGTTGGGAAAAATCTGTACTAATCCCTACTGGAATGGAAAATATGTAGTTTCCCTAAACGTAGGGAAGTCTATTTCAAGATTTCCTTGTGGAAATACTAGAACTTACATGTGTATTTGTATTCACATGTAAAAATTCAGAAAGCCACTATTTACATGAGGAGAACCATACTAAACAAAGATTTCAATGGGATGTGGTTTGAGCATGACTAAAATCTGCATGTGTATTCCCCATTTCAAAGAAAAATGAAGAAGTAGAGAGTGTGAAACAAGTTTCAACAAAGGGAGTGCTATCACAATTCCTTTATTGCACCAGAGACCCGACACGGGGCCATATTTCGGCGGTAAGAACTGCCTGCCTCAAGGGTCAAAAATACAATATCTGCTGCTGAAAGAATTGGAAATCAATGGTGACCAAACAGGAAAGAAATTGAGTACACGGATTCCAAATGCACACAGAAAAACGCCTTGGCGCCCAATTCGCTACTGCTTCAGTTACAGAATAAAGGCAGTTCTTACCGCCTAAACACGGCCCTTTGTCGGGTCTCTGTTTGGTGCAATAAAGGAATTGTGATAGACACTCCCTGTGTTGAAGCTTGTGTCACACACTCTACTTCATTTTCCTTGGACTTTGTGTAGAGGTGGTTTCCAGACTCGTGTATGGAAAAAAACCTCTATTTATTTATTTATTAATGCATTTGTACCCCACATTTTCCAACCAGAGTTGTTGGTTCAATGTAGCTTACATTTACATTAGTTAATCAGTCATAATCTGACATTTTACATCAGCTAACCATTTTACAACAGATTGCTCTTTGAGCATGGACTGTCTCTCTTCTATGTTTGTGCAGCGCTGCGTATGCCTTGTAGCGCTATAGAAATGCTAAATAGTAGTAGTAGTTAATCAGTTAATCATATTACGTTGTTGTTGACGTGTCTAAGTGTCTTTGGCCAGTTTCTGTTCGTAATTCATTATTCGTGTTATGTTGTGGTGTTTTATTGTTGTCTGGTGACATCGAGTAGCGTTTTGCTGAATAAGTGGGCTTTCAGATGTTTTCAGAAAGTTAAGCAGTCAGTCGTTTTAGGACTTTCAATAGTGCATGCAAGAAGTTTGTTATTTGCATGAATAAAAGTCCATATATACTTATTACCGATCTGCTTTTATCTTTTCCGTTTTATATTTTATATGCCTTGACATTAAGGGAAGTGCAGGGTGAGATAGGTTCTTACATCTTTTATTGCATTGCGTATAGGAAGTTCTATTAGTCAAGGCCAAAAAGTATACTATAGGCCAAGGTGCACATCTTAAAGGATATGTATGCTTTGATGGGTAGCCTGCATAGTTTTTGAAGTAGTGGTTTTCGGTTTTCAAATCCATTTGTTCTGAATATTAATCTAACATATGTATTTTGTGCTGTTTGCAATTTTTTTAGTCCTTGTTCCCTGCAATCTACATACATGCCATTGCAGTATTCTGCATGGGCGAGGACCATAGATTGGACTAAAGTGCGGAATACATCTCTTGGGAAGTATACATGGTTTGGAACATTTTCTTCATTGTGGTTGAGATTTGGTTGTCGAATCATAGATAGCGGTCCATGGTGACTCCTAGGATTTTTAGGTTCTCAGATACTAGGAGGGTTGTATCCATGGTGTTGACGTTAGTGAAGCATTCAATGTTGTGTGATGATGTGAGTATCAAGCAGTGTGTTTTTCCCTTGTTCAGTTTGAGCTTAAAGGATGTTGCCCAGGATTCCATTATGTTTGTGCCATCACTAATCCTCATTGAAATTTCATGTGGGTTTTTCTGGTATGTATATTGGTATATCATCGGTGTAAATGAGGGGGATAAATCCTCCAAGAATGGAGGATCATGGTCTGGTAGGTTTGCCTCATGGTGAGAACATTGGACGTTATCGGTTCCCCAGATTGGCTTGTCAGATGTGGTGTTTAATGCCAGTTGATTTAAAGCAGGTTGAGGGGGAAAGCCTGAGCTATCTCTTTGTTTTATTCCCAGTACCTGAAGTTAGCTTCGGAGCGTAGCTTGCCGTGTCCTTCCTTCAGGTCACCATCTTAGGATTTTCAGTGAACAGTTTGGTTCCTTCTTTGTCAATCATCTGCTCTGTCAATCATGTGAATAACTGCTCCGGGTTTTTCATCTCCTCTCTGGTAGTCACAATAATAATTATACAGCAAAGGCTTGTGCATCCGTGGCTCTCTGCACACTGCAGCTTTTACACCTGCTTAATGGCATGTATAGGTTTTTTAAAGTGCTTATTTTAACTAGGGTTTTACAAGAGGATTAAGGGAGTCATTTTCCTTTATTTCATGTAGTTTATGTTCATCAATGAAATGACTCTAATGGCAGCCAAAAGGTGAAAAGTGTATTTTTTGTCTTAGCAGTTGAAGTGCTGGAAACCTATGTTATCTTTGAGAACTGTCTGAAGAAGCCCTTGCTTCAGCAAAACCAATATTGTATTGGAATAATGACGAAGTCTTAAAAGTTCATAAAGAAGCAGCAGCTCCCAGGCCAATAACAAATATGTTAAAATTTTGTTTGGGACACTGAAGTTTCATTGTAGTTTGGTGTTATATACAGACGGTTTTCTATGTGAAGTGATAAAGCCATACATAGCCTGCTTACAGTTTATGAATGGCAGTAGTCTGAGCATATGGTTTTCTCCTTCATTCCATATTTTCTTATATATTCTATTGTTCCAGCATTTTTTTTTGGGGGGGGGGGGTTGACATTATATATTTATATAAATTTTTGTAAAGTTTTTTGAAATATTAAGATGGTATACTGCACGATATTTTGGACAGTAATTTTTGTTTGAACACCTCTGAAATGAAACCATGTTAAAACTGTTACCTCATTATTTCATGGAGCAGTTACACGTGGAAGTGTGTCAGCACTTGCATATGCAGCCTCAGGTCTGTGCTATTCATTTTTTCAAAATGTATATTTGTAGAATGGCTGCCCTGCTGCACATGCTGACACATATAAAACCCACTCCTGCAGGTATTTTAGAAAAGGCTGTGCAAGGGCAGAGCCCTTCCCAACTTGGGCACTTCAAATCCAATCTCTACATTCTATGTAAAATGGAACTTCACATCTTTATCTAAATAGGAAAGATACAAGATCTGGGAAGCTGGGTAAATATTCTATTCTCTTTAGGTAGGATAATAAATGAAGTCAAAATGATGGTTTTTCTTAAATTATTATACTTGTTTCAAAATACAGTGCACTCCATTTAAGTCGGATAAGCGCATGCTCTGTTTAACCGCATGCCGTACTTCGGTGGCGTTTTTGGCACCGTCAATTTCCATGAGGACAAACTTCGGTTTAGCGCACCACTGATAAGTGCAAGATTCACTTATATGCATGGTTTAAGACCGCTCCTCTGCAGGAAAGACTCCGCATAAGCGCACGCACGGAATATGGAAGCTGATTGGCGCGTGACAACCAACGAGATTTCAAATTTACCGCCCCTTTAACTGCCACAGGCAGAATAAGTGAAAGAATGTTGTTAGAGTGTACACTGGGGTCGTCATCGTCGTGGCGGAACTGTAAGACTAACACTGGCTGAATGAATAGAAGTTCTTAAAAAATTAGAAAACAAACAAAGTCAAGCATCTATTCCTAAAGAATATGGTGTCAATCCCAGTCAAATTTCACATATCTTGAAGCAGAAAGACCAGCTTCTGGAAGACTGGCAAAACAATACAAATCCACAACGGAAACGAAAACGGGCAGGAAAAGCTGAGGAGGTAGAAGATGCTCTTCTTCGGTGGTTTTTGTTGAGTCAGGAGCAGACAGTTTCGTGTTCCACTGCTTATGGAGAAAGCTAACCAGCTAGCTGAAAGTCTTGGACTAACTAAATTCAAAGACACTGTTGGATGGTTGGAAAGATGGAAGGAGAGGAACAACATAAAATTCAAGAAACAGCATGGTGAGAAACAAGACACTGATGACTTTGGTGCTGAAAATTGGGTTGTTTCAGTTCTTCCTACCATCTTGAACGAGTTTGTACCTCATGACATTTTCAATGATGATGAAAACGGTCTCTACTGGCAAGCAATTCCTGATGGAACACTTGCATTCAAACATGCCGAAACTACTGGAGGTAAAATGTCGAAGGACCAACTGACGATCTTCCTTTGCTGCAATATGGATGGGAGTGAGAAGTTGGAACCCCTCGTCATTGGAAAGAGCAAACAGCCCCGTTGCTTCCAGAAAGCTAAGCGACTTCCTGTGTCATACAAGGCTAACGCAAATTCATGGATGACTTGGGAAATTTGGAAGCAGTGGCTAAAGAAGTTAGACACTAGAATGCGGGCACAAAGGCGTCAGATTTTGTTGCTTTGTGATAATTGTGCTGCATACAGGGACGATGTCAGGCTGTCTAACGTCAAGGTGGTCTTCCTGCCACCAAACACTACCTCTGACCCAACCTATGGATCAGGGCATAATAGCCAATTTCAAAAAACATTATCGGGCTCTTGTGCTACGTCATCTGATGAGCGTTATGGATGACCAGACTGAACTGGCTCGTAATCTATCACTGTTGGATTCCCTACATATGCAGAAAGAAGTCTGGAATCATGTTACACAGGCAACCATTGTGAACTGCTACAAGCGGGAGAGGGACGAAACAGATGCAGCTGTTGCAAACGTGTCAGATGAACAGGTTATTGACATCCCAACCTGTGTTACTGAAGAGGAGTTTCATCGCTACGTAGCTGTTGATTACGATCTGTAAACAGCTGACGACAGCACTGCTGTCGAGATATGCGCCTACACACAGGCAACAACGGCTGATGATGAAGCAGATGAAAAAATGAGCAGTGAGGCACATGCTGACAAAATTCAACAACCTCCTCCTGTCACTTTTGCAAGAGCGCTGGAGAGTCTCAACACTGTGCGGGCCTATCTGAAGGCCACTGGATGTCAGTGCTATGACAGTTTTTACCGTCTGGCAGACATAGTCTATGGAACTCACAGACCCAATAGTGTACAGATGACTATAACTGATTACTTCAAGTAAGCCTAACGTCAGTTAATGGAGACTGTATACTGTACATATAATAATAAACAGTACTGTACATATGTTTATCAGATGTCAAGCTTCTTTGGGTCACAACAGTTAAGTGCACGCTCCGGTTAACTGCATGCATTTCTTTGGTCCCAGACCCTTGCACTTAAGCGGATTGCACTGTATTCCTTTTGCCATATCAGAAGATTAAAACAAAAAGAAACAAAGGGGATGTCAGGCAGGTTTCTTTGGACAGGGGCAGGCCTGAGAATAAAGCCAAGTACATCGCAAAAAGCCTGGAAGGAGGCCTAAATCTAACCAAATTCCATTATCCTATTGGTGCCCAGACAAGATTTATACAGTATGCTGCTTTAGCCAACAGCATAGAATTTCAGAACCTCCCACTGGCTCTGTGAGAGCTTCTATAGATAGGAGACAATACCGATCCCCAGGTTAATGCCTATAGAGAGGTCAACTAAGAATATGTGAAATGTGCATCTCAAGGAGTGAACCAATCTTGTAGACAACTTTAATAAAATAATAAGCATTTCCCTGACCCTGCTGCTCAAGAGGGCTATAAAGTTTGGAGAAATGAGAACAGAGAGACCTTGGTTAAATTAAATTCAGATTTAAAAATAAAAAATCTTTTAAGTAATACAAGGAAAACGTCAACCTCACTACTATACAATTCTTCTGTTGATCCAGAATGGCCTGAATTTTGACATTTTCAGGTCATTCTTCCAATGCAAAAGGCTACGCTGACAGAAAAAGTAATAATTATTTAACAAGACATGGGGGTCTGGCTGGCAGATTTTAATATGGAATACGATCTCTGTACTTTTTGCATTGTTAAATGCTTATTTGTGCAAGAAGACTGAGTTTGATAAATTACTTTTATTACTTTTTTTCAACATCTCAATAAAAGCTGATAGACAGAAAGAAGTAAAACCACAGATAACTCCTTACCTGATGGTGTTATGTAATTTGACATACACTGATGTCTCCAGAAACCAATGGATGATCTCTCTCTGTTCTGCAATCGATTTAACCTCTCCGCTAAACCTCCCCTGTAGAGGACAAAAATACAGAATGAAGCCAAGAAAGGTTAGTTTTGCCAAATAATAAGATCACTTAACACAAGCAAGGTAATTTTATAAAGAGGCACCAAGTTAAAGTGCAAATATGAAGTCTATGTTACAAAGATACGCAAGTGCCTATTTGTCTTTATTTAACATGTGTAAGTGGCAGGATTGGACATTTTGGGGCTGGTGTAACATACACACTAATGTTTCTAAAGTATATACATAAATCATAGGGGCCCTTTTACCAAGCAGCACTAGAAATTGGCCTGAGGTAGCCCCTACGCGGGTCTTTCCCCCGCGCTGAGATCACTTTTAGCACTGCAGATAAAAGGCAGCTTTGTATTATATTCCTCAAAAAGAGACTCCCCAAGGGGATAAAAAAGAATCTTTAGACTTGACAACATTTCTAGAATCTTCTGAAACGGAGCAAACACAAGCTGCTACTTTGATAGCAATTGTAGTCTTAAATCCTGATAAGCAACGGCTCTTTCATTTATTTTTTACGAACAGAGAAAAACTTTTTCTGGGATTACGTATAAATATGTTTCCTGATATTTCTAAAGAAACTCAGAAAAGACGAAGACAATTTTTGTTGCTGAAACCTGCTGTTCTGCAACTGGGAGCTGTATTTTACCTAAGGTTTCCTTGTAAATGTGTTATTCTCTATAAATCCTTTAAATGCGTTTTCCTGGATCCTTCTCAATTGACATCTTTCATATCTTCTAAAAGAACAGAAGGAGTTTAAGTTTATAATATATTTTGTCCCATCTAGGTGCTGACAAAACCTTTAAATGTTTTCTTTTATATTTCCTGTATAACTTGGATCCAATATTATGTTGGAGTTGAGTATTATAAAATACCTAAATTACTTTAATTACCTAGAAATTCTAAATTGTTATAACACTTTCTGAATCAAGAGTGTAACCTTGAAAAAGTTGTAAAATTGTTGAAAATAATTTTTTTTTTAAAAAGGCAGCTTTTTCTATTTTTCTGATAATGGCCATACCCATTATAGCATAAGCCCTCATCGCCACCTATTTTGTAGGCAGTGAGGGCTCATGCACTAATTCTGCACTAAACAGTTAACACACAACAATGCTCATGCACTAAATGGTTAGCATAGCCACGCTCACTCTCTGCCCCCAGTGCGTGGGTAGTGCTGATTCCAAAACTACCATGGATGCCTGAGTGCACACCGATGTAGTGAATTTTAACCTGCACTAAGCACACATTAGTGCTTACCACAAAGGGCCCCATAGTGTTTTGTATTCTATGCATGTACTTACATAAGTACATAAGTATTGCCATATTGGGAAAGACCAAAGGTCCATCGAGCCCAGCATCCTGTTTCCAACAGTGGCCAATCCAGGTCACAAATACCCGGCAAGATCCCATTCTGACCAAAGTCCATTCCTCTGTACTCCCACGGGCAAAGAATATACCATAATTTCAAAGTAATGTAATGTATCATTTATATTCCACTAACTCCCTCAGACAGATCAAAGTGAATTACACAAATATAACTGTTTCAAAAAAAAACCCCAAAAAGATTACATTAAATACTTCTTGAACAGAAAGGTCTTTAAATGTTTCCAAAAGGAGAAATAAAAGCTCAGAGTTCTCAACTCCTTGGTTAAAGCGTACCAAACTTGAATAGACTTATAAACAGACAGAATTTTCCAAAGCTTTTTTGTAGCAGACTTCCAATGATTGAGGGAATAAAGCAGACATGATTCATTTGCTCTCAAAGATCTCAGGTTATTTGGAAAAGAACATAGACCTATTAAATATTTTGGATGAGTGCTGGAAAAGATCTTATAGTAACACAGTAGATGATGGCAGAAAAAGACCTGCACGGTCCATCCAGTCTGCCCAACAAGATAAACTCGTATGTGCTACTTACCTTGATTTGTATCTGCCATTTTCAGGGCATCCAGTCTGCCCAACAAAACATTGCATCACGCACAACCAGTATTTGGATATCCTAGTATATTTTATCGTTGATAATATTTAGAGTACTTCGTCAAATGCCTTTTCAAAACCCAGATACACAGTATCAACCGGCTCACCTTTATTCACGTATTTGTTCACCCCCTTCAAAGAAATATAGTAGACTGGTGAGGCAAGATTTCCCTTCACTAAATGAAGGGAAACTTCATGTATGCTAACTTAAAATCAATACGAGTCTATATACAGTAGGTAACCAATGCAAGTGAATCAAGGCAGGAGTTGCTGTCAAACTTCTTCATATGCAAAATCAATTTGGCTGCAGCAAATTGTGCAAGTTATAAGATTATATGCACGTATGTGTTCTATCTGTATGTAAATAACTAAAATACTGCAAAGTGGATGCATACACATCTTCTTATACAATTATTTTCAGCTGCATATTCTCTTCCTAATCCAAAGGTCAGACTCGTGAAGAATTGAAATCACAAGATTAGCTCAGACCTTCAACTTTCCCTCAGTATCTTTTCCTCTCCATTAAGAAATCTGCACCAATTTTCAGCATACACTCTTCTAACTTCAAGGCTCTCAGTATCTAAGCAGTGGGCACCTTTGAAAAGTGGCCAAAAATCTCTCCTTCTACATGACCAATCTCTCATAACAGAGATTAATTTAGAATATTTCACATTTGCTATGTCACTCTTCCAGCTTGACCAAAGCAGTTACAATATATCCCAAGGTAGATGGACCAGTTTTTGAAGGAAATCGTGCAGGTGCACTCTCCAGAATTGTACACAATATTCCAAATGAAGTCTGATCAGAGACTAATACAAAATGACCCAAATTCACGCTAAAAACGCCTTTCTTTTTTCGATTATCGGCCGAAGGCGCCCATCTCTCCTTGGCCGATAAACACACCCCAGTCCCGCCTTCACCACGCCTCCGACACGCCCCCATCAACTTTGCCCGTTTCTGCGACAGATTGCAGTTGTACATGCCCAAAATCGGCTTTCGATTATACTGATTTGGGCGCCTTTGCGAGATGGGCGCATATCTCCTGATTTGGGTCGAAATCTGGGTGCCCATCACTTTCGAAAATAAGGATGATAGTCAGATTCCAAGATGGCGCTGTGAATAGACACACCTGTGTTTGCTCCTGGAGGCTGCTGTGTTTGTGAGTTTCTCTCGGTGCCTCTGTAGCCTCGTTAACCATGGGGAAGCGGAGGGGGAAGGTAAAGGAATTTCCCTCGGTTCCTGTGACCTTCTCAACGTTGAAACAAACAACCCTGCAATTTCCCAGGCAGCAACCGGGTCCTCAGGGAACTTCGACCCCCCACTGCAACTCTCGGCCCTTTGGAGTCGATTGAGAGTGGAAACGGGGCTTCTTTGAGCCCTGTGGAGCGAATTGCACCTCCCCAGCCTGGAAGAGAGTTGCTGGCTGTTCAAACAGAGACAGACGCCGAAGTGGCTCAGCTGGTCCTGTCTGAGGGTGTGACTGCAGCAACGGAGTTAGATTCTCAACTTCGGGAAACATTACTACAACAGGCTTCAAAGGTATTGCCTCAAGCTATTGTTTCCAAGTTAGCTCGGGCTGATAGTCTATCTCAATCTCCTCCTGTGGCTGGTGGAGTGATTAGACCAGCAATTGTGACACTGGAGTCACTATGGGACATGGTTTACAATATCCAAACCTCTATGCAAACTACTTTAAAGCAGAATTCTTCTGATATTGAAGTTCTTTCTGAGGCTGCCCTGCTTCAAGCACAAGTGACTGCACAGCAAACCCAGAAATTGGAACGTGTGGATATCAAAATTCAAGAAATGGGATCTATAGAAACAGCTTTGGTTAAAGACAATAATTTCCTATATAAACAACTTGAATACCTTGAAAATCAGACTAAAAGATTTAACCTTAGGTTTCTTAATTTTCCCAAATCGCCGTTAATTTCTCCTTTGGAGATGGTCAAAAAATATTTGGTGGACATTCTGGGAATGGACAAGGACTCACTCCCTCCCATTACACGGGCTTATTACATCGGGAGTACTGGAGTGGTGGTGGGAAACCCCCCCGTAATAGGGGAGGGAGTGAATCTTACCTCATTCCTAGAAAGCTCATTAGAAATGGTTACTCAGAGGTTAACTCTGCTTGCCACTTTTGCGTTGGAGCCTGATAGGAATGCCGTACTACGGCTTTCGTTGAGACACTTAGAAAATCTGTTTTTGGGCTCAAAGGTCCGTATCTTTCCAGATCTCTCACGGCCTACACAGATGAGACGACGGGCCTTTTTGGAACTTCGCCCCAGGGTGGTGGCATTGGGAGCAAATTTTGTTTTGCGATTTCCTTGTTTTTGTAATGTGATGCTTGAAGGTAAACATTTTCAATTTGTAGATCCAAAACAGTTGAAAGAGTTTATTGATGCAAGGGTTGATGTGAATATAGTAAACCTCCCCTAATTTAGCAGGCTGGGGTCTGAACCAGAAGAAGCATCTATTGATTATTAATTTTTGGTTTGTTTTTTTTCTTTTTTTTAATTTCCTTAATCTTGGAATCAAATTTCTTCAACTTGTGGACAAATGGGCTGTAAAGATATATACTTATCATTTTTGTTTCCTAATGTTAAATAATGCCGATTGCATATTCACTTTAAGTGGTGATATAGTGGAAAATTTAAATAATTAAATATATAAAAAAAAGAAAATAAGGATGATAGTGAACTACAAACTACTCTGTTTTTATTAAAATCTATTGAAAAGCTAAAACAAAAGCAAAGTATACCACTTGAACATAAAGTATAAAGGTGGGCCAAATCATCAGCATTGATACTCTGAATTTCAGAAAGCAAAATCATATTATCCTAATTTTCTCAAATTATCATTGATTCCATATCACTTTCAAGGTCTGCTTCAAGAGTGCCCGTCTCACTTCAGTTGTACTCTTCATCCTCTGTTTCTCTCACTCTCCTAATTCTACCTCTGCTACACTGCTATATGCTCTAATGATTTACCAGTACCCCCCTGTCTCTCAAAATTCAGTCTAGCAATTCTGCTTATTTAATATGATCTATTATTTAAAAGAAAAAAAGCCAGAGTTTTTGTGAATAGTGCATATGATTGCACTCAGTGGAATGTACTGGTGTACAAGCGACTATATAAAGCAAAACTGCCGTGCACAGGACTGTGTTTTATTAACATGTTTTTCACAAATGTTTATACAAATTATTTCAAACCACCCATAAGAATACTGTAAAAAAATGCATATCATAAGAACACATCCATGACTTCTCAGAACTTGTATCCTGTTTCCCATGGTTTTTTTTTTATGTTTACCCATTCCCCCCCCCCCCCCCCCCCAAGTTTCCCATGAAGAAACTATAAAGTCCCAAATCCAGATTTTCCCAGGCTTAGGCCCAACTAAACATGCCAAGAACATATCTTATTGCCTGAAAGAAAAATATGTATGCCGCTGAGCTCCCAAATGAGACAAATACGTGAAGAACAGTGTTATGTTCTTGGTTTCCATTTGACTTAACTTTAGGATACCACTCATTTGAAATCTAGGCATCTTTTCTCTTCCTCTGCAGAATCTACTGGTATTCACTCAATACCAGAATTTCTCTATTTAAAGCAGCGGTGCTTCTGACATTGTGGAGTGGAGGAGTGGCCTAGTGGTTAGAGCACCGTTCTTGCAATCCAGAAGTGGCTGGTTCAAATCCTGCTGCTGCTCCTTGTGATCTTGGGCAAGTCAATTAACCCTTCATTGCCTCAGGTACAAACTTAGATTGTGAGCCCTCCTGGGACAGAGAAATATCCAGTGTACCTAAATGTAACTCACCTTGAGCTACTACTAAAAAAGGTGTGAGCAAAATCCAAATAAATATATAAATTGTGGGAAATGGTTTATGGTTTGCCTCACTTAAGACAACACCTACTAAAGTGAGTGAATAGAATCGTAACAGTGCTGAAATTTAAGCAGCCTGTAGCACAAAGAGGATAATGGAACTTTCCTCTCTCCCTTCATCTGCCTCATGCACTAATTTTCATGGCCCCTGAGAACAAATCCCTTTGTTATACTAAATGTAAGTACGAACTCTGACACCAGACGCTTTAGTCCACAAGTCTGATCAACCTGAGAGCATATCTTGGTTATCGATTTGCCAATGTGAATGTACTAAGTACTAAGATGAGACAGAGAACAGCTTCCTAAAATTGCTCTACATCTCCTCATTTCCTCACGCTAGCCAGCTCCCAAGACTTTTGAGACAAATTTCATTCAAAGCTAGAAGGATTAAAATCAGCCATTTTGAAGAGAACAAGTTTGATTTCTTCCTTACCAACTGGGGAGAGGGTAAGGAAAGACTGTGAGACTGGTGTTGTTTGGATGTCTGCAGGAAGAAAGGAGAACCAAGACATGGCCTCCTACCCATAATGAAAGACAAGTGTCAACTTGGCACAGAAGGGTCAGCATAAGGATCAACATAACTTTAAAGACGCTTCCCAGTGACACACTAAATTTAAAGCAGCAGTGAGGATGTGGTAAATTTAGCACACCTTATTGAGCAATGGCTAAATTGCTCATTGCCCCATCATTTATGTGTCTTTACACCACTTGGCGCAATATTTAGTAGAAACCCCTTTAACACAAGTTGTTTAAAATACATGTCTATCAACTTTGCACAACAGGATGGTCCAGATTTGGCCCAATATTCTTGGCAGCTCAAACTGCTTCAAACTGGCTGGGAATCATTGGTGGACTGCTGCCTTCAAGTCTTGTCACAAATTTTCTATTAGACTCAGTCTGGACTTTGAATGGACCACTCCAAGACACTCAGTTTCTTCTTGCTGAGCTGCTCCATTGTTCCCTTTTTTCGTGCTTAGGATCATTGTCCTCCTGAAAAGTGAATCCTCTAACCAGTCCTAGTCTTTAAGGCAATTTTTGGAACCAGATCTAAGTTGGCTTTGCTATAACAAAAGATATGGAAACTGATATAATTATGACTTTTTGATTTCTTCTTCTTAATTACATTTTGAATATTTCAATATTTATTCTTTCAAGTTAAAAGCGTAAGTTATGTCACGTAAATAAGTGAAACAAACACCAACATTTCAAACTGTGTTTTTCTACAACAGAATGCGAAAAATGTGAAAGATGGACAATCAACAGACACTGTGTTAACAGATTACAAATTATATTGCAATGATAGAGGGGATCAAATTGGAAGGAGGGGTTGCGCTATATGTTAAAGAGGGAATTCAGTCAAACAAAATAAACATTCTACATGAAATAGATAGCAGACTTTATTTCAAACATATGTGTAACAAGTCCTAACATAATTATTTTAAGTGACATCAACCTACACCTTGAAGACCCAAAATCGACCAGTGCGCAGGATTGCATTGATTTTCTCCATTCATGGGATCTTTCGTTACCATTCCCGCAAGCTACCCACACCAAAGGGCATTCCCTCGACCTTCTTTCACACAAATTGGCCAATGATGATAATTTCCGTATACCATATATTAATTGGTCAGAAACTCCTTGGTCTGACCACTACAAGTTAAACTTAACCTTATTATGGCGGAAAAAAGGTCCCCAACGCACACAAGGCCATACATGTTACAGCACTAGAGGTCAAATTGACCCTAGGGATTTCTGGGAAATGATTTATGAAAACGACTGGTCAGCATGTACTGATTCCAAATACTTTCACTCCGACTGGGATGCTAGATGTAGAAACATCTTAGATGTTTTAGCTCCTGAAAATACTTGAACATCACGAAGACAGAATTTGACGCCTTGGTATAATGAAGAACTAAGAAAACTTAAAACACTTACTAGATGAGCTGAACGGTCATGGAGAAAAAATAAAAATGAGCATACTCTTAACACATGGAAACAAATGCAACAAAAGTATAAATATTCGATAAGACAGTCTAAATGGCTCTATTACAAGTCCAAAATAGGCCCCGATTTCAGAAACCTGAGGAAACTATTTCATTTTGTCAACAAATTAACAGATACTACACGTCACTTACATCGACTTACCATGATATCCCACCTGCTGGCAACCTTGCTACATACTTTCAGGAAAAAATAACTAATTTACAGCAATCAATCCCTCAGAACAACTCTGACATTGATTACTTTCTCAATTTTCTCGCCCCTATCCCAGGAGAAAATCCTGCAGATCATTTCCTGTCTAACTTTGCCCCCCTCTCCTTGGATGCTGCTACCCAGGGGTTTCATAAATTTTCAAAAAAGAACTGTAAGCTGGACCCATGTCCTAATTACTTACTCAAATCAGCACCTTCCTGCTTTATTGCAGATGTAACTGATTACCTAAACTTTATGCTTGAACGCAGCCTATTCCCTGTTGAAAATGGCAACATCTTACTTATACCAATTCCAAAGGATTCCAAGAAAAAAGTGGTGACCTTACCAAGTACCGCCCTATTGCATCAATCCCATGTTTTGTAAAATTGATGGACAGCATGGTGACGAAATAACTTAATGATTACCTTGACAAGTTTTCTATTTTTCACGAATCCCAATCTGGCTTCCGTCCCCTTCACAGCACCAAAACCGTGCTCATCACTCTGCTTAACAACTTTCAGCAGGAAATAGCACTAGGCAAAAGTATATTGTTACTACAGTTCGACATGTCTAGTGCATTTGACATGGTCAACCACACCATTCTACTGAACCTTCTTGATAACATAGGGATCTGTGGAAACGTTCATAGCTGGATTAAGGGCTTTCTCTCTTCTAGAATTTACCAAGTAATCACCAACTCAGATTTATCACCACCGTGGAATGCTGTTTGTGGAGTCCCTTAAGGCTCACCTCTATCCCCCACACTCTTCAATATTATGATAATTCCTCTGGCCAAGACCTTAAGTTAGGTCTTAATCTGCATATTTATGCTGATGATGTTACAATTTACATTCCCTTCAGAAATGATTTGACCGAGATCTCTAATGAAATCAATCACTGTCTAAATACGATGTACTTTTGGGCAACTTCTTTCCAACTAAAACTGAATGCTGACAAAACGCACTGCCTTATTCTATTATCTCAACACAACAAGTACAAACTTTCAACCTTAATCACCCCCACCCTTAACCTTCCCATCTTAGAAAGCTTAAAAATATTGGGAGTCACCCTTGACCACAACCTTTCCCTAGAAAACCAAATAAACTCCACCACAAAGAAGATGTTCTACTCGCTGTGGAAACTAAAAAGAATAAAAACTTTTTTCCCCGAGAGAGGTATTTCGTCACCTAATACAGTCCATCATTTTATGTCACCTGGATTATTGTAACGGAGTATACGAAGGATGTAAAGAGCAACTAATTAAGAAACTGCAGACGGCCCAAAACACAGCGGCCAGATTAATTTATGGAAAATCCAAATTTTAAAGTGCCAAGCCCCTCCGAGAGAAATTACATTAGCTTCCTGTCAAGGATCGAATCACCTTTAAAATCTGCTCCCTAGTTCACAAAATGTTATATGGTGAAGTCCCTGGCTACATGATTAATCTAATGACCCTGCCGCCCAGGAATGCATTAAGACTATTCCATTCATACCTAAACCTTCATTACCCAAATTGCACCAGACTTAAGTACAAATCCACATATGCTTCATCCTTCTCTTTCATCAGCTCGCAACTATGGAATTCTTTGCCAAAAACTATAAAAACCATCCACAACCATCTAAACTTCAGGAAATTACTTAAGACCATGTTATTTATAGTAACATAGTAACATAGTAGATGACGGCAGAAAAAGACCTGCACGGTCCATCCAGTCTGCCCAACAAGATAACTCATATTTGCTGCTTTTTGTGTATACCCTACTTTGATTTGTACCTGTGCTCTTCAGGGCACAGACCATATAAGTCTGCCCCGCACTATCCCCGCCTCCCAACCACCAGCCCCACCTCCCAACAACCGGCTCTGGCACAGGCACAGACCGTATAAGTCTGCCCAGCACTATCCTCACCTCCCCAGCCTTGCCTCCCAACCCCGGCTCTGGCACAGACTGTACAAGTCTGTCCAGCTCTATCCCCGCCTCCTAACCACCAGTCCCGCTTCCCACCAGCGGCTCTGGCACAGACCGTATAAGTCTGCCCAGCTCTATCCCCGCCTCCCAACCACCAGCCCCGCCTCCCGATCTTGACTAAGCTCCTGAGGATCCATTCCTTCGGCACAGAATTCCTTTATGCTTATCCCACGCATGTTTGAATTCCGTTACCGTTTTCATTTCCACCACCTCCCGCGGGAAGGCATTCCAAGCATCCACTACTCTCTCCGTGAAAAAATACTTCCTGACATTTTTCTTGAGTCTGCCCCCCTTCAATCTCATTTCATGTCCTCTCGTTCTACCACCTTCCCATCTCCGGAAAAGATTCGTTTGCGGATTAATACCTTTCAAATATTTGAACGTCTGTATCATATCACCCCTGTTTCTCCTTTCCTCCAGAGTATATTTGGTGTGGAGGAGTGGCCTAGTGGTTAGGGTGGTGGACTTTGGTCCTGGAGAACTGAGGAACTAAGTTCAATTCCCACTTCAGGCACAGGCAGCTCCTTGTGACTCTGGGCAAGTCACTTAACCCTCCATTGCCCCGTGTAAGCCGCATTGAGCCTGCCATGAGTGGGAAAGCGTGGGGTACAAATGTAACAAAAAAAAAATTTGGACAAGCATATCCCAAGGACTCTGCATGTGTCTCCTCTGCTTGATACACATCAATCTAGTGACAATTTTGGACACATCCACCCTTCCCTCCTCTCCCCTGGTTTCCCTGCTCCTTCCATCCTTTCCCCATCCTCCCCATTATTTCTTATGTAGGTTTTCTGTTGTATTAGCTTAATTTTACTGCACTGGCGTCTGCCTCTGCGGTGCGCTATAAGACACATTGAGCCTGACGCTGTTTGGAAAATGTGGGGTATAAATGAGATAATAAATAAATCACTATGGATAGAAATTCTGTGTGTGAAGGGAGGGAATATTCTTGTAGGACTGTACTACCATCCGCCAGGACAAAACGAACAAAGAAATATTTACAGAAATTAGCAAAGCTGGCAAGGGCAACAGTATAATAGGTGATTTTAATTACCCCAATATTGAATGAATAAATGTTACATCAGGGAGTGCTAGGGAGATAAAATCCCTAGATGTAATAAATGACTGCTTCTTGGAGTAACTGGTCCAGGAACCAACAACAGAGGGAGCCATTTTAAATCTAGTCCTTAGTGGAATGCAGGGCATAGTATGAGAGGTAATGGTGTTCGATCTGCTGAAAAAGAGTGATTATAATATGTTCAAGTTTGAACGACTATCTGGAGTGAAGCCACAAAGGACATCTACTGTAGCAGCATTTAATTTTCAAAACGGAGACTATGATAAAATGAAGACAATGGTTAAAAAGATACTAAAACGATTGACTGCAAAGGTTGGGACATTAAATCAGGCATGGACATTGTTTATAAATACCATCTTGAAAGTCCAGACCAGATGCATTCCATGCATTTACAAAGGTGGAAAGAACAGCAAACAACAGCTAGCATGGTTAAAAGGTGAAGTGATAAAGGCTATTAGAGCCAAAAGAACGACCTTCAAAAAATGAAAGAAGGACCGAAATAAAGAAAATAAGAAGCAATATAAACACTGGCAAGTTAGATGCAAAGCATCGATAAAGAAGGATAAAAGAGAATATGAAGAGAAACTTGCCACAGAAGCAAAAACTCACAGGTAACAACCTTTTCAAGTGTATCAGAAGCAAAAACCTGCGAAGGAATCCATGGAACAGTTAAATCATGAAGGAGAAAAAGAGGCACTCAGGGAGGACAAGGCCATAGTGGAGAAAATGAATGAATTCTTTGCTCTGGTCTTTACGGAAGAAAATGTAAGAGATCTACCTGTACCAGAAATGGTACTGAAAGAACTCAAACATGAAATTGCTGATCTGCTGTTAGTAATCTGTAACCTGTCATTAAAATCGTCCATAGTAGTTGAAGATTGTAAGGTGGCCAATGTAACACTGATTCCAGGGCTGATCTGGGAAATTACAGACTGGTAAACCTGGCGCCAGTACAGGTAAAATAATGGAAACTATTATAAAGAATAAAACCACGGAACATATAGATAAACATGGTTTACTGGGACAGTCAGTATGGTTTCAGCCAAGGGATGTCTTGCCTTACCAATTTGCTTCATTTCTTTGAAGATGGTTTGAATAAACGTGTCAATAAAGGTGAGCCGACTAATATAGTGTATCTAAATTTTCAGAAAGCTTTTGACAAAGTTCCTCATGCGAGACTCCTGAGAAAATTAGAAAGTCACGGAGTAGGGGCAATCTTCTGTTGTGGATTAGGAATTGGTTATCGGACAGAAAACAGAAGGTAGGGTTAAATGGCCATTTCCCTCAAAGGAGTGTGAATAGTGGAGTGCCACTGGAATCTATACTGGGACCGGTGCTGTTTAACATATTTAGAAATTATCTGGAAATTGAACAAGTTAGGTGCTTAAATTTGCAGATAACATAAAACTATTCAAGGTTGTTAAAACACGTGTGGACTGTGAAAAATTGCAGGAATAGCTTAGGAAATTGGAAGACTGAGCATCCAAATAGCAGATGAAATTTCATGTGGACAAATGCAAAGTGATGTACATTGGGAAGAACAATATAACTCATAGTTACCTGATGCTAGTGCCCACCTTGGGGGTCAGCACCCAAGAAAAAGATCTAGGTGTCACCGTAGATAATACCCTGATGGGCCGATGATCAGAAGCAAACACAGGCGCTAGAGGCTCTTAGTGCCATACTAGCGCCTGCATTTGCTACTACCCCATGATCAGAGCCCTCGAGCACGTGAAACAATGCGCTCGCGGGCTCTGAACGCAACTAGCATGGAAATGCATGCAAAACAGAGCTAAACCTATTCATCCCCAATGATCAGCGACCAGCTGGCGTTAGGGTTTGCAGACCATTGGGGAGGAATGGTGAGCCCTGTCCAGCATGCATTTGCATGCTAGCAGGCCCCCATTCTCCCCAATGCAGCAGCCCACGCAGGATCCTCAAGCCAAGCCATTCAGACCCGACCGACACCTCCCTCCCCACCCAGCGACAGGAAGCTAGAGGTCCAGCGGACCTCCGTTCCCCCGCAACCCCCCCCCCCCGACACAGGTTCGGGAGGGCTGGAGATCCGAGGGGTCTCCAGCCCCCCTAATCCCTGCCAGTGTTCCTGAAATGTCCTTGGTGGCCCAGTGAACCGCAGTCAATCCCCCCTACCTAAAGTTGGAGGAGGGAAGTGGTCTCCCTCCTCTTCCATCGGCGTCACTTGCAGAATGTCGATGCCCAGCCCTTCCTGTGATGCGCTAGGCAGGGCTTCATGCCATATAAGGGAGTTTCTCCCTTATATGGTGTGAAACCCTGTCCAGTGCATCCCAGGAAGCACTGGGCAAGGCTGGGCGCCGCCATTTTGCAGGCAGCACCGATGGAAGATGAGGGAGGCCACCTCCCTCCTCCAACTTAAGGTAGGGGGTTGGGGGGATTGATCACAGCCCACTGGGCCACCATAGACATTTCAGTAATGCTGGGGGGGATAAGGGGGGCTGGAGACCCCTCGGATCTCCAGCCCCCCTGAACTTTTGTCGGGGGGGGGGGTCGGGGGACTGGAGGTCCACCGGACCTCCAGCCCCCTGTTGTTGGGGGGGGGGGGGGGGTCGTCAGTCGCCCACTGGGCCACCAGGGACATCTGAGGGATGTTGAGGGGAGGCTGGAGACCCACGGGAGGGGGGTCAGGGGACCACAAGTCTGCTGGACCTCCAGCTTCCGTTTTGCCTGGCTTGGAACGCGGAGGTAGTTGGGGTCTGGTGGTCCCATGGACCTCAAGCCCCTGTGTTTCACAGGTCTGGGCTTTTGACAGCCCAGACCTCTCAAACAAGTGCAGGAGGATTGTGCCTGAGTGCACAATCCTCCCACACTTCTACCCCATGATCAGAGAGAATTGCGTGCTTAAATTTGCATGCATTTATCTATGATCATAGGCCCAGTAACGCCCTGCGCTGTTCCAGCTTTATTTTTACAGTGGGGGGCTTTTGACCATCTGCCCATGAAATCTTCTGCCCAGTGTGTGACAGCAGCCAACAAAGCAAAAAGAATGCTAGGAATTATGAGGAAAGGGATAGTAAATAAAACTGGAAATACCATAATGCCTCCATCGCTCCATGGTGTGACCTCACCTAGAGTATTGTGTTCAGTTCTGGTCACCATAGCAGAATTAGAAAAGGTTCAAAGAAAAGCAACCAAAATGATAAAGGGGATGGAACTCCTCTCATACGAGGAAAAGCTAAAGAGGTTAGGACTCTTCAGCTTGAAAAAGAGACTGCTGAAGGGCGAATGATTGAGGTCTACAAAATCTTGAGTGGTGTAGAACAAGTAGAAGTTAATCGATTTTACGCTCTTTCAAAAAGTACATAAGTACGTAAGTATTGCCATACTGGGACAGACCAAAGGTCCTTCAAGCCCAGCATTCTGTTTCCAACAGTGGCCAATCCAGGTCACAAATACCTGGCAAGATCCCCCAAAAAGTACAAAACATTTTATGCTGCTTATCCCAGAAATATTTTCCCCAAGTCCAATTTAATAATGGTCTATGGACTTTTCCTTTAGGAAGCCGTCCAAACCTTTTTAAAACTCTGCTAAGCTAACCGCCTTTACCACATTTTCTAGCAACGAATTCCAGAGTTGAATTATACGTTGAGTGAAGAAACATTTTCTCTGATTCATTTTAAATTTACTACTTTGTAGCTTCATCGCCTGCCTCCTAGTCATAGTATTTTTGGAAAGTGTAAACAAACTCTTCACAACTACCCGTTCCACTCCACTCATTATTTTATAGACCTCTATCATATCTCCCCTCAGCTGTCTTTTCTCCAAGCTGAAGAGCCCCAGCCGCTTTAGCCTTTCCTCACAGGGAAATCGTCGCATCCCCTTTATCGTTTTTGTCGACCTTCTCTGCACCTATTCTAATTCCACTATGAGGCATATTTTCAAAGCACTTAGCCTCCCAAAGTTCCATAGGTTTCTATGGAACTTTGGAAGGCTAAGTGCTTTGAAAATCAGCCCCTATATGTTTTTTGAAATGCGGTGACCAGAATTGAACACAATATTTGAGGTGCAGTCGCATCATGGAGCGATACAAAAGCAATATAATGTCCTCACTTTTGTTTTCCATTCCTTTCCTAATAATACCTAACATTCTATTTGCTTTCTTAGCCACCGCAGCACACTGAGCAGAAGATTTTAACGTATCATCAATGACGACACCTAGATCCCTTTCTTGGTCGGTGACTCCTAACGTGGAACCTTGTAAGACGTAGCTATAATTCGGGTTCCTCTTTCCCACATGCATCACTTTGCACTTGCTCACATTAAACGTCATCTGCCATTTAGACGCCCAATCTCCCAGTCTCGTAAGGTCCTCTTGTAATTCTTCATAATTCTCTCACTATTTAACTACTTTGAATAACTTTGTGTCATCAGCAAATTTAATTACCTCACTAGTTACTCCCATCTCTAGGTCATTATAAATGTTAAAAGCAGTGGTCCCAGCACAGACCCCTGGGGAACCCCACTAACTACCCTTCTCCACTGAGAATACTGATCATTTAACCCTACTCTGTTTTCTTTTAACCAATTTTTAATCCACAATAGGACACTACCTCCTATACCATGACTCTCCTATTTCCTCTGGCGTCTTTCATGAGGTACTTTGTCAAACGCCTTCTGAAAATCCAGATACACAATATCAACTGGCTCACCTTTATCCACCCCTTCAAAGAAATGTAACTGACTGGTGAGGCAAGATTTCACTTCACTAAATCCATGTTGGCTTTGTCTCATTAATCCATGCTTTTGAATATGCTCTGTAATTTTGTTCTTTATAATAGTCTCTACCATTTTGCCTGGCACCGACATAAGACTCACCGGTCTATAATTTTTCGGATCTCCCCTGGAACCTTTTTTAAAAATCGGTGTTACATTGGCCACCCTCCAATCTTCCATTACCACGCTTAATTTTATGGATAAATTACATATTACTAACAATAGTTCCGCAAGTTCATTTTTCAGTTCTATCAGTACTCTGGGATGAATACCATCTGGTCCAGGAGGGGACACTGAATGAAGTTACACAGAAATACTTTTAAACTAAAAGGTACTAAACAGGAGGTAATATTTTTTACTCAATGAATAATTAAGCTCTGGAACTCTTTGCCGGAAGATGTAGTAAAAGCAGTTAGTGTAGCTGGGTTTAAAAAACATTTGGACATGTTCCTGAAGGAAAAGTCCATAGTCTACTTTTGAGACAGACATGTGGAAGCCACTTCTTGCCCTGGGATTGGTAGCATGGAATGTCGCTACTCTTGTTTGGCCACTGTTGGAAACAGGATACTGGGCTAGATGGGCCATTGGTCTGACCCAGTATGTCTATTCTTATGTTCTTACGACCCATTTGTAAGATTCTAGACAACTCGGGAACAATAGAGCCAACACGAAGAGAAATGTTTTGTTTAATACTGATATCCTGAGGCCACCCCAAATGCAGAACAAGGAATTTCAGTTTCTGGAATAAACTTGTTCCTCAAATGGGAAAATATTCCCAGTATCTGGAAGGAAGTTCTTATGCCAGTGATACCTATCAAGTAGCCACAAAATGAGTTCCAAAGGAAGTCACAGTCTAGGATCCTCAGCATCATCGAATCATTGCAGTGGCAAGCCTGAAAGAAGAAAATAGCAAAAAGGTCCCTGAAGCTGCCTTTGGTGACTTAACACAAGACAGGCAGGGGCTGCAGGAGCTGCAAAGACAGGCATGAGAACTAGCAAACTGCCAGACTGTAAGACAAATCAAGAGTGATGTACTCAACGATACACATTATAAGCCTATTGAAATAGCATTTTATTTTTCATCCTTATTTATACAGCATCCTTTGAACTCTAAATATGCAAAAATATGCACAGGAGTAAATTAGAAGTGAAAATTATCCATCTTCAACATTTAATACGACAATGGCTGTTACGTTTCAGTTTTGAAAATCTGAAATAACTCTATAGTCAAAGCTGAATTATTTTGCTATCTGTGCTTTGTGTGAAAGGTGATAAAACAAAATAAAGGCCCGATATTCAGACAGCAGCGATCAGTGTTTTCCTGACTGATTCCAGTGTGCAACCCAGAAATGCAATACCAGTGCCTTGATGTGGTCTGGCACTGAATTTCCGGGTTTCCAGAGCCAGTTAATGCATAGTTGATTAAGTGCAATATTCAGAACTTAACCAGCTATGGGTAACCACATAAAGATAGGACTGACTTTTATACGGTACTATTTATGTTGTTAGCCTAGCCAGTTAATTGCTGAATATCGCCACTTAACTGGCCTAGTGCTGACTCCACCCCAAAATAGCTAGGTTTTCAATTTGGTGCCAACCAGTTAGATTCAGCAGCACTAACCGTATAAGTGCTGTAGAACATTAGTAGTTAGCTCCAAAAAGGCAATTTAACTGGTTAAATTGCATTGAATATTGACCCATAAATTATGCTGTCAGCTGTTGGCGATTTTCCTTTCAGCTCTCTCTGAAAAATGCAGCAGGCATACTCCCATCAAAAAGGGAACTTAAAAGAACAATATGTAATTGAATGGCCCAAATTACTAAATAGGACAGAACAGGCTAAGTAATAGTCATGACTTTTCCCCATTTTACATACGTTAGTGTTTTAGCATGCTATTTTCATAAGTACCAAACAGTGCCAGAACTGATCACTGTCATCATTCAGGAATGTTCTCCAGTTGTTTTACTGGAACTATTGAGAGAGTTCCAATAAGAAACTCCATCCAACTACTGAAAGTTATCATAACCCTTGAGCATTATTTTCTAAAATTAGCTAGTGTTATTTCTGGCATGTACAACAGTCCTTCATATCAGGACAATTCACACTTTCTGCATATAATTATTGGATTTCATCCCAAAATTCTTGATTTCTGAGTAAACTTTTACTGTAAAAGAGATGTATTTAATTATTTGAAATAATTATTAGTCTGGACCTCATTATAGTGTGCATTCAATCAACTATTTAATCTCCAAACTTATAAAGTTGCAGGTCAATATTAAGCCTGAACAGCAATCCCCTTTATTTTTTTTAAACACACAGGCCACAGAGGTTAAACTAAACACAGATATTAAGAACTGCTATCTGGTTACCAAGCAGCATTGAATATCTGGATAGAGTAGTGAGCAGTGCAGATAAAGTTACAATAGGAATTTTTATGGCCCAACTTTATTCAGGTAGTTATCTGGATAGATATCTGGTAGTTATCTGGATAGCGGGTTGAATATTAATACTCTCTGGATAACCTCTTCCTCCTTCAAAACTCTACCATAGCATGGATAGTGCCAAGGTGGTCTGGAAGAATATTCCATGGCATTATCTGTGCAGTACAGCTCCAATTACTTCAAATATCTAGATAATGGCAGATAGCTGCTTGTGAATATCCGAACTTAGGTTGCTTCTAAGGAACAATAAAGTCCAATCATCACAGCTACACTGCCTCCATAATGTCCCGGATCCTTCTTAGCCCCTCAGAGAGTGCACAAATTCAAAAAGGACACAATGCCAGAATTTAAAAAGGAAGACTCAACTGTGAATTTCAAACTATTTATGTGATACTGTTGGGGAGTTTCTGAAGCACCTTCCCGGATAACATATTTTGTAATATGGCAGCGCTATAGAAATGCTAAGTAGTAGTAGTAGTAGTAGTAGTAATATACAGTTCAATCATGTACTACAACAACCGGTTTAGCTAAGGTAGCAAAGTCTAAACTAAACATCTATAACAGTGTTCATCAATGCTAGGCTCATGGGACATTGGTAGCCCTGCTGTCATTTCAGGTTTTTTGCTTTGTTTTTCTTTTTTTTTTTTGCTGCTAGATGCAGGCCATTGGCCTTGCATTTAAGAACACTGTCATAAATGTTTCTCCAACATTAGGAGCAAGCACATGGATCCGGCATCTTTCTCTACTTCTTTCCATACCTCTGCCCCTCCACCCCACAGTCCTACAAACTTGCATGTAAAATTTGGGGTTTTCCAGCTACTTGTGACATGGACTGGCCACTGCTAGAAACAGGATACTGGGCTAGATGGATCACTGGTCTGACCCAGTATGGCTACTCTTATGTTCTTATGTTTGCTGGCAGCATTTCAGACAGACTGCTTCCAGCCAGTCCCAGGGCAGCTACAACTTCCTGTTGCTGCATGAGTAGGAAACAGCAAAGGGAAAGCCCCAGGGCCAGCTGGAGGCAACCTGGCTTAATTGCTGCTGGTGAAGACACCTAAATTTGTAGGACCCTGAGGTAGGGGGTGTGGGAAGAAGGGAAGGGAAAGGAAAAAGCTAAACACAGGAAGGGACAAAGAGATACTGAACAGGGAGGGAGCATGGGGGCACGGACACAGAGGAGATGCTGTGTATGGCAGGGGCGTTGCCAGACACCCAATTTTGGGTGGGCCTGGGCCTAAGATGGGTGGGCAGAAGAACTCTGCCTTGTCCCACAAGTGATTTGGTCTCTCCCTCTCTTGCCTGCATGCCATATGGTCTCTCAAACATCCTCCCCTCCCCTGCATACCTTTTAAATAGCAGATTTTCACCGGCAGCAACTAAGACAAACAGCTCATGTTGGCCCCACAGCCTTCCCTCTGATGAAACTTCCTGTTTTCGCATAGGTGGGAATACATCAGAGGGAAGGCTGTGGGGCCAGTGCGAGCAGTATGTATCAGTCGCTGCTCACTGAAGGCGAAGATCTGCTATTTACAAGGTATGCAGGAGGGACAGCTGTTGGGAGTTTTCAGCTGGTGGGGTTTGGGAATACCTGCCAACCAAATCATAGGTGTGCTGCTACTGGGTGGGCCCAAGCCCAAAGTGGGTGAGCCTGGACCCACCCAGGCCCACCCTTGGCTACGCCACTGGTGTTATGGATTGAGGGGATGGAAGGAAATGCTGCATATAGATGAAGAGGAAGGAGATACACATGGATGGAAGAAAAAGGTAGAAATGAAAAACTAGACAGATTTGAGGAGGTAGAAAAATGGAAGAACGCCGAACATGAAAGATCAGTGCCAAAAATGGATGTAAATAAAGCAAGCAAACAAGAAAGCAAGACAGAAAGAAAAGAAATAGCAAACGGGCAGGAGGACCTGGACAAAGTTTTAAGAGCACAGACAGAAGGAAGTGGAACCAGAGACTGGGAAGATGATGATTAGAAAAATAAAATCAAAGGTAGGAAAATAATTTAGCTTCACTCTTGAGAATTTGTATCTGCTGTCTTTATATTTTGCACTGTACAGGAGGAAATGCATTTCTTTCTGTTTTTCTGGTGTTGCACTACATGCAGAGTCTGGCATCTTAAGGTTTCAGTTAAATTTTGTTTATATTAATACATTTAGCCTCTGGTCATGTAGCCTCTATTTGAAGAAGGGCTATGTGTGTTCTATATGTGTGACCAAGGCCAGGAATTCTGCTGGGGCTGGTTGTCAGAATGCATTGGTAAGTGTTGTGGTCCCACATAGGAAAATATTTATTGGCTATCTTTTAGCCCTTTTGGGCCCAAAGCAGATTAGACTTAAAAATTTGTGAAGATTGCAGACCTATTGCTATAGTCTACAAAATATTGACACTAGTTCACAAAACCATCACTCAGGGCAACCACTTAGTCTCGCCCGCTATTTGATTCCATTATCCAGTGCATGCGCCCTTCACTCCACACAAAAGAATCTCATAGTAATCCCTTCCTTCTGCAAAATTTTTTCTGGAAACCTTTTGGGATTCAATGTCTAACATCACTGGCCCCACTTTATGGAACAATCTTCCCTATCTACAAGTGCTGCTCTGTCACTAACAATTTAAAGTAGCCCTTAAGACTTATCTACTTCACCAGGCTTTTGCGATTCAAGACTAAGATTTAGATTTAATTTTGGTTTCCTAAATTTGTAGACAGTGGAATGGAGCACCTGTCAGTGTGTTGAGCCTGTAGGAGCAACAGCAGAATGCCTCTTTCCTTCTCCCTTTCCTTTTGAGCAGTTGTAGTTCCATTTCCACCTTCTGACTTCCTGACCTTCTCTATCATCATTTGTACTGTGAACTGCATAGATGGCTTGTCTCCAAGGAAATATTACCAAATAAAAATGAACTTGAGATCAAAGCAATTAGTAGGCACTACACCTCACCGGACAGTCAACCTATGTGGACTCCATGTGACCACCAGAAGCATGGATGAAAAGAAAAGACTTAAGTGATGTTTTAAATTTGGGAAGTGAGTGTCTATATTATTTTTATTCAAAAAAAAGAATCAAAATAAAACAGGAGGAATAAATGTGCTCAGGTACTTTTCTTGGGATAATTTTCAAAGTGAAAACAGATGTGCATTTTCAATCTGAAAATCTTGCATAGTCCACAGAGGGACAAGTACATGCATGCTTTTCACCAACACTGGCTATAAAAGATTGGATTTTATTTATTTTTGTTACATTTGTACCCCGCGCTTTCCCACTCATGGCAGGCTCAATGCGGCTTACATGGGGCAATGGAGGGTTAAGTGACTTGCCCAGAGTCACAAGGAGCTGCCTGTGCCTGAAGTGGGAATCAAACTCAGTTTCTCAGTTCCCCAGGACCAAAGTCCACCACCCTAAACACTAACTAGGCCACTCCTCCACTATCATGATTTTAATTTATATCAGACCCTAGAATTTTGTCATAGCTTTTGAATAGGTCATACGTGGGAAGACAGCACCTAATGCTCTCTGTAAACAATTTAGAAAGAAATACTACCTCAACTAACCTCAGAAACTTTTTTCTTTTCTTTGCAGAATCCTCTGGTGTTTTGGAAGTCTTAGTGGCCTGTTTCTGTGGCGTCTGAAGAAGGGCCTCTGCTGACTTCAGCCAGTCGCTTGCTGACCGCCTTCTGCTTTGCTCTTGCTCCTCTCCATCAGTTAACAATGGTCTCTGCAGGCACATCTGTGGAACCACTTCAGCATCTCGACAGTCCTCGTCGTCTACTCTATTATTGTCAGATGAATACTCAGAAATATCTGTTGGGGTTGCCTGAAAAAATTTAACAAAGTTTTTTAGGTACATTAGAAACATGTTAACAGTAAAGATCAGTTCATTTTTTTGTGGCTACATAGAAGGATACAGATGAACTGCATATGCCAATCAGACATATCTATCTATCTATCTATCTATCTATATATATATGACTATCTAATATACTAATTCGCACCTCCATCGTTCTGAAGCTGACTCCGAGGCAGCGTGGCAGTGAAGCTGTGTAGTGTTCCTGGAGTTCGTAATCGCCCCGCCCTTGAGGGAACTCTGTATAGTTTCCAGGGAAACAAACGCGACATCAGAAGGAGAAAGGACCAACCGCAGGCAATCGCACTCGCTCTCACTGCCCCACCCTCAGAGGGAAGGGAAGGCTGCATAGCAACCCGCAAACGTTATTTCATCCCGAACAGCCCTGATCCCCTGCCCCCCCCCCTCCATCCACCCAGCGAGTCTCCTCGCTCCCCGATTACCTCCATCGAAGCAGCTGCGTCATTGAAAGCCCTGCCCATCTCCAGCCTTCCCTTCGAGTTTGTTCCCTCAGTCCCGCCTTCTGACGTAATTTCCTCTTTCCACGAGGGTGGAACTCTGAGGGAATGAACTTGAAGGGAAGGCAACAGAAAGGCAGGGATTTCAATAACGCGGCCGCTTCGACGGAGGTAATCAGGGGAGAGAGGAGAATCACTGGGTGGATGGAGGGGGGCAGGGGAGAGAGGAGAATCGCTGGGTGGCTGGAGAGGGGGGCAGGGGAGAGAGGAGAATCGCTGGGTGGCTGGAGAGGGGGACAGGGGAGAGAGAAGAATCACTGGGTGGCTGGGGGGGGCAGGGGAGAAAGGAGAATCACACACACACACTCTCTCTCTCACACAGACACACTCGCGCCCAGTCTCATTCTTTGTCACACATACACTCGCACATTCACTCTCGCTCTCAAACATACACACTCTGAGGAAAACCTTGCTAGTGCCCGTTTCATTTGTGTCAGAAACGGGCCTTTTTTACTAGTGTGTGTATATATATATATATATATATAACTGCACACCTGTTTTTAAACTGTTGCACACCAAACTCACCAGAACCTTCCCCACCTCCCTCCTGCTTCTACCTTCCTTCACTGCTGCTGCTTCTCACCAACAGTGGTGGGAAAACAACATAAGTCATCATGGGGCTGCAGTCTGCCAATCTCCATGATGCAGCTGCCAGTCCCACCCCTTCCGATGTCATCTTCCTGTTTCCAGGGCAGAGCAGGCAGCTGTGTGTATAGAGATTGTGGCCCCATGACTGATTTGTGCTGTCTAGCTACTGCTGCTGTTTGGAGTAGCAGTAGCACTGGTGTGTGTGTGTGTGGGGGGGGGGGGGGGGGGGGGGAAGATGCCAAGGATGGACAGATGGGGAGGGGCAGAGAAAAGACACCAGATGGAGAAGGAAAAGACAGAATAAAGGAATATTCTGGACAAAAGGAGGGGAGAGAGAAGGGGGGAGATGCTGGATGTAAAAGGGGGAGAAAAAGCGAAGATACTTACCTGTAGCAGGTATTCTCCGAGGACAGCAGGCTGATTGTTCTCACATGTGGGTCGACATCCACGTTGGCCCAGGAATCAGCAAATTTTTTGGCAAGCAAAAAAGAAAAGTTTTGCCAGAGTTTTCTGGTGCGCAAGCAGCGCGCACCGCACATGCGCGGACGACTTCCCGCCTGTCGCATGAGTTAAATCAAAAAGCATAAAAATAAAGTAACAACAACTCCAAAGGAGAGGTGGGCGGGTTTGTGAAAACACTCAGCCTGCTGTCCTAGGAGAATACCTGCTACAGGTAAGTATCTTCGCTTTCTCCGAGGACAAGCAGGCTGCTTGTTCTCACATGTGGGGTATCCCTAGCAAACAGGCTCACTCAAAACAATGAACATTGGTCAATTGGGCCTCGCAACGGCGAGGACATAACATAGATTGACCTGAAACTGAGAGTGCAGCCTGGAACAGAACAAAAATGGGTCTAGGGGAGTAGAGTTGGATTCTAAACCCTGAACAGATTCTGTAGCACTGACTGCCCAAACCGACTGTCGCGTCGGGTATCCTGCTGAAGGCAGTAGTGAGATGTGAATGTGTGTACCGAAGACCACGTTGCAGCCTTGCAAATCTCTTCAATGGAGGCTGACTTTAACTGAGCCACTGACGCAGCCATGGCTCTAACATTATGAGCCATGACATGGCCCTCTAGAGTCAACCCAGCTTGGCCAAAAGTGAAGGAAATGCAATCTGCTATCCAACTGGAGACTGTGCGTTTTCTGATGGCGACTCCCATCCTGTTGGGATCGAAAGAAACAAACAACTGAGCGGACTGTCTGAAGGGCTTTGTCTGCTCCACGTAAAAGGCCAATGCTCTCTTGCAGTCCAAGGTATGCAAACTGCTTTCACCAGGGTGGGTATGAGGACGGGGAAAGAATGTTGGCAGGACAATTGACTGGTTCAGATGGAACTCCGACAACACCTTTGGCAGGAACTTAGGGTGCGTGTGGAGGACTACTCTGTTGTGATGGAACGATATAAGGTGCATGAACTACTAAGGCCTGAAGCTCAGTGACCCTACGAGCTGAAGTAACAGCCACCAAGAAAATGACCTTCCAGATCAAGTACTTCAGATGGCAGGAATTCAGTGGCTCAAAAGGAGCTTTCATCAGCTGGGTGAGAACGACGTTGACATCCCATGACACTGGTAGAGGTTTGACTGGGGGCTCTGACAAAAACAAACCTCTCATGAAGTGAACAATTCAAGGCTGTCCAGAGACAGGCTTACCCTCTACACGGCGATGAAAAGCACTAATCTCACTAAGGTGAACCCTTAAGGAGTTGGTCTTGAGACCAGACTCTGATGTGTAGAAGATATTCAAGCAGGATCTGTGTTGGACAAGAAAGAGGATCGCCTTGCTGTCACACCAGACAACAAACCTCCTCCATTTGAAAGAGTAACACCTTTTCATGGAATCTTTCTGGAAGCAAGCAAGACTCAGGAGACACCCTCTGAAAGACTCAATGAGGCGAATTCTAAGCTCTCAATATCCTGGCCGTGAGAGCCAGAGACTGGAGGTTGTGATGTAGAAACGACCCCTGGGTGATGAGGGTTGGAAAACACTCCAATCTCCACGGTTCCTCAGAGGACAACTCCAGAAGAAGAGGGAACCAAATCTGGTGTGGCCAGAAGGGAGCAATGAGAATCATGGTTCTCCGGTCTTGCTTGAGTTTCAGCAAAGTCTTTCCTACCAGAGGTATGGGAGGATAAGCATACAGAAGGCTTGTTCCCCAATGTAGGAGAAAGGCATCTGACGCTAGACTGTCGTGGGCCTGAAGCCTGGAACAGAACTGAGGGACCTTATGATTAATCTGAGTGGCAACAAGATCCACCGAGGGGTGCCCCACGCTCGGAAGATCTTGCGGGCGACACCCATGTTCAGTGACCACTCGTGAGGTTGCATTATCCTGCTCAGCCTGTCAGCCAGACTGTTGCTTACGCCTGCCAGATAAGTGGCTTGGAGAAACATGAGTTGATGGCGAGCACAAAGCCACATCTGACGGCTTCCTGACACAGAAGGCGAGATCCGGTGCTCCCCTGCTTGTTGGTGTAATACATGACAACCCGATTGTCTGTTTGAATCAAAATGATTTGGTTGGACAGCCGATCTCTGAAAGCCTTTAAAAGCATTCCAGATCGATTGCAATTCCAGGAGATTGATCTGAAGACCTTTTCCTGAAAGGACCAGGCTCCTTGAGTGTGACGCCCATCTACATGAGCTCCCCAACCCAGGAGAGATGCATCCGTCATCAGCACTTTTTGTGGCTGAGGAATTTGGAATGGACGTCCCAAGGTCAAATTGGATCGATCGTCCACCACTGAAGGGAATTCCGAAAGTCGGTGGGCAGTTGGATTACATCCTTTAGATCCCCCGCAGCTTGATACCACTGGGAAGCTAGGATCCATTAAGCTGATCTCATGTGTAGACGCGCCATGGGAGTTATATGAACTGCAGAGGCCATGTGCCCCAGAAGTCTCAACATCTGCCGAGCCGTGATCTGTTGAGACGCTCAAACCATGGATACCAGGGACAGGAGGTTGTCTGCCCTTGCTTCGGGAAGATAAGCTCGAGCTGTCCTTGTGTTCAACAGAGCTCCAATGAATTCCAACTTTTGTACTGGGATGAGATGGGACTTGGAGTAATTGATCACGAAGCCCAGTAGCTCTAGCACCTGAATAGTCATTTGCATGGACTGTAGAGCACCTGCCTCCGAGGTGCTCTTCACCAGCCAATTGTCGAGATAAGGGAACACATGCACTCCCAGTCTGTGTAGTGATGCTGCAACTACCGCTAGACACTTTGTAAACACTCTGGGCACAGACGCCAGACCAAAAGGCAATACACCGCACTGAAAGTGCTGAGTTCCCAGCCAAAATCGAAGATACTTCCTGTGAGCTGGGAGTATCGAGATGTGTGTGTAAGCATCCTTTAAGTCCAGACAGCACAGCCAATCATTTTCTTGAATCATGGGAAGAAGGGTGCCGAGGGAAACCATCCTGAACCTTTGTCGGACAAGGAATTTGTTCAGGGCCCTTAGGTCTAGGATGGGACGCACCCCCCCCTGTCTTTTTCTGCACAAGGAAGTACCTGGCATAGAATCCCAGTCCTTCTTCCCCTGGTGGAACAGGTTCGACCGCATGTGCCTTTAGAAGGGCGGAGAGTTCCTCTGCAAGTACCTGTTTGTGCTGGGAACTGTACGAATGAGCTCCTGGTGGGCAATTTGGAGGCTTGGATTCAAGATTGAGGGTGTATCCTAACCGGATTATTTGAAGAACCCACCAGTCGGAGGTTATAAGAGGCCACCTTTGGTGAAAAAATATTAACCTCCCTCCAACCGGCAAGTCGTCTGGTACAGACACTATTACTGAGGCTATGCTTAACTGGAGCCAGTCAAAAGCCCATCCCCTGCTTTTGCTGGGGAGCAGTATGGGCCTTAGTCGCACGCTGTTGACGAGAGCAAGTGCGCTGGGGCTGAGCCAGGGCAGGCTGCAGAGAAGCAGAAGTGTACCTACGCCTAGGATAAGAATAGGGAGCACTCCTCCTCCCCCCAAAATACCTCCTAGATGAGGAGGTTGTAGCAGAAGGCGCCCGGTGGGAGAGAGAATCCATAGCATCACTATGCTTCTTGATCTGATCAACAAGATCCTCTACTTTTTCACCAAAAAGGTTATCCCCCCCCCCCCCCCCAGCAAGGAACATCCGCCATTCGCTGCTGGACAGAATGATCCAGGTCAGAGATATGCAGCCATGACAGTCTGCGCATCACTATACCCCGAGCAGCGATCCTGGATGCTACATCAAAAGTGTCAAATGTATCCCTGGCCAGGAGTTTTCGACACGCCTTCTACTGCCTGACCACTTGGCGAAAGGGCTCAGCCAGCTCTGAAGAGAGTGCATCAACCAAGCTAGACAGTTGCCTTATCGAGTCCCTCAAGTGAATGCTCATGAAGAGCTAGTATGACTGAATCTTGGCGGTGAGCATAGCGGCCTGATACGTCTTCCTCCCCCAAAAATCAAGAGTCCTAGCTTCTCTGCCTGGGGGTGCCGAAGCATAGGCTCTAGTACTCCTGGCTCTCTTGAGGGCGGAATCCGCCACCATAGAATTGTGGGGTAACTGAGACCTCATCAAACTAGGTTCACCGTGGATCTGATACTGGGATTCAACTTTCTTCGGGACCACAGGGCCAGACAGAGAGGCCGACCAGTTTCGCATAAGGACTTCCTTCAGTACCTTATGTAGAGGAACTGTTACAGCCTCTTTAGGTGGAGAAGAATAATCCAGGACTTCGTGCATCTCACTCCTGGGCTCAGCCTCAACATCCACAGGGAAAGGAATAGCCATAGCCATTTCCCCGGACAAATGAGGAAAAGGAAAGACATTCTGGTGGAGATAGTCTCCTCTCTGGTGGAGGGGAAGGTTCAGAGGGTATCCCATAGGACTCATCCTAAGAAAAGTACCTGGGATCTTCCTCTGACTCCCATGAACACTCCTGCTCAGTATCAGATAAGACCTCCCTTAAGGTACTTCGGCACTAAACCTGCCTCGACGCCAAGGAATGATGTCCTCGATTGCAATGTCGAGAGGCCGACGCCAGCTCGGACTGCGGCAAAGCTTCTTCCACCGACATCGAAGGGGAGTCGACCTGGGTGGCAGCCGACGCCGATGTCGCAGGTGGCACCCGCTGTCAGGGACCTCGCCACAGGCGAAGGGCAAGACACCGCTGCAGCAGACAGTACAGAAGGCACAAGCACCCTCGACACCGAAGCTGACTGACATAGCAGTCCTTCCAGAAGTTCTGGAAACAAGGCCCGGATGCGCTCGTTGAGAGCCGCCATCAGAGAAGGCTGCGGAGTTGGTGGAACAGGCGGTGTCAGAATTTGTGGAGGTTCGGGAGCAGGTACCGGGCTGCTAGAAGACCGACGCATCCGTACCTCCTGTATAGAGGGAGAGCGATCCTCTCGGCGCCGACGCTTCTCGGGTGCCAACTCTCTCGACGCCCTGGAGCTCCTGGCACCGTGAGTCTAAAGGAGAACGATGACAGTGCTTCTTTGTCTTTGCTCGACGCCCGTCATTGAGACTCCTCGGTACTGATGAGGAGGACGTGGAATCCTCACATCTCCTCGGGGCCGGGTCCCACAAAGGTCGGTCCCAGGGGGCCTGCATAACAGGAGGCCTCGAGGCAGGTGGAGACCCACTCGACGCCTCACTGCTCCCAGCGCAAGTTGGTCTCTCAGCAGCTATTACCTCTCCTCCCGACGTCGATGTTCCTCTCAATGTCGACATTGACGCCGCCGACGTCAAAGGACTGGACCGAGCACCAAAAAGCTTTTCTCATTGGGCTTCTCGAGACACTTGGGTCCATTTCTTCATACGAAGCCACAGACTACAAGCGGCTGGGTGATGGTTGGGCCCAAGGCACTGGATACACCAGTAGTGGGTATCGGTACCTGAGATGGTCTGGTTGCACTGAGTACAACATTTGAAGCCGCTGGGTATCTTCGATGACATGGAAGGAAAAACGGCTTTGGCGAAATCAAAAGACGCGATTGTGCCTGTTAAAAGAAAAAAGGGAACAAAGAATAAGGGAATAACCCGACCACGCGGCCTAAGCTGGCTGCGTCGAAAAACAAAGGAAACTTTAAAAAGTGAAGAAATCTGAAAGACACTATGGGATTTCTTTTTTTTTTTTTAACTGACAATAAAAGTAAAATAAAGAGACATGAGAACAAAATAGCAAAAAATTCATGAAGACTCTTTTCCTGGGCCTGAGAGGAGCAGAGATAAAAACCTACCGCACATCAACGCGGAAAAAAAGAAAACTGAAGAGGCACGCTCACACAACAGGCGGGAAGTCATCCACATATGCGCAGTGCGTGCTGCTCACATGTCAGAAGACTCTGGCAAAACTTTTCCTTTTTGCTTGCAAAAAAACTTGCCGATTCCTGGGCCGACGTGGACGTTGACCCGCATGTGAGAACAAGCATCCTGCTTGTCCTCAAAGAAAGGGGAGATCCTAGATGGAAGGGTAGAGATGGAGGGGAGATGCTGAATGGAAGTGGGGAGGTGGAGAAATAAGATAGAGTCAATGAAAGACTGAGCAATAAGAGGAAGGGAAATAGGAGAGCTGAAGTGAGAGAAACAAATGGAAACCTATAGGTAGACAGTAAAAAGAGAGAAATTGAATACTGGATAGTGAGAATGAATTAAATTAGATAGAGAGGTAGAAAAATAAATTGAAGAAAGCTGAAAGGAAAAGGAGACAGAAAAATGACAGGCCAGGAAACCCTAGCAAAAGGGTTAAGAGGAGATGAAGGAAAACAGAAACCAGAGACTGGGGCCAATACAATTAGAAAAATAAATGTCCAGACAACTAAGATAGAAAAAAGAAAATTCTATTTTATAACAATATATGTTTATTAAATAAAAGTTGCATAAGACACACAGCAACAACTGTATTCAACAAGCACACACAAAATCCACTTAAAAGTCAACCAACAATATTTGCAAAAACAAAACAAAACCCAAAAAAACAAAAACCTTCCCTACGACCCCCCCCCCAGCCAACCCTACTCCCTCCTATGTTCCTATAACCAATCCTTTTAATCCCCCTCCAAGCATCCTGTGAGCACCCTAAGAAAATAAGAATCCTCCTCTACTCCCCAGTGAGTCCTGTACTTCTCTAACCAGTTACCTGAGATGAAACCACTTGTCATCTGTAGCAGCATAATGCCATAAATGATCCATAGACTTTTCCAGCTCCCCAATACTGTCAATTTCAAAAGCCAATCACAGCTAGGCATGGTCCCTCAGTTTGTTTCCAGTGGGCTACAATAACACTTTTAGCTGCAGCCCAGCACATCCATTTGAGACATCTCTGTCGTTTGAGTCCCCTCCAATCTCCCAACCCCAAAAGAACCCACTTAGGGTCCTGGGGAAGGCACATCCCAAGGTAGCAACAATATTCCTTGTCACCACTGTCCAAAGTCCTGAATCTTCACACAAGTCCATCAAATATGGAAAAAGGTTCCTCTTTCCAAACCACACACACCTCCAGCAAACCAATACCATTTTGTCAAAATCTTGTTAAGAATTTTCCTTTAATATTACATATAAGAGCCTTTGCCTTCAAGACACACAGTTCTCCACCTACACTTAGTCATACCCTAAATCCCGCTCCCAATGAAGCACAAAGACATATTTTTGAAAATCTTTACCCTTGATAAAACAGAAAAGAATAGAAGTAGAGCCCTGGATCATACTCAAAGCCCCCAAAGATGTTTTAAAATGCTCAGTTTCTTCAGGGTCCCACCTCAACCAGCCCCGCTGAAAACATATAGGGCTAGATTCTATATAGCACGCCTAAAAACAAATCAGTGCCGAAATGAAAAAAGCCTAAGCATATTCTATAAAACACGCCCTAAATTTAGGCATACTATATAGAATAAGCCTACATTTTCAAGCAGTTTATAGAATACACTGAGTGCCCATTGATGTGATTAAATTTAGTTGCAGCCATTTACGCCACGTTTTACTTGGTGTAATGAAGACACCCTAATTACATGCAAGAGTGGGTGTATTCTATAACAACGTGCATAGATTTCAGAAACATCCATGACCCACCCATTCCAGTCCCCTTTTCAACTATGCGACTTAGAATTTAGGCACATCACGTTATAGAATACACTTAGACAGTTGTGCGTTAAATTCTAATTATTGCCAATTAGTTTCAATAATTGATTGGGAATTGGCAATTAGTGCTGATTGGCTTGTTAACTAATTAGGCTGCACATGCAAATACAGAAATACAACTGTATTTGCGAGTGCAACTTTAGTCGTACTATATAGAGTCCAGGGGCTAATGTTTCATTCGCAAATAAGTATATAAATCATTAGTGGAAGTCTATATTGCTACCTTAATTACTCGAACAATATTAATTCCCCCACATCTAATACATCTCAAAAATTTAGCAATTCCTTTCTGTGCTCACTGAACCAAAATTATCCCTCCCACGCCCCGACTGGAAACCGGGTTCAAAACAAATATTTTCCAAGGAAGAGGCTCGCCTGGAGCCACATATCTTTGGTTTAAGATAACTCCAGAGAGTAAGCAAGTGCAGCAATAAGGGGTGAGCACTGAGTTGTTCGTAAGGAGAGAGAAAGGCCCAATGAGCAGTACCAAGAATAACCCCCCGCACAGCCTGCTGTTTCATCTCAGTCACCACTGAGTCCGATCTAAGCTCCCAGACCGAAATAAGCTTCAACTAAGATGCCCAATAATACCATACAATCTGCCTGCTACATCAGCCTTTTACATAACCGTGAAGGACACCCCCTCCCCACCCCACATAAATGCCGAAATCTCCGCTTGAAGGCACAAGAAATGAGACTTAGGAACCAGCAATGGTAAGGTTTGAAAGAAAAATAACTGTCAAGAAAACAGATTCATCTTTATTGCAGCTATATGCCCCCCACCAACACAATCAGCCACCTCGTCATCATCGCAAGTCCCTTCTAATTTGCATGAACAAGAGGGTGTAATTCAAAGAAAAAATTTGTTTCACATCTCTCAGAATCAGGATTCCTAAATATTTAAAACTATGCACCACCCTCTTAAAGGTAAAATCCTTCTGCAAGAGAGCCTCCTCCTCCATGGCTATAGTAGTGACACCCATCAATTCAGATTTATCATAACTAACTTTAAAACCTGAACATATTTAACTCTCCTCAGCAAAACAGGTAAGCCCCAGAGCACGCACATAAAACAAGAGATCATCTGCAAAAAGAGCCCAATTTATGCTCAGACCCACCCACAGAAATCCCCTAACGTCAGCCAAGGATGACCTATCTGCACAAAAGGCTAAACAGATAACGCAAAAAAGTAGGGGCGAGAGAGGGGCACCCTGTCCAGCTCCTCACTCTATTAAAAATGAAGCCATACACCCATCATTGATTTAAGACAAGCTGTGGGTCTCTCAAAGTTGCACAATCCAACCAAGAGAATTAGAACCAAACTAAACAAAAAGGGCCACGCAACCCTTTTAAAAGCCTTCTCCACGTCAGTAGCCAAAAAGGCCACTGACTCTCCAGTTGTTCAGCCATCCACAGGACATTCATCCGCACATTCCTAAATCTGCACTTCCCCAGTTGTAAAGGCCTAAAATACAAACTAACGCATGCGTCCAACTTTTCTTACCTGAGTACACAGTTATGGAACGCATTGCCACGCAGTTTAAAAACTACTTATGAACTAACTAACTTTCGCAAATCCCTGAAGACCACCTATTCAACAAGGCATACCAATAAGAGCAGCAACTATAAATGTAATACATTGCAACCTTACCTATTATCAACAATGTTCTTGCTTATATCTACTTGTTTGAATTTCGATCACACTATTTTCTATGACATCTCCACCTTACCTATTATCAGTAATGTTTTCTACTTATTTTTACTTGTTCAAATTTCGATTATGCTACTCTTTATGTAACACTAACTGTTATCTCCTAATCTACTATCTACTAATAATGACACATTGTAAGCCACATTGAGCCTGCAAAGAGGTGGGAAAATGTCGGATACAAATGCAATAAATAAATAAATAAGTAAATAAATTAAAAGTTCTTCTGATATTATCTACCACCTGTTGTTTAGGGATAAAACCAAACTAATCAGAATGAACCAACCAAGGGAGAACCTACCCAACTGTTCTGCCATAATCTTCGCCACAATGTTTATATCTAAATTCAAGAGCGAAACCAGTCTATAAGAGCTGCTAAGCACAGGATCCCTCCCCCGCTTCAGAAGAACTGAAATCCTTGCCTGAAGTATACTTTCAGACAAGGATCCTCCCTGAAAACAACCATTACAACCCGGAGAAGAAGGGGGCTTACCTCCCAGAAAAAAAACTTAAAATTTGGCAGAAAATTTGTCTAATCCAGGAGCCTTACCAACCCTTAAGAACTTTAATTGCCCATGCAATCCAGTTCATCACACTCCTCACTTGTAGACATGGCAATACCATTTGAGATAAATATCATGAACATCTGCCTTGCCAGCCCCCACTTCCAGACTATAAAGCTTATAATATTGAACAAAAAAATCTCTAATCTCCCGGTCCTTATAATACAAACATCCCCTGCCCCTTTAGGTTCATATTGTAAGAGAATACGAAGCTGCCTCAACTGCTGAGCTTCAAAGTATCCCAACTGTTGTATATTTCAAAAAACAGATAACTTAAATCATTTAAATCATTTCACTAATTTCAATATTTAAATGACCTCAGCGATGTCCGTTGCCATCATATTTACTGTAATGGCAGCGTTAAACAACATCCATCATCTTCATCGGTCCCACTATCACATCATGTAGACTATTAAATTTTTAAATTTTTAAATTCAAATGACTTAGCTTTCAAAGAATTATTAAAGTCCATCTATTTTCGGACTCCGGGGGTCATCAGCCCGACTATGTTTCGCCCGAGGACCGAGCTGTCTCAAGGGACTACCCCTGCATATAAACAAATCAGAACACATTATTCTCCTGCAGATCACCCTCCCTATCTTCACAAGGGAAATCTACAAGAAGAATATTTAATAGAGCACTTACCCTATTAATATATCAGCGGCCAGCTCTGCCCTATTTCAATATGAACAAAGATGGCGCCGGCGTTTTTTTGCCAGGTTTAAATACTATTTCTAATAATGACGTATATAGCTCCTCCCCCTCTACCTCTAATCTTATTGGACAGAATCTAGATCAAAGACGCCCATTCAAGCTCACTATTCAAACCATTAGGTTGGACTGTTTGTAAAGACAAAAATGTACCATTGTTCACGGAAATTTAGGATCTTAGCAACAGATCCACCTTCCTGCCTATCAATAACTTGTTCGATAACCTCCATCTCAATCCTCTACCTGATGATTCATTTGGAGCCAGTGTTCTACCAGAGGGGCTTGAAGGTTTTGAGTATGTATACGGGATTTATGCTCAGTAAGACGGATTTTAACAGGATCTAGAGCTTCTCCCTATATAAATCAACTGACAGGGACAGATAATAGCATATATCGAATTCTTGCTCTCACAGTTAGTCTGAGCGGTAGATTTCAGAATTTTATTTTCTTGCCTGGAACTGCCCATGAACTACCTGAAATAGTCAAAGAACACCACTGACAGTGTTCACACATACTATGACTTCCTCCTGATCTACATGTTTGTAAGTCAAAGAACTTATTAGATCCTAGACGCTCACCAATCGATCTACCTCTAGTATATGATATTAACGGCTTTTCTACAAAACAGGGATATAGCTGAAGAATGTGCCAGTGTGTTTTAATAATCTGAGCTATTCTCTGGCTAATATCAGTAAAAGGTAACACACATGTTAAACAATCTATCTCATCACTCTTGTTCTCTTTCCATCAGGAGCCAGGATCTACAGGCATATCTAGAGCCAGATATGCCTGTAGATCCTGGCTCCTGATGGAAAAGAACAGAGTGATGAGATAGATTGTTTAACATGTGTGTTACCTTTTACTGATATTAGCCAGAGAATAGCTCAGATTATTAAAACACACTGGCACATTCTTCAGCTATATCCCTGTTTTGTAGAAAAGCCGTTAATATCATATACTAGAGGTAGATCGATTGGTGAGCGTCTAGGATCTAATAAGTTCTTTGACTTACAAACATGTAGATCAGGAGGAAGTCATAGTATGTGTGAACACTGTCAGTGGTGTTCTTTGACTATTTCAGGTAGTTCATGGGCAGTTCCAGGCAAGAATAAAATTCTGAAATCTACCGCTCAGACTAACTGTGAGAGCAAGAATTCGATATATGCTATTATCTGTCCCTGTCAGTTGATTTATATAGGGAGAAGCTCTAGATCTGTTAAAATCCGTCTTACTGAGCATAAATCCCGTATACATACTCAAAACTTCAAGCCCCTCTGGTAGAACACTGGCTCCAAATGAATCATCAGGTAGAGGATTTGAGATGGAGGGTTATCGAACAAGTTATTGATAGGCAGGAAGGTGGATCTGTTGCTAAGATCCTAAATTTCCGTGAACAATGGTACATTTTTACTTTACAAACAGTCCAACCTAATGGTTTGAATAGTGAGCTTGAATGGGCGTCTTTGATCTAGATTCTGTCCAATAAGATTAGAGGTAGAGGGGGAGGGAGCTATATACGTCATTATGAATAGTATTTAAACCTGGCAAAAAACGCCGGCGCCATCGTTGTTCATATGAAATAGGGCAGAGCTGGCGCTGATATATTAATAGGGTAAGTGCTCTATTAAATATTCTTCTTGTAGATTTCCCTTGTGAAGATAGGGAGGGTGATCTGCAGGAGAATAATGTGTTCTGATTTGTTTTATATGCAGGGGTAGTCCCTTGAGACAGCTCGGTCTCGGGCGAAACATATGTCGGGCTGATGACCCCCGGAGTCCGAAAATAGATGGACTTTAATAATTCTTTGAAAGCTAAGTCATTTTGAAATTTAAAATTTAAAAATTTAATAGTCTACATGATGTGATAGTGGACCGATGAAGATGATGGATGTTGTTTAACGCTGCCATTAATTAAATATGATGGCAACGGACATCGCTGAGGTCATTTAAATATTGAAATTAGTGAAATGATTTAAATGATTTAAGTTATCTGTTTTTTGAAATATACAACAGTTGGATATTTTGAAGTTTACCTTATACAGTTATTTGTTTTCCACAATTCCATGTAACTTAATAGCCATCTATCTGTCAACTGCTGAGCTAGCATCTTCCCAGATTTATTTCCAAACTCAAAAAGCTTCTGTTGAAACCAGATGCCTCATGAACTCAACCTGTTCTACCTGTACGCAATGCAATTCACTGCCCCCAATTGATGAAGGCTCTCCAAATTAACCAAGTCCAAAACTACAACTCACGATGCTCCCTATCTTATTTTATTAAGAGCTCCCCACTTGATTAAGTGCCCTCTCACAACCACCTTCAGACACCTCTCCAGTATCACTGCTTTCCATATATCTACGAATTACCTCTCGGATCTCATCACAAACATGTTTATCTCCCAAAAGACCTTCATTAACCTCCAAACGCTTGGCACCTCTCTCCATCCAAATCCCCTCAGTGCAATCCAAACATGATCTGAAATCTGAATACTCTTTATATCAGAATCAATCACCTGATCCCAAAGCTGCGGATTTCACCAAATCACATCAATACGGGTACAGGTACCCTGAGCATGAGATTAAAAAGATTATCAGGCTTATTTTCGAAAAGGATCGCCGGCAATCTTCCGATACAAACCGGGAAATCGCCGGTATCTCTCAATCCCAGCCAAATCAGTATTATCGAAAGCCGATTTTGGCCGGCCCCAATTGCTTTTTCATTGCGGCGCCAGCCAACCTTCAAGGGGGCATGTTGGTAGGGTAGCGAAGGTGGGAAGGGAGGCAGAGCGGGGCGGGGTTACGAGATGGCCGGCTTCACCTTATTATGAAAAACAAAACACCGGCTCAAACGAGTATTTCGCCAGGCGGACTTGGTCCATGTTTTTTAGGACCAAGTCCCAAAAAGAGCCCCAACTGACCAGATGACCACCAGAGGGAAGCGGGGATCACCTCCCCTTACTCCCCAAGTGGTCACCAACCCCCTCCAACACACACAAAAAAAATTAAAACATTTTTTGCCAGCCTGTATGCCAGCCTCAAATGTCATCCCCAGCACCCTGACAGCAGTATGCAGGTCCCTGGAGCAGTTTTTAGTGGGTGCAACCGCACTTCAGGCAGGTGGACCCAGGCGCATCCCCCCACACCTGTTACATTGTGGTGGTTAATGTTGAGCCCTCCAAAACCTCCTGTACCCACATGTAGGTGCCCCCCTTCACCCTTTAGGGCTATGGTAATGGTGTAGACTTGTGGGCATTGGGTTTTGGGGGGGATTTGGGGGGGCTCAGCACACAAGGGAAGGGTGCTATGCACCTGGAAGCTAATTCTGTTTTTTTTAAAGATTTTTTAAGTGCCCCCTAGGGTACCCGGTTGGTGTCCTGGCATGTCAGGGGGGCCAGTGCACTAGAAATGCTGGCTCCTCCCACAGCCAAATGCCTTGCATTTCACCGGGTTTGAGATGGCCGGGTCCCGGTTTCCATTATGGCTGAAAATCGGACCCGGCCATCTCATCTAAACCCAGCGATCCTATTCTAAACCCGGCGAGCAATTTGGCTGGCGCCAAGCCGTATTTCGAAAATACGCTTGGTTCCACCCGCTTACGGCTCCGGCCCCAAGATGGCCGGCCATCAATTTTGCTGGTGCCGTTCGATTATTCCCCTCTATGTTTTTTGTCTGAGATTCTGGAGCCTCTAAACATCCAAAGGCCTAAATCTTTAATCAGGTTCAAGAATTTTTTCTGATGAGTATGACTCACCTCAGTGCCACCTTTAGAGTGGTCCATAGAAGCTACAGGTGGTAAATTAATATCACTCCCCATAACTATCACACCCTTGGAAAATTCAGACAGACTGTCCTGCACTCCTCTAAAGAAGTCCTCCTGGCCCACATTAGGGGCATAAAGTTAGCTGTCTCCCAAAAACTCAGCCCCTAATAGCTAGATACCTACCTAACTGGTCCCTGTAAATCTCCCCCTGAATAAAGGGGACACCCTTGCGTATATAAATCACGAATCCTACTTTCTTCCCCCTGTAGGATCAGAATGCACAAAACAATCACTAAAGTCACAAGAGTGCAGCAAGTGAGTATCTCGTTTCCTAATATGGGTCTGTTGAAGAAAAACAACATCCTACTGTAAGAGCTTTAGGTCACGAATAACTATACTACGCTTCCCTGGATCATTCATACCATTAACATTACAAGATCCCACCTGGAACCCAGTCCGCAACCAGTCCCCATACCAATCTCACCCATGATCCCACCCCCCCAAATAACGCCTTGCCCCAAACCCTTCCCAACACCACCCGACTCTGGCTGACCAAGTCTCCTACTAGCCAGCTGTCACCCAGAGGAAGATGTTCATTCCAGCGATGGCTACCTGCCCAGTAAGATCCCACCCCACACTTAACTGCACAGTCAAACCCATAGCCCGCCACACCCTATCCTTCCATACATCCAGCTAGCAACATACATTCCCTACACTCACTCAAAATGCACCAGCAGCAGACTTCATACAAAACACCCATCCCAGAGCCCCTTTGAAATACCAATTTTTGAAAAGAAATTCCCCCTTCAAAAACAATTAAAGTCATGAGGCTGAAGCCTCTAGAGCTAAATCCACAGCAGTAGGGCACCCACGAGTGCGGCATACTTGTTGCCAGGATAACTTTCCAAGTTTCTCATGGGAAGGCCTCTTTGGAGAGACCTTCAATGGCAAATCCATGTATCCCAAATCTGTCAGGGCTTTCCACGCCTCCATAATCATGTGCACCCAACATGACTGGCCCGCCACCATTATCCAAAACAATGAAGCCACCTATAATGCAGTCCAGCTTGTTGTAGATATTTGGTGACCTCTCTCAGATCTCTCCTCTTCATCAGTATGACTTTAGCTAGGTCCTGGAACACCAATGCCTTACAACTGTCCCAGAGCACTTTTCCCAACACACGAGCTTTCCTCCAGACTGCTTCCTTAACCCCATAATCATAATTATGTTGTGGGGGACAGAGTCCAGTTGGGACACTAAACTCATGTGGACCTGATCTAATCTGATTGCGCACAAACTCAAATCAGGCATTTCCACATTAGTGTCCTTCAGAAGTTGCTCACAGATATCACGAATAACTTGTGTACAGTTTTAATACTTAACCAACTCAAGAATGCCTTTAAAGCTTAGGTTGCAGCACCTTGAGCAATTCTCCATGTGCTCCGAGGCTGCTTGCATATCCTGCCGCTCCTTGCACTCCTAAGTCTGTTTGCAACATATGCACAGACCATTCTACACCATCCAACCTCTCTTCTGCCTGCTCAATCCAGTAGCCGATCTCATTCACCTCAGATTGGAGCTCTGCAACCGCAGATTGAATGTCTTTCCTGACCGCCGACATTTCATCTTTTAAAGCCTGGAACCAGTGAGCCATGTCGCGTTTGGTAACCTCTCCATCACTCATTGTGAACTCCACACGGTTTTCATCCTCAGACTCCTCCGGCGCCATTTTGCACTGAGCTGCGGCCTCCTTCTGCAAGACACCCTGGGATCTCTTCTGCTATCCGCTGCATATTTCAATTTCTCAAGTTGGCATCTCTTCCAGCACTCAAAACAGGTAAGATGGGGTACTCTGTCACCAGGAGGAGCAGGATTCAGCTGAATTAAATTAACTCTGGCAGAGATAAGCTCCTAGACATCCATAACTTAGTGATGATGTCACTTCCTCAGAAAAAAAGAATTTTATTTGTAGTTTGGGATAAAGTTTTATGGTAGTCATATTAACAAAGTTTAATAAATACTAATAAAAAATGAAAATAAAGTGATACCTTTCTTTTTGGACTAATTTTAATAGATTTCAGGGACCAAAATCTCCTTCCTCGGGTCAGGACAGGATACCATAACAGCAATATACTATCCTGACCAAAGGAAGGAGATTTTAGGCTCTGAAACCTAGCTGAAAAATGTATTTAGTTCAATAAAATGGCATCATTTTATTTTCCATTTTTTTCTTTTCTTTTCTTTGCATTTGTTAATTTGTAATGCAGTGATTGGAATATGTCAGTTTTTGAAACTTACATCAATCTTTATATTTTGTACAGTACAAGGGGACTTGCATTATTGTTCCTCTTTCTTTGGTGTTGCACTGTATATCTGGTTTCTCAGGGGTTCAGTTTATATGATGATATGACAAGGTATTTATAGTCCGCCAACTCCCAATAAAGTTGGTTCAAAATGGAATACAAAACATTAGAAAAATCCAGAGACCTCAGGACACATTAATAATCAATGAAATTCAGCAAATATTTGTGAAAAGACAGGTAAGTAGGCACTTCTAGAAGTAATGAAATCCAAATCTGAAATTTTTTTAACCAAAAATTATCTTGTCTGTGGTGTTTTGTAATACTTGTAAGCAGGAGAGTGCCTGAACTGATAATAAATAGTATAAACCGTTGCAATAATCTAAGTATGAAAAAACTACAGACTGTACTAAAATTGCAAAATGCTTTGTAACAAACAAAGAACAGATATCCCTAAACTGATGTAACTTGAAAAAAACTGACTTAATGCATTAATTTGTGGTGTTAAAGACAAAGAGGCTTATTTTCAAAGCACTTAGCCTCCCAAAGTTCCATAGAAACCTATGGAACTTAGCCTCCCAGTGCTTTGAAAATATGCCTCAAAGTGTTATCCAAAAGTATTCCAAGAACTTTGGAGACTTTCTCCACTTTTAATACCATATTATTAACTAACATTAATTCTGATGGAATGGAAGAATCAGTACAGCTCAGTCATAAAACTTTAGTTTTGTCTTTGTTTAGCTTGAAACCATGGACTAAGCTTTGTTGTTCAATTCTGTATATGCATTGAGCGATAGTAGAAAGCGCAGAGGATAAGTCTATATCTATGGGTATTAATAGGAACACCTTTTCCATAGATGGGAAGGCGGTAGGATTAGAGGACATGAAATGAGGTTGAAGGGGAGCAGACTCAAGAAAAATGTCAGGAAGTATTTTTCACAGAGAGAGTGGTGGCTACTTGGAATGCCCTCCCGCGGGAGGCGGTGGAGATGAAAATGGTAACGGAATTCAAAAATGCGTGGGATAAACATAAAGGAATCCTGTTCAGAAGGAATGGATCCTCAGAAGCTTAGCCAAGATTGGGTGGCAGAGCTGGTGGAGGGAGGCGGGGATAGTGCTGGGCAGACCTCTACGGTCTGTGCCCTGAAAATGGCAGATACAAATCAAGGTAAGGTATACACAAAAAGTAGCACATATGAGTTTATCTTGTTGGGCAGACTGGATGGACTGTGCAGGTCTTTTTCCGCTGTCATCTACTATGTTACTATGTATATTCTCTACGTAAAAAAAAATTCACACTCAGCTGAGAATAACCATAGCAGAAAGAAGTCATATAAATGTTAAATAAAGAGGGAGAGAGTTTTAGCCCTGGGGCACCCCACATAGTGATATCCAAGCATTAAAATTAATTAGACATTTAACTTTATAATGCCTATGGATCAGAAATTCACTCATCCAACACCTTACCCGACATGCCCAGAGAACTTAACTTGTAGAGTAAAATATGATGGTCAACTGTATCAAAAGCAGCCGTAAGGTCAGATTGTAAAAGTACAGTTCAATTTTGGTCTACTAGAGTAAAAACATGTAAGACACTCTGAAGCAGGGTTTCCTTTTCATTTCATGCCGAGTTCTTATCCTCTATCCTGTGAGTTTTATGTGAAAGATGCATACTTTCAGCATGGTAGAACCTTCACTTTTCTCCCTGTCCTTCTCCCATGAACTGTAAAGCTTTTGGTTATTCTTTCTATGACAAGCAGGGCTCCTTAGGCCTAATTGGTATAAAGATACTGCAACAATCTCTTATCCATCCTGTTACCTGAAACATTTTTAACAGATTTGTTATCAAATTTAAAAACTTTGCATACTGCTAATATTGCCAAGACTGTTCAAAGTGGTAAACAATTATAGCACAAACCTTAATAAAACAAGTTGCAAATGTCATTTAAATTTTAATTAATCCCTGGGTCAAAGTAAGTAAAGACTTTACTTGGCTACAACAAAAAAATGCCATAAAATAAAAGTTATATTTATTTTTGTAAATAGTTTTTATTGTGTCTTAATAAGATAATATACTAGGCACTGTACTATGTATGCAGAAATATGAAAAATGAAGGAAGAGTGGAGGCTTAAGAAGTGCCATCTTGCCTGCTGTTATTATGAGAGGAGCTAGCTGGAACAACAAGACCCGGGAGAACAGTCACATTTGTGACATCATCTCCATGAACACCGAGAGACAAACGAAAGTTCATTGTGACTGCAGCATGCAGCCCTACAGACACATGCCCAAAGGGGCACACTAGGCCCCCTTTGGAGCTGTTGAGGAGCCTGGAGATTCTGCCTGAGATTTGGAATGAGAACCATAATTATCCTGAGTACCACGTTTGTTGCTTTTTCAACCTTGCACTTATGGGCAAATGTAAAAGGCAGAAGTAAATATCTGACCTCCTCTACTCACAAACAAGGGCCTATGGATAAACATATTTTTGCAACATCAGCAGCACCTCTACCGGCTGATCTGACTCTGCTCCTTGCACCTACAACTATCCATTCTGGAAAGGGAGCCTCTTCAGGAGCTATGCCCTAGATGGGAAATGAGCACTGGGGATGGTTTCCCCCACTTCAGCACCCAGGGCTGTCCCAATCTCCAAGCTGGTTAGACCACTTGCTACAGAATTGCCTTCTGTTTCATCTAAATCTGCACAAGAGGTTACTTTGGCTGATACATGAAACACGGCTACTAGGGCAGAAAGTCTATTGCAACCAAGGGATTCTCAATTATGCTCTTTCACAGTGGACTCTATTGCTAAATTTCAAGATCTTGACCAGAAGATTGATTTAATGAGCACAAAATTAACTGCCTTGGAGATTCAGACTCACTCCCTATACTCTGTGGGAGGATCAGCGATTAAAGATAGTTTGACTTTGCACTCTAAATTGGAAAATATGGAGAATACTGGATTTCTTTATAACGTGCTTTATTTTTCCCCATGTGGGCTATATGAATGGGCTCTATTCATTTTATTTTTCATTATTGCCTCTATTTTTCTGGTGAACTTATTTTTTCTTGTTCTAATTTGTACAAGTTAAAAACTTCATACATACAAAATTACAAAAATATAAATTATGCTAATTGAACATACAATAATTCCATTTAACAGAAATCCCTTCGGTAATGAACACTTCTGCAAAAAAATTGAAATAATGAAAATTCTCCCCTTTCCTCCTCTTCCCATTATCATTCTAGGTCAAAGCATGATGGATATTTTTATACAAAACAAAGGAAAAGTAGCTGTAGAATACATCTCAAACCATAAGACAAAAGTATAGCTATTTATCTGTAGCAGAAATAGCTGCCTCAGTTAGAGAACATTCATTTGGAACTCTTTTTTGGTGCCTCTAGATAAAACAAACAGGTTCTTTTAACCAAAGAAAGAATATATGATTTCCAACTATGAATAAAAATGTTCCATGAAGGGAGAATTGTGGCTGAAGTTATCCATTCCCCTCGTCTACACACAGTGTAACTAACATCCTTCAAAATACACTTTCTAGAGCCAAATCTAATACAGCACAGTATATTTCCAAGCAATAAAGGAGTGCTTCCTGTTTAATAGACAAACATGTTTATCATACCTACTAATCACTAACCAAACAATGGACTACACAAAATCAACAAAGGTGAAAGTTTACATTTGGCCTTTGCATTTACCTCATTAGCCACCATTTCCAGAAAGAGGTATTTTAAAGGCCAAACTACTGACATCATAGGTTACAAAAAAAACTCCACATTAAAAGTGAGAGGAATTAACACACAAAATAGTGTACCCAGATCAAAAACAGAGTCCTCAGCAGAACAGTACAATAAACCAATAACCAAGTCGTTAGTAATATCAGTCTTCAGACTGTGTAAAATAGCAAAGATGGCAATGTGAAGACAGCACCAATACTATTAAGTAGATGGTATTACTAACGACTTGGTTATTGGTTTATTGTACTGTTCTGCTGAGAGACTCTGGGCCCTGTTTACTAAGCCACGTTGTAGGTGCTAACGCTAGAGACACCCATATATTCCTATAGGTGTCTCTAGTGTTAGCGTGCGCTAAAAACATTAGCGCACCTTAGTAAACAGGGCCCTCTGTTTGGTCTGGGAACACCGAGTATTTTGTGTGTTAATTCCTTTCAGTTTTTAATATGGAGATTTTTTTTTTTTTTTTTTTAACTAAGACGTGCTGTTTCACTTTGAGTATTTCCTGAAGTATGAAGAGTTTGGAATACAAGCACCAAGTTTTTTTTTTTCTCCAATAAGTTTTTGTATTTAGGATTATCCAGTGTGACTGATCTACACATTCTATTTGAAATAGTTTATATATTTAGGATTTTCTAGGTAGTACCTTTTTTGGATTTGACAATAAAAAGAAGACATCTCCAAAATAAACAAGCATGCTAAACAATAGCCACATTTTAAATATGCAAAAGCTAATGGGGTATCAGAAGCAGACAACACCAGAGCAAAGTAGGATGAAAAAGAGATTCATTACATTTCTTTCCCTCTGATATGGAAAAAGAGGTTGTTTAAAAAAACCTATTGTACCAACTCAGCTTTGGCCAATGCTTCAAAATAATTGCAGGCTGTGTTGGAAGAAGATGAAAACGTTAATAATACAAACCATACGGAAGGAAGCTTCACAGGAACAATGCTCTTTTTAAAATACATTTAGGGCCCCGTTTACTAAGCTGCATTAAGCAGCTGGCACATGTTGATGCTGCACACTAACTGTCACAACTGTCAATAGCACCTGAACAGGCGATCGATGCAGATGTGCTACCAGCAATCTGGTAGTGCAGCCACTGCATGAGGTGTGAGGCAGCCACAGTGGCACATTCCCCCACATGACCACTACCTTCCAAACTCAGTCCTCCCCTCAAAGCCCCCTTCCTCCACTAACAGCAAACCCTCATTTGTATCTGTTTTCAACCCCCCCCACCCCAAAAGTAGACCTCCCCATTCTGATCCTTCAAAGGTCTCCCCCAAAAGCAACCCTCCACTCCCAGGACTTACCCAGGTGTCTCCTGCTTGTGTAGTGGTCCAAAACGGAATACATGACCTTCTGCTCCCATCCTAACACTACTCTGAGTATAAAATTGTGCCTATGACCCCCAGCTGTAGTCTCACAGTGCCCATGAGGTAAATGACTGCCCTGTGTGCTAAATAAAGGACATATGCTGGGCACACCCCCTCTGCATTTACTGTACAGGCTTTGCATTTACCGTAGCTAACTTTCCCAATTAAAGTGTGTGTTAAGTGCAAAAAAAAAACCCCACTGTTCCTTAGGGCAGTTCTTTTACTAAGCCGCTGTAGCATTTTTAGCTTGCGGTAGAAATCAGCTGGCAGTAAACGCCAAGATGCTCATTTTATTTCTACGGGCGAATGCTACTGCAGCTTAGTAAAAGACCTCATTAGTCATTTGTACAGGATATTGACTCCATAAAAATCTGTTAGATATCTCCAATGACTGATTTCTAAATTTATGTGTGGCAGAACACAAATGCCTTAGATGTAAAATTTGACCAGCAAGCCAATTCTCACACATGGATATTGGATGATGGCAGTTGCCATGTTTTTCTCAATAGGCTTCTGAAAGAATGATGTACTTAATCGTGAAGATTTGAAAGTAGTGATATTCAAAACAGAAACAGATATGGTCCAGCATGTGCATCTCTCTCCCCCTGCCATGCAGCGGCTGTGAGTCTCTTAACCCCCTGCCATGCAGCACACGTCTCTCTCCCCCCCTGTAGGAGTATTTACCTGCGATCTTGCCTTTGCTAGTCTTGGTCCTGGAATCTTTCTGCTGACAACGAGAAAACTAAAAAAAAAAAAACTGTATGCACAGAACAATGTATTGGCATAACATAAGTAGCACATTTAAGCAATAAATACCTTTATTTCTGCACTTTCAAGTAGACTAACATAGCAACCACGTTACTTCATGCAAGATGGAAAATACTGCATGCAGCCATAAGACCATGAGCGTTACCAAGAAGGTCCATGAAACCCAGTAGCCTGTTTCCAACGGTGGCCAATCCAGGTTAAAAGTACCTGGCAAGATCCTAGAATAGTTCAACAGACTTTATGCTGCTTATACTAGAAATAAGCAGTGGATTTTCCATCTTAATAATGGCTTTTGGACTTTTCTTTTAGGAAATTATCCAAACCTTTTTAAACCTGCTAAGCTAACTGCTTTTAACAAATTCTTTGGCAAAAATTCCAAAATTTAATTACAGGTTGAGTGAAGAAATATTTTCTCTGGTTTGTTTTACATTTACATAGTAGCTTCATTCTATTTTTGGAAAAGTGTAAACAAGCGATTCGTCTTTACCCGTTCCACTTCACTCAGTATTTTATAGACCTCTATCATATCTCTCCTCAGCCGTCTCTTCTCCAAGCTGAAGAGCCCTAGCCGCTTTAGCCTTTCCTCATAGGGAAGTTGTCCCACTCCCTTTGGCATTTTCATCACCCTTCTCTGAACCTTTTCTAATTCCGCTATATCTTTTTAAGATGAGGTGCCAGAATTGCACACAGTATTCGAGGTACGGTTGCACCATGGGGTGATACAATGGCATTATAAGATACTCATTTTTTTCCATTCCTTTCCTAATAAGTCCTAACATTCTATTTGCTTTTTTAGCTGCCATCGCACACTGAGGATAGGGTTTCAACATGTCAACTATGACACCTAGTGATGACTCATGTTTATTCATCCCTTTAAAGAAATGTAGTAGATTGGTGAGTCAAGATTTCCCTTGAATAAATCCATTTTGGCTTTGTCTCATTAATTCATGTGTATGTATATGCTCTGTAGTTGTGTTCTTTATAAGTCTCTACCATTTTGCACAGCACTGACGTCAGGCTCACCAGTCTATAATTTCCCAGTATCACCTCTGGAACCCTTTTCAAAAGTTGGCCTTACATTGGCCACCCTCCAATCTTCTGGTACCATACTTAATTTTAAAAATAAATTACATATTATTAACAATAGCTCTATAAGTTCCTTTTTCAATTCTATCAGTACTCTGGGATGTATACCATCTGGGCCAGATGATTTGCTACTCTTCAATTTGTCAAATTGCTCCATTACATCTTCCAGGTTTACAGAGATTTGTTTCAGCATTAAATGCCAAAGGTATTTCTCCTACATCTTCCTCAGTGAAGACTGAAGAAAAAGATTTCATTTAATCTCTCCGCTATAGCCTTGTCTTTCCTGAGCGCCCCTTTTACCTCTCGGTCATTTAGTGGTCCAACTGATTCAATCCGGTTTCCGGGGCTGACTAGGAGAGGGACGACGACGCGACTCTCTCCAGCACAGAAAGGAAAAACTGAGCAGGAACGGTTGCGCACGGGCGGGAAGATGGCCGCACATGCGCGGTGGGCGTGCCCTGCGTGCGGGACCTCCGCAAAGTTTTTTCCCGGTTGGAGGGGACTGCCATGGACGTCAACCCATTTGTGAGAACAAGCAGCCTGCTTGTCCTCGGAGAAAAAGTTTTTACTAAGTGTTTTTGCCTGCAATGTAATCTTCTTTTCAAAGTCTCTCTTTGCATTCCTTATCAGCGCTTTGCATTTGACTTGCCATTCCTTATGCTGTTTCTTCCATTTTCTTTAGTATTTTTTTTTTAGCTCTAATAGCTTCCTTCACCTCACCTTTCAACCATGCTGGCTGTTGTTTGGTCTTCCTTCCTCCTTTTTTAATACATGGAATATATATAGTCTGGGTTTCCAGAATAGTATTTTTTAATAGCATTCATGCCCAATGTAAATTTTTGACCTTTGCAGCTGCTCCTCTAAGCTTTTTTTTTTTACCATTCTCCTCATTCTATCAGTCTCCTTTTTGAAAGTTAAATGCTAATGTACTTACTCCAGACATTATATCAAATCTAATCATATTATGATCACTGTTATCAAGTGACTCCAGTACCATTATCTCCTGCACCAGATCATGCACTCCACCAGGTCTAGAATTGTTCCCCCTCTTGTTGGTTCCTGTATTGGGAATTCTCAGACTGTTATCTGACATAGCATTTAATTCAGTGCTTGTCAATCTTTTTGTGGCCGTGACTCCATGATAGGGGCCATCATTTGTCAGCCTCGCTGTGTCTGACTTGTCTGTGTGACTGCAAGGGTTGCCATTCTTCTGGTTTTTTACCGAGCATTTATATGCACCCATGGATTTTGATAGGTATATATCTGAACTTTGACAATGAAAACAAGAGCTTAGTTGGTTTGCTATGACAGGTCCTTCCTTTTAATTATCTCCTATAAGACATTCAGGAATAATTTTTATCCCCTAAATGTTACAATTTATCTCTCTTTCTGTAGTATATTTTGTACCACATCCTATACATCTACATCTTAACTTGGACACACTGTAAACATCTGCATTTTATATTCTGTACGCTGATCTTCATTTCCAAAACTAATAACTTCTGAGCATTCTGTAAATTACACAAATATTTACATTTAGACTGCTCAGGATTTGTTGCATGATGGGATATACTACCTATAACCTTTGTTCTTAGGTTTTTATAAATTATACATATAGGTGTTTGATTTTCAGTACTCTTGAATAACTCCTAATTAACTAGAAATTAAGTTGGTATTTTCACCATACAGGCACTAGTGTAAAGTACCTATTTCAGTACATTCAAATACTCGTAATGATGCTAAACATGCAACATTTTCTGTAGTTTAACTTATTCTAAAAGAAAATATTTAGCCATTGTTCTACTCCAAAGAGATTTAAAAAAAAACATAAAACAAACAAAAAACAGGAACATGATGATTTCTGCAATTTAGCACAACCTTGATTCCCAACCAGTGCCTAGCAGTTTTCATTTTCTAACCCACTCCATGACTTCAAATCCTACATTTTACATATATTATTTATAACAATTGTATTTCTGCACCCCTCACAATTACTCCACAATACTTTTCACTATCTCTGATAAGCCAGTTGGAGGAAAAAGAAAACAGTGCTTGGGCTATTTAATTTTCCTCTGCAGCTTGGGCCTCAGGTGCCACTTTGAACCATATGAGATGCCATGATGCTCTATGGATTAAAAGGGCAGCTGGACCCACATGACACAAAGGAGGATGCAACCTGAGGGAAAAGGGAGAGAGAGAAGTAGGGGGACAGAGAGGTTCATCATTTTTTTTAGCCCAGAAGCCCTATTTATACCATATCTTATCTTTCTTTTTACATAATGCCATATATAAAACATTAGTTGGTTAAAAACACTGAACAGCTTAGGTCTGTGCTGTGAGAGAAAATCATCATACAAGTCACAAGGTATCAGCAGAGGCTAAAGTGACCAGACATCATAACTGCGATTTATTGTTTTGACCAGTACTCTTTTACAAAGCATAGATTGGACCATCTTTCTCCCTCATACTACTACTATATGTTGTGATAATGATGCCAACTTGACAAACATCTAACCCTAGAAACAGTGACCAAATACATTGTCTGAATTACTGTATTTTATTAAATATAAGCACTTGCTGCCAAGGAAACCAATTCGTCTTTTTCTTTTCTACCTGATGACTTGTGTGTCGCTATTTCATTAGCTCAGATCCCTGCCAATGTGATACTATGATGCAAACCTGTATCCGCAAGAAAAGCTTTGGTTCCCTTCCACACTTCCCTAATTCTGCCAGTAACAATACCATTTAATGTTGTAATACATGCAAGGCTTCAGAAAGCACACAATGTGGTAGAAGGGATGTCCAGATGATTTACCAACCAACAGGAAGTTGCAATTACATCATTCTGTCCACTGAGACAGGAAAGCCCAAGAGAGCAACTGAAATTATCGGCCTCCTCTATCACTTCGGAGAACAGGGGAAGGAGTAAATGTAATTTTGCCTGCATATACAAAACTTATTTGTCCTATTTTCTTTCCAAAATCAACTAGTCAACCTGTACAACTGAATGTGGAAGAAAAGGCAATAAAATGCAGACTTTCGAGTGACAATATTTATATCAGTATTACTTTTACTGTTGCTAATACCAGTTTCTTTCACACACCAAGGCTAATTTCTCAAATTTTGAGGCCTCCCTGTAAGAACTTCAAACATAAGCAAGGAGAGACCTATCAGCTAGCTCTCATTTGTTCTTAAGAAAAGGGGAAGAGAGAGGGACAGGAAATTGCTGGACCACGGCTGAGGGGAGGACAGGACACATAGAGGGAAGGGACACATAGAGGGTGGAGGGTGGGCAGCAATGACGACTACCTTGGGGGGCAGCGGGGGCGGGGCCCTGGGAGCGGACTTGCCCCGGGCCCGGCCCAGTCTCTGGGCGGCCCTGCCTCTCTCCCACCCCATCACAATGCACAGGATGAAAAAATGAATCAGTAATTTTATAAGAGGTGCTTAGTGTAAGTGCAATTTCAGGCACCTATTTTAGGTCAATTTTATAAACACAAATAGGCTCCAGACCAAATGCTGACCCTAATTTCCAAGTTTCTTAAAGGAATAGGCCCTCAGTATCTCTCCCATTACATTCAGTTATCTGTGCCCCTGTTAGAGCAAAGATCTTTATTTGATCCTTTCTTGGCAACCCTTGCAACTAAATTATTTTAGATTGGCTGACCTGAAAGAGTATGATATGAGGTTCTGCCTCAAAGGTATAGATTCCTAATAAATAAATACAAATTCTATTTGCTTTTTTTAACCTCCACTCATACTGATTTGAGGATTTCAGTATATTGGCCACAGTGACTCCAAGATCCTTTTCCCCGCATGATGTAGCTAATGTCAGTCTGTATATTTCCTACTTTTGACTTATGACTACATATATTGTACCTTTCTTGGATATTTCTGTACTGAAAATGGGTTAGATATAAAGTATGCTGTGCACCTTCTAAAAAGAAACTATACCTATCCTAGTTATAATTAGGGTAATTATCAAAACAGTATCAAAGTCACTAATTTTGTATACCTTCTCAAAGAGAAAGGATAAGTATACTATTTATTTGAAAACTGCCCATGGAAAAGGAACCCAGAGAGATCTAAACCTAGTGTAAATAAATGTAACGCATCTTGAATTACAAATGAGAAAGGTGTGAGCAAAACCAAAATAAATACATACTGACAAATATTTTTCTAGCAAAACACATAACTTAACACTGTACGTATTGTTGCCCCTCCTGAACTAATCCTGCCCTAAAAACATCTCCATGAAAATGTGGGTGTTCTGCAACACATACTTTTATCAGCATACAGACTGGGTAATTTTCATAAAGCCCTTCTTACCTTGCTGACAGGCATTTGAAAAGTATCCTCATGTGAAGTTCTACACAAAAAGAACTCTTTTAAAATGCACTGGGGTATACACATATAAAACGTTGGTGTATGGAAAATGTGCTTACTTTTACAGGATCTGCAGCTAGGCATTCTCAAATGTAGAGCCGTGATGCATGCATGTATTTTATAAAATGTGTGACAAGGTACAAGCACAAACCTATGCCTACTTCAGAACAAGTACGAATATCTGCAATAGCATGCGTCTGCTACTGAGGTTGATGCCTATTTTAACAACGGCCTATATAAAATTGGCACCTTTCCCAAACTTTACAATTAGCTTCAGTATGGTTATACAAAATAAAAATGCATATGCAAAATAAAAAAACATATGCAAAAAAGGAAACAAATTGCTTGCTTCTGTGCTTAATATCTGAAAGGTAAAAACTCCAGTAAGTATAAGCATTCAAACAATACCTTCACCAGAATCAAATGATAACCAGTTAGCAAATGGGCTCCTCCTGAAGTGAATCTGGGCTTCCCCTTTTACTACTTGCAGTTATATTCTGAAGAGTTCAGCAGAATCCGAAGGTGACTGAGTGCTTATGAAAGCAAAGAGAAGCAGGTACCACGGTGAACGAGAGTTATGAGCAGCCGAACCAAGAAAACTATAGGTGGACAAAGTGAAAGTGACTGAATCCAAGATGGTGGGAAGTGCTGAAGAGCCAGTCTTGGTCATGTCAGGTGGAAGTGGAAAAGCACTTTACTCATTGCTATTTTGGAGGATAAAATGTCTCAATTTAATTCAGTGCTCCAAGAAGAGAGAGAGAGAGAGAGACATTGGCAACACAAACAACAAAAATGAAGGATAATTGCCATCAAATTCAAGCCCAGGAAACGGCAATGGCACAATTGGAGCAAGTCCAGCAACTAAAGAAGCAGAACACACTGCTTATGGACCATATTGATGACCAGGAGAACCACAGCCAGAGAAATAACACCCAGTTTGTGGGACTCCCAGAGATGGTGTTGGACAAAGACCTGTTTGCTGTGAATGAACAAGAGTTGCTGGCTGCTCTTGGCTTAAAAACAGAGAGAGAGTAGTGTCCATGTGGAGACAGCATGCGATCTGGGTTCCCAGACCCAACAATCAAGTAAGCCACAGCTTGCGGTTGTCCACAAAATTTTAATTTGGACTAAGTGGCAATACTGTGAGCTTACTGAAATTCCTGCCAGCTGAAGATCCAGGGAGCAAAAGTGCTGATGTTTAAAGACTTTTCAGATCAGGTTATAGTACATTGGGCACTTACACCTTATTTCTGAGAGCTTTATTATAAAATATACAGTTTTCCTTGCAGTACCCTGCCAAGGTGCATACCTACCATCAAGCTATTATTAGACTGTAGCCTGCTGGGCTGTAGAAGTCTTTACATGATTTGAATACTGATTGCACCCTACTGCAAGAAGCGCCCGCATGAAACATAGAAACATGACGGCAGATAAGAGTCATATGGCCCATCCAGTCTGTCCATCCTCAGTAACCACTAACTTCTCCTTTTCCTAAGAGATCCCTCCCACGTGTCTGTCCCATGCCTTCTTAAACTCTGATACAGTCTTCGTCTCCATGACCTCCACCGAGAAGCCATTCCACGCATCCACCACCCTTTCAGTGAAAAAGTATTTCCTCAGGTTTGTCCTAACACTATTTCCTCTTAACTTCATCTTATGCCCTCTCATTCCAGAGGTTTCCTTCATTTGAAAAAGACTCACCTTATGTACATTATCACCACTGAGGTATTTAAAGTTCTCTATCATAACCCCTCTCTCCCGCCTCTCTTCGAGTGTTTACATGTTGAGGTTCATGAACCTGTCCCTATATGTTTTATGACCGAGTCCGCTGACCAATTTTGTAGCCGCCCTCTGGAACCCTATTTATAACTTTCTGTAAGTGTGGTCTCCAGAATTGCACACAGTATTCTAAATGGGGCCTCACCAGAGACTGTTACGAGACGCTGTCTGGCAGGATATGGTCTTCTACAGTCTGTAGGACCCGGAGTTTGACATCTGATCTTCTTTACTTGTGTTTGAAGACACCTTTGTAGTTTGTTGCCCAATGATTCATCAATGTGCGATGCCAAAGCAACTTTTTTGGGCTCCTTTATTGCTATAAGACTTGATCATAAGACCCTGTTTATGATGAGATTCCAAAGAGCTGCAAATATGCACTTTGGGAGTTAGTAGTTAGAGGACATCAACTCAGTAGTTGCACTGAAGCTCTCCAATTGGGCCCATATGAAATTTACTGGACTATTAATGCAGGACCACACTATCATGACTGTAATTACTGTATCAAGGTTTGGGGGTTTTTTCTACAGTAGTATTTTTCTCTGCTGAAGTTGCCACCTTTATGATAGAGACTGAAGATGTTTTTCCGGCAATGTAGGAAATATGGGGGAAGTGCATTATGTGTGTTTTTTGGGGGGGGGGGTACTTGGGGTTGCTTGAAAGACAGGGATGGTGGGAGTTTTGCAGCGGCTGCTTTGAAGGAAAGGAAGTGATAAGGGATCAGAAAAGGAAGAAAGCAGAGAATAAGAAGAGTTCAAAGGGGCCATGAGGTAGGGGAATGGAAGGGTAGGATAGTTTGATATGATGTGTGAGAGCTGGTGCATGAGTATACATTTGGGAAGGGAGGAAACACAGGCATTCTGAGTTCAGGAGTGAGTGTTATGTGGCATGGGGCTGGGGACCACAGAACTGTTCTTAAATATTCCATATAGGGAGAGAATGAATGAGGCAATACTTGGCCAGTGGTGCATCTAGAGTGTGAATAGAGAATGTGCTTGCTGGGATAAGGCTGGGGCTTTGATGACAGCTGTCACCAGAGAGCCATAGGAGATCTTTTCATATACAAGCTACATAAATGGAGCCATAAAACCATACAATTATGAGCAAATATGGTGAGACTGAGCAAGAGAAAAAAGTATATCACTAAGCTTAAAACTACAGAGGGGATGCTGCATTGTCAGGAAGTGATTATGCAAGCTTATTGAAAGCTTTACAACAGTATGGAGTGAAACATGGAGAGGGGATGTTTTTCCAGTATTCAGGATCATTGCCTTTCTAGCCTTATTGAAGAGCAGACCCCATTATTTAGATGCCCCTATTGGAGTACATGAGATCTGGGTGTCTATCCATCAATTGAAACTGGCTAAGACTCCTGACCGGGACAGTTATGGTGGGGTGTTCTACAAAATTATGGAAGACTTGGTAGCAGCCCCTTTGCATAGGTATCAACATTATTACACTGGATTATTACAATTAACTCCTCCCTCTGTTATCTGAGTATAATCAACCCGAAACTCTGCAATTAGCTATAATTGCCCAGAGTTCTGGAATACATTACCTTCTGTACTACACTTAGAATCTTCCTATCGTGCATTTAAATCTGCCTTGAAGATTTACCTTTGCACCCTTGCTTACTCTCTCCTCCCCCTTGTAGCTTTTATTATTAGCCATTTCCATGGTGTATGATGGTATATCATACCTTTGTAAATAAATAAGTAAGTTTTGGCAGTGCATGCGCTGGGGAACCATCAGGTCACAGCACACATGATAGTTCTTCTGAAACCAGAAAGAGACCCAGAGTTGGTGGACTCTTATAGACCCATCTTCCTTATAAATCAAGATCTAAAGATCCTAACCTCAGTGTTAGCTCCTTGGCTTAATGTTTCTTTGCCCTTATTAGGGCAAGCAGACAGGGTTTGTCCCTGAGAGATACACCTCAGTGGCCACTATCAGGGTGGTGGTTGCAGTCTGAATACTGAAAAGGCCTTTGAGTGTGTGGAGTGTGCCTATATGCACTAGCTATTAAGCCACTACCATACTGGGGAGCGATTCCAGCAGTGGGTAAAAACTGTATACAAAAGGCTAGAGCTCAGACTAATTATCAATGGACAACTGGAGACCCCTTTTGAAATCTACAGAGGGATGAGACAGGGTTGCTCCTTATACCCCCTATTGTTTATTCTCATTTGGGACTCCTTACAGTTAAATTAAGAGTGAATGCGGAAGTTGCTAGAACTGCCCTTGGGGATCATCAGCAGAAACTACACCTCATTGCAGATAATATGCTGCTTTTTTTTTTGTAGTAACTCAGAACAATTTCAGCTCAAAAACACCAGTAAACTGACTTTTGCATTTCTAATTAGGACATTTCTACCCTGCTTCTATCCCCCAAAGGGGTTCAAGGTAGCTTACAACAACAGAACAAAAACATTTCACCGATACATTGATCTCCCAACTAAAATAAATTCCCACTCAACTCAGATGATACCCCTTTGCTAATACAATGTACACCTCTCTAACACAAAAAATTCTTAATAATACAAGCCCTCATCTATCTTCATGGCCAAAACCATCATCAATTTCTTTCACCCATTGTACAAACAACCAAGTTTTGATTTAATTGCAAACGTTTTTTAAAAATTCTTTTTAGTCAAATTTCCTTTCCAAGAAGTGGGAGGAGGGGGTACTCGCATGGAGTGGCAGTTACAACCCTCAACAAAGGCACGGGGAGGATAATCTGCATGGAGCGACAGTTACAACCCTAAACCACCTTGCTGGGCAGACTAGATGGGTCACTTTGGTCTTTATCTGCTGTTGTTTACTAAGGGGTTCATTTTCAAACCACATAGTCTTATAAAGTTACATGGAGGAGCATAATCGAACGCGAACGCCCATCTCCATGGGTGACTATCTCCGAGGACGGGTACGCGAAGGGGCAGGACAGACCGTATTTTCAAAAAAGATGGGTGTCCATCTTTTGTTTCGATAATACGGTTGGTGCCGGGCAAATGCATCGGATTTGGGCGGATTTGAGCTGGGCAGTTTCGGTTTTCAGCAATAATGGAAACCGAAGGCGCCCAGCTCAAAAACGAACACATCCAAGGCATTTGGTCGTGGGAGAGGCCAGGACTCGTAGTGCACTGGTCCCCCTCACATGCCAGGACACCAACCGGGCACCCTAGGGGGCACTTGTAAAAAGTAAAATTAAAAATTAAAATACCTCCCAAGTCCATAGCTCCCTTACCTTGGGTGCTGAGCCCCCCAAATCTCCCCCAAAACCCACTCCCCACAACTCTACACCATTACCATAGCACTTATGGGTGAAGGGGGGCACCTAAATGTGGGTACAGTGGGTTTTGGGGGAGGGGGGTTGGAGGGCTCCCATTTACTAGCACAAGTGTAACAGGTAGGGGGGGTGGGCCTGGGTCCACCTGCCTGAAGTCCACTGCACCCACTAACAACTGCTCCAGGGACCTGCATACTGCTGTGATGGAGCTGGGTATGACATTTGAGGCTGGCATACAGGCTGGAAGGTTTTAAAGTTCTTTTTTTTTGGTGGGAGGGAGTTACTGACCACTGGGGGAGTCAGGGGAGGTCATCCCCGATTCCCTCAGGTGGTCATCTGGGCAGTTGGGGCACTTTTTGTGGACTTGTTCATGAAAAAAAGGGTCCAAAAAAAGCGGCCCAAATTCTTGCTTCTGCCACCCTTCTTTTTTCCATTATCGGCCGAGCGCGCCCATCTCTCCTCGGCCAATAAACACACCCGAGTCCCGCCTTCACCAGGCCTCCGACACGCCCCCATCAACTTTGTTCATTCCCGCGACAGACTGCAGTTGGAGGTGCCCAAAATCGCCTTTCGATTATACCGATTTGGGCGCCCACGGGAGAAAGGCGCCCATCTCCCGATTTGGTTTGAAATATGGGCGTCTTTCTCTTTCGAAAATAAGCCTGATAGTAACCTATGGAACTTTGTAAATCTAAGTGATTTGAAAATGCTCCTCTATATTACTCTGTAATCCGCTAGACAGCCCCAGCTATGAGTTGATTTGTATATCACAGCTTGCCAGGGAGATACAGATGAGTTCCCTGTATTCTGGCTAGGGCTTCCAGTTATTATTGTACTGCTAATTCTACTGTTACAGCCTGCCAGTCTGATACAGCTGTGAGCTCAGCGTTTCTACAAGGACTAACATTTTGTGTTATTCATGTTGTCATTCCTTCTGGCAACCCCAAAGCTTTTCTATTTTGTTTTTCAAGTTGGGCATTTTAAGCTTGCTGCTGAATAGTGCTTCCATTATATCTTCACTTTTTTTTTTTTGCACCATTCTAGTTTTCAGTCTGATTTTCATTTAAAGATGATTATTTAAGTTTTTATGATGCCTTCTGAAGGTTGAAGAACAGTGGTACAAAGCCTAGTGTATCCTGGGATGCGCTGGGCGGGGCTATACACCATATAAGGGCCAGCGCATCTCAGGATACACTGGGCAGGGCTGGGAGCTGCCATTTTGCGGCATCGCAGGAAGAGGAGGGAGGCAGGCTACCCTCCATCCTCCAACAAGGTAGGGGGGTAGGGGGGACTGGACCACCAGGGACCCCATGCTGGGGGACTAGGGGGGGCTGCACACCCACCGGATCTCCAGCACTCCCCTGAACCTGGGGGGGTGGGACCGGAGCCCCCGTCGCTGGGGGGTGGGGGTTGGTTGGTTGCTCACTAGGCCACCAGGGACCTTTTGCTGGGGGAGTTAGGGGGGCTGGAGGGGGGATCGTCGGGGGGACCGGAAGTCCACTGGACCTCCAGCCCCTGTCGCTGGCAGGTTTGCTGTTGGGGGGAATGGGGGCCTGCCAGCTTGCAAATGCATGCTGGACAGGGCTCACCATTCCTCCCCAATGATCTGCAAACCTTAACGCCAGCTCCAGGGTTTGCCGCGGCCAGCAACCCAATCTTTGGCGCGCTGGCCGCTGATCACTGGGGATTAATATGTTTAGCTCTGTTTAGCATGCATTTGCATGCTAGTTGCGTTCAGAGCCCTCGAGCGAGTTGTTTCACGCGCTCGAGGGCTCTGATCATGGGGCATTAGCAAACGCCGGCGCTAGTATGGTGCTAACAGCCTCTAGCGACGGCGTTTGCTTCTGATCATCCCCCTCCAAGTGTTGGTTGTTTACTGCCCTAGACTTTTAGAAGGGTCATTTCAACTCAGTTCCTTCCCTGCTGAAAATACATTTGGTAGAATCTAGAGTGTATGCATCCTCAATCACAAAACTTATAGAATGGAATACGTTACCCATAATGTTATTTTTATTTTTGTTACATTTGTACACCGCGCTTTCCCACTCATGGCAGGCTCAATGCGGCTTACATGGGGCAATGGAGGGTTAAGTGACTTGCCCAGAGTCACAAGGAGCTGCCTGTGCCTGAAGTGGGAATCGAACTCAGTTCCTCAGTTCCCCAGGACCAAAATCCACCACCCTAACCACTAGGCCACTCCTCCACTGGTAAAATATATTTTGAATTAAAAAAAAAAAAAAAAGTTAAAAGCCTTCTTTTTCATTCAGCTATATGGTGGGTAAAATATGATCCTAGTGTAGGCTGTTATGATGGGGTCAGCAAAACAAGAGAGGCTCCTCTGACACACAAATGGTAGCAGATATAGAAAAAGAGCTGATCCAAGTAGTAGTTCAAACAGAATTTTTCTTCATTTGCAAAAGTGCTAATAAAGAAAACAGCTGTTTGAACTAGTACTTGGATCTGCTCTTTTTCTATATCGGCTGTTATGATGGGACATACAGTCACAAAGTTTAAAACATAAATATATCTGATTTTATGTATGTGATTTTGTAATCCCCCTAGTTTTTAGGTGGATTAGAAATGAAGAATATATTAAAGAAATGCCTTCATGGATTCCATTATAGTTTCATCTTTTCTAGGAGAGTGGTCCTTGCCTCTTCTATCCTTTCCGTGTACAAATATGTCCTGATGTTATCCCGTGTCTATCTCCTGGAGCCATGAATTATAACCTATCAAGTATCTTATTGACTATCAAAACTTTCCTGTCGCTCCTCTCCTCTAGACTGTAAGCTTTTGGTACAGACCCTGCATCATTTTGGTAGTCCTTCCCTAGATTACCTCTATGTTGTCTATATCATTCCCAAGATATGGCCTTCAGAACTGGACACCATACTCAGACTAACTTCCTCTATAAAGTTCTTGATCAACAATGGGTGTAGTATCACCAGGGTACTCTCGGGAAACAACACCCAAGCTATTGATGTGCTCTCAAAACCAGTTATGATTCTCTTTGGATTTATTTTATTCAATAGGAGCCAGTACTATCATTCTGTTCTAAATAGAAATACGAGGGAGATTATAAAAAGGAAACAGGATAGATGTAAACTAATAAAGTCTCCAATCACTGTATGCAAATAAGGTACAACCTACCCATCCACCCCCCCCCCCCCCCCAACAAAGTTCTCATGTCTGTTGCTGTATTTACTTTTAGTTTTTCCCACAGACTAGATTAAATGGTGTTCTGGAAAAAGTCTATGATTCACCAATCTGCCACAAAGACAAGTTCAACCTACAAGCAAGTCATGACACCAACAGGTATTATTAAAAAAAAAAAAGGAGTGCTGGATAATGGGAAATTTGTAGTTAGTTTTTCAAGTGAGCGGAAACTGAGAATCTTGCTACTCATTCGTGTAGCCTACTAGAACAAAAAAAATTGACACTTGCACCGTCATCCAGCATTTGAAACTAAGTCAAAATTTTCTTTGGGTCATTAAGCCAGTGCATATTCTTCAATGTAAAGTGATGACTTCCCACTGAAACAGATCTCTAAAATCGCAGATCTCTAAAATCGCTCCCTCCAGTTCATACTCCCTCCCAGCTTCTCTGGAGGCTTATAACCAGTACTGCATCTAGAAAAGCAGTTCTGCTTTCTTCTGGCACTGTGTGGCTCTTAGCAGTTTGAGGAATGTTATTCTCACAAGACAGTGAAAACAGCACAGGAGTTTGGGCACTGCACAGTGGTACAAGAAAACAGAGGTTCTGAAGGCGGAGCTGTTAGCAAGCGTCCTGAAAAGTAGATTTGTTTTGGTTCTTTTGGAGGGGGGTGTCAAGAGGCAGGGAAGAGAGCCATCTTAGAGAGCACAGGGACAGAGAAAAGATGGTGGTGATAACTGACTGGCAAGAGATATAGGTTATAGCTGAGCATGTGTAGGGGAGAGAGATCTGACTAAAGAGTGACTGGGTGGGGAGATATGCTAAGGAGCAGACCTTGTTTCAGTTACACAAGTTGTGCTGAGTGTGCTTGAGCAGTTGGACTGGCTGCATTATCAAGAGCATATCCCCCTCCCCCCCCTCCACTCAAACCCAGGGCACTGGCCACTCTGGCATAAAATTACGATTACTATTATTGAACAAAGCACCCACCTCCTTGATAAACAGAGCTAGTGAAAGGTGTAAAAAAAAAAAATAACAGTTGCCTCAGTACACACTGAAGAAACACACAAAGAAACAAAGCTATATAAATTTGACAATGACCAGGATGTACATAATGTATAGAAGAGTCTTCGTTTAGTTAACAAAAGACCTTACAGATAATTATAAAACAAAATGGGACCAGCCTATCAAAGGCATATTTTATCATCTGAACACTTTCTGCCTCGGTTTTGGATTACCTTGCTACCATTTTTAGCATCTGTACCTGTCCATTTTCCCCTTTAAAATACCCTCCTTTCCCTTTTATATTTCTTGAGTATCCTATCATCTCATTCATATGGAAAAGTAGATTTTAAACAGTTCTGCAGACCTCCTAGGTCCCTAATAAATTCAGGATGTTTTATTACTGGGTATTGTTTAAAAATGTTTTGTTTGGGATTTAGCTCTACATGTGTCCTGCAGGAAGCCACTTCAAGATATGTGTTATATGATCAGCATCCATTTCAAAGGATTTCTGCATAACTCCAATCATCTTGAACTGAAACAAGTGTATAAGTGCCCTACTGATGTTCACAAAAAGAAGTCAATGAACAATAGCAGGAGGCAGATGGAATAAATAGCGTGACGTAAAAATGAAAAGTACATATATAAAATTCAAACAAATGCTTGTCCTCTATCCACCCCAGCCATAAAAAATTCTAGTTACCTTGAAAAAAAAAACTTCAATTCTCATGTGAGGGCAAGACTAACATTCCTCACCCAGTCAGCCCACGCAGACACTTATCTGAATGAACCTGACCCCGCTTGGCTGCAGTTCAGTCATACACGTCACCGCATGACTTAACAGAACACGGTGTTCTTGGCACAAGTGCAAAAATGTATTCAAGATCCAGAGCAAAGTATCAGTGTGCACTTCAAATCAATAGAATGAAAATAGAAGGCGATAAATACAAAGTCAGCAGTTATATGACTACACATGCACTGCAGGGCACAATTTCAGCTCCCTGTACAGTTCCCACAGGTTCAGTGATTGCTTCCCTGAAACACCTACCCGCCCTATTCCCGAACAGATCCCAAGCTCCCAGCCTACACACACCCATGCATGCTTTCCCTCCCACCACATCCATAGCCAGAGCCTGGAAAATTCCAGCACACCTTTTAGCTAGCGAGCAAAGGGAGTGACAGGCTGTAAAGCCAGAAACCACGTATGAGTCACTTCCGCCCAAGACATGAAAGGAAAGACTACAGAATAGGCAACTCACGCTATGCCTCTGAACAGTTATGTCATATGCAAAGTCATTGACCATCAGCCCCGTCTATGAATTCTAGCTCGAGAGAAGATTAAAAATGATCAAATATAAATAGCACAACACACAAACTGACCTAATAAAAGAAAGTGCTCTGTTCAGATACAAGGTGCTGTAAGATTAAAACATTATACCACCACATGTGCAACAAGATCCCCAGAGGTTTACACTCTTACAGGCAAGATTTTTGTTTCAGAAAAAAGTAGGTCATTAAAATAATGCAGAATTTTGAAAACCTGTGCAAAAAGCACTGTGGATCTTTTGCTGCCATACTAAATAAGACCTACTTTCCTTGCACACTGCACTGTCTCCATATCTTAGAATAGTTCACAATGTCAAAGTTTCAGATGGATTTTCCTGAATGCTATGTACTGTCTATTTCATGGCCCAGCCCTGAGAAAAAGAAAACAGCATTCCCTACAGTAATTTTAAGGGGGGGGGGGGGGGGGGGGACTTCTTCTTTAACTATAGGTGAAATTTTTAAAAACACACATACACAGATAATCATTCTGGCTATACCAAGGAATCTGTGTGTCAGTGCTATGCAACTGCACAACCCCCCCCCCCCCCCTCCTCCTCCCTCTCATTCCTCACAGTTTTAGCTTGGTCAAACACCATTCATGAAAAGATTGGCCACTACTCTGTGCTGACAGCAGTTTCTATTTAATACCATCAGGACAGCACCTGAAAGCATTAACACCAGCACAGCTCTTGGATAGTTTCTCAGATCATCATTGCTGTTTATTTTTCTGATCAGGTCTCTACAGTACCACATACAACTGAATTTGCCAATATCATCATCATTTATGTAGTGCACACTACACTGTATAGATAAAGTAAAGCATCAAGGCCATGGATTAAAAGAAATAAAAGTAAGTGTTTTCTAGGCGAGATCAAATGAAACTAATGAAGATCATGAAACATTCCACTTCTCCGCTCATCCTCTGAAAATCTCTAACTCATCCCGTTTTGTCTGTGCTGAATAGCTTTGTAAGCTCCATGGAGCAGGGACTGCCTCTTTTTTTTTTTTATTTAAATTTTCCATTATATCACCACATAAAGTGAATATGCAATCGGCATTATTTAACATTAGGAAACAAAAATGATAAGTATATATCTTTACAGCCCATTTGTCCACAAGGTAAAGAAATTTGATTCCAAGATTAAGGAAATTAAAAAAGAAAAAAAATACAAAAATTAATAGGACTGCCTCTTATGTGTATGTAAACAGTGCTACCTACATCTAATAGTGCTATAGAATTTGCCTTTATTTGTTGCCTATGCCTGTGTATTTATTTATTGTTTGCTAAAAAATTTTTTTTATAGTATATCCAAGACATATGCATACCTAAAATACATTGCAGAGAAAAGGGCACTGAAACCACTGGGGCAGAATCAAGGTAGTTTTAACATGAAATGCTCACTGTCCCTCTGTGAAGAGGTGTGGAAGAAAAGCGAAGATACTTACCTGTAGCAGGTATTCTCCGAGGACAGCAGGCTGATTGTTCTCACAATTGGGTCGATGTCCACGTCGGCCCAGGATCGGAAGTTTTGCTAGTAAAAATCTCAAAAATCTTCCAGAGTCTTCTGGTGCGTGAGCAGCGCGCACCGCACATGCAGGGACCGGTTTCCCGCCTGTCGCATAAGGACCTCAGTGTAGTCCAAAAGCAAGAGGAGAACAATGAACAACTCCAAAGGGGAGGAGGGTGGGTTTGTGAGAACAATCAGCCTGCTGTCCTCGGAGAATACCTGCTACAGGTAAGTATCCTTGCTTTCTCCAAGGACAAGCAGGCTGCTTGTTCTCAAACTTGGGATATCCCTAGCTGCCAGGCTCACTCAAAACAATGAACATTGGTCAATTGGGCCTTGCAACGGTGAGGACATAACAGAGATTGACCTGAAAAGAAACACAACTAAGTGAGAGTGCAGCCTGGAACAGAACAGAAATGGGCCTAGGAGGGTGGAGTTGGATTCTAAACCCCAAACAGATTCTGCAGCACCGACTGCCCAAACCAACTGTCGCGATGGCTATCCTTCTGAAGGCAGTAGTGAGATGTGAATGTGTGGACTGATGACCACGTTGCAGCCTTGCAAATCTCTTCAATGGAAGCTGACTTCAAGTGAGCCACTGACGCAGCCATGGCTCTGACATTATGAGCCGTGACATGGCCCTCTAGAGTCAGCCCAGCTTGGGCATAAGTAAAAGATATGCAATCTGCTAGCCAATTAGAGATGGTGCGTTTTCTGATGGCGACTCTCCTCCTGTTGGGATCAAAAGAAACAAACAACGGGGCGGACTGTCTATAGGGCTTTGTCCGCTCCACGTAAAAGGCCAATGCTCCCTTACAGTCCAAGGTGTGCAACTTGTCTTCACCAGGGTGGGTATGTGGACGGAGAAAAAATGTTGGCAGGACAATTGACTGGTTCAGATGGAATTCCGATACCACCTTCGGCAAGAACTTAGGGTGAGTGCGGAGGACTACTCTGTTATGATGAAATTTAAGATAAGGAGCATGGACTACTAGGGCTTGGAGCTCACTGACTCTACGAGCTGAAGTAACAGCCACCAAGAAAATGACCTTCCAGGTCAAGTACTTCAGATGGCAGGAATTCAGTGGCTCAAAAGGAGCTTTCATCAGCTGGGTGAGAACGATGTTGAGATCCCATGACACTGGTGGAGGTTTGACAGGGGGCGTTCACAAAAGCAAACCTCTCATGAAGCGAACAACTAAAGGCTGTCCAGAAATAGGCTTACCCTCTACACGTTGATAAGCACTAATTGCACTAAGGTGAACTCTTATGGAGTTGCTCTTGAGACCAGAGTCTGATAAATGTAGAAGGCATTCAAGCAGGGTCCGTGTAGGACAAGAAAAAGGACCTAGGGGCCTTGCTGTCACACCAGACGGCAAACCTCCTCCATTTGGAAGAATAACTCTTTTTCGTGGAATCTTTCCTGGAAGCAAGCAAGACTCGGGAGACACCCTCTGAAAGACCTAAAGAGGCAATTTCTAAGATCTCAACATCCAGGCCGTGAGAGCCAAAGACTGGAGATTGAGATGTAGAAGTGACCCCTCGTTCTGGGTGATGAGGGTCGGAAAACACTCCAATCTCCACAGTTCTTCGGAGGACAACTCCAGAAGAAGAGGGAACCAGATCTGATGAGGCCAGAAGGGAGCAACCAGGATCGTTGTTACGCGTTCATGCTTGAGTTTCAGCAAAGTCTTCCCTACTAGATGTATGGGAGGATACGCATACAGTAGGCCTGTCCCCCAATGCAGGAGAATGTCATCTGATGCTAGTCTGTCATGGGCCTGAAGTCTGGAACAGAATTGAGGGACTTTGTGAATGATCTGAGGGGCAAAAGGATCCACCGAGGGGGTGCCCCTTACTCGGAAGATCTTGTGGACAATGCCCATGTTTAGCGACCACTTGTGAGGTTGCATGATCCTGCTCAACCTGTCGGCCAGACTGTTGTTTACGCCTGCCAGATACATGGCTTGGAGAAACATGCCATGACGGCGCACCCAAAGCCACATCCAGACGGCTTCCTGACACAGAGGGTGAGATCCGGTGCCTCCCTGCTTGATGGTGTAATACATTGCAACCTGATTGTCTGAATCAGAATAATTTGGTTGGACAGCCGATGTCTGAAAGCCTTGAGAGTGTTCCAGATCGCTCATAATTCCAGGAGGTTGATCTGAAGATCCTTTTCCAGAAAAGACCAAGCTCCTTGAGTGTGAAGCCCATCTACATCAGCTCCCAACCCTATGAGGGATGCATCCGTCGGCAACACTTTTTGTGGTTGAGGAATTTGGAAAGGACGTCCCAAGGTCAAATTGGATCGAACTGTCCACCACTGAAGGGAGCTGCAAAGGTCAGTGGAGAGATGGATCACATCCTCTAGATCCCCTGTGGCCTGGCACCACTGGGAAGCTAGGGTCCATTGAGCTGATCTCATATGCAGGCATGCCATGGGAGTAACATGAACTGTGGAGGCCATCCAGCTTATAACTGAAAAAGAAAAACGCCTATATTGCGACCCAAATTGGGAGATAGACGTTTATCTCACAAAAACGAATAAAGCGGTACAATCAAAAGCCGAATTTGGACGTTTTCAACTGCAGTCCGTCGCGGATGCGTACAAAGTTGATGGGGGCGTGTCAAAGGCGTGGTGAAGGCGGAACTGGGGCGTGGTTATCGGCCGATCAGAGATAGGCGCCTTTCGCCGATAATGGAAAAAAAATATGCGTTTTTAGCGAGAATTTAGGGCACTTTTCCTGGACCCTGTTTTTCCACGAATAGGGCCCCAAAAAGTGCCCTAAATGACCAGATGACCACTGGAGGGAGTCGGGGATGACCTCCCCTGACTCCCCCAGTGGTCACAAACCCCCTCCCACCACAAAAATATGCCGTTTCACAACTTTTTATGTTCACCCTCAAATGTCATACCCACCTCCCTGGCAGCAGTATGCAGGTCACTGGAGCAGTTATTAGGGGGTGCAGTGGACGTCAGGCAGGTAGACCCAGGCCCATCCCCCCCACCTGTTACACTTGTGCTGGTAAATGGGAGCCCTCCACACCGCCCCCCAAACCCACTGTACCCACATGTAGGTGCCCCCCTTCACCCCTTAGGGCTATAGTAATGGTGTAGACTTGTGGGCGGTGGGTTTTGAGGGGCTCAACACCCAAGGGAAGGGTGCAATGCACCTGCGAGCTCTTTTACCTTTTTTTTTGTTTTTGTAAAAGTGCCCCCTAGGGTGCACGGTTGGTGTCCTGGCATGTGAGGGGGACCAGTGCACTACGAATCCTGGCCCCTCCCACGAACAAATGCCTTGGATTTATTCGTTTTTGAGCTGGGCGCTTTCATTTTCCATTATCGCTGAAAAACAAAAACGCCCAGCTCACAAATTGTCGAATAAAACATGGACGTCTATTTTTTCCCAAAATACGGTTCGGTCCGCCCCTTCACGGACCCGTTCTCAGAGATAAACGCCCATGGAGATAGACGTTTTCGTTCGATTATGCCCCTCCATGTGTCCTAAGTCTCAACATCTGCCGAGCTGTGATCTGTTGAGACGCTCAAGCCATGGACACGAGGGCCAAGAGATTGTTTGTCGTTGCCTGGGGAAGATAAGCTCGAGACGTCCGTGTGTCCAACAGAGCTCCAATGAATTCCAATTTTTGAACGGGGACGAGATAGGACTTGGGATAATTGATCACGAACCCCAGTAGCTCTAGCACTCGAATAGTCATCCGCATGGACAGTAAAGTACCTGCCTCCGAGGTGCTCTTCAGTCAATCGTCGAGATAAGGAAACATATGCACTTCCAGTCTGCGTAGCAATGCTGCGACAACAGCCAGGCACTTTGTGAAAACCCTAGGCACAGACGCGAGGCCAAACGGCAGTACATAGTACTGAAAGTGCCAAGTTTCCAACTGAAATCGAAGATACCTCCTGTGAGCTGGGAGTATCGAGATGTGGGTATAGGCATCCTTTAAGTCCAGAGAGCATAGCCAATCGTTTTCCTGAATCATGGGAAGAAAGGTGCCCAGGGAAACTATCCTGAACTTTTCTCGGACTAGGAAATGTTCAGGGCCCTTAGGTCTAGGATTTATTTATTTGTTACATTTATACCCTGCTCTTTCCCACTCAATAGCAGGTTCAGTGCGGCTTACATAGTATGGGTTACAAAGTATCATAGAAGGAACGTGGCTGTAGAGTGGTAGGGGTAAGATGTGGTTGCTTAGAATAGGTTAGGATAGTAAAATGATAGGGGAGGTAGAGGTAAGGGAGGAAGTGGTGTTATGGGATGGTCTCATGGATTAAGTCGGGTCATTTGGGTAGGCTTGCTTGAAGAAGTGAGTTTTTAGGAGCTTCCGGAATGGTAGATGGTCACTGATTGTTCGAATGGGTCTGGGTAGTGCATTCCAGAGTTGGCTGCCTATGACGGAGAAGTTGGATGCATAGTAGGTTTTGTACTTGAGACCTTTGCAGTTGGGTAGGTGTAGGTTAAGATATGTTCAAGAAGATTTTGATCCGTTTCTCGCTGGTAGGTCCATAAGGTTGTCCATGTAGCTTGGAGATTCTCCATAGATAATCTTGCCGCATCCTCCCTGTTTTCTTTTGCACAAGCAAGTGCCTAGAATAGAATCCCAGCCCTTCTTCCCCTGGTGGAACGGGTTCGACCGCACTGGCCTTTAGAAGGGTGGAGAGTTCCTCTGTAAGTACCTGCTTGTGCTAGGAGCTATAAGAACTCCCAGTGGACAACTTGGAGGCTTGGATTCCAGATTGAGAGTGTATCCTATCCAGACTATTTGAAGAACCCACCGGTCAGAGGTTATAAGAGGCCACCTTTGGTGAAAAAATATTAACCTCCCCCCAACCGGTAAGTCCTCTGGAACGGACACTTGCACTGTGGCTATGCTGCACTGGAGCCAGTCAAAAGCCCATCCCTTGGTTTTGCTGGGGAGCCGCAGGGGCCTTAGGCGCACACTGTTGACGAGAATGAGCGCGCTGGGACTGAGCCTGGGTAGGCTGCTGAGAAGCAGGAGTGTACCTATGCCTATTATAGGAATAGGGAGCACTCCTCTTCCCTCCAAAAAAATCTCCTAGACGAGGAGGTGGTAGCAGAAGATGCCCGGCGGGAGAGAGAATCCATAGCATCATTGTGCTTTTTGATCTGATCGACCACATCCTCTACTTTTTCACCAAAATTCACCAAAAAGGTTATCCCCCGGCAAGGAACATCCACCATTTGCTACTGGATCTTATGATCCAGGTCAGAGACACGCAGCTATTCAGGGCATGCTAGGGAGGCAATGTTCCTAGATGAAATCAAGGACTGCTTTATGGATCAGCTTATTTGGGAACCAGTAGGAGGAGAGCAATTCTAGATATAGTACTTAGTGGACCAAGAGGTTTGTTTGTTTATTTGTGACATTTATATCCCACATTATCCCAAACAAGTTTCAGTTCAATATGGCTTATAATAAACAGTATAGGATACATAACAAAGAATAATGCATAAGAAAGTAATTTGTTGTAAGAATCCAATTTAATAATACAGTATCATAAACATACTGGGATTGCTATGATGTTTAACATTTAGAAAATCTATTATGAATGAGAAATTTTACATGAAGCAAAGAGAAGGTTAATAGTAAATAGAGTAATAACCAATTCAAGTAATAATTAGTTGTTTGAGATATCGCTGTTCTTTCTGAGGGTTAGTTTGAATAAGAACGATTTGAGGATTTTACGGAATCTTGTATATTCATGTATACTTCTTATTTTGTGTGGTAAGGAGTTCCACCATTTGGTTCCTAGGTAAGTGAAGTCTGCTGAGTGGACAGTTTTGTAGATCACTTTTCTGCAATTTGGGAGGTGTAATCTGAGATAGTTTCTTGCCTCATATTTAGCGTTTCTTTCAGGTAAGTTTACTAACGGAACCATATAGTCTGGAGAAGTGCCATTTAGGATTTGAAAGATAAAGGTATATAATTTGAAGGTGATTCTCGCTTTGATGGTTAACAGTGCTGGGGCCACTTGACAACAGTGATCATAACACGACCAAATTTGATTTAATAACTGGAATAAGTACGTAGAGGAAATCCAGTACATTAGAATTTACCTTTCAGAAAGGAAACTGACAAAATGAGGGAAAAAATTACTTGAGAAGCAGCTGCAAAGGTCAAAATTTTACATCAGTTGTAGAAGCCCAAACTAGATATATTCCATGTCTTAAAAAGGTGGAAGGCCAAACAACAACCGGCATGGTTAAAAGTGAAGTGAAGGAGATTATTAGAGCTAAAAGAACATCCTTTAGAAAATGGAAGAAGGCTCTGACTGAAGATAATAGGAAACAGCATAAGAAATGGCAAGTCGAATGCAAAGCACTGATAAGGATGACAAAGAGAAACTTTGAAAAGCTGCCGCCTTGGAGATAAAAACCCTAAAAATCTTATTTAAGTACATTCAAATCAAGAAGCTGATAAAAGAATCAGTTGGGCCGTTAGATGACAGAGGGGTAAAAGGGGGACTCAGGGAACAGAAGGTCACAGTGGAACAACTAAATGAATTCTTTGCTTTGGTGTTCACCGAGGAAGATGTGGGGGAGATACCCATGCCAGAAATTATATTTAATGGTTATAAGTCAGAGAAACTGAAACAAATCTTTGTAAATTTGGAAAACATAATGGGGCAGTTTGACAAACTAGAAAGTAGCAAATTACCTAGACTAGATGGAATACATTCCAGACTACTAAAATGAATTTGCAGAGTTATTATTAGTAATTTATCATTAACATCAAGCATTGTACCAAAGATTTCTTTTTAAGGTTTCCAGAGATTACCTGGGAAATGATAGATGAGTGAGCCTGACATCAGTGCCAGGCAAAGTGGTAGAGACTATTATAAAGAACAAAGTTACTGAGCATATACATAGGCATGGATTAATGGGACAAAGCCAACGTGGATTTAGCCAAGGTAAATTTTGTCTCACCAATCTGCTACATTTCTTTGAAGGAGTGAATAAACGCGTGGATAAAGGTGAGTCGGTTGATATTGCGTATCTGCATTTCAGAAGGCATTTGACAAAGTACTTCATAAACAATTCCTGATGGAATTAAAAAGTCATGGGATAGGAGGTAGTGTCCTATTGTGGATTAAAAACTGGTTAAAAAAGAGAAAATAGTGATTACAGTTAAATGGTCATAATTCTCAATGGAGAAGGGTAAACAGTGGGGGACTGCTGCTTTTTAACATATTTATAAATGATACAGAAACAGGTTGAGAGTGTATAGTCTTTTTTTCCACCCCGCCCCCCCCCCCCCCCACAAAGAGCAGTGCCTGTCTTATCCTATTCATCTGCCTCATTTCACTCCTTATAGGAACAACCCTAGGAAAGAGGATAGCTGGACCTTGGGGGGGGGGGGGGGGGAGGACCTAACACCACAGAATATCACCCCAGCTGGGAAGATAAGGGACCCAGAAACCACCGAGGAGTGTGTCTAGCTCAAGCAGGAATTCCAAAGAAAAAGAGCAAATTCATCTAGCAGTAACCCCCTGCTCTACAGACACCAATAAGAAACTGGTTCAGGAGCTGCTAAACCAACACCAAGAAGGAGCTGCACAATGCAACTACCATCCACTTGGAGACAGAGAAAATACTGAACATCCCAGACTACACCCTTAAGGGGCAAATTACTTGGAACTACTTTTCTCTGTCTCCATCCACTGGTAGATGGCCATAACCCATTAGTCTGGACTGGGCTGGAATAGATGACAAGGAACTGAGATTATTATAATGCCTTTGTATCACTCCTCAAATAAAGCGGACTTAGAAAATTTACAGAGAAGGGCAACAAACATTTTAAAGACGATTGGACAACTTCCCTGTGAGGAAAGCATAAAGAGGCTACAGCTCTTCAGCATGGAGAAGAAAGGGCTGAGAGAAGATATGAAAGGTCTATAAAATACTGAGTGGAGTGAAATGAATAAATGTGAATCACTTGTCTACTCTTTCCAAAAATACAAGGAATAGAGGGCAAACAATGAAGCTACTAAGTAGTAAATTTAAAACAAATTGGAGAAAAACTGAAGTTACTCATCTGTTCTTTTAAGAACAGCAGGACACACTACCACATGTGAGTGTTGTCATCCAACAGAGCCTGGCACAGATGCTACCCAGTGTTCCGGAAATTTCAGAAGCATTTAGCAGCCCCATACTATGCATGCACAGGTGTCATCCCACCCGACTCAATCGCTCAGGACTACAGTTGTACAAGGACAGAAATCTTACCCATCCCTGCCCGTCCCCGCTGGAACCTTGCCCGTTCCCACCCATCCCCACTGGAATCTTACCCATCCCCACAAGAATTTAATGGTACGTATAAAACATTCTGCCGGCTCTCTGAGTCTCTCTCTGGGCTCGAGCTGAAGGAATGGAAGTTGGAACACTCTGGTACACACATGTAAGACTTGCCTGATTCACTGGCACTGTGTGCTAAGAGGTCACAACTGCGCCAGTAGATCAGGTGACATCTGATGCTCATGCCTGTGTCAGAGCTGAGGTCTGCAAATCAGCCCAGGAGCAGAGAGGATTAATGACATAGTAAGTGACAGCAGATAAAAACCTGAATGGTCCATCCAGTCTGACCAATAGTTACACTCATTATCAATTCATGATTAAATCAACAATAAACGTGATATTATATACTTGATTATGGTCTTTCTTTGGCATTTCTGGGACATAGACCATACAGTCTGCCCGGCCCTAACTTTATGTTCCAACTGCTGGAGTTGCCAACGAAGCCCATTCAAGCCTATTCTCATGTGCGGGACACAGACTGTAAAAGTCTGTCCAGCACTGCCCTCATGTTCCAGCCACTAACGTAGCTGTCTGAGCTCTTTCCGGCCCATCCTAAAACAAATTGCTATATATGAGACATAGACCATACAAGTCTGCCTGGTATCGGCTCTAGTTCATCACAGCTGGAGTCGCCATCTAAGTGTCACGCGACATCTACACACATCAGCCAATTAAGTTTAGTTTTTTCATAACTTCCATTTTCTAATTAGAGACCCTCTGTGTTCATCCCATGCCTTTTTGAATTCCATCACCATTTATGTGGGCTTTTTTGCTTTTTGGGTTTTTTATGTACAGATATTCCCACTTTTTCTTTAAGGTCTGTTATTTCTTAAAATTGTATTTATGAAAGCTCTAATAAAGAATGAACACATGCTCATAAGACACAAATGCAGAGAGCACTGTAGAGGCATGCTAACAAATGTTTTGGGTACAGTTTCAATATGAAATCAATATGATTGCTCAAGGTGTGAGAGCTTGTGATGTTGATGTGGATTTCTGAGATTAAAAAAAGAGTGGTTAAGGCAGTCTCGGAATGATAGCCTGCATACTAGAGATTTGCAAGTGGCAGAAGGTTCCATACATTTATGATAGTTTGCTTTTCCTGACTCCCAAAAACACAAAGGTGTCAATAGTCAAGATGATGAAGACATCTTCATGGTGTCTCAGGGAAGGTCCCTTCTGCATAGCATGCACTAAAACCAGGAAACTGGTCATTCTTCACATATTACTTTGCTTCTGCTTTTGGTGCTCTGCAGTTTTTCATGCTGTACATGCCAATTTGAGTCATTTTACCTGCGTCAGCTGTCCTGACTTGTCATCTTGATATGTATGATTTTAAACTCATGTCCGTACAAAGGTACATTACTTTGCTGGCAAAGTAGCCAAACCTGAAAAACTTATCCTTGAGAGATGGTGATTAATTTGTAATAACTGACCCACTTCCAGGGTGGTTACTTATGTCATCATTTGACCTAGGAGCTAATTTGGTTATTAAGTATTGGTTTTGTTTGATTTGGTGAATAGTCTCAGTGAATCAAATCTAGAATACTATACAGATCAAGAGAGAATTATGTTCCCATCCGACAGGTTATCGCACTGAACGCTATTCTGACCTAGCCTTAACTATACCAAGGAAACCATTCCAGAATCACTTTGTGCATGATACTGTTCATATATTATGAATTAAATTACTGGTCTTGTTTAATAAGGGGCCCTTTTACTAAAGTTTAGTGCATGCTAATAGACATTAGCATGCACTAAAATGCTGCATGTCACATTTTATACCTATGGGCACGTGGCACTTAATGCACACGAAGGTCCTTTAGATTTGCTAAGCTTTAATAAAAAGGTCCCTAAAGGTTCTCTCACATTTAATGTTTATGGGGAAAATGCTTAGCAAATATGGTCCAATAAACGTAAAACTGATAGAGCAGCTAGGCAAGCTGGGCACTTAGACACTTGATTAACAGTTTATTTTTTTTACATTCATAGATGCCTAATCTTAAAAGGCTCCAAAACTGAACTGCAAATATTACAGTAATCATATTTATAAAACTAAAAAAAAACACAAAACAAAATAAAAGCAAAGTGAGCAAAATACAAAATTAAAACAATAAAAGGTCAATGCAAATAGAGAATACAGGCATCCTCCAAATCATCACTAGCTCTATGGATACTGAAAAGTAATACTGAACAACCATTTTATTTATTTACAGCATTTCTATTCCACATTGTTCCATTAATGTTGTTTCAATGTGGCTTACATGGAACTAAGAAATACAATAAGATAGGGGATCTGAATTGCATAGAATCGAAATGGCTTGAAGAGGGATGGAGGAGGAGTGAGGCAGAAGGAAATATGAAGGACAAGGGAAGGGAGGCAGGGTGGGGAAGTGGATCAATTAGTGGAAGCTAATATGAGATCATGACCAAGCAAGGGATGGAGGAGATGAGAGTGATGACTATTCATAGCTGATTCACAGTGGAGTTTCATGGAAGGATTTTTTGGAGAACTGGGACTTGAGTCGTTTACAAAAGATCAGGTAACTATCTAGGCTCCTCAATGCTTTAGGGTGTACATTCCAGCTCTTAGTATATAGTTAGGTGAAGCCTGATGAGTAAACTGTCTTGTATCATACATCGTGGCAGTTGGGAAGTGGAGTGTGAGACAGTCTTACATAATTCCTTAATTTTCATTTGTTTTTGGGTTTTTTTAAACCAACTTCATCTTTAAAAATAACCCTCAAAGTGAAGTAATGCACAATTTTAAAAAATAGATTTAAGGCTCTTTTTACAAAGTGGTGCTACCGATTAGCATGCGCTGAATGTGAAGAAGCCCATGGGAATTGAATGGGCTTCTTCACATTCAGCGCATGCTAATTGGTAGCACTACTTTTGTAAAAGGAGCTCTTAGTTTTTCAACACACTCAGAATCATTGACCCTTGCTCATTTCTATTCTCTCCTGATCTTGTGGTCAGATCACATGATTTTTTTTCTCCTCATTCTTCCAGCCCATTCCCACTCACATACTCCCCTCCCCCCCAACCAGCATTCAGAGATATCATTCAGATTGATCTTTCTCTCTCTCTCTCTCTCTCCCATCCTCTCTATTTCATCAGGTGGCTTATTTGCGATTCTAACTTCATTCGTTGTAGAGAACATTATTACTACTACTTATTTCTATAGCGCTACTAGACGTACACAGCGCTGTACACTTGAACATGCAAGAGACAGTCCCTAATTGACAGAGCTTACAATCCAATCAGGACAAATAAGAGATAACGGAATTACTTAAGGTGGGAATGACACAACAGACATGGGTACTGAACAGTGATTAGGAGTTAGGAGTTAAAAGTTGCTTTTAGCCTAAATTTGAAGACAGCCAGAGATGGAGCATGACGTACAGACTCAGGAAATCTATTCTAGGCATACGGTGCAGCAAGATAAAAGGAACGGAATCTGGAGTTAGCAGTGGAGGAGAAGGGTACAGATAAGAGAGATTTACCCAAGTTCCTGGGGAGAAGTATAGGGAGAAAAGTGTGGCAACTTAGATTGTGAGCCCTCCTGGGACAGAGAAATATCCAGTGTACCTGAATGTAACTCACCTTGAGCTACTACAGAAAAAGGTGTGAGCAAAATCTAAAGAAATAAATAAATAAGGTAATGAGAAGCTGCAGATTGAATGCACGTGCAAGTCAGTAAGAGGAGTTTGAACTGTATGCGGAAAAAGATAGGGAGCAAATGAAGGGACTTGAGGAGAGGGCTAATGACGACACTGGTAGAATATATGTCCTGCAGAATTTTGAACAGATTGAATGGGAGAAAGATGGCTTAGTGGGAGGCCTGTGAGAAGCAAGTTGCAGGCAGCAGTCTAAGCGAGAGGTGATAAGAATGTGGATAAGGTTTTGGTAGTGTGCTCAGAAAGGAAGGGACAAATTTTGGTGATATTATAGAGAAAAACAACAGGTTTTAGAAGCTGCTGGATAAGTTCTGGTAACATTTTTTTGCAGATAAGATCTTAGGTCTGCAGTCAGTTCTTCCAGTACCTTTGAGTATTCCACCAGCAGTCACATCCCTGGTGAACGAATGTGAGCTTGGTTATCTCTCTGGAGTTGGCGCTCCAACTGCAAAATACTGGCCACCAAGCGCTTGTTACGAGCACTCACATATGCTATAATTGTTCCACGGAGGACTGCCTTAGCAGTAGACCAAAACAAGGTCAGCTGTTCCGTATGCTGGCCATTTGTAGCCACAAATAATTCCCATTGCTTCCTTAAATACTGCTGAAAATCAGGTTGATTATAAAAATAGGCCCGGAATCTCCAGTCTTCTCGAGTATGGTAGTAATCCGGCTTGTCCAAATCTATCCACACCACGGCATGATCCGACACGCCTCATTGCTAATGATCACTGAAGAAACAGCAGGGAATAATCCACAGCCGAGTGGGATATAACCCAGCCGAGAATACATTCCATAGGACCTGGAGAGGTGTGTATAATCATGTTCTGTGGAGTGCAGGACACATCATGTATCTACCAAGTGCAATGTGATTGCCAAAGTTGACAAATCCTTAGCAGCCCCTCCACTCTCTCCCTCTGAAAGGGGCACAGAGCGATTCAGGCAAGCATCCATCACAAGATTCATATCTCTGAAGATAATAAGATTTTGAGACTGATAAGGAAGACTTTTTTGTAAGAAAGTATAATAAAACTTTGTGTCTTTATGCATAGGGGTATAAACTGCCAACAAAATCAGTTCCCTACCCTGCAGCCAAAGATGCAAAAGGACATAGCAACCCTCCACATCTCAATCAAGCAATTCAGCTTTTTATTGCACGGAACGCTTAATCAAGATAGCTACCCCACTACGTCTACAATCTCAGGAGGAGGAGTAACTTCAGTAACATAGTAGATGACGGCAGAAAAAGACCTGCACGGTCCATCCAGTCTGCCCAACAAGATAAGTTCATATGTGCTACTTTTTGTGTATGCCATACCTTGATTTGTATCTGCCATTTTCAGGGCACTACCTAATACTGTTTCAATTTCTTGTGTTCCTTGTCAATGAACCGCATCTCCTGTAAACATGCAATATCAGCCTTGTGACACCTCAGAGCTGTTAAAATCTTGCTGCACTTCACAGGAGACACAACCCCCTCCATATTCTAGGTGAGAATTCTAACGGATAGGGCAGTCATAGTAGGATATCGTCTAAGAGCAGTGCCTGTTGTTTTTGTTCCCACATATACAGGCCTGGGTGACCAGACCTCACCCCAACCCCTCCCACAAATACAGGGCTAGAAGCAATCCAAATAACCCGAGGTGCTCCAAGGCTAGAAAACACAACAGATAACAAAGAGTGCCAACATCCTTGGCACCAATTTTTTTTGACACCCGTATTTGAGAGCCATTCACTGAATCCGGCCCTATATGTGCTATTTTTTTCGCTGCTTGATTATTTAAAAAAAAAAAAACACCACCAACAACAACAACAACTTTATTTTAAAGTTTAAATGTGAGAACACACTAATGAAAAGTCTAGAGAAGTATGAGAAAAACCAATTAGCCAGACATGGCAAATTTTCAAGCCATATAACCTGTTTCAAAAGGATAGCCAATATCTTTTAATGACCAATATGGATAACAGAATTATACCAGCATTTATTTATATATGAGAGGACCATATTCCCAGCAATTTCCACAGGTCTCCCATAGGGCTCAAAATGAATATGTGCTTGTATTTTTATCTGAACATCATGCTACCTTTCCTTGTTCCAATTGACAAGAAAAGTAAATAGAATATTAAACCTGAATAATAAAGAACTGAAACAATTAATTATTTACTATTTAGATAACACAGTACTATGTGGATAAAACCAACAACAGCACATTTCAGTACAGATTATCACTATATCTACTGACCCAGTTCATTTTTAGTTCATGATTGTCACCGTAGCCCACTTACAAGGTTAAGGTGATCTCCATGCTGTGGCAAACTATTTTTGGACCTCTCCATATGAAAAGCTCAGAATGCCCCAACAGACAAATAGATCAACTACCACTCAAATATTGTAATTTACATCATTTCATTTTTACTTTTATAAAATACCTTTTTAACTTTTAAAAATGGTTAATATATAAAAATGCAGTCAGTAAATATAATAAAAATACAGTTACAAACTGCTCTCCTCTCTTCCTGGGCAAAAATCAAAAACATTACCCAGCTCATCTCTGCTCCTCTCTTAGAGTGACTAAGAAATCAGTGAACTGCCCACTCATTTCAAACCCTACAAATACCACCACACCAAGTGGCTCCCTGCATGGTGAATGTCCACACAAATGAATTTAACCAAACTCCACTAACCATCTAGTCTCAACTGGGGTCAGGTAACTTGACAATAATCCCAAACCTTCAATGAAACGTTGCCTAGCTACTTCTAATCTATCTAACCTTTTACCCTGTTGTATATTTGACTACTGCTGGAAAAGTGACTGCTCTTGCACAAACAGCAGCATTTTTGAGACAAAAAAAAGTCTGTAATGAATTCCAGTCAGGTCTTACAGGCTCTTACAGTAAAGGAACAGTTTTTTTTTTCCACAGTCAGAAACACACAGCCCATTTGAATGATGAAGGGAATTTAAGAGGTAGTGCGGCCAACATTAGTTATGTACCTCATTTTAAATCCAGTGCATCCTTTAGCCACATCATTAGAAATCAATGACCTTCCCTGAACCAGATACACTATTTTTACATTTATAGAAAACATACAATGGTGATTTCACTTTTCTACAACATTATTATACCATAAGACAGCTACTAGACATGCAGAATAAGTCTCTAATGATAACTCTTGGTCCCACTCAGGGGGTCTTTTACGAAGCGACGATAAATCCAACGCAGGCTTACCGCTCGCTAATCCAGAACTACTGCCGGGCTACCACAGCAGCCAGGAGGTAGTTCCCATCCCCAGCATGCACCACTTCTGCGAGCTGCTCAGTTACCGCCAGGTTAGTGTGGGAGCCCTTATCGCCACTACTTTCTTCATCCTAATATGGCCTTTATTAAATAAGCTACAGTGGAAAAAGTTAATCGTGCTTAGCAATTCCACTGCATAGGTCAAGAAGCGAACAGATGGAGCTGGGTGGGGGAGTTTCGAACCTGAGGGTAGAATAGAATCACTACTGTTGTTTTTAACACACGGATGAGTCAATGGTGCACGGAAGGGGGATTTAGATTTTTTGTGGTAGGGAGAGAATGTTCCAAAAAGATAGTCTCCACCTTAACTTGGGTGGATGACTAACTTAAAAAGAGAGTAGAGCAGCTTTAAAACTAGAACTTGAGGAAAAGCAGTTACTCTGGAAGGTATTTTTGAGGGAGATTATCAAAACAGGGAAGTTAGGACATCCTGATAGCAAGGTCACAACTAAGGCAAAAATAAAACAGGTGCATTTTTGGGAAGAGTAGAGTTAACTTTGTAAATCATCTTTATCAACTGCTAAGCAAGTTGTAGATACAAATAAAACACACTTTGAAATGACTATATGCAAATGCTATAAGCCTAAAAAATAAAACAGGAGAGTATACAAAACTAAATGCAGAAGTAGATATAATAGGCAATTTGGAAACCTAGCAGAAGGATAACCAATGGGACACTGTGATCCCTGGGTACAAATTAAATAACAATGATAGGGAGGCAGCACTATATGTTAATGAAAAGAATTGAGTCAAACACAATAAAATTTCAGCAGGAAACAAGCTGCCAACATGGAATCCTATGGATAGAAATTCCAAGCGCGAAGGGAAGAATAGTGGTGGGAGTATACTACTGTTCACCAAGCCAGTAGCATTTTACAGAGAGGTCTTTTTTCTCCACTGAATTGGTACTTCCTAATTAAAGTGTTTTTCCTGCATATATTTGGAACTAAAATAATTTGGCTTTGCAGTGAGTTTTGATTACCCCCAATACTAACTAGATAAAATGTCATATCAGGAAATGTTAGGGAGATAAAATTCTTAGATGAAATAAATGGTGCATCAAAGAGCAGCCTAGTTCAGGAACAGACAAGAAGGGGAGCTACTTTAAACCTAGTTCTTACTGGAATGCAGAACTTGGTGGGAATGGTAATGGTGTTGGGTCTAGTGATCATAAAATAATCAAAATGTGAATTAATAACTAGAGATGGATAACCTACTGAAAAGAACTTTAAAAACTAGAATCACTGGGGACTAAGTTATCAAAGAATGGTGTTGATTACAGCATTCCATTTGCAAGGTCTACTAGAACTAATGAGATCCTGGATGCTCTACAGAGAGAACCGTTCCAGTAGTTGGGTAATGGAACCTGTGCAGGATACAGCCATACTAGACTTAGTGCTTAAAAATGGGGAGAGTGATTCTGATATTACAGTGGATGATCATCTGGCATCCAATGATCACGGGATGGTGTGGTTCAGTATTAAGACAGGTATAGAAAGAGTTCATTCCAAAATGAAGGTTCTAGACTTAAAAAAAAAAAAAAACTTTGTTGAGATTACCTTAAAGAGTGGTTAGCTGGATGGGAACATCAGGAAGAAGTAGAAAAGCAGTCGGCAAAACTTTAAGAGAACTATTTTAAAGAAAACAAACCTTTCAGTAAGGAAAATTAAAGTAAGAGGAAAAGAAAGCTGCTTTGATTCTCAAAAGTAGTAGCTGAAAAGGTAAGGAAAGAGGTTAGCCTTTATAAGAGATCAAAGAAACAGGAAAACTGCCAACAATATCTGGAAAAGCTAAGAGAAGATGGTAAAGTAGTCAGGAAAGCAAAGAAGTAAATGGAAACAAAAATAGCCAATATGATATAATGGGGGAACACGAAAATCTTTACACATTAGTGTTAGGAGGAAGTGCAACAGTAGAATTGTGAGATTCAAAAGTGTAGGACTACACATAAGCCAATACGCTTGCAGCAGAATTGCTTAACAAATATTTATGTTCTGTGTTAACAGGTAAAGAGCTGGAAGTAGGACCGCAGAAGGCAAATACAAATAGCAATAGAAGTGTGGTAGACTCAGACGACTGTGTTCATGAGGAACTAGCTAAAGGTGAACAAAGTGATGGGGCTGACTGGCATACATCCAAAGGTACTGAAGAAATTTAGGGAAATTCTGGCGGCTCTGCTGGCTGACTATTTCAATGCTTCTCTAGGACAGGAAGTGGTCCTGGAGGACAGATGTGGTCCCTCTCTACAAAAGCAAAAAAGGTTGGGAAATATAGACCAGTTAGTTTGACTTTTGTGGTAAGTAAATTAATGGAAACGCTTCTAACAGAGAACAGTGAAGTTTCTGGAATACAATGGATTGCAGGACCCAAGGCAGCATGGGTTTACTATTGGCTGGTCTTATCAGACAAATCTGATTAATTTCTTTGACTGGGTGACCAGAAAGTTTGATAGGAGAGTGCTAGATGTGGTGTACTTAGATTTTAGCAAGGTCTGACACAGTTCCACATAGACAGTTTACACATAAACTGAGTGCCCTCGGTATGAGCCCTAAAGTGACTAACTGGGTTAGGAATTTGTTGAGTGGAAAGTGTCCAAGGGTAGTGGTATGTGGAGTTTACTCTGAGGAAAGGATGTTATCAGGATTGTGCCACAAGGTTCGGTTCTTGGGCTGGCTCTTTTTAATATTTTTGAATGTGATACTGCTGAAGGGCTGTCTGGTAAGGTTTGCCTCTTTGTGAATACCAAAATCCGCAATAGGGCAGACACCCCTAATGCTGTGGATAACATGAGTAAGAACCTAATGAAGATTGAAGAAAGGTTCAGAACTTCGTAGCTAAAATGTAATGCTATAAAAATGCAAGGTCATGCATTTGGACTGCAAAAGCCTAAGAGAGCAGTACAGTTTAGGGAATGAAGTAATTTCATGCACGAAAGAGGAGCAGGGCTTGGGTGTGATCATATGTTATGATCTTAAAGTAGAAAAACAGGTAGAAAAGGTGACAGCAAAAGCTTGAAGAATGCTTGGGTGCACAGGGAGAGGAATGCCAGCAGGAAAAAAAAGAGGAAACAATGTCTCTTGTATAAGTTGCTGGTGAGATCTCATTTAACGTATTATATACAATTCTGGAGACTGCATCTTCAAAAAGATATAAACAGGATGGAGTCGATACAGAGGGCAGCTTCTGAAATGATCAGTGTCTTCATCATAAAGCATATGGGGACAAAGATCTCAATATGTATACTTTGGAAGACAGACAAAAGAGGAGCGATACAATAGAGACGTTTAAATACCTCCAAAATGCACAGGGGGTGAGTTTCAATTGAAAGGAAGCTCTGGAACGAGGGGGCCTAAGATGAAGGTTAAAAAAGACAAACTCAGAACTAGGAATTATTAGGAAAGGGGTGGTGAATAAGACCGAAAATACTATAATGCCTTTGTGTCGCTCCGTGGTACGTCCGTACCTTGAGTATTGCAGCATTCAGTTTTGGTCGCAGTATCTCAAAAAAGATATAGAAGAATTAGAAAAGGTTCAAAGAAGAGAGACCAAAATGCTAAAGGGGATGGAACACCTCTCGTATGAGGAAAGGCTAAAGAAGTTAGGGCTCTTCAGCTTAGAAAAGAGATGGATGAATGGAGATATGACTGAGGTCTACAAAATCCTGAGTGGTATAGAATGAGTAGAAGTAAACCGATTTTTCACTCGTTCCAAAAGTACAAAGACTAGAGGATACTCGAGGAAGTTACATGGAAACACTTTTAAAACAAATAGGAGGAAATATTTTTTCACTCAACAAATAGTTAAGCTCTGGAACTCTTTGCTGGAGGTTGTGGAAACAGCGGCTAGTGTATCTGGGTTTAAAAAAAGGTCTGGACAAATTCCTGGAGGAAAACTCCATAGTCTGCTATTGAGACAGACATGGGAAGTAACTGCTTGCCCTGGGATTTGTAGTATGGACTGTTGCCACACTTTGGGTTTCTGCCAGGTACTTGTGACCTGGCATGGCCACTGTTTGGAAAAGAGGACATTGGGTAGATGAACCATTGGTCTGACCCAGTATGGCTACTCTTATGTTCTTATGTACTTTTATGTTACATTAAACTTCTTTATGGAATGGTTGGTGAATTCGTGGAACAGAGACCCGATGAAGATGATAGAGATGAAGACTATATCTAAATATAAGCAAGCTTAGATACAAGCAAGCTTAGGACAAGTATGTTGGATCTCTAAGGGACAGGAAGAAATAGTAGATGGAATGGATGGGCAGACTGTAGGTTAAATGGTCTTTAATTGCCTTCATTTTATTATATTTCTATGAGTAAAGGCACTGAGAAAATCTACTGCACTAGCATTTAACCTTCAAAAGGGCAGGTATAATAAAATGAGGAAAATGGTTATAAAAGGGCTAAAAAAAAAAGCAGCTGCAAAGGTTAAGAGTTTAAATCAGGTATGGACATTGTTTAAAAATACCATCTTGGAAATTCAGACCAGATGTGTTCCAAGTATTAAAGATGGAAACAGAAGGCAGGCCAAATGACATCTTTTGAAAAATGGAAAAAGGATTCAGATGAAGAGAACATGAAGCAGTATAAGCACTGGCAAGTTAGATGCAATGCATTTAAATATAATGCTATAAGAAAATTTGACAAGAAGCTTGCTGTATATACAAGAACCAATAAACTTTTTCAGGTCCATTAGAAGCAGAAAGCCGAAGAGCAAGTCAGTGGGATTGACTGATCATCAAGGGGTAAATGGGGCAAAAGGGGAGGACAAAGCCATAGTGGAGAACCTAAATTAATTATTTGCTTTGATATTAACTGAGGAGGATCTAAGGAAGCGATCCATGCTAGAATTGGTATTTATTTTCACATTTGTATCCCACCTTTTCCCACTGATTGCAGGCTCAAAGTGGCTTACAATAATACTGTAGTATAGTTACAATGCAAGAAGTACAATTTTTTTTTTTTTTTTTTTGCAAATTTGGGAGCAGGATAGAAATTACAGTTAACAGCAATAGTAAGATATATTTAAAGTTGACAATATGGAAGAATTAAAACAAATATTGGTGAACCTGCAAGTTTTAAAAAAATTTTTTATTCAAAAATATTTGTTACTTTTCAAGCACAAGCTATAAATCAGAAAGATAATTACCAATATCAAAATCATCAAACAAAAAGAAAAAAAAAGGAAACAAATCATTGGTTAGTTCCTTACAAGTCCACAAGATAAAAGGAGAGATCCACAGGAAAAATAGGCAACATGATAAATACAACAAACAAATTAACAAACAGGGTGCTGCAGCGCTGCTTCCATACTCGTGTCAGGGGCGGGCCATTCTCGAGGTGCTGGCTGTTTAGTTGCTGAGGCGGTACCCCCAACGGTGTAAGTCCTGATTTCACTCTGCTGTTTGAGCCTTTGGCGTTACTATCTCCCACTTGTACTGAGCTCATCATCGGCCAAACGCCCCAGCCGTTCGGCGTAGTGTATTTACACTGTTTGCATTACACGTCCCAGATCGTCATTATGCTGATTAATGCAAAGCAACTGCAGCGTCAGGGTTACTCTGCTGCCAGGAGTAGATGCATAGATGTCATAGGCAGGTGGATGCCCCTAACGAAGCATTAAGCAAGATTAGTGGTCCATCCACTGGATGGACAGACTGGATGGACCGTACAGGTCTTTGGGCAGACTGGATGGACCATACAGGTCTTTTTCTGCCGTCATTTACTATGTTACTATGTAATTAAGACACCATTATTCACTCTAATGACACTCCATATCCCCATCCCAGCTCAGGACACCACCAGTCAATGAGACTCTAGAAATGCTTTTAACTGCTTGGGATTAAAAAAAAGAGGATCTTATTATTCTCAAGCTGGATCAAACATTTGCAAGGAAAACATACTAGGGAAGAAGCATGTAGCATAACAACCACCTGGTAAATAGACAAACTACCTCCTTTTGTCTTGACTAGAAATTCAATCAGGAAACAGCCACACCTTTCGGCCCAAAAAAACCTTTTCACAATTCCTAACATGCAACATCAAGACACAGTGCTTATCAGACCCCACTACAACTATCATACAATTCCGCTGTTTTGCTATAAATGTAATTTCTAATCTAAAGCATCTGACCAAGTCAAAACCAAGAAGGAACACCGAGTTAATCTGGTTTCTGGCACCCTCTATTGATCATTCCAGGATTCTACCAGCACTGGGTACACTCTTGAAAAGTCACTACCTTTCTCTTGCTGAAAATAGGATACAAGGTTAACAAGTGACATAGTGCACAATAAAACCTTAAGAGGAAAAAAAAGGCAGTACTTTGAACTTCATATAAAATTTGCACAACTCTCCATATCCTGCAAAGCTGTCAATTAAGTTGGCATTAGACCCCTCACAAGCCAGGACATTCACACTGAATCAGCACATTTAATTTTGCTAGAATTATTAAAATCCATAAGGCAAAGAAAATTAAATCAAATTACAGCTAAATTCCTGTCCTCAATGTATCCCAGCTTTGGTGGTACCTTTGCTTATTCACCAACAACACAGTTTTGGAAACGTACAGGCACCACACACTGCCACAATACATTTAGTTTAGGCCTGCTGTTCAAGCAGTCTAAACAGATAACTTATCTGGACAGCAACTGCAAAACAGGATTGCTTGGATAACTGCAGAGCCCACCTTCACTCTGCCCCAAACCAGGCTGTTAAGATGATTTTGCAGCCCAATACTATCCAAATAACTTGTCATAGATTTTTGGTTGCTAAGTTCACCAGCTGCTGGTGAACGTGTAAGTTGCTTTGAATACTGGCCTGTAAGAAAGCAGTGCTCAGACCTCAACTTTTGGAGGTTATTAGGGTATGTCTTTTACAAAGCAAGTCAAACACAGTTAAATCACATAAGAAACCAGTTATACAGAATTTTTCACGCAGGAATTCCTCATTCACCAAGTTCCAGGCCACAGTAAAAGATGATGCAAGAAATAATAAAAGATTCAAAGAAAAGTAAATGACTAGATTAACATTACATGCTATGCTAAGTGGCAGGCTTCAGTGCATTAGTTCTCCAGCATTTGTCTGATGAGGGACCAGAACCTGTGCTGTCTGACTGTTAAACGAATGTCAAGTTTTCATATTCGTATTTATTTATTTGTTACATTTATACCCCACATTTTCCCACCTATTTGCAGGATCAATGTGGCTTACATAGTACTGTAAGGCGTTTGCCAAGACCGGTAGAGAAAAGTACAAGGTGATATTGTGGTCGACTAAAAGTACATTTGATTCAGTCACAATGGGGGTTGGGGGTTGAAGAGAGGGAAGGTTATATAATGTCCAGTACAATCGTTGGGTATGCTGTGTTGCAGAGTGTAGACATCTATGTAGGGTCAGTAGGATAGGTCTGTATTGATAGTAGGAATATGAATTTTTAGGATGTCCCTATGGTGGGGTTGATGGGGTATTCAAGGCTTATGGGGATGAATGAAAATTTTACATTTTTAGGATTTATGGATGGTAGTTTATTTTAGTTGGGGGCTTGCAACTGAGGTTGGCATTAACGGTACTCACCTGGTTTTAGTAATGTTATAGTGTGATTGTGATGGTATGGATGCTTTAGGAATCCTATATGTTAGATTTGAGTGCTGTTACTGTCTGGATATGTTATTGAGAGCTAGAAGAGCGACATATAAATGAACTAAAAAATAAAAAAATAGGGACAGAACAAAGGCTGGAGGCAACTTGAAAGACGATTTTCTTCTCAGGCTCCAATTCTGTGTGTATAAATATTTAAAAAAAAAACACAAACTGTATTAAGTGGGACTCAATTGCTTGTTTCTTAGCACCATCTACTGGATATTCTGAGAATACGAATGGAACGCAATGTTGTTAACCTGGTGATTTGCACAGCAGCAGGGTGGAAAGGGATCAATAAGAGTACATGAACTTTTACGCAGTTAGTGCATGCATGATCCCGGGGATGACATCTGGGCAAAGCTGTGGTGGAGTCACAATATTTGAATTCCTTTAAAAAGGCAGTAAATAAATCCTAATAATAACAAAAATGTTCTGCATACTTTATTTATGACATTTCAACTAAGCAATACAAACATCACTTGACATAGTACGATAGAATAATAAAGCAACAGAGAATGATTAAGGGACAGGCAAGGCCTAAACCTAAAGCTAAGTAAATCAAAGCACACTAAAACAAAATAAAGAGTAACAGTTGTATAATCAGATTATCGCCTTTTATTTATTGACCAGGCTTCAATCACTAGAGATTCAATGGGACCTCCAATTTTTTCGCATCTAACAGAATCTTTCAGTTGATTAGGTCCACAGAACACACATTTAATCATAGCAGCTACAACAATAAGCTTACAAGAAAACTACAGTTAGAAATGCCCACTAAGAACTTAAGAGCATAAGAATAGTCATATTCTGCTTCCAACAGTGGCCAATTCAGGTCACAAGTACCTGGCAGAAACCCAATTAGTAGCAACATTCCATGCTACCAATCCCAACAGACTATAGAGGTTTCCTCCAGGAGCTTGTCCAATCTTTTTTTTAAACCCAAATATGCTAACCGCTGGTATCACCTCCTCCAGCAACAAGTTCCAGAGCTTAACTACTCTTTGAGTGAAAAAAATATTTCCTCCTATTTATAAATATTTCCATGTAATTTCATTGAGAGTCCCCTGGTCCTTGTACTTTTTGAAAGAGTAAAAAAATCGATTCACTTTTATCCATTCTACTCCACTCAGGAATCTGTAGACCTCAATCATATCCCCCTCAGATGTCTCTTTTCCAAGCTGAAGAGGCCTAGTGGTTAGTGCAGTGGACTTTGATCCTGGGGAACTGAGTTCAATTCCCACTGCAGCTCCTTGTAACTCTGGTCAAGTTACTTAACCCTCCATTGCCCCTTCTACAAAATAAGTACCTGAATATATGTAAACTGCTTTGAATGTAATTGCAAAAACCTCAGAAAGGCAGTATATCAAGTCCTATTTTCCTTTCCCCTTCCCTAACCTCTTCAGCCTTTCCTCACAGAGAGGAGTTCGATCTCCTTTATCATTTTGGTTGCTCTTCTTTGAACCTTTTCTAATTCCACTATATCTTTTTTGAAATACTGAACGCAATACTCAAGGTGAGATCGAGCCATGGAGTGATGAGAGATGTTATAATATTCTTGGTCTTGTTTTGCATCCCTTTCCTAATAATTCCTAACATTCTGTTTATCTTCTTGGCCGCCACACACTGGGCAGAAGATTTCAGCATATTGTCTACAATGACACCTCGATCTTTTTCTTGAGTGCTGACTCCTAAGGTGGACCCTAGCTTCAGGGAACTATGATTTGGGACCTCTTTTCTCAACTGACGAAAATACCTCCTATGGTCGTGTGTACACCTCAATACATCGTGAGCTATCCATACTTTGAATCCAGGAAATAAATCTGATCTATGATGAAACAAGAAATGGAAAATATGCTTTTTATCTTGGAAAAAAATTATTAACATGATACCACTGTTGCTCTGAACAATCTCGGAGTTTTCAAAAAAAAAAAAAAAAAAAACTGTATGGTCCATCAATAACTTTTTTCCATTAGTCACCCGCCCTGGCCATTCTTGTCTTAGTACAAAACAGGCCTTACTCAGGGAGAGAGAACAATCTCATGAAGTTTAAGAATTCCAACACATGTTTCTAGAACAAGTCCATTAAAGGCAACAGTAGAGACTTAAGGAAACTTCAAACTCTCAAAGTGTGTCAACACATTGTTCATAGAATCCAACTTAGAATAGACCAATATTTATTGGTAACTAAGGCTTCATGAGCCAAATGGAGCTTCCCAGTGTGTTTCCACTTTTCCAAACCATCCCATGCATACTTGGAATTCCCCTGACTGTTTAGCATATCTACACTGAATGTCAAATACCACAGCAGTTAAAGTAGCAATAGATTTGTGCAGGCCAGTCAGAGAGTCCCAAACACTGCCTAAAATGATCTCAGCAAGTCTTACCAGAGAGGGCATCTCAATTCCCAATAGAACAAGATCCACAGAAGGCACTTCAAATCCTCCTGAGCTGGTACCAAACCTCCACCTTCCACCTCTAAGACTTCACTCATGGGGTCACACTTTTCACCATACAGCTAACCCACCATCCTCTGATCCTTTGCACTATCATCCAGGAGCCTCAACTCAGGCAGGGCATACTCTTCCACTGCCAGCCTATCCATTTCTATAGCAAGTCACAACAGTCCTTGCTTCCACTTCCTGAAGTGCTTCAGAAGGAGCAAGCGGGGCACTTTGTTCATCCAAACTAAACTACATTGGCGTTCTACTCATCTCTGCTCCACATTTAAAGCTCTCGTTCTTTTTTAAAATTTTATTTAAAAGCATTTATGTTCCGCATTATCTCAAATTCTAAGCACAGCACAAGAAACAAGCATAATCAAAATATATACAATAATACATAGACAATTACATATATCAGAGATCTCATCAGCCTACACAAAGAAAGAGTCCATTTTACAATCCACACAATCTCTCAGTAATCAAACTGCATTTATGTAATAAGCCTCTTGAAAAAGAAATGTTTTTAGAACTTTCTTGAAACTCTTTTTCAGATTCATTGGCAGGGGCAATGAATTCCACATTTTTGGTCCTATTATGAAGAACACAGAAGATCTATATTCTTCTAGTCTGATGTTATTAACTGAGGGAACATCTAACAATTTTTTATTTGCTGATCTCAGTGCTCATGGGGGCTGATAAAGTCTTATATTTGAGGAGACCAAAACTGATACCGCATTACTCATTATTTTAAAAACCAATAAAAGAATCTTAAAATGAATATATTGCTCAATAGGAAACCAATGAAGCTTTATCAACATGGGGGTGATGTGTTTAAACCGAGAACAGCCAGTGATGACTTGTGCTGTAGCGATCTCAGCCACTTGAAGAGCTCATAGTAAATTCTTTGAAATTCCAACTAAAAGTCCATTACAGTAATCAAATATTGGGCAGACAACACTTTGTACTATTGTATAAAAATTGTAATCATTCAGCAAATCTCATAATCTCCTTACCATTTTCAGTTTGAAAAAGACGTATTATTTTTAAGACTTGCAATTTCATATTCAAGGATGAATCCAACATAACACCCAAATTACGAATATTATGCAGAATGGGAAATGAAATATCACCCATTGAGAAGTGGGAGGTGCGTCCAATAAAAAAAGTATAGATAGCAACAATATGTGTGTCTTAGCCATGTTCAGATTCCGCTCCATCCATTTCTCAACGGTACTCAAACATACATGCAACACAGAAAAACAATTGTCAAAAGAAGTATTGACATTCAACAGAAATTCAATTTACAAACTGGGCAGGGGAGGCAACCAAACAGAAAATTCAATAGTCAATTAAAAAAGATTAAAAAGTAATGGTTTGTAAAGAACTTTAAAACACACACAAAGCCGCACATTCAAATTGATAGAAGAAGAAATGGGCACTCAAAAAGAAGTGGAAACTGTAGAGCAGATAGGAACAATCAAACCAACCAGTGGAACCATACTAATACCTGCTGGTGATAGGGCATAATGTTCTCATAGGAAGAGAGCCATTTGTAGGCCGGTGGCTGAACCTCATGTGATAGAATTTGGTCTATACGCTGTTAAGAATCCAGTCTTTAAAGGCTTAAAAGACAATTTTATAACAGTCCTCCTGACTAGGTAGTTCCCTTGTCCCAGGAGGGATCACAATCTAAGTCAGCCAAAGAGCCTCGGTTCTAGAATTCTTAGACTGCCTCTAAGAATAAGAGGGTAATTTAAAGATTTAAGCCTGTACTATTCTTTACCTCTGTGCCAAATGTGCTAACAAGGACACCAGTAAGTGCCATATTATTATGGTGGGGTTTGTTGTTTTATAGATACCTATTAAATGGGAATTGGCCCAAGCCCATCAACTCATTTCAAAAACATTTTATCTTTTTAAAACCAAGTAGTGTGGTTTATAATATGTGCATTTAAAAAATGAATACAGTACAATAATCTTCCATGAAGAATTCTAGTAGTGAACAATGGGACACCAGTGCCCGGGAGACAATGTTTACATTTGTTCCCCCCCCCCCCCCCTAAAAAAAAAAAAAAAAAAATTTACAAAGGACATACTTTCTTTTTTTTTAACCTTCCAGCTCCTCCTCCAACACCCCATTCAGATTCGGGATCATAAATGTCTGCCAATCTCCTTTTCCTCACACTTATCAATATACCACTGAAGACAATATTTAAAATTCACCAATTTAGACTGGAAGTGCCATGCCTGACATGCAGAAAACCTAGGTTCAGTTTCTAGGCCTGGCTTCTGCTTCCTGGATTAGCTGGAGATTGGGGCACTACAGAAGCAAAAGAAATCCCAATCATTACTCTACAGCAGGAGGTTCTCAATCCAATCCTTGGGACACACCCAACCAGTCTGGTTTTCAGGATGTCCACAATGAATATGCATGAGACAGATTTGCATACAGTGAAAGGCAGTGAATGCAAACTTATCTCATGAATACTCATTGTGAGCATCTGGAAAACCAGACTGGCTTGATGTGTCCCCAGGACTGGGTTGAGAACACCTGTTCTACAGCAACATTTGCTGGTCAGAGACTCCAAGCCCACATTCCCATCTAACAGAGAAAGTCCTGGTGCGTGGCCCCAAGGCAAGGACTTCTGCGACGGCTGAGCTAAATCAAAAGGTTTATGTTTATTTGTTATTTGATATACTGCCTTTTTAAAGGAAAGGTCAAAGCAGTGTACAAAACTGAAATAAAATAAGGTATTAAGGAAAAAAAAAACTACAAATGGAAATAGGAAAGTAATCAATAGTAGTACAAGGGCAGAACAACATACCAAAAAAATAAATAAAATAACAGGTGAACTGAGCAATGAATCAGTAACAGACTTCTGCTACCGGGTGAATCAGTCCAAAGAGACGTTAAAAACGAGTCTAAAGAAGTGAGCCTTGAGAAGAGTTTTGACATGTGGAAGGGAAAGGGAAATGGGACTTGATATACCACCTTTCTGAGGTTTTTGCAACTATATTCAAAGTGGTTTACATATATTCAGGTACTTATTTTGTACCAGGGGCAATGGAGGGTTAAGTGACTTGCCCAGAGTCACAAGGAGCTGCAGTGGGAATTGAACTCAGTTCCCCAGGATCAAAGTCCACTGCACTAACCACTAGGCTACTCCTCCAAAGATCTGGGGGGGGGGGGGTAATTTCAGAGTTTGAGTGCTAAGAAGAAGAAGGCAAAGGTGCGGGTGGACTTGTAGTGGGCAAACCTTGGGAAGGAAAGAACAAAGCAGTGCTATAGTATAAATGAAGATTCATGGCAGAGTAACTTTGAGGCTGGCTCTGCTTGAGTTAGAACTCAGGAAGATATGGGGAAGAAACTGTTGATGGCAAAAACAAAACAAAAAAAAAAGCATGCCATAAATTCTTTGGAAATTTACCCCCCTGTTTGCTAAGTCACACTAGTGGCTGCCGAGAGGCAATGCTGACACAGCCCATTCAAAGTGAACGGGCCGTGTTGGCATTAGCACACAGTAGCTGCTAGTGCGACTCAGTAAACAGGGGGATTTGGTAGTCAGAATTGGTTTTATTTGTGCCTACTCCTCATCTTTCCCACAAGATATAAAAACAGCATTATAGCATTTAAGGGTTCTGAAAAATGGGATGTGCTAGTGCAGGTGCGTTTTGGGCACGCGCAGATCCATTTTTCAGCGTGCCTGTAAAAAAAAAAGGCCTTTTTAAAATTTTTGCCAAAAATGGACATGCGGCAAAATAAAAATTGGTGCACGTCCATTTTGGGTCTGAGACCTTACCGCCACCCATTGACTTAGCAGTAAGGTCTCACAGAGTAACCATGCGGCAATCGTTTGCACACACAGAATGACAATTACCGCCCAGTTTCCACCACGCACCAGAAAATAAAAATGACTTTCCGAAGCACGTAGTGGGCACACATAAAAAACAAAATTACTGCCGGGGTCATGCAGTAGCTGGGCGGTAACTCCGAATTGTCGTGCGCTGGGCGAGCATAAGCGCCTACGTGGCTTAGCAACAGGGCCCCTAGTTAAAACTCTTCCAGTACACCAATTTATTTCATGACTATTTTGTGTTCCTGGGGTGGATGCCATAATAGAAGTAATTACTCCTGGATGAATTCTGTTCAACTGTGCATTGAAGAATTTGTATACAAAACCCCCTGCTTGCATTTGCTTTCTATTTTTCATAATCACGACACAAATATACAAGCAAGAAACCTACTTGCAACTGAATATATATGTTCAAAAGCCAAATCAAGATATACCAAATCAAAAATTCCATAAAGAAATGAATCAGTTATGAGCCACCTCTTGTAGTCCACAAGCGAAGGAATGGGAACTCCATTAAATCAAAGTGAAAAAAAAATATATAGAAAGAAACGGTGACTAGACAGAACAAAAGAATTGTTGTGTGTTAATGGCAAAATGTATTGACTTCTGACAGTACTCTTATCTAAAAATTCTCTTAACTGCTTAGGGTTAGAAAATACATCTTATACCAGAATATTTCAAGAAACATTTAGAAGGAAAATGCAAAACAGAAACAAAAAAACAAACAAAAAAATAAAACTCTGCACCTAAAGCAAATTCCTGCTACAACTGCAGAAATTGCCAACTCTTGTTCTGCATCTGCTTGAAAAAAATCAGAGAACATTTGCAATACTTAACCAAAAACAAAGATTCCTGTATATATATTTTTCCAAACATAGGGTTCCTTTTACTAAGCTGCGGTAAATGCACTACTATGGGTGTGCTCAGGCGTCCCGCAGTAGTTTGGGGATCTGTGCATGCTTACCACATGCTAAAAAATATTTTATTTTTTAGCACTGGGGGTACGTTTGAGGGGTGGAGAGTAGGCGTGCTCAGCTCTAATTCGTTAGCATGAGAATCCTTACTGCATCGTAAATGGATGTCAATAAGGGCTCCCACAATAATGGCCACGTGTTAATTGGGAAATTAGTATGTGGCCATTAACTGAAGAAATGCAAAATGCAGCCATTTTCAAACCACGCTACAAGCAGCCTAAGTGTGAAGGGAAACCCACGTGCCAGTCATAGAGCAGGCCACTTTTTAGCGCAGTTTAGTAAAAGGATCCCTTTATTTCTTTTCTGTTTATTAAACTATACAACATATAGAACTCCTTTTATTAGGCTGTACTACCAATTAGCAAAATGTGAAGAAGCCCATTCTGTTCCCATGGGCTTCTTCACATTCAGTGTGTCTTAATCGGTAGTGCAGCTTCGTAAAAGGAGTCCATACACCTTTATCTATAAGTAATTCTCAAACTGTTCCTCCCTTTTCCCTTGCCCCCCTCTCTCATAGTATCTTTACTTACTTACTTACTTATTTATTTTATTTTAAAAATAGATTCTTGAGAAAATGCAGGCTATAAAGAAGTAGGTTTTGTTAACATAACATATGAAACTAAGAATAGCCACACTGGGTCAGACCAATGGTCCATCTAGCCCAGTATCCTGCTTCCAGCAGTGGCCAATCCAGGTCACAAGTACCTGGCAGAAACCCAATTAGTAGCAACATTCCATGCTACCAATCCCAGGACAAGCAGGGGCTTCCTCCATGTCCATCTCAATAACAGACTATGGACTTTTCCTCCAGGAACCTGTCCAAACCTTTTTTAAGCCTAGATATGCTACCTGCCATTACCACATCCTCCAGTAACAAGTTCCAGAGTTTAACTATTGTTTAAGTGAAAAAAATGTTCCTCCTATTTGTTTTTAAAAGTATTTCCATGCAATTTCATTGAGTGTTCCCTGGTCTTTGTACATTTTAAATGAGTGAAAAATTGATTCACCTCCATCCGCTCCACACCACTCAGGATTTTGTAGACCTCAATTGTATCACCCACTCAGCTGTCTTTTCCAACAATAAAAACCCTAACCTTTTAGTCTTTCCTCATAGGGCAGCAGTTCCATCCCCTCTATCATTTTGGTCGCTCTTCTTTGAATCTTTTCTAATTCTGCTATATCTTTTTTGAGATATAGCGATCAGAACTGAATGCAATACTCAAGGTGAGGTCACACCATGGAGCGATACAGAGGCATTATAATATTGTTGAACTTACTATGCATACCTCTCCTAATTATTCTTAGCATCCCATTTGCTTTTTTGACCACCGCAACACCCTGGGTAGAAGATTAGAGCGTATTGTCTACAGTGACAGACACCTAGATCTTTTTCTTGAGTGCTGACTCCTAAAGTAGACCTTGCATCAGATAACTATGATTTGAATTATTCTTCCCAATGTGCATCACTTTGCATTTGTCTACATTAAATGGATATCCAAATGGCAGATGACGTCTTCCAGTTTCCTAAGGTCTTCCTGCAATTTTTCACAATCCACATGCGTTTTGACAACTATGAATAGTTTTGGTTCATCTTCAAATTTAATCATCTCACTCGTCATTCCGATCTCCAGATCATTTATAAATATGTTAAATAGTACCAGTTCCAGTACACGTCCATGCGGCATGTTAAAAAATGCACATAAAATAATAGACATAAAACCGATATAGCAATAAAGCATCCCGATATCACAAAATACAGTATCAATCACATTTAAAACAACCATCTTCATGTACTTCAGCAGAATCATCCATTCCTTTTCAAATTTTTCATAGTGCAATGAACTGTGGTAAGCTTTTCTATTAGCAAGATCCCACCCAGATACTTTCTCCACTGTTCTACGCTTGGAGGTTCCACCTGCTTCCTTCTCTATGTTATCACTCTAACCTGCCAAAGGCAGGCTATTTACCTGTTTTTGCTACTTTCATGGAACACCCTCTCTCCAACATCCAACACATATAGCTTCAGGTCTAAAGTAATCTCCTCCCTAATAACAAAAAATCTTTCTGAATTTGACCGCAGAATATCCTAATCTTTGTACACTCCCAAATATGAAAGAGGTACCCTCATCAATTCCCACAAGCAGAGTAAAAAATCAGTAATAAGCCTTTAGATACAGAGTCTTTAATAAAGTTCATAAACTTTGTATTAACCTTTTATTAATACAGGAAAATACCTCAGATGCTAGTGCAAGCCACAGACTTGGCTGCCATTTATATTTTCAATTTCCATCACAGATTTTTGAGATAAGTTCTTGAAATTTATTTTTGCACAAATTATACACATTTACCCTCGGACTCTATATATTGCGTCTGAAAATCTGCATGGAAACCGAAGCATATTCTATAACAACACGTATAACTTAATTGGTTAACTAGCTAATCAGTGCTATTAACTGGATGTTAACAAGAAATTATCAGCAGTAACTGGCAATAACTAATAAGCCCAAAATTATGCTATATTAAAAAAAATGGAAACAAATTTTCAAAGATAGCTAGACATTCAGCCTTAGAACTGAATATCTCACCATTAAGTCACATGAAAAGGAAGCCAATTTTCAATTATTAGATGCATACTTTTCTTCATTTGAAAATTAGCTTATAACTAATTTTACATAAGACAGCTCAGAAAAATGAACCATGAAACGAGAGAGAAGGGACTGTAAAGACAAGCACATGAGGATGGACACACTACCATAAGATAGACCATACAGTAGTAGTTCCCAAACCTGGTCCTGGAGGCACCCTAGTCAGTCAGGTTTTTGGGATATTCATAATGAATATTCATGAGAGATATCTGCATGCGTTGCTTCCACTGCATTCAAATTTCTCTCGTGAATATCATTGTGGATATCCCAAAAACGTGACTGGCTGGGGGATGCCTCCAAGATCAGGTTTAGGAACCACTGCCGTACAGTCTTTTTTTTGCCATCATTTTCCATGTTTCTTTGTCACACAGAGTGCTAAAAACGATAATCCTAAACTCAGATTAAGATAAGCATCTTGATTTCAAGAAAGTCCTTGCTTACAGTCACAGAGAATGGCCTTTACTTCAAGATATAGCACTTCTCTAGATTCACAGACCAAGTGAATGTCATAGGATCAGCATACTCTAATCAAATATCTTTCTTAGCAGGTGATAATTCAATGAACTTTTCCATATTCATCTCTTACTAGAGTCCCATGATACAATTACTGGGTGCAAAAATGAACATGGATTCTCAAATGAACACTGGAATACTGAAGTTTGCTTCTTATTATAAATATCAATTCAAAAGAAAATCACATAAATTAAAGTGCTAGCAAAATATATCTCCTCATGAAAAAAAAAAAATACAAGTGTAACTTAGTACAAACATTTTTGCTGTTCATTATTTTTTAATGATTGGTACCTATAAAATGTCATGCCAAAATCTGATCAGTTGGACTCATGTAGGCAAAAAAAGCAGAGCTCCATAAACAAGCAGCATTAAAATAGGCTCAAAGCCTTAAAGAACAAGTTTGAGGTTTTACACCTCCTACACAAAGTAGATGAGTTTCAGTTTTGTGTTTCAGGACTCCCATGTTGGTGTCATATTTAAACAGTGCAAATGTGCTGAAGCAGAGATCCACAGATATATATCTAGCTGTCACTAGAGAGAAAGAAACACTTACCAAAATAGATACTCTTATAAAGAATGAGTAGCACCTAAAAAGAAAGGCTATACTTCACAAGTAGATGCTTTTTAATATCTTATATAATGCCATGTTGGATGATATATGACATCCAAATAGTCCTCTCTTACATATTGATAGTTTCTTACCTTATGGGGCTGATAAACCTCCTCCAACTGATGTGAACTGGTCCTACTTGAACAGGAATCAGAGTCTGATATTTCCAGGGCACTTTCAGCTTTCTCAGAAAGAATGCATTCATCACCAGTATCTTCACCATCACTCTCATTGTCCCAGTCAATCAGCAAAGGTTCATCTTAATGAAAGATGCAAATATTAAAACAAGGCACAAGACAAGGGATCTACTCACCTTTCACTTCTACTTTACTATTTCAAGTCTAGTCCAAGTGAAAGGGAGTGTATAGGATGTTTTCTCTCATAATGCTTGTAAATAATTATGTAATATAAAGGTTAAGGCAAATGAAAAATATTAGATAAATTACAATTTAAATCCCGAGCAAAGTACTGTGGTTGTCAGTACCATGTGAAAGGAACTGGTCTGTGTTTGGAACACACACACATATATATATATCAAGAAACAGACTTACATGTGAAAGAGTAGAGAAGTTTCAATCCATGCAAATTACTGCTTACTAAACTATGAAAATAAAAATGAACCTTCAAATTCAAAATCAGATGCAAGTCATCTTTCTTTCAGATACCGATTCAGATTAGAGAAACTAGAAATAAGATTTAACATTATATTGTGTAAAAAGGACACTTCCTGTTGTGACTAATTTTGTTCAGTTAGAAGATAAGCCTCATGGTATGGAATAGTGTAATTGAATATCTATATTTACTGAACTGAAGGCAATTTTAAAGAGGAATTATTAATAAACAGAAAAAGCCCCTCAATATCAAAGCTGGGAAATTTCAGTTCATGATATTCCATACTTCTACAGCCTCTTCCCTTTACCCCATCCTTCTAATGAAATACTTTATTTACCTCAGTGACTGTAAGGTTAGAAGAAAAGAGAAGATACCAGCAGCTACCCAAAACTGGCCCAGCCACAATATTATAACTCCCACTCAATGATTCTTGGGCTCACTCACTGATAGATTTGAACTATGAGCACAAACTTCTGAAAATGATCTTTTCTTTGCCTCTTCTTGATTTTCTCTTCCTAGTTTCATCCCTCCTGTCACATACATCACCATGTGCCAATCAACGTTTGTATGCAAGTTCCTGCCAGCTCAGCTGATAGCCCGATTCTTCAGCATTTCCTGTTAAAAGACGTCGCCACCATCTTTTTTACTTAAGCGGTGGCAGCATCAGGCATGTGAGGTCACTGTGAATCTGGGTTTTATTCAAATTAAAAATCTTTGTTTTAAAAAGTTCACCAACACAGGGAGTGACCTTTTTTATTATTATTATTATTATTATTTTAGGTGATAAGCTCCTTTCCCTTGACAAAGCGACGGCAAAACAGATGTCTGTCGGGTATTGTGGAGCCGAAGATAAGTACCACATTACCTTGTCTATTAACGTACCGCTAGTCACTCGGCACAATTTATTTGAGTAATATTTTGTGCACAGCATATGGTTTTGGATGGTGGAGGTTTTTGGTGGATGATTACATTTATCACTGAAAGTCTTCAACATTGCTCCTCTAAATTAAATGAATGGAGAACAGACCGGGTTATGAGACCTTTTCCTCCTTTTTTCAGCCATTTGTAAAATCACTATTAAGTTATTGATTGGTGACCTGTTGGTCCTAAATTCAGTTGATATTGCTAAGTTTATATGGTAATAACTCCACATTCAAAGAATCAGTGGAGTAAGGAATCACAATTCAAAAATACACCTCCACTATTTTATTCTGTATCTCAAGAAGGGTCATACAGAGCAATACCATCAAAAATGCCAAAAAGTGGAGAAAAAACACTTCAGAAACAATGAGATACACATCCACTTGTAAGGCAAACCTTCATATCTGTGGGTGGCTCTCCCCAATCATTAGTAATAAAATAAAAAAAACTCCACCTGTTTTCAGTCTTTTAGCAATGACCAAAAAACTTTTAGAGATACAGAATAGTTATTCTGGAAAGTTTCAAACATATGATAACTTCTAATTGAATAAGAAGTACTTATCTTGGGAGCATTAAACCATATTCTTGGAATCCACTTCACCAATCCCGACAGGGGTTCCCTGTTTCACCACCGTAGGTTGCTTCAGGGGAAATACTTATTTTATCAAGATATCAGCTCATTCCAAGATGATTCGCCATCAAAAAGTTTCATAAATATACTTTCCATGCATGACTTTCTCCCAAAATGGCGACGGGCTTCGTCTAAAAACGCCTTCAATATATATTGACATGATGACATCAATTCCATCCCCCTAACCGAGGTCAGCATTCATAAAAAAGCCTTCCACTCTATTGCAACGTTTAACCCTTGAGGTGCCACCATGTGTAAAGAATAAATCCATCTTTGTTCATGTTGTCTAAAAATCCATTTTATATCTCCTCTTCTTTCAGTAATCTGCAATTGTTCCAAAACAATGCAGCGAATCTCCGCAAAAGAATAACATTTATCTACAAAATGCATCACAAGAGGATCATTTAATTTCTCTGCTTGAACACAATGACGATATTCTATCAATCATGCTTTCAAAGCTCTAGATGTTTGTCCTATGTAGTATAGATCGCATGGACATTTGAGTAAATATATCATGTTAGTAGAATTGCAAGTTGTATTGGCATGCAAGGGATCAATCTGACCTGTATGCATGTCAACAAATTGACTAAAGAGTCCATTAGCACCGTACACACCGAACATGTCCCACAAGGTGCATGTTGTCCTCTGTTCTTCATGCCCATGTTCTTTCTATTCCAAACTTCCGCAGTACACAAAATATCGTTTAAATTATTATTCCTTTGGTAGGAGAACATCACATGAAGTTGTCGAAAACACGGATGAATTTACAAAACAAGTAGATGTTTTTTAATATCTTATTTAGTTCCATGTTGGATGGTTCACTGTTTTTTCTTGTTCTGTTTGAAGCTCATCTACCAACATGTTGTGCTTTGAATAAAGATGATTTAAATATAAAAATTAAGTATTGGATGTACTCTGTAGAAGTTCTTGTTTACTTTTGCAATGTGTGTATGGATGCCTGTTCTGGTGTATGCATGTGATAATGTTTGAAAAACTGTCTATACTTATGGATATGATTTCTGAATATGCAGCATTAAGGAACAGACTTTCAAATGCCCAGTTGGGTATATATGCTAATCTCAATTTTGTTAAATGTTTCTTACTTATCTATCAACTTGCTCCCATGATGTTACTGAATTTTATTATTCTGTCGCACTGTATTTTCAAATGCAAGTCACATTGAACCAGAGTTTGCTTGGGATAATGTGGGATATAAATATCAAATTTTTAAAAATATATATTTTATCCTCCACCTATTAAGGCACTGCCTATCCAACTGGATGGTGATAACACAAGGAAAGCAAGTTTGGTCCAGCGAAGCCTAACTCAAAATAACCTGCTCCTTAGCTGGGTTCCAGTATTATCATATTGAAAATGCGACCATACCATGCCTTTGTGGTTACATTCCACTAATAGGTTAAATCATTAGCTGGCTTTCTTCAAAAAAGAATTATATAACCTTTGGATGTATGACTAGGAACAAAAATACACACTTATTTCTGCAATATCACAATTCCTCATACACAACCACAAAAACAACCTTTTAGAGTAGACAGTGTTCACAATGAGCTCCTCTTATTATCAACCAGATAGAAAAGATAAGGAAACTTCAATAAAACCCTGGCCACCATCAGTGGAACCTAATGCAGCTTGAAACAAGATTTAGATAAATAGCATTTTAAATAAGATTATCTGCATTGCACAGAGCACTTTTGAATTTTGATGTAATTTGCAGGAGATTTTTTCTGCCTATGTCATCGTTACCCCATAAGAACCAATGCTGGATAGCCTTGATGACCAAATGCCCTTGGACCAAGGCTTAGAGATACAGAGAGGCAGAAAATCCCTTCAAGCTCAATAAAGAGAAAGATTGTAATCAGATTCCTAAGGGCTTACACCAAACAGCCTCAATCACTGGTCAGAGGTCATAGCTGTGCGTCTAGGGGATTCCGGCATGTTAGTACCAAAAAAAAAAAAACCCTGCTCCAGCAGATCAACCTGCACCATCTGCTGGAAGCAGAGAAATACTAACAGGACCCTGGTTGCACCACCTGTTATACCGTGATGCCATCAGAAACTTCAAGGGTTTTTTTTCTCAACCTCCACCTGCTGGTAAGGGGACATAATATTTTATCTGACAATGCCCTGACAATGGCAGATACAAATCAAGGTAAGGTATACACAAAAAGTAGCACATATGAGTTAGGCAGACTGGATGGACCGTGCAGGTCTTTTTCTGCAGTCATCTACTATGTTACTATATCTGGACTATTCCTACATAGTATAACATTATTGTATACATACATTTCCAAGCAATACCCATGTGCACCTTCATATATATGCTGATATATTTGTCAGACAAATCTCACCTTTTCATGAGAATGCTTTGTGGAGAAATACAAAAATGTTAAGTTCTCACAATGCGTTAAATCATTTGGCAATTATTTTTTTGCCATGCCCTGAATAACTGAGGACTCATGATCAGAAGCCCCACGCTGTTCCAAACAGTGCACTAAAATTAGCACTGGAACAGCGCAGGGCAATAACTTCCCTATGATCAGAGCTAACAGAATGAAAACTTAGGCACACTATTAGCTCTGATCATAAGGTAAAAGTGCGGGAGGATTGTGCCTGAATCCTCCCACACTTGTTTGACAGGGAAGGCCCGCCCAGCGCGTCCCAGGATGCACTGGGCAGGACACCGCCATTTTGTAGGTGGCGCTGGAAGAGGATGGAGATGCTTTTCCTTCCTCCATCGAATCATGAGGTGGAAGGGACCGCTAGACCACTAGGGCAGGTGGGGGGGGTGTAGCCCATTGGGCCACCAGGGTATTTTTGTTTTGGTGTGGGGGGCTTAGGGGGCTGGAGATCCACCACAACTCCAGTCCCCCCTGGATCTCATGCCCAGGCTGCATGATTTTGGAGTGGGGGGGCAGGAACAGAGCCTTAACCCAAACGCCAGCTTTGAGCTGGCTTAGGGTTAAGGTGCTATCCCACCCCTATGATCAGAGCGCTGTTCTCTGATCATAGGGATGGAATACCACAGAGCTCATTTAAATGAGCTTTGTGCAATGCCTGCTGCAGGAGCTGTTTGCCCACTAATCATGTGAGCGAAGGTAAATGCGGGCGCTAGTGACCGCTAGCACCCGCATTTACCTTTAATCATTGGGCCCTGACCCTGATTGTTTGAAAGGATTTCGCAAGCATACAAACTCACCTTCACTGCTCCTGTCTTCTCTTAGCATATTGCAGAGTTTATCAGTTTTTAAGCCACATCTGTTTTGTTTCTGGAACCCTGAATACAACGCTTTACCCTCCGCATCTGACAAGTCACTGCCACTGGAACTCCACCTGATGTCTGCAGGTTCTATGCTGTTGTCAGTCGCAGATAAACCTGATAAAGAAAACCATACTGATGAAAAAACAATAAGGCATCAGCACATTTTAGTAACAATTGGTCAAGGGAGAATGCAAGACACTCTGTGCAGGGATCTCTGTAAACTGAGCTCAAATTTAACCTGCTTAGTAGTGGTTATGTCCTTATCACTAGGACTGTGGAGACGGTACACCAAACGTTCAACTCCAACTCCTACTGATATTAGGCTTTAAATTTTTTTTATCTTGGATCTGAAGTACTGGTAAATACAACTTATAAAAATGCATAAATATAAAATGATAAATTTACCATATATAATGTAAGTTTTTATTTGATGCTGAAGTCGGTACATTTTTACCATTTCCGACGCCACTCAAAATTGTTTCCAAATTAGGGGGTCTTTTACAAAGGTGCACTAGCATTTTTTGCATGCGTTAAACGCTAGAGACATCCATGGGAATATACGGGCATCTCTAGCGTTTAGCGCATGCTTACTTTTATAGCGCACCTTTGTAAAAGGGTACCTCAGACTCCACAGCGCTGCTTACTACACTAGCTGGTACAGTGATGTGCAGAAGTCCCTCCCCTCCCCTGCTCCCGGTTTCCCCTAGGGCAGCAATGCAGTCATCGTTCTACTCCCTTGTGAAGCATTACAGGTTGGACATGCTGGCCAGAGCCTGCTCCGACTTTGACACAGCCGTCATTAGGGGGGGGCTTTGTCTTTCCCAATTCAGTAGTTTTGCTTGAGTACACCCAACTTGTTCAGAATGGTAAGGCCCCAGACGACAATGAAGGTGAAATTGTCTTACTGATAATTCCCTTTTCTTTAGTCAGGCTCTCAGACCCACCCTCGGAAGAGTAAGGGCTCACAGGGTGCTCAGCTCTTTACCTTACAATTAAAAAGATAATTCTTGTGTATGCAGATTAGCAAGTGCCACGTTGTAGTGTTATGCTCGTTTGATATTCATTTCAGCTGCAGTGGTTGATGAGCATGGGTGTGCGTTACAAAAACGACTTTTTTTTTTATTAATTTTGCGGTTTTCAATCCATGTATAATAGCTTGTACAGAAAAAGAAACAATACATCAAATATAGGTAATAAAATAATAAAAATAACATACTGTCAAACATGGGTGGCTCTATAATGAGGCAAACTGAGACGGCAGCCTCAGGGAGCGGCATCTTACCACTGGCCGGACAACCTACTTGTTAATTTTTTTTTTACTTCCCTCCTCCAAGTCTACCTCTCCTTTCCTCTGGAGCTTCAGCTGCTGTACCCCTCCCCCAGCATCACTCCTTCCACCACCCCCCTTGGCTGGCATCTCTCTTTCCTTCCCTCCCTCCCCCCCGAGTCTACCTTAATTTGTGTTGCAAAAGTCACCGACGGCGGTAGCAGTGATTCACATAGGCTGCCCTGCTGCTAATCCCAGCATCTTCTTTCTAGTACTGAGTCCTCCCTCTCCGACATAACTTCCTGTTTCCTCAGGGGTGAGAGCAGTAGAAGAGAGAAGACGCCGGAGCAGGTGAAAGGGCAGCCTATGTGAATCGCTGCTGCCAGCAACCTTTGCAATGTAAATTAAGGTAGATTCAGGGGAAGGAAGCAGAGATGTTAGGGATGGAAGAAGAGATACTGGGGGAAAGGTGGCTGAAGCTCTAGAGAAAGGGAGAGAGAGACTCGTGGAAGGGGGTTGAGGGAAGAAGGGGCCGGGCTGGGGGCATGTGAGTGAGTGACGCAGGACAAAAAGAGGCAGAAGGGAGTGATGTTGGCCTGGGGGGGGGGGGTGGAGATAGAAAGGAGGGAGGAAAAAATGCAGACTCCAGGGAGGGGTGGGAGCGATGTCAGACTCAGGGATGGGCAATGGAAGGAAGAGGGGATGGGAGAGAGAGATGGAAAGGTAGAATGGGGACAGGAGAGGGAGTGCGACTCAGAAGGGGTAGGGGTGGAAGAGGGACAGGGAGAGATGGGGTTGGACGGAGGAGAAGAAGAGAGATAGATGGACAAGGGAGAGCAGAAGGGGAGAGAAAGGAACTCAGAGAAGGGCAGAGAGAAGGGCAGAGAGGGGGCCAAAGGGGGGGAGAGGGAAAGAGAGAGAAATATGAACTCAGGGGAGAAAGAAGGGAGAGAAAGGAAGGGACGAGGAAGGTAGGGAGAGATAGGGGTGGATGGAGGAGCAGGAGGAAGAGGGAGAGATGGACTCAGGGGAGGGTAGGAAGGCTGAAGGGGGAGATGGAGAAATGGACTTAGGAAGGGCAAAGGAGAAGCTGAGGGGGGCCAAAGGGGGAGAGGGAGAGAAAAGATGGACTCAGGAGATGGCGGGTAGTCCAAAGGATGAGAGAAAAAGAAGGACTCAAGAGAGAACAGAAGGGGGCCAAAGGGAGAGAGGAAGAAATGGGATTGGGGAAGGAAAAGGAGGAGCTGAAAGGAGAGGGGAGAGGAAGAGATGAATTCAGGGGAAGGCGGAGGGGGGTGGTAGGGGAAGCAGAAGAGGGAGATGAACTCTGAGGGAAAGATGGACCCATGGGCGGGCAGAAAGGGAGCAGAAGAAGATGTATCAGGGGAAAGTGGGAGGCAGCAAAATGGGGAGAGTGAGAGATGGACTTGGGGGCACAATGGAGAAAAGAAGGGGGAAGGAGAAATGTCAGACTCGGGGGAGGGGGCAGAAGGGGGAGATGCTGGGTTACAAGCTTTGTTGGAGAGATAGGATCTCTTCTTGATGGATACAATCTTGCATGGACAGCTCTTAATTGTATGGACAGCTGAATTTAGACTATGGGATGATGACGTAATTGATCGGTGGGACAATATTCCTGCAGATCGTATGTGGAATAATTTTGAGATCATGACAGAGGTGGTTAGGCGGTTGTTGGCCAAATATGGCAAATCCAACTGTAGCCTGGATTCATGCCCGGTTCATTTGATAAATTCTACAAACGATATGTTTGTGCCAGCTTTGACATATTGGGTTAATGACTGCCTAGCCAATGGGAAATTGCCATCTCAGTGGCGGGAAATTGCCCTTACACCAATTCCAAAGAATCCTAAAAGATATCTGCAGATAGCAATTGTTGTCCCATTGCCTCAATACCATTGTTTATTGAAATTGCTAGATAGTTACCACGCAGGCATACTTAAAGGAAGCCTGCACCCGCCTTCTCAGGGCTTCTATTGGTCCAATATTGGCCCAGTAGAAGTCACCAATAGAAATGTGCCCAACCCACGGCGGTCAAAACCTCCCAATAGCCTGTGACCCGCGGTGTTCGAAAAAATACCGCGGAGGGCAACGGGAACCAGCCCAATCCCGCTGGAAACACGCGGAATCGGCATCTCTGTTACCTGGATAGATATAACTTCTTGCATCCAGCCCAGTCGGACTTTCGTAAAAACTATAGTACTGAAACAGTGATAACTGCTATTATCACACACAGTAAAGCACTATTGAGTCGTGGCAAGAATGCTATTCTAGTGCAGTTCAACTTATCCATTGCATTTCATTTTGTCAATCATGACTTACTGTTGTCTAGACTGAGTGTTATAGGACTGGGCGAGAATGTACTGAGCTGGTTTAATGGTTCTCTCACTATTCGTAGTTATAAAGTGCATAAAGCGGGAAAGCTATCTGCAGATTGGACCCTGGGTTGTGGGGTCCTGCAGAGCTCCCTGCTGCCCCCATCATTGTTTAATGTGCTGCTCCAGCCTCTGGGCTTAGTGTTGGAAAGGTTTAGAATACCATTTTTTAAATTTATGCAGATGATATAACCTTACTCCTCCTGATCTGGGGATTGGAGTAGCACATTATCAGATATTGAGAATTGTGTACTGGCTACTGAGGACTGGACTATAACACACAAATTAAACCCAGAAAAAAAACTAAATTTCTTTGGCTGGGTCCATTTGATTTTTCAAAACTTCCCTCTCATTATTCCATTGGAGTGAGCACCTTCTCTTTTGACTTTTGCTCTAGAGTTTTGAGGGTGGAGGTGGATAGTTTACTTATCTTTTCTACTCATGAAAAATCCCTAGTTAAGTCCTTCCACACATTGAGAAAATTGAAACCGATCTAAAATTATTTTGAATTTGGTATGTACAGATTATTGGTTCAAGCCGTCTCCAGCTCATTCAGAACATGACAGCACGATTGATTTTCTCAGTTGGCAGATTTGCATCAGCCACTTTGCTGCTGATGAGATTACACTGGCTACCGGTTGAGGCCACGGCAGTTTAAATTGTACACTCCAGATTATTTACAGTATTGCACCACTCTATTTATATGATCTGGAGGAACCTTTACATCATACTTCTATTAATACTATGAAAACCCATAATCAAATGTTAAAATTTCCTTCGGTTCATTCTGTTAGATTAAGGAAGCTATTTGATTCTTCCTTGAATTATCAACTTGTCTTTCTGTGGAATTCCCGTTCCTTTACAGATCTGTCTGCTAAGAAACTATCAATTATTTCGGAAAGTTCTTTAAAGCTTTATTTCAAAAACGTTTTGGACTGAGCTTTCTAAACTTTCAGTTTTTGTACTCCTTATAATGCAATTGATTTTATTCTGATTATCAGGTAAATTTCAAGGTTTTTATTTTACACAAGTAGATAAGTATTGCCATACTGGAAAAGACCAAAGGTCCATCAAGCCCAGCATCCTGTATCCAACAGTGGCCAATCCAGGTCACAAATACCTGGCAAGATCAAAAAAAGTACGTCTGGTAGTGCTATACAAATGCTAATAATAATAATATACTGGAGCTGTAACAGCTTACAGAAATTATTTATAATGAAAAAAACCCGTTATTTTTTTCTCCTATACTAGTATAATATTTTCAATGATGTCTGTTTATATGCGCCATGGCTGGTATAAGGGGAATAGCTAATGTGGGTGTGGCTGTAATAGGGGTGGAGCCATATGTGGTGACGGAATAGCCATAATTTACAAATCTGAGTTTTCCATAACAACTACTGGCGAATCCACCTCACCACAACTCGAGATTGCCTCAACAAGAATCACTCATCCAAACCTACAAGGACACCTCAACACAATAATATTCTACAGGCCACCAGGAAAATGGAAAGACTCCCAAACACAACTCATGGACTTTATCTCCAACACATGTGTCTCTGCCTCTAACATCCTCATAATAGGAGATATTAACCTACACCTTGAGGACGATACCTCAACAGGCACACAAGAATGCAAAGACTTCTTAAACCTCTGGGATCTACACGCACCTAACAATCAACCAACACATGAAAAAGGACACACACTGGACATCATTACACACAAATTCAACCCAGACTCAACTCTCCTACTTACAGATACAAGATGGACACCTACACCATGGACAGACCACTACAAAGCGATGATCTCCCTCCACTGGCGAAAAATACACAGAAACGAAATAAACAAGCATGAACGAACAACATACACCACGAGAGGAAAAATAGACTCCACAACATTCTGGCAACAGGTCTACCAAAACGAATGGTCAACAAATACAGACACCATTCAATTCCTCCAAGAATGGGATGACATATGCAAGACAACATTAGACACAATCGCCCCAATCCAAACTAGAACATCACACAGGAAAAAAAGAAATTCATGGTTCACTGAGGAGTTGAAAATACTCAAAACACAAGTCAGAAAACTAGAACGCACATGGAACAAAAAGAAAGATGAACATACACTGAATGCCTGGAAATCACTCCGGAGGAAATACAAATATACCATCAAACAGACTAAAAGACTACACTATAAAACAATGATTGGACCAAACTACAAAGACACACACAAACTCTTCTACCTTGTAAACAAATTGCTAGACACCACACCAGTAACAAACAACAGCAAAGACACACCAGGGGTCGACGACCTCGCGAAATACTTAAAGGAAAAAATCATACAACTACGACTTAAAATACCCACCAGCCCTACTGAATACACAACACTCCTAAACTGTCTTGACCCAGAAGACGGAATATACCCAGCAGACAGAATCTGGACCGAATTCGAACTAATACCAGAAGACCTCATCTCTAAAACGCTCAAAAGATTCGCCAAATCCCAATGCAAACTAGATATCTGCCCAAACAACCTCATGAAATCAGCCCCTCAACAATTCACAATAGACCTAACTAACCACATGAATTTCATGCTACAAAATGGACTTTTCCCAAAAGAAAAAGGAAACATTTTACTCACACCAATACCCAAGGACACAAAGAAAAACACAAGCGAAATAACTAACTACAGACCAGTAGCATCTATACCACTAATAACCAAAATAACCGAAGGGATGGTTACCAAACAACTCACAAACTACCTCAACAAGTTCTCCATACTACATGACTCTCAATCAGGATTCCGGTCAAATCACAGCACAGAAACAGTATTAATTACCCTAATGACGAAATTTAAACAAATGATTGCACCCGGCACCAATATACTCCTCTTACAATTTGACATGTCAAGTGCCTTTGATATGGTAGATCACGGAATCCTATTACACATTCTCGAATATTTTGGCATCGGAGGCAATGTCCTAAACTGGTTCAAAGGGTTCTTAACCTTACGCTCATACCAAGTTACATCAAACTCAACTACGTCTGCTGCATGGACACCTGATTGTGGAGTACCGCAAGGATACCCCCTCTCTCCAACTATTTTCAATCTAATGATGACCCCCCCCCCCCTGGCAAAACTTCTATCAAACCAGAACCTTAACCCATACATATATGCCGATGATGTAATGATATACATTCCATTCAAAAAAGACTAATGAAATCTCTAACGAAATCAACCAAAGTCTACACATCATGAACACCTGGGCAGATGCATTCCGACTGAAACTGAATGCAGAAAAAACTCAATGCCTCATACTAACCTCCCAATACAACACGAATAAGTTTACCGCCATTAACACACCTAAACTAAATCTGCCAATCTCAGAAACCTTAAAAATCCTTGGAGTCACTATTGACCGCAACCTAACACTCGAGACTCATGCGAACAACACAACAAAAAAAATGTTGTACTCCATGTGGAAACTGAAAAGAATTAGACCATTCTTTCCAAGATCTGTCTTCCGCAGTCTAGTGCAATCACTCGTACTCAGTCACTTGGATTATTGCAACTCATTATACGCAGGATGCAAGGAACAAATACTGAGGAAACTTCAAACAGCCCAGAATACAGCATCCAGACTCATCTTCGGAAAACCAAAATACGAAAGTACCACCCAGAAACGCTAAAAGATCTTCCCGAACCTTCCTCAATCTCCATTTCCCTAAATGCAAAGGAATAAAATACAAAACATTGCACGGATCGACCTTCGCATACATGAGCACACAACTCTGGAATACACTACCACGCAATCTGAAAACAATGTATAAACTGACCGACTTCCGCAAACTACTGAAAACTTATCTCTTTGAGAAAATCTACGGCAAGGATCAAAACACATGAAGTCCATACAAACTAATAGATACGCACCAAAACACTCTATCCTGAAGTCTCTTCTCCCGTATCCTCACCACCCTTAAAACCCTACCCACAAATAAAAATGTTAGACCTTTATGTTCCCTCGATATTGTTTGTCCCCCTCTCAACTCACCACTGTTATCTTCTGATGTTCTATTCCCAAATGATATCCTGTATTTATTCTGTCTTCTATAACTCATCATAATGTAATCCATAATCGTACTGTAACCAATTGTACTTCCATCATTCTCAAAGTATTGTAAGCCACACTGAGCCCGCAAATAGGTGGGAAAATGTGGGATACAAATGCAAATAAATAAATAAATAAATGAGTACTGGCACCTTTTTTTCTACAAAAAAAGCACTGATTACCACCAATAACATGTTACAACTACAATATATAGTACTATAATCACACACTTCAATTCCTCACATTTAACAAATTAACTATACTAACTTAATAAATGCAGCTACCAAAATATTTATACATTACTGTACTACAAGCATCCTCTATTATCTTAAATTGAACACAATCCACTATAATGCAACCTCTTTTAAGACTGCACTACTTGTTACCTTTCATTTCCCTAATTCTGTGGACGCTAAGCCTTTGAACACACACATATGTATTACCACATAACATCCCAATATACTTCCAGACAACAATTCAACTGTCTACCATTTAGAGGAAAATTAAACTTCAATAATCCAACTACAAACAACTTTATCCACAAGGTTAACTTCTCTCCTAGAACAGCATACACACCAAAATCAAAATTACCCCAACTCAAACAACATCTAATTAACATTACATCTTCTCACTATAATTCAGATTCCCACTTGCCACTGCCAATAGGGTATATTATATTAATGCAAGATCAGATGTCAACAAGGCAGATTTTGACTTACATCACACAGGGGCACATTTTGAAAGCATTTAGACACACAAGCAGGCTTATATTCGAAAGAAAAGGACACCCATCTTCCGACACAAATCGGAAGATGGGCGTCCTTCTCACAGGGTCGCCCAAATTGGTATAATCGAAAGTCGTCGCGGGGACGACCAAAGTTCCCAGGGGAGTGTTGGAGGCGTAGCAAAGGTGGGACTTGGGCGTGCCTAACACATGGGCGTCCTTGACCCATAATGGAAAAAAAAGGGCATCCATGACGAGCATTTGGACAACTTTACCTGGTCCTGTTTTTCTTAGGACCAAGGCACAAAAAGGTGCCCGAACTGACCAGATGACCACTGGAGAGAATTGGGGATGACCTCCCCTTACTCCCCCAGTGGTCACTAACCCCCTCCCACCCTCAAAAAATATCTTTCAAAATATTTTGTGCCAGCCTCAAATGTCATACTCAGGTCCATCATAGCAGTATGCAGGTCCCTGGAGCAGTTTTAGTGGGTACTGCAGTGCACTTCAGGCAGGCGGACCCAGGCCCATCCCCCCCACCTGTTACGTTTGTGGTGGTAAATGTGAGCCCTCCAAAACACACCAGAAACCCACTGTACCCACATCTAGGTGCCCCCCTTCATCCGTAAGGGCTATGGTAGTGGTGTACAGTTGTGGGTAGGGGGTTTTGGGGGGCTCAGCACACAAGGTAAGGGAGCTATGTACCTGGGAGCTTTTTCTGAATTCCACTGCAGTGTCCCCTAGGTTGCCTGGTTGGTGTCCTGGCATGTCAGGGGGACCAGTGCACTATGAATGCTGACTCCTCCCACAACCAAAAGGCTTGCATTTGGTCGTTTCTGAGATGGGCGTCCTTGGTTTCCATTATCGCCAAAAACCAGAAATGACCAAGTCTAGGGACGACCATCTCTAAGGCCAACCTAAATTTCAAGATTTGGGCATCCCCGACCGTATTATCGAAACGAAAGATGGGCGTCCATCTTGTTTCAATAATACGGATTTCCCCGCCCCTTCGCTGGGACGTTTTACGAGGACCTCCTCAGCAAAACATGGGCATCCCTTTCGATTATGCCCCTCAAAGTAACCTATGGTACTTTGTTTGTCTAAGTGCTTTCAAAATGAGCCCCGCAGTGTCTAGTAGTAGAGGGAGTTTGTGTTGCTATCACAGATTTGACACCAGAGTTTGTATGTTGAGTTGTAATGTGAAACACTCTACTTCTGAGGTGTACCTCTTGTTGGGAGGGTTTTATTGGTTGATCTGGGAATACCAATATGAATGAATAATAATACCCATGTGAATAATTACATACAATCGACTTCTTTGTGAGTACTTGTGCTCCTCACTCCAGGCCTCAGAGATGTGTAACTAGGTCCTGGTGGCAGCCAGCACCAGAAGGTTCAACCCTGGTGGAATGAACTGGACATTTTTCTTTTGTGTGTGGCTTGACTCCTCCATTAGGCTGTTTGACTTTGGTTTTATATGCATACTAGGAAAAAATGCCCGTTTCTGAGCGGAATGAAACGGGCGCTAGCAAGGGGCCCCCTCCCTCCGTCCCTCGAAGCTACTTGCCTTGTTCGCTGTGGGCCGTTTCTCGGCCCTCGACTCGAGTGTCAATAGCTCCGCCCTCGACGTCATGACGTTTTGACGCGAGGGCGGTGCAGACACTCCAGGGCACACCGGATATCTCGGGCGCCTCAACTTCCGTGGAGGCTTCAGAACGTTGGGTTTGCCTTTTATATATATAGATAATATATAAATAGATATTGTTTTTCATGTTTTTGTAATAAGATTAATTGCTTGGCTCCTGTCAGTTTGCTGTATTCTATTACTCCCACCCACCTTACTTTCTGATTGTGGCTCTGAAGGAGGAGTTGGGGGGGGAGCAGGACTCCAGGGGTCTGGGGCACCATCTTATTCCTCACTTCAGGCAGCAGAATGACTTGAGTAGCTCCTGCTGTCAAAAATCAAAAAAGTCCTCCACATAGGTCGAAGAGTTAAGACTAACTACTACTATTAATCATTTCTATAAGTTCTACTAGAAGTATGCAGCACTATACACATTATATGTAGGTACTTTCTCTGTCCCTAGTGAGCTCACAATCCAAGGGGTTTTTTTTGTAGCTGGGGCAATACAGGGTTTACGTGACTTCCCAGGGTCAAAAGGAGCAGCAGCGGGAATTGAACCCAATTCCCCAGGATCTCAGTTCACTGCACTAACCATTAGGCTACTCCTCCACTTAAGGAAATTGGAGAATCCAAAAAAAAAAAAAAAAAGCAACTACATAAGAGATTCAAACCACAGACATTTTATAAATAGGATTCAACTAACCAGATGACATACAAGGATGTTCTACCCCCACCCTCCACAACCCGTCAGCCAGAGATAAATGCCGAAAACCTTGCAGGATCAAAAAAAAAAAAAAAAAAGAAATACAGTTAAATGATTTATATTTACAATACATTTGCAGGGAAATTTTAAAAAGAATAATGCCCCCAACTGTTGTACTCCAGACCACAATAACAAGAATTGCTTCATTTTATTTTGTGTCTCTTTTAGAAAGATCAGGATAAAATTGAATCTTCAAATTAAGAAACAATTTATCTCGATGTTGGAAAAACATATGCAAAAGTCCTTCTTTATCCAAGTGGAGTAGAGTGGAACAGGTAGAGAGAGGTAAATCACTTGTTTACTCTTTTCAAAAATACTAGGACTAGAAGGCAATGAAGCTACTAAGTAGTGAATGTAAAACAAACCGGAGAAAATATTTCTTGACTGAACGTGTAATTAAATATGTTGCCAGAGAACGTGGTAAAAGCAGTTAGCTTAGCAGGGTTTTTAAAAGGTTTGAATATTTTCCTAAAAGAAAAGTCCATAAGCCATTATTAAGATGGACTTGGGAAAATTCACTGCTTATTTCTAGGATAAGCAGCATAAAATCTGTTTTACTCTTCTGGGATCTTGCCCAGTACTTGTGACCTGGATTGGCCACTGTTGGAAACAGGATACTGGGATTGATGTACCTTCAATCTGTCACAGTATGGTGCTTATGTTTTTACCAAAGCAAAGGTCATAATCATTATAGCAAGCTAGACCATTTGTGACTGCGATGTCTCTAACAAAGCAGAGACATCAATTTCTTCAGCAGGAATGGCTGATTCAAGTTGGCTGCAATCAGCAGTCCTCCTTTGTACAGGTATATAATAGCACTGGACCACAGGTGGAATCAGATTAGAAGATATATACAAAGTTTCAGAAATATCTCTCAGAAACATATCTTTAGGAGCAACAGTAGGTAATTTAGGAAAATTAAATCAACCTTAAATTGCAATTCCTTGCAGCATTTTCCAAAACTTCCACTTTAGAACAAAGAGCAGAGTTATTTAATATCAATTTAATTTTCAAAATTACTTTCAGATTAAAATAACTTACATGGCACAATAAATTGAATTACAGTGAACTACATAAAACAAAACACCACCACCTATTCCACCCCTTAATTCACTATCACTAACCCCATTTGCCCTTAAAAATTCCATTTTCAAAATGCAAATAAAATTCTAAAAGCAATGACCCTCAGCAATACAGTCAAGAATCCTACAGCTTTTGATTAAAAACACTGCTCTGCCCCCAATCAAGTTTTCAGAAAAGTTTCAGGCAGGACATTACCAAAATCTAATAATATGGGGAGGTGCTTTTGGGTGGGAACAAGGTGATGAACAGCAGCGTTTCCATTGAGGGGCACAATATTTAAAATTGTTTGGAAAGTAATAGAACTACACTGTATGTATTACTGCCCATAGTTTCAACATAAAAAGAAAATAATAAAAACAATTTCACCTATGACTAAGAGCTAGGTTTACTAAGCAGCATTTTTAATGCGCGTAAATGGTTTACGCGTGTTAAACGTTAATGCACCCATAGAAATGTATAACTCACCTTAGTAAACGTACCTCTTACTGTGATCTAAAAGAATCTGGTTTTCAGCTGTTCTCTAAAATCCAACTGATCCTTAACATTATTTATATGGCTGCATTTCAATTAAAATTTTAACTGTAATTATCGCATGATTAAATGACCAATATCTCCCTCTCTCCCTTTTTCTTCCCTAGCATTGTCCAGCATTTCTCCCTTCCTCCAGTGTACTTAAATCTGCTTTTGTCTCAGTCCTCAACCACAGCAACCATACTCATTCATTGCCTGTGGCATGCTACAAAGTTTTCCCTCTGACCCGTCCCACCTTGAGGAAACTGTGTCAGAAGGGCTGAACGAGTCGGGAGGGAAAGCTCTAGAGTAGGCCACCAGGCAACAAATGAGTATCACTGCTGCTGCCAGGGACCGAGAGAAGAGCGGATTTAAATATACACGCTTGGGGGAGGGGGGGTGTAAATGAGGGAGGGGGAGCTGTCAAACCACAGGTGTGGAGACAGGGAGAGATGACAGACCATGTGCTTTGGGGGGAGGGAGCAGGGGAAGAGACGGATGTAAGACTCTGCAGTGGGTATTAGCCATGATTAATTTTTTTTAATCACAGCTAATAAATAGCGCATTAATCACGATGTTAACTGCAATTAACATGCAGCCCTAATTTTTGTTTTTACATCCTATGGTATTTTATTCCATGATCCAGAAACTGCCTAAACTAAGTAATTTCCTCCATGAAGACAACTGCTGAAATATAATGACAAAACCAAGCCCTGTGAAATAGAACAGTGTTTCCCAAGTCCGGTCCTGGAATACCCTGTGCCGGACAGGTTTTCAGGATATCCACAAAGAATACGCATGAAAGAGATCTGCATATAATGGAGGCAGTGTATGCAAATCAAGTTAATGCATATTCATTGTGGATATCTTGAAAACTTGACTGGCAAGGGATTCTCCAGGACTGGACTTGGGGAAACACTGAAATAGAACACTTCTCATACAATGATGCAATTGTAAGAATTACCTGCAACAGAAGCCAGAGGTGGTACCAAGTGCTTCACAGCTTGTGGCTTCTTCTCCGAACAGCCAAAGGACTGCAAACAGCAAGAAGTAAAAGAATTGAAGGTGGAACAAAACAAGCAACTAGTCATGAAAAAAAAGCCCCATGAAATATTGATAACTTTAAGCACCCGGCATTACTTTCTATGGTCTCCCTCCTCGCCAATCAAAATAGAAAGCCAAAACAAACTGCTTCCCGACAAGCCTTATTCTAGGCTAGAACGCACTATAAAATAAGTGTACTACAGAACACTTTTTAATCCAGCATTATGAGGGTGATTTTATAACAGGGCACTAAGGTGCCTATTTTTTGCCTGTTTTTGTGAAGATACATAGGTACCTGTTGTCTTTATAACATGCTAGTACCAATTCTGCAGAAATCCTGCCTAGATCAAAGGTGCAGACATTACACCTGTTTTATAAAATGTGTAATGAACCGCCAAAGAAAACCACAAATTTGGTGGCATACAGAAGAAGCCATTTTATGAAACACATGTTAAAAAAAAAAGTGTATTAACAGGGGTTTGTACAAGTATGAAGTGCTACATACATGCATAAGACACCATTTTTCCTAGTTACATATATAAGAAGCGCCATTTTCAAAGGTAAACAAGATTTTGCAAACCTGCATGTTGTGAGGCAGCTTCTTAAGGAGTCAAGCTACCAAAAAGAAGTGGTTTCTTCCCCCCCCCACCAGTACTCCTCCAAACCCCAGGTCAAAACAATAAGTTAGTAGGCGATTGTGTGTCATTTGGAGCAGGTGTAAAAATAGTGAATGGAAAATTTTCCAAAATATACACGTATTTTGATACATCCCAGGATACTGAGGGAGCTTAGAAAGGCATGGGTGGGCCCACTAAAGGATGTGTTTAATAGATGCATGAAAACTGGAAAAGTACCATGGGAGGCAGATGTCCCTTTTACAAATGTGGTACCTGAGAAACCTCAGATTGGTGAGCCTTTCCTCAGTGATAGGAAAGGTAATGGAAATGTTAAGGATGAAGGGATAGTCAAATATTTACAGTCCAACGAGCTGCAAGATCAAAGGCAACATGGCTTTACCAAAGGCAAATCTTGACCGATTTCTTTGACTGGGTAACCACAGAATTGGATTGAAGGCATGCACTGGATATGTTCTACTTAGATGTCAACAAAACCTTTGATACTGTTCCTCATAGGAGGCTCATAAATAGGGACACAAGATGGTAAACTGGATTAGAAATTGGATGACTGTCTGGTGGTAAATGGAATTCACTAGGAGGAAAGAAAAGCGCATAGGGGAGTGATTCAGGTATTGTTGCTGGGGCCAATGCTATTCAATACATTTGTGAGGGATACTGCCAAAGGTTTATGAGAAGAAGTTTTGGGGATTTTTTGGGGTGACATTAAGATCTGCAATAGAGTGAATACCCAGGAGGGAGTAGAGAACATGAGTGGAGGTAATGCGAGGGAAGTTCTTGTGATGTTCAAGTAAGGCTTCTGCAAGTGGAGGTGGGGGGGGGGGGAGAGAAAAGAAATTAAGCCTCCCCCCCCCCAAAAAAAATGCCACAGTATATTTCTATGAGAGAACCAGTCTCCAACAGCTGCAACTACATTGTCTTGTCTCTGTCCCCTATCCTTCCCTCCTTCTGTATCCAATCTGTTAAGTGTCCTTACAACCCCTAACCTTTTTTCCTTACTTTACTTCAACTAAATCAATGTAACCTTGTCCTTCTAATGTGTTCATCCTATTTTCACCCCCCCCCCCCCCAAAAAAAAAAAAAGATTTGTCTATTACTACACCGCATTTCAATAATTGTACACTGCGTAGATTGCACTATGACTGGGGGAATATCAAATAAAGTGAACCACAAAACAATTGCACTTTCCATTCTGTACTCCCCTCTCATACCATCTCCTGATTACAGAAACTCAGAAAACCTACACAGATATAGATACACACTCATATGAAAGCATGCAAACACAAACAACTATGCAGAAGGGTTGGAAATAATTCCATGACCTATGCCCTGCATGCTTTCCTCACTCGCTAATGCATGGAATACAACTTGTCTTTGCTTCCAAGATGGTATTTTTAAACAACACCCATACCCGATATAAATGCATTATCAATGCAGCTTCTCATAGTAACATGTAGATGACAGCAGATTTCTCCTTTTAGTCTAATCTATCCATTTTCTTCATTTTATCATAGGCTCCTTTTTTGTATCACTCCATGGTGGTGCAACATCACTTTGAGTATTGCATTCAATTCTGGTCGCTGTATCTCAAAAGAGATGCAGCTGAATTAGAAAAGAGTACAACTAAACTGATAAAAGGGGATGTAACTACTCCCATATGAGGAAAGCCTAAAGAGGTTAGGCCTCTTCAGCTTGGAAAAGAGGCAGATGAGAGGGAATATGATTGATTGAGGTCTACAAAATCCTGAAAGGAGGAGAACAGGTAAAAGTGAACAGATTTTTCACTCTTTTAAAAGTAAAAAGACCAGGAGACACTTAATGAAATTACATGGAAATACTTTTATTTATTTATTTTATTGCATTTGTATCCCACATTTTCCCACCTATTTGCAGGGTCAATGTGGCTTACATGATTATGTTAACATTGTCATATCAATAACAAATAGGAGGAAATAGCTCTGGTACTCGTTACCAGAGGATATAGAAATGGCGGTTAGCTTATCTGGGGTTAAAAAAAGATTTGGACAAGTTCCTGGAGGAAACGTTCACAGTCTGTTATTGAAATGGACATGAGGGAAGCCACTGCTTGCCTCGGGATTGGTAGCATGGAATGGTGTTACTAATTGGGTTTCTGCCAGGTACTTGTGACCTGGATTGGCCACTGTTGGAAACAGGATACTAGGCTTGATTGACCATTGGTCTGATCTAGTATGGCTATTCTTACGTTCTTATAGTTAAATGCTAATGCAGTAGATTTCGTTGGCATCTTCATTCCAGTTATTAACACAAATTTGATCACACTATGATCACTATTGCCAAGTGGCTCCAACAGTATTATTTCTCACACCAAATTCTGTATTCCACTAAGGACTAGATTTAAAATAGCTCCCCCTCCTGGTTTCTGAACCAGTTGCTCCATGGAACACAGTCATTTATTTTATCTAGAAACTTTACCTCCCCTAGGATGACCTGATCTGACATTTACCTAGTCAATACATATGACTATTCATATGGTATTCATAAAAATTTCACCTACATTCTTTTTCCTATAGAACTTTTATTCTGTTGGACTCAATGCACTGTAACATATAGCACCAGCCTTCTACCACTTTGATTCATACTATCATTGCAAGTCATTTTTATGCTGATTTTGCAGTGTCCCACTGATACCCACCTCCCATCAGGACTCTGAGATGACTATTATACCTCTTTATTAGGTGCTATAAACTCTTGCTCTTCTCTCTTATTTTTTGACCTCTAACATTTGTAATCAGACATTTCAAAAGTAGTTTTTGCTTGTATTTAGTCTATGCAGCCACTGACATGGATAACAAATATCTTGCAACTCACTATGGCTTTTTTTGCCTTTATTATGGTTTATTTCACTAGATATACTGTCTTTTCATGAGAAACATAGCAAGGTGGTAAAGAGGCTAAATAAAATATATAAGAAAGGAACTCAATAGGAAAGCAAAAGATATCTTACATACAATCGCGCTGAGAACAAGCTCAATGAAATATAATAAGCCAATCAGAAAAAAAATTAGTCTATCAAACTAGGCACCCAAAATTGAATGAATCCTGGTGACTAGGATGTTTCATAATGAGTCCCTGAAGGCTACTGCAACCTCTATCAGGATTTGTTCACAAGTGTCCATCGATCCTACATTTTCTGTGCATTTCTGGATTGCTTTCAGAGCTGAAACTGCATACACATATAGAAGATTAATAGTTATGCCCTGGGAAAAAAATCTGGGGAAACACAGCAAAAGCAGTTCATACCAGAGAAAGGAGTAGTATGGTCAGCAGAGCTCTTCCGTAAAGAAACCAGCAGGACTAAGAATCCAGTGGATAAAATCTTTATTCTTCAGGACCCAACAAAGCACTGTGTTTCGGCATAAAGACTAGATCAGGGGTCTGTATTTGAAATCACTGAAGGACTGCAATGTAATCACTGGAACTTAGGTCGGCATATAAATGCGCAAATATAGCATACCGAAAAGTGGACTGGTTTAGGATTCATGGCCAAGAAATAATTTGAAAATTTTATTTGTCGGATGAACAAAAAAGTGAACCATTAGCCCAATCACAGCTACCAGTAAAAGGACAAGAAGACAGAACAAAGAATATAAAAAATAACAGTGACAAAGAAATTCAGAGCATAAACTCACAAATTTGTTCAGAGGTAAGAATAAGGAAAAATTAGGTGAAGGGGAAAAAGGATTCAGAAGTGGTCATTCATTTACAGATTTCTGAACTGTCTGTCCATTTACACTTATTAGTACTTCTGGATGGAATTATAGGCTGAAACTTAGTATATGTATAGATGAGTTTAAATCAACTTTATCTGCTATTAAATTAAAAGACTGATTTTGATGATGTTAAGCCCTCAAACTATGGCAGAATGTTAACTAGGTACAAAATACCACAGTAACCACACCGAGTGAATGCTGTTAAGCTCTGTACTTAGATACATGGGAGACACAGCCCTGGAAACCAGAACCAGAATCTGTGCATCATACCCTCACTGTAAATCTCTCTTTTAAATGTGCTCATTTTTAAGAGCTCTAATTTTTCTGGGAGACACTCAATGAAATTACATGGAAATACTTTTAAAACAAATAGGAAGAAATATTTTTTCACTCAAAGAATAGCTAGACTCTGGAACTCACTGCCAGAGGATATGGCAACAGCAGTTAGTGTATCTGTGTTTTAAAAAAAAAAAGGTTTGGACAAGTTCCTGGAGACGGACATGGAGGAAGCCACTGCTTGTCCTGGGATCGGTAGCATGTAATGGTGCTACTAATTGGGTTTCTTCCAAGTACTTGTGACCTAGATTGGTCACTGTTGGAAGCAAGATACTGGGCTAGATGGACCATTGGTCTGACCCCTTATTGCTAATCTTATGTTCTTAAAAAAGGAAGCCTCATATATTTATTTAATACCAGGCTTCATATACTCCCATTCATAGCATATCACAGGGATTCACAATGCTACAAATAAAAATAAAAAAAGTTAAAAGAAGTGGAAACGTAAAAGAAGAAAATTTGCTTTATCCTACTGGCCCCAAAGGGAATGATCCGACCCCACCATCTCTCAGAAACTGCACAGAGGACACCTACCCTCAAACACCTGCTGGGAAAAGAAAGTCTTAAGGCCTGTTATGTTGTCCTGTGATCAAGATGCTTCAGAAGAGATTTCCACAGCAAAGGAGTAAGAAAGCTGAGTCATGTTGACTGTGGATGAGCTCAGGCAGGTGGAGATTATAGCAAGAAGTCTATCTTGACATGAACATAGTTGGTGTAAGGAAGTCTGTGGAATAAGCAGTCAAAAAAAAAAAGAAGTAGACTGTCCCAAACAAAAAATATATAAGAACCAACACCTTGAATGTGATCCTATAGCTTAAAGGTAACCAGTACTAAGAACCCTGATAAATGACAACAACTGCTCCAGAACATTGCTAACAGTCACTTGTCAAACTCCATTATACAGTGAAACCAGGGTGTGAATCAAAATATAGATTGCAACTCTTTCCAGAAAGGGCTAAACAGATCTAATTTAGTGAAGAGCATGACATGATTTCAATACAGAGGTGATCTGAGGTTAAAAGGAAAATTCACAATCTATACCACCACCCAGAATTCTGAGGGAGGAATTTAGTAAAATATTGTGCCCAAACAGCAACGATGAAACAGTAGGTACGTTAGTGTGACTGGTAAGCCAAACTGCTTGGCACTTCTGACAATTAAGGACAAGATATTAAAAGACAGTTAGCCACGCCATAACTGCAAATGTTCAGTGATTCAAGATTCATAGGAGAAGGATTAACATAGTAAAGAAGCTGAATGTCATCAGCGAAGAAGTAGGGGCTAATACCGAGATATTTAATAAGTGTAGCAAGTGGTGGTGTGAGAAAAGAATTACATGAAACAGGAAATAAAACAGGTCCTGTCTATCCATCTGTGACCTTTTGGCACTGTAGGTATCTGGGATGCCTGTTTAGTGTATACACTATCCCCCTAATTATATAAAAGTCGCCAAAACTTGAGCAAGGAAATTTGGGCACGCACTCAATTTGTGTGTGCAACTTAATTAATGAACTAATGCTTAACAAGCAATTATTGGCACTAATTAGATTTAATTGGAATGTACGCATCTAAATTTTACAACGATTAAAAGAAAGGGGGCATGGAAATGGGAGTGTCATGGGTGGAACAGGGGCATTCCTAGCGTTTACATGCATTGTTATAGAATAAGGGGGGAATACGCACCAACTTTAGGCATGCACATTTATACCACGTTTCAGGTTGTGCAAATGGCCACACCTAAAGTTAGTCAGGGTTCCCAGGCGTAAGCGCTATTCTATAAACCGCGCCTAGCTTTAAGCACGGCTTACAGAATAGCATTTTTTTCGGCACCATATATAGAACTCACCCCTGCAGGCCTAGGAGGTTGCATGTCATTGCACTTAAGAGATCAACTACCACACCAGGTTTAGTTTTCTATTATCTACAATGAATATGCATGAGATAGATCTACATACAACGGAGGCAGTACATGAAAATTTATCTCATGCATATTCAATATGGGTATCCTGAAAACCTGACTGACTAGGTGTGTCCTGAAGACTGGGTTGAGAACCCCTGAACTCTACCAGATCACCGAGGGGAGTTGAGCGAAACTGAAAGGGAAGGATAAAGAAGATGGTGACATGGGGGGTTGGAACAAGAAACGAAAGATGAAAGTTGTGATGATATTGGGTGGGGGAGGTGGATCTGTACTTTATCAAGTGAAAACTGGTGGGGAGGAGAACTGTAGTCTACCAAATAAGAAAAGTGTCACCACGTATTCCCCCGTTCAGTTTGCTCCTTGTAACCCTGTTCCCTGTTGCTGCAAAAACCATGAAAGACACAGGCTAAATGAGTTTGAAAATTGATCATTATTACTCCATTTATTTCTTAATAGCACCCTTAACTCTTAATATAAAAAAAAAACCCAATCACTCCTTCCCTTATATTTAAATCAGTAAGCTCACTCAAGAATCTTCCCAAACAGTACTTACAGTTAAAGCAGTAACAGAATCAAAGCCCTCTCCACATCGAAGCCATGTTTTGGACAAGGAAGAGGCCACCTCTGCCGTTACTGAATTTGCTTGCTTACGTCTGACGTGTAACTCATCAGGGAACAAGGCACACGATCCACCCCCGGATCTTTTCCTCTAGTAACAAGAAGAAGAAAAAAACAGCACACATCTTAAATAAGAATACGGACAGACTTGATCAACTAACGCTACCAAAGAAAATAGACAAAGCCTGCAGAATCAACAAAGCCACAAGGGAAGCAAGTACCATGTTAACCTGTAAGAAAAAAAAATATTACAAAAGGACAACTAATAGCCATCATCTTTGGAGCGTTCTAAACTAGGGTGGGGGGGGGGGATCAATCTGGCTCCAAAGTGCCACATGTCTTGTTTGTTAAGGTCAAAACAAAAAGATACAAGACATTTTTAAAAATCTCAAAGATTGTATGAGAAGCATCACCATGAAAGTATGAAGCAATCTGCAGCCATAAAGCAGAGTCTTCTCTCACAAGGTTTAAAATTCATAGAGTTTAATAATGTAGGTTCGTAATGATAGTTTCTAAAGGACACAAACCAACCTCAAAAAGCCCTAAAAACGGTTTATATATTCAGCAGTGGGTAATATAGATACATTATCCGGAAAAAGATGCAGGATACTTATTTGCACGGCAAGAGCCAGAAGCACTGCTGTGTTCTGGAATTCCCAGCCTATCCATCATCCGTTGCCCTACCAGACATCTAACATTTGTTCTCTGCCACCCAGCATACCTCTTCCAATGGTTCTTGCTGGTGGAACTCTTACTTTTTACATACCATAAGAGAAATTCAATAACTTAGGTACTAACATTTACGTACCCATCACACACATACATGTTTTGAATAGCAGCACTTACATATGTACACACATATATACATAAATGCCAAAATTCTACCTGAGAGCTATTCTGCAAATACCTACTTAACTTACATGGCACATATTTGGAAGAGGAAGTACACGTGGAGGGGCATAATCAAACACAAACGCCTATCTCCATGGGCGTCTATGTCTGAAAACGGGTACGTGAAGAGGCGGGACAGACCGTATTTTCGAGCTGGGCATTTGTTTTTTTTAGCGATAATGGAAACTAAAAACGCCCAGCTCAAAAACGTCCTAATCCGAGCCATTTGGTCGTGGGAGGGGCCAGGATTCGTAGTACACTGGCCCCCCTGATATGCCAGGACACCAACTGGGCACCCTAGAGGTCGGTGCGGTGGACTTCAGAAAAAGCTCCCACATGCATAGCTCCCTTACCACGGGTGCAGAGCCCTCAACCCCCCTCTCCCAAAACCCACTATCCACAAATGTACAACACTACTATAGCTCTTAGGGGTGAAGGGGGCACCTACATATGGGTATAGTGGGTTTTGGAGGGCTCCCATTTACCAGCACAAGTGTTACAGGTGGGAGGGGGATGGGTCTGGGTCCGCCTGCCTGAAGTGCACTGCGGTACCCACTAAAAGTGCTCCAGGGACCTGCATACATGCAGGCCTCTAGGACTTGTTGCTGCTGTATAACATTGGCACACCAGTTGACACCTGAAGACTAATCTCTCCGAAAACGTCCTTTATTGGAATAAACACGCTTACTCACAGTTAACTGCAGATCACAGGTTGTGCCCCACTGGCAAAGAGTCTCCCTGGTACTGAGATTAGCAGTAGGTCAGAGCTGGCAGAATGCTGTACAATGCCCTCTTTCAGCCACATTCAAGGTAAAAACTAAGTTCTGTAACGTGGCAAACACATGAAAGGGATCTAAAAGTGTCTTACAAAAATGGCCACTACCTCATGGACTACCAGAAACAAAACTGGACACCCTCTGACCCAGTTACCAGGGGTAAAAGCACCATGAGAGTACAGCCTACCAACTACCAACATCGTTAGCATTTGCCACAAGCTAGTGGAATTACGGAGCCCAATACCCTACACCCATCACAATGCATTGCTGATGTGACTCTGCAGTGCGCATAACAGAAAAGGTGTCACACTCACCCGAGAGCAACATCAGAACCAGGGAAAAGCTGTCAGAGGATAGAACACATTCTGCTGTCATGGAGGTGGGTACGGCATTTGAGGCTGGCATAGAGGCTGGAAAAAAAGTTTTTAAAGTGGGGTTTTTTTGGTGGGAGGGGGTTAATGACCACTGGGGGAGTCCGGGGAGGTCATCCCCGATTCCCTCCAGTGGTCATCTGGGCAGTTGGGGCACTTTTTTGGGACTTGTTCGTGAAAAAAAAAAAGGGTCCAAAAAAGTTACCCAAAATCGCGGTAAAAACGTCTTTTTTTTTCGATTATCAGCTAAAGACACCCATCTCTCCTCGGCTGATACCCACGCCCCAGTCCCGCCTTCACCACGCCTCCGACACGCCCCCGTCAACTTTACCCGTTTCCGTGACGGATTGCAGTTGGAAACGCCCAAAATCGGCTTTCGATTATACCGATTTGGGCGCCCACGGGAAAAAGTCGCCCATCTCCCGATTTGGGTCGCAATATAGGTGTTTTTCTCTTTCGATTATAAGCAGGATAATGTACTTGTTTATCTGCAGCATTTAGGTGCCAACACTTACACCAGCTCTATGGCTGGCCTAAGTGCTGGTATCTAAACGTTAAGCACATAGTTAGATACCTGGTTAAGTTAATATTCTTTAAAGGAACATAGGCGCCTAGAGTCCCTTGTAGAATAAACTTTCTGGGTGCCTAATCATAGGCCACTTGTTATAGAATTGCTTTATCTATTCCTTCTCTCTTTTTGGCTCAGCCTCAGAGAAATGCAAGGTCTGAGCTGAAGTCAGTCCCTTCTTGGCCTTTTTGTTGAGATTAAGAACCTGTAAATATGTGGGGGAAGGGGAGAAACAATTAGTACCTGATCTCACTGGTAACACAAAAACATTTCAGCCAAGACCAAAGCAAGACACAGTAAATAAAATGTCAAAACAAATTATACCTAAACATATTGTTGGTGTGTTTAGCAAAGCACTTTGCTATAGTTATGATATAAATCTCTATTACTATTATTATTAAAAGACTGCAACTTGGGGCCCTCATTAATAAATATTTTCCTCAGTCCGTCTGCATGAAAAAAGGTTTTGAAAATGGAGACCCAATTTTCCACAAACGTCAAAAAAATAACATGCCTCTGGTTAAACAAATTAGTAAAATATGTAAAATATAGCCTGGAGCAAAGTGTATGTAACATACTATTTAGGGTCCCAAAAAACAACAAGGCAAACGATCTGCAAAATCCAATATGGGAAAGAAAGCCAGCAGATCAATGTCACAACAAAAAGATTTTATTGAAGATACCGTGTATGAACAAATCGCCTGACACAGGCCGTGTTTCTCCCACCTAGGGCTGCGTCAGGGGCTAATTTGAAACCTTCGTAAAGAGGCAAAGCTTCAATAATGGTGTGTCCATTTGTGTATGCTAGAGACCACAGGATTCCCATTTGAGCTGTTTTTTTCTTGACTTTTATGCACCATATTTGCCCCTTTACGAAGGTTTCAAATTAGCCCCTGACGCAGCCCTAGGTGGCTGTGTCGGGCGATTTGTTCATACACGGTATCTTCAATAAAATCTTTTTGTTGTGACATTGATCTGCTGGCTTTCTTTCACATACTATTTAGACAAATAATTGTTTTACATAGGGTTTAACTGCCTTTTGGTAGGCTCCATTGGACTTCCAGCTCAATTGGAACAAGGGTTGGGACATGACACCATGAGCTTTTACCAACTACTCAGAATCTTTTCCTTATTTTGTATGAAAATCCTTGAGTAGAGGTCATGCACTCTGATGGAAGTCACAGACCAGAACACCATTTTCCTCTAGTAACACAGTGCTCTTGCCTAATCCTCTAATAGCATCTGAAGTTAATTTAAGAGTGTGAAACCTCTTTGGAGGAAGGTTTTGTTTGAGCGAGACAGGATTTGTTTGTTGAAGGCATACTGACAGTTGGGTTAGTTCATCTCAGTGTGGAGCTGGAGGGGGGAAGGTCACAGCCATATGCAAATTATTGAACTTACTGGGAAAGAAGGATCACTAACTGCGATCATTTGTACATGTAAAATGATTATAACTGCTAATGGGAAAGGATAAGATGATGGCTGGACACCATAAAAATCTATGGAATTTGTCATCTAAGATAAGTACTTTTTCCAAGTTATTTCCCGATACATGTTGAGTCTCAACTACGAGTGTTTTTAAGGGCACAGTGGCAGTGTTTTTGTGAAGCTGATATAGTGGAGTTTTTTTTTTTGAAGACGCATGATTAAAGTGGTTCCCTCATTATACAAAAGGGGTGTCCTTTAAAAATGAGGAAGTTCCGAATTTTCTGAGGTCTTCTTTTTTTCTCCACTTTTTTCTTTATTTCCTGCCACAGTTACCCAGAAACACATTGTATATTGAGTAGAATTTGGGTGAAATTTTGATTTCAATTACCCCAATATCAACTGGATAAATGTTACATCAGGGAGCGCCAGGCAGATATTTATTGCATCCAGGAATTTTGACTGCTTCTTGGAACTGGTCCAGGAACAGACTAGAGGGGGAGACATTTTAGATCTAGCCCTTAGTGGAATGCAGGGCATAGTATGAGAGGTAATGGTGTTGGATCCGCTGGGAAACAGTGATAATAACATAATCAAGTTTGAGCTAATATCTGGAGTGAAGCCACAAAGGAAATCAACTGTAGCAGCATTTAATTTTCGTAAGGGCAACTGATAAAATGAGGGAAATGGTGAAAGGAAGCTAAAAGGATCAGCTGCATAAGTTAAGACATTAAATCAGGCATGGACATTGTTTAAAAATACCATTTTGGAAGCCCAGACCAGATGCATTCCATGTATTTACAAACATGGAAAGAAGAGAAAACGACAGCCAGCATGGTTAAAAAGTGAAGTGAAAGACTATTAAAGCTAAAAGAACATCCTTTAAAGAATGGAAAAATTACCCAAATAATAATGAAGAAAATAAGAAGCAACATAAGCAATGGTAAGTTATTTGCATAGCATTGATAAAGAAGGATAAAAGAGAATATGAAGAGAAACTTCGTCGCAGAGGCAAAAACTCACAGTAAGAACTTTTCAGGTACATCAGAAGTAGAAAGCCTGAGAGGAAATCCATGGGACCGTTAGATCAGGAAGGAGCAAAAGGGGCACACAGAAAGGATATGGCCATAGAGGAGAGACTGAACAAATTCTATGTGTCGGTCTTTACAGAAGAAGATGTAAGATCTACCTGTACCAAAAATGTTTTTCAAGGGTGATGATGTGGAGGAACTGAAAGAAATCTCGGTGAACCTGGAAGACATACAGAAACAAATTGACAAATTAAAGAGTAGTAAATCACCTGGACCAGATGATATGCATCCAAGAGTACTGAAAGAACTCAAACATGAAACTGTAGATCTGCTGTTAGTAATTTGTAACCTGTCATTAAAATCATCCATAGTACCTGAAGACTGGAAGGTGGCCAATGTAACATCAATTTTTAAAAAGGGTTCCAGGGTGATCTGGGAAATTACAGACCAATAAGCCTGACATCAGTGCCAGTTAACACAGTGGAAACTATTATAAAGAATAAAATTAAGAACATATAGATAAATATAGTTTAATGGGGAGGGAGTCAGCATGGATTCAACCAAGGGAAGTCTTGCTTCAACAATTTGCTTCATTTCTTTGAAGATGTGAATAAACGTGAGCTGGTTGATGTAGTGTACCTAGATTTTCAGAAAGCTTTTAACAAAGTTCTTCACGAGAGATTCCTGAGAAAATGAAAGTCATGGGATAGGAAGCAATGTTCTACTGTGGATTAGGACCTGGTTATTGGACAGAAAACAGATGGTAGGATTAAACGGCTATTTTCCTCAATGAAGGAGGGTGAATAGCAGATTGTCGCAAGGATCTCTACTGGGACCGATGCTATTTAACATTTATAAATGATCTGGAAATCGGAATATCAAATGAGGTGATTAAATTTGCAGATTACACAAAACTATTCAAGGCTGTTAAAACACATGCGGGCTGTGAAAAACTGCAGAAAGACTTAGGAAATTGGAAGACTAGGAATCTAAATGGCAGATGAAATTTAATGTGGAAAATGCAAAGTGGTACACATTGGGGAGAATAACAAATCATAGTTTCCTGATGCTAGGGTCCACCTTAGAGGTCAGCACTCAAGGAAATGATCTAGGTGTCGGTGTAGACAATAGGCTGAAATCTTCTGCTCAGTGTGTGGAAATGATAAAGGGGATAGAACTCCTCTCATATGAAGATAAACTAAAGCGATTAGGGCTCTTCAGCTTCGGAAAGAGAAGGCTGAGGGTTGATATGATTGAGGTCTACAAAATCCTGAGTAGTGTAGAACAAGTAGAAGTGAATCAATATTTCACTCTTCCAAAAGGTTTAAAGACCAGGTGACACTTGATGAAATTACATGGAAATACTTATAAAACAAATAGGAGGAAATATTTTTTCACCCAGAGAACTGTTAAGCTGTGGAGCTCATTACCGAAGGATGTGGTTAACAGTGATGAGCATATCTGGGTTTTTAAAAGTTTTGGAGAAGTTCCTGGAGGAAAGATTCATAGTCTACTGAGACAGACATGGAGAAGCCACTCCTTGCCCTGGGATTGGTAGCATGGACCTTGCTACTATTTGGGTTTCTGCCAGGTACTTGTGACCTGGATTGACCACTGCTGAAAACAGGATACTGGGCTAGATAGACCATTGGTCTGACCCGGTATGGCTATTCTTACATTCTTATAAGACTGAATTACTGCTAGAGCAGATTTTGGTTGAAAAGAAAAAATAAGAGCATGATTTAGCTGAAAGGCTGCAATTAAAGGTCTTAGCAAACTAGGTTAAAGAGAAATTCTGTCTCTCTGTCTGAGAGGAGAGGAGTTTTCCTTAGTGCTGGAAAGGCTCTAGTTAAAGATTTTGGCCAGAAAAAGAGATGTGGTTCTAAAGGAGCTAATATAGAGTGATTTCTCTTTACTAGGAAACCTGGCAGTGCAGGTCACAGATGACAGAGGACTGAAATCCTCAAGACAGCTAAACTCACAGTGCTATTTTGTTTGGATTTTCCTGAGGAGAAAGGAGGGAAATCTCACCTACTAACACCTTTCAGCCCCAGCTGGAGGCACCGGGCAACACACACTTTAGGGATCAACAGAGTCCGCCCAATGGGGACTTCTGCCAGGTTGAGCTCCAAATCCAGGGATGCTACAAAGGGTGTGTTACAAGTGCTTCTGACATCAGAATGTCTTGGAGATTTTCACTCTCTACCCCCCCCCCCCCCCCCAAAAGACAGCTGAAATAGGGAGCCAGGGTTGTAACAGTAATATAACAGGCCAGAACCACGTTTCTAATATGGCCCTTTTAAATGAATACCTTTAATAGGACTGAGATGGTTGAATCCTTCAAAGATGTATAAATTAGGTTTTACAATGTAATAGATTGCAGGGACAGTATGCATTTATTAAAAAGGAAAACAAGTGGTAGCTAAAGTATACTCAGAAAGCAACTGGACAACGACAGACTAGAATTTCCAGGGCCAGAAGCAAGGCTTGACAAATCCCAGGCCCCAGGTTGTCATGGTGACTAGAAATGTGTGTCTGGAGTGTGGAGTTTTTGTGTCTTTTTAAAGTGTTTTTGTGGTTATGCTGCTACAGCTGGAGCAGGAATTTCTTCTTATGTGCATTATGAGGCTCTATGTAAGTCTGAGCTGCGCGGAGCAAGAACTCTCTCGCTTATCCAAAATCTTGCTAGACTAGATGAATTTCTGCAACATGCAGCTCAGACTCACAGCGTGCTGCACCATGCGCAGAGAAGGAGCTGTGGATAGCAGAGTAAGAGGTGGTTCTGAGGGCTAGCAGGAGAGGAGAAGAGGAGCTAGCTGTCTTACTGGATAGGGATTAGGGATGGCAGCTGAGTGGCTTGCTGGTTTATAGGCTGGCTGGCTGGCTGACTCAGTCACATCCCCCCCCCCCCCCCCCCCCCAGCAAGCCAGTCAGCTGCCATCCCCTAGTCCCTCTACCATCCCCTCTACCGTCCCTCCTCTGACCCTATTCTCACTCACCTATTCAACACTTCTCTCCTCCTGGCTTGCTGGGGTACAGGCTGGGGAGATTGCTGACTGGCTTCCTAGGTGGTAAGGACTAGCTGGGCTATGGGCTAGGAATGATCAATATAAGGGAGGAGAGAGGCTGGCTGGTTAGCTGAGAGTGAGAGCACACACACACACAAACTGGGTGAGGAGGAAGGTTGCTGCTGTGTATTTCTGCCAGTGGCATTTTGGGTACATTACAGGCCTTATTTACTGAGTTTCCTTTTCCCTTAGACAATGAAGAAGAAAGCAGTCTTAGTAAATCAGGCACAAACCTCAAAATAGATTCTCCCTCTCATCCCCTATTTCAGTAGAAAAAAATGGCAATGAGAAAAGGTGGGAGGTTGAGAAAGGTCTTAAGCCACTAGCTCCTAAATCCAAACAAAATTTGTCAAGTCCTGGCTAGAAATTTTCAACACACCTGTTGCTGACGCACCTGATTTCCTGAACAGCTAGAGAACCTGCATTGAATAAAAAATAGCAGCTATCAGAGAAGAGGAAGCGATCAAGCAACTATCTGCCCACCCAAGGTCAACAGAAGCCTCAAGAATTACTGCAATGAAATCTAGCCTTCATTAGGACAACAGTAGAATTTTATAACTTTTTAAACAAATTTTCTCTTCAATAAGCTGAAATCTTCTGCCCAGTGAGCGGCAATGGCCAAAAAAGCAAAGATGCTAGGAATTATTAGGAAAGGGATGATGAATAAGACTGAGAATACTATAATGCCTTTGTATCACTCCATGGTGTGACCTCACCTTGAGTATTGTGTTCAGTTCCGGTCACTGTATCTCAAAAAAGATATAGCAGAATTAGAAAAGGTTCAAAGAAGAGTGACCAAAATGATAAAGGGGATGGAACTCCTCTCATATGAGGACAGGCTAAAGATGTTAGGGCTCTTCAGCTTGGGAAAAAAAGAGTCGACTGAAGGGACATATGATTGAGGTCTACAAAATCCTGAGAGATGTAGAACGAGTAGAAGTGAATCAATTTTTTACCCTTTCAAAAAGTACAAAAACTAGGGTACACTCAATGAAGTTAGATGGAAATACTTTTAAAACAAATAGGAGGAAATATTTTTCACTCAGCACAATGTTAAGCTCTGGAACTCTTTGCCGGAGGATGCAGTAACAGTGGTTAGTTTATCTGGGTTTAAAAAAACATTTGGACAAGTTCCTGGAGGAAAAGTCGCTTAACTCTCTCCTCAAAGCGCCTTCTCCTTCAACTCCCCCTTCACTCTCTCCCCAGACTTTGGCTGATTACTTTCACGATAAGGTTCACAAGATAAAACTTGAATTCACAACTAGCTCTCCTCCACCCCTTCTTCCCTTAGTCCACTCTCCCAACCCTCTTACCCCTACCTCCTTTTCTTCCTTTTCCGAAATCACTGAAGAAGAAACTTTACTTCTTCTTCAATCCTCAAAACTAACCACCTGCTCCTCTGATCCTATTCTCACTCACCTATTCAACACTATCTCTCCTGCTGTCACCCCTTTCATCTGTCATATCCTCAATCTGTCACTTTCCACTGCGACTGTCCCTGATGCCTTTAAGCATGCCATAGTCACGCCACTCCTCAAAAAACCTTCTCTGGATCCTACCTCTCCTTCCAACTATTACCCCATCACCCTCCTTCCTTTCTTATCCAAGTTACTAGAATGTGTTGTCCACCGTCGCTGCCTCGACTTTCTTTCTTCTCAACCTATTCTTGATCCACTCCAATCTGGCTTTCGTCCCCTTCATTCAACTGAAACAGCATTTACTAAAGTCTCCAATGATCTATTCCTGGGTAAATCCAAAGGGCTCTATTCTATCCTCCTCCTTCTCGATCTTTCTGCTGCCTTTGATATTGTTGATCACAGCCTACTCCTTGACACACTGTCCTCACTTGGTTTTCGGAATTCTGCTCTCTCCCTGTTCTCTTCTTATCTCTCACAGCGTACTTTTAGTGTATACTCTGGTGGTTCCTCCTGTTCCTCTATCCCGCTGTCAGTGGGTGTACCTCAAGGATCTGTTCTAGGACCTCTCCTTTTCTCCGTCTATACTTCCTCCCTTGGTGCTTTGATCTCATCACACGCTTTCAGTATCACCTTTACGCTGATGACTCCCAGATCTACCTCTCCACACCAGTAATCTCGGCAGAAATCCAGTCCAAGGTATCTGCCTGCCTCTCTGACATTGCTACCTGGATGTTTCACCACCACCTGAAACTCAATATGTCCAAAACTGAACTCCTTATCTTCCCTCCTAAACCAACCTCTCCCTTTCCCCCATTCTCTATTTCTGTCGACAACACGCTCATTCTTCCTGTCTCGTCTGCTCGCAACCTTGGGGTCATCTTCGACTCCTCCCTCTCCTTCTCAGCCCATATTCAACAGATTGCTAAAACCTGTCATTTCTTCCTTTATAACATCGCCAGAATTCGCCCTTTCCTTTCTGAACACGCTATCAGAACCCTCATTCACACTCTCATCACCTCTCGCTTAGACTATTGCAACTTGCTTCTCTCAGGTCTTCCACTCAGCCATCTCTCTCCTCTTCAATCTGTTCAAAACTCTGCCGCACGACTAATATTTCACCAAAGTCGTTATGCCCATATCAGCCCTCTCCTGAAATCACCTCACTGGCTCCCTATCCATTTCCGTATACAATTCAAGCTCCTCTTGTTGACCTATAAGTGCATTCATTCACTCTGCAGCCCCTCACTACCTCTCCACCCTCATCTCTCCCTACACTCCTTCCCTAGAACTCCGTTCACTAGACAAATCTCTCCTAATTGCACCCTTCTCCTCCATCGCTAACTCCAGACTCCGCTCCTTCTATCTCGCCGCACCTTATGCCTGGAATAGGCTTCCTGAGCCATTACGTCTAGCTCCATCCCTGGCTGCCTTCAAATCCGGGCTAAAGGCCTACCTGTTTGATGCTGCTTTCGACTCCTGACTTGTAACTTTTATCTTATCCTTATGTGTCCTTCTGTCTGTCCTTCCCTTATCTTTTTTGGTCCTGTCTGTTTGTCCTGATTTAGATTGTAAGCTCTTTTGAGCAGGGACTGTCTTATTCATGTTCAACTGTAAAGCGCTGTGTACAACTGGTAGCACTATAGAAGTGATTTATAGTAGTAGTAGTAGTCTGCTATTGAGACAGACATGGGGAAGCCACTGCTTGCCCTGGGATTGGTACCAATGAATGTTGCTACTATTTGGGTTTCTGAAAGGTAACTTGTGACCTGGATTGACCACTGTTGGAAACAGCATACTGGGCTAGATAGACCATTGGTCTGACCCAGTATGACTGTTCTAGAGACTAAAGACTGGCATTCGCACAACAAATGTAGCCAAACTCAATTGCAGGAGTAGAGTCCCAACATGATATAAAACTTTCTACCACCACTTAGATCAAAAAAAGTAGTAATGTGGACCATCAGAAGGTTATTTGCAACTTTAGCTGTGTATTATCTTTGACACCAAAAGCATGCCTATTACCACACAACCCCATCAGTCCAATTTACTATCTCCACCTATTTTATTTATCCATATCTCACATTGTAACATAGTAGATGACAGCAGATAAAGACCTGTATGGTCCATTCAGTCTGCCCAACAAGATAACTCATCGCATACCATCTGATGTGAACTACATAGACATACTTGATCATGATTTGTCCTCATTTTCAGGGCATAGACTGTAGAAGTCTGCCCAGCACTGGTTTTGCTTTCAAATTATGGGTGTTGCCATCTAATCATTGCTAAGCTTGTTTGGTTCCATACCTTTTATACAGGATTCCAGTGTGTTTATTCCATGCATTTTTGAATTCCGTTACCATTTTCATCTCCACCACCTTCCACAGGAGGGCATTCCAAGTATCCACCACCCTCTCCGTGAAAAAGTACCTCCTGACATTATTCCAAGTTGAAATTCATGTTCTCTAGTTCTACCACTTTTTCGTCTCTGGAAAAAGGTTTGTCGATTTATACCTTTCAAATATTTTAATGTCTGTATCATATCTCCTCTGTCTCTTCTTTCCTCCAAGTTATACATGTTCAGGTTCTCAAGTCTCTCCTCATAGTTCTTGTGACGTAAACCCCATGATCATTTTTGTCGCTTTTAACTGATCTGCTTCAAGTCTTTTTACATCCTTAGCAAGACACAGCTTCCAAAACTGAACACAATACTCCAAGAGGGACCTCACCAACAACTTGTATAGTGGCATCAACACCTCCTTTCTATGATGCCTAGCATCCTTCTGGCCGTAGCCACCTCCTTGTCGCATTGTTGTATCACCTTGCGATCTTCAGACACCATCACCCCAAGGTCCCTCTCCTAAGCCATGCATATTTATCTCTGTTCTCCTATCTTGTACATCTCCTTTGGATTTCGGCACCCCAAGTGCAACACTCTACACTTCTTGGCATTAAATTTTAACTATCTATCTATGATCCACAGGTGCTAACTCTATGTATCTGTTTATTATTACTATTATTCCTCTTTCAGCATATTAACTTATGCGAAGGGGAAAAATTGAAACTCATGAAGTTTAATTGCTAAAACATATTTATTTATTAGACTTAACACAGTTTCCCAATAACAATACAACTTGTCCCTGTGTGTTTATACAAATATAATCAATATGTGAAATATGGTGAAAGAGGAATAATAGTAATAATAAAGAGATACGTAGAGTTAGCACCTGTGGATCATAGATTGATAATATTGCACAGGTATATGAGAGAGTGTTTTCCCGATTGAGGTAATTGATATATTACATTTTAACTGCCAGACCTTTGATCATTCTTCTAGTTTTTGGAGATCTCTTCTCATGGTTTCTACTGCCTCCGGGGTATCCTCTCTATTATCTATCTTCGTGTCATCCGCAAAAAGGCAAACTTTTCTTCTAACCCTTCAACAATATCTCTCACAAATATAATAAACATTGGCCCCAATTCCGACCCCTGTGGCACTCCACTGCTCACCTTCCTTTCCTTTGAGCAGATTCTATTTACCGCCACCCTTTGTCGCCTGTCAGTCAACCAGTTTCCAATCCAGTTCACTACTTTAGATCCTAAGTTCAGTCTTCTCAGCTTATTCAAGAGTCTTCTGTGAGGAACTGTACCAAAGGCTTTACTGAAATCCAAGATTACAGATTGAATATTGCAAAAAAAAAATTTAAATTATAAAGAACTTATCTTAAGAAGTATTAAGGGACCAACTACCGACATGAATCATGTTTAAATAGCTCTGCTTCAGGGACAATTGAGTATATAACTGCTTGTTTTAGGGACTGACAGGACTTCTGTATTACTTAGATTTAGACAAAGCTTGCTGTTTTTAGCCCATTGTTGAACAGCTGTTAGACACACAGTCAGTTTATTCAGGGCTGTAGGTAAGTCTGGTTTAATGGGTATAAATAGCTGCACATCGTCCATGTAGATGTAGAACTGTGTATCCACTGACCAAATTAGCTTGGCTAGTGGCCTGAGGTAGATATCAAGCAAAACAGTTAACAGTATGGATCCTTGTAGTACCCAACAGTCAGCTCTGAAGGCAGCATTGAGATGCTACCAAACAGTATGAACTGTTGTCAATACATAGAATAAGAACCAGGGAAGTACTGTGCTACTGATACCTGTTTCTGCCAGTCAAGCTAGCATGGTATTATGGTCCACAGTATCACAAGCTGCTGAGAAATCAGCAGTACTAACATCAAGGCAAATCCCGTCAAGGTTTCTGTGAAGATTTGTCTAGCAAGGATACAAAGGCCATCTGTATTCCATAATTTGGTCTGAATCCAGATTGACCCCGATCTAGCCAGTTTCTGAATAAAGCTGAATGCAGACTGTATGTTCTGTAAATTTTCCTAGAAATACATGCTGGCTGGAAAACCTTTGAGTTTATACTGGTCAAAGTTGTTCTTTAGTACAGGGTGCACCACTGCCTTTTAATAAATAAATGCTGCTGGTACTTGCCCATTAGAAATGGTGGGGGGGGGGGGGGGCTTTCATATTTGTTGGCCCCTTCTATGAGGCTCCTGATTGCTTGCTGCACTATCTGTGATGGGCAGGGTTCAAAGTGGCAGGTGGTTGGTCAAGGTCCTCCTCTTATCAGATTAAGAGAGTCCTATATACTATAGTTATGTAAGGAGAGAGCAAGATTTTGCACACGTGGTTAATTGACAAGAGACTGGGTGACACTGCCTGTAGGTCCTGCTGAAGACAGTTGGCAAAGAATGCAGCAAATCACTGCAATTCAGTTTAGACTGGGCAGTGACAGTTGTGACAGTTATAGTAGACCCTAAGTGCTTGATTGAATTGGCACCCTATTCAATACATAGACAAACTCATTGTTTTTTTTTGGCTGCTGTTAAGGCTTGATGGTACTATTTCATGTGCTTCCTACAGTTTAGCCTGACCGTATCCAGGTAAGATTTATGCCATTTCAGAGCCAAGGTGAGCATAAGACCTTTTTCATGGTGGTCTTCTGTAGAGCCTTAGCTAAGTGTGTATTCCAAATATCAACTTGCTCTGATGCTGCAGTTGATTTTCATTTATATGGGGATAGTCTCAGGCCTCTTGGAAATTCTCAGAAGCTTTTTTTATTTGTCTCTGATCACCTTCCACACTCTGGAAGGAGACATCTGCTTCAAGAAGTTACTTAGAGAAAATTTGATTAGAAAATCATCTGTCAATGATAAAAGTATTATCTCAACGCTGCTGTTCCAATGTTCTGGGATGTCGACTCTCTTCACAAGTCTAGTATATGACCCTTTTCGTTGGTTGGAGAATTAATCACCCTGTAAATCTAGTGCTGTTATTAAGTCTAGGAAGGCAGCTATGGTGGTAATTTGTGTTTCAATTTGTAATTTAAACTCTCTCATGATCACCAATCTAGGGAAACTCAGTGTTATCTCTGTAATCAGTTTGAGGAGTTCTTGTACAGATACTCTGTTATAAGGTGATCAGTATACCATAAGCAGCCAGACTGGGCTCTCTTCTAGCTAGATTAAAAAGGATTCTGATTCAATAAGTAGGGGGACGGTGATTTTACTCAGTTTGATTGAGTCCCGGGAGTCAGCACTGCTACTGCTCAACCCCATCTCCCTGGTGTTGGTTGATAGTAGACGTTGAAACCTGTTGGACATAGCTCAAACAGTGGTAATCCCCAGTTTCATCTAGCCAGGTTTCAGTTATTCCTAAAATGTATAAAATGTTGCCACAGAGGACAACATAGGTCACTGGAGATTTCTTATAATCTATCTGCTCCTTCACCAGACCTGTGGTTCTAAAAAGTAATTTGATGGTGCCAGGGATAGCTTAAGAATATCAGGAAGGCAACTATTTGGATATTGTAGGACTATGGAGAGAATTGAGGGTTAAAGGAGGTGCAGAAAAAGAATCAGAGCGTTGACAAAGTTGGGCTTAAAGGATGTTAAACTCCATCTCAAGCCAGACATCCACTTCAAGCTACAAACTGTACTGTGATGCACTCGGCATGTTCTAGCACTCAGACCCCTGAACCAACTTGAAATTAGCTCCTTTTTTACCACCTCTTACTATGTGCCATAAAATGCAGCAACAGCACCTATTAAGCTGTTCCCAATTTCTGAGGGAGCTGTGTATAGTGGATGTGTTTTATTCACTCTGTTGCTGTTTGAGAGCTTTGGTTCTGCCACTCACAGACTTTCACTGAAGGTGCCTGTATTTAGAACAGAAGAGAGGGGTATGATATTGTAACTAAGACCACAATATAGAAGACAATTGTCTACTGTCTAGTAATTCTGTTATTTTTTTCCTCCCAGAGACTTCTTACAAATATGGACATCACATAAAGGGGAAAAAAAAATCACGTAAATAAAAACCTACTGTTCAAACTCAATTATGAGGCTTCCTGTTTTCCTTAACGTGTTTTTAGCATGGCTGGGTCTGACTAGAACATACCATTCCCAAAAACAGTAAATTCCTTCTGTCTTATTCATTAGTCCTATGATTTTTTTTTTCAATGCAAATAATATTTTCCTTCCTCACATGACATCTGCACATCAGTAACATCTTACTTAATTCAAGCATGCTAGGAGAGCTTAGAAAGGAAACATCTGGCATGCAAAGTCCAACAATCCAGTCCAGAAGAGCCGATTCTATAGAATCATGTTCTGTTCCTCATAAAATCTAAGTTCTTGGCAGCCCACCACAGAATGAACTGTCACCAGGAGTCAAATTCCTCAAGTACAGTCCTCCCCAGCCCTGGATCACAAAATATCAACATGTACACCAGAAAACACAAGAATGTATCACAAAGTGCCTGAAAAAGCAAAAAGTTCAGAATATGAAAAGGCAACCTAAAAACACAATTGTGAGAAGATATTCCAAAATACAAGTAATGCGTATATTTCCTGTCATTGTTGTAGTTACTCTCCTTTGCTGATTTGTTGAATTGATTTTTAAACCGCTTTGGCAGAACTCTCTCTTAAGCGGTATATCGAGCTTTGTAATACACTTGAAAGTTGAAAATGCACATATTCTACAAATTCTCATATATTAGCCAGTACCACAACAAGATGCTGTTCCCTCTTCATACATGAGAGGTAAAGAATATAAGGTAGAGTGGTGGAATAGCCAGGAGAACCCAGTTCAAATCCCTCTGCAACTCCTTGTGATTTTGGGCAAGTTAATCCTCCACTGCCTCAGGTACAGCCAGCCTGTAAGCCCACTGGGGACAGGAAAACACCAACTGTACCTGAACCTAACTTGCTTTGACCTACAACTGAAAAAAAGGTGAGAGCTAAATCCAAAATCTCCCCCTACTCCCCCTCCCCACTCCCAAAGATATCCTGCTCAGATGTAAGAAAAAGGATTCAGGAGAGGAAGTTACATCACTGGCAACAGGCTTGAGCAGGCGGATCTCAGGCTGAATGGAGCTGACGAAACGCTCCATACACTGATTTACAGAAGGAGACTAAATTACAAAAAGAGTTGCAAACAGCTCTGGAAGACCTAGATAATCGCTCCAGATGCTGTAATTTGCGATTTAAAGGTATCCCAGAAGTTAAGAAGTATTGGAATTACCAGGAAGTAAAAAGAATATATATACCTGTAGCAGGTATTCTCCGAGGACAGCAGGCTGGACATCATCATGCATGGGTCGTCATCCGCGACGGCCCAGGAGACCGGAAGTTAAACAAAAACTTTTAAAAGTTCTAGAAGCGACATGGCGCCCGCGCATGCACAAGTGACTTCCAGCCCGCGACGCCCGCGTGCTTCCCTCAGTTATATGAAAAGCAAACGAGAAGAACAACAACTCCAAAGGGGAGGAGGGTGGGTTGTGATGTTGTCCAGCCTGCTGTCCTCAGAGAATACCTGCTACAGGTATGTATCTTCATTTTCTCCGAGAACAAGCAGGCTGGACATCATCACGCATGGGGTATCCCTAGCACCCAGGCTCACTCAAAACAATGAACATTGGTCAATTGTGCCTTGCAACAGCGAGGACATAACTGAGATTGACCTGAAATAAACACAACTAAGTGAGAGTGCAGCCTGGAACAGAACAGAAAAGGGCCTGGGAGGGTGGAGTTGGATTCTAAACCCCAAACAGATTCTGTAACACCGACTGCCCAAACCGACTGTCACATTGGGTATCCTGCTAAAGGCAGTAGTGAGATGTGAATGTGTGGACAGATGACCACGTTGCAGCCTTGCAAATCTCCTCAATGGAGGCTGACTTTAAATGAGCCACTGACGCAGCCATGGCTCTAACATTATGAGCAGTGACATGGCCCTCCAAAGTCAGCCCAGCTTGGGCATAAGTGAAGGAAATGCAATCTGCTAACCAATTAGAAATGGTACGTTTTCCGATGGCAACTCCCATCCTGTTGGGATCAAAAGAAACAAACAGCTGGGCGGACTGTCGATAGGGCTTTGTCTGCTCCACGTAAAAGGCCAAAGCTCTCTTACAGTCCAAGGTGTGCAACTTGACCTCACCAGGGCGGGTGTGTGGACGGGGAAAAAAAAGTTGGCAAGACAATTGACTGGTTTGATGGAACTCCGACACCACCTTCGGCAAGAACTTAGGATGAGTGCGGAGGACTACTCTATTATGATGAAATTTAATATAAGGAGCATGGACTACCAGGGTTTGAAACTCACTGACTCTACGAGCTGAAGTAACTGCCACCAAGAAAATGACCTTCCAGGTCAAGTACTTCAGATGGCAGGAATTCAGTGGCTCAAAAGGAAGTTTCATCAGCTGGGTGAGAACAACGTTGAGATCCCATGACACTGGTGGAGGTTTGATTGGGGGTTTTGACAAAATCAAACCTCTCAAGAAGCGAACAACTAAAGGCTGTCCAGAGATAGGCTGACCTTCTACACGTTGATGGTAAGCACTGATTGCGCTAAGATGAACTCTTACTGAGTTAGTCTTAAGACCAGACTCTGATAAGTGTAGAAGGTATTCAAGCAGTGTCCGTGTAGGACAAGAAAAAGGATCTAGGGCCTTGCTGTCACACCAGACGGCAAACCTCCTCCATTTAAAAGAATAACTCTTTTTCGTGGAATCTTTCCTGGAAGCAGGCAAGACTCGGGAGACACCCTCTGAAAGGCCTAAACAGGCAACTTCTAGGTTCTCAACATCCAGGCCGTGAGAGCCAGAGACTGAGGTTGGGATGTAGAAGCAACCCCTCGTTCTGGGTAATGAGGGTCCGAAAACAGTCCAATCTCCATGGTTCTTCGGAGGACAAGTCCAGAAGAAGAGGGAACCAGATCTGACAGGGCCACAAAATGCGCTATCAGAATCATGGTTCCGCGGTCTTGCCTGAGTTTCAACAGAATCTTCCCATACAGAAGGCCTGTCCCCCAATGTAGGAGAAAGGCATCTGATGCTAGTCTGTCGTGGGCCTGAAGCCTGGAACAGAATTGAGGAACCTTGTGATTGGTCTGAGTGACAAAAAGAACCACCGAGGGGGTGCCCCACGCTCGGAAGATCTTGTGGACAATGTCCATGTTCAGTGACCACTCATGAGGTTGCATTATCCTGCTCAACCTGTCGGCCAGACTGTTGTTTACGCTTGCCAGATAAGTGGCTTGGAGAAACATGCCGTGACGGCAAGCCCAAAGCCACATCTGGACGGCTTCCTGACACAGAGGGCAAGATCCGGTGTCCCCCTGCTTGTTGGTGTAGTACATTGCAACCTGATTGTCTGCCTGAATTAGGATAATTTGATTGGACAGCCGGTCTCTGAAAGCCTTTAGAGCATTCCAGATCGCTCGTAATTCCAGGGGGTTGATCTGAAGACCTGTTTCCTGAAAAGAACAAACTCCTTGAGTACGAAGTCCATCTACATGAGCTCCCCACCCCAGGAGGGATGCATCCGTCGTCAGCACTTTTTGTGGCTGAGGAATTTGGAATGGACGTCCCAAGGTCAGATTGGAGCGAATGGTCCACCACTGTAGGGAATTGCAAAAATCGGTGGAAAGACGGATGACATCCTCTAGATCCCCCGCAGCTTGATACCACTGGGAAGCTAGGGTCCATTGAGGAGATCTCATATGTAGATGTGCCATGGGAGTCACATGAACTGTGGAGGCCATGTGGCCCAGAAGCCTCAACATCTGCCGAGCTGTGATCTGTTGAGATGTTCGAGCTGAGGATACTAAGGCCAGAAGATTGTCTGCCCTTGCCTGGGGAAGATAAGCTCGAGACATCTGTGTGTTCAACAGAGCTCCTATGAATTCCAACTTCTGTACTGGAATCAGGTGGGACTTGGAATAATTTATGACAAACCCCAGCAGCTCGAGCAGTTGAATAGTAATCTGCATGGGTCATAGAACTCCTGCCTCCAAGGTGTTCTTCACCAGCCAATCGTCGAGATAAGGGAACATATGCACTCCCAGTCTGCGTAGCGATGCTGCAACAACTGCCAAACACTTTGTAAAGACCCTGGGCGCAGATGCTAGACCGAAGGGTAGTACACAGTACTGAAAGTGCTGAGTTCCCAAGCGGAATCGAAGGTACTGCCTATGAGTTGGGAGCACCTAGATGTGAGTATAGACGTCCTTTAAGTCCAAAGAGCATAGCCAATTGTTTTCCTGAATCATGGGAAGAAGGGTGCCCAGGGAAAGCATCCTGAACTTTTCCCGGAGCAGGAATTTGTTCAGGGCCCTTAGGTCTAGGATGGGACGCATCCCCCCTGTTTTCTTTTGTACAAGGAAGTACCTGGAATAGAATCCCAGCCCTTCTTCCCCTGGTGGTACGGGTTCGACTGCATTGACCTATAGAAGGGTGGAGAGTTCCTCTGCAAGTACCTACTTGTGCTGGGAGCTGAAGGATTGAGCTCCCCGTGGACAATTTGGAGGTTTGGATATCAGATTGAGAGCATATCCTAACCGGACTAGTTGAAGAACCCACCTGTCGGAGGTTACAAGAGCCACCTTTGGTGAAAAAATATCAACCTCCCCCCAACAGGTAGATCGTCTGGCACGGATACTTTTACTGCGGCTATGCTGCTCTGGAGCCAGTCAAAGGCCCGTCCCTTGCTTTTGCTGGGGAGCCGGAGGGGCCTTAGGTAGGAGTGTACTTACGCCTATTATAGGAATAGGGAGCACTCCTTCTCCGTCCAAAAAACCTCCTAGTGGAGGAGGTAGTAGCAGAAGGCGTCTGGCGGGAGAGAGAATCCATTGCATCATGATGCTTCTTGAGGGTATCGACCATATCCTCAACCTTCTCTTCAAAAAGATTATCCCCCCAGCAAGGAACATCCGCCATTCGCTGTTGGGTCTTCTGATCCAGGTCCGAGACACGCAGCCATGAGAGTCTGCGCATCACGATATCCTGAGCAGCTACTCGGGATGCGGCATCAAAAGATTCATAAGCCCACCTGGCCAGGAATTTGCGACACGCCTTCTGCTGCCTGACCACCTGGTGAAAAGGTTCAGCAAGCTCCGGAGGGAGAGCTTCAACTAAACTGGACAGTTGCCTCACCGAGTTCCGTAAGTGAATGCTCGTGTACAGCTGGTATGTTTGGATCTTGGCGGCAAGCATTCCAGCCTGATACGTACGCCTCCCAAAAGAATCCAAGGTCCTAGACTCTCTGCCCGGGGGCGCCGAGGCATAGTCTCTAGTACTCTTGGTTCTTCTGAGAGCAGAGTCCACCACCATAGAATCATGAGGAAGTTGGGCCTTCACCATGGACTCTGTACTGGGACTCAGACTTCTTGTTGACAACTAAATTAGAGAGAGGGCAAGACCAATTCCGTAACATCGCTTCCCTAAGCGTATTGTGCAGGGGGGCCATTGCAACCTCTGCAGGTGGAGAAGGATAATCCAGGACCTCGAGCATCTCAGCCCTGGGCTCGTCCACAACCTCCATGGGAAATGGAATGTCCTTAGACATTTCCCGCACAAAAGATGAAAAAGTAAGACTCTCAGGTGGAGACTGTCTGACTTCAATAGGTGGAGTACTACTACTACTACTACTTAACATTTCTAGAGCACTACTAGGGTTACGCAGCGCTGTACAATTTAACAAAGAGAGACAGTCCCTGCTCAAAGAGCTTACAATCTAATAGACAAGTGAACGGTCGGTCCGATAGGGGCAGTCAAATTGGGGCAGTCTGGATTCACTGAACGGTAAGGGTTAGGTGCCGAACGCAGCATTGAAGAGGTGGGCTTTAAGCAAAGACTTGAAGACGGGCAGGGAGGGGGCTTGGCGTAAGGGCTCAGGAAGGTTGTTCCAAGCATAGGGTGAGGCGAGGCAGAATGAGCGGAGCCTGGAGTTGGCGGTGGTGGAGAAGGGTACTGAGAGGAGGAATTTATCCTGTGAACGGAGGTTACGGGCGGGAACGTAAGGGGAGATGAGGGTAGAAAGATAGTGAGGGGCAGCAGACTGAGTGCATTTGTAGGTAAGAAGGAGAAGCTTGAATTGAATGCGGTATCTGATCAGAAGCCAGTGAAGTGACTTGAGGAGAGGGGTGATATGAGTATATCGGTTCTGGTGGAATATGAGACATGCAGCAGAGTTCTGAACAGATTGAAGGGGGGATAGATGGCTAAGTGGGAGGCCGGTGAGGAGTAAGTTGCAGTAGTCCAGGCGAGAGGTAATGAGAGTATGGACGAGAGTTCGGGTGGTGTGTTCAGAGAGGAAAGGGCGAATTTTGCTGATGTTAAAGAGGAAGAAGCGACAGGTCTTGGCTATCTACTGGATATGCGCAGAGAAGGAGAGAGAGGAGTCAAAGATGACTCCGAGGTTGCGGGCAGATGAGACGGGGAGGATGAGGGTGTTATCAACTGAGATAGAAAGTGGAGGAAGAGGAGAAGTGGGTTTTGGTGGAAAGACGATAAGCTCGGTCTTGGACATGTTCAGTTTCAGGTGGCGGTTGGACATCCAGGCAGCAATGTCGGATAAGCAGGCCGATACCTTTGCCTGGGTCTCCGCGGTGATGTCTGGTGTGGAGAGATACAGTTGGGTGTCATCAGCACAGAGATGATACTGGAAACCATGAGATGAGATCAGGGAGCCCAGGGAAGAGGTGTAGATTGAGAAGAGAAGGGGTCCAAGGACAGATCCCTGGGGAACACCAACAGATAAGGGGACAGGGTGGAGGAAGATCCATGAGAGTGAACTTTGAAGGTGCGGTGGGAGAGATAGGAGGAGAACCAGGAGAGGACAGAAGGAAGCCCACAGGAGTCTTCCTCCGAAAAATACCTGGGGTCTTCCTCTTCTCCCCATGAACACTCCTCCTCGGTATCGGACAGAAGCTCTCGAAGAGCAGCCCGAACCCGAACCTGTCTTGACTTCGAGGATCGACGTCCTCGTGGGGAATGTCGAGAAGTCGATCCCTGCCTGGACTGTGGCGAAGCTTCCTCCACCAACGTCGAGGGAGAGTCGACCCGGGTGGCAACCGGCTCTGGTACCGCAGTAGGCATGGGAGGCGCAAGCACCTCCGGTACCAAAGCAGATGGACGAAGCAGTCCTTCCAGAATTCCTGGAAGAATGGCCCGGAGACGCTCATTGAGAGCTGCCATTGGAAAAGACTGTGGAGCCGGTGCAGGAGTCGGTGCCAGAATCTGAGGGGGCTCGAGAGCCGGTACCAGGCTGCCAGACGACCAACGCATCGGCACCTCCTGAATGGAGGGTGATCGGTCCTCCCGGCTCCGACGCTTCTCGGGTGCCGACTCCCTCGGCTCCCCGGAGCTCTCGGTACCATGTCTGGAAGGAGATCGATGGCGATGCTTCTTAGCCTTCGACCGACGTCGACACTCCTCGGTACCGATGAGAAGGACGTGGAATCCTCATGCCTCCTCGGGGCCTGCATTGCAGTAGGCCTCGAGACGGGTGGAGACCCACGCAATGCCTCGTTGTTCCCAGCTCAAAGTGGTCTCTCAGCAGCCATTACCTGGACTCTCTGTGCTGCTTCCCTCGACGTCGACGCCACCAACCTCAGTACCGATGCCGAAGGTCCGGACCAATCCAAAAAAAGTCTCTTGCGTCGAGCCACCTGGGTCCTTTTCTTCATTAATTTATACAGCTTGCAAGCAGCTGGAAGATGATCGGCCTCGAGGCACTGGAGACACAATGCGTGAGGGTCGGTAGACGAGATGGTCCGGTTGCAGCGAGTACAGCGTTTGAAGCTGCTGGGACTCCTCACTGACATGGGCGGGAAAATAGCGTCCGCGAAATCAAACGGCTCGATGATGCCACTTAAAAAGGCACAAAAGAGGGAAAAAGACACGGCCGAGCAGCCTAAAGGTGACCGCAACGAAAAAGAAAGGAAACTTGAGAAAAATCTAAAAATTAAGGGAAAAAACTACTTTTTTTTTTTAATTTGAAGTATTAGAAAAAGAATAGAAAAAAGGACGCGATACACGTGAAAAAACGATCTCCTGGGCAAAAACAACGAGGAGTAGCAAAAAAACACCACCTCTTCACAGTCACGGAGAAAAAGAAACTGAGGGAAGCGCGCGGCCGTCCCGGGCGGGAAGTTACTCACACATGCGCTGTGCGTTGTCCTACACGCCACGTTGCTTCTAGAACTTTTAAAAGTTTTTGTTTTAACTTCCTGTCTCCTGGGCCGTCGCGGACGACGACCCATGTGTGGTGATGTCCAGCCTGCTTGTTCTCGGAGAATAAAAGACTCATGTGAGATGCTGTTACAGGGGCCTGCTGGAGGTGATGCAGAGCCTGCCACATGTCAGATTGCATTTGATCCGGCTCACATGAGCCTTGGGCCTCAACGAGATACTATTCCACGAGATTGTAAGCTTTCACGATTTTGGAGTTAAAGACCACGTTTGGAGGAAGGATCGTGCTCTAGGAGAAGTAAAACGGGTCAACTGCCAGATTGCTGTGCATCAAGACTTGGCACAGAGTATTTTTTTTTGTTACATTTGTACCCCGCGCTTTCCCACTCATGGCAGGCTCAATGCGGCTGACTCTGACTTTATGCAAACAAAGAAAAAAAATGCACAAATTGAGACATATTTTCAAAGCACTTAGCCTTCCAAAGTTTGGAAGGCTAAGTGCTTTGAAAATATGATAACCAACAAATGCTATTGAGCAATGAAACATACTGAAAAATGGTTTAAGAGAGAATAAGATAAAAGCCTCCACTTACATTACAATATACTTTAATACCACTGATACCTTCAGGTTCTTAGCAGTTTACAATAATTAAAAAACCAAGACTGTCTCTTGGGAAGCAAAACACAGAGAATCTTATTCAAGAACTAATTTTAACAAACTTCTTAAAAAGATTTTTGAATCAGAAAAAAAGATAACTAAACAGCAAAACATATTAAAATCACACCAGGACCTCGATGCTTGAACTGCAATATGTCTATCAAACATTTTAAATCTCTTTACTCCCTTAATAGATGGAAGGATGAAAAGTGAATTGTGAAATTATCTTCTATCCCCATTATTGGAAATAAATTCCATATGATCCATTATATAAAATTGGGCATTCACCATTTAGGATCTTATATAGAAAGTGAAAGAATTTGAACATAATCCTCGCCTCTATAGGCAACCAATGTAATTCAACAAAATATGAAGAAATTTTATCCTGCTTCTGTAGTGAAAAAATGAATCAGATTGCAGTGCTCTGGATGTTTGCAATTGCCGGATAACTTGTCTAGGTGCACCCAAATAGATAAGATTACAATAGTCCAACTTGGACAAAAGCAAACACCTGTACCAATAATCTGAACTGCTCAAATTCAAAATACTTTCTTATGCGTCTTAAATTCCTCAAAAGAAAAAAACAGCCCTTAGTCAGAGCATTGAGATGAGAGCCAAGGGATAAATTCTGGTAAACCCCCAGTATCTTTATAACAGAAGAAAGTGAATACCTAGTGCTTTTGAACTGCGTTAGCAGATCACGCTGCATCTTGTTGCACTGGTGTTTTCCATTTTTATACTATCAGGCTTATTTTCGAAAGAGAAGGGCGCCCATCTTTTGACACAAATTGGGAGATGGGCGTCCTTCTCTCAGGGTCACCCAAATCAGCATAATCGAAAGCCGATTTTGGGTATCCCCAACTGCTTCCCGTCGCGGGGACGACCAAACTTCCCAGGAGCATGTCGGAAGCGTAGCAAAGGCGGGACTGGGGCGTGCCTAACAGCGATAATGAAAAAAAGAAGGGCATCCCTGACGTGCACTTGGGCAACTTTACTTGGTCCATTTTTTGTTACGACCATGCCTCAAAACGGTGCCCGAACTGACCAGATGACCACCGGAGGGAATCGGGGATGACCACCCCTGACTCCCCCAATGGTGACTAACCCCCTCCCACCCTGAAAAAAACAACTTAAAAATTTTTTTTTTGCCAGCCTCAAATATCATACTCAGGTACATCGCTGCAGTATTTTATTTATTTATTTTATTTGTAGCATTTGTATCCCACATTTTCCCACCAATTTGCAGGCTCAATGTGGCTTACATTTGCCGTAATGGCGGATGACATTTCCGGTTAACAGAATTACAAATGGTATTGCGTTAAGGTGCATACATGGTAGCATACATGGAACACCACACATAAGGAATATATCATGGTGTATATATATATATATATATATATATATATATATATATATATATATATATCATGTGTGTACATTCATGGTCTAGAAGAATACAATGAGGCTCATTTTCAAAGCACTTAGCCTCCCAAAGTTCCATAGAAACTTATGGAACTTAGCCTCCCAAAGTGCTTTGAAAATATGCCTCATTATGGTATTGCATGAAGGTTCCTGAATAATAACTTGGATTATGATCTATATTAGGTCATCGTTTTACATAAGGTTTAGGGTGGTAGTGTTTGTCATGTGATAAGATTTCGGTTTTGTATAGATCGTGTAGTGTTATTATTTATTATTTAAGATTGATGTTTATGGTATGCATTCTTGAAGAGATCTGTTTTCATTAGCCTTCGGAAGATGGTTAGGTCTTGCATTGTTTTTATGGCCTTTGGTAGTGCATTCCATAGTTGCGTGCAGATGTATGCAGGTCTCTGGGGGGAGGGAGGTGTACATGTGTCAGCAGAGGCATAGCGAAGGCATGGACGTCCTTCTTTCAAACATTTTGGACGTCCTGAACTGCCCCCCCCCCCCAACAGGGACAGCCAAATTTCAAGGGATTGGAGTGGAGGAGTGGCCTTGTGGTCAGAGCACTGGTCTTGCAATTCAGAGGTGGCTGGTTCAAATCCCACTGCTGCTACTTGTGATCCAAAATCCAAATCTCTCTATATAAAACGCACCTCCAACGTTCTATGAAGCCTCTCTTAGCCAAAAGTGAAGGGGGTGAGATCGCATTGTGTCTGCCCCGCCCACGCGTCAAACGTGATGACGTCGAGGGCGGAGCAATGACACTCACCCAATCGCATCGCTCGGCAGCAAAGTGTCAGGGAAGGAGGCGGCGCTCTCGACGTCTAGCCTTCCCTTCGCTGTGTTCCACCTTCTTCTGACGTCAAAGAAGGCGGAACACAGCGAAGGGAAACCTAGACGTCGGGAGCGCCGCCTCCTTCCCTGACGCTTCGCTGCCGGAACCGCCACGGAGGTACATTTTAAAAGAAGAAGAAAAAAAAAAGGATGCATGGATGCGAAGGGGGGGGGCATGGATGCGAAGGGGAGGGGGAGAAGAGGGCGGGCCAGGCTGGGACATGGGAGCGACAGGAGCATGGATGCGAGGGGGGGTCATGGAAGGGAGAGAGGGGACTTGCTGGAAAAGGATGAATGGAGGCGGCAGGGGAAAGAGGAGCATGGATGGGCATGGATTGGGAGGGCAGGGCTCAGGGACAGGGGAATTGCTGGATAGGGATGAATGGAAGGGACAGATGGGCATGGATGGATATGGATTGCAGGGCAGGCCTCAGGCAGAGAGGGGAAATGCTGCAAAGGGATGAATGGAGGGGGCAGGGGACAGAGGAGCATGGATTGCAGGGCAGGCCTCAGGCAGAGAGGGGAAATGCTGGATAGGGATGAATGGAGGGGGCAGGTGACAGAGTAACATGGATGGCCATGGATTGGGAGGGCAGGGCTCAGGGACAGAGGGGAATTGCTGGATAGGGATGAATGGAGGGGACAGATGGGCATGGATGGATATGGATTGCAGGGCAGGCCTCAGGCAGAGAGGGGAAATGCTGGAAAGGGATGAATGGAGGGGGCAGGGGACAGAGGAGCATGGATTGCAGGGCAGGCCTCAGGCAGAGAGGGGAAATGCTGGATAGGGATGAATGGAGGGGGCAGGTGACAGAGTAACATGGATGGCCATGGATTGCAGGGCAGGCCTCAGGCAGAGAGGGAAAATGCTGGAAAGGGATGAATGGAGGGGGCAGGGGACAGAGGAGCATGGATGGCCACACACACACACTCTCTATCACACTGTGTCTCACATACACACTTGCACACACTCTCATTCTCACACACACACTCACACCCAGACTCACTCTCACTCTCACACACTCACACTTTCACTCTGACTCTCAAACACTCACTCTCACATACACTCTCCCAAACATACACACTCCGAGGAAAACCTTGCTAGCGCCCATTTCATTTGTTTCAGAAACGGGCCTTTTTTACTAGTAAATAAATAAAGGGGGTGTCAGAGGCATAGCAAAGGCATGGATGTCCTTTTTTTTTTTTTTTTGTTACATTTGTACCCTGTGCTTTCCCACTCATGGCAGGCTCAATGCGGCTTACATGGGGCAATGGAGGGTTAAGTGACTTGCCCAGAGTCACAAGGAGCTGCCTGTGCCTGAAGTGGGAATCGAATTCAGTTCCCCAGGACCAAAGTCCACCACCCTAACCACTAGGCCACTCCTCCACGTCTCACAGAAACATCCATATTTTGGACGTCCTCAACTGCCCGTCGCAGGGACGGAGACATAGCAAAGGTGCCTAACACTTGGACATCCTTCACCCATACTCAAAAAAAAAAAAAAGACATCCCTGACGAGCACATGGACGTTTTCACCTGGACTTGTGTTTTTTTAAGGTTGTAGACGGCTATTATACACGCAGCTTGTCTGCGTGTATGAAGCTGTCTTTGGCATGCGCAGAGCAGCCAAGCATAACGCTTGGCTGCTCTGCACTGGCTTCCCCTCCTTAGGAAGGAAATTGTGTGCAAATGAGCTAACAGCGAGCAGCTCATTTGCATGCGATTTCCCTTATGCATGCCCGTTCCTTTCTGAATCGCTAAGGGATCGGTAAGGGAAGGGCTTTTTCCGTTCAGTTAGTGCATCAGTTAGTCCACTGCAGTGCCCCCTAGGGTGCCCGGTTGGTGTCCTGGAATGTCAGGGGGATCAGTGCACTACGAATGCTGGCTCCTCCCACGACCAAATGAGTTGGATTTGGTCGTTTTTGAGATGGGCATCCTCGGTTTCCATTATCACTGAAAACCGGGGACGACCATCTCTAAGGTCGACCATCTCAACATTTATGTTGACCATCTCTAAAGTTGAATTAAATGTTGAGATTTGGGCGTCCCCGACCGTATTATCAAAACAAACGATGGACACTCATCTTGTTTCAATAATACGGGTTTCCCTGCCTCTTTGCAGGGATGTCCCGCGAGGACGCCCTCAGTAAAACTTGGGCGCCCCGTTCGATTATGCCCCTCTATGTCACCTATCACCACTCTTTTTGATAGTGTTTAATTACGTTTGCTGTATTTTGTCAAGTTGATAGATTTAGACTCCTGAAGCAGGCGCCTTCTGCACCGAAATGCAGGACTGCGTCAAATCATTTTTAGGGTATTGTTATAGTGTTGAATTGATAATAAATAGCCTAAGGTTGGAACATCAGTGGTTGCTCCCCACTTTTCTGTATTTTTTGTTCTATATTTAAACACCCCAAAGGCAAAATAGGGGATATAATAATCAAACTCTCTCAGTACATAATCAAACACAAAAAGAGGAGTGAAAACACCACAGTAGTAGTAGCGATAACGCTGAAAGGCATCAAATAAAAATATATATAACAAGAACTATTGGACCTCTTATAGCGCACAGCTGTTCCAAATCAGAGTTCTTTTTTCTTTGTTATCATTTCCCTCTACAGCTTTAATTTTTAACTTTCATAATAAAAGCTGCATCAAATTGTTATAATAAACATGTCATCCGTGTTAGATAGACTAAACAGCAAAAGAGATAGCAAAAACTTAAATGACCATGTGGAGGGGCATAATAGAACGCGAACGCCCATCTCCATGAGCGTCTATGTCCGAGAACGGGTACGTGAAGGGGTGGGACAGACCGTATTTTCGAAAAAAATGGGCGCCCATCTTTTTTTTTTTTCGATAATACGGTTTGTGCCCGGCAAATGCACTGGATTTGTGCGGATTTGAGCTGGGCGGTTTCGTTTTTCAGCGATAATGGAAACCGAAGGTGCCCAGCTCAAAAACGAACAAATCCAAGGCATTGGGTCGTGGGAGGGGCCAGGATTCGTAGTGCACTGGTCTCCCTCACATGCCAGGACACCAACCGGGCACCCTAGGGGACACTTGTAACAATTAGAAAAAAAATTAAATACCTCCCAAGTCCATAGCTCCCTTCCCTTGGGTGCTGAGCCCCTCAAATCCCCCCCCCCCCAAACCCACAACTCTACACCATTACCATAGCCCTTATGGGTGAAGAGGGGCACCTACATGTGGATACAGTGGGTTTTGGGGGCGGTTTGGAGGGCTCCCATTTACACCACAAGTGTAACAGGTAGGGGGGGGGGGGCCTGGGTCCACCTGGTTGAAGTCCACTGCACCCACTAACAACTGCTCCAGGGACCTGTATACTGCTGTGATGGAGCTGGGTATGGCATTTGAGGCTGGCATACAGGCTGGAAACAAAAGTTGTTAAAGTTGTTTTTTTATGCTGGGAGGGGGTTAGTGACCACTGGGGGAGTCAGGGGTGATCATCCCCGATTCCCTTTGGTGGTCATGTGGTCATTTAGGGCACTTTTTTGGGACTTGTTCCTGAAAAAAAAGGGTCCAATAAAAATGATCCAAATTCGCACTAAAAGCACCTTTCTTTTTTCGATTATCGGCCGAAGGCGCCCATCTCTCCTCGGCCGATAAACATGCCCCAGTCCCGCCTTCACCACGCCTCTGACACGCCCCCGCTGCCACGCTTTCCGCTTACATTTTCAGGCCATCCGCAATTCACACAGGCACTGCGGGGACTTCCCTCTGCCGCGTCCAGCCCTCTCTGGGAAGGCCCCGGAGTGCCTGTGTGAATAGCGTATGGCCCGAAAATGTAAGCTGCAAGAAAGTGGCAGGAGAAGGAGAAGGAAGCAGCAATAATCCTGGACCTACAGGAAGAAAGGTAATGAGCGATGCTGGATTTAGGGAAGGCAGAGGTGTGCTGGTGTGAGTGGAGGCTGCTGCAGGGAAAGGGAGACCCATGTGGCGGGTGCCCAAAACGTTTTGGGAACCCATCAGATACCCTTGGGCCAGCCCACTCATAGTAACATAGTAAATTCGGGCAGATAAAGACCTGTATAGTCCATCCAGTCTGTCCATCCACTGGATGGACCACTAATCTTGCTTAATGCTTCGTTAGGGGCATCCACCTGCCTATGACATCTATGCATCTACTCCTGGCAGCAGAGTAACCCTGACGCTGCAGTTGCTTTGCATTAATCAGCATAATGACGATCTGGGACGTGTAATGCAAACAGTGTAAATACACTACGCCGAACGGCTGGGGCGTTTGGCCGATGATGAGCTCAGTACGAGTGGGAGATAGTAACGCCAAAGGCTCAAACAGCAGAGAGAAGTCGGGACTTACACCGGTGGGGGTGCCAACTAAACAGCCAGCAGCACCTCGGGCATGGCCCGCCCCTTACACGAATACGGAAGCGGCGCTACAGTCCCCTTCCTGTTCCTCCCCCCCTCCAAATATACCTTGTGGCAAGACATCACGCCCCTCCATACACCTCGAACCCAACGTGCAGCTGCTTCCGCAGCACCACCACCTCTCCGCCGCCGCGCTAATCCGCTTCCAGAAGTTCCAGCTTGGCGCGCTCTAGTCTACAGTCGCTTTTTGATTGGCCCGTTTCCTAGAGGGGCGGTACTAAGCACTTTAGTATAGATAGCTGGGGGGACGGAGAAACGCTTTGTAGAAACCGGATTTTTCTTTTTGCAACTTTTACTCTCTCCTTTCTTCAAAGGTCAGCTCAGAAGCTGTCTATTCACTCTCTTTGAAGATGGAAAGCTGCGCATGATAAATTTTCCTGACTTTTTGAAAAGAAGTATGAAGTGCCTGCACGTACAACAGGATCACCTATTAGTATTTTACAAAGAAGCACATTTAAAAAAAAAAAAAAAGTAGCATCGCTCAGGGCACTGCATGACTAAAATCCCTATAGAAGCTAGCTGTTTGACTGCTAAGCACCCGCAATATTTAGCAAGCTCAATTAATTATTTATGTATTTATTTATTGGGATTTATTAACTGCCTTTATGAAGAGATTCACCCAAGGTGGTGTACAGCAGGTACATATGACCAAATATAAAAACATAAATACAATACCCTGTGTACCTGAATGTAACTCACCTTGAGCTACTACTAAAAAAGATGTGAGCAAAATCCAAATAAATAAATGATGGAAATGCCAAATTTAAACCTAATAATAGCACTAACATGAAACAGTACCAAAATTATACACATTAACAGCACTGCAGAACAACCATTTATCAGAAATATGATAAATGTCAGTACAATACAAACAATACCATAATAAATAGCATGGAAGAACATTCCCAAATAACACAGATATAATAGAATGTCAGCATAATACCAATCAAATGCCTAATAAGTACACATTAGAACATTTTGTATTGTATATGGCACTCACAATCATTTTGAAATGTTAATGCTTGTTCTGGTTTCACACTAAACTGGAATTTACCATTCTGTTAATCCATTCTAACATCCACTGGAAAAGACAAAGTTCAATCTCAACTGTTATTTAATGCATATAAATAAAGACACTTATAGCATCACTTCTAGATGAAATAGGCAGACGCAGCGTTCAACTTATACCACTGTTTAGCAGTTATCTCAACAGCAAACTGATGCAGTTTCAGACAGGCACTTTACAAAACCAGAACACTACATCAATGATCTTATGGTAAGAATACTAAAAGGACATTTTAAGACAATCCAGGAACATAAGACCTTTGAAATCAAAATTATGAAACCTACCAGACAGGACTTAACAAAGATATGGGCATTCTATCCTACTATATAAATGAAGAGTGACTGACGTGCCGCACATGCGCAGAACAGTGCAGCTGTTCTGCGCATGTGCTATTCTGCGCATGTGCGGCACGTCACCTCCTACGCCCGTGGCCCGCCCTCAAAAGCTGGAGTTAGTCACACTAGGGCAGCCCATGCCAGCACTCCTGACCGGCTGCTGCGGACGATCATTGCTGGCAGGGACAGAGAGCAGCGGGTGACCGGCGAGCACCGGGTGGGGATCATCTAACAGCAGCTCTGAGGCGCAGTCTGACAGGTCCGATGACCTGCTGCTGCCGCCGCTGCCGCTGCTGTTGTGACCACAGGCCATGCTGGAAGCCAGGCGCTTCCCTCTGCCACCATCCCCCAGGGTGGCTTTCCTGGGCGGGGGCAGGGCTTGGACCGCTTTCTTGATGGTGTTTCTGGGTGGGTTAGGCTTATTCTTAGCACTGGGGGTGCTGTGGCGGAACTGGCGGGGCGGCTTAGTGGAAAGGTGCGAGGATTTGGTGGGCAGTGGTGGTGGAGGAAGCTTGGCCGGGTCCTGCAGGAAGGGGCGCACCGGACAGGGGGCTCGGTGCAACCGCCGCACCTGCTGCAGCTTGGGGTCAGCGCCACACACAGCCTCCATCACATACACACACTCTCTGTCTCCGCAATGATTCATCAACCCCAGTGCCACTCTGCACTGACCCCCTCCCGTCATCAACCCCAGTGCCACTCAGCATTGACCCCCTCCCGTCACTCCAGCTCCAACAGATTCTTCTCAACGAAAGCTGACAATGCCTCCATCCATGAAACTAAACACCTCTGAACAACAGATTATATAGTTTGCCTCCCCCCCACACACACACACTTTCTCTCTGAACTCACTCTCACACTTTCTCTTTCAGACACACACACACACACACACTCACTCTCTAACACACACATATACACACTCTCACTCTCTCATCAACTTTTAAATTACATTTGAGAAATCAAAAATCTTGCCTGTTTTAATGGGCTTAGTGGCTTGTCCCACTATAAACAATACAATTCTACTGCTTTGTCACCCTCTTATCTACCATCCATTTCTCTTTGTCTTTCACCCATCCAGAGACTGTCATTGGAATGCTTTTGTGTTTCACTTATATTCTAATATTTGTCAACAGTTGCATATTTCCGATCTGAAGAAAAAGCTAATAAAAAATGTATTGTTAGTCCAATAAAAAAAAGGTATCATCTTATTTTCTTTTCTCTGTTTTAATTTATTTCTGTTTATTACCAGGGCTAAATTTAAAACTAGGCAAGAGTACTTAAAGAATAAGTTAGCTCTTTACACACCTTTGAGACCTCTAAGGTCCTCTCAAGGATGATCACTATCTGTTCCCTCATCAAGGAAATTGTATGATGGTATACCCGCCAGAAAGCCTTCTCAGGAGTAGCCCCCTTGCTTTGGAATGTACTCCCACAGGGGCTACCTACAACTCAAGACTACCTCTACTTCAGGAAGCAGGTGAAAGCCTGGCTCTTCTTCCAAGCCTTTAATACATAGGGTGACTGACTATACACCACTCTACACCTGGACTAGCTTGATACACACACTGTACCTTAGATCAGTTCCTTATATCTTGTTTAACTGTATTAATTTATTTATTATTATTTCAAAATGCCTAATCCATCTACAACTAAGCACAGTACATAAAAACGTACATAATAAAATTGTAGAAACCGGCTATACTCAGACCATTTCAGAGATGTCAACCCCATGCTTTGACAAACAAGAGGGTTTTAAATCCTTTTCTAAACTGTTCCATATTCCTACATAACTGCAAATACCCAGGTGTCCATTCCATATTGTGGGCCCAGCAATTGAAAACGCTGCTGCACGTGTTTCAGCATATTTCACAGCTTTCACTTTATCACAATACTCTGTTCCTCTCATTCCGTTAATGACGATTGTCATGGCAGCATAATGTAAGCACTACAAATCAACCAATAAGGTGTGGAAAAATTGCTTAGAATAAATAAAAACACTATACTACATTTTCCACTCTACAAAATGGCATAGAAAATCAATATACTATTTAAGTATGATATGGAGGAAAAAAGAGCCTCACAGAGCTCCTAGACAATATAACCGTCTATTGGAGCTGAAATGGATCTTAATCTGATCCTCTGTTCATCATTGGCTCTAAAAAAAAACCTGCAATAAAGCATATTATTAATTCCTCACTAACAGATATGAATAATTTGAGAAAATAGCTGTAGTGACGAAATTAATAGTTCTGTAGAATTGTTGCTTCACAATATATTAGAACTTAATGCAAAATGAGCACTTATCATTTACGCTAGAAGACTTCAAACACAATACTTCAGACGCTCCAAGCCAACGGTGGCCAGCGTTTCAAAAAAACTGCTTCAGGGCTTAGGTAGCGCTAGTCTTCTGTCAATAAAAAGAGATTCAAATTATTCATCTGAAGCGTCTGAAGTATTGTGTTTAAAGTCTTCTAGCGTAAATGATAAGTGCTCATTTTGCATTAAGTTCTAATATATTGTGAAGCAACAATTCTACAGAACTATTAATTTCGTCACTACAGCTATTTTCTCAAATTATTCATATCTGTTAGTGAGGAATGAATAATATGCTTTATTGCAGGTTTTTATTTAGAGCCAATGATGAACAGAGGATCAGATTAAGGTCTGTTTCAGCTCCAATAGACGGTTATATTGTCTAGGAGCTCTGTGAGGCTCTTTTTTCCTCCATATCATACTTAAATAGTATATTGATTTTCTATGCCATTTTGCAGAGTGGAAAATGTAGTATAGTGTTTGTATTTATTCTTAGCATAATGTAAGCCACATTGAGCCTGCAAAGAAGTGGGAAAATGTGGGATACAAATGCAATAAATAAATAAATAAATCACTAGAAAATAACATAGAAGAGTCAGCGCACAAAGCCCTAACAGGGCAATAGACATTAATTACCTGTTTGAAATACCACTGGACTGAATAAAGAATTTCACAAATCGGTCTCAATCTTATATTGCAGCCGAGAGGCAATAGGTAACCAATGCAAAGTTTTAAATACTGGATACACCTTGACACTCTTCTTAGTAATCTGGCTGCAGCATTCTGGATAATCTGCAATGCTTGCATCTTTGATTTTGGCAGTTCCCAAATAAAGTGCATTGTAGAAATCAATCCTAGGAAGGACAGACTCTGAACCACTGACCTAAAGGCACACCTAGATAACATAGGTTTCAATCTGGCCACCAAATGGAGTTGAAAAAAAGGTAGAATTCACCACATTCAGAATCTGATCTTGCATTGACAATCAATTATCCAAAGTCACACCCAACACAAGCATTTTATCTCTTACAGGCAATACGACTTCACCCAACTTCACAGCTTGACATTGCAATAATTCTTCATCCTTTCCAAGATACATCAATGCGGTTCTCCCTAATTCAAAGCTAACCTATTATTACTAATCAATTCACCTATAGCATACATACAGCCCTTCAGTTTCTCACCCACCCAATGCAACCTGCCTTGCACAGGAAAACAAATTGATCATCACCCACATAAATCCTATGCTCCACCTGCAAATCTCCAAACACCTTACCCAAAGATGCCATGTAAATATTAAATAGTAAAGAGCTGACCCCTAAAGTACTCCTCTTGACACAGAAATAATTTGAGACACCTTCCCACCACTCAGTGCCTGCATATAACGTCCTTTCAGAAATGATTCAAACTAACTCCACACTACCCCGTTTACTCCGACTCTTCTGAATTTCTCCAACAACTGTACAAAGAACTTGCCTTTATTTATTTATTTATTTATTGCATTTGTATCCCACATTTTCCCACCTTTTTGCAGGCTTTTGTTTAGCCACCCATCTATTTATCCCAACTGACTCTGTACCACACATCTTGTCCCCATCTATATATCTGCACTTGGCCCCTCAGCTATATGGTAAGCTGTATTGTAGAAAAGCATTAGTATCATAGCTATGTTATTTGAATGTTATAATGTGTGCTTATTAAATGTTTCATTTGTATTATGCTGACATCATATTATATCTATGTTATTTGAATTTCAGTGCTGTATATTTTTGATACCGTTTCATGGTAGTCCTATCATTAGGCTTCAATTTGCTGTTTTCAAGTTTACCTTATTCATTGTATTTATGTTTATACTTGGTCATTTTACTATTGTTATGCTGTTAACGAAATTGTACGTTTTATGTTAACTGTACTTGCTGTACACCGCCTTCGGCGACTCTCTTCATAAAGGCGGTTAATAAATCCCAATAAATAAAATGAAATAAATTGAGTAATAACTAATTTAATAATTACCTGCGAACTGGTATTAACAACAAAATATTTGGCATTAATTTGCACATATTTGCAGTTACACACATAATTGCCCTTAGTTGGTATTCTACAAATTATGCACACAAACTCCATAGTGCACAACTGCAAGGGGGTGTGGACCTGGGAGGGCAACCAGCGGGTGAGGGGTGTGTCTAGCACTTTCTTGCATGGGTTCTAGCATACTACCAAAAGTTAGACATGAGCATTTACACCAGCCCTTGAGCTGGCATCAGTGCTCACACCTGAAGCTAGTCGTGTAACTGTGGACTTAGGCTAGTATTCTATATTAGCATTGACATACAGTATGTACAGTAATTGCCAATATAGAATTCGTGCTTAGCACGGCTCATCCCCGTACTAAACTTTAGATGATCTTTTGAGAATTACTCCTATATTGGACCAGGGGCGTAGCCAGACTTCGGCGGGAGGGGGGTCCAGAGCCCGAGGTGAGGGGCACATTTTAGCCTCCCCCCCCCCCGGTGCTGCCGACCCCCCCCACGCCATTTATGACCCTCCCCGCCGCCACCACCAACTTTGACCCCCCCCGGCGCCAACCCTTTTGACCCCCCTTTCTGCCGCCACCAATCCTCCCCCGCTGCCGACATCGGGTACCTTTGCTGGCGGGGGACCTCAGCCTCCACCAGCCGAGGTCTTCTTCTTCCGGTGCAGCTGCGTTGCTGGCTGATCTGCAAGGCTTTGTTCTGTTTCTGTGAGTCTGACGTTCTGCACGTATGTGCACGACATCAGACTCACAGAAACAGAATGAAGCCTTGCGCCGGAAGAAGAGGACCTCGACTGGCGGGGGTTGGGGTCCCCCACCAGCAAAGGTACCTGACGGCAACAGCAGTGGCGGGGGAGGGTTGGTGGCGGGAGGGGGGCAAAAGGGTCGTTGGCAGAGGGGTCCAGGGCCAAATCTACGGGGACCCAGGCCCCCATGGCCCCACGTAGCTACGCACCTGTTTTGGACACAAGGCAGCAGACACATAAAGGGGCTGAAGCAGCACAAGTTTGAAAGGTGTGAGCAGCTATACCAGTTGCAAAGGCTTCCCCACCTTTATGTTTCTGCTGCCATCTGTCCAATATGGGGGTAACTTTATAAATGTTCTTTTTTTCCATACACATATGCAAATATATGCATATAAAATGCTGCTTACCTCGTGTAAAAGTATGCACAGTGACAAAACTACACACACTTTTACGAGATCTTCATGGATAGTTTACCTGCAAACATTTACTCCAGCTCCCCAACAGGCATATCTATCTGAGGCTAATTTTAGCCATGATTTCTGCAGCTTCCGTGAGGCAGTTTTTAAAATCTACATAGGTATTTATGTGTCTTTATACAATAGGCAGCCGCTAAGCCTCTCAGCCTAAGCAACCTGTTATATAAAATGACCCTCCACATTCACATCTATTTTTCATTGAAGGATACAGAAGGTGCCGGCCACAGAACTGAAAGAACAACATAAAAGCCTTTTACAGTCCTTAGTAACAACGCAGTCCAAAAGCTGAAACCCATATTACGTTTTAAAAGATGGTAGATGATCCAAGAGTTAAAGACTATTGTTTACTAATTAAAGCCTAATTAGTCTATAAAAAGAACTGGCTAACTACCGCTAATGTAGGAGCAGCAGGATAAAAGCTATTACTGGCTTTCAGCGTGAGACCATATGGACGTGGTTGTGATATTATTGCCATGACAGTTCTCTATTCCGTCTGAGCAGTCTCTCTTTTTTTTTTTTCTTCCCATAGGTGAGGTATGTCTCTTTTTTTCTGAAGCTGGAGTTTCACGTTACAAACTCTTCACTCCACCCCTCCACACACTTTTCAGTGAGATGGAGTGAGAGGCGAGGAGTAACTGGAGCTGGGCAGCACCTGCTGGCTTCTTTGCAGGCTGTGCAGGTGCCACTGGGGCAGGGACTCTGTTGCTCTTTGCGGTGGCCACTGCAGGCATGTTCCGGCACCGGTATGTCACAGAGGCGCAGCTTGCCGGCTTTGCCAACTACAAGGTAATAAGCATATGGCAGATCAAGAGACGATAGGAGTATGTTAGGTGTAATAATTATTATATCCTTTCTCTCCTCTGCTCCTCTCCCCCGGCTGTCTGGCAAGGAGATGCCAGACAGTTACTTCCTATTGCATCTTATTCCAAATTCTTCTGCTTGTGAGATCGCGGGGGGAGGGGGGGGGGGGGGGGAAGACAGTGCTTTGGGCTCTCCAGGCACCTCTCCTTAGCTTTTCCAGCTTTCACTTCTCTTGCAATTGCTGTGGCAACGTGCTTCTTCTGGTCCCTCTTGACCAGTTTTCCACTGCTTCATCTCATGTGAGGGGAGAGAGGATCGGAAGAGTTGCCTTTCTTTTGTTATACTTTACCTTACTGCATGGCACAGACGATGTGATATTATTTTCTGTTGTTATTTTTGTGTGTATGTATTCCCCAGGATGTGATTATGTTTTGCCTATTTGGCCTTGCACACAGGGAAGGAGGAAGGGCTCCTGAGCTTTAGATCTCTTGGCTCAGGGGAGGAGAGGAAAGAATCAAGTACAACTAGTTTGGGTAATGTGTGGGTTACCTTGACAAACAGGTCAGCTCTCAACCCTTCTGTGTTGGAAAACTTGTTGCTATACTACTGTTTGATCGAAAGGGTTGGTGAAGACATTTTATTGATTTGAAATGGATCACAGCTTTTTCAGTTGTAGCTCAAGGTAAATTTCATTCAGGTACAGTAGGGATTTTCCTGTCCTTAGAGGGCTCACAATCTAAATTTGTACCTGAGGCAGTGGAAAGTTAAGTGACTTGCCCAAAGTCACAACAGTAGGATTTAAACCCTAACTTCCCTGGTTCTCAGCCCACTGCTCTGTTAGGCTATTCCTGAATTTGCTGACTAGGAACGTTAGCAGCAGCTGTGTAGGGCACAACGGAAATATTTTTGTAGGTGGAGGAGGGAGAATCAAGGTTACTAGGGGTGGGCAAGAGGCACAATAGTTATATGCTTATCAACAAATGATACTTGGCTTTTAGGGGAAGATGCACTAAAAAATCATTAAAGCCCTTCCCTTACCGATTCCCTTAGCGAATCGGTAAGGAACGGGCATGCATCAAGGAAAAGGAATGCAAATGAGCTGCTCGTTGTAGCTCACTTGCATTCTCTATTCCATCGGTAACCAGTCGGCCAGTCGGCCAGTCGAGCATGCATAGAGCAGCCAAGCGTTATGCTGGCTGCTCTGTGCATGCCAAATACGTCCAAAAAGTGCCTAACACCCATGTAAAAAAAAAAAAAAAAAGAACAAGCTGCTTGTCCCAAGTCCCCGTGAGGGACTTAAAAAAAAAAAGTTATGGCACCTTCGCTATGCCTGTGGCCGTCCCTGTGGCTCCCTGTGCCGCCCAGGAAAGGAAGACGCCGCGCCGCTCACCCCCTCCACGGCCTGCTGCAGGAAGGCTCCGATGCGGCTCGAGAGTACAGTTGAGGACGTCCATCCAAAAAGATGTCCTTTTTGGATGCCCCTCCCCCCCGCAATAATAAAAACGGCCTTTTTAGACGGCCCCTAAACTATACTTCCTTTCACAAAGCACCACCATCCCCTATAAACAAATAGAAACCCCACACTCCAGAGAGAGCTGAGTCGACAGTGACACTCGTAAATACACGCCGGAAATGGGTTCCCCACATACATAGTTCAGCGTGACACCCGTGTGCAAAGCACCTAAGCCGAAAACAGTAAGAAGGGACTGGTTTTCCCTGACCTTGATGAGCGCTTGGTACTCCTCCTTCAGCCGTTGCACCCACAGCTCTTTATCCCGTGGGCCAGCGTTAGTCTTCAGCACTGGAATTTGGGACACAACACGCCATGCCATCCTTCGACCTGGAAATCTCTGAGCCAATCACAACGCGTTTAGTTGAGCTAAACGCGCTGTGATTGGCTCAGAGACTTCCCGGTCTCAGAGTGAAGGACGTCCAAAAAGGCCATTGTTATTATTGCGGGTGGGGGGGGGAGGGGAGGACATCCAAAAAGGACGTCTTTTTGGATGGACATCCTCAACTGCACTATCCTGCTAGAATTGAGCCGCATCGGAACCTTCCATGGAGGGGGTGAGCGGCGCAGCGTCTTCCTTTCGGGCGGCACAGGTTTTTATTAAGTGAAGGACGTCCAAAAAGAACATCTTTGGAGTGGGGTTTTTTTTCAGGTGAAGGATGTCCAAAAAGGACGTCCCTGACGACATTTCTTTTCTTCCGATTTGCCCCAATGAGAGGTGTAGACCTCTCGTTAGGTTTTTCACGGTAAGGGGATCAGAAAACCGTAGTGCATCTCATTATAATAGCCTTGCAATAGCCTTTGGATCATCTGCGTTCCGTTTTCGTTAGCTGCTACCGTGATCGGAAAATGGCTTGGAGAAGCCTTTAGTGCATGCCATGGTTTAATACTTGCTCGTTAATGGCTCGTTAAGTTTAGTGCATCTGGCCCTTAGTGCAGTTCTTCTCAACCCTCTCCTGGAGGCACGCCATAGTTACCACAATGAATATGCATGAAAGAAATCTGCTTATACTAGATGCCTGTTGCATGCAACTCTCTCACATGTATATTCACTGTGGTAATCTGATAAACCTGTTTCCAGGACATGTTTGGGGACCACTGCCTTTGAGAATGTCTAGGAGAAGAAAAGGCAGAAATGGTCAAAAGGAGATAAGAATGGAGGGACGTGGTCTTGCCACAAGGTATTGGGGAACTGTAGTGCCACTTCCATACTCGTGTCAGGGGCAGGCCATTAGCTGAGGTGCTGGCTGTCTAGCTGCTGAGGCGGGAACCCCACTGGTGTAAGGCTTGGCTTCACTCTGGTGTCTGAGCCTTTGGCTTTGTTATCTCACCCATACTGAGCTCACCATCAGCCATGCGTCCCCAGCTCCAGCCATCCGAGATTGGTAGCATGGAATGTTGCTGCTAATTGGGTTTTTGCCAGGTACTAGTGACCCGGCTCAGCAATTGTTTGTAAAACAGGATACTGGGCTAGACGTCTCATATTCCGCCAAAACCGATTTACTCATATCACCCCTCTCCTCAGGTCACTTCACTGGCTTCCAATCAGATACCGCATTCAATTCAAGCTTCTCCTTCTTACCTACAAATGCATTCAGTCTGCTGCCCCTCACTACCTCTCCTCCCTCATCTCCCCCTATGTTCCCGCCCGTAACCTCCGTTCACAGGACAAATCCCTCCTCTCTGTACCCTTCTCCAACACCACCAACTCCAGGCTCCGCTCATTCTGCCTCGCCTCACCCTATGCTTGGAACAACCTTCCTGAGCCCTTACGCCAAGCCCCCTCCCTGCCCATCTTCAAGTCTTTGCTTAAAACCCACCTCTTCAATGCTGCATTCGGCACCTAACTCTTACCGTTCACTAAATCCAGACTGCCCCAATTTGACCGCCCCTATCTGACTGTCCGTTCACTTGTCTCTTAGATTGTAAGCTCCTTGAGCAGGGACCGTCCCTCTATGTTAAATTGTACAGCGCTGCGTAACCCTAGTAGCGCTTTAGAAATGTTAAGTAGTAGTAGTAGTAGTAAGTAGTAGATGGACCATTGGTCTGGCTCAGTATGGCTACTCTTATATTCTTATGATTGAAACAGGTCTATCCAAAAACATTTTAATGTTGGCCCTAGACGTTTTCATTTTGTTCCATAATTGCAGAACATCTATCTTTTGATGCCACCCATGTCCCACCCAAGACACGCCCCCAACGTGCCCCCTTGAAATTTGGACAAAATGTGGAAGAAAACATCAAAAATCGGGGTGTTGAAAATTGCAACTTAGATGTTTTTGAGAGAAAAACATCCTTCTGCCACCTTATGACATTTTTGGACTTTTTTTTTGTTTTGAAAATAAGCCCCATAGTTAAACAAAGGAAAATATATAATAGTACCATAAAATAACTTACGTGCACAACTCGCTAAGCATATTCTGTAATGAACTGCGCCTAAATTCTAATGCACACAGTTCAAAAGGGGCATGGCTATGGGAAGGGAAACGGATGTTTCACGATTGTTTCAAAAAAATTGCATGTATAGTTATAGAATATGGCCCAGTGTGCGTAAATCTATTTACAGGGATTTATGGCATGTTTTCATTGGTGGAAATGGCAGATAGTTGTAGGTGCTGGGATATCAACTATGTGTATTCTATATACCACGCCTAAATCTAGGTGCCACTTATAGCATATGCTTTGCCAGAAGTGTTTACCATGTGGATTTTGTAAGCGCCTTATATAGAATCTGATCCTATATACCTTTATTTTTGCTTATGATGACAATAAAGATATTTATATATAAAAACAATTACAAACACTTATTACTGCCTATGTATGTTTTTTTTATTTGCAGCTTTTTTATTTGAAAGGTTCCCATATGTAGATATGTGTAACGAAATAAAATTGAAAATCACTAAAAGAGCATTAACATTATTGTAGCTGGTAGAAACAGCAGTAATAAACTCTCTGTATTTTGTGGTATTTTTTTCTACACTGTTCTATACAATACAGTAATACATGGCCAAATTTCAGTGAGCATATCCTTTTTCCTGATGGGTTCATCTTAACTGTTGTAATCTGCCTTAGGAAGCCTGATGTTATAAAGATGGAATATAATGAAATATGTTAGATACACAATGTATAAAATGATGGTGCATTTTTCTAACTTACCACTGTATTCCACAAAACAAAAGGAGTATGTTCCCACATACCATCTTTTTCTTTTGATCTAGGCACAGAAAAAAGATGTTAAATTCTCCCAAGTTTCAAACTTTGTAGTTTAAAATAAAAAACTCTGAATGCTGAGCACCTGATTCTCATAACATGATCTCTATTTTGGTGGCCCTTTACTAGGTGAAAACAACTCAGGACTAATACAATATGTGTGCTAGGGTGTCCCAATAACCAGCATCTCAAAATAACACACTGATTACGATTTAGAAGAAATTACTACTCTAACCAATGCAAAGTTATTCCATTCTGATGGTTCCTCAGTGTACATCTGGTCTGATGAATACAGACATAAGATTTTTTACACCGCTGGTCCAGTTTACAGGAATAAATTACCTTTAAGACTTAGAAACCGAAAGGCGATGGATAATATCAGATGCACTTTAGATCTCATGTACTTGGCCAAGCAAAACCAGAGACCGCTGTGCCTTCTAAGCTTAGATGCAGAAAAGGCCTTCGATAGGGTCCACTGGCCCTTAATGTACAGGACCCTGGAGACTTTGGGTTTTGGTACACGGTTTAGGGGCTGGATACAGGCATTTTACTCCTTTCCCAGAGCTTGCATTAAAATTAATGGCAGCCACTCAGGTTCATTTTCCTTACATAGGGGCACAAGGCAGGGTTGTCCTCTTTCCCCTCTTTTGTTTGCTATTGTCATGGAGCCATTTGCCTCCAAGGTTCGGAAAGATCCGCTGATTGCAGGGCCTACTGTGGCAGGGAGAATGCATAAAATGGCACTCTTTGCGGACGATGTTCTGCTGTATATTACCCGCCCCCACGACGCGTTCCCTAGGCTTACTCAACTTATCGAGGAGTATTCTGTAGTATCGGGTTTTAAAGTCAACATGACCAAGTCTGAGGCCCTGAACATCTCTCTACCAGAAGATACAGTTGCAGAACTTAAAGATGCTCATGCATTTCGGTGGGCGGGTAGATATATTAGATATCTGGGGGTGAACCTCACTTCCAACTTGTCAGACTTATTCTCAGCTAACTATAGAGGCCTGGTTCGAGCCCTTGCGGCAGATATGGAACGCTGGGGCGATTTAGAGGTCTCCTGGTTCGGTCGTATAGCAATTCTTAAGATGAATGTCTTACCATGAATCTTATACTTATTCTAGGTGCTGCCTGTAATGATGCCCAGGCGATTTCTTGCTTCTTTGCAAGACAGAATTGTGTGTTTCGTCTGGGCAGGAAAACATCCTAGGCTGTCCCGTACCCTACTATATCAAGGGAGACGTCGGGGAGGCCTGGCCGTCCCGAATGTCTTCTGGTACTATCGGGCGGCCCAAGGAAAGGTAGCTTTGGAATGGTACCAGGGATATCCGGATAGACAATGGGTGCATTTGGAGCAACACTCCGCGGGGGCGACACCGTTGGGAGCACTTATGTGGCTACCGAAGCCATTTCGCAAACTAGGCGAGAGCGTGTGTCCCTCGGTGGAGGTTACCCTTCACTACTGGGATAAATTGTTTCCGGGGGGGCAGGTGTACTTTGACGCGTTTGGCCCCTATAGCTCACAACCCGTTATTCTTGCCTGGGACGACGGACGGGTCCGTCATGAGGTGGTACGGGGAAGGGCTGCGAACATGGGACCAGCTATTTGATGGAGACACTCTCCTTGAATTTGGAGAGCTGCAGTTACGATACCCTGGGGTGCTGAGAGACGATTTTGCATACTACCAATTAGCTCACTTCCTCCGTACTAAGGCAGTTAGTACAATAATTAAACAGACCAAAGGCTACCTGGAGGAGATATGTGAAAAGTTAACCACTTCTAGGGGCTTGATAGGCACACTTTACAAATATATCGCTGCGCAGAACCCTGTGTACAAATGCCATAGGAGGGGATGGGAGAGGGAATTGGGGGTGACACTGGATGTGCCGGGGTGGGAGAGAATAGAACGTGAAGCGACAAAGGTCTCCATACACGTCCCGCTAAAGGAAAATGCTATGAAGGTGCTATACAGGTGGTACCTTACTCCTGATCGCCTCCAGCGCATATACCCAGACATATCAGGTCTTTGCTGGAGGGGGTGTGGTATGAGGGGGACTATGGGGCATCTCTGGTGGAGTTGTTACAAAGTGAGAGCTTTCTGGAAGGCGGTTCAAAACAGGCTGCAGAGCTGGTTACAAACACCCATTCCATGGGCTTCGACGGTGTTTCTTTTTGCTGCAAAAGTAGAGGGCATGCCGGCTGCGCAGCATAAACTGCTGAGGCAGGCGGTATGTGTCGCCCGAGCGACAATCGCCCAGCACTGGAAACGACAGGGGGTCCCTTCGGTTAAGAGATGGCACAATAAACTGAAACATGTGTGTGAGATGGAAAGACTCTTGGCAGTCAGGAAACATCAAACGCACAAGTGGCATGACATATGGCAGTTTTTTGTTAATGCAGCAGGCAATGTTTAGAGCAGGCACATATGAGAAGTGTGAGTGGCACATAGTGAGACAGTTGTGTAGGGCGGGGAAATAGATGGGGGTGGGAGGGATTGGACAGGATTTAGCAATAGAGGGGGGCTGTTGATAATGTGGGGGATGGGGGGGAAAATTTTCTTTTTTCAATAAAAAGTTGAAGTTTCTACAGTTTATATTTAATTGTTGTACTGTGGCAGTAAATTGCACTACCTGGTTTTCATCTTGTCTTGACTACATTGTAAACATGCCAGTGTAGAGCGATAAATATTGTATGTTGTCTAATGAGAATTTTCAATAAAAGACTTCTTACAAAAAAAAAAAAAAGACTTAGAAACATCATAGATTTTAAAGAACTTAAAAAGGAACTTAAAACATTGCTGTTCGTGAAAGCTTACAGCTGGGGGAATGAGTAAGGATCTGATCCCTGTAGGTTTAATGCCAGACTGATTTTATTTGTAATGGTGTTTTGTTCTATGTATGTTTGCTCAGTTTTATATTATACATGTGACTTTCAGGCTCATTTTCGAAAGAGATGGACGTCCAAAAAGTGACATAAATCGGCATTTGGACGTCCATCTCACAGAGACGTCCAAATCAGTATAATCGAAACCCGATTTTGGACGTCTTTCTCTGAAGTCTGTCGGAAGGATGTCCAAATCTCAAGGAGGCATATCAGAGGCGTGCTTAAGGCAGGACTTGGGCATTCCTAAGACTTGGACGTCTTTGAGCCATAATGGAACAAAGCAAAGACGTCCAGGACTAAAACTTGGATGTTTTCAGCTAGACCTGTTTTTATTACAAATAAGGCAAAAAAAGGTGCTCCAAATGACCAGATGACCAATGGAGGGACTCGGGGATGACCTCCCCTTACTCCCCCAGTGGTCCCTAACCCCCTCTCAACCCCAAAAATTGTGATGAAGAACATTACTTGCCAGCTTCTGTGCCAGCCTCAGATGTCATACTCAGGTCCATTACAGCGCATGCAGGTCCCTGGAGTAGTTTAGTAGTAGGAGCAGTGCTCTTCAGAAAGGTGGACCCAGGCCCATACCCCCCCATCTGTTACACTTGTGGAGGAAACAGTGAGCTCTCCAAAACCCACCAGAAACCCACTGTACCCACATATAGGTGCCCCATCACCTGTAAGGGCTATGGTAGTGGTGTACAGTTGGGTATGGTAGGTGCGGGGCGGTGGGTGCGGTCCACCCCGGGTGCACGCCGCTGGGGGGGTGCCACGTGCCTGTCGGCACTGCTCGTTCCGTGCTCCCTCTGCCCCAAAACAGGTGACTTCCTGTTCCGGGGCAGAGGGAGCATGGAACGAGCGAAGCCGACAGGTGCGCGGCACCCCCCCAGCAGGTAAAAATGCACCAGGGGGGTGTTGTTTCGCCAGGGGAGGTGTTGTTTCGCTGGGGGGGGAGGTGTCATTTTGCCAGGGGGGGCGCTGCACCTGGAGGGGGGCGCATCGGCGATCCGCCCCGGGTGTCAGCTGCTGTAGGAACGCCACTGGGTTTTGGGGGGGGGGGGTTGGGAGGGGGCTCAGCACACAAGGTAAGGGAGCTGTGTACCTGGGAGCATTTTATGAAGTCCACTGCAGTGCCCCCTAGAATGCCCGACTGCTGTCCTTGCATGTCAGAGGGACCAGTCTACTAAAAATGTTGGCTCTTCCCACGTCCAAATGGGTTGAATTTGGACATTTTAGACTTGGACGTTTTTGTTTTCGAAAATGGCTGAAAATCAATGACATTCAAATTGCAAGACGTCCAGATCCAAGGACGTCCATGGTATTTTCGAACACAAAAAATGCACGTCCATCTTTTTCGAAAATTACCTTCTCCCAGCCTTGGAATTTGGACGTCTTTGTAAAATGTCCAAATTCACACTTAGACGTTTCTTTCAAAAATGCCCCTCTTTGTGATCCATTGAGAACTATGGATTAAGTGGAATATAAGGTGCTGCACAAGCCAACATGTTTCTGTAACTAAGATGAAATAAAAATGCTACCGACAAGCATCCGGCAGCGGATAGTTTGTTTTGATGTCACCAATATTGTGGCTATGGGGGGGGAGACGGTTTCAGCTTTTTGACGTCATGACGTCTCCTGTCTTCATTAAACCTTCTTGGCTGTAGTCTCACCCCCTGCCTGTACATGATAGGACAGGTAAATGGGAGACAAAAGAAGAAGACTGGATTAGGGAACAGCCCAGCATCTTCTCCCTCCCTTCCTATTCCAGGCAGAATGTCTGGGAGGGGGGAACCTGGAGTAACCTGCAAAGAGTAATAATTACAACCCTAAAGAGCAGACATATGATTGCAGGGGAGCTCCAAAACAGTATGAGCAGGCCAATACTATGAGCAATTTTGGTCATGCTTGGAATAGATATAAGAAGAGGGTTGAGATGACGGAAGACATGGGCAAGAAGGTAGCTACTGTTGGGTTGCTTTTGGATTCTAATATAAACATGCCAAGATGATAAACATAAACCTCATAATTCTATAAACTTGCGTGCACAATTTTACACAGCGTTCAAGTTTATAGAATAGTGTCAGTTATGCATATAACTTAATTTAATAATTAGGTGCTAATTGGCACTAATTAGCAACAGCACACATAACTGTTTTTAGTCAGGATTGTGTACAACTTCAAGGGGGCATGCAGGGGCATGCTTAGCACTTCCATGCATGGGTTCTAGAATACTAGCTTTTATGTATCTAGATGCCTATAGTTAGGTGCATTGCTACAACCTTAATTATTTAAAACAATTTATCTATATATAACTATTTTTCCTGGCAACTATCACCAAACTTTACTTCATAAGCAATATCCAAACTGGCAATCGCTCCTGAACATCACCTATTTAAAGCTCACATGATCCCCTTTTATCTAATTAACTACCTGGCTTCATAAGAACGAGAGCCAATCAATCTCAAGGTTTAACACCTGTGGAGAAATGGTGTTTAAAGAATGAATCCACCTTTGTTCCTTATAATTCAGTAGGCTCAATATCACCTCCCTCCCATCCCACCCCAGCTCAATTTTATCATAGGAATATAAGCGTTATCATACTGGGGCAGACTGGAGGTCCATCAAGCCCAGTATCCTGTTTCCAACAGTGGCCAGTTCAGGTCACAAGTACCTGGCAAGATCCCAAAACAGTACAATACATTTTTATACTGCTTATCCTAGAATATGCAATGGATTTTCCCAAGTCCATCTTAATAATGGCTTATAGACTTTTCTTTTTGGAAATTATCCAAACCGTTTTTAAACTCTGCTAAGCTAACTGCTTTTGTCACATTCTCTGACAACGAATTCCAGAGTTTAATTACACGATGAGTGAAGAAATATTTTCTCCAATTTGTTTTAAATTTACTACTCAGCTTGTGTGCCCCCTAGTCCTAGTATTTTTGGAAAGAATAAACAAATGATTCACATCTAGCTGTTCTACTCCACTCAGTATTTTATAAACCTCTATCATATCTCCCCTCAGTCATCTCTTTCCCAAGCTGAAGAGCCACTATATCATTTTTGAGATGCAGTGACCAGAACTGCACACAGTATTCAAGGTGCGGTCACACCATGGAGCGATACAAAGGCATTATAACATTCTCAGTTTTGTTTTCCATTCCTTTTCTAATAATTCCTAACATTCTATTTGCTTTCTTGGCCGCCGCTGGACATTGTGCAGAGCGTTTCAACGTATCATCATCGATGACACCTAGATCCTTTTCCTGGGCAATGACTCCTAATGTGGAACCCTGATTCATGTACCTATAGTTCGGGTTCCTCTTTCCCACATGCATCACTTTGCATTTGCTTGTGGGAAAGAGGAACCCAAACTATAGATGCAAGGTTCCACATTTGGAGTCATCGTCCAGGAAAAGGATCTATGAATCCCCCTCCATCGTATATCCATCACTATATGTCTCTTCTCCACCCAATGTTCCCACTAGTGACACATTGAGGCATATTTTCAAAGCACTTTGGGAGGCTAAGTTCCATAGGTTTCTATGGAACTTTGGGAGGCTAAGTGCTTTGAAAATGAGCTTGTTTGGGTTCAGTTAGGTGCAAGCATGTACACCAACCTTTGAGCTAGCATAGGTGCTTGGGCCTAAAGTTAGGCACACAACTGTGGGTTTGTGCTAGTATCCTATAATGGCAATTACAAGCGTAATTGCTGTAATAGAATTCGCACTAGTTGCGTCATCCTTCAGATTAGGCAATCTATAGAGAATTATCTCCAAACTGGGTAGACTGGGTGGACTATTTTAGTGTTCATTTGCTGTCGTTCTAGTTCATGTGTATAGCAGGTGTAAATGTGGATGCATACTTTTTTGTGATGTACTCACGCCCAGCACTTCTGGAATATATTATCATATATATACTTGAATATAAACTGAGATAACCCCCCCCCCCCCCCAACTTTTTATTTCAGAAGAAAAATGTTAATTCAAATATAAACTAAGGGTTTATATTGCAGCATTCCTCTCCATCCATCGTTCCTTCCCTCTCTCCCCCATAGTGTCTGGCATTCCTCCCCTTCCCTCCTTCCTTGATGATCCTCATCGTCCGCTGCTGCAACCACCCCTGAACTGGCAGAGCTCCCATTTACTTCTTCCATCCCGCCCCCATGAGCAGGCACAGCTCACATTTCCTCCCTCCCTCCCTCCCTCCCTCCCTCCAACAGATGACCCCCCCCCCTTACGGACTCACCAGTAGGACCTCCAGACATACCATACTTCCCTGGTGGTCTAGTGATGCATTGGGGCAGGAGCAATCCCCTCTTTCTCTGTCCCATACTGTTTCTGTAGTAAAAATGGCTGCTACAACTTCCAGTGGCAGTCTCAAGGCCATGGCAGTTATTTTGCGATAGGAGTTGGCAGGAGCAAGGAGGGATCATCTGTTTGGGGGGGGGGGGGGTAGGGGAAGGGAGGGAGGAAGTAAGTGGGAACTGTGCTTGTTTGGGGGGGGGAGGAGGGGGGTAAGCAGGCAGGCAGTGACACATACAGGGAGGGAGGGAATGAGCGGAATGCCAGGCACCATGGGGATGGGAGGGAGGTAGGTCTCGAATATAAACAGAGGTTCAATTTTTGATGTCTTTTTTGGGGTCAAAAAATCTTGGTTTATATTTGAGTATATATGTTATACACATGTACATTTTGGTGCCACCCAGTGTATGTCCATTCTCCCCCCCTCAACATGCCATCACTTTGTTTGTTTTTCAATTTGTCAACATACTTGTGCTCAGCATGATGTATATGTGCACACATATACTTCCTTTACAGAATGGCAATTAGTCGCCCAAACAGCAGGGATCATGCTATCTGCTCTTTCTAAGTGTTCATGTGGGGGTCTATAAAATAGGTGCCAATATTTGCTTGGCCATTATTCCCTGGATTCTATATATTGCAGCTAAAGTTGCATGTTCAAATCAGCACGTATTGCTGATTTGCACACGCAACTTCATTGATTAAAGAGCCAATCAGTGCCAATAATTGGCTGCTAACAACCAATTATTGGCCTTAATTAGGAGTTACGCACACATTGTATTCTAAACGATGTGCGCAGAACTATAGTGTGCAATTTAAAGGGGGCATGGATAGGGGTGTTTCGGGGGGGGGGGGCTATTCCCAGAATTTATGCGCATTGTTACAGAAAGACTTGATTGCTGCCTAAAGTAGGCGCCAGCATTTAATTGCTAGTGCGTAAAGTTAGACAATGTTTATGCACTTAGCGCTAATCTATGAAGGACGTGGATCCTTTATAGAATAATGCTCAGCGCTTACATTTTTCAGCACAGATTGACACCTGTCAAGTTCTTCCCTAAAATGGTAGCACCTTTTTACTTAAATGAAGAAATAGTTCTTCCAACCTTCATTGAAATCCTTATGAAAGGACCCTCAATACTCTAGATGAAGGGTTCTCAAACCCAGTCCTGGGAACTGACCCAGTCTCATGCATATTTATTGTGGGCATCCTGAAATCTTGACTGGCTGGGCGTGTCCCAAGGACTGGACTGAGAACAACTGCTGTAGTCTGAAAAGGGGCTCTCACCTGTTGCTTGAAAAGAACTGAATCATTTAAAAAATATAGCAGGGGCGTAGCCAGACACCCAATTTTGGGTGGGCCTGGGCCCAGGATGGGTGGGCAGAATAACTTTGCCCTGTCCCACAAGTGATTTGGTCTCTCCCTCTCTCGCCTGCATGCCATTTGGTCTCTCAAACATCCTCCCTCCCTCGCATGCAGCAACTAATACACACTGCTCATGTTGACCCCACAGCCTTCCCTCTGATGCAACTTCCTGTTTCCGCATAGGTGGGAATACATCAGAGGGAAGGCTGTGAGGCTGGTGTGAATAGTATGTATCAGTAGCTGCTCGCTGCAGGCGAAGATCTGCTATTTACAAGGTATGCAGGAGGGACAGTTGTTGGGAGTTTTTGGCTGGTGAGGCTTAGGGATCCCTGCCAGCCAAATCATAGGTGTGCTGCTACTGGGTGGGCCTGAGCCCAAAGTAGGTGGGCCTGGGCCCATTGAGGCCCACACTTGGCTACACCACTGAAATATAGACTTGTCTTTGTCTCATTTGATTCAAATAGACCTGGTAGAGCAGTCATGAAAAGGAATTCAATCAACTGGCTGGCTTTTTGTATTTATTTCTGCTATGAAAAAATGAATGTTCCTCTCAAGGTTAAGTCTCTTCAAACTACGGCAGCCACAATGACCTTCTTAAAGTCTGCCTTGCTGAACACCATCTGCACAGCAGCTATATGGCCCTCTCTTTATCCTATTACTGCACATTGTACTGGACTAAGCTTCAGCATAGGACAGTGCCTTTGCTCAATATATGCTGGCCAGACTATCCCTTTGAGCAAAAACCTCTCTCATTTGGACTATGTGGACTGTTGTAAAAATTAGGACAATCTTAAACCCAAGCAGCCCTATGCTTGAGAGTCACCCACTTGCGTCCTACTTGTCGATAGAAAAGGCAATGTTGCTTACCTATAATAGGCATTTCCCATAGACAGCAGGATTGATAAAGCACACTGTGCCTCCCACCTCCTAAGAGCTGCTTGCATTGAGCTTTGAAACCGTCTGAGGAGCTGAGGAAACTGTTGTTCGCAGGAAGAGCTAGGCATGCTCAGAACTGCTCTGGGAGAGCAGTTCCAAGTCAGCATTATCGGATGGTACCACCCAATTGTATGCCTTATCAGTCTGTTACAGGTGAGCAACATTGCTTTCTTTCTCCAAATAAGTATTAGAGTTGTGCAACTGAGGGAATAAAATCAAACTGCATTCCAGCCGCTGCAATGGTTGATCACCTGGTATTTGTCTCCGGCAAATCCTGATTTCTCTGATGATAGAAAGTAAGAGCTTCCAACTTGTCCAGTTTCAGTAGGGACATTTCAGGGCAGTCCTGGTTTTCATTTTACATCCTCAGTGCAGTATGGTATTTGTAATGTCTTCCCCGATATCCAAAGCTATTTACTGGCCAGTTACGGCCACTGAACTGTTAAATTTATTTATTTTATTTATTTGCAGCATTTGTATCCCACATTTTCCCATTTATTTGCAGGCTCAATTAGCATATCAGCACCTAACTGCTAATTTTCATTGGGAGATAACCGGTTATCTTCACTGAATATTACCAGTAAGTGCCTAGTGCATAACTGGCTATATCGCGTGACTTATATGGATAGGCACTGATATTTAGCTATCCTGTTGGAATAACCGGTTAACCTTTCAGTGGTTTAAAAACTGAGATATTCAATGCCAGTTGCTGGAAATGGCCCGGAATTGAATATATCTGGGTTTAACTCTGACAATAGCCAGCAAAAGCAATGCCCGCCAGCAGCTGAATAGCAGGCCTCCTGTTTCTATCCATTGAAATGTGTGCTGCAAGTCCGGTCCTGGAGTACCTCTTGCCAGTCAGGTTTTCAGAATATCCACAATGAATATGCATGAAAGTGATTTGCATATAATGGAGGCAATGTATGCAAATCAAGTTCATGTATATTCATTGTGGATATCCTGAAAACCTGACTGGCAAGGGGTACTCCAGGACCGGACTTGGGAAACACTGCCATAATGCATCAAGGTAGTGTTCTCAGACATCCAAAACTGGCCTGAAAAGTCCCTACTGCAATGGAGTAAGTTGGCAGCTCTGAAACATCATAATATGATTTAGTGTGATTTTCTCCCTGTAGGACTAAAGCATCATGTAATGTTTCAGTTTTCTAGGCTGCTCCGTTCTCACTGTTGTAACATGTTCTTTTTTTCTCTCTTCATAGTACAGTGCTATGGATACAAACCCTTTGTCGGTATACATTATGCAGCACCTCTGGAACAGAATTGTAAAGGTAAGAACTGCATTGTTTCTCTTTAGCCCTTTAGTGTCCAATGTTCCTGTAATAAGCCATATGGGAACAGATTGATGGGACATTGGACACTAAAGGGTTAATGACAGCTGCTGTTTTCAAAAGGACCCTGATAGTTAAAATTATACAACTATATCATCTCTAGCTAAACATAAGCACATCCCTGAATGGATGCTGAATTGGAATTTACAAATTTTGGAGAAGAGTGGGGTACTGAATTGACATTGGTCACTGTCACACACTGTCATCTGAATTTCTTAAAAATACACAATTTTCCCTTTTTTAACAAACTTTGAATCTTTTAAATTGAAAATTCCGGTATATAATAAATACCATAAACCACCAATACAATTTTCCCTTTTATGTTAGCTTTGTTATAAGTGTCTAAATACCTGGCTTGCAGAAATTATAAAGCTATTACTATAACTTATATAAATCAGGGGTGTCCAACCTCGGCCCTTGAGGGCCACAATCCAGTCAGGTTTTCCCCAATGAATATGCGTGAGATCTATCTGCATGCACTTCATCCGTTGTTTGCAAAATTGATCTCATGCATATTCATTGGCGAGGTTGGACATCCCTGTTGTAAATCATTTAGGGCCCCTTTAATACAGCTTAGTATGCTAACAGAAATAGTGTGCGCTGAATGCTAAGAAGACCATGGGTATAAAATGGGCTTCTTAGCATTTAGGGCTAAATTCAGTGAATGGCACTCAAAAATCGATACCAAAAAAACATTGGTGCTCAATGCTGTTCTGTAATGGGCCACTCAAAGATGAGCACCCATGATAGAATAGCATTGTGCTGATTTCAGCGCAAACATTTGAGCGCCAGACTCATGCCTGCTAAAACTAGATGTAATTTGTGGCACCCAATTTGGGCGTACATCCCCAGTATTCTCATTGTGTGCTAATTTTCAGAACACCCTTGACCCACCCATGCACCTGGGTACAATGAGCAGGAAAAAAACCCTGTGTAGCTGCTGCTGATTAGCTTGCTGATTCACTTTCAAGTGATTTGTTGTGACCCCTGAGGCAGGCGGTTCCCCCACCGAAACACGGCCAGTGTCGGGTCCTCCTATTGGTGCTTTGAATAAAGTGTTTACAAGCAACATCCCCTGTGGCAGTTTGTCTTTTGATCAGTCTTTAGTTGTCCCTGGTTGTGACACCCATGCACCTCCCATGGTCATGCCTCCTTTTGGGTTGCCCACTATTGGATTTAAGAGCACATTGTTATAGAATAGCATGTAGCAAGATGTGTGTGCAAATTCAAATTGGTGCCAATTAGCACCTAATTATTAGCACTAATTAGCACTCATTGGCACATTAGCCAATTTATTTGGCACACATCTTGGATCAGCACCCAATTATCAGCACTCAAGTTGACCGCCATATATAGAATCTGGGAGTTATTGTGTGCAGAAGTGTAGCCAAGTTGTGACTTGGTGGGGAGCAGGGAGTAGACTGCATGGGCGCATGCAGACTGTATGAAAAATAGGTGCCATCACCATTGGAAGTCCGTTTGGGAGAGCGTTCACTCCCCTTGCGCCCCTAGCTACGCCACTGAGTGTGCGCTAATTCCATTAGCATGTGCTAATCTTTAGTAAAAGGGCCCCTTAATAATCTAATACGGTGCCCCCCCACCAGGTGCCGTTCCTGTCCGGTTAGAAGGTACTTAGCCGGCTATGCGGCGATATTCAGTGGGAGATAGCCAGTTATCTCCCACTGAATATCGCAGGATAATGGAGAGCCAGTTATATCACCCAATATAACTGGCACTCTGCTGATTTTCAGCGTGAGTTTGGTGGCCATTCTTGGAATATCTTTGGCTGGTTTAAGCATAACTGGCCAACGCTGAATTTTGGAAATGGCCCAGCATTGAACATCCAGGCTCAGCGTGGTCTGAATATCAGCCCTCTGGTCTTTAAAGTTCTAATGGCCTCTGTGTCATTTTTGCTATTCTAACCCAACACAGCTGCTCCTCTGGAAAGAGGAAGTTGCAGAGACAGATTTGCAGAAAGTTCTTCTTTTCTCTGTCTTCTCGACATGCGCTGGCGTTTGAATGCTGGAGTGTGAATGCAGGCATGTGGGGTTGAGCCTCCCCACGCAGTACCCATAAGCTGTGAGAATTATTCAAAAGAAGCCGACTCCTGATGGCGCTTTAACAGTGAAACACAGGCTGTGTAGAGTCTGGGTCAGAAGCATGGCGAACTGAATAAATGTGTGTGGCTGTCAGCGATTTTGGGTTTAACTACTGCTAACCATCTGAACTAAAGATATGCAAGGATTTGGATATTATTATGAATTTAAGGATACTCTCTGCATGAAACAAGAATTTAAGGATTTGAAAGACACTCTCTGCATGAAAGACGCTTTTGCATAATGAAAGTGGAGGACAAACCTGGATTGTAAAGGACTTGTAAAGATTTAGATCACAGGAGGGAAGTGTTGTGACTCTTAAGGTGGTCATACATAGATAAAGAACTCAACTTACCACAGCACAGCTGAGGGTGGTAAGCTGTTCAGATGTGCTTTATGACAGTTAGTTATTAATGTATTAGTGAGAATAGGTTTATGGAAGAGTGTTTGTGTGAATGCGGTTGAATGATCTGGGGTATTTAAGCATTTGTTAAATGGATTAAAATATTTGAAAATAAAGTAGAAGCTATACTATAACTGTTTGGACTGACATAGGTATCTATTAAATTACAGTTATTTTAGAGATTAAAACCTAGGTGCATATAGAGTCTGGATAAATTATAGAGATGAAGCAGAAGAGTTGCCAGTTTGTTAGGAAGAAGGCACCTTTTTTTTTGGCAAATATCAAGACTGTCCATTGAGTCCATCTAAAATGTTCCTATTCAGTGGGGAGAGGAAAAATGGCAGGACACATTCTGCTGTTGGTTTCTAAGGATGTGCATTTTCATTTTGTTTCAGTATGTGCTAAATTCTGTACACATTAATATGAAATGAAACAAAGAAAAGAACCACAAAATTAAACAAAAACGTTTGCCCTAAATAGGTTTATTGGTTTCTTTGAACAACACAGACACTTGACAGGATAGAACCCAGCACAATAATTAATTTAACTTGCATAGTTATATTTTGCATTTTTCAAACAAAGCTTGGAAAAAAGCAGATCGCAATTACGTTTTGCTTCATTTGTGCTTTATTCTCAATTAAAAAAAATGTTTAAGCATAAAAAGTGGATCACAATCAAAGCATTAATACAAATACTATCAGACATCATTAAAATCCAAAGTCATAATAAAAATACCAGCAGTGTCATTTTAAAAAGTTCATATAGTAGGTGCTGCTACATGCATAGTGACATCTAATATATGGATTCACTGCTGATTGCTAGTAGGTATATTGATAGCAGCAATATTCAGCCACTATGGGGTTAATTCAATACCCCATGTGCTAACATTTAGTGCCTATTGTGTGCATAAATGTTTAGAAGGCTAACATATATGCCAGCAAACTGCCTAAGCACTGTTCTGCAAATATAGGGGTCCTTTTCCTAAGGTGCACTAACAGATTTAGCGCATGTTAAATGATAAGATGCCCCTAGGAATATGATATCATTCAATATATGCTAATCATTAGCGCATGCTAAATCCATTAGTACACCTTAGTAAAAGGACCTCATAGGCTGGTGTAAGGGCTCATGCCTTAATGTTAGGTGCATTAATATGGTTTATAGTTTATTGGGTTTAATATACCATCTTTCTTAAGACAATAACAAGGTGATTTACAAGTTTAAAAAAGGAATGCCATTGTCTCAGAGGAAAGTGAGTGACGAGTTAGAGAAGCAGGTGAGAACAAGTAGTATATAGCACGCAAGTCAAGAGTGAACATGCCTACAGCAGTCATATAGTGGAAGGAAGAAGACTTTGAGCTTCAGTGAATTCTCGAGGCAGAGCTGTCAAACATCTATACTCCAAAAGCTTGAAAAAATAAATGCGTCTTCAATGAAGATCTAAATTTAGGGTCAGAGGGTCTGAAGTCTAAAGTTGTGAGGAGAGAGTTCCAAAGAGAGAGGGTAGTACAGAAAAGTGAACGAGCTCTAGTGTCAAAACCAAAAAGTAGGGGTGGACTAAAAAGCCTCAACAGCCGAAGGACCTGATGTGGAGAGGGGATGTGTAGGCATTGAGAGAGCAGAGGGCTCCGGATGGTATATAAGGAGTAAACAGTGAAGAAAGATAGGCTGGAGTATTATTGGTATATAAGGCTTTATGTGTGAGTGTAAAGATTTTAAACTAGATTTGGGAGATTATTGGGAGCTAGTGGAGTTGGTTGAGTAAAGGAGTCACATGGTTAAATCTGCTGGCACGGGAAAAGATTTGTGCAACTTAATTTTGAACAGACTAAAGACGGGGGATAACATAGTTTGGGAGACCAGTGTAGACTATATTACAGTAGTCTAAGCATGACTTGAGAAAAGCATAGAGAAGTCAAATCTGTGAGGAGGTGTCTAGATAAGCATGAACTATTCTGAACTATCATAAAGAGATAAAGCAGGCCCTTAGGGTGGTTATTTGCTTGTTTGAAAGAGAGTTCTTGGTTGAGTATGATTATCTAAAGTGATGAACTAGTGTGAGAGGGGCACCGGGTAGCATTGGTGCCAAGGCCGGAGAGATGGGTTTGTTAGCTATCCAACAAGCAACTGTCTCTGCAGGATACAGAACAATGTGGTTCTTTTCAAGCCATTCAGAGATTGAGGCCAGAGCCACATTGAGACTGAAGATATCAGGGGGCGTAGAATCAGTGTATACAAGTAAGATGTCATCTGCATAATAGAAAGCATGTATTCCTAGATCTTGTATTAGTGTAGATAGAGGGCACAGAGAGATATTGAACAGAAAGGGGGCCAACACCAAGCCTTGCTGGACACCACAGGAGAACTGGTAGCTCTTTGAGAATAATGATGAATGTAAAACAAATGATAATGTAAAAGAAATGATGTAAAATCAATACAACACTGCACCAGATATGCATAATTCGAATATTCTGGATAGCAGGTGGTCATGTTTGATAAGATCAAAAGCAGCAGACAGGTCTAGAGAGAATATAGGTCACTGAGAGGCCCTTTTACAAAGGTGCCGCAAAAAATGGCCTACGGTAGTGTGGACACGTGTATTGGATATGCACTGGACCATTTCTCAACTGCATCTGGAAAAGAGGGGTTTTTTTTTTTGGGGGGGGGGGGGGGGGAAATGGATGTGCAGCAAAATTAAAACTAGCTTGCATCTATTTACGGCCTGAGCCCTTAACATTACCCATTGACTTACCTGCGCAGTAACTGTCCAGCATTTGCCAACTGCCAATTACCACCGGTAATGCCCCCCTGGTAGAAAATAGAAAATTATTTTCAACTGCGGGTTTGTGGCATGCCCGATTTAGAATTACCACCAAGTGCACGCACTAGCCGGGCAGTAATGCTGATTTGATGTGCACTTCACGTGCAAAGGCTTTTATATGCCTTTGTAAAAGGGTCCCTGAGTAAAGTTGTGAGTATTGCTTCACAGCTATGCCCAGGACAGAAGCCAGATTGACATGGATGAAGAATGTTGTTTTGTTCAACGTAATTCAGGAGTTGCTGAAATACAATTCTTTCTGCAATTTTAGTACAATTATTACCTAGTTGTACTAATCCCTCTATATAATAATTTGTTCATCTGCATCTCTGGATGGCTGGCTTGCTGGGTTCGAAACCGTATGCAAATGAGCGTACATCAGCTCGCCTCCAGCGTTCCCTTCCCTCTTAGTGTCCCGCCCTCGCGGAAAGACGAAATGACATCAGAGGAGGGCGAGACACTGAGAGGGAAGGAAAGGGAAGCCTACAGGTGATGCGAGCCCAGCCTGCTGCCACTGCGACCTGAGGGAAGGAAAGGGAAGGCTGGAGGCGACGCAAGCTGAGCCTGCCGCTGCTGCGACTGGAGGTAAAAGGAAAGTTTTAAAGGCAGATTGGCAGGAAGGAAAAGAGGGCTGTTGTGGGAGATGAGGGTGGGCAGGTGAGGGCTGGGGTTGAACTTGACCTTGGGTGCTTAAAAGGGGGGCAGGTGGGGGCTGGTGCAAGTCACTGGACATGGATGGGAGGGGCGGGGAAAGAGGAGAAATTGCTTAGACAATAGCCTTCCTAGGGCCCGTTTCATTTTTTGCGAAATGGACTTTTTTGCTTGTATTCTATAAAGGAAAGTACTACTACTACTACTATTTATCATTTCTATAGCGCTACAAGGCATACGCAGCGCTGTACACCATACACAAAAAAGTAGGTACTTATGTTCCCTTATAGAATAGGCTCTTACTGTGTGCCCTCTAGATGCCTCATTCTAGGCATCCTGATATATAACTGCCCCTTATTTATCACTACGCAGTTTTCTTTGGGACTTCTTTTTATTTCAGTATTAACTAGGGGGCCCTTTTACTAAGCCGTGGCAAGAAGTGGCCTGCGGCAGTATAGGCACGTATTGTGGGCGTGCAGTGGGCCAGTTTTTACTTCACCTGTAAAAAAAAGGGCTTTTTAAAAATCAGACAGGAAAAGGGCATGTGCCTAAAACCGGCCTGAGCCCATAATGCCACCCATTGAGCTAGAGGTAAGGGCTCACACGCTACATGCACGGTGGCCAGTCGGCATATGCCAACTGCCGATTACTGCCGGAAAGGCCTCTCGTGGGAGGAAATAAATAAATAAATCATCCAGGTGTTATGTGCGAATGGCAAATCTGAAAATACCGTCAGGGGGTGCGGTAGCCTGGCAGTAGTCTCATTTTGGCGCACGCTGCACACACATAGAGCCTAACACACCTTTGTAAAAGGGTCCCTAGAATTCCTAGTGGAAACCTAGATACTTGTGGAGCCAGGTCTGGTAGGTTGTATGTTCCTTGTGTGCACTGGGTTAGTGTGGCAGATTAGTAGTGGTTGGCTTGGTTTTGTAAGATCACTGTGACCTAAGAACTATGAACTTGGATGTTCAGGTAACAGTCACACTGGTGCTCATGGCTGTTTGAGTTACTGTAAGATCCTGTGGTTGGAAATGGGAAATGAAGGGTGCTGAGTGTGAATTAAAAAGAGGACCTTGCATGCTCAACTATCCCAGAGGGTGAAGTACAATAGAAGGTGAGAACTGCCTTATGCAAAGCGTAATATCATCTAGTCAGACACCTCTGTGGCTGGAAGCTGGCATAGATCATTCGCAATGTATACAGGAAATGCTGGATAGACTGGACAGGTCAATTGGCCTTTTCCTGCCATACTCTGTGTTTCTGTGTTTAACAAATTCATTTAATGAAATAGGCATTTGGTTATAGTCATCCATCATTTTTCTCAGGTTCCCTGGCCAGATTGACTTACAATTAGGTGAGGCCCAGCATGCTGAGGCTGGAACTCAGCTGATGCTGGAGAGCAAGAATGGATCGGGGGCTAAGTCTAGAATCTTGCCACAGAAAAGGTGGAACTAGAACTTGGAACTGAAAATGGGACTTGGAACAGTCAGGGCTGGGACAATGCAAGACCTGGAATCAAGCAAAACAGAGAAAGAGATAGCTGGAATGGAGTCAGGAACTGGAACTAGCTGAAATGGGACAGGGCTAGAACTAGAAATCAAGTAAAGATGGAAGTTGGCAAGACTGAAATGGAATCAGAAACTAGAAGCCAACATGGCTGTCGCAGAGTAGGAACATGCAGGGCTGACACTAGAGCTAGGCAGACCTAAGGATAAGTAAAGTGAATAACAGTTAGGGTTAGAACAGAATTAAGCATTGGAACTAACCAGGCAGCACTGGAATTGAGCTCGGCAATGTTAGGAACAGACTTCCAGGAAAGGACAATAGGAGAAGAGGAGTGATGGAGTAAGAGAAGGTAAGTGTCAGATTCTTGGAATTATTGAGGTCACTGGGTTTATTCTTCACAATAAGAATGACAGCATAGGACACCATGCTTCACTGTCACATATATCAGACTTTAGCGCACCTATTTTAGGGGCAGTAACTGAAATAATGCAGTTTTTAGGAATGTCCCAAATCTTCAAAGCAGTAATAAGTCGTAACACTCACAACAGATGCCAGTCTAGGTCAGGAGATCCTTTTCTGCTCCACAGGATTATAAACTTGGATCAACATAAGTAGATTAAATAACCTGGATCAACATAAGTAGATTAAATTACTTGAATATTCAGGCTTGCTTTACAGATTATGGAACAAATAAGTTTAACAGGTCAAACATTCTGCATTAGATACAGGATGCATAAATGAGATATTCAAGGTCTGGATCATGAATACTCATCCAGGTGTCAGGCCACTCACAAAGGTTGTAAGGAAGTTGTCTCAAAGATCTTTTAGATTTGATCTTGCTTTAACAAGTAGGTTGTCTACTGCAAGTGGGTGTGGATGTATGTGGGTGAGGGGGGGGGGGGGGAGGGATGCTAGAACAAATAAACCTTTCCAAAGGTGTGCTTTCACATTGGGTAGGTGATACCCATGCCTTTTTGTCTTCCTAGGCTTTAGTCATTTCTCCCCTTCCTTCTTCCATCCTGCATGCTCCTCAGTGCCTCCTCCTGAAACTTTCCTTGACATCAGTCTCTCCCCCCATTGACATCAATCCTCCCCCTTGGTCTCAATCTTTCCCCCAGCCCCCCACCTTTAGCCTGAATTCTCACTTAGCTACCAAACCCACTGACCACTTCATTATGGCCCATTCATCCAGTTTTCTTGGGCTTTCAAACATAAATGAAAACCCCAAATCAGGAAAGGTATAGAATTGCAAATAAATAATAAAAACCATCCCCAGTGAAAAAAATAATGTTCACAAAGGATTTGGGGATTTCCATTAATTTTTAAATTTTAAAGTGTAAAGGGAAAGGGCATTCAGTATTAAAGACTGCTCTTGTGGTCAGCAGCTGATGAATTGGAAAATGCCACCATTTTTGGCTAATCATAACGGCTCTCATCCATCATTTGACCTCTTCCTTTTAGTGATGAACAGTGGTATTAATAAAAATACGCAACTTATTCCTTGCGTTCACAAAGTATCTGCTGCGTATATAATAATGACGGACACCCACAAATTTATGAAAAAAAAGGTTAGCCTGGTATTAATAAAACTGGAATGCAAACAATCACCTATCTCAGCTACTTGTTAGCTGTCTGACAGAATATTCATTTTGATTGACCTTGGTCAGGGACAGTCCTAAACTTACTCCCAGATTCTGTATAGGAACTCTCAAAGTGTCACGGTTGTGGCCGTGCCCTGTGCCTATACTCACCTCTCCTCCCAGTGACCAGGCCCTATGGCTTCTGTGGGTCTGAGCCCAAAGTGTGTGGGGGGGGGGGGGGGGGGGGAACACAGGCCCCTCGTAGTGATGCTACCAACTGTGTTCAATACAAAAAGAAGTGTATTTCTGTTTTTATTTCTTCAGTGTTGCAGTACTTGCCATGTTTCAATTCTGGTGTTCATATTTCTATTTTTTGTAGTTTCTGATCTCTTGTTCTGTATTTGGTGAAGGCCTGTCTGTATTTTGTGTGTGAAGAAGTCATTTAAAGTTGTTTCATATGTGGCAGCAGTAGAGGATGGGGAGATTGGGGGAGGGGGCCCCCTCCTTAATTTCTGCCCTGGGCCCCAGTCTGCCTAAAACCGTCCCTGGTCATGGGCTCAGCATATTTCTTGGGCTAGTAGAGCCTGGAAATCCTCTGGAGCACATTGCCATTTTTAAGATGCTACCTCTTTAACCGTTTTCAGGTCCAGGCAGTCAACCTGGTTCATACATAGCTTTACTTTGTAGTGTTCTCCATTAAATGTTTGTATTTTTTATTTCTGTGTAAGACACGGTGCAAGAACTTAGCTGCTGCAGTGGAGTTGTGTAGGTGTTATCAAATGGCACACAGAGAACAAACACTCAAGATTTCACTCTGAATGAACGGATGCAACCAGTGCTTCCAGGGGCTTTGGAAAAAAAAAAAAGAGAGAGGTTAATGAAGTCGTGAAATTGTGGAAAAATGTGCCTCTAGAAATTGCCCTGAGAGGTGTTAGTTATTGAAACAGAATGTGCATGCAACTCAAGCATTGCAACTCAGAGCTGTTGTGTGAGAGAACATAAGATATAACCCTGTCCAGCTGGACCTGCAGGTTCAGACCTCTCTGCCCTGCTTTCACTTATCTCCTCTCCCCAGGGCCAGTGTAAAGGTATTAGACTCCTAGGCAAACCTTCAGCCTTGCTCACCCTCTCAGTTTATAATCCTAGCAACCCTCCCCCCCCCCCCCCCAAGATTTTGAAAATTAAAATCAAGAATTATGATCATCCCCAAACAATCCATATATTTGGACATCATGGCAGTGGCGTTCCTAGGGGGGCTGACATCCGGGGTGGATCGCCGATGCGCCTCGCCCCCTGGGTGCAGCGACCCCCCCCCCGGTGAAAGGACACACCCCCCCGTGAAAGAACCCCCCACCCGGGTGCATGCCACTGGGAGGGTGCCGCTCGCGCCTGTCCGTTGTTCATTCCATGCTCCCTCTGCCCCGGGGCAGAGGGAGCATGGAACGATCGACGGACAGGCGCGTGTGGCACCCCCCCAGCGCCGTGCACCCAGGGAGAGAAGCCGCCCCCACCCCCCCCTAAGAATGCCACTGCATCATTGGATCGATATTCAAAGCAATTTAACCGTGCAGAAACAGCTCATAGCTAGTTTGAGGCTAACCACTCATATTCTGCTGCTGAAAATGTTCAGTTAGTGCTCAACTGAAAACCGGCTAATTTGGGGGTGTTCTGGGGATGGTCTCGGAACTTGAACGGTAACTGCATAATTAAGACCACATAAAAAGGACTCTCTTTATGTGGTTAAGTGTTGAACATTGCACTTAACCGGCTATGGTTATGGTGTAGAACAAGTAGAAGTAAATCGATTTCTTACTTGTTCCAAAAGTACAAAGACTAGGGGACACTCGAGGAAGTTACGAGGAAATACTTTTAAAACAAATAGGAGAAAATATTTTTTCACTCAACGAATAGTTAAGTTCTAGAACTCTTTGCCAGAGGATGTGGTAACAGCGGTTAGTTTATCTGGGTTTAAAAAAGGTTTGGACAAATTCATGGAGGAAAAGTCCATAGTCTGCTCTTGAGACAGACTTGGGAAGCAATGGTTTGCCCTGGTATTTGTAGAATGGAGTGTTGCCACGATTTGGGTTTCTGCCAGGTACTTGTGACCTGGCCTGGCCACTGTTTGGAAAACAGGATAGTGGGCTAGATGGACCATTGGTCTGACCCAGTATGGCTACTCTTATGTTCTTATGTTCTCTTATGGTTTTGCTGGCTCCTTAAACCTGGAAATTCAATGCTGGAGCCTGAATTTGGCCCGGCATTTAAGTTCTGGGCATAACACTGGTGGCAGTCAGCAAAACACTTGAGTACAGTAGGCTGAATAATGACCCCCATACTTTTAAATGTTAAAGTTTGTTTTGTAACTACATTTGTATGAATATATACATAATGAGGGCAGTTTCCAAAAGCAATTTTAAAGAGCAAATGGGTTATCTGAAAATTGCTCATTGTTCCTGCAGATAAAAGAGCGACCAAAATGATAAAGGGGAGGGAACTCCTCTCATATCAGGAAAGTCGAGGTTAGGGCTCTTCAGCTTGGAAAAGAGATGGTCGAGGGGGGACATGATTAAGGTCTAAGGTTTTTATAAAATCATGAGTGGTGTAGAGCGGGTAAAATTGAATCGATTTTTCACTCTTTCAAAAAGTACAAAGACTAGGGGACACTCAAGGAAGTTACATGGAAATACTTAAAAAATAGGAGGGAAATTTTTTCACTCAAAGAATAGTGGAACTTGCTGCCGGATGATGTGGCAACAGCGGTTAACATATCTGGGTTTAAAAGAAGGTTTGGACACATTCCTGAAGGAAAAGTCCATAGTCTGTTATTGAGACGGACCTGGGGGAAATCACTGCTTGCCCTGGGATTGGTAGCATGGAATGTTGCTGCTATTTGGGTTTCTGCCAGGTTCTTGTGAGCTGGATTGGAGACTGTTGGAAGCAGGATATTGGGCTAGGTGGACCATTGGTTTGATCCAGTGTGGCTATTCTTATGTTCTTATGGCTCTTTGAGTTGGTGTGGTTGACAGGACTTATTGTTTTGTTTTGACCTGCAGCTGCTCTTTGCTGCTCCTACAAGCTGATGTATGAGGTGACCACATAGTTTGCTTAATGGTTGGGCCATCCCTGCCTCTCCCCATAAATACTGGCAGCAAGCAGGCAATAAAAGGCTGGCTTTGAGCCACATAAAGAGGCCTATGTGCTGGATCACCCTAGGTCCTCCAACCCCCAGCAGCAACCATGGGTCATTTTCTGGCCTGTATCAGAATTGGTCTGGCTGCTTAGGGACACCCTTACCCTTTTGCCTCTCCTTCAGCTCAACTTGAGGAAGCCTCATCCTGTGCGGCCAGCAGACATGTGCCCTCAACTACAAGACAGGGCAGCCTTGGGGTCTGTTAATAGGCAGCTTTACTCAATGAGTATTTACCAATCAATGGTATTTACTCAGAAAAGAATGTCTGGAGCTTTATGGTCTATGTTCTCAGCAGACCGTGACCTAGACATTGCACAACAGTCACATAAAATCATCTCAATTATCTCATTTTCATTAAGCTAAATAACATTTTGAAAAACATATCAAGCAGATAAAACAAATGGAATGCATTATTTCTTAATTTATAAGGCCAGCTTTTTAAATGTTTTTCTTTTGTTTTGCAGATAGTGCCTCTCTGGATTGCTCCAAATGTGTTGACGTTTTCTGGATTTTTGATGATTTTACTTAACTACTTTATACTCTGTTTGTATGACTGGAATTACACTGCTTCAGGTAATTATTTACAACACAGGCAATAGCTTTCAGCTTGTTCTTTTAATGAAAGATAATAGAAAACTGTCAGCCAAGAATATTTCTCTGTTTTAAATTTCCACATCCTAGAAGAGCAGCAGAAGAAATTGGCCTTTTTGGGTGGACTGGAATAGCAGCTTGGTCATATTAGAAGTTGATTTTCAAAATTTATGCTGACTATCGGACAGTCTGTGAGTACTTTTCACTGTGGAATTTGCACCAGTTCTCAAAGGGAAAGTACACATGTGCTTTCCAGTTGCAAATTGTCTAGGTGACTGAAGTAGCCACAGATATTTGGATCTCCTTTTCCTGAAGATACATTCTTCCTGAAAACCAGTAGGCGTAGATTAGAAAATGTGAACATACGTACATTTTTCCCTTTGCAGGGCTGACCCACAACGTACAAAATTATATTTATTTATTTTGTTACATTTGTACCCTGCGCTTTCCCCACTCATGGCAGGCTCAATGCGGCTTACATGGGGTAATGGAGGGTTAAGTGACTTGCCCAGAGTCACAAGGAACTGCCTGTACTTGAAGTGGGAATCAAACTCGGTTCCTCAGGACCAAAGTCCACCACCCTAACCACTAGGCTACTCCTCCACTACATTGGTAACTCTTGTATGTATTTTAACTGCACACAGGACAGATAATTTTTGGACATGGGCCAGTGGAAACAGTAATGTAGGAAGGAATTTCTCCAAGTGTCTGTGAGGGGGGAGAGGCAAAATAATTTTTTGCATTAATTAACATAATTCTCTATGGAGCAGGTAGTAATAGTAATGATAGCAATTGAATTCAGTATTGTAACTGTACATTATTAGTTTATTATTTTCTTAAAGGTTATTTTTCTCTTTGCACGTTAATGTAGCTATCTTTTAATTTTTGCATTTTGTTTCTAAAAAAAATAATAAAATATTTGAATTGCAAGGATGATACTGATGAGAATCTGGGGGGGCGGGTGGAGGTTAGGGATGCCCCATCTTCCCTCCCACCCATGACTTGATACACCCTATATAAGCCGCCAAGTTCCTCATATCCATACTTATTAGCCTCCCCTATTATTGCAGTATTCTTAAAACAAGTAAAAAAAAAAGACATTAAAAAATACACTAAAACTTCCTAGATATCCAGAGATAAAGAAACATTCCTGCCAATTGAAAATATACTGTGCAAAATGTGCAACCATGGTACTGGTCCCCGCGTTGATAAAACATCAGTGCCAATGGCTGGACGTTCCCTCCATGAGTAAGATGGTCATATATACCTCTGCACGTGGAGAACATTCCTTAGAGTGTCCAGCTACGTCTATGAGAAGGGAACCAAATTTCTCTGTGGAGGATACAGCGCTACTGCTTAAAGTTTTCAAACACCACCACCACCTGACCCTCCATAACATCTTCATGAGGGCATAGAGATCCATCAGAGCCACCCTGGCAGTGTGAGTGTGAAGTATTGCCCCCCCCTCCCCCCAGGATCATAGCACCACTCATGTGCAAGCACCATACACAGGTAGGGTCACATACAGTGATGTCCCTTTGTTGTTGCAAACAAAATATTAGCGAAATCAGAATGTACAGAATATCCACTGACAAGAAGCATAATACACTGAGGATCATAGTAATAGCAGCAAAGAATCCTATGTAATGTCTAAAATAAAATAAATGAAAGAACAAAAGCATGACTTAGTCATTTATTTTGTTCTTTCATGCTTATGCTTTTATGTCTGTGAGTCACATGACTAAGACACTTTATTGAGCACCATTAAGGTGTTTATGTCAAACTATCTTGAGCACTACTAGTCTGAGCTGCCATTGGATTAACATATTTATATCCTCTCAGATTCCTTGATACTTCTTTTTTTTTCTGTTTAATATATATATATTTTTTTGTTTTGTTTTGCGATCTATCTTTTTAAATATACAGTTGATGGGTTTCTTTTCTGCATGATGCGCTTCTCCATATCTCACCCTCTTTGTTACACTTTTTTAGAGATTACATAGGATTCTTTGCTGTTATTACTATGATCCTCAGTATATTATGCTTCTTTTTGATCTGTACTATAGAAAGTTCTTTCATGTTTATGTATTCATTCCCATGTTCTTTCTTTTAGTGCGGTTACTTAATCGCATTACATGTTATTAGACCATTGCATAATTTTCTGGTATTGGTATGTATTCTCTTATTTTTTCAACATATTTATTTGTTATGTAATTTTATATGCTAATTGATACTTTTATTTCATATAATTTATTATATGGGGGTCTTTTTACTAAGGTGCGCTGAAAATGGCCTGCGGTAGTGTAGGCATGTGTTTTGGGTGCGTACAGATCCATTTTTCAGCACCTGCAAAAAATTTGCTGAAAATGGACATGTGGCAAAATCAAAATTGGCACACGTCCATTTTGGGTCTGATACCTTACCACTAAGCATTCACCTAGCAGTAAAGTCTCACGTGGTAATGACCTATGCACATCAAATGCCACTTGGTGCGCGTCTGATACACGCGTCCAAAAATATTTATTTTCGGACGCGCATATCGGACGAGCCCCAAAAATGAAATTACCAGAAGAACCATGTGGTAGCCGGGCAGTAGCTCCATTTTGGCACCCATTGGGTGCGCATAGACGCTTATACGGCTTAGTAAAAGGGTCCCATATTTTTTTAGATTTGATGTGTAAAATTTGCATGCTTCATTTTACTATTTTATATAATTTTTATGTATTTGATGTAAGTATATAGTTTGTTTTGATTTTTTGTAGACTCCTGAGGCAGGTCTTAAGGCTGAAACACGGCTTATGTTCAGTCACTGGTACCTATCAATTAATTCTGCACTGCACCATTTTTTGGGGACTTTTTTTTTTTATTACCGTTCCTGTTTGTGTGTTGCTTCAGTTTAATTTGTGCCAGACTGGAGTAAGATTTCTTGTCTCTAGCGGTCGGTGGCAGGGAGCAATGATTCATACAGCCTGCTCATGCCAATCCCAGAGCCTTCTCTCTGATGTAACTTCCTTTTTCCAGAAAGGTGGGAAGCATCAGATTGAAGGCTCCAGGGTTGGCACAATTGCTGCTTGCTGCCGCTGATCACTAGAGGCAAGAAAACTTTTAAAAGGTGCGTGGAATCAAGAGAGGCAAGGGGAGATTCCTGGCCACCATCTGGAGAGGGAACAGGAGGGAGAGATGCTGGACTATTTATGTGGTCATGGGGGGGTGGGGAAGAGAAGGTAAATGCTGGACTTTTTGTGAGGGTGGGGAGGGAAAAGAAGGTAAATGCTGGACTATTTGTGAAGATAGGGGAAGAGAAGAAAAATATGGTACTATATGTGGGCGTGTGCATTGGGGAGGGTAAAGCAGGCAAAATGCTGGACCATGTGTGTGTGTGGGGGGGGAGGGGGTGGAGAAGCTAAAATGCTGGACCATGTGTGAGTGTGTGTCTTGACAATTTTAGCGTTGTGTAAGTGTGCCATGAACAGTTGACACAGGTGCACCTGCTACCTAGTTTCTTGGGGTGAGAGGGGGACGACGACACTCAGGAGTGCCTTCTCCCTTTCCACTCCCTTCTCTCAGATCATGACTGTAGGGCATCTGGGAGAGGGGTCATTTCCCTGCTGAATCATGAGGTTAGATATTGCTCTGCCAAGTCCTGGGTTCAGGCTGGTCCTTCAGGTGGTAAGGAGATGGCCAAGACAAATATCTGAGAGACATGTGCAGGGAATGTGGCTGGTACATGCACACCTGGGCCAGCTACTCACCAACTGAGGGGCCAGCTTGCCCCCAGGACCTGGCAGGGCACTATCTGGCCTCTGGACTCAGGAAGCGCCCCAGTTCCAGATGCCCTACAACCATGAGCTCAGCCAGTGTGCCTCTGGGAATTAGGGTAAGATTTTAAAGGTGAAATGAACAAAGAATCTCCTAATGTAGCTACAGTTACCTAGACATGAGAATACAAAGCAGGTCACAGAGAGGCATATTTTCAAAGCACTTTGGGAGGCTAAGTTCCATAGGTTTCTATGGAACTTTGGGAGGCTAAGTGCTTTGAAAATGAGCCCCAGAAACAGCATTGTGGGTCATAGTATGGACAGACTGCCCACCTACATTACTATTGCACTATGTAGCCAGCTGTCCCCTGGGGGTTCACAATCTGCCCATAATCCTATATCTATGCTACAAACAGATATCTGGTCTGAGGGAAAGCTGGGGTTGATGGGGCTACATGGTCTGTGACATTAATATTGGTGCAAACCTAGCATGCTGATCTCCCAATCCAACTCCATGCTAGAGGCTGGAACCAAGTTCTCATCACAGGTGTCCCTTGCCAAAGATCATAGGTAGACATTTGCACTGCTGGCCCCAGATAGGAGGCCACATGTACTGCTATTGGCCAGTTAAATCAGATATTAACACTATGATTGAATCATGGCATATTGTTTCCATCTCTGTGTTAGAAAATACAACACCTTTCTGCAAAAAGAATAAGAAGAAACGAGATAATCCCTGGTTTACTGAACCATTACTATTTTTAAAATGTGCATGCAAGAGGAAATGGAGGAAATTTAAAACTGATTTTTATTATATTGATTGGAGAGCTAAGATATCATAATATAAGCTAGCAATTAAAGATGCTAAAGTTAAATATTATGATCAAAAAGTGTCTGAATTGGAAAATTCCTCTCAGATGTTATTTAAAATCTTCCCTCACAAATTCGGAAAGGATTTTCACTATACCAGAGTCATCAGAACCTTCAGCAGAAAAATTAGCTATGTTTTTTTTTTTTAATAAGGTGAATACTATTAGAAATCAATTTAAGGGAATTAAGTTAAAATTTGAAAGTGACCTAGGTATAGATCTTGATTCATTTCCTAGTGAGATGTTAGCAGATAGAACTTGTGACCTTTTTACTCTAGTTTCGTCTACTCTTTTAATGAAACGTTTTGGGAAATTAAAAAGTAAGGGTTGCCAGACAGCTGTCTATCATTTCTCTTGGGGGGATATCCTCAAATGTTTTAGACTGGTCGACAGATTTTCTTAATATTAGTTTAACAGAAGGAATATACCCTCAGCAGATAGCTGGAATTGCTTTGAACCTATGCTTAAGAAAATAGGGGGAGATATGATGATAACAGACAATTTCAGACCAGTAGCAAGTATCCCATGGATGGCACAACTTCTAGAACTTATTGTGAACATACAGTTTTCTGATTTTTTATTTTCATCTTCATATTTGCATTACTCAGAGCATGGGTTTTGTTCGCTGCACAGTACAGAGACTTTATTGATCACGTCGGTCATCAAAGTAATGAAATATTTAGCTATGGGGAGAAATATTGTACTTTTACAATTCGATATATCTGCAGTGTTTGATGCTGTAGACCATAAATTAATGCTGTACAGATTGAGTGAGATGAGTATTGTGGGACCGGTTTTAAATAGGTTTTCTGGGTTTTTACAACATAGAACACACATATTTCTTAAGAACGGGCAACGGTCTTCTAGTTGGGTATCAAAATGTGGAGTTCCTCAGGTGTCATCTCTATCGCCACAATTGTTCAATGTTTTTTTAAGCTCTCTTGGGAAACATTTAAGGCCCTGTTTAATAAGCATCGCTATAAGTGCGCTAACGTTTTAGCACATGCTAAATAATAGCATGCGCTAGTGACACCCTATGGGTGTCCTTAGTGTTGGCTTGTGCTAAAATGTTAGCATGCCTACAGGACAGCTTAGTAAACACGGCCCTTAGAGCCCTTGAACATTGTTTTCTTTGAGCTATGCAAATCTTTATATCAATACAAGGGTTACATTCAGTTTTAATTAGTCACACTGTATTATATACCCATCAAATCAACTAATTTTTTATATATGTAAACATATCACAATATATTAATCTTCATTACTCTTTATTAGTTACTATATCCTTCACAAACATTAGATCTCACACCTTCCCCATCAAATCTCCTTAAACATCAATCATCTGAGCTTAACGATGTAAAATTGTCCCGCATTAAATGCAGTCCATAGTAATCCCTTGTGATACAACCCCACTGGTTGCTCCACCTGTATGTTCTTCGATGTATCCAAAGTACATAATCCAATGTCCACTCAGCTAAGTTCAAATGATGAAGCCACAAAAATGTTCCTCTGTGATCTTGATCTCAAACACCAACAGATGTGAAATCTTCACAGTCCAAATCTTTAACAAGGAGACTTGTCTGGATCTGAATCTCTCCTTTCAATCACATTTCAACCATCCATCGGGTCTCTACACGGGCCGTGTTTCATTTTACTTCTTCAGGAGACCTTTAACAGCCTCATTAATGTTTGTGAGTAAGGATATGGTAACTAATAAAGAGTAATGAAGATTAATATATTGTGATATGTTTACATATATAAAAAAATTAGTCGATTTGATGAGCTATGCAAATGATGCATTTGCACTTTGCTCAAGCTCAAGCACTTTAGAAGATATACTACACAGAGCATACAATGTCTGATTGATGTGGTAGAAAATTGGTCAAGAAGTAATTTTTTGAAATTCAGCATCCAAAAAGCCATGTTGTTATGGTTCGGTATTCAACTACAGCAAGCCATGATAGCTAGTAGAGTTTTAAATTCTGAAGCTACCCTTAAATTTGATGGTAAATCAAAAGTACTGGGAGTTATTTTGGACTCTAATCTAACATTTGAACATCAGATAAATGCTCTAGTTAAAAGATTTTTCTGTACATTGCATCGACTTAGATCTGTTAGGTCTTTTTTAAGCTCCACTAATTTTAGAATTATTGCACAGGTGGTTTTGCTTCCTAATTTAGATTATTGTAACTTTTTGTATTGTTCTCTTACCTTAAAGCATAGAAAGAGACTCCGATTGCTTCAAAACACCTCAGCTAGGTAGATTTGGGGGTAGGAAAATTACGCAGAAACTACCCCACTATTAAATTAATTACATTGGCTAAATACTGAGAGTCAAATTTATTTAAAACTTGCCTTTTTGGCTTTTTTAGTTTATTTGTCTGAATTCAGATAATGTGAGTTGGCTCTTTGATTTTTGCAAGTGGTGTATCTCATTCAAGAAGTGGACGATTAATGTTTCATTCAAGACGTAGACGATTAATGTTAGATTTTCCGTCTTTGAAGAAAGTTAATCGTAAACTTATTAGAGAACATCCTATTGATTTTGAAAGTATTAGGCTTTAGAATAGCATCCCAGTTACTCTGTGTCAGATTGATTCATACTTCTTGTTTAGGACGTTTTTGAAAACGTATCTGTTTTCTAGGCAGAGTTTATTTTTGTATGTGATTGTAATTATATATCCTTTATAGATTTTACTGTGTAGACTATGTGTTTGGTTGTAAACTCCATCTAAATGTAGAAGCTTTATTTCTCCACTAACTCCCATCTCCTACCCTCCCCCATCACAACTCCCCTTTACACAACATCTTTCAGTAAACATTTAACAAACTACCTCAAAACCCCTGCTCAGACATCAATCCAAATCTAGGAACTTCATCCAGAACCTATTCATTCACTCCTGGTTACAGTTCAATCACCTTGAAGGAACAATATGTCCTCTTCAACCAAACTTAACATCAAACACAATGCATCCCGTCCTTTCAGTTGGGGAACCATTGCTGTAACTGCTTTTTCGCCTCCTCACTGGATTCAAAAACATAGTTTTTCCCTTCTCTCACCACAAGCAGCCTCGCCGGAAACTGTAGGGTAAATCTCAGCTGTTTCTCCACCGATCTTTTACAAACTTCGGAGAATCCTTTCCGCAGTTGTGCAACTGCTATAGAATAGTCCTGAAAAAGCAGAATCCTAGAATTTTGGTACATCACTGATTTTAGGGAGCGATATTTCCGCATTACTTGCTCTTTTTGTGTGAAGTTCAAAAAATGCACTATCGCCACTCTCGGCCTCGTTGCTCCTTCTTGCCAGCGCCCCACATGATGTGCACGCTCCAGTTGTATAGGGACCTCAGCGAACTCTGACCCCATGAGGGTTACAAACCAAGTCTCTAAAGTCTGCTTGAGATCCCTTTCATTTGGCTTTTCTGGAATTTCTACAATACGTAAATTATTTCTCCTCGATCTGTTTTCCAGATCATCTAACTTGGATGTACAGCCTGCCACCTCCTTTTTCAAACTTGCCAGTTCTGCTAGGACCTCGTGTAATCTATGCTCCGTGGCGCCAACTCTCGTTTATAATTCCGTTACTCTGCTGTTAAAATCTGCTACCGCTTGCGTAAGCCCTTGGACACTGGCTTGGATCCCATCTAATCGCTCACCCAGCGCCGTTATCATTGCTGCCGAGAGCTTCGTGATCATTTCTTCAGATACCGCCAAGGTGTCTCCCGCCTCCTTCACCATCTTGGCTTCCGCGCCTGTTCCCATGCGGTTCTTAGCACTGTCTTTTTTTGCCCCTTTAGCTGCCATATCCGCTCCTCCTTTCCGAATATATTTGTCCATAGAGGTCGGAGCTTGCACTTCGCGCTCAAAAAGGGGACAAATCTAGCGATTTTTGCTTGCAGGCTTTAATAAGCGAGAGAGGGTCAGAGAGCCCGAGGAAAACACAGCCTCTCAGCTCCAACGCATCACGTGACCCCCTGTAGAAGTTTTATTATTGTAATCTGCTTTGTAACATATGTTAAAAGTGGAATAGAATTACATAAATACAATACAACACAATATAACATACAATTCTCCTACTCTAAGCATTTCCCTGTCTGTTCCTGACAGCTTGCAGCAGGAGACCAGCCCCATAACCCTCCTTCACTTTACAGCCCCACCCTTTTGGAAGAATGCACTTATTCCCTCTATACGATGTGTAAACACTCTACGCTACTACTGATCATTTGTATTAAGTGATGCACATCAACAAACTGAAATTCTGTAATCATCTCTCTTGTAATATGTAAGCCACATTGAACCTACCAAAGTGTGGGAAAATATGGGATACAAATGCAATAAATAAATATCAAATACAAATTATTAAAATTCAAATTATTGATTACAAAGACCACGTCACTGTGACATCATTAACAGTAAGCTGGTATCTTGCTTTTTTTTTTTGTTTAAATAATGGTAGTTTTACAGTGCAAATGTTTTTGAATGCGTGAAAATTGGGTGGTTACACTAAAAAGTCTGTAACTTTGCTATGTTTAAAGATAATCTCATTCTACTTAGCACATAAATGTAGATAGTAACCTTAAATAAAGCTATACAATTTCATGTTGAAATTCCAAGTGTTTGGTGAGAAAACAGCAAAAAAACTGTAAGGGTTTTTTTTTTTTTGCCTCACCTTGTAGGCTACTCCTTCACTCTGCCTTACTCTTTCTAATAGTTAAATATGGATTTGTTCTAAAGATAATAAATAAACTAATCCACGTATTGCAAAAGATAAATGTACAAATGCAGAACTATTATAAAATATTCTCTGCTAATGACCTTCAACTACTTTTAATCTCGGTACCAGGTTGCTATGCACAGTGGAAGGTCAGATAGTTTCACAGCAAGTCACGAGGGAAACATTTCCTCCTGACAGTTTAAAAAAAAAATTTGAACAGAATAATTTATTGTAAACCATCTACAAATTGAAAATTCACAATTGTTTTATACTAAACAACGCTGATGTTGGTGGTGTCTCATGTTATATAGGAGGTTTGCTGCTTGCATTTTTGACGTGCCAGATCCAAATTCTGGGTGTCTATTTAATGAAGGCCCATAGGCTCCTCCCTCTTTTGCCATTATAAAATATGCATCTGTTTAGAAAATGTTTCATGTGCTCTGTTATGAAATTTACATTATATATGTTAAACTTGGTGTTCTTTCCTTTCAAGGGATCCTTTTCTCTTACTCTTTCCTTCGTTTGTTGGCATTAAGCATAAGAAAATTCTAGAAAAATCTTTTGGTTACCAAGCTGTTCAATTCTGGCTCTCATTACTTGAGGACCTGCATTCTATTACCTCTTACACTGCTTTTCATATACATTTAAAAACATATTTCTTTAGAAAATATTATGCTTGTATTCTGTAGAAATTATTATGTTTCTTCTTTTTCTGGTTTAATATGTAATTAGTCTATAACCCACTTTGAACCACCATTTGGTTTGGGATTTAGCGGGATATAAGGGCTATGCCACATCGTATCATACTTCCTATTTTCCGCCTTCAGGCAGTCCAAAAGTTGGAAGTTTCTTCATACATTATTAAAGTATGTTTTGTATATAACCCTTTCCCCTCATGGGTACACCTCTGTACTTAAGGGAGACATTCAATTTCCAAGTTGAACCCTGGTTCATTCATATATAAACCCTGATTATAGTTCCTCTGGTGGGTGGAAGGATTTACCTTCAGAGTCCAACGCACAAAACCAATTACGTGGTCACAAGTACTTTTACTTTTTACACATGTGATGGTGTTCCAAAATAGTCTCTACTGAAACTTCTGCAACGCAGGTAAATAGGTGTAGATCATGATCATTCTTACAAATTCAACGTTACAAAATAGTAGATAGGCACAGGGGCTGTTGATCCTTACCTGTGCTCCTTCCCGAGATCCATTAATTCCTTTCCTGAAATTTATGCTCCTCTGACTTGATGATGGGTTCTTGACTTCCCGTGGACCCTCTGCCATACTTTTTTTCTTCACATGCTTTAAACTTCACATCTTTCTCATCTTTAGTTTTCTGTCCTGAAACAGTGGACTAGGTAGGCTGCTTTCTTTTTTTCCCACACAATTTAGCATCTCTAGATAAGTGCATCCTGATGCACACTTCTCATTACTCCTGTCAAGATCTTTGTATGTTCTTGGAACTCAGATCAGGGTCCTCTTTCTCTTGAAAGGTAGATCCGGAGTAAAAGAATTACTCTCTCTCTTACTAGGGAAACTTTGCACTCTTCAGCTGAAACCCTCAAGAACAGCTACTTCATTATAATGCCAGAATCATCACGACATAATAGATTTTGGGGGTCTTTTACTTAGGCACACTGGCGTTTTTAGCGTGCGCTAAAATTAGGTGCGTGCTAAACACTAAAGACGCCCATAAGAATACATTGGCGTCTTTAGCATTTACCGTGTGCCTATTTTTAACGTACGCTAAAAACACCAGCGTGCCTTAGTAAAAGACTCCCTTAGTGCATTATACACACAATACAGGTAACTCAGAGACCTCGGAGGCTGGTTTCCTTGCTTTCCAAACTTCCTTCTCTGAACTGCTGATCAGAAATTTCTTTTGGGTCTGTAACCCAGTGTTTTTCAATACTTGACCTATCATAAGCAAACATAAACTAAGCAAACATAAACAAACCATCTATCTACCGGTTCAAATAACCATTAACAACAATGACTCAGAAAATATCTCCTACCAACCTCCTCTATGCTCTTCCCATCTTCTCCTTTATCGCTCCACCGCCTTACCTATCCTTTTTCTCACACCTCTTCTATCCCATTTACTCCTTGCTCATTTGTCCTATCACATACCTCCTTTGTTGATTCTGTTACTATAGATTGTATTCTCTTGTTACTATGTAAGCCGCATTGAGCCTGCGATGAGCGGGAAAGCGCGGGGTACAAATGTTATAAATAAATAAATAAATAATACTCTCCTGGAGGCTTCACTTAACTGGTCTGGAAGTCAGGATTTCTGTTTTATGAATATGCATGAGATAGATGTGCACACACTGAAGACCTATGCATATTCACCGGATTGGCTAGAAGGGGTTTGGGAAACACTGCTCTAACCCATTTCCAGCACTGTATTTGCAGCCCTACGAGGTCTGGCATAGCAGACAGTTCAGTCTGCTCATTATTGATGCCACCTCTGAAATGTCTTCTGCTGGAAGTGATTATATTTATGTAGTAACAGAGAAAATGATGGCAGATGAGAACCATTTAGCCTATCCACTCTCACTGGGTGTTCTTACATTAAGAGCATGTGGTGAATAATACAGACGTGTTAAGTGTGCTAATAATTGCTATATCATGCTGATTTGTAACTGAGGCTAGGAAGTTAGAAATTTCAGACAGAAATATGCATCTATATAGAGTAGAAATCATTTTACTCTTTTTTTCATCTTTTCTCTGTCTTTTTGTTTTGTAGGCCCTGATCATGAACATATTCCAACTTGGGTCTGGCTATTTGCTGCATTCACCACCTTTTGTGCTTATGCTTTAGGTTGAGTATTACAAAATGTAAAATTTCATTATTAGTTCATACTACTCAAATTCGTTATTGTTTTTAAACACTGTAAAGTCTGTTTCCAGAGAGAGACAGTCTAAGGGGGTTCTTTTAGAGGGAACCCCTTGGTTAAATAGCAGCATGTACACATTTAAATTGGCTACACATGTAAATGGAAATTTTAGAAGAAGGAGAGAGGAAGTTATCAATATGGACTACCATTAAGATATATTGTTTTACTGTTAATCCCAGTTATTAGTAACTAGGGAGTGGGGGGGGGGGGGAATATTCAAAACGAAGTAACGCCAGCAATGGCTTCTAGCGGGTTTAATTGCTTTTGCTGATATTCACTTATGCCAACTATTTCTTTATACAATGAAGTACGATATCCAGCACTTAAGTTAAGCAGCCAAATTGGACCGCAATAAAACTGAGTCCTATTTATATGTGGTGTTGTTTAGGCGGTTAAGTGTTGAATACCGTACTTAACAGCATAAAGAAATAGCCGGTCCTATCAACCTGGATATTCAGGTCCTGCAGTGCCCCCTAGGGTGCCCGGTTGCTGTCCTGGCATGTCAAGGGGACCAGAGCACTACAAATTCTGGCTCCTCCCACGACCAAATGGCTTGCATTTGGCCGTTTTTGACACGGACGTCTTTGGTTTCGAAAATGCCGAAAGTCAGAAACGTCCATGTCTAGGATGACCAAATCTAGGGATGTCCAAATTTAAGGATTTGGACGTCTCTGATGGTATTTTCGAAACGAAAGATGGACGTCCATCTTGTTTCGAAAATACGGGTTTTCCCTCCCTGGATTTCGCCATTTTGCCAAGTTGCGATTTGGACGTCCCTTTCGAAAATGCTCCTCTATGTAACACACACTTAGCAGCTGCACTAGAGCAGCAATGTGCGCTGACCAGCTCGAGACCCCCTGCACACTCCCTGACAGTTCCTGCCATAGCAAAGATGCACCGCTGTGAGACTGAAATTGGGTCTTGGTTTTCTTTCTTTCTTTTGTGTGACTTTTTAAAATTTTATTTTATTATTTTTTTAAGGGGCAGGCAGCTACTTAAAGCCCAGCCAGCCAAACGTTCACAGACAGTGAACAAAACCCACTCAGGCCACCTCCTGACAGAGGAAAAGTGGTGGCACAGAGGAGGGAGCATGCTGAAAAGACAGTGGCAGGGGACACCTGGGGCGACCAGGTATATCCCCCAGAGCACCCCCATGCTCGACTGCACAGGAGACCCAGTCCAGGAGCACCCCAACAGAGGAATCCAGAAGCTAGTGAGAGCTGTCATCTGCCTGCTGGAGATATACCGATTTTCCAAGGAGCTAGCTGTACTATATCACTGTGTGGAAGTCGGTGATCTCTATCTCCACCTGCTGGTAGACGGACACAATCCACTTGTTCCTGGATTCATCTGCTGCTGCCGCTGCTAAGGAATATATCCAGGGGCAGCCCAAGGCAAGATGCCGCCTGAGGCAGGGCTGAGATGCTGCCCCCCCTGGTGGCAAAGTTTGGCATCTTCCCTCTTCCTTCACCCCATTCCCCGAGTTTACCTTCTTTCTCCATGTTCCAAAAAGCTGGCAGCGATTCCCATACGCTACCCTGCTATTGGCACCAGCCTCTTCTCTACTGCGGCCACTTCTGAGGAAACAGGAAGTTACATCACAGAGAGGCAGGCCACAGTAAAGAGAAGAAACGGGTGCAGGATGCAAGCCTGGCGAAAAGGAAGGCAGGGTGCTGGTCATGGAGGGAAGGGAGGACGAAGAGCTTAAACCAACCCTAAGGGAGACACATAGCTAAAGATTTGTCTATGGCATCAGATACCCTTGGGCTTGTCCTGGGGTAGTGATGAAGGGTTCTTTTTAACTAATGTGTGCTAATATATTTAACGCACGAATGATTAGCACGCACTAAATGCAACACAGCCCATTGTATACCTATGGGCTGGATGGCACTTAATAGACACTAATTTGTTAGTGCATGCTAAATCTGATAGAACACCTTACTAAAAGGACCCCAAAGAGTCTTATCTAGTAGTGCCTCATGGCTGTACTTTCTGCTGTTGCCACTGCCAAGAGAGAAAACAGAGAGATGGGAGGGTTAAATGGAGGTAAGCAAAGGGACAGAGCAAGGCAGAAAAAGGAATAAGAGGATAGAGAGCAAAGTAGAAAAGAAGAAGAAAAGAGAAAATGGAGGATAGGTAAAGAGGAAGGAGACAACAAAAAGGGAGGGAGTTGTAATAATGTGGCTGACATGGCTGCAGGGTAGAGGAACTGTGGCCTGTATTACAAGGATAAAACAGGGAAAAAGAGCACAAACAGATCTGAGAAAACAGTGAACTTTTGTACAGGAAAGAGAGCAAAGAAGAAGGGGTCAGCAGCTAGAGCCTAACTGAAACCAGGATCTTTGGTTTCTATCGAAACCGAATGTGTGATTGAAATTAGCCGCTCGGTTTTGTCAGAAACCAGAGCTGAAAGTGAAACTGCTTCCCCCAGACCCGGCAGCAGCTCCCACTTTTTAAGCCCCCTCCTCCCTGGCAGAAACCCCCTCCTGGGCCTACCTTTTTGTTGGTGAGTAGTGGGCTCAGAGCATCCCCACTTGCTCCTGCTCCTGTGGTCTTGCCTATGCCAGTTCCACTCTCAAGATGGTTGCTGGCATAGGAGCCAACTCTGTGGGTGCTGTGGGTGCTTGAGCACCCCCAATATTGAGAATATTCCTTGTATGTATCCATGGAAGGATTATTTCCACTGGGCTTAGCAACCCCAATAATTTTGAAAAGTTGGCTCCTATGGTTGCTGGGACCTCCTGTGGCAATCTTGCAAGATTTCCACAGGAAGTTCCAGAAGCCATTTTCTTGGCCGGGAGTCTGCAGGAGCAGGAGTAGGAGTGAGTGGGGATGCTCCTGTGTCCACTACCTTCCAACGATAGTCTCCGGAGGGGGCTGTTGCTGGGGGTCCGGGCTTGGGAGAGGGGAGGTGCAGCCAGAGGGCCCATCTTCTGTTGGGGAGGGGGGTGATTGCAAGGTGGGAGAAAGAATTTCAGTTTCAGTTGAAAATGCAGTGGCGTTTTTGACAGAAGTCCAAACCCAAATTTCGGGCCAATGTCGGCGTTGAATCTGAAACTGAAAATCAATCGACCTCTCTCCTCAACTACTATACGAGTTATTTTTCTGAAGGCTATTGAAAGCTGTTCCAGGTTGATAATTTACCCATGTCCCTTGCCCAATACTGATTTTTTTTCAAGCAACTTTTTGTCCTCAGAATTGTGCTGTAATCTTTTGTTCTTATGAACTATTTATGGTATTAGCAGGATATAATGTAATGTTCATATTGCAAAGTTTTATTTTTAATTATTCCTTTTCTGTTCTAGACTCTATTGATGGGAAACATGCCAGAAGAACTCAGTCCAGTAGCCCTTTAGGAGAGCTGTTTGATCACGGCCTGGATAGCTGGGCTGCTTCTATTTTCACTTTCTCCTTGTTCTCTGTTTTTGGATGTGTTCCTGGACAGACAGGGATCCCTGCACCCAGGATGTATTCAGTTTCCTGTGTCATTCTCCTTGTCTTCATGCTTTCGCACTGGGAGAAATATAACACCGGTATACTATTCCTTCCCTGGGGATATGATATAAGTCAAGTGGTAAGCAGTTCTGTTTCTTCATTTTAAAGTAATGCCACAACTTATAGATATCGTGAAGTAAAGGTCAGTCACAGTCTGAAGGGAATTTTCAAAAGCAACTTTCTGAGGGTAAAATTACATGCAAAGATCCAAACATGGGTACCTAGGCAGGCCCAGAGGTGAGGCTAAGTTGGGAAGGCAATTACACACATTTTGCATTTTCAAAACTATTCTCATTTTGAATGGAAAGTACCTATTGAAAATGGAGGTGCAAATCTTTGTGAGTAGTTTGAAAACTGGTGCTAAGACTACAAGATAAGGTCCTGAGAACTTTGCAAGTGCCCACAGACATTTGAAAATTGCCCCCTAAAATAACTTAGGAGTGCTGTTACTAAAGTGTAGTAAAACTATGTAGTTACTGTTCATTAACAGTAAAAAATTGAGTGTGGTCATAGGCGGTCGGTGGCCCAACTGTTTGGGGAGGCTAAAGGGGGTGGGGTTAAGGGTGGGGCCAGGGGTGGGGCTTACATCCATAATTGTCTGACAACACACAGAAAAAAAATAAGTAAAAATAAAATAATAATAATTAGTACCTTTTATTAAATTTAGATATTAGATATGTATCATATGTCAAAGAATAAAGTGGTTGCTCAAAGCATATACTAACCAGAATTGCTCAACTGCAAAACACTATGCACAACTTTGTGCAAAAACACACTCAGAACCTTACTGTACCATAAATATCACACTGGGCAGACCCTAATACACCAGTGCTGCGTACATCTAGTAGCACTTTAGAAATGATAAGTAGTAGTAGTAGCAATATACCACCATACGGAAAATGCAGACCATCAACAATATGGAATTTGACTTTTTGGCCCACCATTAATAGAAATCAAAATCCAAAGCATATCATAATAAACCAGGGATGATGAGGAAAGGGAGAAAGAAGAACAGTGGCACAGTTGCTAAGAATGTGATATGAGGAAAACATACTATGTGGCAATGCATGGAGACAGTGGTGGATACGTTGAGCTGTCACCTATTGGAGGCAGTAGAGATATATGTATTCAGCAAACAAAGAACATCATTAGTGGTGGGGAAGCAAGGATAAAGCTAGAGACCATGAGTCTCAGATGTGTACCCTGTGTCTAGAGAGAGAGGAAAATTCTGGAGTCCCTACTTCTAAGTTAGATCCAGCTTGAAAGGTGATATAATGGAGACTGTACTTGCCTGTCACTCACAAGGCAGGTAGAATCCTCTTTTGACGGTTGCAAAAACGCCGACGTCAATGAAGAAAAAGGCACTACAGGCTCATCTCCGGCTCCAGCTTCTCCCTTTTCTCTTGACACAGTGCCCCGCCCTCACAATGATGCATTTCCTGTTTCTGTGAGGGTGGGACACTGTGTGATGAGAGAAGGGAGAAGCTGGAGCTAGAGACGAGCCTGTAGTGCCTTTTTCTTCATTGACGTCGGCGTCGCTGCAACGAAAAGTTAAAGGTTAAAACGCGGGGGGAGGGCTGTGCTGGTCGGGGAGCCAAGAGCGGGAAGGAAGGAGGGAGAGTTGCCTGGCAAAAGTGCTGCGTTTGTGAGGGCAGCAGCAGCAGCAGCCAACGGAAGTCCATGATTGGGCTGGGGAGGCTTAGCCTCCCCAAGCCTCTTATATGGGGCGCCTATGAGTGTGTTGACTGCAAACCCTCTGCAGGAACTGTTGCGGACATGCCCAGCATCTTCCCACACCGTTAACTCAGCAAAAATGTTTTTTTTTACCTTGTGTCAATGCTTGAGGTTAATGCATATGTGTATGGGGGTAATTTTAGGTGGCTTCTAGTTATTTACACATGTAAATTACTTCTTATAGAATACCAACTATCAGAAAAGTATGTGCAATGCTTTGATGGTGCATACTTTGCTGGTTGGTGTGGACATGGGTGGAGTTTGGGCAGAGTGTTTATGATGGTAATTGTGTATCAATGTGCCTATTATTAGAGGTCAAGAATGCACCTATTTGGAGCCAATTCTATAAAGAAAAGTATCTGTCAACTTTTCTTTATACAATACTTACATAACAGGTCAAACATGCACCTATATTTAAGGCACAAGCTCTTATACCTCCCATAAAGCTGGTGTAAATGCTCACACCTAGATTATTATGTTTTATAATTTATGTGTGTAACTGTGTGCCCTGTCCATGCGGTGCCCAAACTCTACCCATGTGACTGCCCACCTGTAAAGCATGTATCGTGGAGTATTGGAGCATATTTACAGAACAGCGCATAGCCAGAAACCACTCATTTCCATGCAGATGTGTTCAAATACACGCAAAAATGACTAGAATATTGCCATTTACATAGGTCTTTGCTGCCTAAAGCTAGGTGGGTCTTTATAGAATTATCCCCATGTACGTTACCATAGTTTATGCACATTTACACATACATGTCGGCAAGGGCACTAGCTATAGGCTGTTGCTATTCAAATTCTGCTGTCACATCAGTAACAGCAACACAAACTCTCTCTACTGCCAGACACTGTTTAAAGCAGCTATTCCCAACCCAGTCCTCAGGGCACACCTATTCCCATTGGAGACAGGGAGACTGGGCATCTAAATGGCAGATGGCATTTAATGTGAGCAAGTGCAAAGTGATGCATGTGGGAAACCCAAATTAAAGCTACGTAATGCAAGGTTCCATGTTAGGCATCACCAACCATGAAAGGGATCTAGACATCATTGTTGATGATACGTTGAAACCCTCTGCTTAGTGTGTGGCGGCAGCTAAGAAAGCAAATTAGGAAAGGAATGGAAAACAAAAGTGAGGATGTTATAATGCCTTTGTATCTCTCCATAGTGTGACCGCACCTCGAATATTGTGTTCAATTCTGGTCACCTCATCTCTAAAAAGATACAGTGGAATTAGAAAAGGTTCAGAGAAGGGCGACAAAAATGATAAAGGGGATGGGATGACTTTCCTATGATGTGGAGAGGCAATGAATTCAATTTCAATTTTAATTTATTACTACTTGTATCCCACATTTTACAACCAAGTCGTTTCAATATGGCTTACATAATGATAAGAGAAATCTACAAGTGATGAATCGTATAGTTGCTTACAAGAGGATTAAGAGACAGTGTGCAGAGGATGAGAAGAGAGAGAAATAAGTCATGTGAGTGGTTTCTTTAGGGCTGCCGAGGGGGGGGGGGACAAAATTCCCCGGGCCTCCAAGGGAGGCCCGGTGCCGCAGTCCCACCTGCCTTCTGTTGTCGACATTCTGCCACCGGGCCAGGCCCCCTGCATTGAAATCACAGCGCCTCTCACCTCCGTGTGAAAGCGCTGCAGGCAGCAGCAGATCGCCTCCCTTCGGGCCTCCTTCCCTCCCTGTTTCACGGCGGATGGAGGGGGGAGTGGCGGCGGCAACCTCAGGGGGGTGGAGGGGAGGAGTGGCAGTGGTGACCTCAGGGGGGTGGTGGTGGGGGCGGGGCCCCGGGGGCGGCCTTGCCCCGGGCCCGGCCCAATCTCTCAGCGGCCTTGGGTTTCTTTGGTGCTGTTTGCCATTGGTTGGTTGGATGAAGTTCAGGTTTCCAGAGTTTAGGCTCAAGATAGCTGAAGGCAGTTTCCTGAGAAATAGTGAACTGGAAGGAGGAAGGTGAGGGGAGGGGAGGGGAGGAAGAAAAGACCATTGTCAGAAGAACAGAGTGAACAGCTGGGAGTACAGAAGACTGTTGATGTAAGCTGTGGAAAGGCGGCCTTTGAAGACAAGAGTATTTTGAATTTAATACAGAAAGAGAGGGAGCCAGACATGGGTGTAGTTTGGGGGGAGGGGTGTGGGGACATTGCTCCCCCAAATGAGGCTGGACTGAGTGCCTCCCTCTATCCTCCTCTTCCCCACATGCCCCAGCATATACCTCTCTTTCTCCTCTCCCTTCCCATCCAGCATTGTTCCTTCTGGCTCCCCTACCTCCTGCGGTCCACTCTCCCATCTTGCCTCCCGTCAAACCTGCAGCTCCTTTCTGCTGCAGTGGTTCTGTGCTGTAAAAAAAAAAAAAGATAGCGCTGCAGACACAAAGCCTCTTGTTGCAGTGCTCACAGACAGGCTCTGCCAGAATATCCCCCACAGCAGCATGACATATGTCATGGGGGTGGTTCCGACAGAGCTTTGCTGTGAGTGCTGCAGCATGAGGCCCTGTGCCGGCAGCTCCATCATTTTTTTTGTTTATGTTTTTCTTTAGAGTACAGAACCACTGCAGCAGAAAGGACCCGCAAGTTGGAGGGGAAGCAGGTAGGCAGGGGGGCAAGATCACAGGAGGTGGGGGAACTAGAAGGGACAATGCTAAATAGAAAGGGAAAGAAAAAAAAAAAGAGGTATATGCTTGGGCATCTGGGGAGGGAGAAGAAGAAAGAAACTGGACCATTTGGGGTGGGAAAGGGAAGATGCTGGACAGTAGGGAGAAGGGATAGGGAGACTAGGGCCAGCTTAAGAGGCAAGCCAGTGTGGCACTGGTTTAGTCAGAGCGCCCAATTTTAGGGGCAACAAAAGACTGCCTCAGTGGATCAGTCCTCCACAGCTGTGAGACCATGTTATTTCCCTCCCCCCCAGCTGTGCTGCTCCTCTTTCCTTGGATGGCTTACTGATGTACCTGCTGAGCAGCTGAGGAAGAGGAGCAGGCACCAGCACAATTTGGGGGGGGGGGGGCAGGTAGGAGGAAGCTATGGGGTGGTGACTGGAGATGGATGCTGGGTCTGAGGGCAGAATATTGGGAGAAAGGAGCTGGGGACTGGGAAAAGGGAGATGGCAGTTGATGCTGGAGAAGGGAGCTGGCAGTTGAATTGGGAGAAAGAGTGATGCTGGGAAAAGGGCAGAGGGTTGACATAGGGGCTGGGGACTGAATTGAGAGAAGGAGATTTTGGGAGAAGGATCTGATTCTGGAGCTGGGAGAAGGAGGAAGATGCTGACAGGTGGCAATGGGAGAAGGAGGTTGATGCTGAGGACTGAGAAAGGAGGACAGAGTGTGGCATGATCAAAGCAAGGGCATATGCAGCGGAAGATGGAGCTGGAGGAGCAGAGGGCTGGACTCTGGGGCAAGTAGAAAAAGAAGGGCAAATGAATATTGGAAGAGGTGGTAGGTGGGCAGATGCTGGGGAAGTGAATTTGGGAAGGCATGGAGGAATGGATGCTAGGGACAGGGGAGAGGTGAGGCAATGGATGCTGGAGAAAGGGGACATAGAGGCAGAGGCTGTGAAGGTGAGACAAAGGAATGGGACAGGAAGGAGGTGAGAGAGAGTGGAACTGGAAGAATAAAGGGGAATGGAAACCTGGATAAGGTGGTAAGATGTAAGAAAGAGTCTAGAGTGGTATGAGGATGAATGGCAGGGAAGGAACAGGGGTTGTAGGGGGATGGGAGGCAGAAGTAGACGAGGCTGATTAGGGTATGACTACAGAAAGTAGAACGAGGGAACTAAGAGGTAGCTGAAAAATAGAAATGAGGAATAGGGAGGAAATGGGAGGACTAGAGAAGTAAACATGAGAGACAGGGCTGGAGGAGGAAAGGGGGAAAACATATAAAGGCAGATAAGAGAAATGAAGAAAAAAGCTGAAATAGAAGGATCAGTGTCAGAGATGAAGGGAAAAAGATGGGATGAGTGAAGAAACAGAAAATGGATGAAAGATCCTGGAAAAGGACTTAAAGCAAAACCAAGAGGAAGTGGTAAAGATAGACCAGAACCAGCCCAACTGGAAAAACAAAATGATCAAAGGTACAAAAATATTTAGTTTTCAATTTTTAGACAATGGAAAATGTCACTTTAAAAATTTGCATTATTTATATTTTGTTCTGTACAGGAGGAAAATGCTTTTCTGTTTTTCTTTCTTCAGTGTTCCACTGTTAACAGAGTCTGAGATTTTAATTTAATTTTATGGGCTGGCGCATTTGGGGATCTTGGATTTATGGTATGGTATGATCTTGAGTAGCCATTTGAAGAATTTTGTGTTATTTAAAGTGCCGGCAGGTGGGGAGAGAAGAAAGATGTGCTGGGGAAAGGAAAGGGAGGGAGAGCATAGACAGCAAAATGGAGTGGGTCACAGGGACCATGGCCCTATCAATTTTTTGTCCCATACAGCATCTACACTGGGGGGAGGGCAAGGGGGCAGAGATGGAGCACGGTTTGTTTGGCCCTTCCAAGTAAAAAGATGTTGTGCTGCTCTAGAGGAAGAGTTCCAGGAGAGTGAAGGAAAAGAGAGAACGGGAGAGAGAAGAGGGGAGGTGAGAGAGAGAGTGCCAGGAGGAGGAAAGGAAGGAAGAGTGCAGAGTGTGTACTGCCGAGGGGGAAGGTGCAAGGAGAGATATGAGGGGAGAGCCTGAGGAGTGAGAAAGAAAGAAAGAGATAAAGAAGGGAGATAAAGTGGAGGAAAGAAAGAGAAGAACCAAGAGGCGAGGTAGGGCGAGGAAGGGGTAAAGAGAGAGATGATGGAAGGCAGAATTGCTGAGAGAAGGGTAGGGTGGAAAGACGTGGGAAGGGCAAGAAGAGCCAGGAAGGAAAGAGGAAGAGGGTGGTGTAGAGGAAAGAAGCAAGGAAGGAGGGTAGAAGAAGAGATGAGGGAAAGAGGTGAATGCAGTTATGGCGAGGTGGGAAGAAAGAATGTATGTGGAAAAGTGAGGATGGGGAGACACTAATGGAAGAATATAGGGGAATAAAGGGAAAGACAAGGAAGATGTGGAAAAAAAATAGAAATAGAAGGGCGAAAGTAAGCTAACCAATGCCTATTTGAGGGAGGAGGAGAAAACTCTCCTTCTGTCCCCAATCTGAACTCTGTATCACTCTCCCCCCCCCCCCCCCAAAAACCCCCCCCCCCCCAAAGTAATCAGAATATGCCTATGGAGCCAATGTTCAGACCGCAGCAGAGGGGTGACGTGGTCAAAGCAGTGAGCCTGGTGGAGGAGCGACCGACCTGCAAAAAGAAAGTTGCAATAAACCAGGTGGGGGATGACAAGGCTCAGGATTAGGGTGTGGATAAAGGTAAAGGGAAGTAAGTGACGCAAGGCACAGATCCTATGCAAAGCAGAAAAAGAAGATTGGAGGACAATGTTAATGCGAGGATGAAAAGAAAGCTTAGGGTCAAAGTGAACTCTGAGGATTTTTACAGACTCACTAAAGGACAGAGTGACCACTGAGAGAGGGCAGCAAGGGGGACAAGGGGTGGGGATTGGGGAAACACATAGTCTCACATTTGGAGGTGTTCAGAAAAAGAAGGTTGTCCTGCAACCAGCAGGAAACCTGGTGAAGACAGTGGTTTAAGGGAGATAAGGAGGAAGAAGCAGAGGGGATACTAAATAGGATTTGAATGTCATCAGTGTAACAGGAGGGGATGCAACCATGGTCCTGCTTCATGATGAATAGGGGAGAAAGGAAAATATTGAACAAGGTGGTAACAAAAGGCCTAAATGTTAATTGAAAGGGACACAAGGCCGAAGTTTTGCTTAGAATGTCCAACACCCTTGCATTGGTCTTGCATTTACCTTAATGGATTTTGGAAGCTTGATAATTCATCTCCTTTAGACTCTCTTAATATCATATTCATCATCAAAAACATCTGAATTCACCAGCATGGACAGAATTACAGAACAAGAAAGGGGGATTAGACTGCAGAGAGCGTTTGTCATAAATATAAATAATGGGCCTGATATTCAACGGATTTATGCTCCTAACTTGTTCTCTTTGAAAATTTACTAGGATTGAGTGCATAACTTTATACTGAAAGTTTCACTAAACTGCTAAATTTAGGAGCATAAAAAGTGGGTGGCAACAGGACAGGACTGGATTTTGGGCAAGGAAATAAAGTTATGAGCTTAGCACTAATTTTCAGTACTAGGTTCATAAATCTAGGCAAATAAATGGCAGGCCTAAATTTATAAACATAACTTTTAAGCTCCTAAAGCAAGACGAATTTTCAGCTGAAAACATAGGATCCTGTTTACTAAGGTGCGCTAGTGATTTTAGCATTCGCTAATGCTAGAGACACCCATATATTCCTATGGGTGTCTCTAGCGTTAGCACACACTAATTTGTAGTATAGCCTAAAAATGCTAGCATGCTTATAGTGCAGCTTAGTAAACAGGGCCCATAGACTCAATAATTATGGCAGAAAATGGGACGCAAATTTTAGAGACTGACTTAGGAGCATAAATTTAAGTGATTAGCTTTTTTTGAATATTGGATATGGTGTAATTATCAACAATGAAAAATGAATATGTTAGACACATACATGACACAGAGTCAGATTTTGGAGATAATGTGCTTTTAAAGTTGTGCCTGAGGGTGGCAGCACCTCCTTAGTTCTGGATGTAATAAGAAAAGTTAGCTGAATGCTGTTATTATATACAAAGGCTGATTCATTATTCTGAAATGGATTTTTCTATGACATTTTGGGGTTTGAAGCAGCAAAGCTGACTAGCCAGGAGTTAGCGGAGGACATGTGCACTCTGTGATAGGACAATTTGCTTTAGTAGATTTTGAATTAATTCACCCGCTGCTCTCTTTTTTTTCTCCACCATAGCTTTTTACAGAACTGGACATACTGACAGGCTCCAAGTACTTTGGGAGGCTGTTACTTTTTTGGGTGGAGAGAGAGGAAGAGGTCGAACACTGACAGTTTTTGCCTGTTCCTTTGCACTTCCAGCTCAATTTTAATTAGTCTTGATTGGCCCAGGGTAACATACATCTCCATTTGCAATTAAGTACGGGGTTTCTACATTTTATTTTAACATGGTTGAGAATCTCTGCTGTATCAAAGCATGCATTGATTGCTTCTGCTTGAAAGAACTATCTGTTTCTGTGTCTTGTCTTGATATATTCCTAACCAGAATTCCAAGTGCTGTACTGAATCACTCACTCCATGGCTATACGCTTTGTACTTTCTGGCCTAGCTTTATCCTCCTTTATTTTGTGCCTCTCTCTTTTTCAAACCGTTTCTTGAAGGTCTTTTGAATACCTGCTAATAGTTTTGAAATGGAAATAGAGATATAGTGAATGATGTTTAAAAAAAAAAAGCAGTATTGGTGTGCTGAAAATAGGCGTGCCCACTTACAACATTGGCGTAAGTTGGTGTGCCTACGTGTGTTATGCAATGCGTGGAAGTAATAATTCTATAAGTTGTATGATTTGCTTGGTGACTGTTTTTTGTACTACGTCCGTGGTCTGCCCATGCACCACCCACACGTACATACCCTCACAGTTATATGCTAAGGACTAGATTCTATATATAGAGCACCTAAAAGATCAGTGCTGAAAATAAAGCGCTATTCTATAAACCATGCTTAAAGTTAGGCACAGTGTATAGCAGTGTTTCTAGTCCTGGAGTACCCCTTGCCAGTCAGGTTTTCAGGATATCCACAATGAACATGCATGAATTTGATTTCCATAACTTACTTACTTTCGGAGATCACTGAAGACCAGCCTGTTCAAAAAGGCATACCACAATGGTACAACCTAACTACCGGACAACAAAACTCAAGCCTGAACTAGAAAAATCACAACTCTCTATACTGGACTACCAAAGTCTACTCTACCACGAATAAACTCTAATGCAATGCCACTCTATCTCTAACTCCGAATAGGATCTCTTTATACTTGACTGTTTAATCTACTCTACTACAAATGAACTTTAACGCAATACTACTATATCTCTAATTCTGAATATGAACTCTTTATACTTGACTGTTTAAACCTACTCATGCCAACCTTGATCTCTAATGTAATACCACTTGTATCTCTCACTCTGGAAATGGCGATCGCCATGACAGAACAATGTAAGCCACATTGAGCCTGCAAATAGGTGGGAAAATGTGGGATACAAATGTAACAAATAAATAAATAAATAAAATAAACTGCCTCCATGATAGCCAAATCTCTTTCATGCTTATTCATTGTGGATTTCTAGAAAACCTGACTGGCAAGGGGTACTCCAAGAACAGACTCGGGAAACACTGGTTTATAGAATAGCGCTTTCACCTGGGAATTGTACCTAACTTTAGGCGCAGCCATTTGTACCAACTGAAACAGGGTGCAAATGTACGCACCTAAATTAGGCACATAGTCCTGCTATTCTATAACACATATAAATGCTAGGAATGCCCCCATTCTGCCCATGACCCTTCCATTTCCGTGCCCTTTTTTTTTACTCACACTTAAATGTACACACGTAAATTCCAATTTAATCTAATTAGTTCCAATAATTGTTTGCTCGTTATTCAATTAAATTGTGCGAATGCACAATTTTTGGTGACTTTTACAAAATTAGAATGCTAGTGACTGGCACATGTGTTATAGAATAGCATCTAGTGCTTATGTGTGTAACTGCCAATTACTGGTGCCTCCAATGTGCGCAAGTGCTATTATTCTATAAAATCTGTGCACACTTGCCACCTGGATTCTATCAAGGTCACCCAAATGTGCGCATGATCCTGAGATGCACATGCAACATAATTTGTTAATGAGCCAAATAACGGCAGTAATTGGGTGCCAACAATCAATTACTGATGTCACTAATTAGGATTTGCACGCACATCTGGCTGCATGCTATTCTATTACACTGAGCACCCAAATCCCATAGTGCACAACCCAAAAGGGGTGTGGCCATGGGAGGGCCAGGAGCATTCTGAAAATTTGTGTGCAGTGTTATAGAATACCGCGGATGCGCGCATAAACTGGGCAACAGGAATTACACCTGATTTCAGCAGGCATTGGTCCTGATGCTCAAATTTGGGTGCGGGAATTGGCACTATTGCTATACGCTATTCTATAAGAGACACTCAGCCTGGAGCATACTTTATAGAATAGTGCCGAGTGATGATTTTTGAATGTCATTTACTGAATCCTGCCCTTGGTGCCTAACATTAGAAGCCAAATTATAAGAATGAGGATGCATGCCATCTGTCCCGTAGGAGCCAATGCACAAAGTGTACTGCGCTAGGAACATCTGATTGTGACTGGTTCTATCCAGTTTAGCGTGCATATTATTTAGCGAGTAATACACAGCAAGGTTCTGAGTCCATCTTACTGATCGCTGTAGCAGGCAATGATAATCCTATGCAAATGTATTACAATGAGCTGATTAGTATTAAAATGAACATTCTGAGTGATGCACAGAAAGGAGCGCCTACCTTGAACATGCAAAATCTGTGAGGTTTGGAGCTGTCATTGTGTGAGGGCAACTCTGGGAAAAGCACTGTGCTTCATTTATCAATAGCAAAACCTGTCCAAGAGCAGAGAACAACTTAGGGGTGGAGAAACAAGCAGGGGGAGGGGCTTTCAGCAAGGAGATTTTTTTTTTTTACAACAAATTGCTCTGTTGCTAGCTCCACTTTTCTCCTGCTGCTTGCTTGCCTTCCCTCAGGTTGCCCCCAATGATTTCTCTTGGAATTCTCCTCTTTACTGAAAGCCCCCCCTCCATCTGACATCATAAGGGCTTTCCCCCAGCCAATTGGCTGTCTGTTTGTTTCTCTGTCCCCTCCTAGCTGACATCATAGGAGCAGACAGCCAATTGGCTGGGGGGAAAGCCCCTATGATGTCAGCTGGAGTGCGGAGAAACAAGTAGACAGCCAATCGGCTGGGGAAAGCCCCTATGATGTCAACTGGGAGGGGGTTTCAGCAAGGAGGAGATTCCCAAATGAAAATCATCAGGGGCACCCTGAGGGAAAGCAAGTAAGATGCAGGAGGAAGGTGGAGCCAGAATCAGACTACTACAGGGAAAAGGAGACAAGGGGACAATGGAGCCAGCAAGTACTGCAGGGGAAAGGAGAGAGTACAGCATTGGGACCCCTAGTCATGCCCAGAACATGGACACTTACTGAGAGACTGTTCTGCGCATGTGCTTGGTGCTTTCCCTACTGAACTGCTTGCTAAATTTACCTGAATCTCATTTGCATATGATTTCCTTTGAGCATCACTTGCTATTTCAAAACTGGTAACTTCTACCATGGATCTAAAGGGACATGGTTTTTAATGGGGACTTTTGAGCACTGGACCCTCAATCTCTTAAAACATGAGCCTCAAATTTTAACTTTTTCTCGATGGATAGCATGCTGTCACAGCTCAGAAGTCCATGCATCTTCCGACACAGCTTTCTGTGCTTTTTTGCACTGTTCCGCATTATGTGGAAACAATTTTTTAACAGGTGTACGTAGTTCAGATGTTTATTGCTGGAGAATGTTGTCAAGCAGTAGCAGTTTGTACATACATGAGATGATGATAGTGAAAGTTGGAAAGAGACTTAATCTGACCCTGAGTGAAAGTACACAATAACTGATGGGTAAGTGAGTGACCCAAAAGGAAGAAATTGATTGGAATGATGGTTTGAGATGACAAACAATGAAGAATGGATTTCCTGAGGAGGACAGTAACTGACAGTTATTTACATTTTTATTTTATGTAAATTCTTGTACATTGCAACAAACATCAATGAATATTCAATCCATAAATAAAAATAAGTTTGGAAAACAGCCAAAAGACAAATTAATGATATGGGAGTGATGAGAAAGAATGGAGACACAGAAGACAATAGGAGATATAGGTTGTTAACTGAGGCTTAGATGTCAGATTCTAATGATAGAAAGGGAAATGGGAATATAGGAGGAGAAAAGGAGGCTAATCGGCAAGTAAGGATTTGAAAAGATATGTGAGGAAGAAGAGAGGAAATAATAGATGTCCATAACACAGCGAGAAAAAGAAAGGGAAGGAAGTGTTAGGGGTGGCTGAAGTAGAATGGTAAAAGCTTAGATAGAACTTTATCTTACTGGATTCTTTAAATGAAGGGAAAGCCTGAAAAAGCTCCAAATCACATGATTTTAGGAGCTATACAACGATCTCTGGGATCACATCTTCATCACTGGCAAAAACCTTCTACAAAAATGTTATCCTTTCAAACTACAGAATCTTCAATTCAACTTTAAATGGTGCAGTATCACGAACCGGTTCACTCATGATCCCCCTAGGACCAACAGGTATTAACCAATCAAAATACAAAAAAGAACAAAAAAAACAAACAAACCCAACAACAACAAAACATAAAAAAAAAAGAAATCAAATGAAATGGCACCACTCGATTTGTAAATTTAGGCTCACAGGTTCCAGACAATTCAAAATAAAAATCCTTTTTTGTTCTCGTTGGAGCAGCATCTTCTGTCTTTTTCCTCTTGGGCCCCTTTTACTAAAGTGCACTGAAATCTGGGCTTAACATGGGATTTTAGTGTGTGTGTGTGAAATCCAGATTTAATGCGGCACTTTTTAAGGGCACATTTTATTTTTTTGAATTTCAGGTAAAAGGTTAACGCCGGAACTTTTACTGCCTCCTATTTAGAAGGCTGTGGGGATCTTTTACTTAGGAGCACTGGCATTTTTAACGCACCCCATGCGCTAAGAACGCCAGCACGCCTTAGTAAAAGACCCCCTGTATGGGCTCCCACTTTAACTCTGTTTTATTTATTTATTTGAGAAGTTACGGCTTTTTAGCTTGGAAAAGAGATAGCTGAGGGGGATTTTGATAGAGGTCTACAAAATCCTTAGTGGTATAAAATGGGTAAATGTGAATCAATTTTTTGTACTCTTTCAAGAAATACAAAGACTAGGGGATGCTCCATGAGGTTACATGGTAGTACTTTAAAAATGAATAGGAAGAAATATCTTTTCACTTAACGAATAGTTATGCTCTGGAACTTGTTGCCAGAAGATGTTGGTAACAGTGGTTAGCATATCTGGGTTTAAAAAAAGGTTTGAACAAGTTCCTGGCGGAAAAGTCCATAGTCTGCTATTGAGATGGACATGGGGGAAGCCACTGCTTGCCCTGGGATTGGTAACGTGGAATGTTCCTACTATTTGGGTTTCTGTCAGGTATTTGTGACCTGGATTGGCCACTGTTGGAAGCAGGATACTGGTCTAGATGGCCACTGGTCTGACCCAGTATGGCTATTCTTATGTTCTTATGACCATACTTACCCAGGTATTCAATGAAAGAGCTTGGACATGGATTGCACCCAACTCAAAAGGGGGTGTGGCCATGGGTGACATGGGTGGGTCAAAGGCATTCAGAGAAGATGTGTACTGTGTAACAAAATAGCAGGGATTTGTGCTCAATTTGCACACCAGGATTTACACTAGTTTTCAGCTAGTGTAAGTCCTTGTGCTCAAAGTTGAGAGTGGAATTTGGCATGCAGTGCTTTTCTATAGAGTGCTCATCCCTAAGAATTCATTGGCATTGAATGCCAAGTTTTCTAAATGTCTGACCCACATATGTTTTTTTACAGGGACATATCAAACAATAGATCACGTGGTCTATTTTACATGTAGTCCTATTTTTTAAGGTAAATGTTCTCTGTGTCACAGGGTTGACAAAAGCATCAGTCACAAGCATCATAGCACAAAAAGTACAGTTTCCACATTTGAAATGACCCCTGAACTGCAGAAGATTGCTCCCCACCACGCTCTCTCATTGGTAATACTAAACTGACTGACTTAAAAGTTCACAGGAGACTAAAAAGGAGGGGCTACCTTTGGCTGCTCATTGTATACATCTAAAACCTTCCTTTGAGAAGTTACGCTGTGTAGCTTTGCAATGGATTGTTCCATTAACAAGAGGAGAAAGACAGAAGATGTTGCTCCAGTGAGAACAAAAGTGGATTTTTATTTTGAATTGTCTGGAACCTGTGGGCCTAAATTCACAAATCGAGTGGTGCCATTTCTTTTGATTTCTTTTGTTGTTGTTGGTTTTTTTTTTTTCTTTTTTGTATTTTGATTGGTTGATATCCAGGACAGCATCTGTCATCATTTTTTAAAGGGGGTAGCCATTTTTGATGAGTGAGAGCCTATCGACAGCAGTAAGAGTGAAGCGCTGTCCTGTGAAGTAAGAAAGATTCTGTTTAATTTTGTAATATATTCTTTATGTGGAGTCTGACTTTTTCCTTTCTTTCTCGATAGCCCCAGTGAAATGGGCCCTAAAGCAGTGATGCAAAACGCTGGCTACCGTAAGTCCTAGGGGAATCTTGAGTGAAACAGCTCTTGATACTGCTTTTCAAGATAAGTGCATTGCTCTCTAAGAAAACATATTGCACTATTTAAAGTTGAATTGAAGATTCTGTAGTTTGAAAGGATAACATTTTTGTGGAAGGTTTTTGCCAGTGATGAAGATGTAATCCCAGAGATTGTTGTATAGCTCCTAAAATCATGTGATTTGGAGCTTTTTGAGGCTTTCCCTTCCATTTAAAGAATCCAGCAAGATAAAAGAGAAAGTTTGATCTTCTGTTTCATAGTGGAATCTGCAAACTGCGCGTGGTCACAGAGCCTGAGCTGATAGGCCTTTTGGAGGCCTGGTTCCAGTGGGAGTTGGAGCTGTTGAACCATCTGGGCCATCTCAATACTGACTGGGTGCACTGCTTGGGCTCCCGGCAGCTGACCAATGGTAGACCCTGGGTCATGATGTTCAAACTGTTAAATTATATCTACAAAGTGGAGATTTTGCAGGCCCTGTGTGCTGGGAAGACTCTGTCCTACTGGAATATATCAACCTAAGCGTTTATTGTACTTCTGTATTATGTACTAGACTTCTACAAATCTAAATTTTGTAACCGCCTTTTTAGCAATATGTAAGCCACATTGAACTTTCCATATGGTGGGAAAATAGGTCCTTTGTTTTCAGGACTACTTGGTGGGGGAAGAGCACTGGACTTTCTCGACCACATGTTCTCATCTTTGGTGGCACAGATATTCCTACTTTAGAAACAGGTTTATAATTGAGGGCAAGACAGAGCTGCCAATTTACCCATTCCAGGAAATGGAGTGTTTGGCCTGTTCTGGTGTTTCACTTGCATCCCAAAGCTGTGTAGTATTTGTAGTCCCTGATTCTATCACATTGCAATCAGTGCTGCAGTTCCCATAATGCACCAGGATATGGTTGGGAGAAATCCAGGACTGGCCAAAAAGTCTCCTTCCTGGGGAGAGGGTGTTTTAACCTGTACACTACCTCATCTACATGTAACCTACTGTGTCTGTCATCTGAAGATGTTTTTGGAGATCAACTTGTTCAGATTACAGAATGAGATTGCCAGTATCTAATGGCGTGAAAAAGAATTCTGTAAGACATCTATCAGATGGCAACAAGGTCAACTCCCTCTCCCACTCACACCTCGTATCCATACAAACACAACACTTCTGTACGGCAAACCCAACCATAGACGGTTCTCTTGGAGACCTCTCACAGGACCGCTCCCACACCCAGGAGACACAGTAACCAGTCTGGGATTTCCCAAAGACTTACCATCGAGAAAATAGAGCAGTGACCAAGGGTCCACAACAGTAGGATACCTACTTTCCCCTAGTTTCCATCTAGTTTTTTTCCTTTCTGATAGGTGGTGAGGGGCCCATGTCCCTTTATGCTCCGGGAGCCCAGCTCACTGTCAAGGTAGCCCCTGGAAGGGTCGATTCTCCAAAGTAAAATCTCTCTCTCTATTACTCAAGCCAGCTGACATGGTTAAGATGTGCATGCTGACCAGCTGCTACAGTGGGATTTGAACCTCGCTCTGTAGTTTCAAAGGTCAGTGTGCTAACCATTACACCAGACTACATGAGCAACATTTAGGCTGATTATTGATGAGACACCTCTCAGCATAGTAGGGATTGTCTGGCCAGCTGTGACCTGAACCCCCCTCCCCTAAAATCGAGAGTAACACCCAGTTTAGTAAAAGGGACCCTAGTTTATGTGTGTAATTGTCCCTATTCTATTATGCACCCCTAACTTTGGCTGCCACGTATAGAATTTAGGGATTAATGTCTTCTTAGTTTGATGCAGTTTGGCATTTGAGTGACCTTTTCAGAACTTCAGTCTTAGGTTAAGCTGGTTTATTTACTTCAAAATGTGTTCCAATTTTTATATGCTACCCTACACCAGACAACTTAGAATATAAATCAACTATATACCGTATAAGAACAGTAGATAGGTGAGCGTGCAGGTCAGGGTGTTTCAAGTGTTCTCAGTAGATGTTGTCATATGCTGCACCAATGGTATCGAGCTAACTGTAATTTGAATCTTTTAAAGTTATAATCATCCTATTATGGCAAAGTGTCTGGTTTACACAAAGATATAAATCTTTTTAACATAAAAAGTTGGAACTGGAGAAGTCAGCGATGCAGAGAGCCAGCTGACAGAGCTCGAACTGAATTGTCACATGTGAGAGAAGAGCAAGTGCTTGTGGTCTGGCAAGAGTACAAGTTTGGTTTTCTTTTTGCTTTGAGGCTAGCTAGCCTGAAGTCTCACTGAAGCTTTTAAGATTTGTTTGGAGGCAGTTAACGGACTGGGCTGAGCATGGCCGTCATAGGTGGACGGTGACTCAGCTGTTTGGGGAGGCTAAAGTGGGCAGGGCTAGGTAGAAAAGAGCAAATTAAAATCCTTGGGGTTGGGACAATGCCTACATCACCAGGAAAGGGACAGTGGAGCACTTTTGAACACAGGAAGGAATCCCCCACTGTGTGGCTCTGGCTGTTCTCCAACCCCCTTAGTACCTCTGTTACTGATTGTAATATGCAAACTGAATACATGTCAGGAATTATGTGCCAAAAAATCAAAACAATGCACACCAACATAATACAACATATTAAACAGAACAATATTTGCACTATTCTGGAGATATATGCAGGCACTCTAATACTTGGCTCCCAGACAGCCCTAGCACCACAGTCCACCATCTTCCAGTTGGACATGTGAACAGTGGTGCTCAGCAGGACAGTAACAGAAATCCTAAGGTTAATGGCAACCATACAATGATTTTTTTCTATCAATTTTTTTAGTAGGTGGCCTTTAGTTTACTGTTGAGCTACCAAACATGTTTCAAATATGTTTTATCTGTATTAACTGTACCTGATGTTTAGAGCAGCAGTCTGAAAGCCAGGGAAACCAGGGTTCAAATTCCACTGCCACCCCTTGAGATCTTGGAAAGTCACTTAATCCTCCATTGCCTCAGGTACAGACAGACTGTAAGCCCTCCAGGGACAGGGAAAAACCTACTGTTCCTGTAAGTAACTCAAATTGAGCATATTGTGAAGTAATTAAAAAAAATCCCTACAAAAATCACTCAGAACCTATAAAGCATACCGTAACAACACTAACTTCCAGGAGTAGCACAATAAGAGCCTACCTAGGAAACAGCAGCATCATAAATACTACTGTGGGCATTAGAACATCAATTCTCCTATTGAAATACTAAACAAGCCTAATTAGCATGGATTGATCCTACACAGATATTCAGTGCTAACAGAAAATCTGTTCTCTTTCACACATGCAGAACACAGACAGACTCTCATCAAGTACAGAATAAGTAATCACAAACTAAAAATAGAAATATGTACACAAAAATTAAATTGAACCTCCAAAAAGCCTGACTCTGCATATAATGCAACAACCAGGGAAAGAGAAGCAGTGATGCATGCCTCCCCTCCGCCCCCTGCTGAGTAAAATATAAAGACAGCAGATGTAAATTTCAATCACTGACATATTCCAAATCACTACATTACAAATAACAAAACAAATACGGAGCCCAGCAGCTATTAGTTGTTATCTTTTCGGGGGGGGGGGGGGGGGATCTGTTTGGATAATGTGGTATTTGTTGTATGTGTGTGTTTTGATTTTATTATGTATGTATGTTATGCTGTTAGCCACTTAGGTTTGAGCAGGGTATAAGTTGTATAAATAAACAAAGTGATGCTGGTTTTAATGGTCTAACCATAACACAATTTTTGGTTAGCTTTCAAAGGCCCAAACCTCTTAATTTAGGACAGGATACCACCACAGCAGTACACTGTCCCAACCTGAGGAAGGAGACTTTGACTTCTGAAAGCTAGAAAACTACTAAAAAATGTATTTAGTCCAATAAAAAAGTATCATCTTAATTTCCATTTTTTCTTTTTATTTAACCTTTAAAGTTGACAACATGGTTGCCACATTACTTCTTCTCTAAATAAAAAATAAAATGATTTTTCCACCTTTATTATCTGGCCACTTAATTTTTCTAATTGTGTTGACCCCAGTCTCTGGTTACTGCTTTATCTTCTTTTCATTCTCTTTTTCCGAAGGTCTCCTGTCCATTTGTTGTTTTTCTCCGTCTTCTTCTCCTCCTCTACTACATCCTGCACCAACACTTTCATCCATTTTTTTATGCCTATCCAGATTTTATTCATTCATATTATCCAGTATCTCCCTCGTTATTGCATCTACCTACAACTTTCCATCTTTTTCTCTCACCCTGGCCCTCTTATTCCCCACTCTTTCATTAACACTTTGCTCTCTCCCTACCCATCCTTCCTCCCTGTGCCATCCAGCTTCTCTCTCTCTACCCCGTCATCTAGCAGCTCCTCTCTGTATCGTCCTCTCCCTCCTTCCATCCATTATCTCCTCTCTTTCTCTCTCTCCTGCCACCCTGCATCTCCTCTCTTGTCTGTCTCCACCCACTCCGCCATCCAGCATTGCCCCTATCTCTCTCTCTCTGCCCCTGGCATCCAGCACCCCCTCTCTCTCTTCCCTCTCCCCCTGCACCATTCAGTATTGCCAATGTCTCTCTCTCTCTCTCTTTTCCCATGGAAATTGCCCCAGTCTCTCTTTTCTCCATCATTTTCTTATCTTTCACCTCTCATTCAGTACTGCCTCTGTCATTCTCTCTCTACTCCCCATCTAGCATTGACCCTATCTCTTCCACTCATCAACTGTGCTGTTGTCTCTCTCCCTGCCCCTCCTTATACACTGCTCCTCTATCTTTCTCTTTCTCTCTCTCTCTCTCTGCCCCTGTATTGCTCCTGTCTCTCTCCCCTCTGAGCCACCAACCTGCAGTTAGCAGTTTTTGTTCCCTCTCTCCCGTTACCAGCTCTGCTGGACCTCCTCTGATATAACTTCTTTTTTTGGAAGGAGGCGGGGCTGGCCTGGAAGAAGCAGCCATGGTATTCACAGAGGCAAGGTCCCATGCAATTAATACTGCAAGCCCAACAGAGCTGGTAAAGGGAGGGAGGGAACAAAACCTACTTAATGCCAGCAGGCAGCTTGGGAGAGGAGGGAGAGAGAGAATGGGGCAAAACCAGCAAGGCAGGGGGGGGGGGGAGGAAGTTGCAGTTTGGGCTGGGGAAGCTTAGCTTCCTCATGCCTCTTATACTGGATGCCTATGCTGGGTGTGTGTTAATTATGGGATGGAGTTAACTAAGCATTAGTTTCAGTTTGCACAGCTCCAGCTTTCACTACGTAGCTTTCTTGTAAATCTATCACACTTTTCAGGCATGCTTTGCCAGAGCAACAGCATCTATTAGAAGGGTATGCATAGATTTCTTTGTACGTGCACCCCTATATGACAGTTTGACCACAAAACCAGCACTGAGGGTCACTGGTGCCATTTTGAACTAGGCACCTGCAGGGGCTGGAGTAACTGGGGATCGCTCCTACCTCAGATCTCCTAGATCCAGAGATTTATAGAGGTAGGCCCAGGGGAAGGTAACCTTCTAGGGGTGTTTTGGTCTTTTCTTTGGGGTGAATCTTTGGCAGTGAAAGGAGTACTTCTAATTTTGAAAAGCTCTGGCTCCTTTAAGAAGGCTTCCAGGAGCATCAGGCCATATGCTAACGGCCTGTCACATTCTCGAGGACCTTGGCATTCTGTCAGGCTTCTTCCCCGGGAGCACTGGGTTTGTGAGTCCTTGGACCACTACCGTGGAGCGGCAGTGGCAGGCAAGGTCACCTTCAAGGTAGAGATGAGGCAAGATTGAACTGGAACCCCGGACTGGAGTTCTGCACAGGAATACACAGGACTGGAATGCACCGGACGAGTGCGCACTGGAGTGGAGCCCGCTGGACTGGAACACACTGGAGTGGAGCCTGCTGGACTGGAACCCACGGGACTGGAACCTGCTGGACAGGAACACACTGGACCGAGACTTCACCTACACTTAGCCACCATTCCCTGAGGGTTGAGCCGTCAGGTTCGGGCAGCCGTCAGGGCTTACAAGAAAACTGGAACTAGCAGGCAGGAACAACAGGATACAGAAGTGCCCCCAGGCACCTAGGCGAAAGCAAGGCAGACAGGCAGGGAATGTCCGGGGTCCGGCAATAGTCAGGTCTGACCGCAGGCAGAGACTATCCGGGTCCAGGCAGTAGTCAGGTCAGACAGCGGACAGAGAGTAGTCAGATTCAGGCAATGGTCAGGTCAAGGAGCAAGCAGAGAATATCCGGGTCCAGGCAATAGTCAGGTCAGACAGCGGGCAGAGAGTAGTCAGATTTAGGCAATGGTCAGGTCAAGGAGCAAGCAGAGAATATCTGGGTACAGGCAGTGGTCAGGTCAGACAGCAGGCAGAGAGTAGTCAGATTCAGGCAATGGTCAGGTCAAGGAGCAAGACTATGGCTGGAGCTCCAGTAACAAGGAGTACTGGCGTCAGACAGGACTAGGGCTAAAGCTCCAGAAGCAAAGGAAAACACACACGGGAAACCCAGGAAGCAAAACACAAGAAGACTAGAAAAGCTGTACACAAGCTATGCCCAAGCTAACCAGTCACAAGCTAGAACTCACACTAAGCAAAACACAGGAGAACTAGGAAAGCTGTACACAAGCTAACAAGCAAAGCTGTGCCCAAGCTAACTAGTCACATGCTAGAAACTCACACTAAGCAAACACAGAACTAGGAAAGCTGTGCCCAAGCTAACCAGTCACAAACTAGAAACTCACACTAAACTGGACACGGTAGCAATACACAGAGCACTCTAACATACCAGGGACCTTAGACGATGCAAAGGCTGCAGTCTCTAAGTGCTTAATAAAGCCCTCCAACACCAGAGGCGCAGCTGCAGCAATCTCTAAGTAACTACGGAGTCTGTTCAGGCACAAACCACAGAGCAGGCAGACAGCACAGTGAAACACAGAGAGGCTTCCCACACCAGGTGTAGTGTAGTGAAGCAATTAGAGTCATGCTGGAAGCAGCCAGCACACAGAGAGAGAGAGAGAGAGAGAGAGAGAGATAACCCAGGCAACATCCACAGGTGCAGTATAGTGAAGCAATTAGTGTCATGCTGCTGGATGCAGCCAGCACAGAGAGCCAGAGCTAGCTCAGAAAGGACAGACAGAAGAAACAGAAGCCAGCTAGGAAGCTGAGCACCAGGAACAAAGTAAGTCAGAGGGTGGCCACGGCCACAGATGGGACACGGCCCAATGCTTTTGGTTTGTTGAAAGTGCAGCTTAAAAGGAGGATCACTAGTTGAATTATTCATTTACTGATTATAGGTTAGTGACTCATGGTAAACGAAGGTGTGGTAAAGTTCCACAGCTCCCTAAATGTCATCGCAGTAGTTTTCCTTAACACACTGTCTTCCGTGATTATATTTCTTTATGTTATGATCAGTGTTGCAAAGAGGCCCCAGCACTATTACCTCTTGTACAAGATCTTGTATTGTAATAGTGAGAATTAGATCAAAAGAAGCCCCCTTCCCCTCTCCCCTCATTGGTTCAAGGACCAGCTGCTCCTTGAAGCAGTCACTAATGGCATCTAGAAATTTCCCTAGCAGTTCCTGATGAGACATTTACCTAATTAACATTTGGATAATTGATCACAGTTTACTTGATGAAAGGTAATCTTCCTTACAAAATTAGATGTTTCATGCTTTTTATTTATTTATGACATTTTTGTCCCACATTAGCCCAAGAAGAGCTCAGGTTCAATGTGGCTTACATTACAAACATCAGTAGAAAGGAACACATTTGAAAAAGTATCAGTTCTTAGAAATGTTAAGTAGTAGTAGTAGTAGTAATACTAGGTTGAAATTTAAAATTAGCTATTTCAACATAATAATCCTGAAATACACAATTCTATGTTGAGAAATGATAGAATAATAAGAGCAGCTAAGTTGACAATTTCAATATAGAATTGATAAATAAGGCGACCCAACTAGAATGATAGTGAGTAAAACTATACTGAATAATATTAGGTCATCTTTAATTATAGATTGATCAAGTAAGGATTTGATTATCCAAGAGATAGGAAGTAATTAAGAGAGAATATGATATAGAAGGATCAAACATTGTTCAGTTCAAAATTAGGTTGAGAAGACGTTGCTTCTATATATAGTAAATGTAAACTTTTTCCATAAAAACTATGAAGACAACAAACGAATGATAATGACATTTCAACGGAAAAAAATTACCATACTATTTTGTCCAAGGTAGAAGGTGGCTCATACAGCTAAATGAAAAACAAATAAGTAAGGAAACTCATCTAAAAGGAAGCAAAACTGATTGACAATCACATTGCTTTTTTCTATAAATAATTCAGTTTCCACTATTGCTATGGGCATGTGCCAGAGGCTTTGCTACTGTATATTTTTAGGTTGGGAACAATCCTCTGGTTCACCAGAGACTTAGGTTGGCTTAGTCTCAGATCTTATTTCTGGACTTCTATAAACAAAATGCTAGAAAAACAGTCAGAACTTAAGATAATGTTCCCAGAATCAGTAACCCTGCAATACAAATCCTCCACTAATAAATCAGCATGATTTAGGATTTTGTTGGGTTAGAAAGCCTACATAGTAATCAAATAGCAGCTGCCAAGAAGGATTTTTGTCTGCTACCAATATACAAATTATGGTTAAAAATGTATTTGTGTTTTTCAGTTAGGAAGCCATAAATGGACATTGGATAGGGTTTGATGTGGGTCTTGTACCAGTCCCTGTGTTATAGAATAGCATTGAATCAAATAAGGCAATAAGACTTTCCACATAGATGTGTAACTGGTGTCTCCTCACCCCTACCCCTGTGGAGAACACTGAGCAAACACCCTTCAGAGGCTGCAGCTCACTCTACCACATAGGAGTAATTTTATAACATGGTGCCTATGTAAAATTAAACACATACATAGAAAATGACAGCCGATAAAGGGCAATAAAAATGAATGGGAAGTGGACTACTTTGTATCATTTTTGATCTATATTTATGTATTGTCTTTATATATATATTTTTTAGAGTCCCGAGGCAGGTCTGTGGCCGAAACACAGATCTGTGTCGAGTCTGTAATAAAGTTTGATTCGCTTATTCTGAGTTGTTCCAGTCTCTGAAGTCATTGGTCCACTTCCCACTCCTTTTTTTTTTTTTTTAGTATTCCCTACGTGGTATTTTGTTGTTCATCCACCCAGGTGGATTTCCTATCCCAGTCGATAAAGGGCATACAGTCTGTCCAGTCAGTCAATCCATACAAACTAATGAGCTCTACAAGCCTTTCCTCTCCCTTAGAGATCATATGTGCTTGTCCTATGCTTTCTTGAATTCAGATACAGTTCTCATCTCCATCATCTTACTGGGAGGTCATTTCACATACCCAACACATCTTCCATAAAGAAATATTTCCTTAGATTAATTTTCAGTCTGTCCCCTTTCACCTTTATCCTATGACCCCTCAGTCCAGAGCTTCCTTTCAATTGAGAGAGAGGCCTGCCTCCTATGTATTTATGCCACAGAAGAATTTAAAAGTATACATAATAAGATCCTTAAGTCTGTCCCCATATTTGTATTTATTTATACAGTGGGGGAAATAAGTATTTGATCCCTTGCTGATTTTGTAAGTTTGCCCACTGACAAAGACATGAGCAGCCCATAATTGAAGGGTAGGTTATTGGTAACAGTGAGAGATAGCACATCACAAATTAAATCCGGAAAATCACATTGTGGAAAGTATATGAATTTATTTGCATTCTGCAGAGGGAAATAAGTATTTAATCCCTCTGGCAAACAAGACCTAATACTTGGTGGCAAAACCCTTGTTGGCAAGCACAGCGGTCAGACGTCTTCTGTAGTTGATGATGAGGTTTGCACACATGTCAGGAGGAATTTTGGTCCACTCCTCTTTGCAGATCATCTCTAAATCATTAAGAGTTCTGGGCTGTCGCTTGGCAACTCGCAGCTTCAGCTCCCTCCATAAGTTTTCAATGGGATTAAGGTCTGGTGACTGGCTAGGCCACTCCATGACCCTAATGTGCTTCTTCCTGAGCCACTCCTTTGTTGCCTTGGCTGTATGTTTTGGGTCATTGTCGTGCTGGAAGACCCAGCCACGACCCATTTTTAAGGCCCTGGCGGAGGGAAGGAGGTTGTCACTCAGAATTGTACGGTACATGGCCCCATCCATTCTCCCATTGATGCGGTGAAGTAGTCCTGTGCCCTTAGCAGAGAAACACCCCCAAAACATAACATTTCCACCTCCATGCTTGACAGTGGGGACGGTGTTCTTTGGGTCATAGGCAGCATTTCTCTTCCTCCAAACACGGCGAGTTGAGTTCATGCCAAAGAGCTCAATTTTTGTCTCATCTGACCACAGCACCTTCTCCCAATCACTCTCGGCATCATCCAGGTGTTCACTGGCAAACTTCAGACGGGCCGTCACATGTGCCTTCCGGAGCAGGGGGACCTTGCGGGCACTGCAGGATTGCAATCCGTTATGTCGTAATGTGTTACCAATGGTTTTCGTGGTGACAGTGGTCCCAGCTGCCTTGAGATCATTGACAAGTTCCCCCCTTGTAGTTGTAGGCTGATTTCTAACCTTCCTCATGATCAAGGATACCCCACGAGGTGAGATCTTGCGTGGAGCCCCAGATCTTTGTCGATTGACAGTCATTTTGTACTTCTTCCATTTTCTTACTATGGCACCAACAGTTGTCTCCTTCTCGCCCAGCGTCTTACTGATGGTTTTGTAGCCCATTCCAGCCTTGTGCAGGTGTATGACTTGTCCCTGACATCCTTAGACAGCTCCTTGCTCTTGGCCATTTTGTAGAGGTTAGAGTCTGACTGATTCACTGAGTCTGTGGACAGGTGTCTTTCATACAGGTGACCATTGCCGACAGCTGTCTGTCATGCAGGTAACGAGTTGATTTGGAGCATCTACCTGGTCTGTAGGGGCCAGATCTCTTACTGGTTGGTGGGGGATCAAATACTTATTTCCCTCTGCAGAATGCAAATAAATTCATATACTTTCCACAATGTGATTTTCCGGATTTAATTTGTGATGTGCTATCTCTCACTGTTACCAATAACCTACCCTTCAATTATGGGCTGCTCATGTCTTTGTCAGTGGGCAAACTTACAAAATCAGCAAGGGATCAAATACTTATTTCCCCCACTGTATATCACATTTATATCCCACATTATCTGAGTGGGTCACAATAAAGCATCCATAATAAAGCACACACAATAATAAAACAAACATAAAATTGTCATTTAAAATCATACACCACAGTTTAGGCAAAATCAAACTGCACAGTCCACACAACACACACATCTTGATGAAGACCACTGACCATTTTCAGAACTGTCATCCGGACTGAACTGTCCTATTTCTAGCTTTTTGAAAGTGTATTCTTCAGAATTGTACACCAAATGAGGTCTCACCAGAGACTTATAAAGAGATGCTATTGCCTCCTTGTTTCTACTATCCATTCCTCTCCCTATGCACCCAGTGGTGTAGCTATGTGGGGCCATGGGGGCCTGGACCTCCCCAGATTTCCTCTGGGCCCCTGGTTTTGCTGGCGGGGGGTCCCCAACCCCTGCCAGCTGAAGCCTTGTCCAGCACCTCAGTTTCACTAAAAGGAGCATGCAGGACATGAGGGGGAAGAGAGAGCAGGGCAGGCAACGTGGCGGCGCTGGAGAAGGCTTCAGCTGGCGGGGGTTGGGGACCCCCTATAGCCAAGGTATTTGCTGCAGCAGTGGGTGGGGAGTGGCAGGGCAGTGGAGGGGGGGTGGGGTGGCAGTGGGGCATTTGACCCCTCTATGCTGTACCACTCCTTTGGGTTTCTACAGCCCAAATGCATGACCCTGTATTTTTTAGCATTAAATTTTAGGTGCTAAATTCTAGACCTGGTTTAGTTTTTAAAACAAGTCATACCATATGATGATGTCTGCTGCCTAGGTGGGCCCCTATGTGGCAGGCACACTGGGGTAGATATTAAAAAGGGTTTAACCTGGCAGGAGAGGTTCGTCCTCCATTAAACCGCAATGAACTGGTTGGTTGCCAGTATTCAGCAGGACTTAACCAGGTAGTTTCACTGAATATCTATGGTTACCAGCTATTCCCTAATCGGTTAGGTTAGGGGCAGCCTGGGAGCAGAGCCAGTACTTAGCTGATTAGTACTGATATTGAGTCCACTAACTGGCTAAACAGGTGAATAAAGTTAGGACAGGAAAAAGGCTGGCCTAACTTTATGTTCCGAGTTAACCAGGTATTGGTCTGAATATTGTCTGGTTCCTGGTTAATTTCGAGGTCAATACTGGGAGTTGCACATGATCTGGCACTAAATATCTGGAGTTAGTTCAGCCTGTGGCTAAGAGTGGCTTATAAGCTACTTACCACTGCGGGTTGATTACTACCTCCACAGTCTCCATTTGTGAGCACTAAACCAGTGTCACCATTCCTATGTGTAACACCCTCTCAGGAGCACATCAGGGTTCAGTCATATATATTTATATAGTGAGAGTGCAGGTGAAAGGGGATCCGGGAAGGCACGAAGAAAGGGGGTACAGGGAGCTGGGGAATCCCAACAGGGCAGATTTCATGTGCACAACACCCACATTCAGAAAGCTGGGCTACCGGAGGCAGAGAGGTTGGCTGGGTTAAGGAAGAAGGGGAGGAACTACCAGTCCCAGAATCCTTCTCTTCCCCACCTGGCTGTGCAAGAGTTAGGGGAGGAGATAGAAGATTGGGAAATGGTCTCTGAGGAAGGTGATGAGGGCCAGCTGGAGAGATTGGGGGCGGGGGAAGTTGAAGAGGAGGATAAAATGGAGATTACTGAAGGACTAGGGGAGGAACAGATGGAGATTGGAGCCCTGGCTCAAACCCAAAAAGCTGCTTTAAGAGGGTGGCTAGCTGTACCCTGGAGAGACTGGTGGAAGACCGGAGGAGAGAGGCTGAGGCACTGGGGGAAATCTCTACTAAAGAGGAAACAGGTGCAGTCTGTGGGAGAGAAAGAGAGCTGGGCACAATTGAAACCCCAGCCTGAACCAGGTGGGAATAAAGCTGTGTAACCGGGCTGTAAGAAGGTGCAAGAAAGACTGTGTAAACTGTTTCATACTAAAAAGGTCTGGGCTGCAACCTACCAAGCTATTTGGTTTTTCCCTCTGATAATGTACTGTTCCCTAAGTGAAGTAATCTGAGCTAAAGTGAAGTGAAGTTATATGGACTGTTTTTGAACCTGAGTTTGAAGTTATATGGACTGCTTTTGAACCTGAATTTGACTGTGTTGAACCTGAATTGTGCTCTGGGCTGCTAGCCTAAACAACCTGGAGTGAAGGGTGTTTTGTTGATTTGAAGCAAGAAAATAAAAGCTCTTACTTATAAACATTGGGCTTTGAATGTGCCTCTGTGAAAGGAATGGAGGGAGGAGGAAGTCCTGGGAGTTCACAGGGCCGGGAGCCAAGGCTCAGAGGAGCCAGATTGCTGTGGAGTGAAGGCAACAGTCATGTAGAGGAAGAGGCAGCTAAGCAGGGTCAAGCCTGGCTGGGTCCTGGATGGGTGACCCAGCTACAATATATATATATATTTCTCTCCTGTTTCCTAAGAAAATGACAAATGCTTCTGTGATCTGTATTACTCTGACAGGATTCATAGATTCCATAAACCACAGAAATCACTCAGCCCTCTGTTGGGCAAATCCTGCAACTTCAGTTATCCCAGTACTGACAGAACCCCCCTCAAGTACAGATAGAAAGAAACAGAGATTTTCCTTCTATTTTTCTCCTTTAGAATCGCAGCCTTCTGGGGGCTAAACTCTGTCTCTCACTGAACCCTTTATCCTATCTACTCCAATCCATACTCCACTTTTCTGGTTTCTAACTCCCACATCCCATCAGCTCAAATTTAACCAGCTCTTCAAGGGCCACCCTACTTTCCCCACCTAGGTATCAGGGTGAGGCATTTGCTTGGCCATCAAAAACATCTCTTCCACACCTGCACCATTTGTTCCTTTCTTTAGACAACTATGATCAATTATATTTTAGTGGTTATACTCCATTTATATGTACACTTTGAGCAAGGCTAGTGATCTCTTTACTCACAGTAAGATAAGTAATTTGCATATGCTGTAACTCATCTCCTATAGCACAAACTTTATGAAACTCTTTGTCTGATGCTCTCAATGGGTTAACTAGTTATCTTGAATATTGCAAGACTTTAAAAAGTTGGATTTTTGAAAATACTTTTGATGATTTTTAATGTGGCTTTTATATTTGGTTTGTTTAATCACAATTTGTATATTCTTTGATGGTTATCATTTTTATTGGAAACAGCTTTAAAACTTGAATGTCCTAAGCAGTATATCAAATTAATACATCCAATCAAATCTGAGCTCAGAGTGGAGTTGCCAGGGAGAAACTGAAAGGATACATTCCACTGCCAGCATGTCCTCACCACACAGAGAACTTTGCCCTTCTCCCAGCCCCCCCACCCCTCTTCCCAAGTACTTCCTAAGTTTGAGAACTAAAATGAATGTCTCCTTGATGATCTAGCTCCACACTAAGATTGGTTCTATTTATCTGAATTATTTTTATACCACATATCCCTAGTACTAGGTGGGGTACAAGAAACATAAGAAATAATATAAAAAATAATAAAGCAGAATATAAAATAATAAAATATATAATCACATAATTGTCATATGTACAAGCAAATTAAAACCATAACAGTAAATAAAACATCACTACCATAACCATCATAAACTTGTCAGCATTCACATTCATATCACCAAACGCCCCAGACAACATGGACTTACAGCTTTTCCAGAAACAACAAGGTTCAGGATATGTCAAAGGGTATAGTGAACAAATAAGCCTTGAGCAACTCCCTAAAATGAAACATGTCATTTTTTAGCCTAATGGCTTCTGGAAGAGAATTCCAGAGCACCGGACCAACAAAAGGAATCGCGTGTTTACATGTCTGAACTAGTTGAAATGATTGGACCAAAGACATTCACTCTAGCGCAATGCTTGGGTTGGCACATAACATACCCCAAAGCCTCACCACTAAATGCATTACAAATTAATATGAAGATCAAAAACTGAATATGTCAGATCACTGGCATTCAGTGAAGTCTCTGCAGGCTAGGAATGATATGATCAAAGTGCTGGGCACATGTAAAAGAAATATGTACTTGTATTTTGAACAGCTTGAAGAGCTTTAAGGCAAACAGCAGGCAATTGTAATAATCAAGAGGCAAGATCACAATAGTTTCCTAAAAATCAACCCCACTCAAGAAATGCTTCAATTTTCAGAAAATGTGGCATTTGAAAAAAACATTATGCACTGTCATTTTAATATAGGAAAGGAAAGATAATATAACAAATCCCAAATTACTCCCTCACCCCATTGATAGACAGAAGGAGGCTGCAACGGGAATCCTGTGCGACTAAGATAAAGGATCTTAGTCTTCTGTAAATTCAAGACAAATTATGTTGAAACATCCTGTGTTAATAGTAGTTAAACAAGTCTTCACCTCTTAGACTGCCGGAACTAAGGACTTATGAACTGGAATAAAGAACTGAATATTGTCTGCAAGTCAATATTCAACACCTATTGTTTTTTCAAGTTTACACATAAAGGACATATACAAATGTTAGATAAAACAGATGACAACACTGAACTCTGGGGGACCCAGTACTCAGCATACAAGGTGTTGCAATTGCCCTATGCAACTGAACCTTTTGCATATGAGCTACCAATAAAAGAAGAAACCATTCCAGTACCATATTGTGTCTCTCAATACAGTGCAGTCTCTGTAGGAACAGCAAATGATCAATTGTATCAAATGGCAAAATATGTCCAGAAGCACCAACAAGACACTCTGGCATCAAACCCTCACTGAAAACAATCAGCATAATATTCCACCAATGTCACTACACTCATATTAGTTGTCTCCTCAAGTCACTTCATTGGCTCCCTATCCACTTCCGGATACAGTTCAAACTCCTCTTACTGACTTACAAGTGTATTCACTCTGCAGCTCCTCAGTACCTCTCCACTCTTATCTCTCCCTACACTCATCCCTGGGAACTCCCTTCTCTTCCACTGCCAACTTTAGTCTCTGTTCCTTTTGTCTTGCTGCACCATATGCCTGGAATAGACTTCTTGAATTAGTATGTCAAGCTCCATCTCTGGCTAAGGCTAAAAACTCATCTTTTTGAGGTTGCTTTTTACTCTTAACCCCCATGCACTTGCTCAGTACCCAAATCTGTTTTAATCATTCCCACCATAAGTAATTCCCTTATTTCTCCTGTTTGACTGTCTTGATTAGATTGTAAGCTCTGTCTACTACTACTACTTAACATTTTTAAAGCGCTACTAGGGTTACGCAGCACTGTACAATTTAACATAAAAGGACAGTCCCTGTTCAAAGAGCTTACAATCTAAAGGACAAATGTACAGTCAGTCGAGCAAGGACTGTCTCTTACATGTTCTGTGTATGTCTAATACCACTATAGAAATGATAAGTTTAGTAGTAGTAAATGCTCTGAACTATGTCCTCTTCTAAACCCATATTAATGCACATCTGAACCTCCAAAAAATGCTGAAGCTACCATTCAGCATCAGCTGCAGGGCTGCTAAGCTCACCTGATTCAGTGGTCCCCAGAATTCTTTTTATTTCCTCAGAAGTCTCCTAGACTCACAAAATCTCAGGCTTTTCTGGTGCTTCGTGCTATGTGTGTGGCGTGTGTGACCTTGGCAGCTCATTGGAAACAACCTACAGTTCCATCTTTGGTGAAGTGGCTGAATAAACTGTGGTATATTTGCGATATGAAGTGTCTTTGGGCTGCCAAACACCGTACACTTGCTAAATGGGAGGCGATTTGGGAACCTTTCTGCAGCGTTCTTGTTGACAGTTTTCTAGTGGCTTTGAACCTGCCTGGATACTTTGTCAGTTGGGGTGGAGGTTGGGGGGGCTTTGTTTAGAGAAATTGTTAGAAGTGTCTGTTCTATGTTATTTTGTCTACTGCTGGGACCATCTCTAACTTTACTGTTTATAGTGTATTGCTATTTGCACCTGCTGTATTCAATATCCTTGTGTGCATTGGGTTTGTTATTGCTTGATCTTTTGGATTAGTTCATGGTATTCAATAAAGACTTTATTGAATACTTCTCGAAATTAAAAAAAAAAAATCCTGAAGCTGGCCAAGCACCACTTCCTCCAAGACCTTAGTTAGAAATGGCAGTGAGGATGGAGGTAGATAATAATTCATGGGATCAAAAGATGGTAATGAGGATTTCTTCCATAACAGATGTACCTCAGGATTTAAAGCAGGCCAGTGTGCATGTCTTTCTACTAACAAGGTATTTGTGTGCCATCAACTACTGCACATGATCCCTATTTGAAGCCTTAAACACCCAAAGAGGAGCTGGATCAAAGCATTAGGATGAGGAACTCAACTGGGAAAGGACTGCTGCAACTTCACTAGAGGCAGTATCCTAACTATTGGGACCAACTGCTTGCAAAATACAAATATCAGCCGACGTCACAAAATGACTACTTAACCTCACCTTTGCATCAAAACAGTCAGCACCTGACAAGATGGCACCACCTTCTGACTTAGGGCAGCAAAAAAAGTCCTGTCACAGACCTGGTAAACAATCAATACTGTGATCACCACAACTGCTTTGTTTTCTCACACCATGGCTACCGAGAGGGGGGGGCAGGGGGACAAAATTCCCCGGGCCTCCAAGGGGGGCTCGGCAACACAGTCCCACCCGCCTTCCGTCGTCAACCGTCTGCCACCGGGCTGGGCCACCTGCATTGAAATCACAGCGCCTCTCACCTCCGTGTGAAAGCGTTGCAGGCAGCAGGGCAGCAGATCGCCTCCCTTTGGGCCTCCTTCCCTCCTTGTGTCCCACCCTCGAGGGAGGCGATCTGCTGCCCTGCTGCCTGCAGCACTTTCACACGGAGGTGAGAGGCGCTGTGATTTCAATGCGGGTGGAGGGGGGAGCGCCGGCAGCAACCTCGGAGGGGGGGGGGGGTGCCGGGGACGGGGCCCCAGGGCCGGTTTGGCCCCAGGCCCGGCCCAGTCTCTCAGCGGCCCTGTCTCATGTAGTTTAGTGGTGATCATGACAGGACTTTTTTTTTGCTGCTGCTTGTTTTGATACATCAATACATCATGATAAAAGCAAGCCTTGGCTAAGATACATGACTTCAGAGACAGGTGCTGAGTGCCATAAAACGGCTCCATGTCGAGTCTGCTTGCATGTTTATTGATATTCACCAATAAAATATCTTCAATAGCACTATACATCTCTTTGGTTGGATTGGAAGGCTATTGGTGCATCCCTACTTTTTCATGCTTGGATTTTATATGTAGGGTTGTTTTTCCTTATTTTTTGGACCTTCTGAGTTAGGTCTTGCTATTCAAAAATTATAAGAGAGGGACACACAAAATCAGAAACTGTAATGTGCACACAGTGTGATCTGATAAACCCCTTTTATCCACCTGTAGTGGTAATTGCTACAAAATCTTGAGTGGTGTAGAACGAGTACAAGTAAATTTTGTACTTATTTCAAAACTACAAAGACTAGGGGACACTCAATGAAGTTACATGGAAATACTTTTAAAACAAATAGGAGGAACTATTTTTTTCACTCAACAAATAGTTAAGCTCTAGAACTCTTCGCCAGAGGATGTGGTAACGACGGTTACTGTATCTGGGTTTAAAAAGGTTTGGACAAGATCCTGGAGGAAAAGTGCATAGTCTGATATTGAGAGACATGGGAAAGCAACTGCTTGCCCTGGGATTTGTAACATGGAATATTGTCACAATTTGGGTTTCTGACAGGTACTTGTGACCTGGCTTGGCCACTGTTGGAAACAGGATACTGGGTTAGATGAACCACTGGTCTGACCCAGTATGACTACTCTTATATTCTTGTGTTCTTATGTAAGATTAACAAAACAGATAATTGCTGACCTCAACTAAACTAAAGCTAAATAAAGAAAAAACTAAATTCATGGTCATTACCAACCTATTTGACCAAAAAGGCTACAACAGTTTCACAGTTGAACCATTGACAATCTGAAAATTGTAGGTATAATTATAGATGAACATTTAACTTTTGATACTTAAGTTTCCTCAGAAGTGGCTGGGGCTGAAACTGGTGACTGATGGGATAGTGGGGCTGAAACTGGGGGCTGAAAAGGGGGGGCAGGTGGGAGATGTGGGCTGGGGCTGGAACTAGGGGCAGGTAGAATAATGGGGCTAGAACTGGGGGCCGAAAAGAGGGGGCAGAGAGAGAGAGAGAGAGTGGACAGATCCAGGATGGAAGGGGGGGGGTGAGAGGGAGGGCAGACCCTGGATGGATGGGAGAGGGAGGACAAATGGTAGATTGAAGGGGCAGAGAGAAAGGGCAGACAGTGGATGGAAGGGATAGAAAGGGCAGACAGTGGATGGAAGAGGGAGAGAGAGAGAGGGCAGATGGGCAGATGGTGGATGGAAGGGGCAGAGATAGAGGGCAGATGTGGATGGAAGGGAGAGATAGGGCAGATGTGGATAGAAGAGAGAGAGAGGGCAGACATTGGATGGAGGGGACAGCAGAGAGGGCAGACACTGGATGGCAGAGAGATAGAGAGAGAGAGAGAGAGAGAGCGAAGACAGATGCTGGATGGAAGGAAGACAGTGAAAAGAAGATGAGGAAAGCAGAAACCAGAGACAACAAACTGTAAATAGAATATATATTTTTATTTTTTTGCTTTAGGATAAAGTAGTATTGTAGCTGTGTTAATTTATAAATAGAACATGTAAATAAGGAAATCTTTTTATTGGACTAATTTTAATACATTTTACTTTCGGAGAACAAACCCCCTTCCTCAGGTCAGGATAGGATACTGTAACAGCACTATACTGTATTGACCTGAGGAAGAAGGTTTTGGCCTCTGAAAGCTAAATGTATTAGTCCAATAAAATGATATTATTTGTTTTATTTTTATTTGTTAATTTGTAAAGTGGTGATTGGTATTTGTTTTTTTCAAATTTACATCTGCTGTCTTTATATTTTGTACAGTACTAGGGGACATTTTCTGTTTCTGTGGTGTTGCATTGTATGCAGAGTCTGGCATCTTGGGGGTTCAGTTTAATTTTTGTCTGAATAGAAAGTTTATGATTACTTATTCTATAGTGGATTAGGGTGTATCTGTGTTTGTGAAAAAGACATGGCTTTCAGTTGGCATTGACTGTGCAGGATCGACAATCTGTATTATTCTGTCTGGTTTCGTTTTACAATAGGTGAATTGATGTTCTAGTGCTCACTGTAGTGTTTAAGATGCTTTCCTTTTCCTTGTGTGACTCGTAGAAATGACTGCTTATGGTATGGTAGAATTGCTCTATAGGTCCTGAGTGTTTTGTATTTTCGGTATGCCTAGTACTGGATTTTGGAGGGGGGTGTTAAAAAATGACCAGCCCCGGGCGTCAACTACCATAGGTACGCCACTGAGTCCAGGCCTCTCTTCTAGTATCTGTGCGATATACAGCTGTGAGTCCCTCTTTCTAGCTTGACTTGAGTACCACACCCACACCCAAGAGCATAGCATGAGACGGGTTTCTTGTCCTGAAGCCTGCAGTGCTGCTGCCAAGCCACAGGAGTGACTTTGTCGCCACTTACATCAGTGTAACAGAATGCAAAATGTGACTTCCATACTTTCATAATCATTTGTAAATCAGTGCAGCAGCAGAATGAATAGCAGAGTTGGCGCATGTTCAGAGCTCTGTGTCCCATCCAAGCCTATCAGAAAGCCTCACTGTCTGGTAACTTATGTGGTTTCACAATTCACATTTTGACTAGTTCCAATTATTGGCACAGCACAGGATCTATGAACAGTCAGCAGGCTGGCATCTGTAGGAACTTTTACAGAATTACTTATTTATTTAAAATATTCTTTCTTGCTAGCCTGGAATAGCTGATGGGTTACAAATTAAACATAAAATGCAAACACAACAATCTCTAATATCAACAATCTAAAAAAAACCCCCAAAGATGAAGAATGGATAAGACAAGGGAACATAGAGCAAACATTAAAATTAGACAAAACTAAAAACAAAATCAATGAGATAAAATCCCCCTTAACTAGGGGTGTGCAAGGCAAACATTTTTCCTTTTTTTCATTTAGTTCATTTTAATTCCTTTCACGCTTGTTTAATTTTGTTTCATTAGAAATGAAATAAACATCACAACAACAAAAAAACCCTAAAAAAACCCCTAAATAAATATATATAAAAACAAACAAATGGCCCAATTCCCAGCTAAAAAAAAAACCCCAAAAAACCTCCCAGCACTGCCTTGGGTCTTTCCCCAATATCTACCTTTACCCAAGCCCCTGGGCTACACTAACCCCCTCCATGGGGTTGCCATATTTGAAAAATGATTTCCTGTCACTCCTCTCCTATTGGATCCTATGGCATAATTTTGCTGTATGGCCGCTCGCTCTGATATGGCTATATGAGAAAATGGTGCCATCAAGGCATAGGCGAAGGCCTGGGATATAAAGGCAGGAGGCTTACATTTTGAATTTGGAGGGTTTTTTTCATGGCCAAAACAAAAAGACCCTGTATTTTGGAGATTTAAAAAAAAAAAATTGATTTAGTTTTCTAATGAAACAAGGCTGTTCATTGCTTTGCCTTTACTAGAAACATAGAAACATGACAGTAGATAAACGCCATATGACCCATCCAGTCTGCCCATCCTCTGTAACCCCTAATTCTTCCTGTTCCTAAGCGATCCTACATGCTTATCCCATGCCTTTTTAAATTCTGGAACAGTCCTTGACTCCACCACCTCCACCGGGAGGCCATTCCACACCTCCACCACCCTTTATGTGAAATAGTACTTCCTTAGGTTACTCCTAAGCCTATTCCCTCGTAACTATGTCATATACCCCCTCATTCCAGAGCTTCATTTGAAAAAGGCTCCCTTCCTGTACATAAATGCCCTTGAGATATTTAAACGTTTCTGTCATGTCTCCTCTCTCCCTCCTCTCTTCCAGCATATACATGTTGCGGTTCATAAGCCTGTCCCTATAATTTTTGCATTCAAGACCGCTTACTAATTTTGTAGCCGCACTCTGGACCAACTCCATCCTGTTTATATCTTTCCGTGGGTGCGGTTTCTAGAACTGCACATAGTACTACAAATAGGGCCTCACTAGAGACTTATACAACGGCACTATCACCTCCTTTTTCCTGCTGGCCATGCCTCTCTTTATGCACCCAAGCATCCTTCTGGCTTTGACTGTTGCTTTTTCTACCTGTTTGGAAGCTTTAAGGTCATCAGACACAATAACCCCTAAGTCCCGCTCTTCCTTCGTAAACTGAAGCACTTCACCCCCTATGCTGTACTGTTCCCTCAGATTTTTGCGACCCAAGTGCATGACCCTGCATTTTTTGGGATTAAACATTAGTTGCCAAATATCAGTCCATTCCTCCAGCTTCGCTAGGTCCTTCCTCATGTCATTCACATTCTCCAGGGTGTCCACCCTGTTGCAGAGTTTAGTATCATCTGCAAAGAGACAAACTTTACCAGACAGCCCTTCCACAATATCGCTCACAAAGACGTTAAAAAGAGCCGGCCCTAGGACCGATCCCTGCAGTACTCCACTGACGACATCCTTTTTCTCAGAGCAAGCTCCATTTACCACTACCCTCTGCCTCCTACCATTCAACCAATTTTTAACCCACTCAGTTACTCTAGGTCCCATACTGAGGGCACTCAATATATTTATCAGTCGCCTGTGCGGAACCGTGTTAAAGGCTTTGCTGAAATCCAAGTATACTACATCAAGCGCCCCTCCCACATCCAACTGTTTGGTCACCCAGTTGAAGAAGACAGCCAGATTCGTCTGACATGACCTGCCACTAGTGAAGCCATGCTGCCTCGGGTCCCGCATTCCATTTAGTTCAAGAAATCTCACAATCCTCCTCTTTAGAAGCGGTTCCATTAGCTTACTTACCACCGAGGTCAGACTGACAGGTCTGTAATTCCCAACCTCCTCCTTACTTCCACTCTTGTGCAAAGGAACCACATCCACCCTTCTCCAGTCCACTGGGACACTCCAGTTTCTAAGGAAGCATTGAAGAGGTCCATCAGCGGAGCTGACAGAACTTCTCTGAGTTCCTTAAGCACCCTCAGGTGTATCCCATCAGGCCCCATCGCTCTGTCTACTTTTAGTTTGGCAAGCTCCTCACGAACACAGTCCTCCGTAAACGGGTCTTGGTCTACCATACATCCATCCCCTTTAGCCTTTGTTTTCTGTAGCCCTACCCCCGGTCTTTCATTCGTGAACACAGAGCTAAAATAATTGTTAAGCAGTTCAGTTTATCCTTATCATCTTCCACATATTTCTCTCCCTCAGCTTTGAGCCTTACAATGCTATTATGGCACTTCCTCTTGCCACTTACATTTATGGAAAAGGTCTTATCCCCCAATTTTACCGTATTATCTATCTTTTCTTCCATTTGCCGCTTCGCTATCCTGATAGCTTTTCCAGCTTCTCTTCGCTTATTTAGGTATTCTCTCCTGTCTTCATGCTTCTGAGTCGTCTTATAACGTGCAAAGGCTAGCCTCCTTACCCTTATCTTTTCAGCTACTACATTCGAATACCAGAGAAGCCTTCTTTTCCTCTTACTTTTATGTAATTTTCTAACATAAAGGTTAGTTGCCTTTAGTATAGCTCCTTTCAGTCTTGTCCATTGCTGTTCTACATCCTTCAGCTATTCCCATCCCGCTAACTGTTCCTTGAGAAATTCCTCCATCTTGGCAAAGTTAGTTCTTTTGAAATCCAGGACCTTCAATCTTGAATAAGCCCTCTCTTCTGTTTTAATATTGAACCATACCATACGATGATCACTAGATACCAAATGGTCTGCCACCCATAGGCGCCCGGTATAAGAGGCTTGGACAGGCTAAGCCTCCCCTGCTGTGCTCTGAGAGGTTTAAATTGTTGACTTACCTCCATCCTAACAGCAGGAGCTGCAGTGAAAGCCCTCTAGCCTTGTGTAACCAATTGTAGAAATTGGTTTATGGTTTGTTTACCTTACTGCTGGGAGAGCAGGGGGGGGAGGGGGTTGGCTGGGTTGCCAGGGAGATATTTAAGGAGGATGACTTCCTGACCTGCACTGAGAACAGATAGCAGCAGAATCGGACAACCAGACAACAAAGGTAGAAAATATCATTTTATTTTCATTATAGTGTTTGGAATATGTCCACTTTGAGAATCAGGTGCTCAGCATTAAAAGTTTATATTTATTTACTTATTTATGGCATTTTATCCCACATTAAACATGAATTAGGGTGTTTTGTGGCTCTACATGAGAATTGTGATGATATGATCCCTTGTTTCATATTGTTGACAGTCTGCATTTTCCGTATGGGTGGTATATTGGTGTATTAGGTTCTGCCCAGTGTAATATTTATGGTACAGTAAGGTTCTGAGTGTGTTTTTGCACAAAGTTGTGCATAGTGTTTTGCAGTTGAGCGATTGTGCTTAGAATATGCTTTGAGCAACCACTTTATTCTTTGACATATGATACATATCTAATATCTAAATTTAATAAAAGGTATTAATTGTGACTTTTATTTTTATTTTTTTTCTGTGTTATCAGACAATTATGGATTTAAGCTCCACCCCTGGCCCCACCCCTAACCCTGCCCCCTTTAGCCTCCCCAAACAGTTGGACCACCGACTGCCTATGCTGCCACCTTGACGTCAGAAATGTACTCTCCATTTGTAAGTACCACGTCCAGAACAGCTCCATCCCACATACTTGGCCCTAAGTTGAGTCACACATAAAAGCTTGCCTAAGCAAGGACAACTTTAGTTACAGTGATCACTTCTCATCAAGTGGGATGAATTACTGCTTGAAATACATTTTCCCTAGTTAGAAACTAAAGAAATACTGGAATTTGTGAAATCACTGCATAAAATAACATTTTCAGATTGTTTTTCCTTGCAAATATATGTCTGGGACTAGATGGGGCAGAGTTTGACGTGTAGAGCTTCTTTGATTCTCAAGATGGAGTTATATTTTAAGTAAAACACCTTCAGCATAAATTGGGTCCTATTGTACCATGAGCCATCTTGATGGCAGCTGTTTTTCATGTGAAGCACAGGCACTTCAAGCCATCGATACCCTGCATTAGTTACATCTCAGCATTCAGATCACACCTTCCAGGGTTTTGTTATACAGGGTTACACCAAATGCAGACATTTTACTGTTGCAAGTGTGTGATGTCGCTGTATTGAGGTTATTAATTTATTTTAAAATCTGGATTAAAAGTAATTACTTAGATAAAAAGGGCAAATATTACAAATTTTTATCTGTTACTATAGATTTATATGCCCAGGCCTCTGGATACAGTAAACAGAATATGAGCTGTGCACACTGATAATGGGAAAATGTATTAAGGACTGAAATGGCTTCATCTTTTTTTTTCTTCTTTTTGCAGACATTGACAATAATTTATTTCCTAACAGCAGCATTTGGAGTAGAAGCTTGGCATCAGCCTTTCCTCTTTGGCTATTACTTTGTAGATATATTAATAACCCTGCTTCTAGGTAAGTTTTTAGGTTTCTATAAATAACAATGCATATTCTGCTATTTAGTTTTTCTGTATAATTAGTTCTGTCAGATTTGCTGCCAAGATAGTATGATTTCTTTTTGTCAAGAGATATTGTGTATCTGGATTTTCAAAAGGCGTTTGACAAAGTACTTCATGAAAGACTTAAGAGGAAATAGGAAGGTCATGGGATAGGAGGTAGTGTTCTATTGTGGATTAAAAACTGATTAAAGAATAGAAAACAGAGAGTAGGGTTAAATGGTCAGTATACCCGCGGGAGGTGGTGGCGATGAAAACGGTAACAGAATTCAAACATGCATGGGATGTGCATAAAGGAATCCTATGCAGAAGGAATGGATCCTCAGAAGCTTAGCTACAGTTGGGTGGCAGAGCAGGTGGGGGGAAGAGTGGTTGGTGGTTGGGAGGCGAGGATAGGGGAGGGCAGACTTTTATACGGTCTGTGCCGGAGCCGGTGATGGAAGGCGGGACAGGTGGTTGGGAGGCAGAAAAAACTGCTGGGCAGACTTATACGGTCTGTGCCCTGAGAAAGACAGGTACAAATCAAGGTAAGGTATACACATGAGTTTATCTTGGGCAGACTGGATGGACCGTGCAGGTCTTTTTCTGCCGTCATCTACTATGTTACTATGTAATGGAGAAAGGTAGATAGTGGGGTTCTGCAGGGGTCTGTGTTGGGACCACTGCTTTTTAACATATGTATAAATGACCTAGATATTGGAATAACTAGTGAGGTAATTAAATTTGCCGACGACACAAAATTATTCAAAGTTGTTAAATTGCAAGAGGATTGTGAAAAATTGCAAGACGACCTTATGAGACTGGGCATCCAAATGGTAGATGATGTTTAATGTGAGCAAATGTAAAATAATGCATGTAGGAAAGAGGAACCCGAACTATAGCCATGTGATGCAAGGTTCCATGTTAGGAGTCACCGACCAGGAAAAGGATCTAGGAGTCATCGACGATACTTTGAAACCTTCTGGTTAGTGTGCTGCGGCAGCAAAGAAAGCAAATAGAATGTTGGGGATTATTGGGAAAGGAATGGAAAATAAAAACGAGGATGGTATAATGCCTTTGTATCATTCCATGTTGTGACCGCACCTTGAATACTATGTGTAATTCTGGTCACCGCATATCAAAAAGGATATACAGGGGCATAATCGAAAGGGGCGCCCAAGTTTTCCTGAGGACAACCTCGCAGGATGTCCCAGCAAAGGGGCGGGAAAACCCGTATTATCGAAACAAGATGGGCGTCCATCTTTCGTTTTGATAATGCAGTCGGGGACGCCCAAATCGTGAAATTTAGGTCGACCTTAAAGATGGTCGTCCTTAGAGATGGTCATCCCTGATTTTTGGCTCTAATGGAAATCGAGGACGCCCATGTCAGAAACAACCAAATCCAAGCCATTTGGTCATGGGAGGAGCCAGCATTCATAGTGCACTGGTCCCCTTCACATGCCAGGACACAAACTGGGCACCCTAGGGGGCACTGCAGTGGACTTCAGAAATTGCTCCCAGGTGCATAGTTCCCTTACCTTGTGTGCTGAACCCCCCCATCCCCACTCCCCACAACTGTACACCACTACCATAACCCTAAAGGGTGAAGGGGGGGCACCTACATGTGGATACAGTGGGTTTCTGGTGGGTTTTTAAGGGCTCACGTTTACCACCACAAGTGTAACAGGTAGGGGGGGATGGGCTTGGGTCTGCCTGCCTGAAGTGCACTGCACCCACTAAAACTGCTCCATGGACCTGCATACTGCTGTCATGGAGCTTGGCATGATATTTGAGGCTGGCATAGAGGCTGGAAAAATATTTTTTAAAAACTTTTTTGAGGGTGGGAGGGGGTTAGTAACCACTGGGGGAGTAAGGAGAGGTCATCCCCGATTCCCTCCAGTGGTCATCTGGTCATTTAGGGCACATTTTTGTGGCTTGGTCGTAAGAAAAAAAGGACCAGGTAAAGTCGTCCAAGTGTTGGTCATGGACGCCCTTCTTTTTTCCATTATTGGTCGAGGACGGCCATGTGTTAGGCACGCCCCAGTCCCGCCGTCGCTACGCCTCAGACACGCCCCCGTGAACTTTGGTCATCCCCGCGATAGAAAGCAGTTGAGGACGCCCCAAATCAGCTTTTGATTATTCCGATTTGGGCAACCCTGTGAGAAGGACACTATTTTTTTAATACCTTCAAAGAAATTAAGCAAATTGGTGATTCAAGACTTCCCTTGGCTGAATCCATGCTGACTCTGTCCCTTTAAACCGTGTTTATCTATGTGTTCTGTAATTTTATTCTTTATAATATAGTTTCCATTATTTTACCCGGCACTGACATCAGGCTCACCGGTCTGTAATTTCCAGGATCACCCCTGAACCCTTTTGAAAAATCGATGTTACATTAGTCACCCTCCAATCTTCAGGTACTACGGAAGATTTTAACGACAGGTTACATATTACTAACAGCAGATCAGCTACTACGTTGCTTAGTGAGCACCATGGTACCTGACCTGCCACAATATTCTCGCTAAGTTACAAGAAGAGTATCAAGAGTTGTGAACAAAATGTTATTTGTTTGGGTTCCCTGAAGCAGCAGTAAGCCTCCAACAAAGGTGAAGGGAATGTCGGTGTAGGGGTAAAGAGAGTCAGGGGACTGCTAAGTTTTAGCATGTATATTTTAACTCATGAGTTAAAAAGTATTAAAAAGGTTTAAAATTGTCAGCAGAAGGTAAGAAGCTGAACTGCAGGATGACAGCTGGATGCAGATCACTAAAGCCAGTAAAATAATCACCCTGCTTCCACCTTTACATGAACTGAAGAACCAGCATGCAGCACTAGAAAAGGAAGAAGTGAAACCATCCCAGGGTGAGGAGCCACCAAAACTTCAGTAACAATCATGCCTAGGAAGTGATTGGTGACTCCCTTCTGAGGAGCATAGAGGCATCCATCTACCAACCAAAGATTATGTCCCTGCAGGTGTAAAATGGTAAATGATGGTAAATAAAGACCAGTATGGCCCATCCAATCTGCCCAGAAAGGCAGCCAGGGTTGTACCTGCAACTTTGTGGGTCCCCCCCCCCCCCCGCTTTGCTTTAGGGTTGTAACTGATGCCAATGCAATCTAGCCTCCTTTATGCCCCCCCTTTTTTATTGTTTAAAGTGTGAACATTATTTAAGTTAAACTATGAATGGAAATGCTCTATCCTTTTATTCCTTTTTCATGCCATATAGGGAAACTCTGTGTTTACCTTGCTCCTTTTTGATTTCCATCATTGTTTCTGACTCTGACAATTTCCAGGTATCCACTACTATCTCCGTGAAAAAGTATCTCCTGATGTTGCTTTTAAGTTTGCCTTCTTGCAACTTCATTTCATGTTCTATAAGGTTGTTTTTGTTCCTGCCTTTCAACAATTTAAATGTCTGTACCATATCTCCTTTCTCTCTCCTCTCGAGTGGAGGAGTAGCCTTGTGGTTAGTGCAGCGGACTTTGATCCTGGAGAACTGGATTTAATTCCCACTGCAGAGCCTTCTGACTCTGGGCCAGTCAGGTAACCTTCCATTGCCCCAGGTACAAATAAGTACCTGTATATACTTTACGAACAGCTTCGAATGTAGCTGCAAATACCAAAGAGACGGTATATGAAGTCCCATTCCCTTTCCTCCATGGTATATGTCTTCTGGTACAGATCCCACCCCATTTTGGTGGCTTTCCTCTGAACAGTTTTAAGTCTTTTTACATCCTTGGCAAGACATGGGCACCAAAACTGAACACAGTATTCCAAATGTGGTATGCCCATTGAATTGTAAACGGCAATATCACCTCCTTTTTTCTGCTGGTTATACCCCTCTTGATGCAGCCAAGCATCCTTTTGGCTTTGGACACTGCATTGTCACATTGTTTTGCCACTTTAAGATCTTCAGATACTGTCACACTAAGGCAGGGGTTCTCAGTGGCGTTCCTAGGGTGGCTGACACCTAGGGCAGATTGTCGATGCGCCCCCTCCGGGTGCAGTGCGACCCCCCCCCCCCCCCGGCAAAAGGACACCTCCTCGCCCCTGGGTGCATTTTTACCTGCTGGGGGGGATGCTGCGCGCCTGTCTGCTTCGCTCGTTCCATGCTCCCTCTGCCCCGGAACAGGAAGTAACCTGTTCCGGGGCAGAGGGAGCACGGAACGAGCGGAGCCGACAGGCGCACGGCACCCCCCCTCCCAGCGGCGTGCACCCGGGGCAGACCACCCCCACCGCCCCCCCCCCCTTGGTATGCCACTGGGGGTTCTCAACCCAGTCCTTGGGACAAAACCAGCCACTCTGGTTTTCAAGATATCTACAATGAATATGCATGAAAGAAATTTGCATGCACTGTATCTATTGTATGCAAATCTATCTCATGTATATTCGTTGTTGGTACCCTGAAAACTTGACTGACTGGGTGTGTCCCAAGGACTGGTTTGAGAACCCCTGCTCTAAGGTCTCTTTCCTGGTCTATACATACCGTATCAGCCTCTCGCCTCCTATTGCATACACAAATATTTAGCTGTCCATTGAACAGATATTTTATCTGTAACTTTGTGTGTATTGATGCAATGAGAACATGCCTATTAAGGCATGCAAAGTTCCTTATTCTGATTGTTTAGTTCAATTTTCATGGGTGCCCCCTAGGTATAGGATGGACACAGTAAAGAGGTATTGTGCTACAATCGTTAATATCAGGAAAAGGAGAAATGCCAGAGGTAGAATGGTAAGGAAAAATCAAACATGCTCAATACTTGTTCATTGTTTAGTGAAAATGACCTTGGGAAAGGACCGCTGATGGTTGGCAAAGATGCATATGGCAGACCATTTATGGAAAAGAATACGTAGAATTAGTAAAAACAGAAAGGGGAGAAAGTCATGGGGCCAGATGAAATATATCCTAGGATACTAAGCAAGCCCAGAGAGGATCTGATGTGTCCATTGAAGATCTCATTCAATTGATCTTGGAGACAGGAGTAGTTCTCTAGGATTGGAAAATGGTTGTGGTTTGGTTCATTAAAAAAGTGATGACAGGATTTGGAAATTTTAGGCCAATAAAGGCTTACCTCAGTGATAGGAAAACTATCTGCAATCTAGGAGGTTGCAGGATCCAAGGCATGGGTGTGCCTCATAAGTGCAAATGGTACATGTACACTACCATTGAACATAGGATCCCAAGGTAGAGATTTGTCTGTGCTGCGGTAACAGTTTACTATCCTTTGCAACCCCTGTGGGATTTTGCCCCCTTCTTCCGAAGACCAGTGCTCCGCAGTGAGGTGGTTCCATTTATAGCAGACAGAGGGGTTATGCCTACTGTAAGTGGGAATCAGAGGCCATGCACACATGTGGCATTATTTGGGGGATGGCCCAATTACCAGGGCTGCCTTCTGCCTGTCTCACTGCTCATCTGCTCAGCTTCTGCTGCCGAGAGCCCATTATCCGCCATGGGAATCAGTCAGTTTAATTTCTAGGGGAATGACCTGGAACACAGTTCCACCACTTTCAGACTTTAGAACCACAAGCAGTCTGCAGGGAAGAGAAAGGGGTATGGGTAAGTTTGAAGAACAGAGGCAGTCACTCTGTTCCCTAATCCAGCCCTTCTCCTGTTGTTCTTGCCCCTGGCAAATGAAACCCTGGAGTCATTCCCTCCACTCCCTAGTACTCCACTGTCAAACTGCAGGCACTGTGAACACTTTCTCTTCAATTCTACAGATGGGCAAGAACCAGGGAGAAAAGGGACTGGTTCTCAGTGCTCCTGTTGTTACTTCATCAATGTGAGGAAGGGTAAAGGAGCAGCAAATACAGATGTTGTGGAGGAAGGGAAGAGGTAGATGCAGATACTAGGAATGAAGGCGGGGCAGATGGAGGAGGAGGTAAAGGGTAGATGCTGGGAAAGGAAGAGAGGCGGGGAGAATGGATGCTGGAGAAAGACTTGGATGGGTGGATTCTGGGGAAGGAAGCAAAGATTCAGAGCAGGTATTGAGGACACAAGGTTGGTGGGAGAGCAGGGACTTAGGTGGGAACAAAGGGATTGGGTAGGAGAACAGAACAGCACAGAGTCTGATATTGACTTGGGATCTAGAAGTACATGCAGAATCTAGCATTGGGTGGCAACTGGGTAGCATGGGAGAGGGATTAGTTGAGGGTCAAGTGAAGACTCTGTGTTTAGGAAGTGGAACATAGTTCATGTAGAATTTTATATCTATGCCCAATCACCCATGCTCTGCCTAGACTCCCCCCCCATCTGCATGTCCACCAGTAAAGTACACTCCTTAACAGCAAAGTATATATTTCTTTGCAGTCTTTCATATTGAAACCATTTTTATTAAAGATAATGACTAGCAATACAATCATGACATAAGGGACAAGAACCAGACATAATGCAATAGTGCAAAACATGTCCAGGTGAAACATACAGTCTGAACTTTTGCTACAGCTAGATACACGATTGCATGCTAGTAGACCAAACTCTTGCACAGTAATCAAGAAACAAAACCCCTACATTCTCCCCCTCTCTCCCATCCCAGCTGTATGCAGCTGGAGTAAGAGTTCCAGTAGGGTTCCCAAATTATTTGAAGTAGTCTTTCTTTTATAAGAGGCCATATACAGATGAAAATAACTTTATTAAATTACCTTGATAATGTCACTAAGAACACATGGGGATGTCTCTTATTTCATGTGTTGCTAATCCCTTATAGGACAAAAAATCGGTCAGGCTTTGTACCTGGTGGACCATCCCAGTCTACTGCTCATGGTGCTGGATTCTTACATGCCACTTTCCTGTTTATAGCAGTGGCTGCCTAATAGTGGAATCTTTCCAGCATATTGAATTATATGTGTTGGCTACCTTCATTTCCTGTGGATCATGCTCTGTGCAGAGCATTAGTGTCAAGCCAAGTATGAAAGAAAACCCTCCCGGCACACAACAGGTCTGTGAATGAAATACATTTTAGAAAAAGTAGCTCAGAACATTGAGCATTTAACCACAAAAATCCTTCTTTAGCCACTGGACTTTGTCTAGTTTTGACCACAAAAGTTGTTTCCTCAGCCACAGAAAGCAGAAGATCAACAGAAAGTTGACTTTACCACCACAGAGTGGTTTAAAACATTAAATATATCTTATCTTAAGATTACTTTTCAGCTGCTGAACAGCTGTGCATGAAATATCAAAAAGTCGCTTTTCGAGGCGATGCCAAGGTCTACATATTTCTGTTCAGTTTTCCAGAGACTGAGAGACTGTCAAATAGTTGGCTCCCCATTCATCATGCTATTTATAGATATTGCTGTCAACCTGGAGTTGGAAGACAAGTGGGACAAAAGAAAAAAGCAAGGGAGGCAGTTCTGGAGCCAGCACACTAAGATCTGATGAGTATCTGCATGAAAACATTGAGGTATACAGTGGGTCAAATGAATGCCCAGAGTCAACTGCAGAGAATTATATGAAACAGAGAAAATGTGTATTAAGTGTATAGTCACCTACTAGACAGCAGTAGAGAAGGGATGTACAAAAATAAACAAAAACGGAAACAGAAGAAAAAGTCCTATACAACATTAGTATGGGAAGGATGGAATCATATTTAATTTATATAGTTGGAGAAAAGTGACAACCCCATGTAACCCCTTTTTTGGGATACAGCATCAGGGGGATACGCCAACGTATTTATATTGGGCAGGTTGAGGGCAGAGTCGGGGATAGCAATACTAGAAGACTAGCTGACATGGAGAGGCATTTTCAAACGGCGTCAGCCATCTCCATGGCCGGCCATCTCCGAGGACGGCGCCGTGAAGGGGCGGAGTCAACCGTATTTTCGAAAAAGATGGCCGGCCATCTTTTTTTTCGATAATACGGTTGGGGCCGACCAAATGTCAGAGATGGCCAGGTTTGAGATGGCTGGCCTCAGTTTTTGCCCATAATGGAAACCGAAGCTGGCGATCTCAAACCCGGCCAAATCCAAGGCATTTGGTCATGGGAGGGGCCAGGATTTGTAGTGCACTGGTCCCCGTCACATGCCAGGACACCAACTGGGCACCCTAGGGGGCACTTCTAAAAAGTAAAAAAAAACAATTAAAATAGCTCCCAGGTCCATAGCTCCCTTACCTTGGGTGCTGAGCCCCCCAAAACCCACTACCCACAACTATACACCACTACCATAGCCCTAAGGGGTGAAGGGGGGCACCTACATGTGGGTACAGTGGGTTCTGGGGTTTTTTGGAGGGCTTAACATTTACCACCACAAGTGTAACAGGTAGGGGGGGGATGGGCCTGGGTCCGCCTGCCTGAAGTGCACTGCACCCACTAAAACTGCTCCAGGGACCTGTATACTGCTGCAATGGACCTGAGTATGACATTTGAGGCTGGCATAGAGGCTGGCACACAAAGTTTTTAAAGTCATTTTTTTGACTTCCAAGGAAGCTCCTGCATATTGGCATTGGAGAAACCAGGTACATCTTCTGGCCTCATGGGAAGCTCGTGACGCTAAAACATCACCCAAACGCAGAAAGCAATTCCTTCAAGTATGGGCCCCTTATCTGCAAATACTGAGTCCGAGAGGGAGAAGCTTGCTTGTTAACACCAGTTGAGGGCCCCAGAGGTTTGTTCGAGACTCCTGCTTAGCTAAGGAAGGCGGGGAGGGAGGGTGAGGGGTAGGGATGGGGGGGGGGATGGAGGGGGGGAAGGGAAACATCTGGTTTTGCACTTTGTAGTTCACTGGGTGCAGTGTTGATATATTAGTTTGGGCGGATGGCGAGATTTGATTGTTTTGTGTTATGGTTACATAGTGAAATGTTTAAAGTTTCTGTACCACAGATTGGCGCATAAAAGAAACTGGCAGATACTTATTTTTGTATGGGAACAGCTTAAGTAACTGCAGGGGGAAAAGTATTCGTACGCTACCCGTAAGTAGTTAACGGGTACAGGTGCACAGTGCACAAGTAATGATGGTTCGCACAGAGGAAGAGTGTATAGGCAGGGGGCTATCAGACACAAGGCCCTTTTGCCCTTTGCGATGTATTCTCTTGACTGTATTGGTTATGGTGTCACAAGTCTTATTATGTAATAGCCATTACCTTTTGTGTACAATGTTATATAAACCTCAATAAACAAATTTGAACATAAAGTCATTTTTTTGAGGGTGGGAGGGGGTTAGTGACCACTGGGGGAGTCAGGGGAGGTGATCCCCGATTCCCTCCAGTGGTCATCTGGTCATTTAGGGCACCTTTTGGGGACTTGGACCTGAAAAAAAAGGGACCAAGTGAAGCCAGCGAAATGCTCGTCAAGGCCAACTTTCTTTTTTCCATTATTGGGCGAAGCCGGCCATCTCAATGCATGCCCCCGTCCTGCCCCCATCCTGCCCTCGCTACCGTGCCGACACGCCCCCTTTAACTTTCGCCGGCCCCGCGACGGGACGCAGTTGAAGCAGGCCAAAATCGGCTTCCGATTATACTGATTTGGCCGATTTCAGGAGATCACCGGCCATCTCCCGATTTGTGTCGGAAGATGGCCAGCGATCTCTTTCGAAAATAAGCTGGATAGCGTCCACTCACTCTTACTGTGTAGACTGTTTTATGACAGAAAAATTAGCTTTAAACTGTGAAGGATTTACTGCAACTTGGATAGTCAACAGGGGTAATATCTCCAACAACTATTTACAATCCCTTGTATATTCCAATAAAGTTACTTAAATTGAGAGGTAACACTTACAATTCCTATGCAATCTTTTCCCTTATTTTTCTTGTATATTTACAGTCTCAAGGGATCTGGAGGATAGATATGTCTTTACTTTAGGCACAGTTCTTCTCCAGCTGGAGTACTTAACACCTCTTGTGTCCCTTCCTTCTGCTCCTCTCAGGCAGTGTTGAAGGAAGGTTCCCTGTACCTGTGCTCGGTGGAAACAGTCCAGCAGTTGGTAGGCTCTGAGGCTGGCTCCCCACTCCTGACTTTTCCAGGTCACTGACTGTTGTCCTAGGCCATCTCCCCCCCATAAAGAGACTGCTACACCTTGGAGGTTAATAATGATGGTAAGTCCTCTAGCATGGTTCTGGTACAAAGGCTTGGGTCAGTAAGCCAAAGACAATGACCCCACCTCCCCCGGCCGGGTATGTTTAAATCATGTTTATTGAGCAGAAGCAGTTACAGTACAGAGACTTGATTATAACTTTTCAATTACATGGATAATAGATATACCCCCCCCCCCCCAAACAAAATCAACTGTTCCTCCCACCCATCCCCCCTCTACATAGCATTGTACTCCAAAAAAGAAAAAAAGGGGGTGACAATGTAATCAGAAAGACAGATTGAGGACATGACTGTGAGCTCGTGGGGTCAAACTGGACCAAAATCTCTCCCAGATCCTTTGAAATCGGAGTCCTTTCGGTGATTGGAAGTCCTGAACGTCAAGTCTCTACATCTGCATCTGTTGTTTCCAAAGAGACAATGATGGGGCCTCTGAAGACAGCCAGAGAAGGAGTATAGTTCTTTCAGACATCAAAAGGCCCCTAACCAGGAATACCTGGCCAGGCATTTATAGGAGCCCTGTTTTTTCCTTTCAAGTGATGAATCCTCCCACCGTGTCAGTCAGGCAAGGAAGGTGCAGCCCCTGTTCTGGAAAGCGTTGGGGTTATTAAAAAGTCAAAAATGTTTTTATTCTGGTAGAGTTCTAATACTGCTGAGCAGGCAGAACCTCAGCCAATCTTTACATCTACAAAAGGTAACATGCATAGATGAGATCATAGCAGTCAAATAAAAAAAATCATCATTCCAAATGAGGGTTGATAGGAAAAAATTTTTGAGTAGAAATGCTTGGAAAGCTGGTGGAAGATTTTGTCCTAGGCTTGCATGAATTAGTCATGTTTGGTATATGCTTAAATTCAAAGTGACTGTATAGCTCAATGTCAAGGGGGGCCAAGCAAAGCCTAACCTGTTCCTACCCTTTGCATGCATGGAGGAGGTGTCCTGATGTTATTAGAAGCTCCAATATGGCTGTGATATTCACTCCCAGTCCTCGAGGACCACAAACAGTATGAGTTTTCAGGATATCCCTAAAATAAGATGCATGGGATCGATTTGCATACAGTGGATGTAGTATACCTTCATACTATATTTCACATATACATTGGGGATATTCTGAAATCTGGATCAATTTGTGACCTTCAAGGACCAAAAATGAATACCAGTTCAAAAGGTACAACAAAACTACATATCCATGCATATAATGCAGCAGATCCAGGACTCACTCTGTTCCTCTTGGCATAGTTATAGAGTCATCCTACCTATAGGACCCTACAAGAATCTCATCCTAGGAACTCTCCCCCAAAAGACCATCAGACTGTAGGTCCTTCCAAAGGACACAAGCCTTACATCAGCCAGTCTTTACTATTACAATACCAATATTTGATACCCAGGGTGGATAATTTACCACCCCCCCTTAGACCAACAAAAGTATCCTCTCTGCCCTCTCCACCCCACATTAAAATGAATACCTTGGTGGGGGTTATATGGTCGCCATAGGAGGGAGCAACAGCTGAATAGCTGAGCTCCCTTGATTCTTCTGCTAAAATCTGCATCTAAGCAGCTTCTCCCCGTTGCTTACCGTCATTGAAGATATCATAGGAAGGTGGAGTGCACTGATCCTGGTGATTTTTTCAGATGTAAGCAGGATGAGATGTCTTCTAAACCAGCGCATAACGAGAAAGAGAAGATGAGGCCTTTTGAATCTAAAATGGCGGCTATGCGTAGCCCGCCAAGCCCCTCTATTAGCTCGGCGTAGATCTCAGACATTACAGCAGAGGTTACAGAGATGGTCGAGGCTGCATTAGACAAGAAATTACAACTCTACAATCGTGCAGAGGAAGCCCATGAGAAAACAGACAATGTCTGTTTAGAACCTGACGTGAGCCTACAGTATGTCTGAGACTTGGAGGCTCAAACAAACCCCCTGGTGAATTCACATTAGGAATTAAAGAAAAAGATGATGGATTTGGATCAGAAACTTTATGATTTGGAAAATTGTTTGTGCGCTGTAATAACCTACACCTAATAGGGCTGCCTGAAACTCTGCTTGATAAAGACTTGAATTTTTTTATTTTTGCTATATTCCTGGATAAATGGATTCCCCAATCAGTACAAATAGGGGATAGGATGGAACATTTTCGGACTGAGCAAGCTTGGTGGGAAGTGCACGAAAACTGATAGGCCTAGAGCCATGATTTTTAAAATCCTGAACTATGTACATAAACAACATATTATGCAGGCAATTCATGCAGGAAATACTAATTTACCAAAATAGAAAAATCTTATGCTTTACTGAATCTTTCGTTCCTCTCTGCTCAGAGCTTTTTCCAACAATGGGAATGAAACGGACATCCCCCTTCGCTTGGACCAGACAAGCCAAGCAGATACCCATCCTGTTGCCATTAAAAAAAAAAAAGTGATGCTTGCTAAATTATAAACCATGCAATGTGCGCTGGTGAAGTAGCTCATTTGCGAGCGCTGCAGTTAAAAATATTGCTCCCTATTTTCTCTAGTCAAGTTTTTTGATACCTCTCGCTCAGCATTGGCTAGCTGAGAATGTAAAAGCAAAATTGAATGATCTATTTGTGTTTATGATGCATGCAAGAAATAATTTCCCCCCTCATAACAGCTTTCCCCGTTTCCCAAAATGAACTAGGAGCATCCATGTGTTGTTTGTTATAGGCATGGGTGTGGAAATCCTCATCATCCTTCAAATATAGAGGTACACGCCACAAAGGTGGACGCTTCTTCTGGGCCAGTGCAACACTGCATATGATTTGCATACCATTTCCTTTGAGCATTGGCAAGCTGTTCTGTTGGCTTACTTGAAAGTTCTGAGCATCAGGGCCTAAGTAAGGGAGTAGTCCCAGGAAAAAAAGCCTTGTGAGAAGTAGTAATTCAAAAATGCACCCAATAAGCAACAGGGAATCAGAGTTCTGAGATGAGGGAAGTCATATACTCCAATCCTTTGATTGAGAAGAGTAGATTAATTGCCATATTCTGGACAGTTTGGAGACACTTTAAGTCATTCTTCAAAGGAGCTGTTTGCTGCCAAATTGGTGATACCAGTTTAAATACACCATTTGCTTTTTTTATGCATCTGATGCAGCCCATTCCAGGGCGAAACACGGCCAAGTCGGGTACTGGTTTGTAAAACCCCTGTGTGTTGTAGTGGTGGATGATAGACTGTATAACTGGTCTGCTCTTCTATATTCATATTGGTGTTTGCTGGCTGCCTTGCTGTTTTCTTGGACTGGGACTGGTTACAGGATCAGCAGGCCAGATAATGGCTGCAGTGTGCCGTAGGCACATAGGAGTGGCCTAGTGGTTAGAGCACCAGTCTTGCAATTCAGAGGTGGCCAGTTCAAATCCCACTGCTGCTCCTTGTAATCTTGGGCAAGTCACTTAATCCTCCATTGCCTCAGGTACAAACTTAGATTGTGAGCCCTCTTGGGACAGAGAAATATCCAGCGTACCTGAATGTAACTCACCTTGAGCTACTACTGAAAAAGATGTAAGCAAAATCTAAATAAAATAAATAGGCTGTATGCTTGACACCCCTGGGTTAGAGCACTCTTTGTGACCTGGGCAAATCATTTTATTTCCCATTGCCTCATGTACTCACTTAAATTGGACCTGAATATTTATTACCACTGTAAATAGCAGTGTATATCCAGTAGCGCTAAAAAAATGGGAAGTATAGCTATATGTATATATATAGCTATAGCTACTGTGTCTATACAGTGGTTGATATTCAGCCACCAGTGGTCAGTGTTTTTCTGGCCTCCAGCGGCTTTATTCCTGGATATTCAATTCTGGGCCATGTCCTGGTACCGGCATTGAATATCCAGGCATATGTGGCTAGTTAACACTGAGCACTTAATTGCATAAGGTGAATGACAAAGACAGGACTGTGTTTTATGCAGTACTCTTTATGTGGTTAAGCATCAGCACTTAACCACGTAAGTGCAGTCTCTGCCCCCAGACTGCCCACAAAATAGCCGATTTCAGCTTAGGCTCTCATCATGCATATTCAGCAGCATGATCTTGAACTGGTTCAGAGAAAAGCATTGAAAATGGTATGGGGTTTGTGTCACAAAACGTATGAGGACAGACTTGAGGACTTGAACATATAAACCATGGAGAAAAGGAGAGACAGGGGTGATATGATACAGATATTCAAATATTTGAAATGTATTAATCTACAAACAAACCTTTTCCAGAGACAGGAAGGTGGTAGAACTAGAGGTTATGAATTTAGGTTACAGGACTCAGGAATAATGTCAGGAAGTACTTTCTCACTGAGAGGTGGTAGATACCTGGAATGCCCTCCTGCGAGAGGTGGTGGACATAAAAACAGTAACGGAGTTCAAAAATGTGTGGGATAAACACAAAGGAATCCTGTTTAGAAGGAATGGATCATACCAAGTAACAACGAACGAGGACAGATCACTACCATGGACACCTGAATGTGGAGTCCCCCAGGGATCCCCTCTGTCACCAACATTGTTCAACCTAATGATGATACCTCTAGCCAATCAAAACCTTAACCCCTACATTTATGCAGATGACGTCACAATTTACATTCCATTCAAACATGATCTAAATGAAATCACCAACGAGATCACCCAAAGCCTCCAAATTATGCACACCTGGGCAGATGCATTCCAACTAAAACTTAACGCAGAAAAAACACAATGCCTTGTACTCGCCTCACAACATAACACAAAAAACTTCAACACCATAACCACGCCATACTGTTCCCTTCCGGTCTCACAAAACCTTAAAATATTTGGAGTCACCATTGATCGAAACCTCACTCTCGACACCCACGTGAAAAACACGACCAAAAAGATGTTCTTCACCATGTGGAAACTTAAAAGAGTAAAACCTTTCTTCCCGAGATACATCTTCCGTACCCTGGTACAGTCAATGGTAATAAGTCATCTGGATTACTGCAATGCACTATACGCCGGGTGCAAAGAACAGACAATCAAAAAACTCCAAACTGCCCAAAATACAGCCGCTAGACTCATATTTGGAAAACCTAAATATGAAAGTGCAAAACCACTAAGAGAGAAACTTCACTGGCTTCCACTGAAGGAACGCATTGCGTTCAAGATCTGCAATTGTACTCAAAATCATGCATGCAGGTGCCCCAATCTACATGTTAAACCTTGTGGACCTACCGCCCAGAAACACCACAAGATCATCTTGCAAATTTCTCAACCTGCACTATCCCAGCTGCATAGGACTGAAGTACAAACAGATGCATGCCACTACCTTCTCGTACATGAGCACGCAGTTATGGAATGCATTACCCACAGACTTGAAAGCAATCAACGAAACAACTATCTTTCAAAAATTGCTGAAAACATTCCTCTTCAACAAGGCCTACAATGAGCACCCACAACATAAGTACATAAGTACATAAGTAGTGCCATACTGGGAAAGACCAAAGGTCCATCTAGCCCAGCATCCTGTCACCGACAGTGGCCAATCCAGGTCAAGGGCACCTGGCACGCTCCCCAAACGTAAAAACATTCCATAAGTACATAAGTAATGCCATACTGGGAAAAGACCAAGGGTCCATCGAGCCCAGCATCCTGTCCACGACAGCGGCCAATCCAGGCCAAGGGCACCTGGCAAGCTTCCCAAACGTACAAACATTCTATACATGTTATTCCTGGAATTTTGGATTTTTCCAAGTCCGTTTAGTAGCGGTTTATGGACTTGTCCTTTAGGAAACCGTCCAACCCCTTTTTAAACTCTGCTAAGCTAACCGCCTTCACCACTTTCTCCGGCAACGAATTCCAGAGTTTAATTATGCGTTGTGTGAAGAAAAATTTTCTCCGATTTGTTTTAAATTTACTACACTGTAGTTTCAACTCATGCCCTCTAGTCCTAGTATTTTTGGATAGCGTGAACAGTCGCTTCACATCCACCTGATCCATTCCACTCATTATTTTATACACTTCTATCATATCTCCCCTCAGCCGTCTCTTCTCCAAGCTGAAAAGCCCTAGCCTTCTCAGCCTCTCTTCGTAGGAAAGTCGTCCCATCCCCACTATCATTTTCGTCGCCCTTCGCTGTACCTTTTCCAATTCTACTATATCTTTTTTGAGATACGGAGACCAGTACTGAACACAATACTCCAGGTGCGGTCGCACCATGGAGCGATACAACGGCATTATAACATCCGCACACCTGGACTCCATACCCTTCCTAATAACACCCAACATTCTATTCGCTTTCCTAGCCGCAGCAGCACACTGAGCAGAAGGTTTCAGCGTATCATCGACGACGACACCCAGATCCCTTTCTTGATCCGTAACTCCTAATGCGGAACCTTGCAAGACATAGCTATAATTCGGGTTCCTCTTACCCACATGCATCACTTTGCACTTGTCAACATTGAACTTCATCTGCCACTTGCACGCCCATTCTCCCAGTCTCGCAAGGTCCTCCTGTAATCGTTCACATTCCTCCTGCGACTTGACGACCCTGAATAATTTTGTGTCATCGGCGAATTTAATTACCTCACTAGTTATTCCCATCTCTAGGTCATTTATAAATACATTAAAAAGCAACGGACCCAGCACAGACCCCTGCGGGACCCCACTAACTACCCTCCTCCACTGAGAATACTGGCCACGCAATCCTACTCTCTGCTTCCTATCTTTCAACCAGTTCTTAATCCATAATAATACCCTACCTCCGATTCCATGACTCTGCAATTTCTTCAGGAGTCTTTCGTGCGGCACTTTGTCAAACGCCTTCTGAAAATCCAGATATACAATATCAACCGGCTCCCCATTGTCCACATGTTTGCTTACCCCCTCAAAAAAATGCATTAGATTGGTGAGGCAAGACTTCCCTTAACTAAATCCGTGCTGACTTTGTCTCATCAGTCCATGTTTTTGTATATGCTCTGCAATTTTATTCTTAATAATAGCCTCCACCATCTTGCCCGGCACCGACGTCAGACTCACCGGTCTATAATTTCCAGGATCTCCTCTGGAACCTTTCTTAAAAATCGGAGTAACATTGGCTACCCTCCAGTCTTCCGGTACTACACTCGATTTTAGGGACAGATTGCATATTTCTAACAGTAGCTCCGCAAGTTCATTTTTTAGTTCTATTAATACTCTGGGATGAATACCATCAGGTCCCGGTGATTTACTACTCTTCAGCTTGCTGAACTGACCCATTACATCCTCCAAGGTTACAGAGAATTTGTTTAGTTTCTCCGACTCCCCCGCTTCAAATATTCTTTCCGGCACCGGTGTCCCCCCCAAATCCTCCTCGGTGAAGACCGAAGCAAAGAATTCATTTAATTTCTCCGCTACGGCTTTGTCCTCCTTGATCGCCCCTTTAACACCATTTTCGTCCAGCGGCCCAACCGACTCTTTGGCCGGTTTCCTGCTTTTAATGTATCTAAAAAAATTTTTACTATGTATTTTGCTTCCAACGCTAATTTCTTCTCAAAGTCCTTTTTTGCCCTCCTTATCTCCGCTTTGCATTTGGCTTGGCATTCCTTATGATCTATCCTGTTACTTTCAGTTGGTTCTCTTCTCCACTTTCTGAAGGATTGTTTTTTGGCTCTAATGATTTCCTTTATCTTACTGTTTAGCCACGCCGGCTGACGTTTAGTCTTTTTTCCCTTTTTTCTAATACGTGGAATATATTTGTCCTGAACCTCCAGGATGGTGTTTTTAAACAGCATCCACGCCTGATGCAAGTTTTTTACTCTGCGAGCTGCTCCTTTCAGTCTTTTTTTTACCATTTTTCTCATTTTGTCGTAATCACCTTTTCTATAGTTAAACGCTAGCGTACTTGATTTCCTAGTTTCACTTCCTTCAATGCCAATATCAAAACCGATCATATTATGATCACTGTTATCAAGCGGCCCTCGTATCGTTACCCCCTGCACTAGATCATGAGCACCACTAAGGACTAAGTCTAGTATTTTTCCTTCTCTTGTCGGCTCCTGAACTAGCTGTTCCATGAAGCTGTCCTTGATTTCATCAAGAAATCTTATGTCCCTTGCGTGTACAGATGTTACATTAACCCAGTCTATATGCGGGTAATTGAAATCCCCCATTATTATTGTGTTGCCCAGTTTGTTTGCGTCCCTGATTTCCTTTAACATTTCCGCATCCGTCTGTTCGTCCTGGCCAGGCGGACGGTAGTACACTCCTATCACTATCCTTTTCCCCTTTGCACATGGAATTTCAATCCACAGTGATTCCAAGGAGTGTTTTGTTTCCTGCAGAATTTTCAATCTATTTGATTCAAGGCTCTCGTTAATATACAATGCTACCCCTCCACCAATCCGATTCACCCTATCACTACGATATAATTTGTACCCCGGTATGACAGTGTCCCACTGGTTATCCTCCTTCCACCAGGTCTCAGAGATGCCTATTATATCTAATTTTTCATTTAGTGCAATATATTCCAACTCCCCCATCTTATTTCTTAGGCTCCTGGCATTCGCATATAGACATTTCAAACTATGTTTGTTGTTCCTAAGTACATCATGCTTAGTACTTGACAGTATTAATTGGCAATCTTTTGTCTGATTTTTATTGTTATTTAAAGATACCCGATCTACTACAATCTCTTTTGCAACCTCACTATCAGGATACTCTATCTTCCCTGTTATGGTGATATCTTTGAAAGATACCTTATCCCGAACCATGCTCTTTTGAGCGACTGTCGGCCTTCCCCCCATTTCTAGTTTAAAAGCTGCTCTATCTCCTTCTTAAACACCGATGCCAGCAGCCTGGTCCCACTCTGGTTAAGATGGAGCCCATCCTTTCGGAATAGGCTCCCCCTTCCCCAGAATGTTGCCCAGTTCCTAACAAATCTAAAGCCCTCCTCCCTGCACCATCGTCTCATCCACGCATTGAGACTCTGGAGCTCTGCCTGTCTCTTGGGCCCTGCGCGTGGCACAGGTAGCATTTCAGAAAATGCTACCCTGGAGGATCTGGATTTCAGCTTTCTACCTAAGAGCCTAAATTTTGCTTCCAGAACCTCTCTCCCACATTTTCCTATGTCATTAGTACCCACATGTACCAAGACAGCCGTCTCCTCCCCAGCACTATATAAAATCCTATCTAGGTGACGCGTGAGGTCCGCCACCTTCGCACCAGGCAGGCAAGTCACCAGGCGATCCTCACGTCCACCAGCCACCCAGCTATCTATATGCCTAATGATCGAATCACCAAGTACAACAGCTGTCCTAACCTTTCCCTCCCGGGCAACATTTGGAGATATATCCTCACCACCCCTCTCAACTATGAAAGCTTACCTTATACAGCTATCCAATTCACTCCCTCCCTTCTTCCCTTGATCGCTACACACTACTAACTGTATCTGATATCCTGATATGACAATGTCAACAAATCTATGTAAGCCACATTGAGCCTGCAAATGGGTGAGGGAATGTGGGATACAAATGCAGTAAATAATAATAATAATAATCTAAAGAAGCTTAGTGGTGATTAGATGGTGACACCAATAATTGGGAAGCAAAGCCAGTGCTGGGCAGACTTCTAAAGTCTGTGCCCTGATTGTGGCTGGATAGATTCAGTTTTAGAAGCTGGAAAAAAAGGCTTGTGCTGAGCAGACGTCTACAGTCTGCGCCCTGAACATGGCAAGGACAAAACAAGATCAAGCATACTCAGTTCACACCCTATGCTTGGAACAACCTTCCCGAGTCCTTACGCCAAGCCCCCTCCCTGCCCATCTTCAAGTCTTTGCTTAAAGCCCACCTCTTCAATGCTGCGTTCGGCACCTAACTCTTATCTTTCAGGAATTCCAGACTGCCCCAATTTGTCTGCCCCTATCGGTCCGACTGTTCACATGTCCTTTAGATTGTAAGCTCTTTGAGCAGGGATTGTCCTTCTATGTTAAATTGTACAGCGCTGCGTAACCCTAGTAGCGCTTTAGAAATGTTAAGTAGTAGTAGTAGTTATAAGTTTATCTTGTTGGGCAGACTAGATGAAATGTACAGGTCTTCATCTGCTGTCATCTACTATGTTACAAGCGTTTAAGTTGCTTTGAATATCAATCTTATACACAGGTTCACATCCACATTTACGCCTCTCTTGATGAAGATGCAAATTTGTGCAAGAACATTTGTATGCTTATGCTACTGGTCTGGCTGCCTATTGTATAATGCTGTGTAATTGCCTAGTGCTGCTTTTAGAACACAGGCTTAAAACAGGCACCTTTTTGACATTACACCGACGTGTTCTGTTATAAAATCAAGCCCATACTGGGTTATTTATTGCAACTGCTTTGATTTGATGTTCTCCGCTTTAGTGAAAAATGATTCTGAGCACCAATTCAAATAAATAAATAAAAACGAATGGAAAAGGAAGCTGGGGAAATAACTGCTTGGTCTGTTGCCTGACAGAACCCACCACAAACCACTGGGCTACGAGAGCAAATCTTTTAAATATAATTCCAGTCGAAATGCAGAATCCCCTTGCCTAATGTTATTAAATCGAAGGCCGTTACACTTCATCTCCTTCTCTTTCTGGCTTCAAAACCATGAAACAGGATCTGTGCAGTTTTCTTCTGCCAAAGGAACCGCTTTGCAAACCTTCAAAAAAAATAAAACCTGGTTTCCTTTTGGGCATGACAGTTCTGGTTGTATAAGAGCCCCAGAGAATGTAGTGTTTTCTGTTTGGCATAATCTGACATTCAGATTTTAATATTCTTTCTTGATTTGTTTTAACTATTAGGGGAATAGAATGCAGAGTCAGTTTGTGTTGTGACTATGTACACATATGGTTATTGAGAATTTTTTTTAAAGCCAATTTAGCACAATTTACTGTTGTTATTCAGTTAATGAGTTTTAGCATTTCCTAAATGTTGACAAAAATAGTATTTGTTAACTGTGTGGGTAGTGAACATTTCAGAATTCACAAATCAATTTGCAACTCTGAAAATTAGGTTAACACAGCTTGCTATGAGGCAGAGCTGCCGAGAGACAGAGCCGGGTCCGGGGCAGGGCTGCTACACCCCCACTCAGGTTGCCGCCCCCCCCCCACCCCCCACCCCACTCACCTTCCTACATCTGCTTCTCCCTCGGTCTGTCACTCTCCTGTTCCTGTGTGCCAGGACCCGAGTGATTGCATTAACGCAATCACCCAGGTCAAGCTTGCCAACTCCTCGGTTTTCCCTTGAAATTGGGCGGGTTTTTAAGCTGCTCGCAGGCATTTTCTAACAGTTGTGGGTTGCAACTTTTTGTGTGGTTTCTGTTTTTTGGGGGGGTGGCTGCTTTGGCTTGTTCCTTCCGGCTCTTTCTACTCTCTCCCTATTAGTCAAATTTGATGCCAGAATGAGGCCTTGGTCCATCTCAAGCTTCATTCTGGCTCCAAATTTGACCAATAGGATGGTGAGGTGAGCGATGAGGTCATCAGCTGGTGATGACTCATCATGCTCTGGAGGAGGAGCAAGGCAGAGAGCAGAACATGATGGAGGAGAGTGCAGCGAGCACTGCAACACGTGGTGGAGCGAGGACCGGAGGGCGGAGGTAGGCAGAGTAAACTGAGCAGCATGCAGGTAAGGCTACAGCCCAAGACATACCCAAAAGTAGCCCAATTTTTAACACCAAAAATAGCTATTTGAGGAAGGAGAGCGAGAGAGCCCCCCCCCCCCCCTCCTCCTCACATAGCTATTTTTGGAGTTGGGCTATTTATGGGCTACATTTGGGCACGACTTGGGCTGGACCATCTGACAACCTTGACCTGGGTCCCAAAACACAAGCAGAAGAGAGGCAAACCAAGGGAGCAGAACCTTCTGCCTGCCTCCGGAAGCCTTGCTGGTGCTGGGCCCCTCCTTGAAGGCTGGTCTCCCCCCCCCCCCCCCCCCCCCCCTTGGCTGGCCTGCTACGAGGCACAGTTTGTAGAGTCAGTATCTTGCTCATTCCCGACTTTTCACACTTACATTTTAATGCATCATGGCAGTTGTAGTCAGCACTGTAAGTCCAAAAACACAATGCTGATCCAAGATTAGAACATAAATCTCCCTCCAAAAACTGGGTCATTGGCAGCTCTAGGCTAGAGCTGCTAATGAAAAGCCTTGGTATAGTTTTGGCACTGAATAAATAAAAAGCTAGACTGATTGTCACTTGAGTGTAATTTCTAATTAAAATAAGGTTCCAAAAACAAGAAATGGCTAGCAGCTGATAGACTAAATGCCATTTCCAGACCTTCACATTCTATTTCTGTTCTTGCTCCCCAGTGGGCTTTTAATCTTTGTAACAAACTGAAGGATTGCAGCAGGAAATTTAGGTTTAACTTGAAGTGAATGGCTTGTCTCCTGTCTGCCTTAATGCAATGCAGATGTTAGAACTACTCCATATTTAACTCAAGGTCTTCCTAGAAGAGAAATCCTTTCATTTCTTGTAAACATGTTAAGCAGCACTTAAAATTCTCATTTTGGGGAACCATTTTAACTATGAATAAAAAAAAATCTAAGTCTAGGGTTGCTTGGTAGCAGCGCTGTGCACTGCCACACCGAAGATCTGAATTTGATGTCTAAGCCTGGCTTCTAAACCTTGGGCAGGCCAGGGCAGAGGGTGCTGCAAAAGACAGTCTCTCACAGCCTCTCAGAGGGGAGGGGGCGAGGGAGAACGGCAAAATGCAGTAACTGTGCATGTATAGTGAGTTCCACAAGAAGCTGTATCCTGTGACACTTGGCCAGACTGTCACCATGTTAGCTGTGGGTAATAAAATGTTGAAAAACTCCAGGCAGCTCTGAATGGCGGGTCACAGCTTAGCCCAGCCAAGGGACTGGGGCAATGGTTCTCAAACCTGGTCCTGCTGGAGGCACCCCACCCAGTCAGGTTTTGGAGGATATTTACAATGGATATTCAAGAGAGAGATCTGTATGCAGTGGACTGGAGGATGGGATTTGATATACTGCCTTTCTGTGGTTACAATCAAAGATGTTTACATATTATATACAGGTATTTATTTGTACCAGGGGCAATGAAGGGTTAAATGAGTTGCCCAGAGTCACAAGGAGCTGCGGTGGGAATTAAACCCAGTTCTGCTAGTTCTCAGCAGTGGCATAGCTATGGGGGCCTGGGCCTGCCCCCCTCCCCCAGGTCTCCTCCACAATTGGAGTAAATATCAAATGGCTGGTGGGGATGCCCAGTCCCTGCCAGCAGATGAGATCCGTTGACCGAACTGCTCAAGCAGGAAGAAGTCAGCGACCTCCTTTCCAGCCGCTGATGTCTGCACTCGTTGCACATGCTCAGTTCATGCATGAAAGAAGCATATGTGAGGAGTGTAGACACCAGGCTGCTGACTTCTTCCTGCTTGGGTGCTTGGGCAGTTCGGGCAGTGGATCTTGTCTGCTGACAGGGATTAGGCATCCTTACCAGCAAAGGTAAGAATAATTTGGTAGGAGGAAGGAGGAAATGTGTTGCCCCCCAGTCCACCCCTTGGCCACCCCCAAAAGCCAATGTTGGCTATGCCCCTGGCTCTCAGGCCCCTCCCTGCACTAACCATTAGGTCTCTCTTCCATTGAATCTGATGGACTCAAAAGCCTGAGATAGAAGAAACTGTCGGGCTAATAAAATTTTAATTTTTATTGTTGTTATGATGTAATCAATGAAATCCCATTAAGCAGTGATGAAGATTATTTGCAAGCACAGAATAATGCTTATCCATTAATCATGTTAGAAATGCTCTCCTGTCATCTCTTTCCAGGCTGCAGTATATTTCTTTCTCTTCCTCAGACACTACGCAATATTTTTAGGTAAGTGCCCATCAAATGTATTTATTTATATTTCAATTTTATATATCGACTTTGCCCACAAACACAGTTTCAGAATATAATAGAAATGCAGTAACATTAAGCAGAAGCCAACCTTCAGTCGTCTACTCTGGCCCAAGAGTATTTCTGAATTTTTGTTGTTTTTATTCACAGTCTAATTCAAACCTGAGAAAACCCAATATTCATATTTTATTTCCATGTTTGCTCCCTCATTTCCTCTGCTTCCTTGGTTTTGTTTTGGGTTTTGGCAATCGTGGTTTATACTCGGACAAATTTAGGTCCTGCATTAAAACTTTGATAGCTTTGCAAGTCATTGCTTCCCTTTGCATAGGTACAGCAGCTGGAACAGTGAGTAAAACAAGGCAAGTGAGCTTGCCTACTAACCACAAGAGAGCACAGACTAATCTACTTTAATAAGCTGGTTCTGGCATTCCTTAGGTTTTCGCAGGCAACCCCCTCTAGCTTTTTAGTAGGTAGACTAGCCTATTCTGGGAGTGAAAGTCTACTCTTCACAGACATTTACAGGGTTTTGAGGACATCTAGGACCAGCGGTGTACCAAGGGCGGGGTGGTCCGCCCCAGGTGCACGCCGCTGGAGGGGTGCAGAGAGCAGCCGCTTGCCTGTCGGCTCCGCTGTTTCCCTGCTCCCTCTGCCCCAGAACAGGTTACTTCCTGTTCCGGGGCAGAGGGAGCAGGGAACCAGTGGAGCCGAGAGCCGCACGGCTGCTCCCAGCAACCAAAAATGCACCCGGGGAGGGGGGTGGGGTGTTGTGCTGCACCAAGGGGGAGGGGGTGCGCATCGGCGATCCGCCCCGGGTGGCAGCCGACCTAGGATTGTCACTGTCTAGGACCAGATTCTGTATATGGCACTGTAACAATTGGCGCCGAAAAAAAATACAACTAGGCGTATTCTATAAACTATGCTTAAAGTTGGGTGTGGTTTATAGATTACGTCTAGTGCCTGTCTGCACGACTCATTTTAGTCGCAGGTATTTACCCGCCAAGTAACACTTAGTGTAAATGCCCGCAACTAAGTTAGGCATGGAGTGGGTGTATTCCATATCAGCGTGCATAGATTTTAGAAACATCTATGACCCACCCATTCCACACCCCCTTTTCGGTTCTGTGCTTTAGATTTTATGCGCAGAACTTTACAGAATCTGTTAAGCAAGTTCTAGCATTAATTCTAATTAATGCCAATTAGTGTCAATAATTGCCTGTGAAGTAGCAATTGTCAGTGCTGATTGGCTTGTTAAGATAATTAAGCTTCACGCACAACTCCGGTCGCACTATATAGAATCCCGGGCCTAATGGGAAGGGATTCTCAGCCAGTGCTCCACCACTGACCTCTGCAGGCTGGCCTCCATTTACACATATCCTTGGTTCTGGAGAGGTGTGTGATTTGTGACCTCTAGCCAAGGCCTGGCCCTCTAATGACTGGGTTAGATGGGGATGGAGGGGGGAGTGGTATCATTACCCAGTTGATGCTGGTTCTGATCAAGCTGGAAGTTCAAAGGAGCAGGCAAAAACTGCTAGGCCCATATAGAGAAATAACGTATGACTCAAAGCTACTCACTTTCTCAGGCAAACAAATGTTTGCATTCCTCATTTGCTAACATCTTTGAAGAGGCCTCACTCACAGTTCCCAGTCAAGTCAGATAAAGCTCCATTATAATGAGTTTTAGATTGTCATCATTAGCACAAAATATATTATCAGGTTTAATATTATATACCTGGACCTCATCAAGCTGTTTTACATATGCAAATCCAACTACTGATGGTAGCAGCATCTGGAACAAAGTGCAAGAAGTACATGAACATACTAATGCTTTTGTGCATAGTTCAATATCTTCTTATTCTCATTTAAATATAGTATCCACTGAAACACCACTTTGCCAAGCTCCATGGGAAATAACAGGGGACAAAAGTAGCATGAGATCAAACCACATCGTTCCCATTAAAACCAAATTTGTAATGCCTTAAGGTATGCAATAATACAAAGTAAACACACAACTCTAAAGCCTTGCACCACCCGCTTCTTAATTGAACAGCTTTCCTAGCCATATAAAAACAGCAGTAGTTGTCAGATGACAAATGACTCCTTTTCCTTTAACTATTCAAGTCACGCATCTGCAGTAAGTTTTAGACAGGCCAAGGGCCTATGGACACATTTCCTTTTTGAGTAGGCATGGGTGGGGTGCATGAATGGAGGATAGGTTGGAGGTGGGGACTGTAAGCATTTATAGATGAATAACTCTTCTGGGCAAAGCTACCCAATGAGTAATTCCCAGGTTCCGTTTACAGGAGTCTGGCTAAACCAACTTCCTAGCTCTGTCCAGGGGTTATATATTAGAAAGGAACCTGGCTGTTCTGGGCCTACACCAGAACTTTTCTTCTGTTAGAGAGAACTGGAATAAAAGTAAAGTCACTGCTGTGAAATATATTAATTTATTATATAGGTAAGAAAATAGAATAATACACCCTACACTACAGTTCAGCTGTACAAATGTAGCTCCCTTATGCTGATAAGCAACTGTAGAATGTATTGTCTAACTAAAACACTGATATTGCTGGTTACTAGGTTATTACACAATCCTGATTAGTAATACTGACTAGGTCATGAAGTAATACAGTTAGCAGCACATCTTCTTGATCACAAAGTTCTGACTAACCCGCCTTTGCTGAGGTAAGAACCCACTAGCTAATCCCAGACTATAGGAAATAAATCCCCGTAATTCTCACCGAGCTGACTCTAGGTGGTCTCTCAGATGAAGTGGACACAGGGTTTTCCCTTTAGACTCCAGCTGTTTTCCACAGCGAGTCCCCGTCTTAGGAAACAGCATAGGCTCTCTGCAACATGCAGGATTACAGTCTCTCTGGCCGGTAGAGCTGAACCAACAGGTACTTTCTTCAGATGGTCAGTTCACAAGGTTGTGGACCACTTCAGGTCTCGCTGGTCTTCTTGCCAGCTACCCTTCTTCCAGTAGAACCAGACAAATTCTCCCTTTCTTCTTTTCTTTCTTATCTTCTGTCTGTACTCTGACTCCTCTTTCTGGTTCCCACTCTCTGGCCCCTGATTCCCAGGTGACCAGACAGCAACCAATCAGGATCTTGTCCAGCTCCTTCCCTGAGCAAGAAAAACCTTTTTGATCTTCCAGTTGGTACATTGGTATGCATTCCTGTCTTTCATCAGACTCGCTGGCACCATGGCCTTACCCCCTGTAGCTCATCAGGGAGGTGCAAGGGTCAGGTAGCCCACTGCATATCCTTGAGTTTTTTCCAGACCTGCCATTTATTTACCACAAGCAGAGCTCTGCCACAAACAGAAAGTTGAATCTGCTTGGTCACTGAAGTGCAGGGTCTTAGTTCACAGACTCCATCTTGACTCAGCAGAGTGAGGCTCACAGGGAAATAGCCCTACAGGACTGTGGTCAGAGGGTCTAGAAATGGCCGTGCATGGTGTATGAATGAGTGGACAGGGTGTGTGTGACTGGGAGAGAATGAATTGTACTGCATGGGTAGTGAGATTGGGACAGTTATGTTTGCATGGGTGGGATGTAGAGTCATATCCTTGCACTTTTCTCTCTCTTCACTTTTCTCCTCTCCCCCCAAGCAGAAATCAGCAGTTTTCAGTTTAGCATGAAACTGAAGTCGCCCATAAAAACTCTAGGTTGGCTGAGAGTACTGTACTCCCCCGGTACTAAACTAAGCCCAGATGTTTCTAGTCTCAAGTATTTCTATTCACTTTATCTTTGGCCTTTCTTGCTAGCATTATGTACACAGTGGATTACATAAGGGTCACACATACAGATTCAGGTAGTAATACACTGAGAAGAGAAATGAAATTCCAGCAGGCCAAGCTGTCTTCCTGCTCTGCCAGCATGAGCCATAGGTGTCTCTGCTGATTACACTGGTGCTGGGGTTCCAAGAAATGGTCACTAGTATCTCAATAGTGGCGGTTCATCTGCTGCAGGAAGAAACCTAGTGAGTGTGAGTGCTGGAGGAAAAAAAAATCTTCAGTCCTGGAAGGTCTCAGTACATCAGGAGGAGCCCTAAGGATCCATCAGGAGGAGGGAGGTAAGAGGCCTGATGGTTCAGCTGTGGGAGGAGGGAGCAGGTCAGCTGTCACAGTCTGGAGGATGCGGTAATGGCGGATAACATATCTGGGTTTAAAAAAGGTTTGGACAATTTCCTGGAGGAAAGTCCATAGTCTGCTATTAAGATAGATATGAGGGAAGTCACTGCTTGCCCTGGGATTGGTAGCATGAAATGTTGCTACTATTTGGGTTTCTGCCAGGTACTTATTGACAACTCCTTATCAGACCATTCCGCCATATCGCTTGCTATATCCTACACAGCAGATTCGAAGGAGAGGGTATGGAAATTCTCGCCCTCATTGTATAATGACACCGCTTTTCAAACTTAACTGAGGGAGAAATGGCTAGACTATCAATCCACTAACGAGACCCTAGACATGGGCCCAGTTACTTTTTGGGAAGCTTCTAAAGTGGTAATAAGGGGACATATATTGGCAACACATCGAACAGGAAGAAAAAGTTAGAAGCTGAGCTATTAAAATAGATTATTAGACTTACACAGAATGCTCAGTAATAGTTCCATATTTTATTCAATGAAAGACCAAGCTAGACTTGTGTAATTTTTACTTGTCTTCCTCCTTACACTGTTATACTTAATATACTTAAAGAAATATTGCCTTACATTCCTTTTTCCTTTCTCTGCCTTTTTGTATCTATATACAGTAGTTGCCTTTTAGTGCGGTAGCAGTACTATTCTACAGCACAACCAATAATTGCAAAAGCCTTGAAAACCACGTACGACCATCTACACTTCCGGAGAACACTAAAAACTTACCTTGTTTATAAAGGCATACCCCACCAATCCAAAATAAATGCCTGATCTCTGCAAAAAAAAAATAGACATAACACTAACCTTCCAGCTACGATTCCCTTATGTGGCTATACCACATGAACTTTATCTTACCACAACTTCTCTATGAATTTGTTTACACCGGAGTACGCAATCGCCTCTCCGGTACTATGTAAGCCACATTGAGCCTGCAAATAGGTGGGAAAATGTGGGATACAACTGTAACAAATAAATAAAACTATCACAGGAATATCAGTCCCTTCGTTGGCAACATATGCATCGTTTGGATAAGACTTCTAAAGATGCTATGCTGGGGATAAGACGCCAGATTGATCTTTTGCTCACTAGTCGGGCTGAGAGGGATATTTACTGTCAAAGGTTTAAACTGTTTAAGTGGAGTAGCAAGGCTGGAAAGCTTATGGCCAATCTAGTGCGTCCTTACAAGAAAAGCAGGGCCGTAGCTAGGTGGGGCCAGCCTTAGTCTTCAGCACTGGTCTCCGGCGCATTCGCTGATCTGTGCTGTGAGACCTGACTGACGTCCAGCACAGATCAGCTAACACACCGGAGACCGGCGCTGAGGAAGACTAAGGCTGGCAGGGGTTGGGGATCCCAGCCATCAAAGGTACCTGGCAGGGGTCAAAAGTGGTGGGGGAGGGTCAGCGGCAGGGAAGGGTCGGTGGCTGGGGAGGCAGGCTAAAATGTGCCCCCCCATCCAGAGATGTTTCCAGAATGGTGTTCTGATTTAGCTGGTTAGCTGTGATTTTTTTTTTAGTGATAACTGGCTAAACTGAGATCTAGTTGGAAGGAGAGCCTGCCACATGTCACATATGGTGATATTGACTGTATTATTGTATGCACGAATGCAGACTACAGATACTTCTCCAAGGAAATAGACTGTCAAATAATTTTAATAACAATGATTTTGGAAGCAGTGGTTTAAATTCTGCCAAAGCGGCTGTTGAATTACTGGTCTGGTGAAATTAGGTGGCTCAGTTGTAGCCCCATACTGTGTCTTCTGAGGTGGGTCCTTTTCAGCTCTGAGGTCCCTTTCTGACATCATGTTTTGGGGGCCTAAATTTGGACTGTTTCACTGTTTAAGACATTAATCTGATTATGGAGAATGATTTTATGGGTCCTGATTATTGCATCATTAGGGCCTTGAAGTGAAGTCCTTCACCCCCCCCCCCAGGACAAACCCACACCTTGTACCCCATTTACATTGAGGAGAAGAGAAGAGGTCAACAAAATACAATAGAACAAACTGAGGACTATCTATGTTAAACAGTGAAAAATGTATATATGACCAATAGGTTTGCATTACAGAACTGACATAAACCGTCCTAAGAAAGCAGATCCTTAATATAATGACAGCATTAAAAAAAATGCTCTGAACTAAGGGGTTAAAATAAGGTACCAGTGGCAAAAGGAATAAATGGCCAATGATATGATTTGGAGGGGCTCAGTGGGGAGAAGCCCATGGGATGCATTAGAATCTCAGGATAACTAATAAGGTGAAGATGGGACTGGGTTAATGTATATCTGTAAGGAGGGGGAGTTATCAAAGCAGACTACTATTACCACAAGTCATGCTATTTTAGCACAGGGGCTCATTGCTTGTTAAGAGTTGTTATCAATGCTGATTAGCTTGTTAAGCCAATTAATTTACGAGTGTCGTTATAGATGTACTTGGATTTTGGCGTGAATCTCTAGGCGCGCTATATAGATTCCGGGGAATGATACATGCTTAACCAAATAGGTGAAATGAACATGAAAAAAATGCATGAAAATTGGGCAAAATTAATTTTAAACAAACATAAAGCAAATTAGCTTTTTGGCTATGCACATCCCCTCCCCCCTTGCATACCTATGTTGTTATATGCCTGCATTTATGCCAGCTCCTACTCTTTTCTATCTTTCTTAGCCATATTCTCAGCAGGGGAGGGGAAGTATTCAGACCTTGGCAGCTGTGAACATTTCTTAATCAAGAACTGTACGTCATAGTAGAATGGAAGTTTGGCATGAAAATGAAAAGCAAAACATTGCAATATCACCAGAAATTTCTTTGATCTATTCCAAAGTATAATGATATGACTAGGAAGAGTTGGAATATTTTTTTAAAACCCATTAGCAATCAATATATAATACAATGTTTTTAAATCATTAAGTTGAACGTTTGCATTTTAACAAGATTTACCTATCTCACATGGGGGTGATCAAAAGCAAACGCCGGCACTAGAGGCTGTTAGCGCCATACTAGCACCGGCGTTTGCTACCGCCCAATGATCAGAGTCCCCGAGCGCGTGAAACAACATGCTCGAGGGCTCTAAATGCATGCAAAAAAAAGGCCTAAACATATTCATTCCCAATGATCAGCGACCAGCGCACTGAAGATTGAGTCGCTGGCTGCAGCAAACCCTACGCCAGCTCCGAGGTGGCGTTAGGGTTTGCAGATCATTGGGGAGGAATGATGAGCCCTGTCCAGCATGCATTTGCATGTTAGCAGGCCCCCATTCCCCCCAACAAAGCAAACCTGAAGACCCCTCCAACAACAGGGGGCTGGAGGTCTGGCGGACCTCCGGTCCTCCTGATGATCCCCTCCCCAGGTTCAGGGAGGGCTGTAGATCCGGTGGGTCACCAGCCCCCCTTAACTCCCCTCAACATTTCCAAATCAGTCCCTGGTGGCCCAGTGGGCGACCAACCCCCCACCCGAGTGACAGGGGGGCCGGAGGTCCGCTGGACCTCCGGTCCCCCTGATGATTCCCCCCCAGATTCAGGGACTGCTGGAGATCTGGTGGGTCTCCAGCCCCCCTAACCCCCCAGCAGAGGGGCCCTGGTGGTCCATTGATCAATCTGCCCCTCTCCCTACTTATCCTGGGATGCGCTGGGCGGGGCCACACACCATATAAGAGAGAAACTCCCTTATATGGTATGTAGCCCCGTCCAGCACATCCCAGGATACATTGGGCAGGGCTGGGCGCCACCATTTTGTGGCACTGAAGGAAGAGGAGGGAGGTAGGCTACTTCCCTCCTCCAACCCACAAGGTAGGGGGTGGGTAGGGGGGTGGGTAGGGGAGTTGACAGATTGATCACTGGACCACCAGAGACCCTTTGCTGGGGAGGTTAGGGGGGGCTGGAGACCTACCAGATCTCCAGCCCTCCCTGAACCTGGGGGGGGGGGGACCGTAGGTCCAGCGGACCTCCAGTCCCCCTGTCGTTTGGGGGGGAGGGATTGGTCACCCACTGGGCCACCAGGGACTGTTTTGGAAATGTTGAGGGGAGTTAGGGGGGGCTGCTTAGTAAACATAGGCGCTAGTGTGGTTTGATAAGAGGCCCTATATGCATTATGTATTCTTAAAAAAGGAATTGTTTAAAGAAAAATATCAAATATTTATTTATTTATTGTATTTATTTATTTCTATCTACCCAACCAGGTTTGGAAATACTAAATATGTATAGGAATGTAACCCACCTTAAGACTCTAAAATCCACAATCGGGATTTAAACTAATTACAAACCAAGAACCTCAAACCTCCTCATGGGAACCTTAATGCTACTAGTGCTTGGTTCACCACTCTACCGAGGAGTAAATTACTATCATTGGTTCAAGTGCGGGGGAGAAGAGAAAAACAACCAACCGTAAAAACTCAATCTACTATGAGAAAACCGGATGGTTTAAAAACTCTTAACCCCCGACACTAACATACCAAAAAAGAGCCAAAAAGTAGGTAAACCACCCCTATTCAAAAATACCAACCCCCATATAGTGCACCTTCATAGCAACCTGGTCCTATAAACCCCTTATTGTGAATCTTTAATAAAGGGTAATTACAGTTACTTAATAATGAACCCGTTCTTATTTGTACTCAAAAAGTCCAGCGTCACTTATCTGGTCGTTGTCAATCCAGGGCTCAATAAAAACGACAAACCAGGCTGCAAATAGTCCACATTGGAGATGGTACTGAATTGTTCAGTTACCAATGACACCTCACGTGTCTGGCTTCGTGCCTTGCTTTGTGCCTTTCTTCCGACAAGTGCGCCTTGTTTCGCCGCTATCTGGCTGCTTCAGGAAAAAATTTTTTTAACGTTCTCGGGTCCTCCCCGAGACCTCAGCATATAACCGAACTTATTCTCAGTTGTTCACAGCATAAACTGTCCAAATGGCGCAAACACAATCTTTAGCTAAACATCATAGACTAAACAGATAAAGGAATGATTAATCAGAAACATAACAGTTTTATGAAGGTAGTTGATGGGTAAAGGAAGAGCTTGAACTGAGCAAAAGAATAACTATTAGATGTTGTGGCAAGTAGGTTATATTAGAAGGATGAATGAAAAGGCGTTTAATTTTCCAAAGTAGGGGTTATTAAAGAGGATAAGATTCAGTGGGAAAGTGTCAGATGTTGAGTCAAATTCAAATAGAGTTCTTTTTTTTTGTTGGAAGTAGAACTAATAAAGTAAGTTTTCAATAAACTTCAAAATGACATATAGTCGTTAGTATGTTTAATTGGTTTAGGTAAGGAGTTCCAAGTTTTGGTGCCTTGATACGAGAAGTTAGCATTGTGAATTGTTTTGTAGATTACATTCTTCCAGTTTGGGAAATGTAAGGTGAGATATTCTCTGGATGATTTTATCACATTACGTGGCGATAATTTAATGAGGTCATTCATATAACATGGAGACATGCCATACAGAATTTGGCGAATGAGTACACATAATTTGAACAATATTCTATCTTTCATTGGTAGCCAGTGTAAATTAAGTGGGGAAGTGGTGATCTACATGACATGTATTACATTGTATATTTAAAAACTCCTTAGAAGCCTATCAGAAAAAGTGAATCCATAGAGCAGGTGTAGTGGAAGTAAATTTTAAAGATTGTTTTTCAACTCTGCCTTGACCGACCAGTGCACTTGGGGTCTGTATTTTTGATTAGAAATAATTCTGTTTAACTTTGATTGTGTTAAAATAAGTTGGAATGTAGAAGATAAGACACAGCTCTAATTAATTTGGAGGGGAATAATCGAACGGCGCCGGCGAAATAGATTGCCGGCAATCTATTGTGGTGGCGCCGCAAACAGCTGGCCGGAACCGTATTATTGAAAAAGCTGGCCGGCCATCTTTTCTTTCGATAATACGGTTTGGGCCGGCCAAATGCCAGAGTTCGCCGGGTTTGAGATGGCCGCTTTTGTTTTTCAGTGATAATGGAAACTAAAAGCGGCTATCTCAACCCCGGCTAAATCCAAGGCATTTGGTTGTGGGAGGAGCCAGCATTTGTAGTGCACTGGTCCCCCTGAAATGCCAGGACACCAACCGGGCACCCTAGGGGGCACTTCTAAAAATTAAAAAAATATATACAAATAGCTCTCAGGTGCATAGCTCCATTACCTTGGGTGCTGAGCCCCCCCAAATCCCACTCCCCACAACTCTACACCATTACCGTAGCCCTTATGGGTGAAGGGGGCACCTACATGTGGGTAGAGTGGGTTTTGGGGGGGGGTTGGAGGCAGGGGCGTAGCCACGGGTGGGCCTTGGTGGGCTGGGGCCCACCCACTTTGGCCTCAGGCCCACCCAGCAACGGTGCACGCTGCAGACCTTCTTTCCCTCGGGCTCTCCCTCCCCTTCGGGCAGCGCCGCAGTCTACCTGTACAGGAAAGCTGCACGGCACCGGGTCGTCCTGCCACTACAGTGCTGCCCTCCGCTCCGTTGTCATCATCTTTCTGGCACAGAGTTGTTACTCGTTCTTCTGCTGCTTATCTGCAGCGGATCCGCGCGCTGCCAGGGCTGTATGCTGCTGCGACTGCTTCCTCTGCGCTGGCCCCGCCTTCCGCCTCTTCAAGAAGACAATGGATGGTAGGGAAGAGAAAGGGAAAATGCTGGACAATGGGGGAGGGGAGAGAGATGGGACAGGAAGATGCTGGTAGTGGGAGGTAAAAGGTATAGGGAAATAGGCTATGAGGGTGAGGAGGGTAGAAAGAGGGAACAGATGCTTGGCTGGGATGGGGGGAAGAGAGAGAAAATTTTGTGCCCGCCCACACTGTGCTCAGGACCACCCAAAATTGGCTGTCTGGCTACGCCACTGGTTGGAGGGCTCAACACTTACCACCACAAGTGTAACAGGTAGGGGGGGATGGGCCTGGGTCCGCCTGCCTGAAGTCCACTGCAACCAACAAAAACTGTTCCAGGGACCTGCTTACTGCTGTCAGGGAGCTGGGTATGACATTTGAGGCTGGCATACAGGCTGGCAAAAAGGTTTTTATTTTTATTTTTTTAGTGTGGGAGGGGGTTGGTGACCACTGGGGGAGTACAGGGAGGTCATCCCCCATTCCATCCAGTGGTCATCTGGTCAGTTGGGGCACCTTTTTGAAGCTTGGTCATGAAAATAAAAGGACCAAGTAAAACCGGCGAAATACTCATTAACGCCGCGTTTGTTTTTTCCATTATGCGCTGAAGCCAGCCATCTGTTAGCCATGCCCATGCTCGCCCATGTCTCGCCTTCACTACGCTGCCGACACGCCCCCTTGAACTTTCAAAGTGGCGATGGTGTCAAAAAAGGGGGTTTCGATTATACCGATTTGACCGCTTTTGAGAGATCACCAGTGATCTCCCGATTTGTGTCGGAAGATCACCGGCAATCTCTTTCGAAAATAAGCCCGTTGGTATGTGAAGGGAGAGGTGGAGCCTGTTTTGAGTTCAGACTGGCCACCTGGACTGAGAAACATGTGACCACATTTCCACAGTATGGCTTGTTTACCAAAACAGAGAAATTCTCAAGCATTATGTAATTTTCCTTAGCTCTGAACATGAGTTCTAAGCCTAATAAAAAAGGGAATTTCCATCAGTGAAATTGGGAGCTCGTCTGTGAGTAATGTATGAACTGCGCAGAGAACCATATTTCCTGGTCAAAGAAACTCCAGTTGATGATAAGAGCCTGGATGATGTAAGGACCAGTGATGATTCTTTTATTGCTTCTTTTCCTGGTCTAGGAACTCTTAGCATTGCTTAGATGTAGACACCAGTGATGTAATGATTATTGTTTCTTTTTAGTTATATAGCTAGTCATTGTGTGTATATAGCTTAATTATTGTATATATCTTAATCATTGTAGATTTTAGAACCTCTAATAAAGGTCTCATTTACCTAATATGAATCCAAAGGAATTCACAATAATTACTGAGTAGTCTGTGTTAGTGAAGCAGGCTATAAATCCATAGCAGTATAAGCAGGTGTGCACAAATGCCATCCTCCAGGGCTGCAACAGAGTCAGGGTTTTAGGATTTCCACACTAAAGAAACCTAAGACCAATTTACATACTAAGGGGGTCTTTTACTAAAGCGTAGCTTAAGCTATCTGCAGCATGGCGCATTTTATTCCTATAGGCCCTGCTGCAGATAACTCAAGCTAAGCTTTAGTAAAAGACCCCCTAAGCTTGGGGACCCCTGATAGAGCATTCCAGACTTAAGTAACCCTGAAAGTCTTTTACAACAGAAAGTGTTGCACAATGGATTAGCCAGACTTTACAGCACAGCTTCCCAAACTGTGGGTTGGGACCCAAAATGGGGGTCACAAAACTTGCCTTTGGGGGTCATGACCTAGGTGGGCTCTCTGTAGGTCCATCATTATTCAGCACCTCAAGGACGTCACACAATTTTATTTGGCTCCAATCATGAGGTCATAGCTACAAACAGACTGTGATATACGGGGAGAATTCTGACTGCTCTAATTATCCATTCAAACATGGAAACCACATGTGACAAATTGGTGAAGTTTATGTCATCAGATAATTGCTTGTGTGACTCAATGAGGAACTATTTGTAAATGTTTGATTTTTTTTTTTTTTTGGCTGCAGGGCATATTTGAGGAAAACACTGAAGACAGAATCATTGTATGAAGGCCTTCTGCCACTGGTCTCTCCTTGTCTATTATTTGTTCTTCTTAGCGTCTGGAAGGCTTTATCTCCTTGTGATATATTAACTAGACAGCCTAGATTATTCTTATGGATTGTTGGTGTTGCTTTTTCAAATGTAACCGTGAGTATCAAACTAAAGGATACTTTAAAAAACATTTTTTAATGCACATCCTTTAAGAAATCGTGATTCTTCTGACCTTCGCTAGCAGTCTCTAAGGTCTTATTGGCAAGCAGGAAATTAATATGCTTCTGATCATATTCAATTTAACTTTTCTCACCTTAAAATATTTTCTATTCACAGGTAGCCATCAGAGCTGCTCTACTGATTGCAGCATATTGCTGTAATTTGCTCTGATTGTGGGAATGTGACAGTTGGTAGCAGTTTTCAGCATGGTTCCGCCTGTTGTATCCAGGGGCGTAGCTAGATCTTGATGGGAGGGGGGGCAGAGCCCAAGGGGGGGGGCACATTTTGGCCCACATCCCCGCCACCGCCCTCCTGCCGCCGCTTCCGCCCCCCCTCCCACTGCAAAGGTACCTTGGCTGGCGGGGGTCCCCAACCCCTGCTAGCTAAAGCGTTTGTCCCGCGCTGGTCTCACATTGGGGTTGGGGACCCCCGGCAGCAAAGCCGTGTGCCCCAGAGCCAATTTGGGGGGCCCAGGCCCCCGTGGTCCCCCGTAGCTACATCACTGGTTGTATCTATACTGAAGATATTGCTAGATGAAAAATAACTGTCCTGAAATAGAATAAAACCCCTTAGTTTAAAATAAGTTAGAACTGGGTTTGGTTTTGTTTTTTCCTGCTTCATGTTTCAGCAGCACAAAACATAGGTAGAAAGCTGCCAAATTGGGAGGTACAAAAAAACCCTTCCCATCTTAAGATTTTTAAATGTTATTTTAAGAGAGATGGGATGAGAGAAATACTGTTGTCTGGTGCACATCTACCAAACCTATAGGATACCTGGTCTGTCTCTTAGTCCAGTGCTGCAACTGCAGTGTCTGAACTAGGTGAGGGGTCATAAAAAAATGAAAAACAAAACCCAGAGTGGTTTTAAATGAAGATTCATGGTAATATAGCAGTGATTGAACTGGAAGCTTGAAGGAGCAGAAGGAAGCTGTCCGGCCTCAGAAAAGAAAACAAAAAAAGAAAGCTTATTAGTATAGTCAAAGATTATTAGTATACCACTAAATGCATCATCTCCTCCACACATAGCTCAGTTTAAGTTGTCTGATTTAGTTAATTTTGGCTCATAAATCTTGAATGGAGTGGATCAGGCGAGCCATCTGGTTCCTTAATGCATTTTTCTTTGTCAGCCATGAAGATGAAAGTCATTGGCTGTGGAAATGTTCTCCATCACACATTTGGCTACACCAGAGGCATTTATGCACTAAAATATTTAAAATGTTGAATCCTTTTTCAATAGAACAGTAGCAGTATGTTTTTATGAGCGGACAACTACTAGTTTTCATACATTTGGGTAGGAAGGGGGTTTGTAGTAGAGACCGTGTACACTTGTTTCTGGCTGAAGGACTGGGTAAAAGGTAGACTGCAGATGGGCGAGGGGAATATGGGCGACTACAAATGTGTAGCTCAGGTCTGTGTGTGCAAGTGTGCATCATGTTTGTAAATGACATAGCTGTATCTGTGACAGACAGCCAGATGCACTAAACAATCGTTAGAGCCCTTCCCTTACCACATCGGAGGGGGTGAGCGGCGTGGCGTCTTGGGGGGGGGGGGGGGGGGGGATGACGGCCAAAATAGACGTCTTGTTTGAAGCGGAGCGCTATTTTTTTTGTTTGTTTTTGATGAGTGAAGGATGTCCATAAAGGACGTCCCTGACGAGCACTTGACTTTTTTTCCCCACGATTTTTTGTTTTTGTTACTGTTGTAGCAGTTTTTCAATCCCGGGCAGCCCCAACGAGAGGTACAGACCTCTCATTAGATTTTCCAGCATTAAGGCAATCGGAAAAGGTTAGTGCATCTCATTACAATAGGAGTTTCTACACAATTTGCTCATCTGCATTCCGTTTTCGTTAGCTGCTACCGTCATCGGAAAAAAGTCTTTAGTGCATGCCAGGGTTTACTACTTGCTAGTTAATGGCTCGTTAAGTTTAGTGCATCTGGCCCAGAGTGTAGATATGGGTGATGCAAGTGAAACAAAGCCCAGATCGGGTCTTTTTCTTTATAGCCATCCTGACTTTCCCTCTCGCCCTACTTCTTTCGTTGTGCCACTAACTTGCCACCCTAAGACCATGATCTGCTGTTGTCTTTTATGGCCACTCTCCCCATCTCCACCCATCAGGCACCCCTCCCCTTCTTCCCCTTTCCCCATCTTCCCGCTCCCCTCCATTCCCATTAAAATCCTTTTCCCACACAAGTGCTCCCGTCCCCATGAGGCCCATTCACTCTCTCCCACCAAATTCTCCACTGCCTCCAGGTGCTCCCTTTCTGTAGAAAACCTGTACTCTCTCTCATCAGGGTCCCCTTTCTCTACCTATTCCTTTTCCGATCAGGTAACTTTGTTCTCCCCTAAGAATTTTAAATGTTGTTTTAAGGAGATAGAATGAGAGAAGTACTGTTGTCTGGGCTTGATTGAAGAAAGAGTCTGTATAGTTGGAGGACTGTAGAGCAGGGGTTCTCAAGCCAGTCCTTGGACATATCTAGTCAGCTAGATTTTCAAATTCCTACAATGAATATGCATGAGATAGATTTACATAGAATGTTAGGTATTATTAGAAAAGGAATGGAAAACAAAAATGAGGATGTTATAATGCCTTTGTATCGCTCTATGGTGCGACCGCACCTCGAATATTGTGTTCAATTCTGGTCGCCGCATCTCAAAAAAGATATAGTGGAATTAGAAAAGGTACAGAGAAGGGCAACGAAAATAATAAAGGGGATAGGACGACTTCCCTATGAGGAAAGGCTAAAGCGGCTAGGGCTCTTCAGTTTGGAGAAAAGGTGGCTGAGGGGAGATATGATAGAGGTCTATAAAATAATGAGTGGAGTTGAATGGGTAGATGTGAAGCGTCTGTTCACGCTTTCCAAAAATACTAGGACTAGGGGGCATGTGATGAAGCTACAATGTAGTAAATTTAAAACGAATTGGAGAAAATGTTTCTTCACTCAACGTGTAATTAAACTCTGGAATTAGTTGCCAGAGAATGTGGTAAAGGCGGTTAGCTTAGTGGAGTTTAAAAAAGGTTTGGACAGCTTCCTAAAGGAAAAGTCCATAGACTGTTATTAAATGAACTTGGGGAAAATCCACTATTTCTGGGATAAGCAGTATAAAATGTTTTGTACATTTTTGGGATCTTGCTGGGTATTTGTGACCTGGATTGGCCACTGTTGGACAGGATGCTGGGCTCGATGGACCTTTGGTCCTTCCCAGTATGGCAATACTTATGTACTTATGTACGTATAATGGAGGCAGTGCATGCAGATTTATGCATGCAGATTTATCTCATGCATATTCATAGGTGCTACCTGACTCAACTGTTTGGGGAGGGTAAGGTGGGCAACACTAGGACAAGGTGGAATGGAGCGTGATGGGCAAGTTAAAATTCTTAGGGTGAGGAGGTAACAACTACCTCAGCTGTAAGGGATAGTAGGGGCATTTTTGAACATAACAGGGAAAAATCCCATTACAGTGTCTCTGGTGCAGATGCACCAGCTGGCTCCCCCCTTGTACTTCCATGTGCATATTGCCATCAGTAACAGAATGTCACGTCTGTGGCCGTGACCCCCCTCAGGCTTACCTTATCTCTGGCGGTCAGCTTCTAAGCTGGCTTCTGTCTGCTCTTTCTATGTTAGCTCTGTCTCTGTGTGCTGTTTCCCGTTCCAGACTTTCAGCCCAATCCAGTCTGGATCTTCCGGCCTGCCAGATTTGCTTGTCTTGTTTGAGCCTGCACAGCACCCGAAGTTGCCTGGTGATTGCTGCAGCTGACCCTCAGCTGCTGCTGGGCTTATTAGCTATTTTGAAACCTTTCTGCTTTGCCTTTGCATCGCCTAAGGCCCTGGTTTGTTGGTGCTTGCTGCAATTCTGCCTAGTCCAGTTTATAGTTTGTATTCTTGCTTGATTCTAGTTTAGTCTTTGTGTAGCTTTGTGTTCTGTACTGCTTGTTTGCTGTATTGCTTGTTTTCCAGTCTTGTTCTTGTCTGTATGTCTTTGTCTAGTGCTAGGTTGTCTGTGCTTGTTCCCTGTTTCAGTGGCTGCTTGCAGCTTTCAGTTCTGTCCCTTGTCTGTCTGAGAGTCCTAGTCTAGTATTCTGCCTAGCCTCCCTGTGTGCTCTAGTCCCTGTGTGTATCCTGTTGGTAGCCAGTTCCAGCCCTGTCCAGTAAGTCCTGCCGGCCACCTGCACTCAGGGGCTCAACTCCTGAGGAACGGTGGTCAAGTGCAGGTGAAGTCTAGCTGGCCCTGTCAGAGTTCTGCCTTGTCCCTGTATGGGGTGGTTTTGCCTGCCACTGCCGCTCCTCGGCAGTGGCCCAAGGGCTCACAATCCTAGTTCCTGTTTTTGGTAAACGTGACACAGAACACACACTCCAGGGAATCATGTGCCAAAAAAAAAAATCAAAATACTGCAAATATTGTTCTGTTTAATATGTTGTATTCTAGAAATATATGCAGGTACTTTAACATTTGGCTCCCAGAGAGTCGTAGCTCCACAGTCCAACATCATCCTGTTGGCCATGAGAACAGCAGTGCTCAGCAGCACTGTAAATAGAGTCCTGTGGTTACTGGCAACCACCAAATGATTTGCATAACAGTTTTTGGTAGGTTGCCAAAAGGGTCAACAGGCTTCAAATCTCCTGGCCTTTAGTTTACTGCTGAGTTATCAAATATATTTAGAGTATGTATTATCTATATTAGCTGTAGCTAATGGTCAGACCCACTACTACTTCTTGAGATATTTGACAAGTCACTTAACCCTCCACTGCCTCAGATACAAATTTAGATTGCAATCTCTCCAGGCACAGGAAAATAACTACTGTACCTGAATGTAACTCACCTTGAACTACTGCTGAGAATAGGCATGAGCTAAATTCAAATCCAAAATCCAGTACCACACATGTTGTGAAGTGATAGAAAAACACTACAAATGTCACTCAGGCCCTGGAGAGCAAGTTTACTATACCATAATAGCAGTAACTTCCAGGAGTCACACAATAATGGCCTACCTAGGAAAAGACTGCAGCTTAAACACTACAATACACCTATTGGAAAATTAAACATACTGGATTAGTATAGATCAATTCTTCATAGGCATTCAGGGCTAGATTCCGTACATGGTACCTGAAAATTCTGCATGGAAAATAAAACATGCCTATATTTTATAGAATAGGCTTAGATTTCCAACCGGTATATATAATACACCAAGCGCCTCTCCACATGATCAAATTTAGTCGCGGCCATTTACACCATGTTTTACTTTGCGTAAATCCCAATGCCTAAATTAGGTGCACAGTGGGTGTATTGTTCAATAAAGAGCATAGATTTTAGAAATGGCCACGCCCTGCCTCCTTTTCAACTATACGATTTAGGATTTAGGTGCACCACATTACAGAATACACTTAGCAAGTTGTGTGCGTAAATCGTAATGACAGTTAGTGCTGATAATTGCCTGTTAACATCCAATTGGCAGTGCTGATTAGCTAGTTAACCAATTAAGTTATGTGCACTGTTATAGAATACGCTTCGATTTCTGCACGATATACAGAATCCCGGGGTCATCACTAACAAAATACTTGCTCGTTCACACTCACAGAACAGATAGACCCTCAACTCGGTACAGAATAAGTGAACACAAACTACAAATTTAACTACGTAGATAAAAATACCTGGAGAAGGAGCAAGATGGCAGTTGTGTGAAATTAGCTTTATCGAGCTCCATTTTTCTTTGTGAGCCTGTTAGAGACAGTGCAAAGTACCTGTAATAGAAACTGTAAACCACACAGGGCCAGATGCACTAAACTTAACGAGCCATTAACGAGCAAGTAGTAAACCGTGGCATGCACTAAATGCTTCTCCGAACCATTTTCCGATGACGGTAGCAGCTAACGAAAACGGAATGCAGATGAGCAAATTAGTACCCCAATGTGTATAAATCGTATTGTAATGAGATGCACTACCGTTTTCTGATCGCCTAACCGTGGAAAATCTAAAGGGAGGTCTGTACCTCTCGTTGGGGCTGTGCAGCCTCTAAAACGTCTATAAATGTAACAAAAAAAAAAATCGGGAAAAAAAAACGTCCAAGTGCTCGTCAGGGACATCCTTGATGGACGTCCTTCACTGCCTAGCCACGTCCAAGTGCTCATCAGGGCCGTCCTTCTAAAGCGCCTAACATGGACATCCTTCACTGAAACATTAAAAAAAACAGGACGGACCTGACGAGCAATTGGACGTTTTTCGCCAGTTTTTTTGTGATGGGTGTTCTTCTGCGAGGACGTCCAAATAAAAAAACTATTTGGATGTCCCTTTCGATTATGCCCCCTCCAGGTCTCTCTCAGCCAATCACAGCGCGTTTAGCTGTCACCGGTGTTAGCTAAACGCACTGTGATTGGCAGAGAGAGACCTGGAGGGGGGCATAATCGAAAGGGACGTCCAAATAGTTTTTTTGGACGTCCTCGCACGTCCCGATGCTGGCGGTGGTAATTTGGTGCAACTCTCACCCCCCATATCCCCCAGAGCCGCGCGTTCCCAGGGAGGAGCCGCAATCCACCCCCTTCTTCCAATAGTGGGGCGGCAGGGATCACCGGCTGTACCGGTGGCTGCAGCTTGCGCTCCGGCCCGCGGCTCTGACAAGTGCTCGTCAGGGACGTCCTTTTTTGACGTCTTTGGCATGCGCACAGCAGCCAGCATAACACTTGGCTGCGCATGCTCGACTGGCCGACTGGTTTCTGAGGGAATAGAGAATGCAAGTGAGCTACAACGAGCAGCTCATTTGCATTCCATTTCCTTGATGCATGGCCGTTCCTTACCGATTCGCTATGGAATCATTACGGGAACGGCTCTTCCGAGGACTTTAGTGCATCTAGCCCACAGTTACCTCAGGGATCGCTTGCAATATATCAAGTTATGTAAGTACATAAATAAATAACATAAATAAATATGGTCAAGAGAAAAGACCATGCCAAGAAGTCTGGAGGTGGTTCCTCCAGGATTGGAGTGGAAGAGCCTATAGATCACTTTACTTGGAGCTCCACAGCTGTCTGCTATGGCTGTAGCAATGCTGGGAGCCACATCGGGAAAGGGAGCCCAACAACCTCCCTTGTCACATGAGGTCATCCTAAGCCCAGAGCCATGTAGACAACCGCTATGTCCTGTTCAAGATTGACTGGGAAAAGCAGTGGAGGTTCCCTGTTTATGCAGGACCTGAGGCCACTCCCCTTGGGGAATAAAGATAGCATTAACAGCTCAAGAGGCCTGGAGGACTCAGTGTGTCCTCCTGGTCTGGGACAAGTCCAGGGGTTGACGGAGAACAAGCTGATTGAACTGGAAGAACCATCAGTATTGTTGGAATCTACTCAAGCGTCTTCAAAAACTTTGGATACTTTATGGCTTGCTATAGATCAGAGGTTTTCAACCCAGTCCTCAAATCATACCCAGCCAGTTGGGGTTTTCAGGATATTTCCGAGGGCTGTGTTTAAAACCCCTGCTATAGATAGATGAATTTTTAAAAAGATGTTCTGCACAATTTCAATCCCAGGCGGTACAAGTATGAAATTTGGCTCAAGCTTTATCCAGTCATTGAATTTAGATAGAGGATCAAGGTAATAAACTTCAAGAATTGAAGCAGAAGACAGGAAAAGCTGAAACTTTGGAGTTAACTTTAATGAAAGATACTGTGGTCTTGAATCTAAATTTATAGGAAAATTCTCGCTCGAACAATCTAAGATTTACAACTTCCCAAAATGTGTTGGAGTTGCTCTGTTGAATATGTTATTTACTGACAACTTCACTGCGTTCGTAAATCTCTTATCTAATCTATATTCAACATATTACTCAGATTGATATATATATATATATATATATATATATATATATATTGTCACGCTCAGCCGCCAGATCCGCGCCACTCTTTCTCAGTCTCTTCCTTTCTTTACCAAGCACGCCCTTCACTCACGAGTCGACAGTCTGCAATCAGGGTCTCCGGACAACAGGCAAATCACCAGAAGTGCTTTATTAGCTCCTGAGTACATTTACTCTGCTTTAAGGCTTCACAGGCCTTTCTCTCTCCTCAGTGTAGCTCCACTTTTAAACCCAGTTCATTGGAGCCCTGCTTGCAATATAGTTCAGCGTGGGCCTGCTTTCCACACAGTTCACTTTGGCCCTGCTTTCAATATGGTTTCCCCCCCAGCACTGCTTCTAATCCAGTACTTAGTTGCACTGCTCTTTCCCACAGTTACTGAGCACTGCTCACAATTCAGTTCAGTTAGCAATGTTTTCCTCCTCAATTCAGTTTAGCACTGCTTTCAAACACAGTTTAGTCTAGCATTGCCTTCACACACAGTTCATCTTAGAAATGAAATTAAACAGTTCAATTCAATGGCAATATGGTCTAAGTCACTTTCTCACCCTTAGACCTAATGACCCACCTCCCAGGGTTGCCAGGTGGAAAATTTTTTTCCAGCCCGATGGAGCCCAAAAAACAGCCCAAAACCCGCCCAAACACAAACCCCGCCCCTGACACCCCCACCCCCGCGTCATCACCCCCGCCCCCGCCGTCATCAACCCCGCCCCCGCCGTCACCGGCCCCGCCTCCCACGTCACCGGCCCCGCCTCCCCGTCATCGGCCCCGCCTCCCACGTCATCGGCCCCGCCTCCACGTCATCGGCCCCGCCTCCCACGTCATCGGCCCCGCCTCCACGTCACTAACCCCGCCCAAAACGTCATTAACCCCACCCAAAAACGTCACTAACCCCGCCCCCCCGCGGCCGAAAAAACCGCCCTGAAGGCCAAAAACAGCCCAAAAAACCGCAACCCGCCGCGGGCAAAAATTTCCCGCGGCGGGTCGCGGAAAACCGCCCAATTGGGCGGTAAAACCGCCCACCTGGCAACACTGCCACCTCCCTCATTTGTCAGCACAAAACCACCTGACATCCACCCATCGGGTCAATTCACCAAGGCTTCATTCACTCTCACCAGTTCAGTTCATAACTCACTTTAAGAGCCCTCCACCAGCACTTCCATTTCCTCCTCATTCTCCCCTCCTTTCTCCTCCTCCAGTTCCATTCTCTCCTCCCCTTCCTCCCGCTCTAGGGGCTCCTCCCTTCCCCCATCTGATTCCATCTCCCAATCACACCCCGGCTCCTCCCTCCCTTGCATAGATTCTTCTCCCTTCACCTGATCTGTCTGCTGGTGCTGCACTGCCTTCTGGGGCTTGTAGTTTCTTAGCTCCTGGCTTCTCTGACGTTGCCCTGCCTTCTGGGCTTTGTAGTTCCTTGGTTCTGAATCTCTCTGGGGCTGCACTGCCTTCTGGGGTTTGTAGTTTCTTTGCTCTTCACATACCCCCCCAGTCAAACGATTGCTAGTCCGTTTGTTTTTTCCTTCCTTTACTACCGGACTAGCAATCCTAGACAGAACATCAACATGCTGCATTAATTTCCCTGCTTGATGTTCCACCTGAAACTGAAATGGTTGCAACGCCAAATACCACCTCATCAATCTAGCATTATGGTTCTTCATCTGACCCAGCCACTTTAAGGGGGCATGATCCGTGACCAGCTTAAAGGGACGCCCCTCAAGATAGAACTCACAGGCTTGTATCGCCCACTTAACTGCCAGGCATTCCCTTTCAATCGTGGCATATCTAGTTTCATGAGGGAGAAGCTTCCTGCTCAAGTACATAATCGGGTGCTCCTCTCCCTCATGCACTTGTGATAACACCGCACCTAATCCTACCCCAGATGCATCAGTATGCAATACAAAAGGTTTCTCAAAGTCCACTGCTTTAAGTAGAGGCTCCTGGCATAATGCTGACCGCATCCCCGCAAATACCCTTTCCGAGTCCTCCTGCCACTGGAGCTGATTCGGTCTACTACCCTTCAACATATCTGTCAAGGGGGCGGCTCGAGAGGCGAAGTGAGGTATAAATCTTCTGTAATAACCTATCAATCCCAAAAAACTTCTTAGCGCTTTCTTATTTGTAGGAAGGGGAAACTCCTGAATACTTTTCACCTTATCACACAATGGCTTAACCTGACCATTTCCTACCCGATAGCCCAAGTATTTTACCTCTCGCTGGGCAAAATGGCATTTTTGAGGGTTAAGGGTGAGACCTGCTTCCCGAAAAGATTGCAATACCCCCCTAACCTGGACTACATGGGTCTCCCAATCTGGACTATGAATGATAACATCATCCAAATATGCAGCAGCATATTCCTGGTGTGATCTCAATACTCTGTCCAGCAGGCGTTGGCAAGAAGCCGCAGCTGAATTTAAGCCAAATGGCATTCGCTTGAATTGAAACAACCCAAGCGGGGTGCAAAAAGCGGTCTTAGGCCGGGCCTTCCTCGATAAGGGAATTTGCCAGTACCCCTTAGTTAAGTCAAGAGTAGACAAGAACTGTGCCGAACCCAGCCTATCTATCAAATCCTCAATACGAGGCATAGGATAAGCGTCTGGCACAGACAGCGCATTAACTCGCCGAAAATCAATACAAAAACGCCAGGATCCATCCCTCTTAGGCACTAGCACCACCGGACTCGCCCACGGACTAAAGGATTCCTCGATCACCCCAAAGTCCAGCATTTCCTTCACTTGTTTAACTACCTCCTGCTTTTTACCTGGGGATAACCTATAAGGTCGCTGACGAACCACCCTCCCTTTCTCCGTCTCAATTTCATGTACTATTAAGTGTGTCTCCCCAGGACACGCTGTGAGAACATCCTGAAACTCCAGCAACAGAGCTTGCATCTGTTCCTTCTGGGGACCCTCTAAGCTGTCTCCCACTGTCACTTCCCTAGGAATAAAGATCTCCGATATCTGCGGTCCTAAGTCCTCCTCCAATTCCTCCTCCCCTTTTGCCCAATAGGCTTTCCTTTCCTGCCAAGGCTGGAGTAAGTTCGCATGATAGGTCTGAGGCTTCCCTCGCTCATTCAATACCTCATAAGTGACCGGGCCCAACCGTTTCCTCACCGTACAGGGTCCCTTCCATTTACTTAAAAATTTATGTGGATTATCCGGGACCCTAACCACCACCTTATCCCCTTCCTGAAATACTCTGACCTGCGCTCCCTGATCATAATGCGTCTTCTGATAACTTTGGGTTTTCTCTAGATTACCCCGGGAATAAGTGCCTAACCTCCATAACCGCCCTTTCAAATCATGAAGATATTCTACTACCGTCTTATCCTCCCGTTCCGGCGGTACCCACTGCTCCCGGAGAATATCCAACACTCCCCTTGGGGCCCTCCCATATAATAATTCAAAGGGGGATACCCCTAGGGAAGCCTGCACACATTCCCTAGATACATACAATGCAAAAGGCAAAAGTTGATCCCAGTTCTCATAGTGTGATCCTAACCCCTTCCTTAACAACATCTTCAAAGTTTTGTTGAACCTCTCCACTAGGCCGTTGGTTTGAGGGTGATAGGCTGAAGTACAAATGTGTTTAATACCAAAAGCCTCCCAAACCTGTACCAGGGAGCGAGAAAGAAAATTGGTGCCTCTATCAGTTAACACCTCCCTAGGAAAGCCAACCTCACAAAAGAGCCGAATCAGCTCCGCAGCAATCACCTTTGCCGAGATATTTCGCAAGGGTATGGCCCAGGGGAAACGGGTAGCCATATCAACAATCACCAGAATATAAGAAAACCCTCTCCTGGATTTAAGTAGGGGACCGATAATATCCATTGCCAACCTCCCACACGGATTTTCAATCCGGGGAAGAGGGTGCAATGGAGCAGGCCTTGGCCCTTTCTCTGTCAGCTTCTGACATACCACACAGGATTTACAGTATTCCTCTGCCTCTTTATATACCCCAGGCCAGTAAAACCGCCCTAGTAACTGTTTCACTGTATTCTGGATCCCTTTATGTCCTCCCAGAGGATGGTCATGCGCTAACTGTAACACCAACTTCCGGAATCCCCTAGGTACAATAAGTTGTTTAATCTCCTCCTCACTGCCCTCAGCTGGCATCACCCGAAACAGTAAACCCTTCTCTATCACAAACTTGGGTCCCTGTGTGCCCCCCACCGGCTCCCTCGCCCGTTCCCAGGCATATTTCAATGTGAGATCTGACTCCTGTTCCCTGCTAAAATAAGGGAACCTGCTCAACAACTCCTCAGGATCCTCCGGAAACTCCCCTCCCTGCTCAATCCCTTTCATTGTCTGAGTCCTGTGCCTCTGCGTTAATTTTTTTACTTGCCCTGCCTCCCGCGTCTTCCCAGGTGCCCCTAGTACCTCCAAATGAAAGGGAAAAATATGTGACAAGTTCTGCTCTACTCCTTCTTGCTCTTTCCTCTGCCCCCGAGTAACGACCAACCCTTCCTTTTCTCTTAAACAGTGCACAAATGGGGGCCAATCCCTCCCCAAAATTAGTTCCTGAGGTAGCCGGGGTAATATTGCCACCCATACCCAGTGTGACCCTGAAGGACCTTTTATACCAACTCGCTTAAGGGGATATGTAGTGGTAGCCCCGTGAACACACTGAATGCTAACCTCCCGGCCCCTATTATCATTACATACTCCTCTCTTTCCCTTTATTCTTTCCCACAGGGCCCGAGACAGCATGGTCTGATCCGCCCCTGAATCTAGCAGAGCATTGACCCAGACCCCACATATCTCCACTGCTTGCCTCAATTGTTTCACCACTGGCCCTTGGGAGTACGAGGTGAACCCTAGTTTAGCAAAACAGTCCCTCCTCAGATGTCCTTTCCTTCCACACCGGTAACACATTCTCTCCTCATTCACTGAAGGTCTGGCCCCTGTTACTCTTGCCACTTTCTCCCCCATTCGTCCCCCTCCCCCTTCACACCGCTGGGCCTCCAGGAAGCATTCCATGCTTTTAATGGCCTCCTCAAGTGACATACACCCCTTCTTTATCAAATCCACCCGAAACTTTTCAGGTAGTGCCTCCAAAAATTGTTCCAGCACAAGCTCTTGCATTACCTGATTCATAGTTCTCTTTTCAGGCTCTAACCACTTTCCTGCTAAATCCAAAAGCTTTTGAGCCAACGCCCGGGGTGTTTCACTCTCCACCCAGCGTAATTCTCTGAATCGCCTTCTATATGTGTGGCGGCTCACTCCATACCTGTCCAGAATAGCTTCTTTCAATTTGGTATAGTCCGCCACCTCAAGTGTAGGCAAAGCCCTAAAGGCGGCCAAGGCCTCACCAGACAGCGCAGGGGCTAATCGAATTGTCCATTGTTCCCGGGGCCACCCTGCAGCCACCGCCACCCTTTCAAATGCCCCTAAGTAATCTTCAATATTGTCCGACTCAGTCAGCTTACCCCACGGCAGCCAGTTCACTCCGGGAAGTCCTCCTACTCCCACCGCTCCTTCTGCTTGGTCCACTCTTCCATCCGGCCCCCTGTCAGACAACCGTCCTCCACCTCGAAGCAACTCCTGAAATAAGTCCAAGAGAGGTTGCTGCTGTGCCCGGGAAGCTGCCAACGACTCCTCCAACAGCTGATGAGCCATCTCTTGCTGTTTCTGAAATTGATGCGTCATAAACGCAAACAGCTCTTTGGGATCCATATCCTTCACCGGATTCCCCGCACCTGCAAAAAGACAAAAAAAAACAACCACCCAAGTGCGGTATCTCACAAACTCTTTCCCCTTGCACAGAAACTGTGCTTCTCCAATTACTGTATCCTCCCTCGCCTCCTCCCTAGGTACCCTTTACCTGGGTAGGCGAGTAATACGCCTTTGTCAGCGTTGGCCCACACGACGGGCTTCCGAAACCTCCAGGACTCCTGCACCTCGCTCCGACTGCTCGACTGGTCTGGTCCGGAACCCACTCCACTCCTTCCAGGACACTACTCCTTCCCGTGGAGGTTCACTGCGATCCCACCACTGCCACCATAATATGTCACGCTCAGCCGCCAGATCCGCGCCACTCTTTCTCAGTCTCTTCCTTTCTTTACCAAGCACGCCCTTCACTCACGAGTCGACAGTCTGCAATCAGGGTCTCCGGACAACAGGCAAATCACCAGAAGTGCTTTATTAGCTCCTGAGTACATTTACTCTGCTTTAAGGCTTCACAGGCCTTTCTCTCTCCTCAGTGTAGCTCCACTTTTAAACCCAGTTCATTGGAGCCCTGCTTGCAATATAGTTCAGCGTGGGCCTGCTTTCCACACAGTTCACTTTGGCCCTGCTTTCAATATGGTTTCCCCCCCAGCACTGCTTCTAATCCAGTACTTAGTTGCACTGCTCTTTCCCACAGTTACTGAGCACTGCTCACAATTCAGTTCAGTTAGCAATGTTTTCCTCCTCAATTCAGTTTAGCACTGCTTTCAAACACAGTTTAGTCTAGCATTGCCTTCACACACAGTTCATCTTAGAAATGAAATTAAACAGTTCAATTCAATGGCAATATGGTCTAAGTCACTTTCTCACCCTTAGACCTAATGACCCACCTCCCTCATTTGTCAGCACAAAACCACCTGACATCCACCCATCGGGTCAATTCACCAAGGCTTCATTCACTCTCACCAGTTCAGTTCATAACTCACTTTAAGAGCCCTCCACCAGCACTTCCATTTCCTCCTCATTCTCCCCTCCTTTCTCCTCCTCCAGTTCCATTCTCTCCTCCCCTTCCTCCCGCTCTAGGGGCTCCTCCCTTCCCCCATCTGATTCCATCTCCCAATCACACCCCGGCTCCTCCCTCCCTTGCATAGATTCTTCTCCCTTCACCTGATCTGTCTGCTGGTGCTGCACTGCCTTCTGGGGCTTGTAGTTTCTTAGCTCCTGGCTTCTCTGACGTTGCCCTGCCTTCTGGGCTTTGTAGTTCCTTGGTTCTGAATCTCTCTGGGGCTGCACTGCCTTCTGGGGTTTGTAGTTTCTTTGCTCTTCACAATATATATATATATAAATCACTAATGGAGGAAAAAGACCTCAAATGTCCCAGCTTGGCAGCAAGTAAAATATCTTTGTGCCAGCTTTCACTGGCAGAGTCAGCAGCTCATGTATACAGGCTGCAACCCTGTAGCTTTTGTGTGATTTTGCCATTGCTGCTCTTTAGAAGTAGCAGCAGAAGGGAGGTGAAGGGCTTAACTGGGGAAGCTTAGGCTTCCCAACCTCTTTTACCAGGCGTCTATGTGCATATTAATTGTGGATATCATAAAAAGCTGACTGGCTGAGTATTATGAGGCCTGCATTAAGAACCCCTGCTCTAGAGCAATGTTTCCCAAGTCGGTCAGGATTTCAGGATATCTCCAATGAATATATATGAAAGATTCCACTATACACACAGAAAAAAAATGGATGCAGAGTCACTTAATTCTTTACCAGAAAATAAATCCAAACCTATGACCCCCTAATATAACAACAAATATGTGGAACTACAGCACATTACACCATGAGGAAGGAAAAAGCCTCAAGGAGCTCAAGACCAACAGATTTATAGAGCTGAAGGTGATCAATTTGACCAATTCCTCATCATTGGCTGAAAAAACCTTCCTCAATATTTGTCAAAAACTGGAACTGAGTTCTCAAAATAACAATTTCTAAACTTCATAAGATTCAACACGTGTAAAACTCAGCAGTACATTCAATCACCATGTCAGGTGCTGTCATCAAATATTGTCCATATGAAAAAAAGAGCAAACAAACCAGTGAACTTCCAGGAGTACTTAGCTTAAAATCTGTCGTCTATCCTGGAATCATTTCCAAAGCTCAAACATTCTCACGGACCAACGTTGGCTGGCGTTTCGCTAGTGCTCCAATAGGCAATGCTGCTTCAGGGTCCTGGCGACGGGAGAAAAAAAAAACCACACAGCAACTCAGCTCTTCGCTGTCCAATTTGTTGTTCTGGAGCTCCTTGAGGCCTTGGATTTATATATTAAAGATTTACATACATGCAGTATACGCAAATCAATCTTATTACCTATTTCAAGTATACAAGTACGTCCAAGCCCACCCCAACTGCTCCCTTGGAAATGCATCTGCAACATGCTGGTAAAAAAGTATGTGTGAAATGGCAACAGTTACTTGTATATAGTCTGGACAATTATAGAATAACCCATTTCTGTGCATAAACCAAATTACACCCTTATCCTTTCCTAGATAGCAGGCTACTGCCGCTTGTGTGGTCACACAAGAAATTTAACTCGGCAACATCACTGCAGTCAGCACCAGTACACAAGTAGTGCCATTCAGAGTTCACCTCAACCATTCTGATAGCACGAATAAGCTTTTTCTGACAAAATTTGATTTTCATGCATTAAAACAGTATTTGCAAGGAGAAGGTACTAGTTATTACAGTAGATGACACTTGTTTTCATCTCAGAGTCCAGGATCAGGTAGTCCCTTCTCACAAACCAGCATTATATTTTTTTTCCTATTTTGCTATCAGATTAAAATATTAGTATAAAACATTTACTCTGTAAATCTGCAGCACAAAGCTTCCAAGCATGGTAGTCACATGAGTGCACCATACAGTATGATGTACAGAAGATTTAAAAGGGCCAATTATGTTATTTGGATTTTGACTCACACCTTTTCCAGGTGTAGCTCAAGCGAGTTACAGAAAATATTGTATTTGAATGTATCCAAAAGCATTAAAAAGGTCAAATGGGTTTTCTTCGTGTGAAGACATTGTTAAAAATATAAAAGGTGCAATGTATGCTAATATCCTTAGGTTTCCCACAGAAATGAGGCAGCAAAGAAACTAGATGTGATGGCAGACAAATGGCAAAACTGCACTGCTTCATGACATTTTATTTTCCTCAGGTTGCAAAGGATTAAAGGCACCTCACTAAACCGTGGACTAAATTCAGTAAATAGCACCCAAATGTGAGCAAGTGCAAGGTGATGCATGTGGGAAAAAAGAACCTGAATTATAGCTACGTCATGCAAGGTTCCACGTTAGGCGTTACGGACCAAGAAAGAGATCTGGGTGTCGTCGTCGATAATACACTGAAACCTTCTGCTCAGTGTGCTGCTGCGGCTCGGAAAGCGAATAGAATGTTGGGTAATATTAGGAAAGGTATGGAAAACAGGTGTGAGGATGTTATAATGCCGTTATATCGCTTCATGGTGCGACTGCACCTTGAGTATTGTGTTCAATTCTGGTCGCCGCATCTCAAGAAAGATATAGTGGAATTGGAAAAGGTGCAGCGAAGGGCGACTAAAATGATAGCGGGGATGGGACGACTTCCCTATGAAGAAAGACTAAGGAGGCTAGGGCTTTTCAGCTTGCAGAAGAGACGGCTGAGGGGAGACACGATAGAGGTGTATAAAATAATGAGTGGAGTGGAACAGGTGGATGTGAAGCGTCTGTTCACGCTTTCCAAAAATACTTGGACTAGGGGGCATGCGATGAAACTACAGTGTAGTAAATTTAAAACAAATTGGAGAAAACATTTCTTCACCCAACGCGTAATTAAACTCTGGAATTCATTGCCGGAGAACGTGGTGAAGGCGGTTAGCTTGGCAGAGTTTAAAAGGGGATTAGCCGGATTCCTAAAGGAGAAGTCCATAAACTGCTACTAAATGGACTTGGGAAAAATCCATAATTCCGGGAATAACATGTATAGAATGTTTGTATGTTTGGGAAGCTTGCCAGGTGCCCTTGGCCTGGATTGGCCGCTGTCGTGGACAGGATGCTGGGCTCGATGGACCCTTGGTCTTTTCCCAGTGTGGCATTACTTATGTACTTATGTACAAATTAGGACTCTGAAAAAAAAAAAACATGCTGAGTGTTATTCTACAAACGGTGCTCCAAGCTGGATGCCATTTATGTTTCAGTCTTGTTTATGAAACCAACAGGACATAACATACAAATTGCAACAATACAGATTCAACTGTGTTGGTAATCACATTGTAAAGATTATTCCCACCCACCTCCCGCCCTTGAATCCCACAGAATCTGGATGCAGTCTTTCTTTCTTATAAGGTTCCATTTCCAGGAATGCAGTCATAATAGCAGGTCAAATATTAAGCAAATAACTTCTTGCATGTGGTGTCAGAGTACCCCAAAAAGGTTCCCATATGGCTTGGAAATGTTGACCAGCAGCACGAGACAAATCACAAAATGCCATTCGCTCCACTTGCATATGGATTATCATAGAGGTTCTCTAAAAGGAAAAGTGAGAGCCTGTATTATCCAACAAGGAAAAAAGAATTGACTTAAGAGCAAACAAAATAGCTCTTTGTAGGAAGGCCTTAAACCCAGATGGAAAGGCTTGGCCTGAAGGGTAATCAACAGAGAGTAAAAATGGGCTATGCAAGGGTAGACAATGTCAACACTCTTGACTAAACTTGAAGACTGTCATCCAGAAACATTTCGCTTGAGGACAGGTCCAGAACATGTGACCTAGAGTTGCACCCAGGCCTTTATACTTCAAGCAGCAGTCCGTAGTGGCATAGCCTGCATAGTGCGGGGTGCCATTTATAGAATACCACATAGTGCCGGGATCCACACCCAACTTCTAGGTACGAGGATTTACACCAACTGTACTCTGGCATTAATCCCCACTCGTAATTAGGTGCAGATATCCCAGATTCTATAATAGAATGTGCATCTGTAGTGAACACCCCTGACCCACCCACCAAGTTTTAAATTATTGAAAAACTCAAAAACACTAAGATGGAGTCAGCAGTCCAGCAGCGAGAGGGGTGCTATCCAGTCTTTTGCATTGTCACATGTATGATTATCTCCCAGTTGGTGAGATGTCATATGTGTGTGCCCGATGCAAAGAGCTCCTAGCTCTCAGAGAATATGTCCGTTCTCTTGAGGCTAGAGTAGCAGACTTGGTGGAGCTGAGGAAGATAGAGAGGTACATAGAGGAGACCTACAGGGATGTTGTAGAGAAGTCCCACCTCCAGTCTAGTAGCCCCTGTGCTACCTTTGAGGAGGGAGGTCTCCTAGAAGGAGAGCATCACCCTGGTGAAGTAGGAAGTACTTCTGTAGCCAGGATCTGCCCACCAGGGGATGTACTATCTTCTCGCACAGAGGATATGTCTCCAAGTGCTGACCGGGAGGGAAAGGTTAGGACAGCTGTTGAAGTCGGTGATTCCATCATTAGGCAAATAGATCCATTTTTCACAACCTGGTACAGTTGATGGTACTAAGTCATCTAGACTATTGTAACGCACTTTACGTTGGCTGCAAAGCACAGACTGTCAAGAAACTTCAAACAGCCCAGAATACCGCAGCCAGCCTCATATTTGGAAAAACAAAATATGAAAGTGCAAAACCCATAAGAGAGAAACTACACTGGCTTCCACGTAAAGAACGTACCGCGTTCAAGATCTGCACGATTGTTCATAAAATCATCTACGGAGATGCCCCGGCCTACATGCTAGACCTTGTGGACCTGCCTCCCAGAAATGCTAAAAGATCTGCCTGCACATTTCTTAATCTACACTTCCCCAGCTATAAAGGATTAAAATACAGACTAACACATGCAACCAGCTTTTCCTACATGAGCACTCAGCTGTGGAATGCACTACCAACTAGCTTGAAAACAATTAATGAAATAACTAATTTTCGCAAATCTCTGAAAACCTCTCTCTTCAACAAAGCCTACCACGAGAATCCATAGCTTAATTGCAACATTTCAACACTCCACCCTTATTCTGAAAGTCGTCTCTCTATTACTGTCTGCTTAGCTCTTTTTTTGTCATTCTCAATCTTTTTGTAACACCAACTGTATCTTTTACCCTGGAATGGCGTTGCCATAACAGGTCTTTGTAAGCCAGATTGAGCCTGCAAATAGGTGGGAAAATGTGGGATACAAGTGCAATAAATAAATAAAATAAATAAATAAATAAACAGATAGCTGGGTGGCTGGTGGACGTGAGGATCACCTGGTGCGAAGGTGGCGGACCTCATGCGTCACCTAGATAGGATTTTAGATAGTGCTGGGGAGAAGCCAGCTGTCTTGGTACGTGTGGGTACCAATGACATAGGAAAATGTGGGAGAGAGGTTCTGGAAGCCAAATTTAGGCTCTTAGGTAGAAAGCTCAAATCCAGATCCTCTGGGGTAGCATTTTCTGAAATGTTACCTGTTCCACGCGCAGGGCCCAAGAGACAGGCAGAGCTCCGGATTCTCAATGCGTGGATGAGACGATGGTGCAGGGAGGAGGGTTTTAGATTTGTTAGGAACTGGGCAACATTCTGGGGAAGGGGGAGCCTATTCCGAAAGGATGGGCTCCACATTAACCAGTGTTGGAGACCAGGAGATCCGGGAAATTATTGACCGGTGAGTCTGATGTCAGTGCCGGGCAAAATGGTAGAGACTATTATTAAGAACAAAATTACAGAGCATATTCAAAAGCATGGATTAATGAGACAAAGTCAACATCGATTTAGTGAAGGGAAATCTTGCCTCACCAATCTACTACATTTCTTTGAAGGGGTGAACAAACATGTGGATAAAGGTGAGCCGGTTGATATTGTGTATCTGGATTTTCAGAAGGCGTTTGACAGAGTACCTCATGAAAGACTCCAGAGGAAATTGGAGAGTCATGGGATAGGAGGTAGTGTTCTATTGTGGATTAAAAACTGGTTAAAAGATAGAAAACAGAGAGTAGGGTTAAATGGTCAGTATTCTCAATGGAGAAGGGTAGTTAGTGGGGTTCCCCAGGGGTCTGTGCTGGGACCGCTGCTTTTTAACATATTTATAAATGACCTAGAGATGGGAGTAACTAGTGAGGTAATTAAATTTGCTGATGACACAAAGTTATTCAAAGTCGTTAAATTGTGGGAGGATTGTGAAAAATTACATGAGGACCTTACAGGACTGGGTGTCTAAATGGCAATTGACATTTAATGTGAGCAAGTGCAAAGTGATGCATGTGGAAAAGAGGAACCCGAATTATAGCTACGTCATGCAAGGTTCCACGTTAGGAGTCACGGACCAAGAAAGGGATCTAGGTGTCGTCGTTGATGATACGTTGAAACCTTCTGCTCAGTGTGCTATTGCGGCTAAGAAAGCAAATAGATTGTTAGGTATTATTAGGAAAGGAATGGAAAACAAAAATGAGGATATTATAATGCCTTTGTATCACTCCATGGTGCGACCGCACCTTGAATATTGTGTTCAATACTGGTCGCCACATCTCAAAAAAGATATAGTGGAATTAGAAAAGGTGCAGAGAAGGGCAACGAAAATGATAAAGGGGATGGAACAACTTCCCTATGAGGAAAGGCTGAAGCAGCTAGGGCTCTTCAGCTTGGATAAAAGGTGGCTGAAGGGAGATATGATAGAGGTCTATAAAATAATGAGTGGAGTTGAACGGGTAGATATGAAGCGTCTGTTTATGCTTTCCAAAAATACTAGGACTAGGGGGCATGCGATGAAGCTACAATGTAGTAAATTTAAAACGAATCGGAGAAAATTGTTCTTTACTCAACATGTACTTAAACTCTGGAATTCGTTGCCAGAGAATGTGGTAAAGGTGGTTAACTTAGCAGAGTTTAAAAAAGGTTTGGACAGCTTCCTAAAGGAAAAGTCCATAGACCATTATTAAATGGACTTGGGGAAAATCCACTATTTCTGGGATAAGCAGTATAAAATGTTTTGTATTTTTTTTTTGGATCTTGCCAGGTATTTGTGACCTGGATTGGCCACTGTTGGAAACAGGATGCTGGGCTTGATGGACCTTTGGTCTGTCCCAGTATGGCAATACTTATGTACTTATGTACTCAGGCACAGCTTTGTAGAACATTGCTTAGCATGATGCACATGTAAATCCAAATTAGCTCCAAAAATTATTACTGGTCCTAACAGGCTCATTACTTAAATTGCGCACACAAATTGGGCATGCACAATTATAAGCACCATATATAGAATTCCCCTGCATGCTGCCTCTAGAGCAAAACTCCAGATATTGACTATAACGGGTAGATAAGAATGGGAAGGTCTACATGTCCAAATTCCTTCCAATTCCAATTGCAACACCATAGACCCCACTTAATCTTCGGCTTTCTTTTTATTTCCTCATGACAAAGGACCTGCTATGATTATGTTATGTTTCTCTGGATTATTTTATTGTTTTTGCTATTACCAACCCTTTTAAATAATGAAACTTTTAATGTTTTTTTCAACAGTGCAGAGTGATAATCTCTCAGATGACCAGCACCAGATCAGAAGCATTTCACTGGCTCCTCGTTCCACTGACTATGGTAGTCTGTGTGGCAGTTACAGGACTTCTGGGAAGGGTTGAAGAATTTGCACTTGGAGCCTTTGCAGCTTTTGTCACAGCAGCACATGTGCACTATGGGATTTCTGTGGTAATCCAATTTTTTAGTAACTGACTTGTTGCATAGAATCCAGCTCCAGGCCAGTGGCGGAGCAAGGGGGGGGGGGGCAGTGGGGGCGGTCCGCCCCGGGTGCACGCCGCTGGGGGGGGGGGGGGGGGTGCCGCGCACAGGTCAGCGTCGTTGGTTTCCATGCTCCCTCTGCCGTTCCGGGGCAGAGGGAGCATGGAAACCAACGACACTGACCGGCGCGCGGCACTCCCCCAGCGGTGTGCACCCGGGGGGGTCTTTCATCGGGGTGGGGGGGTGTCCCTTCGCCAGGGGGGGGGGGTCACGTTGCATGGGGCAACGCCATGGCCCCAGGCTAATCTGAGCTGTTTTAAGACCAGGCTTCACTTAGAGGAATGTCCTGTGCACTATCTGGCTTCAGAAGCAATTGTGATGCTCCAGACTGAGATGATGGGACTTGAATTGCTACACTATCACAATATCTTGCTTAGCGTGGTAGTGTTTTTAGTGTGCACTAATGATTAACGCATGCTAATTGCTAAAGATGCCCATAGGAATATATGGGTGACTCTAGCATTTAGCACATGCTTATTTTTAGTGCACACTGTGCCTAAGCTAAACAAGCTATAGCTTAGGGCCTTACAACATTTCTGATTTTTTTTTTAAGCATTTTATGTGTACTGTATTTTTTTTTTTAAATCTTGTGTAGCAAATGTTTATGTGTAGTTTTAAAATGGCTTTATTTGTAATTAATTTAAGTAATATTTTAAGCCAAATTCATGGTGATCCAAGGTCCTGTTTTGGTAGGCACATTTGTGAGACCTTCTGGTGTAACATTTTAGCAAGGGACCTCCAAGCTTTATGTAGCTTAAGGCTTCATTGTCTAACTCCGACCCTCAAGTGGGTGATGTCTTCCAGTACAGCATGATCTGCCACAGGGGCGTAGCTAGGTGGGGCCACAGGGGCATGGACCCCTACAGATTTAGTCCTGGCCCCCTCTACTTTTGACCCCCCCCTCGCCAACCCTACCCCGCCACTTTCGACCCGCTGCCACAAGGGGGAGGTCAAAAATAGTGGGTGAGGGTCAGCAGCAGGAGGGGGGGGGGTCAGCAGCTGGGAGAGGAAGGCTAAAATGTGTCCCCCACCTTGGCCTCTGGACCCCCCTCCTGCCAAGGTCTGGCTACTCCCCTGATCTGCCAGTACAGAGAGGGAACCACATTCCCAGAGCTCAGAACCAGCATAAAGCTCTGAGTATGGACAACCCTTTCCATGTGTAGCTGTCTCCTCAGTTCCTCCAATTTGTTTTCTTAGCGCTGCTGAACATTGGGGGAAAATCCTCTCATAGATCAGAGGTTTATTCACCTCTGTTATAGCTGGTTTTTATTTTATTAACTGCCTTTATGAAGAGATACACACTGCCTTGGATGGAACATGTATAGCTAAACATGAACTTACATTACAGAAACAGTATAACAATAGTAACATGACAAAGGGACAGTGTAAAACACAGTACAGTGAAGTAAACTTAGAAACAGGCAAATTAAATCCTAGTAATGGCAATAATGATACAGGATTTAGAAACTGGGGGAAATTTTGAATTGTTGCAAGCTAGATCTATCAGACCTACTCACAGCTTTGAGTAAATTTGACTGCCTAACAGCAGCTCAAGAAGGTGGAACAAAACTCTGCCTCAACCTAGGGAAAATGATGATCCTGTGGGATCCTAATACAAGCAGACAGATACCGGAAATCCAAATTCCTTCAGGAACTATAAGCTCACCCTAAAATCACAGGTAAGGAATCTTGGGATACTGCGGGACTCATCACTTTGATCCAGCAAAATTCAGGGACTCTTTACAAACTGCCTGTGTCATATGTGGCAACTATGAAATCTCTCTCCATAAATCAAGACAAGTTTTATCACAGTGATCCATACTGTAATGCCCTGTATATTTGTCAGATCACAGCTCCAATTCAGAATGCTGCAGCACAGCTGATGAGGGTTACAAGCAGTATACCCTATCTGTGAAAACTGCACTGGCTAGCAGTACCCCACAGGTCCAAATTTAAAACTCTCTCCAATTTCCAACGACAAGGGTCAGAGTAACTAAAAAAAAAAAAAATAATAATTTAGCCCTCTACACTGTTGATGCTTAACCCAGGCACACCCTGCCAGTTAGGTTATCGGGATATCCACAATAAATATGCATGAGAGATTTGCATATAGCAAGGAGGCAGTGCATGAAAATCTATTGCATGCATATTCATTGTAGATATAATACAAGCCTAATATTTTTTTGCCAGCCTCAGATGTCATACTCAGGTCCATCACAGCAGTATGCAGGTCCCTGGAGCAGTTTTAGTGGGTGCAGTGCACTTCAGACAGGCGGACCCAGGCCCATCCTCCCCCTACCTGTTATGTTTGTGGAGGAAACAGTGAGCCCTCCAAAACCCACCACACCCACATCTAGATGCCCCCCCTTCACCTGTAAGGGTTATGGTAGTGGTGTACAGTTGTGAGTAGTGGGTTTGGGGGGGGGGGGGGGCTCAGCACACAAGGTAAGGGAGCTATGTACCTGGGAGCAATTTATGAAGTCCACTGCAGTGCCCCCTAGGGTGCCCGGTTGCTGTCCTGGCATGTCAAGGGGACCAGTGCACTACAAATGCTGGCTCCTCCTATGACCAAAGGGCTTGCATTTGGTCGTTTCTGAGATGGATGTCCTTGGTTTCCATTATCGCCGAAAATCAGAAATGACCAAGTCTAGGGACGACCATCTCTAAGGACGACAAAAATTTCAAGATTTGGACATCCCTGACCGTATTATCGAAACAAAAGATGGACGTCCATCTTGTTTTGATAATATGGGTTTCCCTGCCCCTCCATTGGATGTCCCTTTCAATTATGCCCCTCTATATGACCTATCCAGTCTGCACATTCATGCCATTTTATCATCCCTTCCTCTCCCTTAGAGATCCTATGTATCTGGCTCAAGCTTTCTTGAATTTAGATACAGTTTCCATCTCCAGTACCTCCACTGGGATGCCATTCAACAAATTCACCACCCTTTCTGTGAAGAAATATTTCCTCAGGTTACTTCTGAGTCTATCCCCTTTCACCTTCATTGTATGCCTCCTCATGCCAGCGGTTCCTTTCAATTGACTCGGCTCCTGAACATTTATGCCAGGTAGATATTTAAATTCCTCTATCATACCTCCCGTCTCCCCCCCTTTCTTCCAAAGTATTCCTATTGAGATCTTTAAGTCTGTCCCCATATGCTTTATGACGATGACCACTGACCATTTTAGAAGCCCTCTTGATAGACTTCATTCTGTTTATATCTTTTGAAGGTGTGTACACAATATTCTAAATGAGGTCTGACCAGACTGTCATGCAGGGGCAATATCACCTTTTTCCTACTGGCCATTCCTCTCCCTATGCATTTAGCATCCTTTCTAGCTTTTGCCATCAACTTTTCTAGTTGCTTGGCCACCTTAAGATCATCATATACGATCACATCCAAGTCCTGCTCCTCTTTTGTGCAGAAAAGTTCTTCACCCCCTAAAATATATGGGTCTATCTAAACAATTATCCAGTGGTGTGCTGGAGCTGGCTCGCAAGAGCCGCTTGTTAAATTTTGACAGCTCGTGCGAGCTGGTTGTTGTTCGGGGCGAGCCGGCTCCATTACACAAGGTAAGCATGGCAGGAGGGCGCCATACTTACCTCCCCTCCCGCTCCCATCCATGTCTAGCAATGTCCTTCGCCCCCACCCTCCCCTGCTGCTCCCATCCGTCAGTTTCAATTACCTCCCTCGAAGTACCGCCTTAGTTAAAGCCCTGCTGCCCGTCTCTAGCTGCCTTCTCTGCTTGCTTCTGAGTTCGCGCCCTTAGTCCCGCCTTCTGATGTCATTCTGATGTTATTTCCTTTTTCCACAACGGCGGGACTAAGGGCGCAAACTTCTCAGAAGCAAGCAGGGAAGGCAGCTGGAGACAGGCAGCAGGGCCTTAAATAAGGCAGTACTTCGAGAGAGGTAATTGAAACTGACAGATGAGAGCAGGAGGGGAGGGTGGGGGCGAAGGACATCGCTAGACATGGATGGAAGCGGGAGGGCAGGGGAGGGAGGAGAATTGCTGGGCATGGATGGGCAGAGGGGGGCAGGGGAGAGAAGAAAATTGCTGGGCATGGATGGAGGGAAGGGCAAGAGAAATTCTGGACATGGATGGAGGGGAGGGAAGGGAGAGAGAAGAAATGCTGGACATGGAGGGAAGATAGAGGAAGGAGATTAGATGAGGGAAAAGGAAGTGAGGAGAGAAACTGCACGTGGATGGAGAAAATAGGCAGAAGCTGGATCCACTGTACAGTCAAGTCTGCGGAGGACCAGAAAGGAGGAAAGAAAAGAAATAAATGGAAAGGAAGCCCTGGAAACAGAGTCAAGGGAACAGATAGAGAGCAGCAGAATCAGATACTGGGCCAGCATGATCAGAGAAACAAAGTCACCAGACAACAAAGGTAGAAAACAATAATTTTATTTTCATTATAGTGTTTGGAATATGTCCACTTTGAGAATCAGGTGCTGAATGTTAAAAGTTTATATTTATTTACGGCATTTTATCCCATATTAAACATGAATTAGATTGGAACCTGGGATCATTTATTCTTTTTTTCCTGGAGAGAGTAATGCATTGCCCCCCCCCCCCCCCGGCTATAGCTAGCTCTGCAATTTTGGGGGGGGCGCCGAGGTGGACCGAGGAGAGAGCCTGTTAAAAATTTACCAGCACACCACTGCAATTATCATAGGTACAGGCCTGAGTAGTCATCTCCTGTGTTATCTGTGCCACAGCGACTCAACCCAGACTGTAAATGCCAATCTGTCTCTTTCTTTTTCTGTGTAGTTATTGAGAGATTCCCAGTCAGCAAAAGATTTCTTGCACAGACAGCACAGGTCCAGCACAGATGTTTTCTCGCTGCCCTGCCGAGACTGTCATTCCCTGTGCAATCTCAGAAGTTCACGGTATTAGCCAGAGTAGTCAATGAGTTTTCTTCATCTGTTTCACTGCCTCTTCCAGAACAGTCTCATTCATTCCTGCAAAAGATGTTCAATCAATCCATTAATGGCTATTTAAAGGATCATTTGTTTAATATTAACCGCCTAGTACAACACCATCTTAATCCATGGGTGTTAAATCTTGAGATAAATGAGCATCTGCACAGTTGTAATAGTCTCTCTACTGTTTACTTCTGACTGCAAACTACAAAAGTACCATTCTTGATCTCTTCTACCCCAAAGGTCTAAGCTGGTCTTGTCCAAGTTTAGTCTTTGAGAGTTGCCAATAGGCCAGATTTTCAGGATATCCCTAATTAATATACATACAACATAACAAAATTATTACACTATTTGAATCTTTATTGCAGCCTTCAAAACTATTTGAATAATTAGTATAAGATTGTTTTAATAATCTGACTAAAGAAGTGACTCCAACTACAAATCCACCATACTCTAACACTCTCAAAAACTGTCCGTCATTGACTCACAAAGCACAAATTCCTGGATGATCCAAAGACACGCAGTTAAGCAAATCATGTCATTGAGAAAAATCCAAAATATTGATGAAAAATTCCAACTTGTTTGAAATGTTCATTCTACTTTCAAAGTCCACCAACCAATGGATGTTGACAGCTACAAATCAGTGATGTTATAGTTGAATCAAACCAACTTGCTTGAAGAAAATCAACATCCAGCCAAACATGACTGCTTGAAAAAAAAGGTCACTGTTAAAGTCAAAGACACCAGTTCTCAAATTGAGCTCTCTATAACACCAGCAAATATGCAGCCAACTGACCAGTCCTGACATGACATGTTTTGCCTCTAGGCGTTTTCAAGAGCCAGAACTTAGAGAATTACACAAAAATACTTAGACCACACTGCAAAGGAGTATACCAGTGAAAAGTGCCCCCACCCACCGCCTAGGACTGGTCAGGCAAATAAACATGAATATAAAAACAGTTTAAAACATCATACAAATTAATGTAAGTAAAACGGCAAAGCAGATGATCACCAAAATCAACAGATAGCAAATAATCAAAAGTATTACCAACAAGACCTTCCAAACAAAACAAATTCCTAAAACCTGGAAGGATAAGCTAAATCACTGAATATCCTAAAAAAACTCCTACACTTGGAAGTATGGCAAAGAAAAATCATGCTCCAAAAGCTGCAGCTCCCATTACGTCTACCACTGTCCAGACTGAATGTTAGACGAAAGCAAGATTCTTGTTTCATGTGATAAACGCATTCACATTGAATCCCTCATGAAAGAAGTACAAGAACTATGAAAGGAGGTTGCAACCAGAAATTCATCCCAGAAATGCATTTTGAAACATTGGGAACCTCCAGCAAAGGGAGACAAGATCTTGTGCAGGAAAAGAACAGCTGGATGGTCACCAGATCCTGTAATATCAACCCCCCAACTCCATCTTCTGTTGAACTGAAGAATCGGTTCACAGCCCTGGAGGCAGAAGAGCTGAAAACATCTAGAGAACAGGAGGAAACAACGATCAAAGATCCCAAAGCCACTGGAGCAGTGGACATTAAGAAGCAAAAAGTAGTTGTGGTTGGTAATTCTCCTCTGAGGGGTACTGAGGAGCCCATTTGCCGCCCAAAAACAATGTCCAGGGAGGTGTGTTGTCTGCCTGGTGCAAAGACTCAAGATGTAGCGGAAAGACTGCCTAGACTCATCAAGCTTACTGTCTGCTACCCTATGCTGCTCATCCATGTTGGCACAAATGATACTGCTAGGTATCCTACTGAACATATCAAACGAGACTTCAAGGCTCTGGGTCAGAGAGTGAAGCACCTAGATGCAACATAGTAAATGACAGCAGAAAAAGACCTGTATGGTCCATCCAGTCTGCCCGACAAGATAAACTAATTTTACATGGCACGCGATACTTCATATGTACACCCGAGTTTGATTTGTCCTCGTCATTCTCAGGGCACAGACCTTAAAGTCTGCCCAGCACTGTTCTTGTACTAAAAGTTCTGAAGTTAATGCAGGGACATAGCTTTCTTTTCTTGGGCCGTCGCCGGCAGCGCTGCTGTTCACATAGGCAGCTATGCTCCCCCGTCACATCCATCCGGCCCTACATAAACAGGAAGTGCATCAAAGAGGGCTGGATGGACGTGGCAAAGGGGAGCGGAGCTGCCTGTGTAATTTGAGGCAGGGAACACTTCCGGACTTGTGGGAGACTCCCAGACTTGTGGCAGAAAAGTGAGGGTGTTGGATTGGGGCTGGATGGATTGGAGGAAGGCAGAAGTGCTGGACTTGAGTGGGGAAGACGGGGGCTGGAGGGAAGGGAAGGGAGAGAGCTGCTGGATGTGGGAGGAGGGGATCTGAATGGGAGAGAGTTGCTGGAGGTGGGAGAGCGAAGATACAAGAATATGCCACAAATTGTTTATGCTATTATGGCAAATTAGTGGACTGAGGAGTTTTGAAGGAAATTCCATGTGTGAAGACTCCTCTTTTTAATTGACTGAAAGACTGATCTGGACATTTATAGTGTGCTGACTGGTTCAGTCCACTTAATACTTTTACCATGGACAAATGCCTAAGGATTTGAGATGTTTTAATATTGTTATGTATGTGAGGGAAATGATTGCTGTGCTTTATTAATATTGATAAAATTAGTTGAAATGAATAAACTTTTACTAAATTTATGATATTATAACTATTGTAGAAACTTTCTTTATAATTGACGATTTAAAATTGAGGAAGTATTCCTTAATAGATTCCTGAATGTGTACTGTTTGAGATTAAATTTTTAACTGCCAGACCCTCAACCATTCTTCAAACGTTTGGAGATCCTGTCTCATTGTTTCTACTCCCTCCAGGGTATCCACTCTATTGGCTATCTTTGTGTCATCCGCAAAAAGGCAAACCTTTCCTTCCAACCCTTCAGCAATATCTCCCACAAATATATTAAACAGAATCGGCTCCAGCACAGACTCCTGAGGAACTCCACTGCTCACCTTCCTTTCCTCCAAGCGGATTCCATTTACCACCACCCTCTGCCACCTGTCGGTCAACCAGTATCCTATCCAGTTCACCACTTTTGGTCCTAGCCCTTTCAGCTTATTCATCTGTGGGGGACTGTATCAAAGGCTTTGCTGAAATCCAAATAGATTACATCTAGCGCGTATCTTTCATCCAGTTCCTTGGTCACCCAGTCAAAGAAGACAATAAGATTCATTTGGCAGGATTTTCCTTTGGTAAAGCCATGTTGCCTTGGGTCCTGTAGCCCGTTGGCTTCTAGGAAGTTAACTATCCTTTCTTTCAGCAGCGACTCCATTATTTTTCCTAATACCGACGTGAGACTTACCGGTCTGTAGTTTCCCACTTCTTCCTTGTCTCCACCATTGTGAAGAGGAACCACATCCGCACGTCTCCAGTCTCTAGAGATCTATTAAATAAATCTTTAAGAGGTCTCGCCACGACCTCTCTGAGCTCCCTTGGTATCCTGAGATGTATCCCATCCAGCCCCATAGCTTTGTCCACCTTCAGATTCTCAAGCGGTTTATAAACCTTTTCTTCCATAAACGGCGCAGTATCTACTCCATTCCCAGATGTTCCCTCAGCAGCCAACCGCAGTCCTTCTCCAGAATTTTCCTCCATGAACAACGAAGAGAAGTAATTGTTTAGCACATTTGCTTTATCCTCATCACTCTCCACATATACATTCTCATTATCTTTCAAGTCTTGCAATCCCATTCCTCTTTTTTCTCCTTTCACCAATATATCTGAAAAAGGTCATCACCTCTCTTTACATCTTTATTTTCTTCCACTTGCGTTTTTGCTAGCCGTATTTCCCTCTTCGCTTCTTTGAGTTTAATCTGATAATCTTTTCCGTGATCCTCTCATTGTGTTCTTTTGTATTTCTTGAACAAAGCTCTTTTGCTCTTATTTTTTCAGCTACTCATTTGGAGAACCATATAGGCTTCCTGTTTCTCTTGTTTTTGTTTGCTTTCCTTGCATAAAGATCAGTTACCATATTTATCACGGCCATTAGCTTTGGCCACTGATTTTCCACTTCTCCTATGCCTTCCCATGCCAACAGCTCTTTCTTCAGGTATTCCCCCATTCCTTCCTGTTGAAGGTAAAGGCCAAAGGAGGGAAGTTCACATCCTGGAGCTAAACATGTGGCTGCGTGATTGGTGCCAACACGAGCGCTTTGAATTCCTAGATCATGGGATGATTTTCCAAGCAGTGATGGTGCCCACCTTTCAAGGAAGGGATGAAGTGTCTTCAGTAACAGACAGGCTAAAATACTAAAGAAGGCTTCAAAACTAAATTTCCTGGGGATGGGAGAGAAAAGTCCCAAAGTAATTAATAACCCTCAGGAAGGTAAAACATCAAATACCCTTATAGAAAGCAGAAAAAAGAGTGACATCTGGAGAGCCTTTTTTACCAATGCCCATAGTATGGGAACTAAATTTCTAGATCTAGAGGCTGTAATGATAGAAGCAGACTTGGATTTAGTGGTAGTCACCGAGATGTGGTTCATGGAGAACCATGACTGGGATATAGGTATACCTGGCTATAATCTATTCAGGAAGGACAGGGTAGGAAAAAAGGGTGGTGGTGTGGCATTATATGTTAAGAGTAATATTAAAAAGTGACAGAACTGCAGGACATATGGGTTAAGGAAGAAGTGCTGTGGGTCAAACTGGTAAGAGGAAAAGGAAAATTTATTTACATTGGTATAATATACAGGTCACCTTCACAGTCAGAAGAAATGGACAGAGACTTAATTGAAAACATCCACAAGATAGCTAGGAAAGGGGAAGTACTACCGATAGGTGGTTTTAATATTCCAGATGTTGACTGGTGTATTCCTGCTGCAGGGTCATCTAGAAGCAAAGGGATCTTAGATTCTCTACAGGAAGAATCGTTTCAGCAGTGGGTAACAGAACTGACAAGGGATGGAGCTATTCTAGATCTGGTGCTTAAAAATGGGGACAATGTTTTTGATTTTACGGTGGGAGATCATTTGGCATCTAGTGATCACTGAATGGTGTGGTTTAATATGAAAACAAAGGAGAAGAGGTTTTACTCAAGACTGAAGGTCCTAGATTTAAAAAAAACAAAACAAAACTAACTTTGCTGAGACGGGGGAATTTCTCAAGGAAGAGTTGACTGGATGGGAGCAGCTGAAGGCAGTAGAGCAGCAGTGGGCAAAATTGAAAGGAGCTATCTTAAAGGCGACAAACCTTTATGTTAGAAAATTACATAAAAGAGGAAAAGAAGGCTGCTCTGGTTCTCAAACATAGCAGCTGGAAAGATAAGGGAAAGGTGGTTAGCCTTCACACATTACAAGATGACTCAGAAAGAGGGAGACAGGCAGAAGTACCAGGAAAAGCTAGAGGAAGCTGGAAAAGTTGTTAGGAAAGCGAAGAGGCAAATGGAAGAAAAGATAGCCGATATAGTAAAATTGGAGGACAAGACCTTTTTCAGATATATAAATGACAGGAGGAAATGCCATAATAGCACTGTGAGGCTCAAAGCTGAGGGTGAGGAATATAGCGAATGCTACATACCTGTAGAAGGTATTCTCCGAGGACAGCAGGCTGATTGTTCTCACTGATGGGTGACGTCCACGGCAGCCCCTCCAATCGGAATCTTCACTAGCAAAGTCCTTTGCTAGCCCTCGCGCGCACCGCGCATGCGCGGCCGTCTTCCCGCCCGAAACCGGCTCGAGCCGGCCAGTCTCATATGTAGCAAAAGAGATACAAGGGAAGACACAACTCCAAAGGGGAGGCGGGCGGGTTTGTGAGAACAATCAGCCTGCTGTCCTCGGAGAATACCTTCTACAGGTATGTAGCATTCGCTTTTTCCGAGGACAAGCAGGCTGCTTGTTCTCACTGATGGGGTATCCCTAGCCCCCAGGCTCACTCAAAACAACAACCATGGTCAATTGGGCCTCACAACGGCGAGGACATAACTGAGATTGACCTAAAAAAATTTACCAACTAACTGAGAGTGCAGCCTGGAACAGAACAAACAGGGCCCTCGGGGGTGGAGTTGGATCCTAAAGCCCAAACAGGTTCTGAAGAACTGACTGCCCAAACCGACTGTCGCGTCGGGAATCCTGCTGCAGGCAGTAATGAGATGTGAATGTGTGGACAGATGACCACGTCGCAGCTTTGCAAATTTCTTCAATGGAGGCTGACTTCAAGTGGGCTACCGACGCAGCCATAGCTCTAACATTATGAGCCGTGACATGACCCTCAAGAGCCAGCCCCACCTGGGCGTAAGTGAAGGAAATGCAATCTGCTAGCCAATTGGATATGGTGCGTTTCCCCACAGCCACTCCCCTCCTATTGGGATCAAAAGAAACAAACAATTGGGCGGACTGTCTGTTGGGCTGTGTCCGCTCCAGATAGAAGGCCAATGCTCTCTTGCAGTCCAAAGTGTGCAGCTGACGTTCAGCAGGGCAGGAATGAGGACGGGGAAAGAATGTTGGCAAGACAATTGACTGGTTCAGATGGAACTCAGACACGACCTTTGGCAAGAACTTAGGGTGAGTGCGGAGGACTACTCTGTTATGATGAAATTTGGTGTAAGGGGCCTGGGCTACCAGGGCCTGAAGCTCACTGACTCTACGAGCTGAAGTAACTGCCACCAAGAAAATGACCTTCCAGGTCAAGTACCTCAGATGGCAGGAGTTCAATGGCTCAAAAGGAGGTTTCATCAGCTGGGTGAGAACGACATTGAGATCCCATGACACTGTAGGAGGCTTGACAGGGGGCTTTGACAAAAGCAAACCTCTCATGAAGCGAACAACTAAAGGCTGTCCCGAGATCGGCTTACCTTCCACATGGTAATGGTATGCACTAATCGCACTAAGGTGAACCCTTACAGAGTTGGTCTTGAGACCAGACTCAGACAAGTGCAGAAGGTATTCAAGCAGGGTCTGTGTAGGACAAGAGCGAGGATCTAGGGCCTTGCTGTCACACCAGACGGCAAACCTCCTCCATAAAAAGAAGTAACTCCTCTTAGTGGACTCTTTCCTGGAAGCAAGCAAGATGCGGGAGACACCCTCTGACAGACCCAAAGAGGCAAAGTCTACGCTCTCAACATCCAGGCCGTGAGAGCCAGGGACCGGAGGCTGGGATGCAGAAGAGCCCCTTCGTCCTGCGTGATGAGGGTCGGAAAACACTCCAATCTCCACGGTTCTTCGGAGGATAACTCCAGAAGAAGAGGGAACCAGATCTGACGCGGCCAAAAAGGAGCAATCAGAATCATGGTGCCTCGGTCTTGCTTGAGTTTCAACAAAGTCTTCCCCACCAGAGGGATGGGAGGATAAGCATACAGCAGGCCCTCTCCCCAATGCAGGAGGAAGGCATCCGATGCCAGTCTGCCGTGGGCCTGAAGCCTGGAACAGAACTGAGGGACTTTGTGGTTTGCTCGAGATGCGAAGAGATCCACCAAGGGGGTGCCCCACGCTTGGAAGATCTGGCGCACCACTCGGGAATTGAGCGACCACTCGTGGGGTTGCATAATCCTGCTCAACCTGTCGGCCAGACTGTTGTTTACGCCCGCCAGATATGTGGCTTGGAGCACCATGCCGTGACGGCGAGCCCAGAGCCACATGCTGACGGCTTCCTGACACAGGGGGCGAGATCCAGTGCCCCCCTGCTTGTTGACGTAGTACATGGCAACCTGGTTGTCTGTCTGAATTTGGATAATTTGGTGGGACAGCCGATCTCTGAAAGCCTTCAGAGCGTTCCAGATCGCTCGCAACTCCAGGAGATTGATCTGTAGATCGCGTTCCTGGAGGGACCAGCTTCCTTGGGTGTGAAGCCCATCGACATGAGCTCCCCAGCCCAGGAGAGACGCATCCGTGGTCAGCACTTTTTGTGGCTGAGGAATTTGGAAAGGACGTCCCAGAGTCAAATTGAACCAAATCGTCCACCAATACAGGGATTTGAGAAAACTCGTGGACAGGTGGATCACGTCTTCTAGATCCCCAGCAGCCTGAAACCACTGGGAAGCTAGGGTCCATTGAGCAGATCTCATGTGAAGGCGGGCCATGGGAGTCACATGAACTGTGGAGGCCATATGGCCCAGCAATCTCAACATCTGCCGAGCTGTGATCTGCTGGGACGCTCGCACCCGCGAGACGAGGGACAACAAGTTGTTGGCCCTCGCCTCTGGGAGATAGGCGCGAGCCGTCCGAGAATCCAGCAGAGCTCCTATGAATTCGAGTCTCTGCGCCGGAAGAAGATGGGACTTTGGGTAATTTATCACAAACCCCAGTAGCTCCGGGAGGCGAACAGTCATCTGCATGGACTGCAGGGCTCCTGCCTCGGACGTGTTCTTCACCAGCCAATCGTCGAGATATGGGAACACGTGCACCCCCAGCCTGCGAAGTGCTGCTGCTACTACAGCCAAGCACTTTGGGCTCGCCTCTGCGCCCAGGGTGTTCACAAAGGGTAGCACACAGTACTGGAAGTGTCGTGTGCCCAGCTGAAATCGCAGATACTGTCTGTGAGCTGGCAGTATCGGGATGTGTGTGTAGGCATCCTTCAAGTCCAGAGAGCATAGCCAATCGTTTTCCTGAATCATGGGAAGTAGGGTGCCCAGGGAAAGCATCCTGAACTTTTCTTTGACCAGATATTTGTTCAGGGCCCTTAGGTCTAGGATGGGACGCATCCCCCCTGTTTTCTTTTCCACAAGGAAGTACCTGGAATAGAATCCCAGCCCTTCTTGCCCGGATGGCACGGGCTCGACCGCATTGGCGCTGAGAAGGGCGGAGAGTTCCTCTGCAAGTACCTGCTTGTGCTGGAAGCTGTAAGACTGAGCTCCCGGTGGACAATTTGGAGGTTTTGAGGCCAAATTGAGGGTGTATCCTTGCCGGACTATTTGGAGAACCCACTGATCGGAGGTTATGAGAGGCCACCTTTGGTGAAAAGCTTTCAACCTCCCTCCGACTGGCAGGTCGCCCGGCACTGACACTTGGATGGCGGCTATGCTCTGCTGGAGCCAGTCAAAAGCTCGCCCCTTGCTTTTGCTGGGGAGCCGAGGGGCCTTGCTGAGTCGCACGCTGCTGACGAGAGCGAGCGCGCTGGGGCTTAGCCTGGGCCGCAGGCTGTCGAGAAGGAGGATTGTACCTACGCTTGCCAGAAGAGTAGGGAACAGTCTTCCTTCCCCCGAAAAATCGTCTACCTGTAGAGGTAGAAGCTGAAGGCTGCCGGCGGGAGAACTTGTCGAATGCGGTGTCCCGCTGGTGGAGCTGCTCTACCACCTGTTCGACTTTCTGTCCAAAAATATTATCCGCACGGCAAGGCGAGTCTGCAATCCGCTGCTGGATTCTATTCTCCAGGTCGGAGGCACGCAGCCATGAGAGCCTGCGCATCACCACACCTTGAGCAGCGGCCCTGGACGCAACATCAAAGGTGTCATACACCCCTCTGGCCAGGAATTTTCTGCACGCCTTCAGCTGCCTGACCACCTCCTGAAAAGGCTTGGCTTGCTCAGGGGGGAGAGCATCAACCAAGCCCGCCAACTGCCGCACATTGTTCCGCATGTGTATGCTCGTGTAGAGCTGGTAAGACTGAATTTTGGCCACGAGCATAGAAGAATGGTAGGCCTTCCTCCCAAAGGAGTCTAAGGTTCTAGAGTCCTTGCCCGGGGGCGCCGAAACATGCTCCCTAGAACTCTTAGCCTTCTTTAGGGCCAGATCCACAACTCCAGAATCATGAGGCAACTGAGTGCGCATCAGATCTGGGTCCCCATGGATCCGGTACTGGGACTCGATCTTCTTGGGGATGTGGGGATTAGTTAAGGGTTTTGTCCAGTTCGCAAGCAATGTCTTTTTTAGGACATGGTGCAAGGGAACAGTGGACGCTTCCTTAGGTGGAGAAGGATAGTCCAGGAGCTCAAACATTTCAGCCCTGGGCTCGTCCTCCACAACCACCGGGAAGGGGATGGCCGTAGACATCTCCCGGACAAAGGAAGCGAAAGACAGACTCTCAGGAGGAGAAAGCTGTCTTTCAGGAGAGGGAGTGGGATCGGAAGGAAGACCTTCAGACTCCTCGTCAGAGAAATATCTGGGGTCTTCTTCCTCTTCCCACGAGGCCTCACCCTCGGTGTCAGACACAAGTTCACGGACCTGTGTCTGCAACCGTGCCCGACTCGACTCCGTGGAGCCACGTCCACGATGGGGGCGTCGAGAGGTAGACTCCCTCGCCCGCATCGGCGAAGCTTCCTCCGCCGACGTAGTCGGGGAGCCTTCCTGGGAGGCGACGGCAGCCGGCACCGCACGCGGCACCGACGCCGGAGACCTCACCTCGGGCGATGGACCAGCCGGCGCCACGCTCGACGGTACCGGTGGCGCAAGCACCGCCGGTACCGGAGGGGTAGGGCGCAACAGCTCTCCCAGGATCTCTGGGAGAACGGCCCGGAGGCTCTCGTTCAGAGCGGCTGCGGAGAAAGGCATGGAAGTCGATGCAGGCGTCGACGTCAGAACCTGTTCCGGGCGTGGAGGCTGTTCCGGGCTGTCCAGAGTGGAGCGCATCGACACCTCCTGAACAGAGGGTGAGCGGTCCTCTCGGTGCCGATGCCTACTGGGTGCCGACTCCCTCGGCGACCCAGAGCTCTCGGTACCGACACGGGAAGGGGACCGGTGACGATGCTTCTTCGATTTCTTAGAACGAAGCATGTCACCGGAGCTTCCCGGTACCGACGAGGAGGACGTAGAATCCAGCCGTCGCTTCCTCGGGGCCGAGGCCGAAGGAGGTCGGTCTCGGGGGGGCTGTACCGCAGGAGCCCTCAGGGTAGGGGGAGACCCACCCGAAGGCTCACCGCCACCAGCAGGGGAATGGACAGCCCTCACCTGCACTCCTGACGATGCACCACCGTCCGACGACATCAGCAGACGAGGTCCCGGTACCACCGACGTCGATGCAGCTATCCGATGTCTCGGCGCCGATGCAGAGGGCCGATGCCTCGATGCACTCGATGCACTGGCAGCCGAGGATGAAGCTCTGGATGCTGAAGACGTCGATGCACTCGATACCCCCGGTGCCGATGCCGACGAAGAGCCCGAGAACAAAACGTTCCACTGGGCCAATCTCGCTACCTGAGTCCACCTTTGCAAAAGGGAACACAGACTACAGGCCTGAGGGCGGTGCTCGGCCCCCAGACACTGAAGATACGAAGAGTGCCTGTCAGTGAGCGAGATAACCCGGGCGCACTGGGTGCACTTCTTGAAGCCGCTGGAAGGCTTCGATGTCATGGGCGGAAAAATCACGCCGGCGAAATCAAAATCCGAAATGACGAAAATGAGCACCAAAACTTTGAGGGAGAAAAATCTCGACCGAGGCCGAAAAGAGGCCTACCCCGACGACGAAAGAAAACTTACCGGGGGAAAAGTCTGAAAATACGGGAAGGGGCAAAACGAAACCCGAAGGGGCTTCCGGAGCACTTCCCAACAATTTTGAAAGATTTTCCGAAGAAAAAACAACACGTCGAAGACAAAGGACGCGCGAGGTCGACTTTCCGGGGCTCGACACGGCGAAAACACGACCATACCGAGTGTGGACAAAAGAAGACTGGCCGGCTCGAGCCGGTTTCGGGCGGGAAGACGGCCGCGCGGGCGCACGAGGGCTAGGACTTTGCTAGTGAAGATTCCGATTGGAGGGGCTGCCGTGGACGTCACCCATCAGTGAGAACAAGCAGCCTGCTTGTCCTCGGAGAAGTAGAAGATAAGGATAAAGCTGAACTGCTTAACAATTATTTTTACTGTTGTAATTGTCTATTGCTCATGTTTGATTTATTCTTACTGTACACCACCTTAAGTGAATTCCTTCAAAAAGGCAGTAAATAAATCCTAATACATAAATACATTTCTGTTCTGTGTTCACAGATGACAGGCCAAGAGAAGGACTGCAGAAAACAAATTCAAATGGACTGATTCACAGAAGACTGTGTTTGTGAGGAGCTAGCTAAACTAAAAGTAGACAAAGCGATGGGGCCTGATGGGGTACATCTGAGGGTGCTCAAGGAACTCTGAAAGGTTCTGGTGGCTCTGCTGTCTGACCTCTTCAGTGCTTCCTTAAGAGACTGGAGTGGTCTAGGAGGACTAGAGAAGGGTGGATGTGGTGGTCCCTCTGCACAAAAGCGGCAGTAAGGAGGAGGTTGGGAACTACAGACCTGTCAGTCTGACCTTGGTGGTGAGCAAACTAATGAAAATGCTTCTAAAGCAGAGGATTGTGAGGTTTCTCAAATCGAATGGACTGCAGGACCCTAGGTAGCATGGCTTCACTAGATGCAGTCATGTCAAACGAATCTGATTGATTTGTTTGACTGGGTAACCAAACAGTTGGACATGGGAGGAGCACTAGATGTAGTATACTTGATCTTAGCAAAGCCTGTGACATGCACAGGCAACTGATAAATTGAGTGCCCTCAGTATGGGACCTAAAAGTGACTGACTGGGTCAAACTGGTTAAGTGGGAGGAGACAGAGTAGCAGTAAATGGAGCTTGCTCTGAGGAAAGGGATGTTATCAGTGATGTGCCACAGGGATCAGTCCTCAGGCTGGATCTCTTCAACACATTTGTGAGCGATATTGCAGAAGGGTTGTCTGTAAGGTTTGTCTCTTTGTGGATGATACTAAACTCTGTAATAGAGTGGACACTCCAGAAGGTGTGGTTGCCATTAGGAAGGATCTAGCGAAACTTGAAGAATGGTCTGATAATTGGCAACTAAAATTTATTGCAAAGAAATGCAGGGTCATGCAGAAGAATGAGACTTGGGCGTGATTGTGTCTGATGACCCTGAAGTGGCTAAACAGGTAGAAAGGGTGATGGTCAAAGCCAGAAGGATGCTTGGGTGCATAAGGAGAGGGATAACCAGCAGGAAAAAAAAAAAGAGGTGATAGTGCCCTTGTATAAGTCTCTGGTGAGGCCCCATTTAGAATATTGCATGCAATTCTGGAGACCGCACCTACGGACAGATATAAATAGGATGGAGTTGGTCCAGAGGGTGGCTACAAAATTGGTAAGCGGTCTCTGTCATAAAACATATAAGGATAGGTTTATGAATCTTAACATGTATATGCTGGAAGAGAGTCGGGAAAGAGGTGATATGATAGAGACGTTTACCTCAGTGACATTAATGTTCAGGAGAACCTTTTTCAAATGAAGGAAACCTCTGGAATGAGAGGGCATAGGATGAAGTTAAGAGAAAAGAGGTTTAGGAGGAATCTAAGAAAATACTTTCATGGAAAGGGTGTTGGACGCATGGGATGGCCTCCTGGTGGAGGTTGAGGAGACAAAGACTGTGTCAGAGTTTTAAAAAGTATTGGACAGGCACATGGGATCAGTTAGAAAAAGGAGGAGTTGGTGGAGGCCTCAGTCCTTCGTTATGCTGCATCGTATTGTTGACTTTACTGAAGTCAAACTAGTTTATTTGTGCATAAGGTTTATATCCTGAAGAAGCCAAAATGGCAAAAAACAAAACAGGTATGAATAAGCAAGGGAGGTAATTAAGAGCCAAGACATTATAAATACTGAAGAAAACACAATGAAGAGTGCTCCATATAAAGTTTAATCACACAAAATATCAATAGAAAATATTACATGGTTTTTTTTTTTAGACCATTGATGTTACACATTCAATTGCAAAAATGGAGAAGATTTATCAAAAATGATCATCAGCTCAGAACATCTACATGTGATTAATTAAGAGAGAGGGTTGTTGCCTCAAGAAGCCCCCTAAGGATTGGACCTCAGGAAGCTAAGTAGCCGTTACATGCTAATCGTATGAATGCTAATCGTATGAGTGTTTATCATAAGTTTAAAAATTAAATAAGAAAAAATATTTCAAAAAAAGATAAAGAACAACATCAGAAAATATACGTTTGAAAGAGACAGCTACACTTGGGGTGTTGTTGCCAATGATGAAGCAATCCAGCCCCCACGGGCTCTATATAAATTAGAGCTGGGGGCTTCTTGAGGCAACAACCCTCTCTCTTAATTAATCACATGTAGATGTTCTGAGCTGATGATCATTTTTGATAAATCTTCTCCATTTTTGTGCTTATGATTGTATCAAGAGAATTAGAAGGAGATTTGCCTTAGGATTGTTTATAATTAACACATTCAATTGCAACCATATGATACAAAATGATCCAGAACTGAGGATTTATTTCCCCATTTATTGAAGATTGGGAATGTTTGTTGATGATTTGTGTTAACCATAGGCGGTCGATGGCCCAACTGTTTGGGGAGGCTAAAGGGGCGGAGCTTACCTCCATAATTGTCTGACAACACACAGAAAAAAAATAAGTAAAAATAAAAGTCACAGTTAATACCTTTTATTAAATTTAGATATTAGATATGTATCATATGTCAAAGAATAAAGTGGTTGCTCAAAGCATATACTAACCACAATTGCTCAACTGCAAAACACTATGCACAACTTTGTGCAAAAAACACACTCAGAACCTTACTGTACCATAAATATTACACTGGGCAGACCCTAATACACCAATATAGCACCCATAGGGAAAATGCAGACCGTCAACAATATGAAACAAAGGATCATAATATCACAATTCTCATGTAGAGCCACAAAACACCCTTTTAGGGTGGATAGTGTTCACAATGAGCTCCTTTTATTAACGACCATATTTAGATCCTTCAAGAGGTAGTGTGTCATGATTTACGCTGCACACCCTTTCTGATGTTTTGGTGCCACCTCAGTAAGCCCAACACACAATCTCTCCACTGCAAAACACTATACACAAACTTGTGCAAAAACACACTCATAGCCTTACCAAACCATAACAGCACTAATTCCAAGGACAGGACGAGCTACAACCTTATGCGTGGAAAGGCAGCACTGTAATTACACCGGACTCTAAAACACCAGTACACAACCTAGTGAAACAAAAACAAAACAAAAATGGCTGCAAATACTACACGCTAGCAGAATACTGCATCTTGATCACACATGAAAAAATTTGGAGAAAGATCTTAAACTCCTCACTGGAATACACTATAAGCAACTAAGGGCCATGTTTACTAAGGTACGCTAGCGTTTTTAGTGCACACTAAAAATTAGCATGCGCTAACACTAAAGGCACTCATAAGAATATATGGGTGTTTCTAGCATTACCGCACTCTAATTTTTAGCACACACTAAAACCTATAGCATGGCTTAATAAACAGGGCCTTAAGTATTATGGTCTCCACAAGCTGCTTGGTAAACTAGGAAAAACCTTAAACTGAACTCTGGCAGGCACTGGCAGCTAATGTAGGCCCCATAATGATGGGGTGACATAATTCCACCTGTTTTTCTTCAGGGGCCATCTTGCCATATTCTGGACAAGTTACTATCATTTTAGGTTAGCTTGGGAAAGGCTAAGAAACAAAGAGTTATGGTAATCTAACCTACTGAGCACAAGCGTAACCACATTTTTTGTAGTCAGACAAGCCTTAAAGTTCTAAATCTGTCAGAGCTGATTACAAGCCCTCCTCTCTGTTCCTTTCTCTCCCCCCCCCCCCCCAACCCTTTTACTCTCTGTGGCAGTGCTTTTGCCAGGTAGCTCTCCCTCCTTCCTTCCTTCTTTCCTTCCCGCTCGGCAGCCCCCGCCTACGTTATTCTAAGAATGAACTCCCCATACCCAAAGTTCAAAGTGGATTACAGTGCAACATACAGTACACAATTCATTAAAAAACAAGACACAAAGATAAACAGAGCCCTATTTAAAGCCAATTTATGATCTATCAAGAAACATGTCTCCCCAGCCTCCTAAAATATATAATTTATCCTGTTAACAATAAGAAGGAAAATTTAGCCATCAGATTACTTACAAAGGGAAGGCCTTTGCTAAACAGAAATGCCTTTAAACACTATCACAGTAGGAATCCTTCTCAACTCAATTTGCAATTCATTCTCTTCAACTGGGCATTGCCTAAATGCGACGGTCCAGATAACAAACTTGTGTTGTGCACCATCTGCAAGACCTTCAGGTATTATTAGACAGTTCGAAATGTGAATGACATAGTCTAAATGAGACAAAACCAAAGCATGCAGCATCAACCTGAAATCGAGAGAAATATGATTTTAACCAACCAAACAAGCTATACAGACGATCTCAGGAATTTGTGGCTTCAGAGATAAAGATGAATTCTGTATCAATTCCAGGCTCTGCCCCTAAGATGAAACAGGAATTTGATGAATCCTCAAGGTCAGGAAAACCAGCTCAACATAGGAACTGCATCGCGCGCGTTTTAACCTTTACTTTTTCTGTGGCAGCGAAGTCAATCAATGAAGAAAAAGGCACTTACAGGCTCGCTTCGAGCTTCTCTCTTCAGTGTCCAACCCTCGCGGAAACAGGAAATACATCATCGCTGAAGGCGGGACACTGTGTGAAGAGAGAACCTGGAAGCGAGCCTGTAAGTGCCTTTTCCTTCATTGACGTCGCTGCCACGGAAAAAGTAAAGGTTAAAACGTGGGCGTGGGGGGGGGGGGGCTGCCGATCGGGGAGCCGAAAGCGGGAACCAAGGAAGGAGGGAGAGCCAGTGCCAGTCCAGAGCTGCCTGGCAAAAGCGCTGCGCTTGTGAGGGCAGCACTGCAGCAGCCAAGGGAAGTCAGAAGTCCACGATTGGGCTGCCTCCTATACGGGGCGCCTATGGTGTTAACATTTAATGCATCATCCTATCAGCTGAACTGCATTTTAATTCAGCATTGAGAACATTTGTGACTAGCACTTTAATGTATGCATCAAGAGGAGGTCAGCAGCAGAACAAATTTTTAACTGTCTTTTGGCTTTTGTTTTAGGGGCGACAGCTGAGTGAACATTTCAATATTTGCATCTTTTCTCTGAAGAAGCGTACTAAAGATTAATGGTCTTTTACTGTGACTAAGGAAAACTTCATGACGTATTGCCAGGTCCTCCTGCAATGAAGGGAATGTTCAAATGATCAAACCCACAATCTCTTGATCTTGTTAAAGTAGTAATACCAACTTCTTTAAAGCCAAGCACTTCCGCAAGTAGACCAAGTGTTAAAATAGTAGTCTTGTTTGCATTAAAATACATTTCAGAAGTTAGGTGTTTTAACTTGTAAATTTAACTAAGTTACTTACCTGTAGCAGATGTTCTCAGTGGACAGTAGGATAGAAGTCATGACAGCATGGGTGACATCACCAATATGGCCCACACAGGAAACTACTTCAGCTACAGTAACTAAAAGCTTTTGAGCCACCTCACTGTAAATGTATGTTATTTCCTGCCTTGATTCACTAGTGTTCAGATTGAGTCAGGGGTGACAATAAAAATGCAACACAATCCTACCGCTATACTGGGGTGCTTAAATTAGGCAAAAACTTACCCTTATCCTCTTCCTTCTACCCCTTATGAAGAATGAGAAAGGCAATGTAGTACATCCGTGGTTGAGGCTCGTCTATTTTTAAGTCAAGCATTCAGATACCATGGATTTTAATGTATAAGCCTTCCATACTATCCCCAATTGTTGTGATATTTGCAAGGTTTATATTATTCCATAAAAAAATCAGATATTATTTGTGAAGATTTTATAATATACTGTTTAAAATATTTTGATTTTACTAACAAAACCTGTAGAAGATACACTATGTAAATAAAGATTTTTGCTCATAAATGGTAAAAATATATTTATCTGATTTAAATATAGAAGGAAGATTTTAATGAACTACAAATTAATAGAGAAACAAGATGGCAAAGAAAATGCAGTTCATAGTATTTTTCTACTGGATAGAATAGTGGGCTGAGAATTAGGAAAGCCAGGGCTCAGATCCTCTCACCACTTTTGATCTTCAGCAGTCACTCAACTCTCCATATTTGTGGTACAAATTTAAGATTATAAGCCCTCTGGGAACAGGGGACACTCCTTGTGTACCTAAATGTAACTCTCCTTGAGTTACTACTGGAAAAGGTGTGAATTAAATAAAAAATCTCTCAAGGTCTTCTTGAAAAATGCTAAATCCTTTGAGCACAGACTGAATGCATGTAAATAAATGTCTCTCTCATACCATTTCTTTCATTGTCTTTGTACTAATTTTTGTAATAGATACAAACCAGAGTATAGTGGAATGGTTTTATGACATGTTCTACATTTATTTATTTATTGCATTTGTATCCCACATTTTCCCACTTCTTTGCAGGCTCAATGTGGCTTACAATACATGATTAGTGGAAATATGTTAGAAAATCTTGTTCAACATGATAATGATGAAGCATGATAGTAGTGTTACAAGCAGATATAATAAAATAGTACAGGATATATGTGGAGAACTTGTGTGTATTCATATTGGTTGATCCTTGAGGTATGCCTTGTCAAAGAGATGGGTCTTCAGGAGTTTGCGGAAGCTCATTAGTTCGTGGATCGCCTTTAGGTTGCGCGGCAGTGCGATCCATAACTGTGTGCTCACGTATGTAAAGTTTGATGCGTGCATTAGTTTATATTTTAGACCTTTGCAATTAGGGAAGTGCAGATTAAGGAATGTGCGGGAAGATCTTTTGGCATTCCTGGGTGGTAAGTCTATCAAATCTGACATGTAGGCTGGCGCATCTCCGTGAATGATTTTGTGAACCAGGGAGCATATTTTGAACGTGATGCGTTCTTTAAGTGGGAGCCAGTGTAATTTTTCTCGTAGGGGTTTAGCACTTTCATATTTTGTCTTATTTTGTCATATTTTGTAAGGTATGGTTAATTTTGCAGTTTTGGATTATGTTCTCACAAGTATCAAACTGCTGTATATATAAATCCATCAATGCACTTGAGGTCATGCAACAAAACATTCTGCTTGATATCATACAAGGATTACAAAGTCACACAATGAAACATTAACAACCCTTTCCTTATAGATAGAGCAAGGCTGCAGGTTCACTCACTAACTTTGTATCTTTTCATCTATAGCTCTGCAGAGATAAACAGAGCTTGTTCATTTTCAATTTAAACTAGTTATAAAAACAATTCAAGGTGTTACAAAAATTCAGGGGTTGATATTTAGCTAGCCTGGTGACTAGCTTAAATGCCATGACTGACATTAAATTAATCCCTATATTCATCACTACTATCCATATATTTATTTAGATTTTGCTCACACCTTTTTTAGTAGTAGCTCAAGATGAGTTATATTCAGGTACTCTGTATATTTCTCTGTCCCAGGAGGGCTCACAATCTAAGTTTGTACCTGAGGCAATGGAGGGTTAAGTGACTTGCCCAAGATCACAAGGAGCAGCAGTGGGGTTTGAACCGGCCACCTCTGGATTGCAAGACCAGTGCTGTAACCACTAGGCCACTCCTCCATGTACTAAGTATATGGCAGGTGTGGAGGCAATATCCGCTTTGTTTACTAAACAAATAACTTATCCAGACAGCAGCTGAGTATCACTACAATATGGATCTTTTCCACCCACCCTCACTCAGACTCTTTTGTATACAGATATCAGGCTGTTTAACAATTTAAATAGAAAAAGAAAATAGAACTGGGTCAAGCACAGCTGATCAGCGCATTGTACTCTGACCCTGTACAGCCAGCCAAAGCTAAGTATTAGCAACAGTATATGTATAACATCTTGGTAGGAAGGGAGGGCTGACGGTGCAGTGATGTCGGTAAAGGTGGTGGGCTATGCTGCTGGACAGCTTCACTCAAGCACCCAGTTCTGAGCACGGTTAAAATATTGTATTTTAAGTTAATCTAGCTACTATGTTAATGTCTGCAATATTTTGGTGAAGGTTGATTCAAATGAATTAGGTTTCCATTTCATATGTAGCAATTTAAATAGTCAAACTATATTTTTTTGAAAATAAAGAATGAGCAAACTATGGGCCCTATTTACTAAGATGTGCTAGCATTTTTAGCACGTGCTAACGCTAGAGACACCCAGAGGAATATATTGGTATCTCTAGCATTAGCACCCCCTAAAAACACTAGCGCACCCACAACGCAGCTTAGTAAACAGGGTCCTACAACCAGTGAACATACTTGCTTTGGATATTAGCATGACAGTTTTTACTAATTTTCACCCTAACTTTGTAAGAGAATATTGTCTTGGTCTTGCAGAATACGTGACTGACTCAGGCCTCTCACGCTTTGTCCGGTTAAGTATGATCTCCATTTCTCACTTCCTGCACCCCTGCCAGTACAGGGATTGCAGCTAAGTGGCACTTTATACTTATGTTCATTAAAATAAACCTTGATATTTACCCAGAAAGATGAGTCCTTGTTTGCATAATTTCCAGTGAAAATAAAGTAAAAGCTGAAAATAGTGCTTTGGTTTGGTGATAAAACAATGCAACAAGGTGGTGGCCACGGCCAGCAGGATGCTTGGCTGCATAGAGAGAGATATAACCAGCAGAAGGAGGTGCTGATGCCTCTGTACAAGTCATTGGTGAGCTCCCACTTTGCAATATTCAGTTTTGGAGGCCGTATCTTGCTAAGGACATAAGACTTGAAACAGTTCAGAGAAAAGCAACCAAAATGGTATGGGGTTTGCATCACAAGATGTATTAAAGAGAAACTTGAGGACCTGAACATGTATAGGAAGAGAGAGACAGGGCTAATATGATACAGACATTAATTTACAAACCAATCTTTTTCGGAGATGGGACTATGGTAGAACTAGAGGACATGTATTGGGGTTTGGGGGGGGGGGGGAGATGGGGACTGGGACTCAGGAATGATCTCAGGAGGTACGTTTTCATGGAGAGGGTGATAGATACCTGGAATGCCCTCCCACAGGAGGTGGTGGAAATGAAAATGTTAACAGAATTCAAAAATGCATGGTGTAGAATAGGTAGAAGTGAATCAATTTTCACTCTTTCAAAAAGTACAATGACCAGGGGACAGTCAATAATTTCATTTTAAAATACTTTAAAAACAAATAGAAGGAAATATTATTTTTTCCACTCAAAGAATAGTTACGCTCTGCAACTCATTGCCGGAGGATGTGGTAACAGTGGTTAGATTATCTAGGTTTAAAAATGTTTTGGACAGGTTCCTGGAGGAAAAGTCCCTAGTCTGTTATTGAGATAGGCATGGGAGAAGCCACTACTTGCCCTGAGATTGGTAGCATGGAATGGTGCTACTAATTGGTTTCTGCCAGGTACTTGTGGCTTGGATTGGCTACTGTTGGAAGCAGGATACTGGGCTAGATGGACCATTGGTCTGACCCAGTATGGCTATTCTTATATTCTTATTTTAAAAACAAAGGAATCTTGTATAGAAGGCATGGAACCAAATAAGCTTAGTGGTGGTTAGATGACAACACCAGAAATTGGGAAGCAAAGCCAGTGCTGGGCAGACTTGTAAGGTCTATGCCCCAGTGGCATCGCTACGTGGGGCCACGGGGCCCTAGACCCCCCTGACGACAACCCTCTCGACCCCCCCCCCCCCGCCAACATTGTACATGCAGAACGTCAGAAACAGAAAGAAGCCTTCGCGGGAAGAGGACCTCAGCTGGCAGGGATTGGGGTCCCCTGCCAGCAAAGGTAGCCCACAGCGATGGCGGGGGAGGGTTGGCGGCGGGGGGGGGGGGGGGGTCGAGAGGGTCATCGGCAGGGGTCGTCAAAGTTGGTGCTGGCGGCGGGGCTGATGTCGGCGGTGCTGGGGGGGGGGCTAAAATGTGCCCCCTCACCTCAGGCTCTGGACCCCCCTCCCGCCGGTCTGGCTACGCCCCTGCTATGCCCCGATTGGGGCTGGACATATTCAGCTCCGTAACTGGAGAACAAGGCAAGTGATGGGCAGACGTCTACTCTGTGCCCTGATAATGGCAAGAACAAATCAAGACCAAGTATACATATCAAACCTTATACTATGAGTTTATCTCATTGGGCAAACTGGATGGATCGAAGAGGTCTTTATCTGCCATCATCTATACATTATGTTAGGTATAAATTATTCCCTGTTCAACAGTTCCAGAAGGGACAGATCCCTATAGAGTATAGTTAAAGAATATGGCTTCCTGTTACCTTTTGAAGTGGGGGATAAAAGAAAAGCCTGTAGTAAGATGATGAACAAATTTAAGGGAGAGAAGGTAAATTAATATCCTTCTATTGGTAGATAAAAGAGTAATATCTAAATTTTAAAAAAGGTATTTGTAACTTCTTTGCTGATGCTTCTTTCTAAATGTGGTCAGAGAATTATGGACTCAGGCCCCACCCACTTTAGCCTCCCCAAACAGCTGAGCCACTGACTACCTATACTTTCTACATGCAATTGTCTGGCATTCCCTTACAATAGTCTGGTATCTGTTACTTCTCTTACCTTCCCTTCACCCCTTTGCAGTCTGACATCTATTTCTCTTCTCTTCCCCCCCCCCCCCCCCCCAGAACTGAAGTCCTCTGACCTTCTGGCAGCATTGCAGATCAAAGCTGCCTTGCTTCTTGCTGGCCCCAGAAGTCTTCCCTCTGCACAACTTCCTGTTCCTGTGTAGGCATGACAATGCAGAGGGAAAGCTTCTGGGGCTGGCAGGAGACGAAGCTGCTGTGATCTGCAACGCTGCCGGAAGGTCAGACTGCAGCAAGATGACAGACCGTGAACAGATGGAGGGAAGGAAGAGTCCAAGAAAGAAAGATAATGCTCCTGGGGGAGGGGGTGTGAAAAAGAAAAGCCAGATCGTGGGGAGTAGGGGCTGGGAGACAGAGCTTGAATGAGGGGGTGGGGTAAGATGTCTAACCCAGAGGGGGAAGGGACAGGGAGAGAGTGAGTGGGATGGACAGTGAGCTGAGGGAAAAGATCAAGAGACTGGAGGGAGGGATGGGGAGAGATGCTGTACCATGGGGAGGGGGGAGATACTGGCCCTGGGGTGAGGGATGCAGGAGAGAGAGAAGGGTAGAAGCTAAACACAGGGAGGCACAGGAACACAGGGTGAGGGACAGGGATCTATAAAGAATGATAGTGGATATGGATACAGAAAAATGTCAAAGTCAGGAGACCCTAGAAAGAGCAGATGAATGGGGATGGGGCTATTGAGGGGATGAGAGGCAGTGGAGGGTAGGTGAGGGCTGAGAAGGTGAGTACAGAGAATGAAAATGGGAGACTAGGGAATGGTTGAAAGATAGGGAATGCTAGGAGACTGGGGAAGAAGAGAGAGAGGGGGCAATGGGAGTGTTGGAGAGGGGATGAGAAGGAAATGGGAAAAACCCGTAGGCAGATGAGACAGGAAAAGGAGATGACTAGAGGGGGAGAATGAGGGTAAAATTAATTGGGTAAACACAAAAAAAGAGAAGTGAAATCTTCCCCCCTCCCCCCATAAAAGCTCAAAGCCAGACATAGAGAAGGAAAGGAAGACAAAAGAAGAGAGAAGAAATGGAAAGGCAAACCAGGAAAAGAATTTAGATGACTGACCTAAGGAAAGTGGAAGAGACACTTGTGACCAGCCCAATTAGAATAAAATTGCCCAGACAAAAAAAAAGGAAGAGAAGCGGATATAGTGGACATGGGGGTAGTAAGGTGACAGAATGGAGATGCTGGCCTGGAGGAGGGGGGAAGATGATGCTAGATCAGGGAGGGAGGAAAAAGGGATACTGGAGGATACTGGACATGGGAGGCATAGGGAGAGAGGAGAGATGCTGACAGGAGAAATAGGGGGGAGGGACATGCAAGGATAATGGATACAAGGGGGAGTAGGGTGACAGGGAAAGATGCTGGATTGAGGTGAGGGAAGGAGAATATTCTGAACAGAAGGGGGTGAGAGAGAAAATACTGGTCAGAGGATTGAAAATACAGAGAGGATGCTGTACAGAAGAGAAGAAATAGAAAAAGAAGAGGGGAGAGTTGGTAAAAAAAAAAACAGGAACAAAAGAATGGGATAGCTGGGTGAGGGAGATGAAAAGCTGTTGGTAGATTTTAAAAAAATGAAGATTGAATACTAAGAATGAATGAAGTCTGAGCTGACAGAGACAGAAAAATACATGAAGGAAAGCTTAAGGGAAAAGATATAGGAAAGCAGAAACTGGAGACTGGGACAAATGATTGGAGAAAAACAAAACCACCATACAAGAAAAGTAGAAAGAAGAATTTTATTCTTAATTCAGTGAATGGAAAAAGTCAGTTTTACAATTTACACTGCTTTCATTATAGTTTGAAGATGACTCAGAAAGATGAAGACAGGAGAGAATACCTAAATAAGCGAAGAGAAGCTGGAAAAGCTATCAGGAAAGCGAAGCGGCAAATGGAGGAGAAGATAGCTAATGTGGTAAAATTGGAGGACAAGACCTTTTTCAGATATGCAAGTGACAAGAGGAAGTGCCATAATAGCATTCTGAGGCTCAAAGCTGAGGGAGAGAAATATGTGGAAGATAAGGAAAAAGCTGAACTGCTTAACGATTATTTTAGCTCGGTGTTCACGAATGAAAGACCAGGGGTAGGGCTGCAGAAAACAAGCGCTAAAGGGGATGGATGTATGGTAGACCAAGACCCATTTACGGAGGACTGTGTTCGTGAGGAGCTTGCCAAACTAAAAGTAGACAGAGCGATGGGGCCTGATGGGATACACCCGAGGATGCTTAAGAAACTCGGAGTTCTGTCGGCTCCGCTGATGTACTTCAATGCTTCCTTAGAAACTGGAGTGGTCCCGGTGGACTGGAGAAGGGCGGATGTGGTTCCTTTGCACAAGAGTGGAAGTAAGGAAGAGGTGGGAATTATAGACCTGCCAGTTTGACCTTGGTAGTGAGCAAGCTAATGGAAACGGTCCTAAAAAGGAGGATTGTGACATTTCTTGAACTACATGGAATGCTAGACCCGAGGCAGCATGACTTCACTAGTGGCAGGTCGTGTCAGACAAATCTGTCTTCTTCGACTGAGTGACCAAACAGTTGGATATGGGATGGGCGCTTGATGTGGTATACTTGGATTTCAGCAAGGCCTTTGACACGGTTCCGCACAGGCGACTGATAAATAAATTGAGTGCCCTCGGTGCAGGACCTAGAGTAATTGATGGGGTAAAAAATTGGTTGAATGGTAGGAGACGAAGGGTGGTGGTAAATGACCTTTTCCTCAGAGCAAGCTTCATCAGTGGAGTACCGCAGGGATCGGTCCTAGGGCTGGCTCTTTTTAACGTCTTTGTGAGCGATATTGCGGAAGGGCTGTCTGGTAAGGTTTGTCTCTTTGCAGATGATACTAAACTCTGCAACAGGGTAGATACCCTGGAGGGTGTGAATGACATGAGGAAGAACCTAGCGAAGCTGGAGGAACGGACCTATATTTGTCAACTAAGGTTTAATCCCAAAAAATGCAGGGTCATGCACTTGGGTCTCAAAAATCCGAGGGAACGGTACAGTATAGGGGGTGTAGTGCTTCAGTGTGCGAAGGAAGAGCGGGACTTGGGGGGGTGATTGTGTCTGATGACCTTAAAGCTTTCAAACAGGTAGAAAAAGTGACGGCCAAAGCCAGAAGGATGCTTGGATGCAAGACTGTGAGCCCTCCTGGGTCAGAGAAATATCCAGAGTACCTGAACGTAACTCACTTTGAGCTACTAATGAAAAAAGGTGTGAGCAAAATCTAAATAAAGAGAGGCATGACCAGCAGGAAAAAGGAGGTGACAGTGCCATTGTATAAGTCTCTGGTGAGGCCTCTGGAGACCGCACCTACGGAAAGATATAAACTGGATGGAGTTGGTCCAGAGGGCGGCTACAAAATTAGCAAGCGGTCTTGAATGCAAAAATTATAGGGACCGCATGTTTTGGATGCGTGCAGGTCCATTTTTCAGCGGGCCTGAAAAAAAAGGCCTTTTTTTGTGTCTGAAATTGGACGTGCGGCAAAATTAAAACCAGCATGTGTCCATTTTCGGCCCGAGACCTTACCGCCACCCATTGACAGCGGTATGTTCTCATGCACTAACCGGCCAGTAAGTGTCAGCGTGCGTATAGCGAAGATACTTACCTGTAGCAGGTATTCTCCGAGGACAGCAGGCTGACTGTTCTCACATGTGGGTCGACGTCTGCGTCGGCCCAGGAATCAGCATTTTGCAAGCAAAATAAAAACAAAGTTTTGCCAGAGTCTTCTGGTGCGCGTGCAGTGCACACTGCGCATGCATGGACAGATTTTCTGCCCATCGCGTGAGCAAGTTTCATAAGTTAAATCAAAAAGCATATAGAGAAATAAATAACTCCAAATGGGAGGAGGGTTGGTTTGTGAGATCGCTTGTTCTCACATGTGGGGTATCCCTAGCAACCAGGCTTACTCAAAACAACGAACATTGGTCAATTGGGCCTTGCAACGGCGAGGACATAACTTAGATTGACCTGAAACCATAAACAACTACGAGTGCAGCCTGGAATAGAACAAAAATGGGTCTAGGGGGGTGGAGTTGGATTCTAAACCCCGAACAGATTCTGTAGCACTGACTGCCCAAACCGACTGTCGTGTCTGGTATCCTGCTGAAGGCAGTAGTGAGATGTGAATGTGTGGACTGATGACCACGTTGCAGCCTTGCAAATCTCTTCAATGGAGGCTGACTAAGTGAGCCACTGATGCAGCCATGGCTCTAACATTATGAGCCGTGACATGGCCCTCTAGAGTCAGCCCAGCTTGGGCAAAAGTGAAGGAAATGCAATCTGCTAGCCAATTGGAGATTGTGTGTTTTCCGATGGCGACTCCCCTCCTGTTGGGATCAAAAGAAACAAATAACTGGGCAGACTCTCTAAAGGGCTTTGTCCGCTCCACATAAAAGGCCAATTCTCTCTTGCAGTCCAAGGTGTGCAAACTGCTTTCGCCAGGGCGGGTATGAGGACGGGGAAAGAATGTTGGCAAGACAATTGACTGGTTCAGATGGAACTCGGACAACACCTTTGGCAGGAACTTAGGGTGCGTGCGGAGAACTACTCTGTTGTGATGAAACTTGATATAAGATGCATACACTACCAGGGCTTGGAGCTCACTGACTCTACAAGCTGAAGTAACAGCCACCAAGAAAATGACCTTCCAGGTCAAGTACTTCAAATGGCAGGAACTCAGTGGCTCAAAAGAAGCTTTCATCTGCTGGGTGAGAACGACGTTGACATCCCATGACACTGGTGGAGGTTTGACAGTGGGCTTTGACAAAAACAAACCTACTACTACTTAACATTTCTAGAGCGCTACTTGGGTTACGCAGCGCTGTACAGTTTAACAAAGGAGGCCAGTCCCTGCTCAAAGGAGCTTACAAAAACCTCTCATGAAGCAAACTAAAGGCTGCAAGAGACAGGCTTACCCTCCACACAGCAATGATAGGCACTAATCGCACTAAGATGAACCCTTACTGAGTTGGTTTTGAAGCCAGACTCCGATAAGTGTAGAAGGTATTAAAGCAGGGTCTATGTAGGACAAGAAAGAGGATCTAGGGCCTTGCTGTCACACCAGATGGCAAACCTCCTCCATTTGAAAGGAGTAACACCTCTTCATGGAATCTTTTCTAGAAGCAAAGAAGACTCGGGAGACACCCTCGGAGAGACCCAAGGAGGCGAATTCTAAGCTCTCAACATCCAGGCCGTGAGAGCCTGAGACTGGAGGTTGGGATGTAGAAGCGACTCCTCATTCTGGGTGATGAGGGTTGGAAAACATTCCAATCTCCACAGTTTCTCGGAGGACAACTCCAGAAGAAGAGGGAACCAAATCTGACGCGGCCAGAAGGGTGCAATGAGGATCATGGTTCCGCAGTCTTGCTTGAGTTTGAGCAAAGTCTTACCTACTAGAGGTATGGGAGGATACGCATACAGAAGGCCTGTTTCCCAATGTAGGAGAAAGGCATCTGATGCTAGTCTGTCGTGGGCCTGAAGCCTGGAACAGAACTGAGGGACCTTGTCATTGATCTGAGAGGCAAAAAGATCCACCGAGGGGGTGCCCCACGCTCGGAAGATCTTGCGGACAACGCCCATGTTCAGTGACCACTCGTGAGGCTGCATTATTCTGCTCAACCTGTCGGCCAGACTGTTTACGCCTGCCAGATAAGTGGCTTGGAGAAACATGCCGAAACGGCGTGCCCAAAGCCACATCTGGATGGCTTCCTGACAAAGGGCGAGATCCGGTGCCCCCCTGCTTGTTGGTGTAATACATGGCAACCTGATTGTCTGAATCAAAATGATTTGGTTGGACAGCCGATCTCTGAAAGCCTTTACAGCGTTCCAGATCGCTTGCAATTCCAGGAGGTTGATCTGAAGACTTTTTCCTGAAAGGACCCAAGTTCCTTGAGTGTGAAGCCCATCTACATGAGCCCCCCACCCCCAGGAGGGATGCATCCGTCGTCAGCACTTTTTGTTGCTGAGGAATTTGGAATGGGTGTCCCAAAGTCAAATTGGATCGAATCGTCCACTACTGAAGGGGATTCCGAAAGTCGGTGGACTGTGGACCATATCCTCTAGATTCCCCACAGCTTGACACCACTGGGAAGCTAGGGTCCATTGAGCTGGTCTCATGTGTAGATGTGCCATGGGAGTTACATGAACTGTGGAGGCCATGTGACCCAAGAGTCTCAACATTTGCCGAGCTATGATCTGTTGAAACGCTCGCACTATGGACACTAGGAACAGGAGGTTGTCTGCCCTTGCCTCAGGAAAATAAGCACGAGCTGTCTTTGTGTTCAGAGCTCCAATGAATTCCAATTTCTGAACTGGGGTGAGATGGGACTTGGAATAATTTATCACGAACCCCAGTAGCTCTAGAACCTGAACAGTCATTTGTATGGACTGTAGAGCACCTGCCTCCGAGGTGCTCTTCCCCCAGCCAATCGTCGAGAAAAGGGAACACATGCACTCCCAGTCTGTGTAGCGATGCTGCGACTACCACCAGGCACTTTGTGAACACTCTGGTCGCAGACGCCAAAGGGCAGTACACGGTACTGATAGTGCTGTGTTCCCAGCCGAAATCGAAGACAATTCCTGTCAGCTGGAAGTATCGAGATGTGTGTGTAAGCATCATGGGGAGCATCATGGGAAGAAGGGTGCCCAGAGAAACCATCCTGAACTTTTCTCGGTCTAGAAATTTGTTCAGGGCCCTTAGGTCTAGGATGGGACGCATCCCCCGTTTTCTTTTGCACAAGGAAGTACCTGGAATAGAATCCCAGCCCTTCTTCCCCTGGTGGAACAGTTTTGACTGCACTGGCCTTTAGAAGGGCAGAGAGGTCCTCTGCAAGTACCTGCATGTGCTGGGAGCTATAAGAATGAGCTCCTGGTGGGCAATTTGGAGGTTTGGATTTTAGATTGAGGGTGTATCCTAACCGGACTATTTGAAGAACCCACTGGTCGGAGGTTATGAGAGGCCACCTTTGGTGAAAAAAGATCAACCTCCCCCCGACCTGTAAGTCGTCCGGTACGGACACTTTTACTGAGGCTATGCTGAACTGGAGCCAGTCAAAAGCCTGTCCCTTGCTTTTGCTGGGGAGCACCAGGGGCCTTAGGCGAACACTGTTGACGAGAACAAGCACACTGGGGCTGAGCCTGTGCAGGCTGCCGAGAAGCAGGAGTATACCTACGCTTAGGATAGTAATAGGAAGCACTCCTCTTCCCCCAAAAAAACCTCCTAGATGAGGAGGTAGTAGCAGAAGATGCCCGGCGGGAGATAGAACCCATAGCATCATTATCCTTCTTGATCTGGTCAACTACATCCTCTACTTTCTCACCAAAAAGGTTATTCCCCCGGCAAGGAACATCCGCCATCCGCTGCTGGACCGAACGATCCAGGTCAGAGTCACACAGCCATGAGAATCTGCATATCACTATACCTTGAGCAGTGATCCTGGATGCTACATCAGAAGTGTCAAATGTACCCTTGGCCAGGGATTTTCAACACACCTTCTGCTGCCTGACCACCTGGCGAAAAGGCTTGGCCTGCTCCGGAGGGACTGCATCAACCAAGCTAGACAATTCCCTCACCGAGTTCCACAAGTGGATGCTCGTGAAGAGCTGGTATGTCTGGATCTTGGCAGCGAGCAAAGTGGCCTGATACGTCTTTCTCCCAAAAGAGTCCAAGGTCTTAGATTCTCAGCCTGGGGGCGCCGAGGCATAGTCCCTACTGCTTTTGGCTCTTTTGAGGGCGGAGTCCACCACCATGGAATTGTGAGGTAGCTGAGACCTCATCAATCCAAGTTCACCGTGGATCCGATACTGGGATTCAGCTTTTTTTTGGGATCATGGGATTAGACAGCGGGAATGACCAGTTTCGCATAAGGACTTCCTTCAGTACATTATGCAAAGGAGCCGTTGCAGCCTCTCTAGGCTGAGAAGGATAAATCAAGGCCCTCGAGCATCAACCCTGGGCTCATCCTCAACCTCCAAAGGGAAGGGAATAGCTGCAGCCATTTCCCTGACAAAGGAGGTAAAAGATAGACTCTCCGGTGGAGAAAGTCTCCTTTGTCAGGGAAATGGCTGCTGCTATTCCCTTCCCTATGGAGGTTGAGGATGAGCCCAGGGCTGAGATACTCGAGGTCCTGGATTATCCTTCTCCGCCAAGAGAGGCTGCAACGGCTCCTTTGCATAATGTACAGAAGAAAAGTACCTGGGATCTTCCTCTTCCTCCCATGAATGCTCATTTTCAGTATCAGACAAGACTTCCCTCAGAGCAGTCCAAAACTGAGCCTGCCAACGCCGAGGAACGACGTCCTTGATGGCAATGCCGAGAAGTTGACGCCTGCCGGGACTGCGGTGAAGCTTCCTCCACAGACGTCGAAGGGGAGTCGACCTGGGTGGCAGCTGACGCCAATGCTGCAGGCGGCACTGAGGTCAGGGATCTCACCCCAGACGAAAGGCCAGATTCTGCTGCAGCAGATGGTATGGAAGGCTCAAGCACCCCTGACACCGAAGCAGACTGTCACAACAATCCTTCCAGAAGCTCTAGAAGCAGGGCCCTGATGCGCTCGTCGAGAGCCGCCGTCGGACAAGGCTGCGGGGTTGGTAAAGGAGCCGGTGGCAGAATCTGTCATGGCTCGGGAGCAGGTACCAGGCTGCCAGAAGACCGACTCATCGGCACCTCCTTTATAGAGGGGGAGCGATCCTCTTGGCGCCGACGCTTCTCAGGTGCCGATTCCCTTGACACCCCGGAGCTCCCGGCACCGTGTTTCGAAGGAGAACAATGATGGTGGTTCTTTGCCTTCGCTTGACGCCCATCATCGAGACTCCTCTGTACCGATGAGGACGTGGAATCCTCATGTCTCTTCGGGGCCGGGTCTGACGAAGGTCGGTCCCCGGGGACCTGCACAACAGGAGGCCTTGAGGCAGTTGGAGACCCACTCGATGCCTCACTGCTCCCAGCGCGAGTTGGTCGTTCAGCAGCCATTACCTCCGCTCCCGACGTCGATGCTTCTCTCGATACCAATGTCGAAGGACCGGACCAAGCCCCAAAAACCTTCTCTCGTTGGGCTTCTTGAGACGGCTGGGCTATGGTCGGGCCCAAGGCACTGGATACACCAAGCGTGGGTATTGGTACCTGAGATGGTCCGGTTGCACCGAGTACAATGTTTGAAGCCACTGGGTGTCTTCGATGACATGGAAGGGAAAACGGCTTCGTCGAAATTAAAGGACGCGATTGTGCCTGAAAAAGAAAAAAGGCACAAAAATAAGGGAATAACCCAAGCGCGCGGCCTAAAATCAGATGGGTCTAAAAAGAAAACTTTTAATAGGAAAGGAAACTAAACAGAACTACAGGACCCCCCCTTTTTTTTTAAACCCGAGGATAATAAAATAAAGAAAAATTGGATGAAAAAAAACGGAACTCGAAGACTCCTGGGCCCGAGAGGAGAGCTGGAAAAAAAAAAAAAAAAAAAAAGTACCGCACCTCAACACGGAGAAAAGAAAACTGAGAAGACGTGCTCACGCGATGGGCAGGAAATCTGTCCGCGCATGTGTGGTGCACGCCAGAAAACTCTGGCAAAATTTTGTTTTTATTTTGCTTGCAAAATGCCGATTCCTGGGCCGACGCGGACGTCAACCCAGGTGTGAAAACAAGCAGCCTAGCCTGCTTGTCCTTGGAGAAACTGCTGATTACTGCTGGGTAAGCGCCACACGGTAGAAACACGTGTTTTGGATGCGCATCAAAAAATGGAATTACCACCCAGGGCACGCGGTAGCTGGGCAGTAGTTCCCAATTTGACGCGTGTTGAACGCCAGTCCAGTGGCAGGGTCAGGAGAGAGACAGACAGTATGGCCGATTCTTAAGTGGGGTAAAGGAGATCTACAGTTGACAAGATATCCTATACTGTATGATAAGTCTTTATGACTGTTCACTGTCAGCTGGCTGCATATTCCAACATGAGTTTGCTGTACATCCTCGCTCCACATCAGAAGTTCAGTCACTAAAATTTTTCATCTAGATGAAAATGCAACTATTTTGATTTTTCTTCATGAAGTCAATGAAAAAAGTGTCTGTTCTGTGCTAGTTGTAAAATTGCATTTAATTCAGTCATTTAAGACACCCAAAAGATGAAGCCAGCTGTGTTAAGTCCCTTTGGAGACATCCAATTAAAAACCTTAGCAGGGAAACATTCCAAAGTGTACTAGTATAGCAATATTTTTGTAGTGCACAACTAAAGTTTTCCAATAGATATTTAGTTTCATATTATAATTTCACAATTTCATCCAGGTAATCCCAGTATTTTTGTAGGGGATTGATAGTGGACACAGTAAATTTCTCAAAAGATAATGAACATTTTATATTGTTGTAAGCAGTTAAGCAAGACCATTTTAAAAGATAACTAGTTTTTAAAATGCTATATTGTGAAATAGAAATCAGAGATGGTGGTTTGTGTGTGCTTTGAACAATATATAGATCTAGACAGGTTATAACATATATATATTTTTTTAATTAAATATGTAAAAAGATAACCGCAAGTTATTCACATATTCAGAGACAAGATCTACTCTATCATGCGACAATTTGTGGATAATGTAAAATGAGCGTAATACATCTGAATAAGACTTTTTTCATCTAATTATGACTTCATTACTCTCCTATTTATAATTAAACAATACATATGTGTACAATCCTTTCAGTTTACATTTAATATATAACAAAAGCTTTATGGTGTGCAATTTAGTAAAGTAGTAATGAATGTATCTTTAAATCCAAACTGCATGAATACTGAAATCTGTAGAAGACCACTTCTGTTTCTCTGTTACTTCAAACAGTACCTGTGGTTTGTAATAAAACGGGCACACACTTTATGTCTAATCACTTTACAGCCAACAATTTATATGGAGTCTTTTTTTAAAATTCCTGCTTAAATCCAAGTATGGAAATGAATCCTACCTGGTTGGTAAGTCTGCATATGATGATCACAGAATGAAAGGTATAGGAATTTGACTGCATTCTTTAGCTTCTGAAATTATCTAGGTGATCAGTGGCGTTCCTAGGGGGGGGTGCGGTCTGCCCCGGGTGCACGCCGCTGGGGGGCTGCCACACGCCTGTTGGTGCCGCTCGTTCCGTGCTCCCTCTGCCCCGGAACAGGTTACTTCCTGTTCCGGGGCAGAGGGAGCATGGAACGAGCGAAGCCGACAGGCGTGCGGCACCCCCCCCCCCCCCAGCAGGTAAAAATACACCCGTGGGGAGGTCATTTTGCTGGGGGGGGGGGGGGGGCGCATCGGCAATCCGCCCCGCGTGTCAGCTGCCCTAGGAACGCCACTGTAGGTGATACCTTTAAAAACTGTATACATAAAGAACTGCATTCATATTTAAGTCAGGGAAACAAAGTCTAGCTCACCAAGTCGATTACAATAAACAACTATCTGCATGATTTTAAGGTAAAGAATGAATTTGAAAGAATACTCCTAACCATTATTATATTTTGAGTAAAAATTCCTATTGTCTACGGAAAGACAAGTTTTATTAAGCCCGATTCACTGTTTCCCATTACAAGAAAAAGGAAAAGATTTCTATGGAAAAATCTGGAAGGAGTGAAAATTTCTTTTTTTGTGTCATCTGAGTATCCCATCATATACATTTATAACATATCTATCAAACCTAAATGGTCTCAAAATCTTTACTACAATGAGTTCTTTTGATCATAGTTCTGAGAAGATATTGTTGAGGTCTATTTCTTAATGTTACACAGCTTTTTCTTTAATTTACTAGAATTTAGCAACCCTGTCTCATATGCTTACCAAAATTTATGTACCATGGCGGAGATATTTAAAAATGACTCCAGCACCACAAAAGATAAGCAATCCTGCCCCATGTCTGAAAAAATGTCAATAGTAAACACTTTACAGCAATTACAACTGTAATTGCATATGATTAGAACAAGATAATTCCAATATGAACAATAATAATAAAAATAAAGGAAAAAAAAACCCCACTTCTGAAGCTGCCAAATGGTGATGCTGCAGCTTACTTAGCCCTGTAATTACTCAGCTCTGAGGCCTGAAGGGTTGATCCTACAAATGTGTCTTGACAAAGTGACCGATACAGGATGCACTGATTTGCAGGCACTCACTACAGTACGTAAATGTTAAAGGCAGACTGGGAGGAAAAGGAGACAGAGGCATGAATGTTCAATCTCCAAAAGAAAGTTCCCACACAAAATGAAAATGAAAGAAAAGTGAAAGGTGTTGTATGGTTGTGGTCAGTATTCTTCCTGCAGCAGGGGCTCTTCCTGTGCTTGCTCATGTTCATCTCTTTCTTGGTGCTCTGTGTGACCTTCCTGCAAGTAAAAGATCATGAGTTTAACAAAAGGGAGATATCATATGGCTAGGTTAAATCATACACACAAATATACAAAAGCAAACATGGCCTTCTGGCTTTCTCATGATGCAGTTAGATGAAACAAGAAAAAGCCCGAAGGGGTCTAGATCCCCCCCTCCTTTCATGAAGGGAGCAATGCGTATGTCAAAACGTCTGGTAGAGGTCCCCTTGTACCTTGTAAGTCAGAGAATTTACAGAATGATAACTTACAAATCCAGTCCGATGATCAAAGGTACATGCAGGCACTAGAGGCCACTACTTCTGGACTAGTGCCTGCATTTAACTGAGCCACAATGATCATTGGGCAAATAGCGCCTGAGTGATGCAATAGCGCAGAGCTCATTTAAATTAGATTTAAATGAGCTCTGCTTGTATTCCTCCCTATGATCAGAGAACAGCACTCTGATCATAGAGGCAAAATAGCGCCTTAACCGTTTGCCAGCTGGTGTTAGGTTAAGGCTCTGTTCCTGCCCCCTCCCATCAGACTCAAGCAGCTCAGGCTGCTACCATGTCCTGGGGGTCCATAGGATCCCCAGACCTACCTCCTAAAACAAGGCCCTGGTGGCCTAGTGCCCCCATCAAGCACCCACACCACCACGGGACAGCAACATGGGGGGGGGGGGGGGGGGGGGAGACCGCCAACCCCTGACACGAGGGCATGGGGGGGCTTGATGTCCGGTGCATCTCCAGCCCCCCTAACCTCCACACACCCAAAAAAATATACTTGGTGGTCCAAGTGGGCTGCTGACGCAACCCCCCCCCCCCCCATCTTCCCTCCCTTGTGATCTAGTGGCAAACCCACCCACCCCCATACCTCAGCAATGGAGGAGGGAGTAGCACTCCCTCCTCTTTCCAGCGCTGCCTTCAAAATGGCAGCACCCTGCCCTACCCACTGCATCCTAGGATGTGCTGGGCAGGGCTTCCTTACCATATAAGGGAGAAACTTTCCCAGGATAATCAATGCTAATAACGTGCTTAAATTTGCATGTTATTAGCGTTAATTATTGGGGAGTTAATTCCCCGTGCTGTTCTGGCGCTATATTTTGGGCACAAGGAATTGAGCATCGGGACATCAGAGAAGAAATCCAGAAAAGAGAAGGTGACTAAAGCAGTGGATCCAAAATGTTGAGAAAGGCCGATTTTTCATGTGTGAAAAAGCTGTGTGTTTGAATTTCAGTAACTTTTTTTTTTTTGCACATGAAAGGATGAGCTTTGGACTATTGTATTACAAATTGTTTGCTCTAACAGAATTCATTAAAACTTTATTTTTTGTTTCTGGTGACTTTAGTCACCTTTTCCCAGGGATGGTCACATATCTTAAGTTACTCAGCAGATTTTTTTTTTTTAAACTGGACAAATTTACTGAGTTATATCTAGTCAGTTATTTGATTGCCCTTATCCAGGTAAAAGTGTGACTGAATTTGTTATGTTGCAAAAACTAGCTGATTCAAACTTTGGCTAAAATTAGCCCTCTCTTTATTGCCTAGATTTGTCCAGGCAAAATAACCGGCTAGTGCTGAATATAGCACAGACAAGCTAAAATAAGTGTGCATGTCCCTAGCACCCAGGGCTGGTGTAGGGTTTCTGCTTCCCTTTTGCAGCTCAGAATCTCTTCTCTTCCTAACCCTCACCCCTCCCCTATCTAGCATCCCACTTCTCTCTACCCTCTCCTCCCCAGGGGCAGCAGAACACCTTTTTGTTTGAGGGCCCCAAGCTCCACCTTCAATTCCGATACCAATTTACATTCAGTCAATGTTATGTAAATCATATAACTCCTAATTCTATACTAGGGCACTTAAAGTTAAGCAGAATTTGTGTAAGTAGCTTATAGAATATTAGCACTTGTGCATATAATGCACACTTACACACAAGCGCTAGAGCACTGTTCTATAATTTACTGCAAGTTTTGCAATAAAGGTGGAAACAGTTACACTTGCACTTGTTTGTGATAGTACTATGATCCAGAGTGATTGTCTTGGGAAATAGTCTCTGATCCTTCTCTGTTTCCATAGAGTTCAGCAGCATTTTGTTGTTAGTGCCGCTGCTTGGTTGTCCAGTGTTAACGTGTCTGTCAATGATAAATTCCCAGGATTTTTAGCTGTGTTTCAATTTTGTATGTTTGATGATTGTAATGTTTTGGTGCGATGTGTAGTTTTGCGGACTTGTTAGAACAAGGAATTTAGTTTTCTCCCTATTTAGTTTGAACATTGCAGCCCAGTTTCCCATAAGGTCCAGTCCTATTTTGGCTTTGTCTTCTATTTCTGTAACACTGCTTTTGAATGATACTACTACTACTTAACATTTTTAGAGTGCTACTAGGGTTACGCAGCGCTGTACAGATTAACAAAAAGGACAGTCCCTGCTCTAAGGACCTTACAATCTAATGGGCGAAATGTCAAGTTGAGGCAGATAGGCAGGTAGGTAGATAGTGACATCATCTGCGTATATGTATGGATTGAAGCCCACTAGTTCCAGTTTTTTTCCTAGTGGAGCCATCATTACATTGAATAGTATTGGAGATATTGAAGAGCCCTGTGGTACCTCACACTCGAAGACGCAAGATGACAATAGCTGATTGGACATCTTCACTATGTAGGATCTGGTCTTTAAGAAGCCGTTGAACCACGTGGCCACTGTCCCACTGATGCCCATGTAATCAAGTAGGGCCATTAGTGTTGCGTGATCTACTAGGTCGAACGCACTTGACATGTCAAATTGTAGCAATAGTATACTCTGACCTTGGCTCCTCAAGCTCCTGAACTTCATTATTAGGGTTGTTATGATTGTTTAGGTACTGTGTTGTGGTGTGAATCCTGATTGGGATTTATGAAGGACTGTGAATTTTGTCATGTATTCCATTAGTTGTTGTGCTACCAGGCCTTCCATTATTTTGGTTAGCAGTGGCAGAATGGCTGCCTCTGACTTCGGGTTAAAGTTTGAGCTGGTTTTTTTAACCTCTATGGTGCCAAGTGCATTTGTTTAGTAATTCTGTATGGTGGAAAATAGTAAATAGAACACCCAGTTTTTTTTTTTAGTGGTGAAGATTACAATATAGCCCCTGATGCAGCCCTTTGGGGCAAAACACGACCTGTGTTGGGCATCATACTAGGTTGAAACCCATCTATGATCTGCTCTGTTTGCTTCCACATTGGAGTTTGCGGATCACCTGCCTTGTTGTTTCTTGCAGGGCGTAGCTACGGGTGGGCCTGGGTGGGAGGATGGAAGGATGGGGGAAAACAGATGGAAGGATGGGGAGAGAAAGAGGGAAAACAGATGGAAGGATGGCAGAGAAAGAGGGAAAACAGATGGAAGGATGGCAGAGAAAGAGGGAAAACAGATGGAAGGATGGCAGAGAAAGAGGGGAAAACAGATGGAATGATGGCAGAGAAAGAGGGAAAACAGATGGAAGGATGGGGAGAAAGAGGGGAGATGGATGAAAGGATGCAGAGAGAAAGGGGAGAGACTGGAAGGATGTGGAGAGAGAAGGGACACTGAACAGAAAAGGGCAGAGAGACAGAGAGACACTGGTTAGAAGGAGGGAGAGAGAGACATTAGATGGAAGGATCAGGAGAGAGGGTAGATGGGTGGAAGGATGGGGAGAGAAAGAGGGAAGACGCTGGATGGAAGGGTAGGGAGAAAGAGGTGACACTGGATGGAAGGATGCAGAAAGAAAGAGGGGAGACCACTGGAAGGATGGGGAGAGAGAGGGGAGACACTGGAAGGATGAGGAGAGCTGCTGCATGGAAAAGGGGAGTAGTGAAAGACTGGAGAATAAGAGGAAGGGGCATGGGGAGAACAAGGGTGAGAAAAAGATGAAAAGCCATAAGTAGATGAATGAAATTAAAGAATGGATAGTAAGAATGAATGAATTAAATCTGGACAGAGAGAGAGAGGCAGAAAAATATTGAAGAAAGCAAAGAAAAAGGAGAGAAAAATGACAAATGGCCAGGAAACCCTGGCAGAAGAGTTAAGCGAAAATGAAGGAAAGCAGAATCTAGAGACTGGGAGCAACACAATGAGAAAAAGTAAATGGCCATACAACAAAGGTAAAGAAAATAATTTTATTTTTAATTTAGGATAAAGTAATATGGTACCTGTGTTAATAAAGTTTCAGAGACCAATACTTCCTTCCTTAGGTCAGTAGAGGATACCGTAACAGCATTATACTGACCTGAGGCAGGAGGTTTTGGCCTCTGAAAGCTCACTGAAAAGTGTGACTAAATTTTGCTGGGGGAGGGGGGTAGAGAGAAAATTTTGTGCCCACCCACTTTGGGTTCAGGCCCACCCAAAACTGGCAGTCTGGCTACACCACTGGTTTCTTGGGACCCTATAAGTGTGAGTAATGCCTTAGAGTGCACTTGATGATGCTCAACAGCTTTCCTGCAATATAACCCCCCCCCCCACACTTTTTAAAATATAGTCAACATTATCCCATAATAAATAAATAACTCAAAAACTTTGTCATTATGGTAGACGCCAGACCATTCTTCTCTTACCCTGCACCCTATCTCCTGTTGCCTCTCTTTCACCATCATTTTAGCTACATTTCTGCCCCCACTCAACCGCTTCAGAAACCTATCCCCTTTTATCCCTCCCCAGTCAACATACACACACTCGTACCTATCAACTGCCAAGTACTCAATATCTCCTCAAAATTCTCACTTCATCTCTCTCATTCAAAATTCCCTGCTCTGCTCCCCAGCACTCTCTTACTTAATCACCAAGTTCCAGTAATCATCTACTCTATTTTCCTACCCATGTCCTAGTCATCTGCTCTGTTCTCCCTCCCCCAGTCCCATCCATCATCTGCTATTCCCCTTTTCCCCAACCCCTAGTCACATCCATCTTCTACTCTGTTCCCCTTCTCTCCCCTATCCCATAGTGCCATCCATCTTCTGCTCTTTCTACAGTCTCATGACTGTTTTGATATTTCTTCTGTCTATATCCCTGTCCTTCTGTTCCTTTGCCTCCCCATGTTCAGTCTCTTCCCTTCTCTATCTTTTGCATACCCCACTGCAAGGCCCACATCTCTCCCCTGCCCTCTCCCCCTAGCTCTACCTCTGCAGGTCCATCTTCTCTCCATCTGTGGGTTCAACATCTTTCCTCACCTTTCTTCCCCATGCCCTCATTCCAGCTCTCTCTTCCCACCCCCAACCACCACGATTTGGCACTTGTTTTTTCTTACACACCCCCTTCCCCGGGTGCATTCTCTTCCCACCCACACAGCACGGCATATGTCTCCCTTCCCTCCACCCATGGTCTGGCATCCCCTTCTCTCCCTTCGCTCCCCCCAGCTCTGCAGTCTTCTGACCATTCCAGTAGTGTCACAGATCAAGGCCTCCAAATAATGAACTCATGGGCGGACGCATTCCAATTAAAACTAAACGCAGAAAAAACACAATGAGGCATATTTTCAAAGCACTTAGCCTTCCAAAGTTCCATAGAAACCTATGGAACTTTGGAAGGCTTTGAAAATATGCCTCAATGTCTCATCCTGTCCTCACAATACAACACAAACAAACCCAATACCATAAACACCCCAGATTACACCCTTCTGGTCTCAGACAGCCTGAAAATACTGGGAGTCACAATCGACCGAAATCTTACATTCGAAGACCATGCGAAAAATACAGCAAAGAAAATGTTCTACTCAATGTGGAAACTCAAAAGAATCAAACCTTTCTTCCCAAGGGAAGTATTCCGCAGCCTAGTACAATCAATGGTGCTAAGTCATCTAGACTACTGCAATGCCATATACGCCGGATGCAAAGAACAAATCATAAAGAAGCTTCAAACTGCTCAAAACACAGCAGCCAGACTCATATTTGGGAAAGCGAAATACGAAAGCGCCATACCCCTAAGAGAAAAACTACACTGGCTCCCGCTAAAAGAACGAATTGCGTCCAAAGTTTGCACCCTGGTCCACAAAATCGTTCACGGGGAAGCTCCGACCTATATGTCAGACCTTATAGACTTGCCCACTAGAAATGCAAAAAGATCATCACGCACATTCCTCAATCTCCACTATCCTAACTGTAAAGGGCTAAAATATAAATCCACATACGCGACCAGTTTCTCATACATCAGCACGCAGATATGGAATGCACTACCGAAGGCCATAAAAACAACGCAAGACCTAACCATCTTCCGAAGACTACTGAAAACAGATCTTTTCAAGATGGCATACCATAAACATCCATCTTAAATACTAAATAACACTATAAACGATCTATACAAAACTGAACTCTTATCATATGACTGATTAACCTCTTTGATACTAATGATCAAGCAATACCACTTTAAACCTTATAGCCAATGACCTAATGTATGTTACAATCCAATCTATTACTCAGGAACCTTCATGCAATACCATAACTTATTCTTCTTTACCGTGTATGTATGAACATGCTATATATATATCTCATGATCTGTTCCATATATATCTTATGTTCCATGTATATTATCATGTATGTATGCACCTTAACGCAATACCATTTGTAATTCTGTTACCCGGAAATGGCAACCACCACTACGGCAAATGTAAGCCACATTGAGCATGCAAATTGGTGGAAAAATGTGGGATACAAATGCTACTACTAATAATAATAACAGCTGGCCACAGGATACTGGGTTTGATGTATTTGGTGTAACAGCATGGCATTTCTCATGTTTGTTTATCATTTGCTTGAAAAACATGAAAACTTAGATCAACTTTTTCATAAGGCAGGATGAAGACCATCTACTGCAGGGAATTCTCTGCAGTTTGGTAATTCATCTTGGGATCATGGATGTATGCCTCTCTGTTTGAAGAGAGGTTGGCATTAAGTAAAAGAAGATGCTTCCTATCTCTAATTGTCCCCCCAAACCCAGTTATTGCTTTTCTTAAATTTTTAATGGAGCAGACACTTGGATTTCTTACAACATTACCTTGTAAATCCAGTTCTGTAAGTCACAACGTCTTCCAGTTATGGGTGCAGGGCACAGCTAGAAAATGTATTCTTACTATAAGCCATGCAAAAAAGAACACTGACATTCTTCCAACTATCAGGCACAGTGTGAAGTAATACAAAATCCTGCAAAAAGAGAGTAACTGCAGAACTCAGTCAACAACCCAAACTGTGAAAATTATTAGAACACTAGTAAAAAAGGCCCGTTTCTGATGCAAATGAAACGGGCGCTAGCAAGGTTTTTATCAGAGTGTGCACGTTTGAGAGAGAGTGAATGTGCGAGTGTGTGTGTGACAGAGAGTGAGAGTCTCCCCCCTCCCCTCTCTCCCAGTTTCGGAGAGCAGTGTTTGGTAATTATACAGGATTCCTGCTGTGTTTTTCACTGTTTGTATTTGTCAGGATTCCTGCTGTGTTAGAGAGAGAGTGAGGCTCGAGTTTCGGAGAGCAGTGTTTGGTAATTATACAGGATTCCTGCTGTTTTTTCCTTCACTGTTTATATTTGTCAGGACTCAGGAGCTGTGTTACAGAGAGAGCGAGGGCGGGGCAGACACTCATGGGGAAACCGGATATCTACACCGCTTCACACTTCCGGCTGGAGGCTTCATTTAGAACGTTGGTGGTGCCTTTTATATATAGAGAAGTACTAGAACAAGTATGGTAAACTCCTATCCTTGAGTGTCATAAGCCAGTCAAATCTTTAGGATATCCACAATGAATAAACACAAGATAAATTTACACATAGTGGATACATTTGATGCACACTCACTGTGGATATCTTGAAAATCCACATGCCTTGTTGCACTTGAACCAGAGTTGTCTACCCTCCTCCCATGATAAAACATTATGCTGCTTACTGGAAAGCAACATAAGTAAAAATGCTATAGATACCTACACAGAAGTTACACCCTAGCACAGTGGTTTCCAAAGGCACCCCAGCTAGGCAGGCTTTCAGAATACCCACAATGAATATTCATTAGAAAGATTTGCATGTACTGCCTCCAGTGCATGCAAATGTATCTTATGAATATTCATTGTGGATATATTGAAAACCTGACTGGCTAGGGTGCCTCCAAAACCAGGTTTGGCAACCACTGCCCTAGCAGAACACCTCAAAGTGGTCGTGCATGCAGAACACAGAGAAGGTTACTCACCTGTAGCAGGTGTTTGAGGATAGCAGGCCAAGTATGCTCATAGCTAAGTGATGTCATCAGATGTAACCTGTTGCAGATGCTGACTAGTGAGATTAATGTAGTATTTTCTAGCAGCGTCCCACCACACATGCACTGGTGCCTTCCCGCCCAATGCACAGGCCCCTCAGTCATATAAATTAGCTAAAGAATATAACTCCAAGAGTATGTGAGAATCCTTAGCCTTCTGTCCTCGGAGAACACCTGCTACAGGTGAGTTAACTTTGCTTTCTGAGAGGACAAGCAGGCCTTCATAATCTCACAGCTGGGAATCACTAGCTACCAGGCTCATTGAAAACAACAATGCAAGGATAATAGGGACTCAAAATGCTGAGGCCTCAAAGTTAACCTGAAACTATTTACATACTAGCTGTGAAGGTGCAGCCTGGTACCACAGAGAACTGGGTCCAGGGGACAGAGTTGGATTCTAGACACTGAACTATTACTTCAGGGTTGCCTGTTCGATCTGGCTGTCATGTCAGGTATTCTGCTCAAGGCAGTAATGAGATGTGAAAATGTGGGCAGATGACCAAGTCGCAGCTTTGCAAACCTCCTCTATGGAGACTTACCTTAAGTGGGCTACCAAAGCAGTCATGGCGCTGATATTATGAGCCTTGATATGACACTCTAGTCAGCCCAAATTGGGCATAAGTGAAGGAGATGCAATCTGCTAGCCAATTAGAAATTGCACATTTGCTGATGGCTACCCCTATCCTGTTTGTGTCAAAAGAAAAAAAAAAGCTGGGTGGACTGTCTATGGGCTTTAGTCTGCTCCAGATAGAAGGCTAAGGTTCATTTGCAATTTAAGTTATGCAGTACACTTTCGACAGGATGGGCATGTAGTTTTGGGAAAAATGTCAAAACGATTGACTGATTAAGACGAAACTCCAACACTATCTTAGGAAGGGATTTACGGTGTATGTGGAGAACTATTCTATTATGGTGAAACTTTGTACAAGGTGGATGAGCTATTACGGCCTGAAGCTCACTGATTGAGAGCTGAAGTGACTGCCACCAAAACCACAACTTTCCAAATACTTCAGATGACAGGAATCAAGTGGCTCAAAAGGAGCTTCCATCAGCTGGGTGAGGACAACTTTGAGATTCTATGGCATGGAGGTTTGACAGGGGGTTTTGCCAAAAGCAAACCTATCAAGAAGTGAACAACTAGAGACTGTACAGAGTTGGGCTTATCTTCTACACGGTGATGCACTGAGATGAAACCCTACAGAGTTGGCCTTATCTTCTACACAGGGATGCACTGAGATAAACCCTTACAGAGTTGGTTTTAAACCAACTCGGAGAGGTGTGGGAAATACTCAAGCAGTTTTTGTGTAGAACAAGAAAGGGGATTTAAAGTCTTGCCCTCACAATACACAAAAAGCACAGTCTCATCATCTCATCCCAATACAATACATACATACAAACATTAACACCCCAGGATACATCCTCCCTATCTCAGACAGCCTAAAAATTCTCAGAGTAACAATTGACCATAACCTATCACTAGAGACCCAAGCGAATCCACCGTAAAGAAAATGTTTTTCTCAACATGGAAACTCAAACTCGTGAAATCATTCTTCCCCCGAGGGAAATATTTTATAACCTGATAGTCAATGGTACTAAGCAGATTACTGTAATGGAATCTATGCGGGATGCAAGGATCAAATCATAAAGAAACTTCAGACCGCCCAAAACACAGCAGCCAGGCTTATATTTGGAAAAACGTGTTTTGACAGCGCCAAACCACTCCGAGAAAAATTGTATTGGCTACCAATCAAAGAACGTATCACTTTCAAAATCTGCACGAATGTTCATAAAATTATTTACGGCGAGGCACTGGGATACATGACAGACCTCATCGACCTGCCAACCAGAAACACCACAAAATCTGCATGATCATACCTAAACCTCCACTATCCAAGCAGCAAAGGACTCAAATACAAATCCACTTTTTCCTACCTAAGCGCACAACTATGGAACACATTGCCAAAAGCAGTAAAAACTACGCTCCACCACCTAAATTTTCAGAAAGCACTAAAGACAGACCTGTTCAGAAGAGCATACCCCACAGTCCCAACATAAAAATACCTGGACACTTGCGACACAATATAACCAAAGACCATAACAGACATTACCTGACTCTTCTTCCCCCTTTCCCTCTCTAAACTCCCCCAATTGTACCTACCATGCATGTACCTCATTCTACTACAATATCACTTTGTATTCATTCATACTATGTATTTGTTCAGACTGGAATCGGCTAACGCTGTTAACGGTAATATGTAAGCCACATTGAGCCTGCAAAAAGGTGGGAAAATGTGGGATACAAATGTAACAAAAACACCAGAAGGCAAACCTTCGCCACTTAAATGAGTAACACCTCTTAGTGGAGTCCTTCCTGGAATCCAGCAAGATGTGGAAGACATCCTCCAGCAAACCTAAGGATTCAAATTCTATACTCTCAACATCCAAGTCATGAGGGCCATGGATTGTAGGTTGGAATGCAGAAGGGATCCCTCATTCTGTTTTATAAGGTTGGAAAACATTCCAGTCTCTGCGGATCTTTAGAGGACAGCTCCAGAAGAAGAGGAAATCAGATCTGCCTCAGCCAGAAAGGGGCAATTAGGACCATAGTTCCCTGGTCTTGCTCGAGTTTCAGCAATGTCTTCTCTATGAGAGGTATTGGATGATATGCATATAGAAGACACTCTCCCCAGTGTAGGAGAAAGGCATTCAATGCTACTCTGCCATGTGATCTGAGACTGGAACAGAAGTGAGGGGATTTGTTGTTGAGATGAGCAGCAAAAAGATCCACCAAGGGAGTGCCCCCAGTCTTGGAAGATCTTGCAGGCTACACCCATGTTGAGAGATCACTTGTGAAGTTGCAAAACCCTGTTCAGTCTGTCCACCAGGCAGATGTCCTTTCCTGCTATGTATGAGGCTTGGAGGACTATTTGCCTCCTGACACAAAGGGTAGGATCCCGTACCTCACTGCTTATTCGCATAGAACATTACAACCGGGTTGTCCATTTGAAGAAGAAGAATTTGGTTCTCTAATCATCTCTGAAAGCCTTTAGAGCGTTCCAAATGGCCCTCAGCTCAAGGAAATTGATATATAAGTACATAAGTATTGTCATACTGGGAAAGACCAAAGGTCCATCGATTCCAGTATCCTGTTTCCAACAGTGGCCAATCCAGGTCACAAATACCCGGCAAGATCCCAAAAACGTACAAAACATTTTATACTGCTTATCCCAGAAATAGTGTCCAGTTAATAAATGTCTATGGACGTTTCCTTTAAGAAGCCGTCCAAACCTTTTTAAAACTCCGCTGAGCTAACCACTAAGTAATTTCCTGAGAAGACCAAGTCCCTTGGGTGTGAAGTTCATCCACAAGAACTCCACAAATCCTGGGTTGGATACATCCCTTGTTAGCACTTTCCAAGGTGGTGGAATTTGGAATGGTAGTCCCTTCCCTTCTTCCCCAGGTGACATGGGTTCGACACACTAGTCTATAGAAGAGTGGAAGCCTTCTGGATATGATAATGCGTATCCACCTTCTTAGGTGCAACCTGCATTGAGAGGGAAGATTCCCAGTTCTTTGTCAGTGCATCTTTAAGGATATGGCGCAATGATACTGTGACCCCTTCCATAGGGGGGGCGACATAGTCCAGAACAGATAACATCTCTGCTCCAGGCTTCTCCTTTGTCTCCAACTTTAATGGGATGGCAGAAGACATCCCCTTGAAGAAACTGGTGAAAGACCCTCAGATGGAGATCTGCATCTCTCGAGGTGGGAAGGGATCAGAAGGTACCCCGATTAAGCCTCCTCCTCTGAGAAAAAATTAGGGTCTTCTTCTGAGTCCCATGAGTAGTCCCAGTCAGACTCCTCGCTGTATTCAGACCAGGCTGAGTGGGTCTGTGCCTGCCTCAGCTCAGTGGAACCATATCCACAACCTGAAGAGCACTGAGGTATAGCCCTACCATAAGACTCCAAGGAAGCTACCTCTCCCGATGTCAAAAGTGGTACTGCGTAAGTTGAGTCACCGTCAACACCTTTTGAGGTGCCGGCACTGAGGATTTCTCCACAGGTATGGATGGAGCCTCGGAAAGAATCTAGGGTTGATCCGCAGTATTGCAACTGCAGCATGTGTGCCAGCTCCTACTTCAGCATGGCTCAGAACCGCTCAAAGGAAAGGCATTGGCAAATACGGGGGAGCCAGGAGAGAGGCAACCTAAGACTTCAGTGACAAATCGGAAGCAAGAACCTGGCTGCTCAGAGACTTGCACACTGGCATCTCTACCAAAGAAGGGGGAGAGCTCCTCCTGGTGCTTCTCTGGTACCAGCAATGTTGATGCCCCAGAGCTCCCGGCACTGTGTGTCAGAAGACCATGCGTATGCTTCTTGGGCATCCCCCGATGCTCAGCATTGCAGCCCTTCCATGCCAACAAGAACATCGAACATGTTTGTGCTCTCTTTGTTGGGTCCGATGCGGACTAGTCCCAGGGCCTATTTTCAGCACCCGAGGTTCCTCAATGCCGGTGCACTCCCAGTAAGTCTTAGCAGCTATTGAGGTTGGTGCTTCCGGTGCCAATACACTGGCCTTCGAGAATTAAAAAAGTCTCACCTGCTGGACCTGCCACACCCTCTGTGTCTTCAACTGCATCTGCAAGCAGAGAGAGTAAGAGTTAGGTTTATGGTCAGGACCCAAGGCACCCGATACACCAAGAGTGCGGGTCCACCACAAAAATCAACCGATTACACTGGGTGCACCTTCTGAAGCCTCTGGTGGTCTTCTTGGACATCGAGGAAAAAAATACAGCCAAATTAAACTCAACTGTGAACTGTAAAAAGGGGCAATATTCAAACTGAGGTCAGTGCTCTGGCCTGAACAGGCCTAGCAACTCGCTAAAAAGAAAGGAAACTTGAAGAACCAAAAACTCTACAAAAATTAAAGAGTAACAGAATAAAATAGAGAAAGGAATACCCATACAGGAAGACACTGAGAATGGGAGAAAAAAAATGCACCGAGCGGAGAACACAATGACAAATTCTCCCTGCTCTGCAGAAAAATGAAGACCGAGGGATCCGCACTTGCGCGTCAGACGGGAAGGCACCAGTGTATGCGAGATAGGACGCTGCTAGAAAATTAATCTGGCTAGTCAGCATCTGTACCGGGCTCTGGTTGGATGATGCCACCCAGCTGTGAGAATACAACTGGCCTGCTTGTCCTCGGAGAAAGGGCGTCACCAAATGCAAAATAAGTGACCACAAATTAGAAAATATGCAGATAATCTCTCTCTCCTTCCCCTCATTCCTTTTCCTCCTTTCCTGAAGTTACTATAGAGGAAACTACACTTCTCCTTTCTTCCTCAAAATGTACCACCTGTTCCTCTGATCCCATTCCCACCCACCTTCTTAATGCCATCTCACCTGCTCTTATTCCTTTTATCTATCACATTCTCAACCTCTCACTTTCCACTGCAACTGGCCCTACTGCCTTTAAACATGCTGTGGTCACACCTCTCCTTAAGAAGCCTTCACTCGACCCTACTTGTCCCTCTAATTACCAACCCATCTCCCTCCTCCCTTTTCTCTCCAAATTACTTGAGCGTGCTGTTCACCACTGCTGCCTTGATTTTCTCTCCTCACATGCTATTCTTGACCCACTACAATCTGGTTTTCGCCCTCTCCACTCAACCGAAACTGTGCTTACTAAAGTCTCCAATGACCTATTACTGGCTAAATCCAGAGGTCTCTATTCCATCCTCATTCTTCTTGATCTTTCCGCTGCTTTTGACACTGTTGATCACAGCACACTCCTTGATACCCTGTCCTCACTTGGATTCCAGGGCTCTGTCCTTTCCTGGTTCTCTTCCTACCTCTCCCTCCGCACCTTCAGTGTTCACTCTGGTGGATCCTCTTCTACTTCTATCCCTCTGCCTGTCGGCATACCTCAGGGTTCTGTTCTTGGTCCCCTCCTCTTTTCTATCTACACTTCTTCCCTTGGTTCATTAATCTCATCCCATGGCTTTTCCTACCATCTCTATGCTGATGACTCCCAAATCTACCCCTGATATCTCACCTTGCATCCAAACCAAAGTTTCAGCGTGCTTGTCTGACATTGCTGTCTGGATGTCTCAACGCCACCTGAAATTAAACATGACCAAAACCGAGCTTCTCATTTTTCCCCCCAAACCCACCTCCCCACTCCCCCCCGTTTTCTATTTCTGTTGATGGCTCTCTCATTCTCCCTGACTCCTCAGCTCGAAACCTTGGGGTCATCTTTGACTCTTCTCTCTCCTTCTCTGCTCATATCCAGCAGATCGCCAAGACCTGCCGTTTCTTTCTTTACAACATCTGTAAAATCCGCCCTTTTCTTTCCGAGCACTCTATCAAAACCCTCATCCACACCCTTGTCACCTCTCGTTTAGACTACTGCAATCTGCTTCTTGCTGGCCTCCCACTTAGTCATCTCCCCTCTCCCATCGGTTCAAAACTCTGCTGCCCGTCTCGTCTTCCGCCAGGGTCGCTTTACTCATACTACCCCTCTCCTCAAGTCGCTTCACTGGCTCCCTATCCATTTTCGCATCCTGTTCAAACTTCTTCTACTAACCTATAAATGTACTCACTCTGCTGCCCCCCAGTATCTCTCCACACTCGTCCTTCCCTACACCCCTTCCCGTGCACTCTGCTCCATGGATAAATCCTTCTTATCTGTTCCCTTCTCCACTACTGCCAACTCCAGACTTCGCGCCTTCTGTCTCGCTGCAGCCTACACCTGGAATAAACTTCCTGAGCCCCTACGTCTTGCCCCATCCTTGGCCACCTTTAAATCTAGACTGAAAGCCCACCTCTTTAACATTGCTTTTGACTCGTAACCACTCGCCTCCACCTACCCTCCTCTCTTCCTTCCTGTACACATTAATTGATTTGATTTGCTTACTTTATTTTTTGTCTATTAGATTGTAAGCTCTTTGAGCAGGGACTGTCTTTCTTCTATGTTTGTGCAGCGCTGCGTACGCCTTGTAGCGCTATAGAAATGCTAAATAGTAGTAGTAGTAAATGAAGACCCCAAGAAACTGGACTGCATTCAATGCAACTTGAAAAAACAAATTTTATAATGTACTAACATAGTAAATGACGACATAAAGACCTGAACGGTCCCATCCAGTATGCCCAACAGGATTTCCTCATACTCTGTAATATGTACATTCTAAACCTGGCATATTTGAGTATGTACATTTCAATACGCACATTCCAAACCAGTCTGCCCAATGGTCTATCCAGGCTGCTCAACAAGATTTCCTCTTATACTCTGCAATATGTACATTCCAAACCTGGCATATTTGAAATCACAAAACTGAAAATAAAATTCATTTACCTTTGTTGTCCCACTGGACATTTTATTTTTCCAACAGCATTGGTCCATTCTTTTTTTGCCACTTTATCCATCAACTGTTTCTCCCTTCATTCAATCCTCATTGATCTCTCCCCTTGCCACCCACCCGACTCACATAATTTCTGGCCCTGCTGCCCCCCCCCTCTCTAATTTTCCACTTAATGTCATAGTCCCAATTTGATTTCCCAACCTACCCCAAATCCCTTGAATACCTCTTCCGCTCGCCCCAGGCATCATTGCTCCTCTGCTTCAAAATCCTTCCCCTTGCCCCATGGACTCACTCTGGCCTCAATATCCTTTCTCCTAATCCTCTCAGCTCAGCCACACACACACCTCATTTCCCTCCTGTACTTCTCCAGCTATAAGTACTGCCATACAAGGGACAGACCGAAGGTCCATCAAGCCCAGCAGCCTGTTTCCAACAGTGGCCAATCCAGGTGACAAGTACCTGGGAAGATCCCAAAACAGTACATTTTATGCTGCGTACCCTAGAAATAAGCAGTGGATTTCCCCCAAGCCCATTTTAATAATAGTCTATGGACTTTTCTTTTAGGAAGCTATCCAAACCTTTTTTAAACCCCACCAAGCTAACTGCTTTTACTACATTTTCTGGCAAACAATTCCACAGTGCAATTACACTTCGAGTGAAGAAATATTTTCTCTGATTCACTTTAAATTTACAACTTTGTAGCTTCACTGCAAGCCCCCTAGTCCTAGTATTTTTAGAAAGAGTATCCAAGCAATTCATGTCTACCAGTTCTACTCCACTCATTTTATAGACCTCTATCATATCTCCCCTCAGCTGTCATTTCTCCACGCTGAAGAGCCCTAGCCGCTTTAGCCTTTCCTCACAGGGAAGACGTCCCATCCTCTTTATCATTTACGTTGCCCTTCTCTGCACTTTTTCTAATTCCACTATACCTTTTTTGGGATGCGGTGACCAGAACTGAACACAATATTCGAGGTGCGGTCACACCATGGAGCGATATAAAGGCATTATAACATCCTCATTTTTGTTTTCCATCATTTCCTAAACTTTCTATTTGCTTTCTCAGCCACCACAGACACTGAGCAGAGGATTTCAATGTATCATCAACGATGAAGCCTAGATCCCTTTCCTGGTCAGTGACTCCTAATGTGGAACCTTGCGTTACATAGCTATAATTCGGGTTCCTCTTTCCCACATGCATCACTATGCACCCGCTCACATTAAATGTCGCCTGCCATTTAGATACCCAGTCTTCCAGTCTCATTAGGTCCTCTTGCAATTTTTCACAATCCTCTTTTTAACTTATTTATATGACGGCAGATAAAGGCCATATGACCCATCCAGTCTGCCCATTCCTCTGTAACCCCTAATTCTTTCTGTTCCTAAGCGATCCCACATGCTTATCCCATGCCTTTTTCAACTCTGGAACAGTCCTCAACTTCACCACCTCAACCGGGAGGCCATTCCACGCCTCCACCACCCTTTCTGTGAAATAATACTTCCTCAGGTTGCTCCTAAGCCTATTCCCTCTCACTTTTTCATATGCCCCCTCATTCCAGAGCTCTCCTTCATTTGAAAAAGGCTCTCTTACTGTACATAAATGCCTTGAGATATTTAAACGTTTCTATCATGTCTCCTCTCTCCCTCCTCTCTTCCAGCGTATACATGTTGAGGTTCGTAAGCCTGTCCCTATAATTTTTGCATTCAAGACCACTTACTAATTTCATAGCCGACCTCTGGACCGACTCCATTCTGTTTATATCTTTCCATAGGTGCGGTCTCCAGAACTGCACGCAGTACTCCAAATGAGGCCTCACCAGAGACTTATACAACGGCACTATCACCTCCCTTTTCCTGCTGGTCATGCCTCTCTTTATGCACCCAAGCATCCTTCTGGCTTTGGCTGTCGCTTTGATTTAATTGCACTGGAACCTGTGGTTCAAACAGCTGAAACATGCAGGGCTTTGACAGCACATGTTGCCAGTGAATTGGGGTGAAGTGAGCAGGTGCGGTTTGTGGGAAGGGGGAACTTCATGCTCGCAGGTGTCTTGCACTCAGATCCTTTTACCTATAGGCTCCTTGTTACGAGGGGCCCAGAGCAGCTACCCCTTTAATCCATAGGTAAAAGTAACCCAGGGTATTACAGAGATATATAGGCTGGATAAACACATATGAAATGCATTTAAATGCAGGCAGGTCTGTATTCTCACCAAACCAAGTGAATTATTGTACATGGGTTTAAGCCTTAGCACTATAAGGGCCCTCAGTGAGGTCATAAATCATGATAACCAGAGACCCAACTACAGAAACTACCATTTCAAGACAAACTGTTGTGGCTACTTCATCCAGTTGACAATAAGAGTTGCTGTCTCCCAATGCAAGGCATTCTCCTGCATGCTGAGTTAGTTCCATCATTCATCCCTGCAGGGTTTTGTATCATGAAGTTTAGCATAAGGTATGGGTGTGATGCCTTTCCCATTAAGTTTTCTGATAAGAAAATGGCTCAACCATGAAGATTAAAAAATTAAGCAAGGGAAAAAAAGTCCTACCGGATCTTCTGCAGCATAAAGAACTTCCATAAGTCGCTGGACAAGGTGATCATTTTCCTGTCCATGTTCTTGGCAGAGGAGCTCAATTTCCCTTAATTTTCCAAAATAGAAATCCCTTTCCTTCTCAACTCCTTCAAGTGCAAGCTTTAACGAATGTACCTGTAAATATGTAAAACAGCAATTAATTTACGAAACCAATTAACTGGGCTTCTTTCTTTCCAGCATTCTACAATGGTTATATTGCAGTTGGTATAACATCTTTGTTAGAAGGTTCCAGTTATTCTGCTTATTTCAGAGCTCACATTCATAAATGATGCTCATCAATAACTTGATTAACTTTCCTACTTTGCATTTATTTATGATGATATGAAGTTTGGGAATACTGGAATATGTGGACAATTTTGCAAGTGAATATATATATATATATATATATATATATATATAAAACTGTGGTACAAAAATAAGCAACAAATTCTAAACAGTGAGAAAAGGTTAAAGACTGAAAGGGAGAGAGCGAGTGTAGATGTATAGCAAAAAGATATCAAATGGACTTCAAAACAGTCATCTATAAAGGTGAAATACTGTGGTGATAAAAATATGCTGTACATGAAGTGCATGCTAAAGAACAGAAATTGTACTGAAGAGGTTTATAAGGTCACTTTGAAATACCCCTAAAAAAGTAAACAAATGGTCAGGCCACAGTGGTGAGCAAGGCTCGCATAACTGAAAAATAAAACTTACATGTGGGATCATGTTATTGTACAGCTGTACATAGTCTTACTCAGAACATACCTGAGTGGTGTTCCGTTTTGGTCTCCCTATTTAGAACGGGGATATTTAAAAAACAAAATCTGCAAAAGAGTATAGCAAACAGCAACTAAGTTAAACAGGGGACTGAATCTTAATGAGGAAAAACTAGGACAAATTCCTTGACGAGAAGTCTAAGCCAGTAGCTCCTAAACCTGATTCTGGAGGCACTCCAGCCAGTCAGGTTTTTGGGACATCCACAATGAATATTCATGAGAGAGATCTGCATGCAGTGTAGGCAGTGAATGCAAATCTCTCATGAATATTCACTGTGGATATCCCAAAAACCTGACTGGCTGGGGTGCCTCCAGGACAAGGTTTGGGAACCACTGGTCTAAGCTGATATGATTGATACCAGTCTCTAAATACTCTCAAAAGGTCAATATAAGGGATCAGCTATATAGTATGTTTATGTTTGGTAACATGTAAAAAGTGAGGGCATTTTACAACAGAACTTTGTTACCAGATTATAGAATCTTCTACTTATGACGGCTATAGATTCAGTCACTGGATGGTTTAGGAGAAAACTGGGCAATTTCATGGGCACAGAGGATATTAAATAGCTGAACTAAATGGGTACGTTATTTTTTCCACCTAAAAATAGTCACAAATTTATTTATTTATTCATTCATGCTTTGTATCCCACAATTATCCAAAAACAGTTGTTAGAGATAGTGAATGATACATACCTGTAGCAGGTGTTCTCCGAGGATAGCAGGCTGATTGTTCTCACGACTGGGTGACGTCCGCGGCAGCCCCCACCAACCGGAAAAGGCTTCGCGGGACGGTCTGCACGCAGGGCACGCCCACCGCGCATGCGCGGCCGTCTTCCCGCCCGTGCGCGACCGCTCCCGCCAGTTGAATGACAAGCAATAAAATATGAAACACAACTCCAAAGGGGAGGAGGGAGGGTAGGTGAGAACAATCAGCCTGCTGTCCTCGGAGAACACCTGCTACAGGTATGTATCATTCACTTTCTCCGAGGACAAGCAGGCTGCTTGTTCTCACGACTGGGGTATCCCTAGCTCTCAGGCTCACTCAAAACAAGAACCCAGGTCAATTGAACCTCGCAACGGCGAGGGTACAACAGAAAATTGACCTACGAAGAACAACTAACAGAGTGCAGCCTGACCAGAATAAATTCGGGTCCTGGAGGGTGGAGTTGGATTTACACCCCAAACAGATTCTGCAGCACCGACTGCCCGAACCGACTGTCGCGTCGGGTATCCTGCTGGAGGCAGTAATGTGATGTGAATGTGTGGACAGATGACCACGTCGCAGCCTTGCAAATCTCTTCAATAGTGGCTGACTTCAAGTGGGCCACCGACGCTGCCATGGCTCTGACACTATGAGCCGTGACATGACCCTCAAGAGTCAGCCCAGCCTGGGCGTAAGTGAAGGAAATGCAATCTGCTAGCCAATTGGAGATGGTGCGTTTCCCGACAGCGACCCCTAGCCTGTTAGGGTCGAAAGAAATAAACAATTGGGCGGACTGTCTGTGGGGCTGTGTCCGCTCCAAGTAGAAGGCCAATGCTCTCTTGCAGTCCAATGTGTGCAACTGACGTTCAGCAGGGCGGGTATGCGGCCTTGGGAAGAATGTTGGCAAGACAATTGACTGGTTAAGATGGAACTCCGACACCACCTTCGGTAGGAACGTTGGGTGGGTGCGGAGCACTACTCAGTTGTGATGAAATTTGGTATATGGAGCGTGAGCTACCAGGGCTTGAAGCTCACTGACCCTACGAGCTGAAGTGACTGCCACCAAGAAAATGACCTTCCAGGTCAAGTACTTCAGATGGCAGGTATTCAGCGGCTCAAAAGGAGGTCTCATCAGCTGGGTGAGGACGACGTTGAGATCCCATGACACTGTAGGAGGCTTGATAGGGGGCTTGGACAAAAGCAAGCCTCTCATGAATCGAACGACTAAAGACTCTCCAGAGATGGCTTTACCTTCCACACGATAATGGTAAGCACTAATCGCACTAAGGTGATTCCTTACTGAGTTGGTCTTGAGGCCAGACTCTGATAAGTGCAGAAGGTATTCAAGCAGGTTCTGTGCAGGGCAAGAACGAGGTTCTAGGGCCTTGCTCTCGCACCACACGACAAACCTCCTCCACTTGAAAAAGTAACTCTTTTTAGTGGAATCCTTCCTAGAGGCAAGCAAGACCCGGGAGACACCCTCAGACAGACCCAACGCAGCGAAGTCTACGCCCTCAACATCCAGGCCGTGAGAGCCAGGGATTGAAGGTTGGGGTGCAGCAACGCTCCGTCGTTCTGCGAGATGAGAGTCGGAAAACACTCCAATCTCCACGGTTCTTCGGAGGACAACTCCAGAAGAAGAGGGAACCAGATCTGACGGGGCCAAAAGGGCGCCACCAGAATCATGGTGCCGCGGTCTTGCTTGAGCTTCAGTAAGGTCTTCCCCACCAAAGGTATGGGAGGATAAGCATACAGGAGGCCGGTCCCCCAATGAAGGAGAAAGGCATCCGACGCTAATCTGCCGTGTGCCTGAAGCCTGAAACAGAACAGAGGCAGCTTGTGGTTGGTCTGAGAGGCGAAAAGGTCCACCGAGGGGGTGCCCCACTCTCGGAAGATCTTGCGTACCACTCTGGAATGAAGCGACCACTCGTGCGGATGCATGACTCTGCTCAGTCTGTCGGCCAGACTGTTGTTTACGCCTGCCAGGTATGTGGCTTGGAGAAGCATGCCGAACCGGCAGGCCCAATTCCACATCCCGGCGGCTTCCTGACACAGGGGGCGAGATCCGGTGCCCCCCCTGCTTGTTGACGTAATACATTGCAACCTGATTGTCTGTCCGAATTTGGATAATTTGGCAGGACAGCCGATCTCTGAAAGCCTTCAGTGCGTTCCAGATCGCTCGGAGCTCCAGGAGGTTGATCTGCAGATCCTTTTCCTGGAGGGACCACAGACCCTGGGTGTGAAGCCCATCGACATGAGCTCCCCACCCCAGGCGAGATGCATCCGTCGTCAGCACTTTCGTGGGCTGTGGAATTTGGAATGGGCGTCCCAGGGTCAAATTGGTCCGGATGGTCCACCAGAGCAGTGAAGTGCGGCAACTGGTGGAGAGGCGGATGACATCTTCTAGATTCCCGGTGGCTTGGAACCACTGGGAAGCTAGGGTCCATTGAGCAGATCTCATGTGAAGACGAGCCATGGGAGTCACATGAACTGTGGAGGCCATATGACCCAGAAGTCTCAACATCTGCCGAGCTGTGACCTGCTGAGATGCTCTGGTCTGCGAAGCCAGGGACAGGAGGTTGTTGGCCCTCGCTTCGGGAAGGAAGGCCTGAGCCGTCTGAGTATTCAGCAGAGCTCCTATGAATTCCAGAGACTGCGTTGGCTGGAGATGGGACTTTGGGTAATTTATCACAAACCCCAGCAGCTCCAGGAGTCGAGTAGTGCACTGCATAGACCGGAGGGCTCCCGCTTCCGAGGTGTTCTTGACCAGCCAATCGTCGAGATATGGGAACACGTGCACTCCCAGCTTGCGTAGGTAGACCGCCACCATCACGAGGCACTTGGTAAACACTCGAGGGGCAGAGGCGAGCCCAAAGGGCAGCACACAATACTGAAAGTGCCGTGCGCCCAGGCGGAATCTGAGATACTGTCTGTGAGCTGGCAGTATCGGTATGTGAGTATATGCGTCCTTTAAATCCAGGGAACATAGCCAATCGTTTTTCTGAATCATTGGCAGAAGGGTGCCCAAGGAAAGCATCCTGAACTTTTCTTTGACCAGGAATTTGTTCAGGCCTCTCAGGTCTAGGATGGGACGCATCCCCCTGTTTTCTTTTCCACAAGGAAGTACCTGGAATAGAATCCCTGCCCTTCCTGCCCGGGTGGTACGGGCTCGACCGCATTGGCGCTGAGAAGGGCGGAGAGTTCCTCTGCAAGTACCTGCTTGTGATGGGAGCTGAAGGATTGAGCTCCCGGAGGACAATTTGGTGGCAGGGAGGCCAAATTCAGGGCGTATCCGCACCGCACTATTTGGAGAACCCACTGGTCGGAGGTTATGAGAGGCCACCTTTGGTGAAAAAATTTTAACCTCCCTCCGACCGGCAGATCGTCCGGTACGGACACTTTGAGGGCGGCTATGTTCCCATGGATCCAGTCAAAAGCCCGTCCCCGGCTTTTGCTGTGGAGGTGCAGGGGGCTGCTTAGGCGCACGCTGTTGACAGGAACGAGCGCGCTGGGGCTGTCCCTGTGCCTGACGAGGCCTTCGGGCCGGCTGGTTGTACCTACGCTTTGCAAAAGAATAGGGTGCAGCCTGCCGGGCCCGGGAAAAACGTCCACCTGCTGAGGTGGATGCTGAAGGCGCCCGGTGGGAGAGCTTGTCGAGAGCGGTTTCCCGCTGATGCAGTTGGTCCACCATCTGCTCGACCTTCTCACCAAAAATGTTATCCCCCCGGCAAGGGACGTCGGCCAGTCTCTGCTGGGTGCGGTTGTCCAGGTCAGAGGCACGCAGCCATGAGAGCCTGCGCATCACTATACCTTGGGCCGCAGCACGAGATGCCACGTCACAGGTGTCATAGATACCCCTGGACAGGAACTTTCTGCACGCCTTCAGCTGCCTGACCACCTCCTGATAAGGCCTGGACTGCTCCGGCGGGAGCTTATCGACCAGGTCCGCCAGTTGTTGCACATTAGTCCGCATGTGGATGCTCATATAGAGCAGGTATGACTGGATGCGGGTCACGAGCATGGAGGATTGGTAGGCCTTCCTCCCAAACGAGTCCAGAGTGCGAGACTCCCGCTCCGGGGGCGCCGAGGCGGTATCCCTCGAACTCCGTGCCCTCTTGAGAGCAGAATCCACGACCGCCGAGTCATGGGGCAATTGGGGCCGCATTAACTCTGGGTCAGAGTGGATCCTGTACTGGGACTCTGCTTTCTTGGGAATGGTGGGGTTAGTTAACGGTCGCACCCAGTTCCGAAGCAGTGTCTCCTTGAGGACATTGTGCAGCGGTACCGTGGAGGACTCTCTAGGTGGTGATGGATAGTCGAGGACCTCGAGCATCTCGGCCCTCGGCTCTTCCACAGAGACCACGGGAAAGGGAATGCTAATAGACATATCCAGCACAAAGGAGGCAAAGGAGAGACTCTCAGGAGGTGAGAGCTTCCTCTCCGGTGAAGGCGTGGGGTCCGAGGGAAGGCCCGTAGACTCCTCTGAGGAGAAATATCTAGGGTCCTCTTCTTCCCCCCACGAGGCCTCATCCTCGGTATCGGACATAAGCTCGTGTAGCTGAGTCCTGAACCGGGCCCGGCTCGACGTCGAGGCACCGAGGTCTCGGTGTCGTCGAGCGGTGGACTCCCGCGCCGGCGGGGACGGAGCTCCCTCCATCGACGTCGATGGGGACTCCACCTGCGTGGCGGTCGAGACCGGCGCCGCAAGCGGCGGCGGTGTCGACGGCCCCGGCGCCGGGCTAGAGCTCCCGGCGCCACAGACATCGGCGCCAAGGGCGCAAGCACCCCCGGCGCCGGCACAGCCTGGCGCATCAGCCCTTCCAGGATCCCCGGAAGGATGGCTCTGAGGCACTCGTCCAGGCCCGCTGCCGGGAAAGGCGGTGGGGCCGGTAAGGGTGTCGGTGCCAGAAGCTGATGGGGGCCAGGAGACGGCACCGAGGTGCCGGAACCCTGACGCGTCGGTACCTCCACAACCGACGGGGACCTCTCCTCTCGACGATGACGCTTCGGCGTCGCCTCCTCTCCGATGTCCGGATGCACCGAGGGCGACCGGTGACGACGCTTCTTGTTTTTCTTTCGATGCGCGTCACCGGCGCCGGGAGGTATGGAGGAGGAGGAGGACGATCCCCCTCGGTCCCGAGGAGCCGGGTCAGACAGGGTTCGGTCCCGTGGGCCACGGGCTGAGGGAGTGACCGGGGCCGACTGCCCACGCGGCCGCTCACCTCTACCCTCGCCGGCGGACCGGCGGGCCGACGGGACCTGTTCTCCTGGGGTCGATGCCATCGGTGCCGATGTCTCGGGCATCGATACCGGTACCGAAGGACCGGGCGTCGATACCGATGCCGTCGAGGTCGACGTCGAGGGGCCGGCGCAAGTTCCAAAAGACGGTCCCGCAGAACTTGCCTCGCAACCTGAGTCCGTTTCCGGAGACCGAGACACAGGGAACACGACTTGATATTGTGCTCCGGCCCGAGGCACTGGAGGCACCAAGCGTGGGTGTCGGTCTGCGAGATCGGCCGGCCGCAGCGACCACACTTTTTAAATCCACTCAGGACCTTCGAGGACATCGAAGGAAAAATCGCGTCGGCGAAGTCAAAGTCGTCAATGGTGGCTGAAATCACACCTCGAAAAAAGAAAACGACTGTGCGGCCACTAGGCCGCAACGCGGCGTCCCCGCTGGAAACGAGGGAAAAAAGGGAGCGCGTGCTCCACACGCTCAGGTTTTTTTTTTTTTTTTTTTGAAAAGGAAACCGGCGGTAACAAAAAACTAAGAGAAAAAGCAACGATCCGCGTAAACGCGATCGAAAATCCGGCGGCTGAAAACAGAGAGAGCGGCAAAGCACAACTCTCTCCAGACGCGGGAAAAAAGGAACTGGCGGGAGCGGTCGCGCACGGGCGGGAAGACGGCCGCGCATGCGTGGTGGGCGTGCCCTGCGTGCCGACCGTCCCGCGAAGCCTTTTCCGGTTGGTGGGGGCTGCCGCGGACGTCACCCAGTCGTGAGAACAAGCAGCCTGCTTGTCCTCGGAGAATACATTGATTCAATTACATTTACAAGGTTGTATGATGCTGTGTTTTACAGTGGCTGGCAAGATAACTATTAGTGTGTATGGAATAGTCATTGGGTTTCTTGAAAAGAAATGTCTTGGTTCATTTCTTAAATGAAAAGATGCATAACAGATAGAGGTTATGTTGTGTATTGTTGTTCCAGAATGATTTAGTGGATATTTTATACTCATAGAATTTCCTGAAGAGGTAGGTCTTTAGGTCTTTTCTGAACTGGAGGTAGTTTGTGATGCTTCTTATGACTACGGGAATTCAGTTCCACCGTTTTCAGCCCAGTTAGCTAAATCCTGCCATGTAGGTGGACTTGTATAGTATGTTTTTGCAGTTGGGCAAGTGAAGTAGTAGGTAACCTCTGGTTCTTGGGTTTGCATTTCTTGGTGATAGTCTGATCATGTCTAGAATGTAATGATGTAACCTTCAAGTTGAATCAGGTGTTCAGTGAAATGAGCCACTTCTCTTTATGGAGCTGAGGGAGAAACAGACCATTTAGAACCTTATGGAAAAAGTTAAAATAAGAAAAGGTATTTAGGATAATCTATGGAAGGCTCTGACTTATATGATGCATTTAATATCTTTACCTAAATGCAATAAAGTTAAAACATTGTGAAGTGATATGCTATTGCATTTTCCTTATCCTGTATCTACATAATAGCATATTTCGAGTTTTGCTTACTCAGCTTCAATTGTGTGGAATTCTCTCCCTCTGCAGATTAGAATCAAGCTGATGAGTTTATTGAGAAATTGATGTGATGTGTAAATTTTTAGTTATATTGTTTTTTTCCCCCCTAGGAAACAGTTCTAGTTCTCTTACTGAAAGTCACATAGCACTGTTTGGTGAACTGTGGAATATAAAAGTCAATGTAACATAATTACTTTTAATGCTGTTTTTTTATGACAACAGTTCCCTGGCATCACAATGCATTGATAAGAACTGTGTCACATGAATCAAAGGAATATCTAAAGAGCTTTCAAGATAAAAGTTTAAGAGTAAGTGTAGGATGGGATCCTCGCAATTTGGAACCAACTGCAAGAGTTTAAAATTTGCTCCCTTTTAACAGATGTCCCCTACAGAGAGCAGGATAAATCAGATACACGAGTATCATCATACAACAGTGCTGGGTCAAAGTAACTCTCTCTGCTCAGAATCAACTAGAAAAAGTTTGAGCATCCTTCATATCACACCTTTGCTAATGTTATCTCAGTTCATAGCTTAACATCAACTCAGAGGTGGATGACACTGTACATCTGACTTATCCTACTGCCTACAAAGAAAACCTATTACAGGTAAGAAAATTTGCTTGCTTAATCGACAAACAGGATAAATCAGTTCTCTCTGGCTAAGGGCTTCTATAGTACACACTTTCAACTTTGGAGACCAAAAGCAATTCTTATATAAAGAGGTTGCTGGATGCGGAACACAGTAGGTTAGTCAGATTCAAAATAATCGGAGATCTCTGCAGATCTGAAACATGTTCTCTAAACAAAAGAGTTTTAAAACTGCTTATTCTCCTGCACTGTAATCTTGGAAATATGACCCTAGCAATAATGCAGTCTAATTGTAAGAAGCAAGCACCACTTGGTGGTTTTACACACATCTAAAACAATCGGAGATCTCTGCAGATCTAAAAGTTGTTCTCTAAGCAAAAGAGTTTTAAAACTGCTTATTCTCCTGCACTGTAATCTTGGAAATATGACCCTAGCAATAATGCAGTCTAATTGTAAGAAGCAAGCACCACTTGATGGCTCTACACACATCTTGTAAAGTTTACTCTTAAATGGGCTACAGATGGCTCTCTGCACTATTGTACTGTATGCAGAGTTTATCCACTTCATTATCAGGTGGATATAATTCTTTCTGAAAGAAGCCATTCTCAACTATTTAGATCCTGGGGGTATTAAGAACTTTGAAGATTTTACAACCACTATTCTAGTGTCGAAAAAACAAACAAAAAAAACCCCATCTTTGCCAGACAAGGTGGTGGATGGCTAATCAGAGGCAATGGCCATACAAACACTTTATGACCTGAGGCTCCCTCTCCAAATCCAGTAGCAGGAGACAACTCCTGTACCTAGATTTTTTAATCTAATTTTATTAGAGTGGGGTAAAAGTCTGGAATAGGTTGTTTGTAGTGTGGAATTTCAATATCGTTAGCATTCATTTCATTTTGAAAATTTTTGATTAGTGTTATTCTCTGTACCTTCCTGCACAATGATTCTGTAATGCTGTGTGTCAAATGCATGCTAGATATTTAAAACAGTGTAAAAGACAGGTACTGATCTAAACATTGCTATTTCAGGGGCCCTTTTACAAAGAAACTCCAAAAGGTGGCCTGCAGTAGTGTGGGTGCATGTTTTGGATCCGTGCTGGACCATTTCTCTACCGCGTCAGGAAAAAAAAAGGGAAAGGGGGGGGGGGGGGTTTGGGCCAGGAAATGGACGTGTGGCAAAATTAAAACCAGAACGCATCTATTTATGGCCTGAGCTCTTAATACCACCCATTGGCTTAGTGGTAAGGGCTCATGCATTACCCATGCGGTAACCATCCCGCGCATGCCAACTTCCGATTAATGTTGGGAACGCACCCTGTGGTAGAAAATAATTTTCTACCGTGGGTTTTCAGTGCGCACAAAACTCAGTATTGCCAGCAGGTGCACGCGCTAGCCAGGTGGTAATGCTGATTTGACACATGCTGCATGCGCATAGACCCTTATGCACCTTTGTAAAAGGGCCCCTCAGTGTGGCTCAGCTGTTATTCAAATGTTGTATCCATGACATTATGCAATTAGAAGTTGGTTTTTTTTTTAATGTGGCAACAAAATAGCTATTCGGGAGTGTGTTAGTAATGGTTAGTATTTGCTAAGCGAATCTTTACTCTTGCAGACAGCTTTGCACTGTCCTGGCACTGAACAGTCCAACTTTAGAAGATGGTGGCCAGTGATAATTTAATTTCAGCCTGCAGGAAGTGCATCTGTCACCTCTCTCTGATGCAAGATGCCACCAGGATATTTCCAGTGCTATTTCATAACACAGGATCTCAACTGGATTCAAGTCTGGTGACTGGGCTGGCTAATCGAGGGATAGAGAACATCTTGGATTTCTTCCAGTTAACAATAGCTTTTGCTTAATGACATGGCGGGACCTCAAAGATTTATATATATATCAAAAATGTCATAGGCGCCCCTGGTCAAGAACTTATGACATACCTTCTGCTACTTGACCAACTGGTGAAGTGATTCTGCCTGCTCCAGTGGGAAAGTCTGCCAAGTCAGACATACTGTGCACCAAGGACTGCCAGTAGAGGCTCGTGTAAATCTGGTACAACTGGATATGGGAGATGAGAATAGAGGCTCGATACATATTCTGCCCAAAAGAATCCAGGGTTCTAGCTTCTCTGCCAGGGGGCACCAAAGCATAGTTCCTAGAACTCCTGGCTCTTGAGTGCTGATTCCACCACCAGGGAATGATAAGGCAACTGGGGCCTATCAAATCCAGTGGAAGACTGAATCCTTAGGGAGGAGGACAGGGACTGACAGAGGGGACTCTCAGTTCTTCACTTGAACATTCTGTAAGATCTCGTGAAGCGGGACCATCACAGCCTCTCTAGGAGATTTGTAGTCCAGGATCTTGAACATCTTAGCCCTGGGATCGTCCTGCAATTCTGAAGGAATAGGAATGGCAGCTGCCATTTCCTTAACAAAAGATGGGAAGGAAATTCACTTGAACATTCTGTAAGATCTCGTGAAGTGGGACCATCACAGCTTCTCTAAGAGATTCGTACTCCAGGACCTCGAACATCTTAGCCCTGAGCTTGTCCTCCACTTCTGAAGGAATAGGAATGGCAGGTGCCATTTCCTTAACAAAAGATGGGAAGGAAAGGCTCTCCAGTGGAGATTTTCTCCATACCTGTAAAGGGAAGGGATCAGATGGGATACCATAAGGCTCTTCCTCTGAGAAGTACCGTGGATCCTCATCAGACTCCCATGAGCGCTCATTGGTGTCAAACTTCTCATGGGAGGACCGAGACAGAGCCCACCTAGACAACGAGGAACCATGTCCCTGAGAGGGGTATCAACTCCAGCGAAGCTTCCTCCATTGACGTTGAGGGAGTGCTGATATGGGCGGCAGTCGACACTGAAGCCACAGGTGCCAACAGCATCGGAGACCTCACTGCAGGCTGATGGCCATATGAGGCAGAAGCAAGAGGCATAGCAGGCGCAAGCACCCCAGACACCGATGCACTCTGATGTAATAACTCCGCCAAAAGCTCAGGGAGCAAGGCCCAGAGGTGCTCATCAAAGGTCAACATCGAGAAAAACTGGGACGTCAGTTCAGAGACAAGCTGAATTGTCGAGGTCGGAGCGGGGTTTGGTCCTGGCTGTATGGACACCCACGCATCGGCACCTCCTGTATGGAGGGGGAGCGGTTCTCCCAGTCATAGGTGCCCCATATAAGAGGCTTGGAGAGGCTAAGCCTTCCCAGCCCAACCGTGACCTTCCCCTGGCTGCTGCCCACTCAAACGCAGGGCTGACGCAGCGCTGCAGGCAGCTCTTGGACTATTGGACGGTCCCTCCTTCCTGCCCTCAGCTCCCCGACCGACAGCCCTTCTCTCCTCCTCCTCCCCCCCCCCCAACGCGTTTATAACCCTTTTACATTCAGGCGCAGCGACGGCATTGAAGAGGACAACACAGCGGGCTCGCCTCCAGCTTCTCCCTTCCCTCACACAGTGTTCCCGCCCTCACGGAAACAGGAAATACATCATCGCAGAAGGCGGGCTACTGTGTGCGGGAAGGGAGAAGCTGGAGGCGAGCCTGCTGTATTGTCCTCTTCATTGCCATCGCAGCACCTGAAAGTAAAACGGTTAAACGTGTGGGGGAGGGGCAGGAATGAACGGAGAGGAGGGCTGTCGGGGAGCTGTGGGAGGACAGGGAGAGAGAAGAGTTCGCTGAACATGGAGGGGAGGGGGAGAGAAGAGATCGTTCGACATGGAGAGGAGGGGAGGGCAGGGGGAGAGAAGAGATCGCTGGACATGGAGAGAAGGGGAGGGCAGGGGAGAGAGGAGAACTGCTGGACATGGATGGATGGGTGGGGAGAGAGGAAATTTGCTGGATATGGGTGGATGGAGGAGAGGGCAGGGAAAAATGGAGAGTTGTTGGACATGGATGGAGGGGAGGGGAGGGAAGTCAGGAAGGAGATGCACATGAATAGAGGGGAGGGAAGTCAGGAAGGAGATGCACATGAATGGAGGGGAGGGAAGAGAGGAGAAATGCTGGACATTGATGGAGTGGAGGGCAGGGAAGAGAGGAGAAATGCTGGACATGGATGGAGGGGAGGGAAGACAGAGGTAGTAGATGCACATGGATGGAGGGGAGGGGAGTGAGGAGAAATGCTGGATATGGATGGAGGAGAAATTGCTGAATTTAAGGGCTGATCGCAACACTTTGAGGGAAGATGCTGAAACTGGAGAAAGGATAGGGACAGGGCTACAGATAGTAGACAGGAGTCATAAGGACACAGGAGGATGGTGGGCATGGTGAGAGAAAAAATATCAAATGGAAAGAAGACACTGCATAAAACAGAAGACACTGGGACCAAAGCGAATAGAAAAACTAAATGATCAGACTTCAAAGGCAGAAAAAAGTATTGTATTCAGAATTTATTAATTGGAATATGTCAGCTTTTGGAAATGTGCATCTGTGATATTTTACATGTAAGTTTCAATTTTTCTAGTATTGCTGAGTCTGACTTCATATTTTGCCTTTATATCTGTTGTGTCATGTGTGATCAAGGTGCAGTATTCTGCTAGCGTGTAGTATTTGCAACCCTTTTTGTTTTAACTAGGTTGTGTATTGGTGTTTTAGAGCCCGGTCTAATTACATGCTGCCTTTCCACGCATAAGGTTGTAGCTCGTCCTGTCCTTGGAATTAGTGCTGTTATGGTTTGGTAAGGTTATGAGTGTGTTTTTGCACAAGTTTGTGTATGGTGTTTTGCAGTGGAGAGATTGTGTGTTGGCATTACTGAGGTGGCACCAAAACATCAGAAAGGGTGTAGAGCCTAAATCATGACACATTTCCTCTTGAAGGATCTACATATGGTCGTTAATAAAAGAGCTCATTGTGAACACTAACCAGCCTAAAAGGGTGTTTTGTGGCTCTACATGAGAATTGTGATATGATCCCTTGTTTCATATTGTTGACTGTCTGCATTTTCCGTATAGGTAGTATATTGGTGTATTAGGGTCTGCCCAGTGTAATATTTATGGTACAGTAAGGTTCTGTGTTTTTGCACAAATTTGTACATAATGTTTTGCAGTTGAGCGATTGTGGTTAGTATATGCTTTGAGCAACCACTTTATTATTTGACATATGATACATATCTAATATCTAAATTTAATACAAAGTATTAATTGTGACTTATTTTTACCTATTTTATTTCTGTGTTGTCAATTATGGATGTAAGCTCCACCCCTGGCCCTACCCCTAACCCCTCCCCATTTAGCCTCCCCAAACAGTTGGGCCACCGACCACCTATGCTCCAAGTGTTAACACTTCTCAGATACCGGGTGATCCCTCGGTGTCTCGGAGCTCCTGGAACTGTGCGTCAAGGGTGATCAATGCCGATTCTTCTTGGGCTTCCCCCAATGCTGGTCATTGATGCCCCTCGGTGCTGACAAGGATGATGTTGAAGCCTCACGTCGCCTCTGGGTCGGGTCTGATTCTGACTAGTCCCGGGGGGCCTGCACAGCATCCAGTGTCAAGGCAAGTGGAGACCCACTCAATGCATGGCCACTTCCAGTGTCTAAGGGTCTAGCAGCCATGTGGCCCAATGTACTCCTATGTCATTTTTGGCATGGATGCCGATACCAATTTATTTACTTATTTTTATTTATTTATTGCATTTGTATCCCACCTTTTCCCACCTATTTGCAGGCTCAAAGTGGCTTACAGAGTGTGGTTATGACAGTCATTTCGTGATAGCAGGTACAATTCTTATAGTTTGAATGATGGTAAGAGAAGATAGGCATAGTCGTTTCATGATAACAAGTACAATTATTACTGTTTAAAGATTAGATAAGGGAGAATAGACGGAAAGTGTTAGGTAGGTTAGAGGTGAACTGCGGTAACTGTGTGGATTGTTAAAGTAGTTTTGTATGCTATGTATTTTCCTCGTAGGCCTTTTGGAAGAGATGAGTTTTCAGAGATTTGCGGAAGTTAGTTATTTTGTCAATAGCTTTCAGGTCTGTAGGTAGAGCATTCCACAGCTGCGTGCTCAAGTAGAAGGTGGTGGCGTGTGTCAGCTTGTATTTTAGTCCTTTACAGCTAGGGAAGTGCAGATTGAGATACTTGCGGGATGATCTTACAGCGTTTCTGGGAGGCAAGTCCAAAGGTTTAGCATGTAGATTGGGGCATCTGCGTGTATAATTTTGTGCACTATCGTGCAGATCTTGAACTCAATGCGTTCTTTGAGTGGGAGCCAATGGAGTTTCTCTCTTAGGGGTTTAGCACTTTCAAATTTATTTTTTCCAAATAGGAGTCTGGCAGCTGTATTCTGGGCTGTTTGTAGTTTTTTGATGGTTTGTTCTTTGCAGCCAGCGTATAATGCATTACAGTAGTCCAGGTGACTTATTACCATTGACTGTACCAGAGTGCAGAAGATATGTCTCGGGAAGAAAGGTTTTACTCTTTTGAGTTTCCACATGGAGTGGAACATTCTCTTTGTTGTATTCTTCACATGATTATCGAGTGTGAGGTTTCGGTTGATAGTCACTCCATGAATTTTTAGGTTTTGCGCGACGGGAAGAGTACAATATGGTGTGGTTATTTTGGAGTAAGTGTTTGGTTACAGTGCTTGAAACCAGTGGGAATATTTGATGACATGGAAGGAAAAACAGACGTGGCCAAATCAAAAGACTTGACGGTGCCTAAAATAAAGGGGCAAAGAACCAAAAAGAAAAGGGGCACGCTCGACTGAAGCCCAGGCCTACGTACTACCTACTGAGCACGGAAAAAGGAAATTTAAAAATGAAACAAAAAAAAAAACCCTAAAACTGTAATAAGGTTAAAAAAATGTCCAAAAAAGGAAAATAAGGCAAAAAGAGAAACAAAAAGGCACAAAAAATACACTCTGAAAAATTCTCACAAACCGAGCTGTGATGAGTACCAAAAATGGTATCCTCTCCAAATCACGGGGAAAAAAAAAAAAAAAAAAAAGAACTGGTGGTTCCAGGCTCTCACAGTGGGCAGGAAGGCACTCATGCATGCGCGGTGTGAGCACTGCATGTGTTCTTAAAGATGTGCATAGTTTTTTTTAAACTCCAAACCAGGCAACATGGGACGTCACCCACATGTGAGAATTATTGGCCTGCTTGTCCTTGAAGAATATAAAATATCCTTATCTACTTGTGACTCAGGGATCCTTTTACTAAGCTGCAGTAAAAAGTGGCCTGCGGTAGTGTAGGCACATGTATTGGGAGCGCACCGGGCCAGTTTCTACCACGTCTGCAAAAAAAAAAAAAAAAAAGGGTCTTTTTTTTTTTAAATGGAACGGTAAAACTGAAACAGGCACGCATCCGAAACAGGCCTAAGCCCTTAACACCACCTACTAGTCTAGTAGTAAGTGCTCACGTGCTACACGAGCGGTGACTGGTCAGCACTCGCCAACTGCCAATTACCACTGGAAACAACACGCATGGGAGGAAATAAATGATCCAAGCATTATGGGCGCGTGCCAAATCTAAAATTACTGCCGGGGGGAGATGTCGCTTGTCTCATTTAGGCATGAGATGCACACGCCCTAACACGCCTTTGTAAAAGGGCCCCTCAGCAATTTAGAATAGTCAAGTACTAATCAATATTATAGTCCTGATTTAAGAACTGACTTAAATCAGGTCACTTCTGCAAGTTGGGCTACAAGAGGTCCTAAGACTATATTACTTCACTCTGATATCACTTACTCCCGAGGATACATACATATACATATTTTTTGAAGAACAGTTTGATAAATTTACACATTCCCATTGATACTTCTTCCTCTATCTTTTGTGGTTATACTATATCTGAAATGGAGTTGTTTTCTCCTGTTCCTGGTGGAGTTGTCAAAATGAAATATTAGTTGGGCTATGACACTACAAGCAGCAAGATCACCAAAGATTACAAGTCTCCAAAACCTGATACATATATTTAAAACAAACAAAAAACAAAATCTAATAATCCACCTCATTCCCTACAAAAAATAGCCCTACAAAAAAATATATAAATATATATACATATATATATACACAACACAGCAGTGCTGTTTCTAGTGCAGTTTGAAAAGTGGATGAAGGGTTAAGATGAAACCTATGAATGAAAGAGCACATACATGTCAGACAGACTGCTTTCCCTTTGGCAATTCCACTGGTGCTCTGATAAATCAAGTTACCTGTTCATTGAGCTGTGTGACCTGTGTTTCTAAATCTTTGTCACCTTTGGCTGCTGGGCTTGCTGTTGACCTTTTAGCAGATGATGGGCGAGATGTGGAACCTGATTTAGATATTGGGCTTGATTTAGCAGCACCTGAAAAATAAAGGAATACAGGGCTTAAAAACCCTAAATTGATCTCTGATTTTTACTTTCAGCTAACACCGGTAAATGTCTGGTTCCTCTACTTCCTTCCCTTTAAACATAAAAATACAATGGTCAAAACTTTTCAAGTAAAATTTATAGCTGGTACCAAGAATGGCAAAAGAAGGGCTCTGCAGTGACAAAAAGGTGTTTTAAAGCTGAAAAGGCAGAGAGAATGAATAAATATGATTAACGGTCCATCAACTAATATCTGGTCTCCAACAGTAGAGAATCTAGGTCACCTGAAAAGAAACCAGAAGATCCTAATAGGAAAGGATTTCCATTTTGCTCACATCCACAATTATGAAGTGGAAACATACCAGTCTACCTAATAACTGTTTACAGACTTGTCCTGCAGAAATTTGTCTACAATTTTTAAACTCAGTTATCTTACTAGCCTTGACTACATTCACTGGCAACAAAGTCCATAGCTTAATCAATCAGTGACTGAACAATACTTTTAAAAATGTGATTTAGATCTGCTTTAGTACTCCAGTCCTACTCGTGTTTGACAGAATAAATAACCATTACCTAACATGTTCTATAGCAGTGGTTTCCAAACCTGTCCTAGGCAGTTGATTTTTAAGATATCCATAATGGATATGCATGACCCTCAGTTGAATTTAAAAAAGCATAAAGAATACAACTCCTAGGGGAGGTGGGAGGGTATGTGGGAACTATAGACCTGTTGTCTTCGGAGAATACCTGCTACAGGTGAGTAACTTTGCTTTCTCCGAGGACAAGCAGGACTGCAGTTCTCATATGTGGGAATCCCTACCTACCAGACTCAATGAAAAATAAACAATGGTCAATAGGGACTAGCAATGGCAAGGACAACCAGAACCAACAACACTAACAAAAACAGTCCTGTTGTGAAGGTGCAGCCTGGAACAAAAAAGAATTGGCCTAGGAGGGTGGAGTTGCTTACAGAACTGACCAAACCGGCTGTCACGTCAGTTATTCTGCTCAAGGCAACAGTGAGATATGAATGTGTGGACTGAAGACCAGCTTTGCAAATCTCTTCCACTGAAGAGGCTGATCTCAAGTGGGCTGTCAATGTAGCCATGGCCCTGACATTATGGGTCAAGACACAACTCAAATGAAAGCCCAGCCTAGGATTAAATAAAAGAGATGCAGTCTGCTAGCCAATTGGATAAAGTGTGTTTACCAATACCTGCCCCCATGCTGTTTGGGTCAAAAGAAACAAAAAGCTGGGTGCACCGTCTATGGCAGGGAAGTCCCATCTCAAACCTCACCAGCAACTTCTACCCCTGTTTATGTTGGTCCTATAGATAAATATGAGCTAACAGGTTTGTAGCTAATCCTCAGAGCCCATCTCTCATTGAGGATATTTGATTGCTTTATTTGGTGCACGTATACATATTTTTAAACTGTAAACTGTGTTCATTTGACTGATGTTAATATTGTGCGGTATATACATTTTAATAAATGTAAAGAGATGTAAATGTGTGAAATGAACAGCACATCTCAGCCTTGAGCAGGTGAATAAAGCTTCCATGGCTCTACCATTATGCACTGATATGCCCTTCCAATAATAGGCCTGCCTGGGCAAAACAGGAAACTTATCAAATTAGATTATGTTTAACTACAGCAATACCAGATTGTTTTGGAGGAAACCATACAAAAAGCTGGGAAATTCTCCATTAGCATTAATCTGCTCCGTCCTGAAGAATAAGGCTCTATTGCAATTCAAGTGTGCAATGTTTGTTCACGCAGCCTGGAAAAAAAGTGTCAGTACGACAAGTAACTGGTTAAGATGAAAATCTGACATATTAGGCAAGAACTCAGATGTGTGCATAGAATTGGCCTGGAGCTCATCCACTATAGGTCAAAGCAAAATTATGACTTTTCAGGTCAGGTACTTCTGCATACAACAGATCAGAGGTTCAAAAGGAGAATTCATTAAGTGGGTTAGCATCACATTGATATCTCATGACAGAATGAGAAGCTTGGTGAGAGGTTTTACTTAAAGCAAACCCTGAATAAACCTGACAACCAATAGCTGTTCCAAGATGAGCTTACCTGAACCCTAACAGAATTTTTTGATATCTGTCTAAAAGATGTAGACAGCATTCTTTCTCCCCTTCTTTATTTATAATATTTGCAACTTATTACAAGTATACACTTGTTGAAAGAAACACAGAAAATATATAAAAATAGAAAAAAATACTTCTGAGGAATCAAACATATTAACTCTTCTTTAGAACACCATAATAGGGAGGCAGCAAAATATACGAGGTAAAAAGTAGTAACAAACAATAGGAAAGGTTTTCAACTGCGCAATTACCCACACATTACTAAACAGAGCTACTATTAGATGTTACTCCACTAGTGATCTTCATATCTAAGAAAGCTTTCAACTGCTGAGGTTCAAAAAATATACTTTACACCCAAAGAATGTATCAAACATTTGCAAGGATATGTTAACCAATAAGATGCTCCTAAAGAACGTATTTGAACTCATAGCTAGGAATAGTTTTCTTCTATCCTCTGTGCTTTTAGTCACATTGTGGTACTAGGAAAGATAAGAGTTAAATTTATTAGGTCTTAAAAATAAATGCAAGAAATTGTCTTAAGTGAGTTATTTACAATTGCTGTCTTAGCTGACCTAGGGGAAGGCCAGAGAGTAAAGGTAAAAATTTAAGCACTGGATTGTCATACTTCAGGGAGACTTAGAAGGAGAGAAAGCCTTCTCTCAGTCTTCCCTCCTTATTGCAAGAAGATATATTATGCAGCTATAACAAAAAGAACAATTTTACTTATCCTGTGTGGGACAATGTATTTTATTTTCTATAAATTTATATACATAGTACAACATCAGGATATACCCAGACCTCTTAACCACAGAAGAGATTTTGAGAATTATGAAAAAGCAGTCTCAAATGCATTTAGGTCCTGTTCAAATACAAAAGATACCAAGAGTGTAGTTTGGTCGGTCACTTCAGAAAGTGAATCCTCCAAGACAGCTGATATATTCTATATCACAGTAAAATCTTGAATTGGAATCTGGTTACTGGCCTGTGGTACTTCTGGTGGGCTTTTAACCAAAGAAGGCCAATAATAAACTTTATTCAATGGAGGAATAGAAGTAGAAAGATATTTTATAATTAAGTATTTCTTAAAAAACACTCCACCAGAGACATACCAGGTAACCTAGAAATATTCAGTACACGGAAGTTTAACCTGCTGTTGACATTCTTAATTTGTTCCACCTTCTGAGACAACCTTGTACTAATAACAGCAGCGACTGAAGATTGCAAACTTTTAATATCCTTACCAGTCTGTTCTGAAGTCGCTAAATATTCTTGTCTGCCAGATTCCAGTTTAGCAGTCAACATATCCATTTTGCTCACTATTAAAGATGTTTTTTGGGCAGTTTTAAGCACCGTAGCAGTCAGCAGCTGAACTGCCTTCCAGATATTGTCCAGCGAAGCAAGATCTTGTAATGCTCCCAAACTCTGCAGCTTACCGGGCGCCTGACACCGCCACTGGGGCTCGCTTCCTTAGCGACTTCCTCAGCAGAGGAAAGATCATCCTCAATCAGGTGGGCACTGCGGTGGAACAACAACTGTAGACAGTACTCAAGCAGTTTTATACAGGACAGGAAAAGGATTTCCCTCATATTAAATGGAAAACCTCTTCCATTTTAAACCACAAGACAGTGATTTTCAACCTTTTTCATCTCGTTGCACACTTTACAAGGTGCAAAAATCAAGGCACATCATCATGTCCATCTCTCAGACAAATATATTTTATCATTTAACAAACAAGTATTAAGATTGTGTTTAAAGTTCAATAATTAAAATTTTAAACATTGTATTATCTTTATAGCCACAAACACGTATTCAAAAACAATTTCAAAGTGAATCCCTCCACCCACCACCCTCTTATCTTAAAAAAAAAAAAAATCAGTGAGAAATCTGTGCTTAGTGATGTTTCATGAAGCCATGACCTGTTCTTGTGCTTCATTGTGTTCACAGCAGAGAAACCAGCCTCACACAGATAAGATGTAAAAGGAGGAAATGCTTTAATCGCCATCTTTGTGATGTTGGGGTATTCCACTCAGACAACCAGATTGAGGCCATATCTATTGATGAGTGTTTCAGTATTGGTATTCTAAATCATTTCTGATTTCCGCCAGCTTTCTTCTGCAACAGTTAATTCTGCTAACTCACACACACTTAATACAAACGGATCTCACCCAGTCCAAGAAGATATGCCAAGTGATGGAAAATACTTTTCAATGTTTGTACTCAGAAATGACAAACTTTGTAGAATTAAATTGACAAGATTTTTGTCCAGTCTGCAACCTTCTGTCAGTTCAAACATTTCAACCTTTTTTTTTCTCATTCTGGTTCCCCACAGTGATAATTTTTTCCTTTAAGGAAAAATTAAGTACAAGAAAGAGTATTTTCATTCCTTCACTGCATACTCTTGTTAAGAGTGTTAAAGGCTTGGAAATGTCAGCTAGGTGTGAGCAGCTTCCATGGCAGAACACCGTGCTGAAAACAACCTCGATTTTAATGGCCTACTCTTGATGTAGTTAACTATTTTGATCGTCTCAACCAGTACTTTTTGGAGTTCAGGCACTATTGATTTTAAAATGAGGGCTTCTCTGTGCAGGAAACAATGTGTAAAACAATGTCAGGGTTCTTTTGTTTGGCTAGTACTATGAATCCTCTTAGGCTTCCCAACAGAGGAAGCACTGTCCATGCAGATGCCAAGATGCATGATTTCCATGACAAATGTGAGAATTGAAATACATGTTGACATCAAAAAGGTCTAGGCCTTTGTTTCTGGAAGTGATTTGCAAAATAATTGTTCAATGATGTCTCCCTTACAAACAAACCTGCTAAATGCTAGGAGTTGAGCTTGTCTAGTGATGTCAGTCAACTCGATTCGTCCAACTGGATGGCAAAGAAATTGGCTTCTTTAATGTTAGCTATCACTTGTGACTGTCTTCAGACATGTCGTATATCCACAGCCTAATAGTGTTATCTGACATAGGGATTTTCAGGATCTCTTGTTTATATGTTTTGCAGCGAATGCTACATACCTGTAGAAGGTATTCTCCGAGGACAGCAGGCTGATTGTTCTCACTGATGGGTGACGTCCACGGCAGCCCCTCCAATCGGAATCTTCACTAGCAAAGTCCTTTGCTAGTCCTCGCGCGCCCGCGCGCACCGCGCATGCGCGGCCGTCTTCCCGCCCGAAACCGGCTCGAGCCGGCCAGTCCAGTATGTAGCAAGACAATACAAGGGAAGACACAACTCCAAAGGGGAGGCGGGCGGGTTTGTGAGAACAATCAGCCTGCTGTCCTCGGAGAATACCTTCTACAGGTATGCAGCATTCGCTTTCTCCGAGGACAAGCAGGCTACTTGTTCTCACTGATGGGGTATCCCTAGCCCCCAGGCTCACTCAAAACAACCACCATGGTCAATTGGGCCTCGCAACGGCGAGGACATAACTGAGATTGACCTAAAAAATTTACCAACTAACTGAGAGTGTAGCCTGGAACAGAACAAACAGGGCCCTCGGGGGGTGGAGTTGGATCCTAAAGCCCAAACAGGTTCTGAAGAACTGACTGCCCGAACCGACTGTCGCGTCGGGTATCCTGCTGCAGGCAGTAATGAGATGTGAATGTGTGGACAGATGACCACGTTGCAGCTTTGCAAATTTCTTCAATAGAGGCTGACTTCAAGTGGGCTACCGACGCAGCCATGGCTCTAACATTATGAGCCGTGACATGACTCTCAAGAGCCAGCCCCGCCTGGGCGTAAGTGAAGGAAATGCAATCTGCTAGCCAATTGGATATGGTGCGTTTCCCCACAGCCACTCCCCTCCTATTGGGATCAAAAGAAACAAACAATTGGGCGGACTGTCTGTTGGGCTGTGTCCGCTCCAAATAGAAGGCCAATGCTCTCTTGCAGTCCAATGTGTGCAGCTGACGTTCAGCAGGGCAGGAATGAGGACGGGGAAAGAATGTTGGCAAGACAATTGACTGGTTCAGATGGAACTCCGACACGACCTTTGGCAAGAACTTAGGGTGAGTGTGGAGGACTACTCTGTTATGATGAAATTTGGTGTAAGGGGCCTGGGCTACCAGGGCCTGAAGCTCACTGACTCTACGAGCTGAAGTAACTGCCACCAAGAAAATGACCTTCCAGGTCAAGTACTTCAGATGGCAGGAATTCAGTGGCTCAAAAGGAGGTTTCATCAGCTGGGTGAGAACGACATTGAGATCCCATGACACTGTAGGAGGCTTGACAGGGGGCTTTGACAAAAGCAAACCTCTCATGAAGCGAACAACTAAAGGCTGTCCTGAGATCGGCTTACCTTCCACCACTGATTGCACTAAGGTGAACCCTTACAGAGTTGGTCTTGAGACCAGACTCAGACAAGTGCAGAAGGTATTCAAGCAGGGTCTGTGTAGGACAAGAGCGAGGATCTAGGGCCTTGCTGTCACACCAGACGGCAAACCTCCTCCATAAAAAGAAGTAACTACTCTTAGTGGACTCTTTCCTGGAAGCAAGCAAGATGCGGGAGACACCCTCTGACAGACCCAAAGAGGCAAAGTCTACGCTCTCAACATCCAGGCCGTGAGAGCCAGGGACCGGAGGCTGGGATGCAGAAGAGCCCCTTCGTCCTGCGTGATGAGGGTCGGAAAACACTCCAATCTCCACGGTTCTTCGGAGGATAACTCCAGAAGAAGAGGGAACCAGATCTGACGCGGCCAAAAAGGAGCAATCAGAATCATGGTGCCTCGGTCTTGCTTGAGTTTCAACAAAGTCTTCCCTACCAGAGGAATGGGAGGATAAGCATACAGCAGGCCCTCCCCCCAATCCAGGAGGAAGGCATCCGATACCAGTCTGCCGGGGGCCTGAAGCCTGGAACAGAACTGAGGGACTTTGTGGTTCGCTCGAGATGCGAAGAGATCCACCAAGGGGGTGCCCCACGCTTGGAAGATCTGGCGCACCACTCGGGAGTTGAGCGACCACTCGTGAGGTTGCATAATCCTGCTCAGTCTGTCGGCCAGACTGTTTACGCCTGCCAGATATGTGGCTTGGAGCCCCATGCCGTGACGGCGAGCCCAGAGCCACATGCTGACGGCTTCCTGACACAGGGGGCGAGATCCGGTGCCCCCCTGCTTGTTGACATAGTACATGGCAACCTGGTTGTCTGTCTGAATTTGGATAATTTGGTGGAACAGCCAATCTCTGAAAGCCTTCAGAGCGTTCCAGATCGCTCGCAACTCCAGGAGATTGATCTGTAGACCGCGTTCCTGGAGGGACCAGCTTCCTTGGGTGTGAAGCCCATCGACATGAGCTCCCCATCCCAGGAGAGACGCATCCGTGGTCAGCACTTTTTGTGGCTGAGGAATTTGGAAAGGACGTCCCAGAGTCAAATTGAACCAAATCGTCCACCAATACAGGGATTCGAGAAAACTCGTGGACAGGTGGATCACGTCTTCTAGATCCCCAGCAGCCTGAAACCACTGAGAAGCTAGGGTCCATTGAGCAGATCTCATGTGAAGGCGGGCCATGGGAGTCACATGAACTGTGGAGGCCATGTGGCCCAGCAATCTCAACATCTGCCGAGCTGTGATCTGCTGGGACGTTCGCACCCGCGAGACGAGGGTCAACAAGTTGTTGGCTCTCGTCTCTGGGAGATAGGCGCGAGCCGTCCGAGAATCCAGCAGAGCTCCTATGAATTCGAGTCTCTGTGCTGGGAGAAGATGGGACTTTGGGTAATTTATCACAAACCCCAGTAGCTCCAGGAGGCGAATAGTCATCTGCATGGACTGCAGGGCTCCTGCCTCGGACGTGTTCTTCACCAGCCAATCGTCGAGATATGGGAAGACGTGCACCCCCAGCCTGCGAAGTGCTGCTGCTACTACAGCCAAGCACTTTGTGAACACCCTGGGCGCAGAGGCGAGCCCAAAGGGTAGCACACAGTACTGGAAGTGACGTGTGCCCAGCTGAAATCGCAGATACTGTCTGTGAGCTGGCAGTATCGGGATGTGTGTGTAGGCATCCTTCAAGTCCAGAGAGCATAGCCAATCGTTTTCCTGAATCATGGGAAGTAGGGTGCCCAGGGAAAGCATCCTGAACTTTTCTTTTACGAGATATTTGTTCAGGGCCCTTAGGTCTAGGATGGGACGCATCCCCCCTGTTTTCTTTTCTACAAGGAAGTACCTGGAATAGAATCCCAGCCCTTCTTGCCCGGGCTCGACCGCATTGGCGCTGAGAAGGGCGGAGAGTTCCTCTGCAAGTACCTGCTTGTGCTGGAAGCTGTAAGACTGAGCTCCCGGTGGACAATTTGGAGGTTTTGAGGCCAAATTGAGGGTGTATCCTTGCCGGACTATTTGCAGAACCCACTGATCGGAGGTTATGAGAGGCCACCTTTGGTGAAAAGCTTTCAACCTCCCCCCGACCGGCAGGTCGCCCGGCACGGACACTTGGATGTCAGCTATGCTCTGCTGGAGCCAGTCAAAAGCTCGCCCCTTGCTTTTGCTAGGGAGCCGCGGGGCCTTGCTGAGGCGCACGCTGCTGACGAGAGCGAGCGCGCTGGGGCTTAGCCTGGGCCGCAGGCTGTCGAGAAGGGGGATTGTACCTACGCTTGCCAGAAGAGTAGGGAACAGTCCTCCTTCCCCCAAAAAATCTTCTACTTGTAGAGGTAGAGGCTGAAGGCTGCCGGCGGGAGAACTTGTCGAATGCGGTGTCCCGCTGGTGGAGATGCTCTACCACCTGCTCGACCTTCTCTCCAAAAATATTGTCCGCAATCCGCTGCTGGAGTCTATTCTCCAGGTCGGAGGCACGCAGCCATGAGAGCCTGCGCATCACCACACCTTGAGCAGCGGCCCTGGACGCAACATCAAAGGTGTCATACACCCCTCTGGCCAGGAATTTTCTGCACGCCTTCAGCTGCCTGACCACCTCCTGAAAAGGCTTGGCTTGCTCGGGGGGGAGAGCATCAACCAAGCCCGCCAACTGCCGCACATTGTTCCGCATGTGTATGCTCGTGTAGAGCTGGTAAGACTAGATTTTGGCCACGAGCATAGAGGAATGGTAGGCCTTCCTCCCAAAGGAGTCTAAGGTTCTAGAGTCTTTGCCCGGGGGCGCCGAAGCATGCTCCCTAGAACTCTTAGCCTTCTTTAGGGCCAGATCCACAACTCCAGAGTCGGGAGGCAACTGGGTGCGCATCAGCTCTGGGTCCCCATGGATCCGGTACTGGGACTCGATCTTCTTGGGAATGTGGGGATTACTTAATGGCTTGGTCCAGTTCGCAAGCAATGTCTTTTTCAGGACATGGTGCAAGGGAACAGTGGACGCTTCCTTAGGTGGAGAAGGATAGTCCAGGAGCTCAAACATTTCAGCCCTGGGCTCGTCCTCCACAACCACCGGGAAGGGGATGGCCGTAGACATCTCCTGGACAAAGGAAGCGAAAGACAGACTCTCAGGAGGAGAAAGCTGTCTTTCAGGAGAGGGAGTGGGATCGGAAGGAAGACCCTCAGACTCCTCGTCAGAGAAATATCTGGGGTCTTCTTCCTCTTCCCACGAGGCCTCACCCTCGGTGTCAGACACAAGTTCACGAACCTGTGTCTGCAACCTCGCCCGGCTCGACTCAGTGGAGCCACGTCCACGATGGGGGCGTCGAGAGGTAGACTCCCTCGCCCGCATCGGCGAAGCTCCCTCCGCCGACGTAGTCGGGGAGCCTTCCTGGGAGGTGGCCGCAGTCGGCACCGCACGCGGTACCGACGTCGGGGACCTCACCCCGGGCGATGGGCCAGCTGACGCCACGCTCGACGGTACCGGAGGCGCAAGCACCGCCGGTACCGGAGGGGTAGGGCGCAACAGCTCTCCCAGAATCTCTGGGAGAACGGCCTGGAGGCTCTCGTTCAGAGCGGCTGCAGAGAAAGGCATGGAGGTCGATGCAGGCGTCGACGTCAGAACCTGTTCCGGGCGTGGAGGCTGTTCCGGGCTGTCCAGAGTGGAGCGCATCGACACCTCCTGAACAGAGGGTGAGCGGTCCTCTCGGTGCCGATGCCTGCTGGGTGCCGACTCCCTCGGCGACCCAGAGCTCTCGGTGCCGACGCGGGGAGGAGACCGGTGTCGATGCTTCTTCGACTTCTTCCGAAGCATGTCACCGGAGCTCCCCGGCACCGACGAGGAGGACGTAGAATCCAGCCGTCGCTTCCTCGGGGCCGAGGTCGAAGGAGGTCGATCTCGGGGGGGCTGTACCGCAGGAGCCCTCAGGGTAGGGGGAGACCCACCCGAAGGCTCACCGCCACCAGCAGGGGAATGGACAGCCCTCACCTGCACTCCTGACGATGCACCACCGTCCGACGACATCAGCAGACGAGGTCCCGGTACCACCGACGTCGATGCAGCTATCCGATGTCTCGGCGCCGATGCAGAGGGCCGATGCCTCGATGCACTGGCGGCCGAGGATGAAGGTCTGGACGCTGACGACGTCGATGCACTCGATGGCCTTGGTGTCGATGCCGACGAAGAGCCCGAGAACAAAACGTTCCACTGGGCCAATCTCGCTACCTGAGTCCGCCTTTGTAACAGGGAACACAGACTACAGTTCTGAGGACGGTGCTCGGCCCCCGGACACTGAAGACACGACGAGTGCCTATCAGTGAGCGAGATTACCCGGGCGCACTGGGTGCACTTCTTGAAGCCGCTGGAAGGCTTCGATGTCATGGGCGGAAAAATCACGCCGGCGAAATCAAAATCCGAAATGGCGAATTGAAGCACCAAAAAGTTTTAGGGAGAAAATCTCGACCGAGGCCGAAAGAGGCCTACCCCGACGACGAAAGAAAACTTACCGGGGCAAAGACTGAAAAATACGGGAAGGGACAAACGAAGCCCGGGGGGCTTCCGGAGCACTTCCCAACAATTTTTAAAAGATTTTCCGAAGAAAACACACGTCAACGAAAAAAAGGACGCGCGAGGTCGACTTTCCGGGGCTCGACATGGCGAAAACACGACCGTACCGAGTGCGGACAAAAGAAGACTGGCCGGCTCGAGCCGGTTTCGGGCGGGAAGACGGCCGCGCATGCGCGGTGCGCGCGGGCGCGCGAGGACTAGCAAAGGACTTTGCTAGTGAAGATTCCGATTGGAGGGGCTGCCGTGGACGTCACCCATCAGTGAGAACAAGCAGCCTGCTTGCCCTCGGAGAACAAACATTACATTTAAAATTTTACAGTACGCTGGTAAAATTACTGACTCAGCAATTGTATGTGATTTCATCTTTTTTTGCTACGATTTCAGTAATGGCATAGCTTGCGTCTTGAGCTTTGTCAGAAATCACTGTCATTTTGGTAAATTGTTTAGTTTGACGTGTTTGATCAGCTACAACCCTTTTAAAATAATCAACTGGTTTCTCACAAAAATGTGAATGCTTTGTGCGAAGGTATCTTTTCAGCTTAATTGGCACCACAGTTTGGTTTGCCAGTTTCTCACAGCGAACACCACACTCAGGACATGGCACTTCTTCTCCAGATGAAACAAATCCAAAGGACAAATAGTCTTCATTATACTGATGCACAACCACTACTGATGGTACTATGTGCATTACTATCTGAACTAGTGCCAGCCACACCAAATTCATTGTTATCATCTAACTTAAATTTTTTTAAATTACAAATTTGTCCATGTCTAAGAAACCCTGAAAAAAAACAATTAGGAACTAAATTCAGACCCTCACCAAATACAAGTTGCAAATATGAAATATGAAAACAAAAATTGAACTAGTAAACCCAATAAGTCACAACTCAGAATGGTCAAAACAGAAGAGCAGAACAAGGGTCCTGGCCTCCCCATCCAACATCCAGGGAACAAAAATACCATTCTGCCATGAGGAACAAAAGCTACAGCATCAAGAACATTTCAAGCCCGTGAATACAATAATGTCAGCACCAGAACAGAATTTACTACTCCATCTTTCAGAGAGCATTCTGCATAATGAGAGATATGACTATTATTTCAGTATAGCATAGGGGTTTCGCAATAATGTTGCCTTACTCTGAACCACATATTTAATGTGTGTTCAGTAATTGCATTTTTCACTACATCAAAATATAGAAATTTTCATGTAAGCAAGGCAAATCATATATAAAAGAAAATTCAAAAGAGAAAAGTGGAAGAAAAATTAAGTCACAGTACAATATATCTGTACCAGAATAAACCACTGGAAAGCTCTGAATATCCAACACAAAATCTGTAACAGGTATCTAGGGTTCAAGGCTATGCATCTTGTTGAGCCCCACAAAACCTGATGCTTTCCACTTCCACAACATCAGTGCCAAACAGAGCCCTGCCCCCATCTAAACAAGCCTCATTTATGATTTTATATTTAAAACTTATTAAAATAGCAAAAGGAACAATATTATGTAACAACTGTCATTTACAAATCACAAATAGAAAATACAGATCAAGTATCAACAAATTCCCCCTCCCCGTCTCCTATGCCTTCACAAACATCCTCTCCCCTATAATCCCCTCCATGCCCCATTACAAAGGTGCCAGAAAGGGCCTGAGCTTTTATAGCCCTTCCCAGCTTAGCCACAGGAACACAAATGATCCAAATCCAACCAGCAACTGAAATAAATCCCCTGCTACCCTCCAACCCCAACAATCTCTCCGAGAAACACACTGCAGCAAACATTAGACAGACTGAACGGCGCGATATCAGAGTCCGATTTCTAGCTACTGTACTGCCTTTGCTTAGTCACACTGCTGTATGGGTCATCTACTGTTAGTGTTAATACTGGAAATCATGGACTATTTCTGGAAATCATGGACTATTTCCACAATGTGTGCTGTACTAGTCATTATTGGTGCACTCTTATTTGAATACAATAATAAAATCAAGGTACAGAAGGCACCATAAACAGATTTACTGGAAAAAAATATTGAAGCTTCCTACTAGTTCAATGGAGAAGCAGATCTTCCAAGTCACCCAGTTCCAAAAGGGAGATTTTAAACCACTTCAGCATTTCTAACAAACGTATGCTCATGCATTATGCCTATGGGATGTGCAACACTGATTTCAACAGGTAGAATCAGGGATTGCACATACCACACTGCTTTGGGATGAAAATTCCAAACCAGGACTGGCCAAAAAGTCTCCCGTGGCCCTGCGCCGCTCCTGGGAATGGATAAGTTGGATGCCAAGTGGAAAGGTAGGGAAAATTGCTCGTTTAAAAATACAGCCAATTCCTTTGAGGTTTACAGTGTACTTAAAAGGAATTGGCTACTTTAAAACAATCGATTTTCCCCTACCTTTCCCCTGGCAGCCTAGGGTTACAGGAGTTTTTCAGTGTTGAAGTGCATAGGACGCTATGATCTTGTGCAGATTGTGCATGCTGTTTTGCTTGGGACTTAAGTATCAGCCCGATTTTAAATTCAGCCATCAGAGGGAAATCTTATTTTAGTCCGTTTTTAATTGGATGACCCCTGAGGCAGGCTTTTTTACGCCAAAGCACGGCCTGTGTCAGGTCAATAGTTCAAGTTTTATACACAGGACACATGGCGTAGCAATAAAAAGTTTTTGTCCCGCTTGTGAAGGCCCCTGGTACTTTTTTTGTTGTTTGGACCTTGTTTTGTGCTTTGAAAACCCTCTTTTTGTTGTTGATTGGCATTTTTAGGTCAGACTCATGAAAAGAAAAGGTCTTTTGAGCGTTGCTGCCTTCCCTCTCCAGCCATCTCTGTCCCCCTCTCCACACCCAAATGCTTAAAGAAGCAGATCAATTAAGAGATGCTCAGGATCTGCCCCGCGCTTGGCACTGGTCCAAGCCTTTAGTACAATAACTTTAATGTTATCTCACGGTATATTGCCTACTTGCAATGGTAGCATAATCTTAATGCCGATCTCAAAAAATAGTCAAATTAGTATTGTTTCCAACTACAGACCAGTGGCTTCAATAGCTCTATTAGTCAACGTTTTAGAGGGGCTAATCACTCATGAGTTAATGGAATATCATCAGCACCATTGAATTCTACATAAATATCAATCGGGTTTCAGGCCTTTGTATAGTACTGAAACCGTTCTTACTACTTCAGTAGCCAATCTTAGATGAGAATTAAACTTAGGCAACACATTTTTAATTCTCCAGTTTGACATGTCTACTGCATTTGATACAGTAGATCATGACATCCTTTTAAACATACTAGACTATTATGGAATCTGTGGAACTGTCTTGAAATGCTTCTCTGGATTTTTAAAATCCAGGTCTTACAAGTTAAACAACTGGGTACTATCTTGTCGTCATGGGTTTCTTGTAGTGGAGTACCACAGGGTTCTTCTCTGTCACCTATTTTGTTTAACATTATGATGATCCCTTTAGGGCATTTGCTAGAATCAAACGAGTTTACAGCATTGATCTATGCTGATAATGTTACAATTTATATCCCATTCCTCAAAGAATTGCATGAGATTGTAAACAAAATCAAAGTAGGTATCGACTTAATGGAATCCTGGGCTCTTAATTTTAAATTGAACTTAATACTGATAAAATTTATGATAGTAACTAGCCCTTATCACCCAATAACCATTTCAAATTTTAAGACTGATATTACTTATTCTTTGGATTCAACAATGAAAATCTTGGGAATCTTAATTGATCAGTTTCTTTCTTTTGATTGCCAAATTTCCAAAGTAGTCTTGAATGTCTAATTCATTGTGGAAACTTAAAAGATTAAGACCAAGATCAGTCTTTCACACTTTAGTTCAGTCATTAGTCTTAACCAAATTTGACTATTGCAATTCAATGCAGGTATTAAGTGGAGTCTCCTAAGAAAACTACAAACTGCACAAAACACGGCTAACATATAGATTGCTGCATTACATTAAAGCATCTCTTCTTAAGGATCTACACTGGTTACCTATCAATGAAAGAATTTCCTTTAAGCTCTATGTTCTTACCATCTTTTTATTTTTATTTATTAGGATTTATTTACTGCCTTTTTGAAAGGATTCACTCAAGGTGGTGTACAGTAAGAATATAATAAAAAATAAGCAATACACAATCACAGCAGTAAAAATATTCAAACAATACAAAGTATGGCATTGTATACTACTTACAATGTCAACACAATATGTAATAGAACATTTTAATAGACAGCGTAGGGTATAAGCAAAGACAGAACATATAAATAGGTACGAGAGTAAGAGGAATTAGAAAATAAGGTGACTAATTTAAAGAAAGTTGCACATCTTATATATAGATCTCATTAAGTTATCAGCACAAAATGACACCTCATCATCTAGAGAATCTCTCTATATATAAAATGCACCTCCAACGTACTAATGAAGCCTCAGCCGGAAACTTGAGGTGGCATAGATATCCGGTTTAATGTCTGCCCCACCCTCGCGTCACAACGTGATGACGTCAAGGGCGGAGCGCTGACACTGAACGAATGGCATTGCCTCTCCAACCCGTTGCTCGGCGGCCAGCACTGGTGAAGGCGGCTCTGCGCCAGCGAGGGGCAACAGTCTGCGTCCTCCTCTCCTGCTCTGCTGTCTCCTGCAGCCGTTACCATGGAGGACTGCCAGGCAGGCGAGAAGCTCTACTGGGCCGAGTACGCCACGAGCGGCCGAGGTTCGTGCAAGAAATGTGGGCACAGCATCATTAAGGACTCGCTGAGACTGCCCATCATGGTGCAGGTAGGCGCGCGCGCTGCAGCACATGGGGGCGGGGAGCAGGGCTCGCATACCAGCGATCGCGCTGATCGCTCAAAGCCTTGCTAGCACCCGTTTCATTGCTTTCTGAAACGGGCCTTTTTTAACTAGTATCTTATATTACATTTCCCAAGTTGTAAAAACAATCCACAAAACTATCCATAATGCTAATTTTTCTTACCAAAGTACCAAACTCTGGAACTCATTATCCAAGTATATCAGATATTCAGTTGATCATGTGTCGTTTAGAAGTTTACTTAAAGCCCACTTCTTTAGATCTGTGTTCAGCTAATATGAAAATAAGTTTTTTAATAGTTGTATTCTTGTATTCATTTTAATTGTCTTGTAATGCTTCTTCTTAATTTGTTATGTAAGCCACATTGAACCTGAGCTTTCTTGGGAAAATGCGGGGTAGAAATGTCAAACAAAAATAAATAAAACAAGACTGTCAAGGGTCAGGCATGTAACACACACTGGAGATAAAAATTCTAGGGGGGGTTGTGAATGAAGGCTTATAGTCTCTGTGGTCTTCTCCCTCCCCTCCCCACGTAACACATACAGCACCTTCTGCTCAGTCTCCCCGTCTTTGCCTTGTGGAGGGATTCGGTAAGGCACGAGGCAAAAGACAGGGAGGGAGAGCAGGTGCTGCTGTTAAAACATGGCAGGGGAGAGGGGTGTGGAGGAGGAGAGAAGACCATTCAGGTGTGGAGAAGAAGGCAGAGATGGCTGGGACAGGGTAGGCAATTTGGTAAGGCACAGACAGGGATGGAGAGCTTTAGAAGATGCTGTTACTGTTAATGGCAGTGAGGGCAGGAAAGGGAAAGACTGAGGCATTTGGGCGTGGAGAAGGGGACAGATGGCTGGAGAGGGATGGCAATTTTGTGGCCACCAGGCAAAACACAGGGAGGGAGAGCAGAAGGTGGTGGTGTTAATTGATTCTTTACACTATCGATATAAAATAGATAGTATTACTCATATAAAGAATCATTCATTAAATTTGATTGCTTTTATAAGTCCACATAGTTATTTTACAATTTCAGACATTGACTGGAAGGAAGTGTTATGGTCTGATCATTATCTAGCTAATTTTACTATGTATCTTCCTTATAATCAAAACATTCTTTTAAATATTGAGAAAAAAAACAAACTTATTAGTCCTAGAAGGAAGATCGACACAGAAAACTTTTGGTCTTTTTTTAGTTTCACATTTAGAGATGGCAGAGTGATTCATCTGTGTTATTAAATAGATATCTGCTGTAATTAAAGAACAAGATCAATTTCACATAGAAGAACAGAAGGTTGAACCAAGATGTCAAAAATCACCCTGGTACAATGAATCATTAAGGGAATAATGTAGGTTGTGTAGAAGATTAGAAAGGGAATTGAGAAAAAAATAATAAAAAAAAATCAAAGCAAATCTGGAGAAAGATGATAGGTTTATATAAAATTGCTGTAGCTGAGGATAAGAAGATCTGTTTTCAAAAATTAATAGGAACTGAACAAATTGATAATAGAAAACTAATATTTTTAGATCACTTACTAATTCTTCATGTTTAACACAAATCTCAGAAGATCATCAACCATCAGCGGAAGAATTAGCCAGCTATTTTGAAACAGAAATTGATAAGATCCATGTTGTTACAATCAGGATTGTATAATGCTGAAGAGTTCACTGAAATATCTAATAGTCAAGAAATTGAGATCAAAGCGGTTTGGTCAAAATTTTCAGAAATTACATCAAAAGAATTAGGACCTATTTTGAAAAAGTTGGGTAAAAAGTTTTGTATGTTAGACCAATTTGCTACTCAAATTTTATTGGGAATAACAGAATTAGTGAACACTTTATTTAAGGAAGGAAAGTTTCCAAGGGAAACTGGTAGTATCATTCTAAACCCAATCCCTAAATGTGAAGATGCCGATTTGACTGAAGCTGTAAATTTTTGACCAGTTGCTAGCATATCCTGGCTGGATAAATTAATGGAATCTTTAGCTGGGAAACAATTACAATCTTACCTAGAAGCACATCAGTGCCTTCAGAAATTCCAACATGGTTTCATAGAGGAACAAAGTACAGACACATTACTTGTTTCACTGGTGACCAAGGTTAAAAATTTCCTTAGTCAACGCATTCCTTCAGTGTTATTACAATTTGACATCTCAGGCGCATTCGATACAGTTGATCATTTACTGTTGTTGATCAGACTGAGAAACTTAGGTTTCATTGGTGTAGTTTTAGAATGGCTTGAGAACTTTCTTGGAAACAGAGCTAGAGAAAATGGGAGTTTGGGGTGCCCCAGGGTTCTTCTATCTCACTTCTATTGGTTCGGACTGTGGCTTTATCTGAAGTAATTCCTACGTTGGGGAGGGGAGAGCAAAGACTATGCAAAACAGAGGAATTCAATAAGTGGCTTGAGTCTTGGTGTAAAGAAGGTTTGAGATACACAGGAGAATGGGATAATACGTGGAAAAATAACAGGCTGTACTGTAATGATGGGCTACATCTTTCTGTGACTGGGAAAAAGGATCCTTGGGGAGAAATTCAGACAGTATGTTTGTAGACATTTAAACTAGAGGGTGGGGGTGACAAAAGGAAACGGGATTTCGGAAAGTCACCCCCAGAATAAACATGATAGCAGAGGGAAAGGTCATGTAAATAAAAAAAACCACCCAAACTCACTAAGCACATGGAAAGCTATGTGCACAAATGCTCATAGTCTAAGTAAAAAGGTTCAAGACTTGCAAGCCCTGATGTTTGAAGAAAACTTGGATATTGTTGTTAATATGGAGACGTGGTTCAACGATTCTCATGAATAGGATGTGACCATACCGGCTATTTATTTATTTGTTGCATTTGTATCCCACATTTTCCCACCTTTTTGCAGGCTTAATGTGGCTTACATTATGCTGCAATGGCGATCGCCATTTCCAGAATGAGAAATACAAAGTGGTATTGCATTAGAGCTCATAAGAGTACATTATAGAGTAAGTTATAATCTTTTTCGGAAGGATAGTCTATAATCTTTATAGGAAGGATAGAGAGGGCCGAATAGGTGGAGGAGTGGCTCTGTATGTGAGAGAAAATATCAGAGCGGCTGAAATGCGGGGAAACTGGGGAAAAGAAGAAGCTTTATGGATTGTCCTGGAAAGAGAAGTCGGAACCTGTATCCACACGAGAGTTATCTACAGACCTCCTGCACAAACGGATAAGTTAGACAAGGATCTGATAGAAGATATTCAAAAGACTGGTATGAAAGGGGAGGTGCTACTGTTGGGAGATTTCAATTTGTCTGACGTGGATTGGAACGTCCCGTCTGCGGAATCGGAAAGAAGTAGGGAGATTGTGGATGCCTGTCAAAGTGCCTTACTCAGACAAATGGTGACGGAACCCACAAGGGAAGGGTCGATGCTGAATCTAGTGCTCACTAATGGAGGTAGTGTTTCCGATATCCGGGTGGCTGCCCACTTATGTAACAGTGATCATCACACCGTATGGTTTGATATAAGGGCGAAGGTGGAGTGCCGACGCACAAAACTCAAAGTACTGGATTTCAGACGTACTGATTTTGATAAAATGGGGGAATCCCTGAAGAAGGAGCTGTTGGCGTGGGAAGGCGTAGGAGAAGTTGAAAAACAGTAGTCCAAGCTAAAGGCTGCTATAAATATGGTGACTGATCTTTTTGTGAGGAAAGTAAACAAAAACAAGCAAAGCAGGAAGCCTATATGGTTCTCCAAACAAGTAGCTGAAAAAATAAGAGCAAAAGAGGCGTTGTTCAAGAAATACAAACAAAAAGGCTACAACCCCAAAATAATCTCCAAGAATATTGCCTCCTCCCTCAAATCACCCAGGGAAAATCTGCTACAGTACAAAGAAAAAAAAGCCAACGACAGAATTCCCCTTGTAGTTACATACAACCCAGAGCTGGAGAAACTGAGGAAAAACATAAGAGACCTACAGCCACTACTTCAGGAAGATGAATTACTGAAAGAGATATTCCCATCCCCACCAGTGCTGGCCTTCCGACAGCCACCAAACTTAAAACACAAGCTGATCAGAAGTAAACTTCCAACACAGACGGAAAAAGAAAAGGGCACGTTCCCGTGTAACACAGCCAGCTGCAAACTATGCCAAAACATTTCACAAAACCCCACAGTCATTCACAAAGGAAAAATATTCAACATAAAGGACTATTTTACATGCTCATCTTCCAATGTGGTATATATCATTCAGTGTAAGAAATGTAACGAAGGATGCTATATTGGAGAAACAGGCCAGATGCTTAAGACAAGATTCAATCTGCACAGACATCACATGAAAATAGCCGGTGCCAGTCAGGCCCCCACCCCTGTGGGCCAACACTTCACAAGACCAGAACACTGCACCAGTGATTTCACAGTAAGAATACTGAAAGGTAATTTTAAAACAATACAGGAACGTAAGACCTTTGAAATAAGAATGATTGAATATTTTGACATCCAACAAACAGGACTTAAGGATCTGGGTTGTCTAACTCATTATAAAACATAAAGCTGTATTTCTCTGTTTATTACCCTCCTCTCACCTACCAACACCCATTCTGTTAGAATATCAATGAAATGCTTTGATGTCCCCATGCATACCCCCACCCTCCCACTCTGTCAGACAGTCAAAGTAATGCTTTGATGTTTCTCTCATATACACTATCTGCTACCTCATTTGCTTATTTCCGATCTGAGGAAGAAGGGCAACCTTCGAAAGCTAATCAAGAAATGTATTAAGTTATGTCCAATAAAAAAGGTATCATTTTATTTTCTTTTCCATGTTTTATTTTGTTTGATTTCTATTGATAACCTTCAAGAATGCAACGAGAGGATCACAGAAAAGATTATCGGATTAAACTGAAAGAAGCGAAAAGGGAAATACGGCTAGAGAAAGTTCGAGTGGAAGAAAAAATGGCTAAAGATGTAAAGAGAGGTGACAAGACCTTTTTTTTAGATATATTGGAGAAAGGAAAAGAGATAGGAATGGAATTGCGACACTGAAAGATAATGAGAATGGTTATGTGGAGAGTGATGAAGATAAAGCGAATGTGCTGAACAATTATTTCTCTTCGGTGTTCACGGAGGAAAATCCTGGAGAAGGACCGCGGTTGGCTGCTGAGGGAACGTCTGGGAATGGAGTGGATATTGCGCCATTTACGGAAGAAAGAATTTATAAACAACTGGAGAATCTGAAGGTGAACAAAGCTATGGGGCCGGATGGCATACATCCCAGGATACTGAAGGAGCTCAGAGAGGTCCTGGCGGGACCTCTTAAAGATTTATTTAATAGATCTTTACAGACGGGAGAGGTTCCGCGAGATTGGGGACAAGCGGATGTGGAAAAATAATGGAGTCGCTGCGAAAGAAAGGATAGTTAACTTTCTAGAAACCAACGGGTTACAGGACCCGAGGCAACATGGCTTTACGAAAGGAAAATCCTGTCAAACAAATCTTATTGACTTTTTTGACTGGGTGACCAAAGAACTGGATGAGGGACGTGCACTAGATGTAATCTACTTGGACGTCAGCAAAGCCTTTGATATGGTCCCCCACAGAAGACTCGTGAAAAAGCTGAAAGAGTTGAACTTAGGGCCGAAAGTGGTGAACTGGATAAGAAACTGGTTGACTGACAGGTGGCAGAGGTGGTGGTAAATGGAATCCGCTCGGAGCAAAGGAAGGTGAGCAGTGGAGTTCCTCAGGAGTCGGTGCTGGGGCCTATTCTGTTTAATATATTTGTGGGAGATATTGCTGAAGGGTTGGAAGGAAAGGTGTGCCTTTTTGCGGATGACACGAAAATAGCCAATAGAGTGGATACCCTGGAGGGAGTAGAAACGATGAGAAGAGATCTCCGTAGAAGAATGGATGAGGGTCTGGCAGTTAAAATTTAATTTCAATACTATACTCAGATCTTAACCAATATATTAATCAATTCAAATTCAACACCATCTATCCTCCCACAGAGGTACTATAAATTTAGTGTATAGTTAAAATTTAATGCCAGGAAGTGTAGAGTGATGCACTTGGGGTGCAGAAACCCAAAAGCGAGATACTGGATAGGAGGCGGCAAATTAGTAAGCTCGACTCAGGAGAGAGACCTTGAGGTGTTGGTGTCGGAGGATCTGAAGGTGAAGAAACAATGTGACAAGGAGACGGCCATGGCCAGAAGGATGCTAGGCTGCGTAGAGAGGGGCATAACCAGTAGAACAGAGGAGGCGTTGATGCCCCTCCACAAGTCATTGGTGAGGCCCCACTTGGGAGTATTGTGTTCAGTTTTGGAGGCCCTATCTTGCTAAAGATGGAAAAAGACTGGAAGTGGTGCAAAGAAAAGCTACGAAAATGGTCTGGGATTTGTGTTGCAAACCGTACGAGGAGAGACTTGCTGACCTGAACATGTATACCTTGGAGGAAAGGAGAAACAGGGGTGATATGATACAGATGTTCAAATATTTGAAAGGTACTAATCCACAAACAAACCTTTTCCAGAGATGGGAAGGTGGTAGAACTAGAGGACGTGAATTGAGGTTGAAGGGGGGCAGACTCAGGACTAATGTCAAGAAGTATTTTTTCACAGAGAGGGTGGTGGATACATGCAATGCCTTCCCGTGGGATGTGGTGGAGATGAAAATGGTAATGGAATTCAAACATGCGTGGGATAAACACAAAGGAATCCTGTTTAGAAGGAATGGTTCCATGGAATCTTAGCAGAGATTGGGTGGCGACGCTGGTAACTGGAAACAAAACGGGAGCTGGGCAGACTTCTACGGTCTACGCCCTGATCGTGAATGGATAGGGATGGGCTGGAGTGTAAATTTTAAGGGGCTTCGATGTTAGCTTCAGAACTTAGTACGAGAACTGGGCAGACTTCTACGGTCAGTATGCCCTGAGAAAGGCAAGGACAAATCAAACTCTGGTATTTATTTATTACATTTGTACCCCGCGCTTTCCCGCTCATTGCAGGCTCAATGCGGCTTACATAGTAACAAGAGAATACAATCTATAGTATGGAGGTGGAGCGATAAAGGAGAAGTTGAGGAAGAGCATGGAGGGTAAGAAGGTTGGTAGGAGATAATATCTGATTTATTGTTATTAATGATTAGATGAACCAGTAAGTAGATGGGTTGCTTATGTTTGCTTATGGTAGGTCAAGTCGTTCGGGTAAACCTATTTGAATAGATACATAAGTATCACAAACCATGTAAAATGAGTTTATCTTGCTGGGCAGACTGGATGGACCGTACAGGTCTTTCTTTATCTGCGGTCATTTACTATGTTACTATTGTTCAACATTTTTATGAGCTCTTTGGGTAATTTTTGTTTTAAGTTCTACATCATTTTATTCATTCTTTTATGAGGACAATATTTTTATATTGATAACTATCTGGTGAAATTTTGAACATAGAAACTACTATCTCTGATTGCATTTTTAAGACGAGAAATGGGCAATGTTAAATCTACTGAAGTTGAATACATCTAAAATTAAGCTACTATATTTTGATAATACTTTGGCTAAAATTCCACAAAATGTGGTTCTTAGAAAGGGGAGAAACTGAATTTTGAGAAATCATCTAGAGTGTTGGGATTCATCTTGGACACACAATTAATATTAAAACAACAACAATGTAAGTAAAAGAATATTTTATAAACTTGACAATTAAGAGCAATATGCTCCTTTTTTCCCAAACTCAATATAGAATGTTGGTACAAGCAGTGATTCTAGATGCAGGGATGAATCAGATCTATCTGAAGAGACTTCAAATGTTGCAGAACTGTGCCGCAAGGTTAATTATTAGTTTAAAAAAAAAAAGTAAGATCATGTGACACCATTATTTAGGGAGCTGCATTGGTTGCCGATAACTGCCAGAATAGATTTTAAGTTGATTTAGTTTATAATTTTTTTTAATGGTATATGTCCATTAGATCATATTTCTTTGATTTTTTTATCCAAATTTATCATGATCTAAATGTAAATATTACATATTAGATTTGGTGTTCTCAGCAGTAAATAGGATTTGATTTAAATGTTGTCTCGATTCTACATTTAGCTATTTATCAACTAAATTGTGGAATTAATTTTCTTCACATTATAGTGCAATAATGGATTACACACTATTTAGGAAGGCTTTAAAAACAGATTTGAGCAGTAATGTTTGAATCTGAATTTTATATATGAAAATTCTTTAACCCGATTAGACTCCTAAAGGATATTAGCGGGCTATAAATGAATGGAATAGAATAATGGCAGGGGGAGGGGGCACGGAGGAGGAGAAACTGGAGGCATTCGGGTGTGGAGAAGGGGACAGAGATGGCTGTAGAGGGAAGGGAATTCGATGGGCATCAGGCAAAACACAGGGAGGGAGAGCAGAAGAAGGTGCTGTTTATAGCAGGGGGAAGTGGCACGGAAGGGGAGAGACGGAGGCATTTGAATGTGGAGAAAGGGACAGAGATGGCTGGAGAGGGAAGGCAATTTGGTGGGCGCCAGGCAAAACACAGGGAGGGAGAGCAGAAGAAGGTGCTGTTAATGGTGGGGGGGGGGGGGGGACGCAGAAGGGGAGAGACTTGAAACTGACAAGCATTCAGGTGTGTGGAGAAGGGGGGCATTGATATGGCTGGAGAGGAAAGGCAGCATAAAGAAAGTACCAGCAATGGAGGAACAGCTGAAGGTCACAGTTGGGGGTAGGGCTGGAGAGAAAACTAACAACTTATAGCAGCAGCTTCAGAGAGCATTTTCCAACTCACAGATAGGCTGCAGAGAATACCTTCTCCTGCTTCCACCCACCCTACCCCTCTACCCACCCACCCCTAGAGTGACATGTCTTATATAACCTCCCTATCAACCCACTCATTACTTTACCTCACCCATTTCTATTCTTCTATCACCTTCTCCAACCAGAGTTACACCTAATCACACTGACCACCCTTCAACATCTTCTGTCCTTCTGTGACTGTTCTCTTGTGCTTGACTGCTTAAATATTTTAAATTTAAATGCTTTACTTTTTGTCTATTAGATTGTAAGCTCTTTGAGCAGGGACTGTCTTTCTTCTGTGTTTGTACAGCGCTGCGTACACTTTGTAGCGCTCTAGAAATGTTAAATAGTAGTAGTAGTAGTAGGGTGCCTTACTGTGGTCTGTCGGCTCATTGAATCCTTCTGCTCCTGCATTGCTGCTAGGTCGCCAACCACTTCTTGTATCGAGTCCTCGCTCCTCATGACAATTCTCCCTCCTCCTACACTACTACTCGTTCACTATACTACCTACCATGTCAAGGTCACCACACACTCTCAAACCCATATAATGGAGTGCCCTCACGGCACACTATTTAACTGTGTTGTGGCAGTGGTGGGCAATGTAGCAGCAGAGAAGGTCAATCATGGTCCTCCTCAGTGTGATGTTCATGGGGGAAGGGATGGGCAGCAGTAAGACCAAAGAGGTTTAAGTATGACCGTGACGTATCACTATGCTGTGTATAGCGTGGACTCTGGGAGGCGGTGTATCAGGAAGAAGGGACATGCAGCAGAACGGAAGAAGGCCGGAACCCAGCAGTAAAGCAGTCAAATGTGTCGTCGTTCCTCCCATGGCTTACCTGTTGATTACAGCACAATTGGGGAGGTGCTGCGGCACACCAGTTGAAAAATGCTGCCATAAGACTTTCAAATGGATTTTTTTTTAAGAATCCCACAGAATCTGAGACACATCAGGTACACTAAAGGAACTAATTAACTCACGCCCAACAAAAGACAGTGAAGGATAGACCTGAAACTACATTCCCTTATCCTGTGTTAATAGGGTTAGAAGAATTTGCCAAGCAAAATGGCTCCCTGATTGGCATTTCATAAAGAAACCAAATCTGTCTGAGCCAAAACTGGAGCTGCGAGAATTATAGTTCCTCCAATTCCTTCCAAGTTTTAGCACAATTTTTGTAACTAGATGAGCTAGAGTATGTTTATACAGAAGATTGTTCCTCTGAGACTTCTTTGATCTCTGCTTCTCTTCTGAGACTTCTTTGATCTCTGCTTCTCTTCTTGAGCAGAACCTTGGAGTCCTCCTATTTCATCATCACAAACATACCTATCACAGGCATTTCCCACTTGTGAACTACTACTACTTATTTCTATAGCGCTACAAGGCATACGCAGCGCTGTACACCATACACAAAACTATCATATTAGACTTCAACAAATGGGTTCTACTACTACTTACTTATATAGCACTACTAGATATACGCAGTGCTGAACAGTAAATATGTAAGAGATGGCCCTTGCTTGACAGAGCTTACAATCTAATCAAGACAAACAGAACAAATAAGGGATTATGGAATTACTTATGGTGGGAATGATTAAAACAGACATGGAACAAGTGAAAAGGAGTTAGGTCAGTGGTTACCAAACCTGATCCTGGTGGCACCCCAACTAGTCAGGTTTTCAGTATATTGTGATAAACAAACACAGTGCTTGCCCTACCTTGAGGAGGCCGCCAGAGGGCACTATCTGCCTGGAAACAGGGAAAATGCCATGATATGGTCCCTAGAGGGAGCTCCCAATGGACATCAGGGTAATGACCTGATGGGGCCAGTAGAGGGAGCTCCAGCCAAGGACTAAACATGAGGTAGCAAAGGATTCTTCTTTAAGAGAAAAGGCACCCAGAAGGGGGGGGGGGGGGGGGCAGTGAGGCTGGGTGGAGGGCAGGAAGAGCACACGTCTTTACAAGCTGCTCAGAACCAGAGTGCTAGGAAGCCGGGCAGAGAGTGTGTGTGCCGGGACAAGAGCCACTAGAGGGCCTCAGTACACATGAGCACCCCTGGGGGATTTACAATATCCACAATGAATATTCATGAGAGAGATTTGCATGCAGTGGAGACAGTGCATGCATATCTCTCTCATGAACATTTATTGTGGATATCCTAAAAAACTACCGGCGGTGCCTCCAGGAGAGGTTTGGGAACTAGTGAGTTAGGTGTTAAAAGCATAGACACAAAAATATACTACAATGTTCTTCTTTCCTGAGAGGCATGTGGCATAGCTCAGTTCCAAAATTTGACAATCTCCCATTCCAAGAGATGTGAACCTTCTTGCTTATACAGGTAGGACATGCTCAACTGACAACTAGAACAATGTTGTTAGACAACTGATATCTCAAAAATCTTACTGTTTGCATTACTGCTTGAAGCTTAGTGTAATTTATGTGATGATATTTTCCCCAAGCAGGCTAGAGTACTTGAGTATGAAGTCCATCCATGTGGGCTCCCAGTCTAAGCTACAGTCATCTGTTATAAGGTAGTTTAATGAAAAGGAATTTGAAAGGGGCCACATCTGTTCAAATTTGAATGAACTAGCTGGTAGCATATGCAGAGCGATTTGGATTTTCTCTCTTGATGGCTTGTAGCAATTAAGATTGTGGCTCTACTTGTCTCATATGGAAACAAGTCATGTGAAACCATGATATGCATCAATTTTAACATGTTCAATGCTGTCTTCTGACAAAGTAACAATCCTTTCTATAGGAAGGAGGCACTTGCCAGAGTCAGGTCCAGCAGAGTTCTCAAATTTCAAATGAGATGTCAGGTTCAAGTATCTATTATGAATCTTTGCAACCAATACCTGGATATAGCTTTGCTCATTGATTCTTTTGCAGCTTCTTGGGGGTGTGTTCTTAACCAGCAATTGTCAATATAGGGAAACACAAGTATCTGTAGTCCATGAAATGCACTACTACTGTTATAAGACATTTTGTGAACACATGTGTAGCTGAAGTGAGGCAGAACAGCAGTATGCCATACTGGAGATGGTGCTTACAGATAATTACTGTGACTTGTACCTGATCTAGATTGGGACGGCGTTGTCCTATTTTTTTTTAGATCGGAAGCAATTGGAGAAAAATCCTTGCCCTTTTTTCTGTGCTGGAATTGATTCAACTGCTTTGGCCTTTAAGAGGGAGGAAAGTTCCACAAGTAGAATGTCCTGATGCTGAGAAGAAACACAAATACCTTTTAGGGGGGGGGGGTGAACTGGTTGGATTATCCTGATGTTACACTAGGATAGCAGTTTACAAAGAACCCATGCTTCTCCTCACAAGAACAGACACAAGGATATTAGCTATGTTCTAGAATGTGACTGAGGGGCTGTCTGGGCCTTTGGGCTCCTCATTTGCTGGGACAGATAAAAATCTTGCCACCAACAAGGATTTGGGGGGTAGCGAAGAAGAAAGTGCCTCTTCGGTAGATAGAAAGGTCTTCTTGAAGCCCACTTGAATAGATCTAAAAGATATCAAAATATAAAAGCAGGTATTTGTGACCCGGATTGGCCACTGTTGGAAACAGGATGCTGGGCTTGATGAACCTTTGGTCTTTCCCAGTATGGCAATTATGTACTTATGCACAGAACAGCAGTCTTATTAAGATCAAGGAAACATTGGATCCATTATAAAATTGTGACAGCCAGTGGGAACAGGAAATACTGTGGATGTGGAAGGAGAATGGATTAAACTAAATCTTGACAAGTCTTAAAAGCTAATGCCCCACAGTCAGTCAGTCAGTCAGTGAGGAAACTGAAGCTGAAGAGGGGTTTGTATTTCAGCCAAGACAACGAATTGAAACACACCTCAAAATAAACCACAAAGCACTTACTGGAAAGAAAGATGAGGGTTTTGGAATGGCCTTCAAAGTCCACAGACTTGAATATTATTGAAAATCTGTGGGGAGATCTTAAACATGAAGGTGTAGCACATGCAAGGGGACCTAAGAATTTGAGCTGGAAGAGTTTTGCAAGGAATAGGGAGAAAAATTTCAAACACAAAACAGAAAGTTTCTAAAGTAACTACAGGAAAGATTTGGAAGCTGAGGTTTCTATACCAAAGGAGGTATTCCAAAGTACCAGGCTGAAAAGACATCCAAACTTTTGGATCTGCTACATTCACTGTTTTCTTATTTTGAACCTGTAAAAAATTATGCATAAAAAAGTGCAGAAAGACGCCACATTTAGGTTTGTACCATGTAAAGGTTTTGTCACCTTCTGCTCATTTACAAATTCACTGAAACATACAGTTTATCCAGGGGTGCCTACACTTTTGCACAACTGTATGTGTCTGTATCTATGTGTCTGTCTGTGACCGTGAAAGAAGAGGAGAGGCATTTGAAAGGATCAATTCACTATTATGTTTCAATGAGAGGGCTCGTTCAAGATTGAAGGTCCTGGATTTCAAAGGAACTAACTTTGCTGAGATGGGGGAATTTCTCAAGAAACAGCAGGATGGGAACAGCTGAAGGATGTAGAACAGCAATAGACAAGACTGAAAGGAGCTATATTAAAGGCAACTAGCCATTATGTTAGAAAATTACATAAAAGTAAGAGGAAAAGGAGGCCTCTCTGATACTCGAATGTAGTAGCTGAAAAGATAAGGGTAAGGAGGCTAGCCTTTGCACATTAAAAGACGACTCAGAAACATGACGAGAGAATGCCTAAATAAGCGAACAGAAGCTGGAAAAGCTATCAGGAAAGCAAAGCGACAAATAGAGGAAAAGATAGCTAGTATGGTAAAATTGGGGACAAGACCCTTTTCAGATATGTAAGTGACAAGAGGAAGTGCCATAATAGCATTGTGAGGCTCAAAGCTGAGGGAGAGAAATATGTGGAAGATAAGGATAAAGCTGAACTGGTTAACGATTATTTTAGCTATGTGTTCACATAAGAGAATGAATAAAATGATGTAGAACTTAAAAAAAAAATTACCCAAAGAGCTCATAAAAATGTTGAACAATAGTAACATAGTAAATGACGGCAGATAAAGACCTGTACGGTCCATCCAGTCTGCCCAACAAGATAAACTCATTTTACATGGTATGTGATCGTTTATATGTATCTAGCAGGAGACAGATGTTAAGAAATTTAAAAAGCTTCTGAAAACCTGGCTATGTACAGTAGTTTGCTTGGAGAATTGGTATTGGCCTAACTAGGGGATTTGCAGTTAGTTTTTATATTATATAATTTGTATTTGAGCATACTGTGTTAAATTTTTATGGCTGTGATTTTATGTAAACCACTTTGGACAGTATTGATTAAAAAGTAGTATATAATTTTTAATAAAGATATAGATAAGGGGATTGAGTTTAATCTGTGAAGCCATGATTTAAAGAACTAAAGCAGGTGGATATAGATTATGTTAACTGAAAGGGAAGCATTAACTGAGCATAACTTCAGGAAATTAGGGCAAGAAAGATGACAGAGTAATTATACTGAGAGAATTCAACTTGATCTCTGGAATTTCAGATGGCTTAATACTAGAGAAAAGAGAAGGGAGAAGAATTACTGGTAGGCAAAGCTGAAGAATTATGGGGACAAATACTATTCTATATAAGAAAGCCAGAACACGTAGCTACTGGAAAGGAGGGGATAGAACAGGATGGCTTTCAAATGTGGAGGCTCTATTGCTAAATAGTAGTGTCCTACCTCCCTTTGTCATAGCAATTACTACTACTACTACTTATTTCTATAGCGCTACTAGACGTACGCAGCGCTGTACACTTGAACATGAAGAGACAGTCCCTGCTCGACAGACCTTACACTTCAAACAAGCAATTCCCAGGATGCATTAAAACCATCAAAGCAGAACATAAAGGACTTATTTTAAAAATTCAGATAAGGCTTCCTCTCTGCAACCAGGAACAGCTTAACCTAGTGATTCCCAAACCTGGTCTTGGAGGCATCCCAGACAGTCGGGCTTTTAGGATATCTACAATGAATATTCATATAGAGAGATTTGCATGCAGTGGAGGCAGTGCATGCAAATCTCTCTCATGAATATTCATTGTGGATATCCTGAAAACCTGACTGGCTGTGGTGTCTCCAGGACCAGGTTTGGGAACCACTGGGTTAACCATATATAGCTTGCCTAGTCTGCCTATTAAAATCATCTGCTCAGCTCTGTGATCCTCTATTCTCCTTTAGAAATCCTATGCTTCTTCCATGTTGTCTTGGATTCATATACTGCCCTTGTTCCTACCATCTCCACTGAGAAGCTGTTTCATGCACCACCAACCTTTCTGTAAAGACATATTTTCTTACATTGCTCCAAGTCTACCTCTATTGACCCACGACTGCTTCTTTGAGAGCTTTTCTTCTGTTGACAGAGGCCTTCCCCCTGTACATTTATACCTTAGAGAGATTTGATTTACTTCATTTGATTTATTTCATGCAACTGTCTCTCACCAGAGGCATCACAGCAGTTTTTTAATATTTTAATGTCTATCATATCTTCACTTACTTGCCTTTCCTCCAGGGTATAGATCTTTAAGTTTGTGCCCCATGCTTTACTATGAAAACCACTGGCATTGTAGTAAGCACCCTCATGACTTACTGATTTATATCTTTCAGAAAGTGCAGCCTCCAGAAATGAAGACAATCCAAAAATGAGTTCTCACCACATACTTAATGAGGCGATTTCACCTCCTTTTTCTTGTCGGTCATTCCTCTCTTTGTACATAACCATTTTGCTGGCTTTTGGGGTGGAAGTATTTACCTGCTTGGTCACTAAGATTAAATACAATCGCCCTCAGATCCTACTCGTTTACTGCTCCAACTTACCCCCTTTATGGTACTGCCCCTTTGGGTTTCTGCAACTCAAATATATGATGCTACATATTTCATTTCAGTATTAAATATTAGCTGCAAGCTCTCAACATTCTTCAAGCTAAATTCCATATCATGAAAATTTCTTCCTAGTATATAATGTTTCTAATAAGTTAATACCAGTACAATGAATACATCACACATCCAGCACAAGGATGAATTAGTGCCTACAATGCTCTCTTCCAGGTTCAACATTTCTCTAGAAAACTGGCTAAAAAAATATGCAACAAAAGATCTCCAACAGGCAGTTAAATCTTTCAGTACCTGCTGTAGGGGAGTTTGCATGATGAGATTTTTTTGGTAAGTTGAAAATCTGTTCGCCAGGATCTGGTGGGGGAATCGCATCTTGTCCTTGTCGAGCCTCCATGGGATCATACTCTTTCCCATCGTAGTTGGCATCAAAGAACTTCTTAAACCACTGGATGAAATCTAAGTTGTCTTGGAAGCGCCCTTTTACCAGCTTTTCTACTGGTATTACCTGAATAGAAGAAAGTAAATTTGAGAGATCATGATCATACTCCACACGACCTGGTTTAGAAGTGAGGCTCACTACTATCATGATATGCACAAAACTAACCCATCAGGAGACTGTGCTTCAAAGAAAACATTTGTCAACACATGCAGGCCATTATGACTACACCATTGAAGGTGGTAGAATTCAATAGACTTTACAACTTTCCCAATATAAACAGATTTAACTATGTAACATTTGTTTCCAAGATTCCACTAATGATCAGGATTTTTCAGTTTGTTTTCTGATGTGTTATACTCAATAGTATAATGATGTAAGACAGCCCAAGAAAGACATACATAAGAATTACTATACTGGGTCAGACCAAAGGTCCATCTAGCTCTGTATCCTGCTTCTAGTAGCGATCAAGTCAAAAACTCTTTACCACTGTAACTAGCAGAATAACATTTTTTACAGTTCATAATCTAACAGATACTGGAATCTCTTGCACTGGCTAATACTGCACTGTTGAACAAAAGCACGTTAAAAGGACCAGATGTAGTTACTTTTAAACACTGACACTAGTGTACTTATAAAGGATATTTAGCCTAGGGGAAAAAAATACAATTTCACAATATTTGATTCCTATAAACAGACCACCAAAAAGCGAATGCTACATACCTGTAGAAGGTATTCTCCGAGGACAGCAGGCTGATTGTTCTCACTGATGGGTGACGTCCACGGCAGCCCCTCCAATCGGAATCTTCACTAGCAAAGTCCTTTGCTAGTCCTCGCGCGCACCGCGCATGCGCGGCCGTCTTCCCGCCCAGTATGTAGCAAGACAGTACAAGGGAAGACACAACTCCAAAGGGGAGGCGGGCGGGTTTGTGATAACAATCAGCCTGCTGTCCTCGGAGAATACCTTCTACAGGTATGTAGCATTCGCTTTCTCCGAGGACAAGCAGGCTGCTTGTTCTCACTGATGGGGTATCCCTAGCCCCCAGGCTCACTCAAAACAACAACCATGGTCAATTGGGCCTCGCAACGGCGAGGACATAACTGAGATTGACCTAAAAAATTTACCAACTAACTGAGAGTGCAGCCTGGAACAGAACAAACAGGGCCCTCGGGGGGTGGAGTTGGATCCTAAAGCCCAAACAGGTTCTGAAGAACTGACTGCCCGAACCGACTGTCGCGTCGGGTATCCTGCTGCAGGCAGTAATGAGATGTGAATGTGTGGACAGATGACCACGTCGCAGCTTTGCAAATTTCTTCAATAGAGGCTGACTTCAAGTGGGCTACCGACGCAGCCATGGCTCTAACATTATGAGCCGTGACATGACCCTCAAGAGCCAGCCCCGCCTGGGCGTAAGTGAAGGAAATGCAATCTGCTAGCCAATTGGATATGGTGCGTTTCCCCACAGCCACTCCCCTCCTATTGGGATCAAAAGAAACAAACAATTGGGCGGACTGTCTGTTGGGCTGTGTCCGCTCCAAATAGAAGGCCAATGCTCTCTTGCAGTCCAATGTGTGCAGCTGACGTTCAGCAGGGCAGGAATGAGGACGGGGAAAGAATGTTGGCAAGACAATTGACTGGTTCAGATGGAACTCCGACACGACCTTTGGCAAGAACTTAGGGTGAGTGCGGAGGACTACTCTGTTATGATGAAATTTGGTGTAAGGGGCCTGGGCTACCAGGGCCTGAAGCTCACTGACTCTACGAGCTGAAGTAACTGCCACCAAGAAAATGACCTTCCAGGTCAAGTACTTCAGATGGCAGGAATTCAGTGGCTCAAAAGGAGGTTTCATCAGCTGGGTGAGAACGACATTGAGATCCCATGACACTGTAGGAGGCTTGACAGGGGGCTTTGACAAAAGCAAACCTCTCATGAAGCGAACAACTAAAGGCTGTCCTGAGATCGGCTTACCTTCCACACGGTAATGGTATGCACTGATTGCACTAAGGTGAACCCTTACAGAGTTGGTCTTGAGACCAGACTCCGACAAGTGCAGAAGGTATTCAAGCAGGGTCTGTGTAGGACAAGAGCGAGGATCTAGGGCCTTGCTGTCACACCAGACGGCAAACCTCCTCCATAAAAAGAAGTAACTCCTCTTAGTGGACTCTTTCCTGGAAGCAAGCAAGATGCGGGAGACACCCTCTGACAGACCCAAAGAGGCAAAGTCTACGCTCTCAACATCCAGGCCGTGAGAGCCAGGGACCGGAGGCTGGGATGCAGAAGAGCCCCTTCGTCCTGCGTGATGAGGGTCGGAAAACACTCCAATCTCCACGGTTCTTCGGAGGATAACTCCAGAAGAAGAGGGAACCAGATCTGACGCGGCCAAAAAGGAGCAATCAGAATCATGGTGCCTCGGTCTTGCTTGAGTTTCAACAAAGTCTTCCCTACCAGAGGAATGGGAGGATAAGCATACAGCAGGCCCTCCCCCCAATGTAGGAGGAAGGCATCCGATGCCAGTCTGCCGGGGGCCTGAAGCCTGGAACAGAACTGAGGAACTTTGTGGTTCGCTCGAGATGCGAAAGAGATCCACCAAGGGGATGCCCCACGCTTGGAAGATCTGGCGCACCACTCGGGAGTTGAGCGACCACTCGTGAGGTTGCATAATCCTGCTCAGTCTGTCGGCCAGACTGTTGTTTACGCCTGCCAGATATGTGGCTTGGAGCCCCATGCCGTGACGGCGAGCCCAGAGCCACATGCTGACGGCTTCCTGACACAGGGGGCGAGATCCGGTGCCCCCCTGCTTGTTGACATAGTACATGGCAACCTGGTTGTCTGTCTGAATTTGGATAATTTGGTGGGACAGCCGATCTCTGAAAGCCTTCAGAGCGTTCCAGATCGCTCGCAACTCCAGGAGATTGATCTGTAGACCGCGTTCCTGGAGGGACCAGCTTCCTTGGGTGTGAAGCCCATCGACATGAGCTCCCCATCCCAGGAGAGACGCATCCGTGGTCAGCACTTTTTGTGGCTGAGGAATTTGGAAAGGACGTCCCAGAGTCAAATTGAACCAAATCGTCCACCAATACAGGGATTCGAGAAAACTCGTGGACAGGTGGATCACGTCTTCTAGATCCCCAGCAGCCTGAAACCACTGAGAAGCTAGGGTCCATTGAGCAGATCTCATGTGAAGGCGGGCCATGGGAGTCACATGAACTGTGGAGGCCATGTGGCCCAGCAATCTCAACATCTGCCGAGCTGTGATCTGCTGGGACGTTCGCACCCGCGAGACGAGGGACAACAAGTTGTTGGCTCTCGTCTCTGGGAGATAGGCGCGAGCCGTCCGAGAATCCAGCAGAGCTCCTATGAATTCGAGTCTCTGTGCTGGGAGAAGATGGGACTTTGGGTAATTTATCACAAACCCCAGTAGCTCCAGGAGGCGAATAGTCATCTGCATGGACTGCAGGGCTCCTGCCTCAGACGTGTTCTTCACCAGCCAATCGTCGAGATATGGGAAGACGTGCACCCCCAGCCTGCGAAGTGCTGCTGCTACTACAGCCAAGCACTTTGTGAACACCCTGGGCGCAGAGGCGAGCCCAAAGGGTAGCACACAGTACTGGAAGTGACGTGTGCCCAGCTGAAATCGCAGATACTGTCTGTGAGCTGGCAGTATCGGGATGTGTGTGTAGGCATCCTTCAAGTCCAGAGAGCATAGCCAATCGTTTTCCTGAATCATGGGAAGTAGGGTGCCCAGGGAAAGCATCCTGAACTTTTCTTTTACGAGATATTTGTTCAGGGCCCTTAGGTCTAGGATGGGACGCATCCCCCCTGTTTTCTTTTCTACAAGGAAGTACCTGGAATAGAATCCCAGCCCTTCTTGCCCGGATGGCACGGGCTCGACCGCATTGGCGCTGAGAAGGGCGGAGAGTTCCTCTGCAAGTACCTGCTTGTGCTGGAAGCTGTAAGACTGAGCTCCCGGTGGACAATTTGGAGGTTTTGAGGCCAAATTGAGGGTGTATCCTTGCCGGACTATTTGCAGAACCCACTGATCGGAGGTTATGAGAGGCCACCTTTGGTGAAAAGCTTTCAACCTCCCCCCGACCGGCAGGTCACCCGGCACGGACACTTGGATGTCGGCTATGCTCTGCTGGAGCCAGTCAAAAGCTCGCCCCTTGCTTTTGCTAGGGAGCCGCGGGGCCTTGCTGAGGCGCACGCTGCTGACGAGAGCGAGCGCGCTGGGGCTTAGCCTGGGCCGCAGGCTGTCGAGAAGGGGGATTGTACCTACGCTTGCCAGAAGAGTAGGGAACAGTCCTCCTTCCCCCCAAAAATCTTCTACCTGTAGAGGTAGAGGCTGAAGGCTGCCGGCGGGAGAACTTGTCGAATGCGGTGTCCCGCTGGTGGAGATGCTCTACCACCTGCTCGACCTTCTCTCCAAAAATATTGTCCGCAATCCGCTGCTGGAGTCTATTCTCCAGGTCGGAGGCACGCAGCCATGAGAGCCTGCGCATCACCACACCTTGAGCAGCGGCCCTGGACGCAACATCAAAGGTGTCATACACCCCTCTGGCCAAGAATTTTCTGCACGCCTTCAGCTGCCTGACCACCTCCTGAAAAGGCTTGGCTTGCTCAGGGGGGAGTGCATCAACCAAGCCCGCCAACTGCCGCACATTGTTCCGCATGTGTATGCTCGTGTAGAGCTGGTAAGACTAGATTTTGGCCACGAGCATAGAGGAATGGTAGGCCTTCCTCCCAAAGGAGTCTAAGGTTCTAGAGTCTTTGCCCGTGGGCGCCGAAGCATGCTCCCTAGAACTCTTAGCCTTCTTTAGGGCCAGATCCACAACTCCAGAGTCGTGAGGCAATTGGGTGCGCATCAGCTCTGGGTCCCCATGGATCCGGTACTGGGACTCGATCTTCTTGGGAATGTGGGGATTACTTAATGGCTTGGTCCAGTTCGCAAGCAATGTCTTTTTCAGGACATGGTGCAAGGGAACAGTGGACGCTTCCTTAGGTGGAGAAGGATAGTCCAGGAGCTCAAACATTTCAGCCCTGGGCTCGTCCTCCACAACCACCGGGAAGGGGATGGCCGTAGACATCTCCTGGACAAAGGAAGCGAAAGACAGACTCTCAGGAGGAGAAAGCTGTCTTTCAGGAGAGGGAGTGGGATCGGAAGGAAGACCCTCAGACTCCTCGTCAGAGAAATATCTGGGGTCTTCTTCCTCTTCCCACGAGGCCTCACCCTCGGTGTCAGACACAAGTTCACGAACCTGTGTCTGCAACCTCGCCCGGCTCGACTCAGTGGAGCCACGTCCACGATGGGGGCGTCGAGAGGTAGACTCCCTCGCCCGCATCGGCGAAGCTCCCTCCGCCGACGTAGTCGGGGAGCCTTCCTGGGAGGTGGCCGCAGTCGGCACCACACGCGGTACCGACGTCGGGGACCTCACCCCGGGCGATGGGCCAGCCGGTGCCACGCTCGACGGTACCGGAGGCGCAAGCACCGCCGGTACCGGAGGGGTAGGGCGCAACAGCTCTCCCAGAATCTCTGGGAGAACGGCCTGGAGGCTCTCGTTCAGAGCGGCTGCAGAGAAAGGCATGGAGGTCGATGCAGGCGTCGACGTCAGAACCTGTTCCGGGCGTGGAGGCTGTTCCGGGCTGTCCAGAGTGGAGCGCATCGACACCTCCTGAACAGAGGGTGAGCGGTCCTCTCGGTGCCGATGCCTGCTGGGTGCCGACTCCCTCGGCGACCCAGAGCTCTCGGTGCCGACGCGGGGAGGAGACCGGTGTCGATGCTTCTTCGACTTCTTCCGAAGCATGTCACCGGAGCTCCCCGGCACCGACGAGGAGGACGTAGAATCCAGCCGTCGCTTCCTCGGGGCCGAGGTCGAAGGAGGTCGATCTCGGGGGGGCTGTACCGCAGGAGCCCTCAGGGTAGGGGGAGACCCACCCGAAGGCTCACCGCCACCAGCAGGGGAATGGACAGCCCTCACCTGCACTCCTGACGATGCACCACCGTCCGACGACATCAGCAGACGAGGTCCCGGTACCACCGACGTCGATGCAGCTATCCGATGTCTCGGCGCCGATGCAGAGGGCCGATGCCTCGATGCACTCGATGCACTGGCGGCCGAGGATGAAGGTCTGGACGCTGACGACGTCGATGCACTCGATGACCTTGGTGTCGATGCCGACGAAGAGCCCGAGAACAAAACGTTCCACTGGGCCAATCTCGCTACCTGAGTCCGCCTTTGTAACAGGGAACACAGACTACAGTTCTGAGGACGGTGCTCGGCCCCCAGACACTGAAGACACTACGAGTGCCTATCAGTGAGCGAGATTACCCGGGCGCACTGGGTGCACTTCTTGAAGCCGCTGGAAGGCTTCGATGTCATGGGCGGAAAAATCACGCCGGCGAAATCAAAATCCGAAATGGCGAATTTGAGCACCAAAATGTTTTAGGGAGAAAATCTCGACCGAGGCCGAAAGAGGCCTACCCCGACGACGAAAGAAAACTTACTGGGGCAAAGACTGAAAAATACGGGAAGGGACAAACGAAGCTCGGGGGGCTTCCGGAGCACTTCCCAACAATTTTTTAAAGATTTTCCGAAGAAAACACACGTCAACGAAAAAAGGACGCGCGAGGTCGACTTTCCGGGGCTCGACACGGCGAAAACACGACCGTACTGAGTGCGGACAAAAGAAGACTGGCCGGCTCGAGCCGGTTTCGGGCGGGAAGACGGCCGCGCATGCGCGGTGCGCGCGAGGACTAGCAAAGGACTTTGCTAGTGAAGATTCCGATTGGAGGGGCTGCCGTGGACGTCACCCATCAGTGAGAACAAGCAGCCTGCTTGTCCTCGGAGAATAGCCTGTTATGACATCTTTTCTAATCAGAGAAATAAGTTTGGCATTGATTATCAAACTCCTGTGCTAGAACAACCCTTTGGAATACTACATAGTAAAATTTTAATCCTGAGATCCTTAAAGTAGAACTAATATATATTCCATTAAACAGATTTTATACTCTGCTACTGAAACAGTATTACTGTTTTAAGTAGGCGTGTGTGTGTGTTCCCACACCCTTAGTCGTATCATTAAGAATCTAAAATCGGACACTTACCATAAGAATGCTATGTACGCATTACAGAAACTCCTGTAGGATGACAATGTCATGGGTGTACAGAGTTTGGAAACTACCAATTTAAAATAGCCCTGTTTGCAGGTGGCTTGCTGGTTGCTGTAGTAGACCCTAAGCAGTCCCTATAGTATATCCTAGGCCATCTTCAGGAATGTGTGACATTTTTAGGGTTTAATGAGAATTATGGGAATCGATGTAGGCCTGGAAAGAGGGGGGTGGAAAAGCAATGAGGAGACAATTTCCCGTTGCAGTTGGCAAGGGGATTCATTAATAACCTAGGACTTGTGGTCCCGGTATATAAATGTGTCCCTGTTGCTAAGGGAATTGGGCAGTCTGATGAGGACTTTGTCACTCAAGATATTGGCAAGGTTTGCCAAGTGCAATTAGTGAAGATATTACCTAAATGGTTAAACGTGCTCCAGAAATTATGCATAGTGTTGGCTGTGATAGATATTCTAAAATGGAATGGAATGCTTTCAAAATTACTGGGGGTGGGAGGGGGAAGAACAGATGAAGTTCAGCAAACTGCAACTGCTTAAAAGAGGAAGGAGGTCCAGATTTACTAGGTATTAAGTCATATAATCTAGCCCATTTGCAACAGCAAGCCAGAGACTGGGCAGCAGGTACATCAAATTTCTGTGATGCAGAAATGGCGGGACACCTCGTTAGACCTTATAGTCTACCATATGTGATGCATGCTAGGGTAGAAATGTTTTCCCTGGAGTTGAAAGTAATTTATTTAAATTGGTATGATGGGCCAGGATGATCATGCACAACACACTTTGTGGCAATTCTATAAGAGGGCACCTCCTTGTAGGCACCCTGATGCCGCATGGGGAGCACCAATTCTATAAGGGCATGTAGGCATACATCTACAAAATGGGAGAGAAAAGGAATACAGTTTGTGAAATACTAACAAAGACATTTAACAGCCTAAGGGAGAAGTACAAGTTGTGGGAGAGTGATAAGTTGCAGGCACAGCATTATTTGGCGTCCTTACTGGCAGACAAGAACGAATATCTGGCCCCCATGGAATTTGATAAGCTGTGGCTGTCAGGATGGCTGCATGTCTGGATTGATGAAACCAGCTCCTGACTCCTGATAACTCCCCCTCCCTCAGGAAGCTCTGAGTATGGCAAATGGACCTCTGATAACTCTCCTCTTCCTCAGGAATCACTAAGGATGGCAAATGGCCCAAATGGTGTCCAGCTGCCTGCTAGCCCTGTGTTTTCTTAATTACCCCTGATTAACATACCTATGTCCTCTCTGGGCATCTGGAAGCAGTGCTCTCCTTGAGAACAAAGAAAGCCAGACAGATTGAAGTCCCTAGTTCTGGAGCCTTAGAGTAAAATCTGTGAAAATGGTCACCTTCCTTGCCTCAGGAAGGTACACTGGAGTTTGTAAAGGAAAGAGCTGACAAACAAAGGCTGGGAAGAAAGGAAGTTGTTTGATTTTCTCTCTGTTCCTGTTAGATACATATAGAGCAGAGCACATGGCTCTGGGCTGGCAGTTCTTTCTTTCTTTCTCTACACACACCCCTCTTCAGCCACCAGAGCCCCTGGCACTGCCCCCCCCCCCTTCTCCTTCAGCCCTACTCAGAGCACATGGCTCTGCTTTCGTAGGCTCTCTCTTTCTTTCTCCACGCACACACACATTTCCAGCCCTACTTCAAGGCTTCACTCTTTCTATGCATCCTCCACCCCCTTCTTAACTTTCTCTCATTTAGTCCCATCTAAACCCACACACACAGATACAGCATTGTACTATTTCCCTGTACTAAGTGCTGTGAGCCTATATATGTGTATTCTTTGGGAACCCACTGCCTCTGTGAACCGGACCCGGGACCATACCTAGACAACGATTGCTGACAGTGGCCAGTGGCAGAAATCAAAGCAATTAATAGCACAAAACTACTGAGGATTTATGAAACACTATAGAAGTTCCCCGTTTAAAAGCACAGTAGGCAAAGTGTCATGAGATCTGGACACAACTCAGAGGGGTCCTTCCAAACAGGGGTGATCCAGGGAAAAGTACAGTATGCACATTTTAAAAGCCTCCGTAGCCTATACATGCGTCCAAAATGGGTCTGGACAGGGGTGTTGAAAACTGGAATGTGTAACATTTTCAAGAGAATCCTTATGCATTGTATCCGAGATTGCTTAAAAAAAAATCAAGCAATTTGGGGAGGCATTGTGGGAACATCTTGGCACCATTATGGAGGTTAGAACAGAAATTAAGTCAGATGCATGTTTGCAAGACATGAAGGAAAAAAATCACATTAGGCTCTGGTGCAGCTATGCTGTTTGTTAGGAAAGCATGTCTAGTACCTAAAAGGTTTATCTAGATACAGTGCATTTTAGAGACACTACATGCAGGAATTGGATATGGAAAGATTGTCCGTCTTGAATGCAGGCAACAAGCAACACACATATTTTTATTTATTGGGATTAACTGCCTTAATGAGAGATTCACCTAAGGCAGTGTACAGAAGGTATAATCCTATATAATAATTCTCACCTCCAACGTTCTGTGCTTGGGACCGTGGCTCCCTGGAGGTGGTCTGCTAGGCAGACACGTACTGACGTCACTGACGTCATGACAGCTGATTCCAAGGCAAGGGGAGGAGTAGGGAAACGCGCAGTGTGTTTCCCTACTCCTCCCCCTGCCTCGGAATCATCTGTCACCCCCCACGCTACGGCACCCTCGACCCCCCCTTCCGCAAACCTGTTGACCCCCCCCCCCGGCCCGCCGAAAACCGCCCCCTGCCGCCGTTGTGGACTACCTGTGCTGATGGGGGACCCAAACCCCCGACAGCCGAAGTGCTGTTGTGCCCTTCGCGTTGCTTCCTCAATCATCTTCTCTGGAAGTTCCTCTGCGTGCATCTGTGCACGCAGAGGAACTTCCAGAGAAGATGATTGAGGAAGCAACACGAAGGGCACAACAGCACTTCGGCTGTCGGGGGTTTGGGTCCCCCATCAGCACAGGTAGTCCACAACGGCGGCGGGGGGCGGTTTTAGCCTGCACGGGGGGGGGGGGGGGGGGGGAGAAATTGCCTGCCTAGGGCCCGTTTCCTTGCCTTCAGAAACGGGCCTTTTTTACTAGTTTAACATAACTTCCAATTTTGTTAACAGTAAAATAGTAAAATGACCAAATATAAATACAATAAATGAGAAACTTGAAAACAGCAAATAGGACAACCATGAAACAGTATCAAAAATATACATATTTAACAGCACTGAAATTCAGATAACAGAGATATAATATGATGTCAGCATAATACTAATGAAAACACCTAATAAGCACACATTAGAACATTCAAACAGATATGATGCTATCCCTTTCCCCTCCTTTCTTTCTTTTTTCTTCTCTTTCTTTTGGCATGTTAATCCCTGTTTCCTTAACAGTGTTGGTTACATATTTGCGAAGAAATTCCTTTACCTTGGAGGATTTATATCACATTCTGTTCAAATTGTTTCAAGCTTTTCATTTTATATTTTTAAGGCTTTGGTATGTGACATGGTTATATTTGTAATTTTTGTCTTTTGTACGTCTTAATATTTTGTCATTATAGGTGCCCTGTGTTTGTTCTCTTTTACTATTCAATGCACAGAGTTTATGCATGAACCAAATAACCCTGACATCACAGAACTAGTTCCTGCCACTTTCTTTATATGTGGCTCATATGAGCATCACCAGCATTTTTAAGATTCTAAGGAAGATGTTTGCTGCGATAAGCATAGTAAAAAGATTTTCATTTGGGTTTCTTTTTTATTCACTATTTATTCATATTTAGTTTGTTCTGTTTCTCCTTTCAGAACTGCAGATGCAGTTTACATGTGTGCCATCTATTGACTTTCGGTGAGATGAGCCTCGTTTTATTTATGGGTTGTATAAGTTCTTTTTTTTTCGTTCCAACTTTTAGGGCCACCTTTCATATTTTTATTATGTTGAGAAGTGCTGTCATCTTGGCACTTACACTGCCATAGCACCATGTCTCATTCTTCCCTACTGGTGTGTCAGTTCTCACTTGACTACATCGCATTGCCTTTATATAGCTGTTGCAATGATTTAAAATCATCTGGCACTAGTTATTTCATTCCTTGTGTTTTATTTATTTTTTAAATATAATTTAGCATTACCTCTTGAGCACAGATTGTTGGATGTATCATATGTACTTATTCCTAAAACATCTGCATGTTTGTCAACCACATTGTTTTTTTCTTTACATTTTTATATTATTCTTTTCACAGTTAGCTTGTTAGTCCATATTAAGCACACATTGCTTTTTTACTACTTTTTTCTTCCAGTGATATCTATCTTTATATATATATAGGGTCACAAGCACTGTTCTGTCTCATTATATATATATTTTTTTTTCAGCGTCACCAGAATCAAGGGAGTGTCCGACGTATTTTATGTCAGCACATTTTACTGGTTTAGTTGGTTGAGCTGTTTTTTTTCAATATATAAACTAGAAGATTCACAATTGCGGTGTTCAGTACATTTGGTTTCATAAAATCTGATATACTTTGACAGTAGAGGATCGTTGTGCAGCCCCTGAAGCAGCCCTGCTTCGGTCTTCACCGAGGAAGATTTGGATGGGATACCGGTGTCGGAAATGATATTTCAAGCGGATGAGTCGGAGAAACTTACTGACTTCATGGTAAACCTGGAGGACGTAATGGGGCAGTTCGGCAAACTGAAGAGTAGCAAATCTCCTGGACCGGATGGTATTCATCCTAGAGTACTGACAGAACTGAAAAATGAGCTTGCGGAGCTACTGCTAGTGATATGCAATTTATCCTTAAAATCGAGCGTGGTACTGGAAGATTGGAGGGTGGCCAATGTAACGCCCATTTTTAAAAAAGGTTCCAGGGGAGATCCGGGAAATTATAGACCGGTGAGTCTGATGTCGGCGCCGGGGAAAATGGTAGAGGCTATTATTAAAAACAAAATTACAGAGTACATCCGAGGACATGGATTACTGAGACCGAGTCAGCATGGCTTTTGTGTGGGGAAATCTTGCCTGACCAATTTACTTCAATTCTTTGAAGGAGTAAACAAACGTGGACAAAGGGGAGTTGGTTGATATTGTGTATCTGGATTTTCAAAAGGCGTTTGACAAGGTACCTCATGAAAGGCTACAGAGGAAATTGGAGGGTTGTGGGATAGGAGGAAAAGTCCTATTGTGGATTAAAAACTGGTTGAAGGATAGGAAACAGAGAGTGGGGTTAAATGGGAGGTATTCACAATGGAGAAGGGTAGTTAGTGGGGTTCCTCAGGGGTCTGTGCTAGGACCGCTGCTTTTTTTTATTTATGAGTTTATAACTTCAAACACAAGACTCAGGGGTGGTGTGCAGACATGAGACCAAGATACCACAATGCTTTGCAAATGCCCAAGGGTCGTGTGGAAACCAGGACAAAGATCCACATGGCATATCCTCCTGCAGCTTGCAAGGTATAAAAGGACAAGCTGTTTCCCAAGAGTCAGATTCTCAACTGCAAGCAACTCAGATCCACTCACTGCAGAAGCTCTCTCTCTTCAAGACTCTCCCTCCAGGAGATTCTCTCTTCAGCACCAATCCAGATGCCTTGCTCCTGATCTGCAGTTCACCTGCCTCATGGCTCTTCAATGGACCACAAAATGCTTTGCAACAGACTGCTTTGTAAGTTATAACTTTTGATCTAGACCTGCTACTTTACCTTACTTAAGCACAGATTATCTGTAAAGATCTCTTAAAACCTACCTCTCGTGTGCAATTGTATATTAAATCAACCCTTTTGAAGCTAAAATTACGGTCTCTTTGTGTTCTGAGTATATGGTATCTTTTATATATACTTAATTTATTTAATTTATTGCAATTATCACCTTTGGTGATTGGTGGAGAAATTTATATCCTAAAACTTATAAATACAGCACCTGCTCTTAAATTATAAACAGTAGCGAGTGCTCTCTAGAGCTCTTTTCCCCAAATAAATCATTTCTTGTAACAACTGCACCTGCCGTGCCCGCTGCCTACATGAAGAAACAACCTGAAACTAACAGACCGAGGTCATATAACTTACCTTAAAGTCTGTGATCACTGACAGCTGGGTTTTTTTGGAGGCTTTTGTCCTTAGGGGGTGCATGTTATTCCATCCGACTTCTCTTTATTTTATTATCCTACATATTTGTATCAGGAACTTTTAAACCTGTATTTTTTTCTGTTTACACTTGTTTTGCTCTTTCTTTGTAAATAAACCCTTTTTTATTTGTTACATGTAGTTTGTGTGGCTGATTAGTATAAAAGAAAATTCTGGGAACATCTTTTACATGTGTTTGCTTCCCTACATTTAGTGCCATTATTTTCATGTCTAAAGATACACTCCCTACTGGGGAGTGTGCCAGCTGTACCCTCACACAACCTGTTTAGCCTTTCTTGATAAGGGAGCCAATCCATCTGTGTATTCATTATTGTAGCCCTTCCTTGTACTTTTTCCAAACCTAGTGGACATTTTCCAATGAGTATCATTCACATTTATATCCCCAGCTGCTTTACATGGATTTTACCTTAGTCTGGAGTATAACAAAAGCAAGAAGGGAGAAACAGATGCTGTTGCTGCTGTGAGGAAGCTTCATTCAACTGAGTCCTTGTCTACCCTTGGTGAAAAGTTTGTTGTGGTTCCTTGATGCTACCTTCTTGACTTGAATCTTTCTTGCCTCCACTGTGATGACATCTGTCATCCTAGGTAGATATAAAATCTGCAAGAGCCAGCCTAATGAGAAGCTGCCATTGCTTAGGGAAGCCCCACCTGTTTACATCCTGCTATCCCTTTGTGCTAATTTGATGTGGCTCCTTGATGTATATTCTGGCCTTGATGTCTCTACCTCACCATTATATCACTGCTGCTCAACATTAGAACAGGTCTGAATAATAGTTATCTATGGATCTGTCTCTCCAGAAGGGGCAAAGAAAGGGAGGTTGACCGCTGGCACATTTAAGACAGGAGCCTTGTTAATCTTGGGGGTTGAAGGTGTGGTCTAAACCAGTTTTTCCCAAGTCTGGTCCTGGAGTAGCCCTTGCCAGTCAAGTTTTCAGGATATCCACAATGAATATGCATTAAAGAGATTTGCATATAATGGAGGCAGTGTATGCAAATCAAGTTCATGCATATTTATTGTGGAAAGCCTGAAAACCTGACTGGCAAAGGGGTACTCCAGGACTATACTTGGGAAATACTGGTCTAGACTATAATTCTTTTATTTTTTTTATAATTTTGCAAAATTTTATACAAGCAACAAACACTTGTTAAGAAACATAGTAAAAAAAGAAAACCAATAGAGGAAAAATCTTGAAAAGATTAAAATAGTAAACAAACTTTCTTAGACCACCATAATGGGGGGGGGGGGGGGGGGGGGGGGGGAGAAGTCCAGAAAGCATGTGGAGATTACAGGAAAAAAAGGAAAAATGAAAGGAAATAGTAATAGCACAATATTATCTCCCCCCACCAATATCACTAACTATCCAGCCCAGATGCTTATTAAATTATATCATCTGGAGATCTTCTTAAGGTCCAAAAAGGTCCTACCCCAAATAGTGTACCAAGCACTTGCACGGGTAAGCCAGCACGAAAGTAGCTCCCAAACTTTTAGTCTCTGCCTGAATAGTCAAAAATTCCTTCCATCTAGTTTGTGGACAAAAACTATGGATATATCCTGATGTGATGCAGATAACGCAGTCATTTGTGAATTAAAAATCATTTTCAAAACAGCATTCAGATCTTGTTCTAATAGAAAAGCTACTAGTAAGCTAGTTTTATCCTGACTATCTGATAGTGAATCTTCTAGAACTCCAGAAAGATCTTTAAGTTCATTATACTTAGCTACTTGTGTTTGAATCCCCATGTCCGAGCCTGCTATGCCTTTTAAAGTAACTGGCAAATAATACACTTTGTTCATTGTAGGTACAACATTAAAGGGATGCTTCAAATTTTCAATAAGACATTTTTTTAAAGGATTCTGAAGGACTCAGACCAATAATTTTGTGGAAATTCAATACTCTTAAGTTCAGCCTTCTCTATTGTAGTTCTCCAAATTTATGCTGAATCACAGTTCTCTCAGCAGCCATATAACAGTCACATTCTTTTTAAGTTCTTCAATTTCTACCTTTACTTGCTGCACCTCACCCATGCAGTCTGGTCTCACCTAATCCAAACCAAGAGACAGCAAATCCACCTTACCAACAAGGGTTGAACTTTCACCCACTGACTCAGAAACTGATTCATTGAGCTTTTTTAGGACCTGCCAAATACTCTCTAGGGTTACTGCTGTAGGAGCTTCTACCACGGTAGTAGCTCCAAGTTGCTCCAACTCAGCAGCTAGTTCCCTTCTCCCCTCAATTGAGAGAGGTTTGAATGGCATCTTCTGCTCCCAAACCATTCACCGGAAGAGACCGCGAGGCTGCTGGACATTGCAGAGTACTGGAATCCGGAGGGGACAGAGATGCTTCATGCCCCAGAAGAGTGAATGCTCCCTCATCCATGCTTGCAGCTAGGCCCTCTTCTCGTGGAGCATTTGGGGGCTGCCTGGTGACGAACCGCTGTAATGTCTACTGCAGTGGAGAAATAGTCAAGGCCAGTGAGGGGATAAGCCTTGAGAACTCCCTTCTGCTTGGTATGAGGCATTTTGGATAAAAAGGCAACAAAAATCTGCAGAGCATAAGGAAAGGTAAGAACACCAAAGCTATTGTGCCGCCATCTTGACTCCCTAGACTACAGTTCTAAATTGTTACATACTAATTGTATTTGCAGATATAGTTATTAAAGATAAACTTTAGAAATTGTCTTATTTCTGTATTTTATTGTAGTACCAGGTCATGAGTTTGCAGTTCTATGGCGTTTTATTATGAACTGCTTCAGGTCAAGTTTCTATTTGAGGAAAGCAGTATACAAGTACAACAGAAAACAAATAAAATCCTTAATACAGTTCCTTCATTAACTCAAAGAGTGATGCTAACTAACAGATGCTCTCTGAAGAGAAACATCAGTTACATACACAGATCTCACATTTGCAGACTAGACTTTTCCCAGAGCTATCAAGGAAATGTTAGAATTACATATCTCCGGCTGCTTTAATATCTTACCTTATCAACATTCATCCTTTTGAATGATGCTTGTAGCAGTTTAAAATTGTGAATATACTCGTGCTCTAGCTTTGCTTGAAATTTCACTTTTTTTAGACTAATGCACCCTGGGAACAACATATCCATGAACTGGCAGTAAGCAGCACCTGGAAAGAGAATACATTGATGTTAGTTTGGCAATGCCCTGCTAATAAAGTGGCATGCTCAACAATGCAGCACAGAAATTTTGTGGCGGCATACCTTAAGAATCCAGATTTCTACAGTAGAGAGAAATTGGGATGGAGGGAGGGGAACACATGTTTTTCAAAAGAACATGATTCAAAACAAAACTGCACGTGCTACATATAGGATTATTTATTCACTATATGGCTTACTTTTTTTTTTTAATTGAAATCTTTTTTATTAAACAAAGCATAGAAAAGACATATTACCTAGATAAACAAAGTTAAAAGTTACATCACAGTCCGCATGTTAACAACTCTGAAAACCCCCAATGTTAACCCTTCCCCCACCCATTGGTGCCAAGCTTGCCGGAAAATGTCATACAAACAGATAAACAGCAAAGCCTAAGTATATCTGAAGAGAAACATCCCTCCCTCTCCCCAAGAAACCAGGGCTAGTAATGCTAGAAAACAATCCCATAAACATCCGTAGAGTGGGGCAAATCCAGCAAAAGAAGAAAAGAAAAGAAAAAAAAAAGATTGAAGAGTGGGCAACCCATGCACAGCTGGAAATTGCTAAGTGTGATAAATATCCCAAATATTGTGAAAATTGACCAGAGTGCCATTTTTAAGTGCAGTGAGTTTGGTCATCTGATAAATGTGATCCATCTTACATGGTGGATAGGCCAGCTTTTTTCCAGTGGGTTCGCCAATAAGATCTTGCAGGCTGTACAGAGTGAGGAAGCAAGTTTATGGTATTGCAGCCGAATGCCAACAGGTTTAACATGCAACAAGCCATGCTCCGCTTTAATGGGGTACACAACCAGCAATATTTCTTGCAGAATTTGGAAATCATCAGTCCAAAACAATTGGACCACAGGGCATGACGACTACTAGATACTAGGCCTCAGCTGGCCTCAAACTGGTACCTGTTGGGTTGGAGAGCACCTCTCCCCCAGAAAGAGGAATTCTATTTCCTTTTCTTCATACACTTCCCAATCATGAAAGAGCAAGAGGTGGAACTAGCTTTGAAATGCCCCCAGAAATCAAAATGAATATAATCCTCCATTCCACTTATGAATGGATAAAACAATCTTGAGAGAGTCACAAGGGCCCTGCCTCACTCAGCCTTTAACTCATTTCTTGAGGTCCAATTCCTATAGGGGAGCATACTCTGATGTACCTTGAAGGTCAAGACAGCTGGCCAAACATGTACCAGCACTAAAGTGGCAACAGATCTAGAATTAAACCCCACCTACTTGGATACCAAGCATATCATCTCAGGATAATTAGAAGCTGCTGAGTCTATATAAGCAGAGCCCAGGCCCCACGTAGCAAATGAAGCAATTTGAGAAAAATGCCTGCCTCTGGCAAACTGGACCTCTTGGCCTAATCTACTACAGTAACAAGGAGTTTCATTTACCTATGGTTTGAGACCAGTCTGCATAAGTGGATTATTATTGGGATACATCTGTCAGATATAATTTTACTATTTGGAGACTGAATAAGGCTACAGGATTATTGTTTATGTCCCTGATGCAGGTGCAAGCCAAAATCTGGCCTGTCACGAAACGCTTAGCGCCCACCTGGGGTTAAACCCTGTTGCCTGTAATATAATTTGGTTTCTTTTACCAAGGAGGTGTGCATTTCTGTGAAGGCACAGTTTACAGAGAAAGCACCAATTCTGGTCTGTTTTATTGCTTGGAAGCCCAGGTGTTAACACATCTTGTACTGACATTCCAAGGGATCACACTAGGAGGGGTGAGGAATGTCACTGCTGCTTGCATTCTCTCCTAGAGGCCTTTGGCTGACAGAGTAGAACTGAGTTCAAGTTAGCATGATTTTTATTTAAGATTATGTACGGTCTGACACCCAAATATTTATATGATCATTTTCAGTTTCCCACGCTGCATAGAGTAAGACAAAATGGAGGCACTTTTTTTTTTTTGCTTTTCTGTCACTTAAGGGAAAAAGAAGAGTGCATTTATTAGAATTGTCTTTGGCATTTCAGGCAGCAATGAACTGGAAGGTTCTAAAGGGTTTACTTAATTCTGTTTCATCTTATTTTGACTTTAGAAAAAAAGTTAAAACGTTATTATTTCAAAAGCATGTTTTGGTTTCCAACACCTAATTGATGTAATGTTTCTTTATAATTATTCCCAGAGGGCTGTCTCTGGCTCTTTAAGATCTTGTTACCTGCGTTGAACTGTAAAGGTATTAGCAGGATACAAGACCAGTTTTACCATTACCATTAACAAACTCCACAAGCTGCTGTAATACTACTTTCTTCACTAGTTTTAACACAACAGGCACTACCGAAATAGGCCTGTAATTTCCCAAAACTGTACCATTTAAAGAATCATTTTTCAAGAGAGGTTTTACTGTTGAAATTTTACATTTCTCATGGACCCTTCCCAAACTCACTGTCAGCACTGAGGATACTGCTGTAGCCAAACCTCTTATAACTGTGAAACATGGGTCCACTAGAGATTTAGTTACAGTCGAAGTACAAACAATATTACAAACCTCTTCTGTTACTAACCCAAAAACAGACCAGACTGCCTCAGTCTCTTCTCCATCATTTATAACTGGCACACCATTCTGTACAAACAACATATCTAAATTTTTCATTTTCTGGATCAAATATCGTGCAAACTCCTCAGCATCTGGACTTTCCATACTATCCTTACCCACATGTCCCTGCACTAAGTACCGTATTAAACAGTTCTTTAGGCTTATTCAAAGCTGAATTAACTTTAAACTTATAATACCTATTAATCTCTTCCTCACAAAACCACACATATTCTTTCCATCTCAACTTATAACTACCAAAATCATCCAAGACCTTATACTTTCTCTATTTTCTTGCACCGATGTGGTTCTCTCCTTAGCTGTACCAACGGCGAGGTTTTCCATGGACAAACCTTATAGCCTTCCCTAAAAATAACATCTTTCAAAGGAGCAACTACATCCAACGGCTGCTGCAAAGAAGAATACCATATATCAAACGCCTCATCTAGCGAGGACTGTTCAACCACTTTCAAAGCGCTGACATTCACTTTTTTTTTTTAAATCAGCAAGTTCAAAATTAGCTCTAACCTAACCCTTTCTAGAAGGCTTCCCTAACCCAGCCGTACTGCCAGTAACATGCAATGAAAATTTAATTGCCACATGATTAGACCACCTCACAAAACTAACCACTAGAGATTGACACAAGTTCCCAACTTAATAAAGGTGACCAACAAAAAAAAAAAAAAAAGAAATCAAACCTAAAATATTGCCTGCTGAATTTGTAGAAGAATCAATCTGACTAAAAGCTAAAGCTTCTATAGTCTGAAACAAAAGCTCCTTACCTACCAAAACTGTGTTCTCAATCTATATTTGTGCATTTTGGGAGATTTTAAGTGTGCCATTTATCCAACTGTAGTGATGGACTAGATAAAAATTCAATAAAAGGGAAAATTTGCTTTCTTCATTCCTGGGGGGCTATAAACTAAACAAATTAAATTCCCTACCAGTCAATAATAAAATGTCCCCAAAGTTTGTAGCTTCTGCACGAAGTAATCTCAAATTTAAATCTTTCTTAAAAATAATCAACACACCGCCTCCTCTCCTATACTTCCTACATGCCCATTCCCATCTATACCCTGATGGACAGCACTGGCTTATCACCACTTTATCTGAATTTAACAATACATCAAAACCCGTATCTTCTATAAAGTCATAGAGCACTGCAGCAAAAAAGAGGGGAAAAAAAACACTCTGCTCTTTGGCGCCGGTCTGGGCCTCTTCACACCGCACCCGTGAGTGATGTCATTCAAGGGGCGGAGCTAACTCTGTCCCGGACCCAACCAGCAGCTGACAACCAAAAGAGGCTCCCAAGAGATGACCCGGTGTCGTGTCTCCTACCTCAACGCAAGAGGCGTCCTCGGGCTGCGCGGGATCCCGTCGACATGCACACTTGACTGGCACTGCCTGAGCCATGTGTGTGTTGTCCTCTCTGGGTTTGTTCAGAGAGCGGTGGTTGCAGGCTCCTTAATTGCTTTGCTTCCATGCACCTGTTTCTGCTCTCTCTCTGCTTGGCTTGGCTTCCCTTGCTTCTCTCCTATTGGTCTTCCGGTTCCTCCTTCCCCTGTTCTTGTCCTATGGCTGTGCCCCTTCTCCCTGCTGATGTCAGATGCCAGCACTTTATCAGCTGAGCTCTCCCTGGGCTCCATGCTTCGGCTTCTACTTTGGTAGGTGTTTCTAACTCTGTAGTCTATCTACTGGTCCCTCGTTGCTGACTTTGCCTGTACCTGGTTCACCCTTCTGCCTGCCTACTGACTTTCGCCTGCACCTGGATTACTCTCTTGCCTGCCTACTGACTTTCGCCTGTACCTGGATTACTCTCTTGCCTGCCTACTGACTTTCGCCGTACCTGGATTACTCTCTTGTCTGCCGCCTGCCTACTGACTGCCGCTTGTACCTGGATTACTCTCTTGACCTGCTGCCTGCCTGGCCGATACATTCATCACCCCGCTTCCAGCTCCGTCCCACAAGTCCTGCAGGCCGCCCGCACCTAGGGGCTCAACCTCTGGGGAACAGCGGTCAGCGCAGGTAAAACCCGGGGTTGTCCAGCCGCCAAGCAGAAGCTGGTCCGAGTACCGGGCTCAGCAGCGCTCTACTTGGTACAAGAACTCACAAGTCTGACACCCGGTGAGAAAGAAGCCCACAAGATGGAACAGCGCAATAAACAAACAAAAAACCTTTTTCATACCATCCTGCCACCAGGCCATCCACCCCCTGGGGTAAAAGGTAGAACTTCCTCAGATTCTGCTCCTCCCAAACTGCAACTATAAAGCCCCATTCTACCAGGCCCCTATATTTTAAGGCCTTATAAGGAGAACTTGGAATGCTCCGGCACCTTCTCCCCTCCCCACAAGAAAGGGGCTGAGTCGAGCATCTCTTCAGTGGGCCAGAGGATGTTTCATCCACCCTCCAAAGGATATCAAGACACCAGCCCAGCCCACCTAGGTGAAGGCCAGAATATGTAAAATTTACTCCAATGAGGAGCAAACTTTGTATATATTTTTTCTTTTTTTCCACAGTGGAATCCCCAACAAGGTGAATGTCAATGATCAAACAAGAGGGCCTTTATGAGTAATTCAGTACCAAGTTTCCCCAGAGTAAACAGAACACTTCTGACTTCCCTCACCCCCCTCCACTTCTGACTTCCCTCACCCCCCCTCCACATTGGTAAACACTCCTCCAGTTGAAAGCTGCATTCACTGCTAGATTTTCCCTCAATCTACTGATTCTCTGTCCTTTTTAATTAATTTATCCAAACAAGTGGAGAAAGGAAAAATACCAATGGGGGGAGGGGAGGGTGAAAGGGTGGGAAAAGGGGGGTGGGCCATATGGGACATTCCTGACATAAAAGCTAAAGAGGATCCATGTACGTAGAGAACTCAATAAATCCTACGGGGCAGCAAACAGAGAGAAAAGAAGTGGGAAAAGTAAACCAGGCTTGTCCAAAGAACTGGGACCAAACAATTAATTAATAATAAAATCAACACAGTTTATTAATGTTTCTTAGAAATGACTCGACACAACGTTGTGTTCCGGCCTGGCGGCCTGCATCAAGAGTCTTATGTCTTAAGGAAAGACTGATGGTCTAATTTTACATTTAGGTTGAAAAACAGAAGGCTTGAAATAGCAACATAAAGTTGGTCTTAAAAAAAGACTGTTGTGTCAAACCGTGAGGCACTGAAGTAAGCGCTATTGCATCAGTGCTTACTTCAGTGCCTCACGGTTTGACACAACAGTCTTTTTTAAGACCAACTTTATGTTGCTATTTCAAGCCTTCTGTTTTTCAACCTAAATGTAAAATTAGACCATCAGTCTTTCCTTAAGACATAAGACTCCTGATGCAGGCCGCCAGGCCGAAACACAACGTTGTGTCGAGTCATTTCTAAGAAACATTAATAAACTGTGTTGATTTTATTATTAATTAATTGTTTGGTCCCAGTTCTTTGGACAAGCCTGGTTTACTTTTCCCACATCTTTTATCGCTCACATTCCTGACATAGCCATCATAACCTGCAAAGACTAGGACCTGCAGTTTGGAGTCTTGGATTAAGTGGCTCATCACTGCTCAATTAGGGTAAAAATCTGCAGACTGAAGCCCAAGACTTTAGTTTACATCCCAGGGAGCTAGACCACAGAAGAGAAATTCTATTGCACCAGGTCCAAACTGCAACCATCTGCTGGAAGTAGAAAATACTGGCAAATTCCTGGGCTGCACCACATCTTATACTGGTGATGATGCCACTTAAAATCAGTGTTCTCTCTATCCATCTGCTGGTTGGGGAGAACAACCCACTCTTCTGGATTGGTCAAGCAGGATAAGAATTAAATATTGAAGTTGAATCATCATACTATACGTCATTATTTTTGTTGATATTAAAGGACGTTTCAAATGCTGAAATGAACAATTTGAATGAAGTTCTTACCTGAACAAAGTTGTTCAACTTTTGTGTAGTTTAAACATAATATGTCATTAACCCAAGCAATGATGTCATGTCTGCTCATAGTCTCTTGGGTTATAGAAGTAGAATACACGTTGACCGCCATTCCCCAACTGGAACAAAGATAAAAATTAACTGTTAATTTTTAGTCTATTTATACCATTAATACATTGTCATATTAAGTAAATCTGTAAGATCATCTGGAATAGTTACCACCAACAAATCTTCAGATATTATTTACCTTATGTTTGCTATTCCCATATTATATATAAACAGAGAAAACATGTATATAGCTTTTATTGAAGCCTGAAAAAGAATAAGCAAGGGATGTCAAAGAAGATTCTTCACTGAGGGGCCCATGAAGAAAGCCTCGCAGTCAAGCCCAACCCCCCCCCCCCCCCCCGACATCGGAATCATATAAAATAGGTCACCATGAAAATTACTGCCTTGTTAAAAACATGGCAATAATTCACAGTTCATTGCTAAATGTCACCTTTCCTGTCAGTGCCTGAGTGGTGATTGGCTCAGGAACTGACAGGAAGGGTGACTATTAAAAGATAAACAACCTTCCCCCTTCCCCCAAAACCTGCAGGCACCTCAACACAGCTTTTTACAGAGCCCCTATCCCTGGTAGTCTAGCAGCCTCCCTTCCTCTCCATAACCCAACCAGATCCTACCTCCTCTCCCTCATGCACTCACAGTAAAGTTTAAAAAATACCTGGTAATCTAGTGAGCTCCCCCCCCACCCAACTGATCCAAACCACCCTAGCCTCCAACATCAACACAAAAAAACCCTAGAGGTCTAGCAGGTCTCCTTCCTTCCCCCACCCTGACAAGCCTAACCCTGCATCTTAAAGGAAACATCTCTTGTGTCTAGTGGCACACCCTAATTCCCTTGACCCCTTTTAAAGGCCCCTGGACCCCCTCCCCAATATCTGAAGGCAGAAGCAATGCCCTCTCGCTCCTGTCTCCAGCACTGCTATCTTCAAAATGTTTGTTATTCAAAACTTGATATACCACCATTACTAACAAGAAGATTACAGTGGTTTACAAAACTAAAACCAATAAAATAGGGTTAAATTGAAAACCATGTGTGCCTACTCTTTGGCTGTGTTATTTTGTGTTTCAATAAATATTGTTAACAAAAAAAAGAAAAAGAATGCCACAGGGTAACAAGGAAGAAGCCATTCATACTATTGGCTAAGCTGGAGGAGATCTAAGAAAAGAAAGAAAAAAAAACAGTAGTCAGTCATCGCAGACTGTGTCAATGTGAGGTAAATATCCACTCTTATATCAACCCAGTGTTAAATCAAAAAAAAAAAAAAAAAAAAAACTTTTAGACGAGACAAATGTTGAAAATGCAGTTTCTGATCTAATGAAATGGGGAGGTTGTTCCAGTATGGGAGCTCTGAAGGAAAAAAAAAAAAAAAACAAAAGGCTGAGCTCCTAGTGGATTCATGTTATGTGCTTTTTGGGTATGGCAGGACAACTTTGTGTGCATCAATAGACATTTACAAAGGCTTTATATACTGCCAATTGCCAGATTTCAGAGAACGGGGAGGAGTATAAGGTATAAGTAAAGATGATAGATATAGCGGTGTACCTAGATGAATAGTTTTATGGCGATACATATCAAACTGAACATGCAAATGAACGGGGAGCCAATGAAGTTTCTCCAGCAAAGAAGAAACACAATCAAACTTTTGGGAGTTGCACAAGATGAGCAGCTGAAATCTGGAGTGTCTGAAGTCTACGGACTTGGGTTTTAGATGGCTATGAATAGACTATTACAATAAATCAAATTATGATATTACAAATGCATGAAACAAAGAAAAGTCTAAATAGCCTAGTCTTCTGATTAAAAAAAACCCAAAACAAAACAAAAAACCCACAACCTGTATGATCTGGGAAATTTGTTTCTCAAATGTAAGTTTACTATCAAAAATTACCTCTAGATACCAAAAAGACTCCACTGTAGGGACAGGCATGTTGAACAGCAGTGAAACAACTGAAGGTTATGGATGTGAGCCAATAATCTAACATGTAACTGTTTTTCAAGTGTTAAAGACCAAGTTTGTGTGGATGAAGCCTGTTTGAAAGTGCATCCACACAGTTTTTAGAGGACTAAGATTAGGCAAAAAGAAAAGTAGGAAAAAAAATAAGAAGGTATCATCTGCTTAAAAAAATAAACTGGATGTTAGTGCTTTGAATCAGAGTTGCCAGAGGGATCACAAAATATTGAACAAAAGTGATAACAAAATAGAACTTTGAGGTACACATGAATGCAAAGGGAAATCAGGAGATGCAGCAGAAAGTTGGACACAAAAAGGATTAGTCTGTCAGATAAAAAGAGGTAATTCAATTGAGAATTGTGTCAGATACAACTATTTGTTGAAGACTAGAAAGTAGATGTGAATGATCCATCAAATCGAATGCCGCAGATAGATCAAGAGAAGCCATTTGGAGGCATAATGGTAAAAGACCGTGAGTAGGTAATTTGAACCAGTGAGATGGTAAAGGATCCAATGAACAGGTAGTAATATACACTGAATGAAAACAGCTTGCCAAGCTTTTAGGTTGGCAGACAGAAAGAGCTCTACGTTGATGTTAGAGTAACAGGAAGTATATCTTGTGATATTGACATGGTGACCATTCCTAGATTAGCAGGCAAACAAAGGGATGTATTAAGGAACATTTTCTGAGTACCAATCTTGCTGGTGAAATAGGAAGCTAAGAGACACTGACAGTAATTTAGACTGATCATAAGAATCTTCTGGGTAAAGCTTAGTCACAATGGAGAACAGTTTCCTAGCAGAATTATTTGAAGCAGAAATAAGTTTAGAATAATAAGTTCTCTTTTCAGTCTTCAGATGAGAATTTTACACTGACGGTGCAGAGAAAATAAAATGAGCCCAAAGTCAAATTCCAACAGAGCGTTTTCTTCTCAAGGGATAATGAACTAAAAGTTTCAGGTAAGATGGAAACAAGAGGAGCAGCATCTAAAGGGTCATGATATAAGAAATATCAGAGGCTGTAATCGAGAGAAACAAAGAACCAGTAAGAACGTGACCAGTCCACGGTAATGGATAAGAATGAAAATTAAATATAGAAGATAATAGCAAATTTGAAAGCCCGAGGTCAAGGGTGTGTCCATCATTATGAGAGTCAGAAAATGAACCAAAATGGTGGTGCAATGCACCAGGTGAGGCCAGTTTACCCATTTTCAACACTGTATTTCATAAATATTTTCAGAAAGCCATTCTAGCAGTTTGTTTCAATCATTAAAAATAAATAATTAAAAATTAACTAATTACAGAAGGTCTGTGGAGCTCTGTGCATTTCCAGTTCTGATATAACAATGTTGCGGCCCGCTAGGGGTAGCGCTGACATTTATTCAGCCCTCCGTGTATAAAAGAATGCTCTCCCCTGCCAGATCTTCAAAACATGAGGTCTTTCTGTATTGCATATCTTGATGCAGTTTCAGGTTATAGCTTGTGTTGATAGCGTACAATGCATTTCTGAATGAAGCATTTCTGAGCATGGACACAGCACTGAAGAGGGTTCATCAGAAAAAGAAAGGGCAGAAAGAGTGAAAACGGATTGAGCAACATATCACAGACAGATGTAAAGGAATGCAACAAGACAGGAAGAGAGAGGAGAAACGACAAATGGACAGCAGACACTGGAAAGAGCAGACAGGAAATCAGAAAAGAGCAACTAGGACCATCATTATTGAACAATAAAATGTCCAGACAACCAATGTAGTAAAAAATGTTTTATTCTGAATATATTAACTGGAATATGCTAGTTTTGTGGAACATCCACTTAAATTGTGTTCAGTGCAAAAGGAAATGCATTTCTGTTTATATCTGTTAAGTGTGACTTCTTGGGGTTCTCAGCTCAATTTTTGTATTTACATTGCATTAATTTGTGATCCCTTTGTTCTGCATTTGGTGAGGATCTAGCCATATTTTGCATGTGGCTGAGGTACGATATTCTGTTTGCATGTACTTTTATTTTGACTCTATGCCATCCTTAACACATATAGTGCCCCCTTCCAGGAATTTAATACACCTTGTCATTTCAATATAAATTGTACTCTAGTATCACAGCTTCCCATTGGTTGTGCTCCTTTAACCAGGTCTCAGAGGTTGTTCAACTTTTCATTTACTGCTATACAGTAATTCTGCCATATTAATTTTTAAGATTTATGGTACTTTAACAATTTAAATGCTTTTTCTTAGTCATTATAAACTATATAGCAGCTGAAGGGGGTAATTTTGAATTAAATTATTTGTCTATTCTTTATTTAAATACTCCTGAGCTATTGCAGCATTATCATACCTCACTCCAAACCATGCATTCCTCAATGATTCTCAGCTTCATCCTTAGGTCTAGTTTACAAGCTGTTCTATCTTCTCTTTATAGGTTAGCACCTGAAGAACTGCTACCCCACTTAGCAGAGCTGCACCATGAAAGAACTCATGAGGAAAAGGGAGCTACGATAGCAATATTTAATGAATTATGGTATAATCCACACTTTTACTATAATGCTGACAATATTGTTCATACTGGTTTAATCTGTTGACAGCACAACCCTGGCAAGGCATGTAAAGTAATACAAAGCCATCTGCTCCTGACCTAAGGGACTGTTTCTGGAAACTCGAAATGGACTTCACACACATGCAAAATGAACAAGAGTTTGAGCACTGCCTAGTGGTGGTGTGTATGTTTTCTACGGTAGAAAGAGGTATATCCATATGCAGAGACTAGCAAAAAAGTTGACATGTTATACCTGTTTGGGAAATGTCCCAGGTGTGCTCCTCTGACCCAAGGCAGCTATTTCAATGGGAAAGGGCTGAAGCTGGCATGTAAGAAACTGGGTATAAGACAAAATTATCACCTGCAAAGCTCTGGTCAAGTGGAACAAGTGAATAAGTTAATGAAACAAGAACTGGCAAAGATTAAGGCTGAAATTAAATTGACCAGAGTTCAGGCTCTTCAATTGGCACTTATGAGCCTGCAAAATACACTATAGCCTATGAAATAGTTACAAGATGCCCTTATACCCCCTTTCATACTAGTGTTGTTACTGAGATGACTTTGCTGCACAGGGACATTCTCACTTATTGTCAGCACCTCATTAGCTCTCTCTGCAATCTCTTCCAGACAGCAGGCTGTCACACAATCTGCTGCAAGTAAGAGACTTGGTACTTATCCAGAAGCTCCGGGGTGGGGGGGGGGGGGGGGGGGGGAGGGGAAGCCTTAGAGCCTCTCTGGAAGGGACTCTATCAAGTGCTCCTGACCCAATAAAGTATGAAGGGATCATCTCCTGGATCCACATCTCACACTGCAAAAAGGTGCCACCACCACCAAGGACAGCGACCCCTACAGGAGATTTGCACATCAAGTTTACAAGGAAGAAGTGACTGAACTGTTCTACTTGAACTGTCAGCGGGCATTGCAACTATTTAAAGAATTTGAGGGGCTGAGGATTACAAGACTGCTCAAAGCCCACAGTTGCTGAACTCAGTATTTTACCGTATCCTACTGTGCTTACTTGAATTAACTTGTGCTGTAATCTTGTTTACTATGTTAGGTAGGTTTTGTTTTCTAATTTTACTAATTGCCGTTAGTGAAGGACATATGTACAATAATTTCTCTTATGGGATTCTGAGGGCTACTGCTAAAGTGTTTGACAGAACATCTTGTTTGGTGTGTGGGGAAAATTCCTCATAATGCTGGAGAAGGGGTACCTATATGCCCTACCCTTCTCATTCTCAGAAATTAATTTTACCCTCTGGCTAGAAGACCCTACTTTTCTCCAGTCTGCAAATATCAGTCACACACAGTGGATTCTGATTGTACAGAAAACAGGTAGACTGACTCATTCATGCACATTTAAATAAAAACTCATAGAATGGGTGGTCTTATGTGTATGCACACACAGGGTGGTTCAGATTATGGTACAAGCACCTGTCAATATAAAGCTGAAATAAATTAGCTGCATTACCTTTCGGGGAAACGGGGAAATGTTTCTGTCTCTCAGTCTTGCTACTGTTTTAACCTTATTGCTGTTCCCTTCAATTACACTCACTACTGTTGGAGGGATGAGTGGCTTAGTGGTAAAGTCAGAACATGATGTTATGATTTTCCAGTAAACCAAATCTGGTTCCATATGGTTCTGAAAGTCAGGATGCACTCTAGCTAGAGTGTTCTACTTCAACCCCTTTATTACATATGTGGGGAGTATGCATACAAATGATTACCCTCCAGGCACACAAGTATCTTTATGTTGTTCAAATCACCCACATTGTACCCCAAGAATACATTAGAAACGGGAAAAGGAGTGTTGCCTCAGCAAAGACATGGTAAGTTGGTTATTGGGATGTGACAGAAACACAGATTAAGAATGATTATATTCCCTATGTGCAGAATGGCTAAAACTGTCGTCCATTATTCTGGGAAAGGCTTTGAAATATACTCTTCGGGGATTGCTGTAATTGTCTGAAGAGACCAAGCAGCTAGGGCTAGTTGTCCTGCAAAACACAGTAAAATATGTGCTTGTGGGCAAGGGAGGGGTGGCGTGTCTGATTGGATGCGTCCCGCTTTAGTGTTGTGTTAGTGTCCTTTCTCTAGGTGAGCAAAATTAACCAGGAGGATGATAGGGATTCAGGTGCAGATTCCATAAGTACTGTAAGTTCTTATGATTGAAGTTGCCCAACAGGTAGCTCATATTGGACAAGAGGGGAACTAAGGGAAAATAAATAGCTGAAAATAGCACAGGACTAATTAACTAATTAATTAAATAAAACAAAGATTATAATGTCTCAATCTTTCTCCATGATGCAACCTCATGTTGAGTATTGTGTGCAATTCTGGTCACCACATCTCAAAAGATATAGCAGAATTAGAAAAAGTACAAAGAAGGGTAACCAAAATGATTAAAGGGATGGAACTCTTCTCATAGGAGGTAAGGTTTAAGAGGTTAAGGCTCTTCAGCTTTGGCAACGAAACAGATGAAGGGGGTTATGATAAAAGTCTACAAACTCCTGAGTGGAGGAAAACAAATTGTTTACTCTTTTAAAAAGTATGGAAGACTAGGGGGCACTCCATGAAGTTACATGACAATACTTTTAAAACAAACAGGAAGAAATATTTTTTACATTCAATGAATTAAGCTCTGGATCTCACTGCTAGAGGATATGGTAAAAAAAAATAGTGCCTCCCTCTTGTGTTCCTGCTCTCTTTCATATAGCTTGAGCAGCTACAGAAGCCTTCATTAGTCATCTCTTTGTAGTGCCAGGGTGTTGCTGATTTTGAAGTGGGATGAAGATCTGCCATGTCTAAAGACATGAACATACTATGCTCATGGAAACATTCTGCCACAGTACTGGGTGAAGGTATGGAAGGGCACAAAATTGTTCCTAGCCCACCATCTCCTCTCATTGGCCATGGGAAAGTAGGAGGAGCACCAGTGGGCAAGTCACATAGGATGCAACTATATGGGCTTGCCTGTATGGTGCATCTGCACATCTTGAATTTTTATTTATTTATAATGCTTGATATGCTGCACCATATCCATCCATGGTGTCTATGCGGTGTACAAGAATTAAATTAAACAAATAGAATAAAAAGTGAAGTGCAGAGAAGGGAACAGGCATGTAGGTAAAGAGGGAAGGGGAGAAGGCAACAGATTACCTAGAGAGACTACAATTAAGGATTTTGGTGAACAGCCAACTATTTATTTTATTTATTTATTTATATTTTGCTCACACCTTTTTCAGTAGTAGCTCAAGGTGAGTTACATTCAGGTACACTGGATATTTATTTCTCTGTCCCAGGAGGGCTCACAATCTAAGTTTGTACCTGAGGCAATGGAGGGTTAACAACTAGTGAGTCAAATTCAATTTTAGCAGGAAGGGAAACTTTTCTTACTATCATTCCTCTTCCTTGCAAACAGAAGGACTGCGAGATCAAAAACTAACTAAATGACCCTGAAAAACAAAAATTCCAACAAGCTCAGTGAAGAGAGCGAGTACTTCCATACACACGTAGATAGTTTGGACAAAATAAAGAGGAATGACTGTTGTTCATGAGCACAGGAATACCCATGAATTCCCAGAATGACATATCCATGTCAGTATGAAGATCCCTACAAATGTGGCCAATCTCAACCTACTTGGATGGATAATATCATGAATCAGTGTGGGGGAGGTGAGAAAGAAAATCTTAGTGTAAGAGATAATGCTGGGGGTTTATAACTCAGTCTTTGAGACACAACACAGTCAGTCAGGTTTTCTGGATGCCCACAATGTATTGATCTTGAAAACCCGCTAGGGCCCCTAATATCCCCCACTCCAATCTGCTATTCAACACCACCCATCCCTCCAGTCTAATTTCTAACCACTCCCTATACCTCTTTCAAAATCTCCAACTCAGTCTTTCACCCTCTCAACAGTAGATTCTCATCCCCACTGCACTGGTTGCGGTAGGAGGATGAAAGCAGGAGTACATTGGAACTTGTCTGTCTCCTCTGCTGCCAAGGCCCAATCTGCTGCAATGAATAGTGGCATCACAGGATGCCAGAGGTCCTAGCTACGTAACAAAGTACTAGAATTCCCTTGGAATTAATACTCAAAACATAGTATTACAAATGTTCTGAGGAACAATAAATCTCAGCCCATACCCTACAAAAGGTGATGAACTCTAGAGCAGTGTTTCCCAAATCCAGTCCTGGAGTACCCCTTGCCAGTTAGGTTTTCAGGATATCCACAATGAATATGCAAATATCTTTTATGCATATTCATTGTGGATATCCTGAAAACCTGACTGGCAAGGGGTATTCCAGGACTGGACTTGGGAAACACTGCTCTAGGGCAGTGATGGCGAACCTATGGCACGCGTGCCAGAGAGGGCATGCAGAGTCCTCTCCCTTGGCACGCGCGCCGTTGCCATCGCTGGTCCGCCCACTCTCCCTCCCTCCGAGTACCAGTTCGGTCTCCCTCCCGCCCTCCCTCCAACCCAACAAGCAGGCCGCCCGCCCATCCTCCCTCCCTCCCAGCACCAGGAACCCCCCTCCTCCTGAAATTTAAAAAGCGTACCGTCCTCGGAGTCGGGGTTAAGGCGGCATGCGACGCGCCTTCGGCCTTTCCTGTCTCTCAAGCTCTGGTCCCGCCTATGCTTGAGAGACAGGAAAGGCCGAAGGCGCGCCAACTGAAGAACACGCGCTTTGCTGCTGCTGCACGCCGCCTTAACCCTGACTCCGAGGATGGTACACTTTTTAAATTTCAGGAGGAGGGGGGTTCCTGGTGCTGGGAGGGAGGGAGGGAGGGAGGACGGGCGGGCTGATGCTTGTTGGGTTGTAGGGAGGGAGGCTTGGTGCTGTCTGTGTGCTGCTGGGTGCTGCCAGGTGCTGGGAGGGAGGGCAGGGGGGAGAGGAGGGTGGCTGGAGGGGAGAGGATGGTTGCTGGACATGGATGGAGGGCAAGAAATGAAGAAGAAAGGAGGAAAGTAAAGAAATAAATGGAAAGGAAGCTCTGGAAACGGAGTTAAGAGAACAGACAGAGAGCAGCAGAATCAGCGACTAGAACCAATATGGATAGAAAAACAAAATCACCAGACAACAAAGGTAGGAAAAATCATTTTATTTTCATTTTAGTGTTTGGAATATGTCGAATTTGAGAATTTACATCTGCTGTCTTATTTTGCACTGGGTATACTGGAGCTGTAACAGCTTACAGAAATGATTTTTAATGGAAGAAAATCATGTTATTTTTTTCTCCTATACTAGTATAATATTTTCAATGATGTCTGTTTATATGCGCCATGGCTGGTGTAAGGGGTGTGGCTATCATAGGGGTGGAGTCATATGTGGTGACCCCCGCCCATAATGAGTACCGGCACTTTGCAATAAATAATTCGATTTTGGGTTGCTGTTTGGGCACTCGGTCTCTGAACGGTTCTCCATCACTGCTCTAGGGCATAGAAAAATTAAGGGTCTGACTGACCAAATATTCCCGCTCCCCTCACAGGTACATAATGGGGAAAACTTTTGATAAATTAAGCCTTAAATGTTGCCAAAAGAGCAGTAGAAATACTTTTGGTAGAGGGGAAAAAAAGGTCGAATAGAAGAAAGATTTACTCTTATAGAGAACACATTTGACAATAAACAGTTTCAGGCAGATGATTGGCAATGACTGTTCAAGGTGCAGTATGTTAGGAGGCTGCAAGTGTTTCAGTTGTGTACAGACTGTTCAGTTTATAACCAAAGCGTAGTAGGTAAGTGTCTATCTATCCCAAATCTCCAATATATATGAAAACTGCTCAACACCAATTGCAACCATGCTCTCTCTGGACTTACGAAACCAAAGCAAGATGATTGCGTTAGTGATATCACCTTAAGAAAATAACAAGCAGAATATAAAATCTAATTAGCTTCACCACTCAATAAACAGAGATCTACTGTGGTGACCACCTTCCAGCAGCACTATAATTGATAGACAGTATTACATTTTTCACTCTTATTTAAATAGTTCTGTCACCATTACTGTGTTTCCACTAGTCCTATAAAAGAAAATTCCCATGGCATGCTGCCACAGAACTCACTTCACTCATTATAAACAATCCTCTGAACTAGCTTTACAGATGAGAAGCACTTTTTCATTACAAATGGAATGTTTTAACAGGATATTTTGGTTTATGTTCTCTCTCAATCACAGGGGGCTACTGGATTAGTCTCATAGGGATTAACCTTAAAATGTTTCTCCCATTTTGTAATAGTAAACTCACATAAATCAAGCAAAAAGGATTTTCCCCTGCATTGCTAACCATCTCTGCTTCCCTCAGGGTGTTCCAAAAACGCCACACGGATTGGCAGAAAAACAGACAAACAGATACTGGAGATTTTCCCACACTAGCTATCAACCATTGTAAATTTTTGGAAGACCAAATGCAATTGAATTCCAGTACAAATGACAGATAATTTTCTATAGTGCTATTAGATGCATACAGTACCGTATAAAAACATTTAAGGAGACATGTAAGTTATATCCCGGAGAATAAGACTAAGATTTTAAAACAGCCTTTAAAAAGGGGAGGAGGTAAAAAGGGTCAGAGAGGGAACCCTGACATCCAATGGTGGAAGGGCTATTAAGCAGTTATGGCATAAATATTAAAACCAAGCTACTTCCCTGTAAGCAGGTATTATTCTCCATGGACAGCAGAGAACAAGTCCTCACAGCATGGGTGATGTCACTGACAGAGACCATGCAGGAAAACCTCTTCAGATTCTTAAGTACTAGAAGCTTTTCACTTGCTTCATCATGTATGCACGCCATTTCCAACTTGCTACTGTCATGTAGGATCATCTCAGACTACTTATTCAGCTTGCGTAAAATATATTCTGAGTACTTAAACCCCACCCAATATATACCTCTAGGGAGGAGGGCAAGTATTGAGAACTTATAGCATGTAGTCCATGGAAAACATCTGCTACAAGTAACTTGGTTTTCTCCAAGCACAGGCAAAATAGTAAGTCCTAACAGCATGAGACTCCCTAGCTACATGCTGCTTTCTATAGAAAAAAAAAAAAAAGAACAGTAAAAAGAGAATTGCAATAGGCAGATGACATTTTGGTGGCAATTAACTTCTCTCATACTTTTTCCTTACTTTTTTGTTTTGTTTTAAAGGCAGTCTGGAACAGAATAGAAATGCCATCTTGGAAGCCCAGACCAGATGCATTCCACGCATTTACAAAAGGTGGAAAGAAGAGCAATCGGCAGAAAGCACGATTAAAAGGTGAAGAAAAAGAGGCTACTGGAGCCAAAAGAACATCCTTCAAAGAATGGAAAAAGGACCCGAATGAAGAAAATAAGAAGCAGCATAAGCACTGGCAAGTTAGATGAAAAGCACTGATAAGACGGCTAAAAGAGAGAATATAAAGAGAAACGCCACAGAGGCAAAAACTCAGTAACAACTTTTTCAGGTATATCAGAATCAGAAGGCCTGTGAGGGAATCTGTGGGGCTGTTAGATCAGGAAGGACCAAAAGGGGTACTCAGGGAGGACACAGCCACAGCACAGAGACTGAATGTTTCGGTCTTTATGGAAGACTAGTAAAAAAGGCCCATTTCGGTAGGCAATGAAACGGGCGCTAGCAAGGTAATCCCCCCCCCCCCCCCCCCCGCAGCGTCCTTCCTGTCTCCCCTGCCCCCCCTGCAGCCACCCATCTGGTCTCAGGACCCCCTCCCCACCAACCCTCCTCTGCCCCTGCAGACATGCATGTGCAGTGGCCCTCCTCTCTCCCCTGCCCCCCCTGCAGCCACCCATCTGGTCTCAGGACCCCCTCCCCACCAACCCTCCTCTGCCCCTGCAGACATGCATGTGCAGTGGCCCTCCTCTCTCCCCTGCTCCCCCTGCAGCCACCCATGTCCAGCGACTCTCCTCTCCCCCTGCAGCCACCCATGTCCAGCAACCCTCCTCTCCCCCTGCAGTTACCCATGTCCAGCGACCCTCCTCTCCCCTGCCCCCCCTGCAGCCACCCATGTTCAGTGACCCTCATCTCCCCCTGCCCCCCCTGCAGCATCCGTTCTGTCTCCCCTGCCCTCCCCTGCAGCCACTCATCTGGTCTCAGGACCACCTTACCTCCCTCTTCCCTGCTCCCCCTGCAGCCATCCATGTCCAGCGACCCTCCTCTCCCCCTGCAGCCACCAATGTCCAGCTACCCTCCCCTCCCCCCTCGGCACATCAACCAAACCCCTACCCCCCCCCCTCGAGCACATCAACCCCCTCGCCACCCGCCAATACTAACACTGTCCAGCTGCTGCTGCGTCTCCTGTTGAGCAGCAGCGGCCAGTACAAAAAGAAAAAAGCCAAAAAAAATTTTAAACCTGAAACACGGCTCCGTAGACAGCCACCTGGCATTGGCTGTCATCTCTGCAGCCGCTCCTCCTCTCCCCTCTGACGTCGCTGCGCTCCTCCGGGGTCTTCCTGCAGGGACAGTGACGTGGAGGGGAGAGGAGGAGCGGCTGCAGTGACGACAGCCAATTCCAGATGGCTGTCTACGGAGCCGCGTTTCAGGTTAAAAATCTTTTTTTGGCTTTTTTCTTTTTGTACCGGCCGCTGCTGCTCCACAAGAGAAGCAGCAGCGGCCGGACAGCGTTAGTATTGGCGGCTGTGGGTGGCGAGGGAGTTGATTTGCCTGGGGGGGGGGGGCACTGTTTCCTAGGCAGGGGGAGGAGTAGAGCTCCCCTTGCCTTGGAATCAGCTGTCAGTGACATCACTGACGTCTGCATTCTAAACTGCCTAGCAGACCACCTCCGAGGGAGCCATGGTACCAGGCACATTAGAATGTTGGAGGTGAGAATTATTATATAGGATGTAAGAGATCTACCTGTACCAGAAATGGTTTTCAAGGGTGATAGAGAAACTGAAAGAAATCTTGGTGAACCTAGAAGACATACTAACCCAAACTGACAAATTAAAGAGTAGTAAATGCACCCTAGTGTAATGAAAGAACTCAAACATGAAATTGTTGATCTGCTGTCATTAAAACTGTCCAGTACCAGAAGATTGGAAGGTGACCAATGTAATCACAATTTTTAAAACGGATGGCAGAGGTGATCCAGGAAATTACAGACTGGTAAGCCTGACTTCAGTGCTAGGCAAAATAGTGGAAGGGAAAATTAGGTTCTTACCTTGGTAATTTTCTTTGCTTTAGTCACAGCAGATGAATCCATTAATTGATGGGTTGTATCCGCCTACCAGCAGGTGGAGATAGAGAACACTGAAAAACCACAGTGACCCTTGGACGGCTAGCCCCATCTGCCTTCAGTATTTGAAATTTCCTCAGCAGAGTGAATCATAAAGGTAGAATAACAAACTTTCCTCACAGCGACCAAACGCCCCAGAACAGGAGCAATAATTACACAAAGAAGGGACAATCTCAACCTCCTGTAATAAAACAGCATGTAGAAATTCTGAAAACTGGTTTCTAACTTCTCTCGATGAGATATATATATCTGCATGAAAGAACTGAACAAACAACAACAAAGTCAGCCAGGGAGGGATCATGGATTCATCTGCTGTGACTAAAGGAAAGAAAATATTACCAAGGTAAGAACCTAATTTTCCCTTCCTTGTCATCAGAAGCAGATGAATCCATTAACTGATGGGATGTACAAAAGCACTCCCTACTTAGGGTAGGAACAGGCCACTCCGCGAGCAAGCACCTGCGCTCCAAAATGCGTGTCCTGCTTCGCTGCAACATCCAGCCTGTAATGCCGGACAAATGACAGCTGAGAAGCCCAAGTAGCTGCACTACAGATCTCTTGAAGAGAACGTGCTCCCATTTCAGCCCACGAGTAGGAAATCGCTCTCGTGGAATGCGCCCTAAACGCTTCAGGCAGAGACCGCCCTGAAAGCAGATACGTAGAAAAAATGACTTCCTTGAGCCAACGGGCTATAGTGGCCTTAGACACCGGACACCCGCGTCGAGGACCTGACAACACTACAAAAAGGTGATCAGAGGACCTGAAGTCATTTAACATCTGTAGATACTGCAACAGAGCCCTGCAGACATCCAAAAGATGTAATTGCCCAAAGGAATCCGGAAAATTTTCCCTAGAAAAGGAAGGAAGAAAAATGGGCTAGTTCAGGTGAAACGCTGAAACCACTTTAGGCAGGAAGGAGGGCACTGTACGTACCGTTACTCCGGACTCCGAGAATTGTAGATGCGCCACTTTCTGATGGGGAATTTACCCGTCTACATTTAGTGTCCTTCCAATGCTCGGGGGAAGAAAACATCTGTAGCCATCCCCGGGGCATCAACACCTGGAGGGGATCCAGAATGCAACGCAGTGTCAGACACCTGCGACAGAGCTCTTTTCAGCATGAAGGTCTTATGCATTAGTAGCACAAACTCAGGGGAGAAAAACTCACCCTGACCCTCCACCCCCGAATTAGGAGAACCGGAGGTTGGAGCTCCTCTAGCAGCCTCTAAACGAGGCGTCCCCCTGCACTTAAGACTCCTCCGCAACAGCGAGGGTCGAGACATGTGGCGCCCGCTACCAGCTCCATCGAGTGGAAAGAATCATCACTCGCCATGCTCACACTAGCGCAAGCGTCTAAGGAGCATGTTTTGCACAGCCCCACTGCTGACCTGCGTTTACCACAATGGGAGCAGCGCTTAACTCCTTCAGCATCCATCGCCCGACTGGGCGGAAATATAGCAATAAAATGGTGGCTTCGCACCAAACTTACCCCGCGCAGAACGCTGTCCGCAGGAACCTCCCCGGAGGAGCTGGGCACCACTCTCACCTCAGAAGACCGAATCAACGAGCTCCGGTCAAGCTGCACAGAACCAGAATCTCTGGAGAAAGCCTCAGAAATAGCAATGCTGTACAAGCGCACACTTTTTTTTTTAACGCTGTGAGGAAAGTTGGAGGCAGGCAGCAACAGAGGGACTCCGGGAGGAATGGGTAAGGCAGGGAAAGGGTGAACCTATATGCCTTTAAAGTGGGCACCACCAGCCACAACACCCCTGCTCAACTGGCAAGCACAGGAGCCACCCCAGGCAGAAATCCAGGAGCTGATCAAGCTACGTCCACACCTGCTGAGAGATAGAGAAATACTGAAGGCAGATGGGGCTAGCCGTCCAAGAGTCACTGTGGTTTTGCAGTGTTCTCTATCTCCACCTGTTGGTAGGCGGATACAACCCATCAGCTAATGGATTCATCTGCTGCTGATGACAAGGAAACTATTAACATTACGGAACATGTAGACAAACGTTTAATATGACAGAGTCAGCATGGACTTAGCGAAGGGCAGTCTTCCCTCACCCAATTTGCTTCATTCCTTTGAAGGCGTGAATAAACATATCAACAAAAGGTGAGCCAGTTGATGTAGTATATCTATATTTTCAGAAAGCTTTTGACAAAGACTCCTGAGAAAATGAAAGCATCATGGGATATGAAGGCAATGTTCTGCTTACTTTACTTTTACTACTTCCATAAATGCTCAAATGATTTCAATGCAGGTAACAGAAGAAAAACAGGCATACCCTGCGAGCTAACAAACATCATCATATATATAAAAGGCTCTTACGATCATACAGTACACATGAACTGAAGGCAATTCAAGAAAAGAAATTCTGAAATACATTTTCAGTGCTTTACAAAAAGCAAAGTAATTTTGAATTTTTCTCAGATGGAGTAGAATAGAGTTCCAAATAGCTGGAAACATATAAAAGAAATGAAGAAAAACATTGTTTTATTTTTCAACTTACTAGGATTAGGGAAATGAAGTAGGTGATTATCAGGTAAGCCTCTACATTTAGCAGTGATTTGTACCCAATTAGACAGATAAGCTGGTTCAACTCCATAAAGGATCTTAAAGATCATAGTGCAATTGGGAATTGGTGATTGGACAGAAAACAGAAGGTAGGGTTAAACGGCCATTTTTCTCAATGGAGAAGGGTGAATAGTGGAGTGCTGCAGGGACCTGTACTGGGTCTGGTGCTATTTAACATATTTATAAATGATCTGGAAATCTGAAACAAGTGAGGAGATTAAATTTGCAGATGATACAAAACTATTCAAAGTTGATAAAAACACATGCGGACTATGAAAAATTGCAGGAAACTGGAAGAGTGGGCATCCAAATGGTTGATGAAATTTAATGTGGATAAATGCAAAGTGATTCACATGTGGAAGAATAATCATAGTACCTGATGCCAGGATCCACCTTGAGAGCCAGCAGCCAAGAAAAAGATCTAGGTATCATTGCAGACAATACACTGAAATCTTCTACCCAGTGTTCGGTGGCGGTCAAAAAAAGCAAACAGGATACTAGGAATTAAGAAAGGGATGGCAAATCAGACCAAGAATGCTATAATGACTCTGTCTTGCTCTATGGACACTGCCTTGAGTAATGCATTCAATTCTAGTAGCCATATCTCAAAAAAAGATATACCAAAATTAGAAAAGGTTCAAAAGAAGAATGACCAAAATGATAAAGGGGATGGAACACCTCTCATATGAGGAAAGGCTAAACAGGTTAGGCCTACTCAGCTTGGAAAAAAGACGACCGAGTGGTGTAGAATGAGAAGAAGTTAATCAATTTTTTTACTCTTTCAAAAAAAAAAAAGACTAGGGGACACTCAATGAACTTACATAGAAATATTTTTATAGCAGGAGATTTTTTTTCACTCAATGCATAGTTAAGGGAAAGGGGACTTGATATACCGCCTTTCTGAGATTTTTGCAACTACATTCAAAGCGGTTTACATATATTCAGGTCCTTATTTTGTACCAGGGGCAATGGAGGGTTAAGTGACTTGCCCAGAGTCACAAGGAGCTGCAGTGGGAATCAAACTCAGTTCCCCAGGATCAAAGTCCACTGCACTAACCACTAGGCTACTCCTCCACTCCATAAGCAGCTTTGGAACTCATTGCTGGAGGGTGTGGTAACAGTAGTTAGCATATCTGGGTTTAAAAAAAGGTTTGGACAAGTTCCTGGAGGAAAAACTCATAGTCTGCTATTCATAAGTGCATAAGTACGTAAGTACATAAGTAATGCCACACTGGGTAAAGACCAAGGGTCCATCGAGCCCAGCATCCTGTCCACGACAGCGGCCAATCCAGGCCAAGGGCACCTGGCAAGCTTCCCAAACGTACAAACATTCTATATATGTTATTCCAGACAGATGTGGAGAAGCCACTGCTTGTTCTTGGATCGGTAGCATGGAATGTTGCTACTATTTGGGTTTCTGCTCGGTACTTATGACCAGAATTGGCCACTGTTAGAAGCAGGATACTGGGATAGATGGACCACTGGTCTGACCCAGTATGGCTATTCTTATGTTCCTATGGGCCTAGGGGGATGGAGTTAGATCTTACTCCCCAACAAGATCCTGGAGAACTCACTGGCCAAACCTACTGTTGTGTCAGCAGTCCTTTTCTAAAAAGTAATGGGTTCAAAATAAATGAACAAATATCCATGTTGTAGCCTTGAAAATTTACTCTGTGGAGGCTAATCTCAAAGTGGTTACTGACATTATGAGCTATGATCTGATCTTCAAGAGTCTAGTTTGCTGAAGCATAAGCCAGGGAAATGTAGTCTGCTAGCCAGCATCCCCGTCATAATAGCCACGACACAAAATAGCCCTTGACAAAGCGGCCCCTGATAAAATTGCCCCGTTTAACAAAAACTATAGTTGAAGTCAGAAATGCAAGCTGCAGGTCAGCCAGTAATACTAAATAGTGATATGAGCTGAAGGATTCCTAGCAGCAACTCTCACGATGCCACAAGTATAAATCATGGTAAAAGGAGGACAATTCTGTACGACACTTTAGGGAACTCCTGCCAGCATAATAGACTATGGAAAGTCTAGCAATACACTATAAACACATTTTAAAAATGAGTCTGCAGGGAAACAGAAGCATTTCATTATTTCCTGGCAGAAATCCAATTAGAAGTCCCTAATTTGGTCTTTGCAGCAGTGGTCCTGAAGCCAGCAGCCAGGCTCCTTTCAGAACCCTGCATCAAGGGGCTCTAAAACTGGTCAGTACCAAGGGCTGTGAACAATATCTCTACAACAACCTAGAACCCAGTCATAGAAAGACCCAATTTGAGGACTGAACCAAGGCCCTTCAACGTCTCGCTGCAGCTGGGATCACACTTGGGCCCATTACTGGTGGAAAGGGCGCACGGAGTGGGTCTTCCGTGGCAACGTGGTGATCTTAAAAATCTTGAATTATGGGCAAACAGGTCATTCTAAGAGCTATTCGCTCAGGGCAATCCCTCAGTTATGAGGGTCAGCACATCTTATGTTTTCAAGGCTATTCCTTCCAGGTATTGACGGCCCAAAAGGCATTTGCATCTACCTGTGGACAAAAAAATAAGGTTCTTGCTGATGTATCCAACGCGACACAGTGCAACATGAGGGAGCTGACAAGTTTAATAATGCAGATTCAGCCAGAGATTATTTAAACTTGCTGAACCTTGGGTCTCCTAAACCTGTGCCTTGAGGTGCACATGCTAGACACTGGTCATTGGATGGAATTCTGGCCCTAGGTTCTGTATGGCGGATACTTTTATTTTCTTTCATTTCCAGTCAGGCTATGCAATTCCTAATTTGATGGACATTCATTTTGCTGGTTGGATTTCTGGCTGTTGCCCAGTTTATTCTTGTTAAACTATTTCTGTTAGTAACTTGCATAGTTTTTTTTTTTTTGTTTGTTTTGCTGCTGAATTACATTCTTTTGTAGGTTGGTTCTCCTGGGGAGCTTCATCTTGGACTTTTTATTTACAGATAACAGCACACCACCTACAGTACGCTTAGGTGTAAGCCTGGAATTGATTCTTCGTTGGATCTTCTTTCATTTTTTACTTCCTATTTCTTTTAAACTCCTTTTATATCACACCTGCCCTTTGTTTTGGTAGTTCTATTATTTAGATAGATTGGCTGCTATTAATGATACATGCAAGGTTTAGAGCTACTACGTAGTATAGTTTTATATATAGTGCTTTCTGTGAATTTTGCTGTTAGCTATTGTGCATGATATTGCTAATGGGGGGGATGGGTACTGCTAGTGTGACTGCTTCACTAGTGAACCTTTAGTGGGGGAATTTGGGGGGGGGGGACACTGGGGTTGAACAAGCTCCTAGGGATTGGGTTGAGGGGACTGGGAAGGGTCAGATTGTATTAGAGATTGGCACTAATAGGGAAGGGTGGGAGGACGAGATAACTTTTAGGTTGGAATCACAAGGTAAAGCCTTTCTAGGTGTGGTAATTTGGTTTTCAATGATTGATTTTTTTGAGGAGGTGACATATATGGGGGACAGGTGGAGGCTAGGACACCGCTCTCTCTTTACTGCTTAGTCATATCATCCTTTTATCATTGGGATTTTTTAGATCATGGTTAAGATCATGTCATAGTAACATAGTAAATGACGGCAGAAAAAGACCTGCATGGTCCATCCAGTCTGCCCAACAAGACAAACTCATATGTGCTACTTTTTGTGTATACCCTACTTTGATTTGTACCTGTCCTCTTCAGGGCACAGACCGTATAAGTCTGCCCAGCACTATCCCCGCCTCCCGCCACCGGCTCTGCCACCCAATCTCGGCTAAGCTCCTTAGGATCCATTCCTTCTGAACAAGATTCCTTTATGTTTATCCCACGCGTTTGAATTCTGTTACTGTTTTCATTTCCACCACCTCCTGCGGTAGGGCATTCCAAGCATCCACTACTCTCTCCGTGAAAAAATACTTCCTGACATTTTTCTTGAGTCTGCCTCCCTTCAATCTCATTTCATGTCCTCTCGTTCTACTGCCTTCGCACCTCCGGAAAAGGTTCGTTTGCGGATTAATACTTTTCAAATATTTGAACGTCTGTATCATATCACCCCTGTTTCTCCTTTCTTCCAGAATATACATGTTCAGGTCATCAAGTATCTCCTCATACGTCTTGTAACGCAAATCCCTTACCATTCTCGTAGCTTTTCTTGGCACCGCTTCAATTCTTTTTACATCCTTCGCAAGGTACGGCCTCCAAAAGTGAACACAATACTCTATGTATTCCATGTCATGGAATGTTGGTGGGACATCACCCATTAAGTGAAGAAATATGCTACAGGTTTTAAATGGATGTAAGGCCCAGGTGATGTTCTTACAGGAAATCCATCTGGATTTGTAGAACACTAAGGTCTGTCGACAGTGGGTAGTTGAGACTATGTGGAGAATAGAAACGTGGGAGTTAATTTTATTTCAAAAGGGACTACTTTTGGAGAAATGTAGGAACATTGTAGACCCCTTGGAACTATATGTTATATAGCATAGGTAACTCTGAATAGGCAACCCTGGGTTATAGTGAATGACTATGCCCCTTACCAATAACCCTAGTAGCACTCTAGAAATGTTAAGTAGTAGTAAGCAATTTTTAAAAACAGTTATTAGACATCTACAGGCATTTCCTGGAGTTCCAATTGTCATGGGGGGAGATTTCAATACTCTTGGACAAATCGAGCCCTCTTCCAATTGCTCAGTGGATAATTCCAGGGGAGTCCCTCAACTTTGTACTATAAATTTATTAGATAAATGGTGCCTTCCTCCTGGTGACAAAGATTATACACACTTATCTAGGACTCGTGCAACAATCCCACATTAATTATATTTTGTTTTCTTCTTCCCTCTCTCCTCTTTGTTGAAAGCTAAAGTTGAAACACAAATAGGGCCTACCATGCTTTGATCTGGACTGAGCTGGAGGACGTTCTACAAGCGCAAGAAGGGGAGGGGTGAGATGGTGTTTTCTCAAGGGATCTGTATTATAATAAGTTCCATGAATATCTTCCGGCTAAATGGAAGGACTATGCATCTCATAAGGAGTCCAGATGGGGGAGGAAGTATCTAAGATATCTACATTCACAGATGATCTTTTGTTTCATATAATAGAAGATCTGGGGAGATCTTTGCCAGCTCTTTTAGAATTTTTTGGGAGGGGGTTACAGAATTTGGCGATTTCTCTGGCTTTAAATTAAATCTCAAGAAATCAGAGGTCTTATTGTTTTATTCCAAGAGTATAGATTGGGATGGATGCCCCTTAAAAAAAAAAAAAAAAAAAAGGAAAAAAAGAGCTCAAGACTCCTTCACTGAGGGTGGTCTTTTTACATAGCAGTGCTAGTGTTTTTAGCTTACACTACAAATCAGCTGGCGCTAAACGCTGAGACGCCCATTATATTCCTCTGGGCATCTCAGTGTTTAGCACCAGCTGATTTGTAGTATGAGCTAAAAACGCTAGTGGCTGCTTTGTAAAAGACCCCCATATTTAGGTATACAATTTATTTATTTATTACATTTGTATCCCACATTTTCCCGCATAGCAGTAGGCTCAATGTGGCTTACAGGTTCTGGAGAGGAGAGAACCAACTCCGGGAATATATACAGAGTGGAAAATAAGAGTAACAGTAGGTGCAAGGAAGCTGATAAGATTATGGAAAAGAGAATATAACTCTGGGACGAATATATAGTAGCATATAGAAAGAAGTAATCCCAACGAGGCTGGTAAGTCTCCGGGGATGGGACTACAGCTTCTAGTGAGCAATACAGAGTAGGATAAGGGTACAAGTACACTTAAATATAAATGGAGTGGTAAAATTCATACAGTTTGAAGAAATAGGATTATGTGGAAGGGGTATTGTTCATTTCTGAGTTTGATAGACGTGATGCATTGTTCATGAATTAGTTCGGGTCTGCTGGGTAGGCTTTCTGGAAGAGGTGAGTCTTGAGGTCTTTTCGGAAATTTAGGTGGGTGTTCACAGTTCTGTTTCTAGGTAATGCATTCCAGAGCTGGGTGCAAATGTAGGAAAAGCTGAATGCTTATGCTGATTTGTATTTTAGTCCTTTACAGTTTGGGTAATGCAGGTTTAGAAATGATCTTGATGATTCGATTATGTTTCTAGTTGGTAAGTCAATAAGTTCAGTCATGTAGGTTGGGGCCAGACCATGGATTGTTTTGTGGACCAGAATGCAAATTTTGAAGGCTATTCGTTCCTTGATTGGCAAGCCCGTGCAGTATTTCGCATAGGGGTTTAGCACTTTCGAATCTTGTCTTTCCGAAAATGAGTCTAGCTGCCTTGTTCTGTGCGGTCTGGAGTTTCCTTAAGATCTGTTCTTTGCATCCCGTATTTACGGCGTCGAGTAGTCAACACGTGATAGTACCATTATTTGAATTATGTTAAGGAAAGTTTCCCTTGGGAAGAATTGTTTGATCCGTTTGAGTTTCCACATTGCATGGAACATTTTCTTCGTGGTGGCAGAGGCTTGGCTCTCCAGGGTTAAGTTGGTATCAACAGTAATTCCAAGGATCTTCAGTTTGTCCGATATTGGGAGAGTATGTTCCGGGGCTTTTATGGATGAAGGGAGGTTTGTTTTGTGGTGAGAAGAGAAAATAAGGCAGTGAGTTTTTTCCTTGTTGAGTTTGAATGCCGATGCCCAGGCAACCAATAAGCTTAAACTAGTCTTTATTGCAACAGTGATTGCTGTTCGATTAGAGTTGAATGGTATGTAAATGGTGACATCTTCCGCATACAGAAAAGGATTAAGATTATGTTTGTATAGGGCATGAGCAAGGGGGATCATCATCAGATTAAATAATATGGGTGAGAGAGGTGAACCCTGGGGTACTCTGCAATCGGTACTCCATGATGGTGATATGTTTGAGTTTGCTTTTACTTGATAAGATCTTGTGGTTAGGAAACCCTAGGGTGGACAGGTGGACAGAGAAGAGCTAAATATTATTGAAACATTTTATTTTGGAAGAGGGAGATATACAACCTTACTCCAATTTGGGGAGGGTACTACCTTAGTGAACCAATTTGCTTACCAATAAATTTCCCAGCATATACGTTCTTTGAACCCTGGCCTGTTATATATTGATATGGCGTGTAAGGGGTCCTTTTACTAAGCTGCGTAAGCGTCTACCCACACCCAATACGGACCAAAATGGAGTTACTGCCCAATTACCACATGGCTCTTGCGGTAATTTCATTTTTGGCATGCGTCTGAAAAATATTTTTTATTTTCAGGCGCATAACGGACTCACGCCAAGTGGCATTTGGCACATGTAAGTTATTACCGCCCAGTTATGCGTGAGTCTTTACCGCTAGGTCAATGGCTGGCGGTAAGGTCTCAGACCCAAAATGGATGCGTGGGAATTTTCATTTTGTTGCACATCCATTTTCAGCAAAAATTTAAAAACAGGCCTTTTTTATAGGCGTGCTTAAAAATGGATTGGCGCATGCCCAAAATCTGCGCCTACACTACTGTTAAGCCATTTTTCAGTGGGGAGGTTACTTACGTTAGACAAGGGCGGGCCCAGGAGCAAAGGAGGACGTCCTTTCCTCTTGGGCCCGCCCTTGTCTGACGTAAGTAACCTACATTGGTTACTTACGTCAGACGGGGGCAGGCCCAAGAGGAGAGAGACGCGAAGGAAGACTGGGCACAGAGCCATCAGCTGTTCTTCTTGCCCGTGCAGCGCCTTCACACAGCGCTGCATGGGCCGGTAAGAGGGCGGAGGATGTCAGGAGGCGGAGCTGTGGGGCGAAAAAGTAGAGAGGAAGGGAGGGGGGCCGGCCGGGGCTGCTGATTTTTGTTTTGCTTTTTAATTTATAATGCAGGGGGAAGCGAGGAGCAGTGGCGACCTCGGGCGGGGTGGGGGGGGCAAGGCCGTCCATACAGGACACTCTTGACGAGCGCCTTTGCCCCCTCCCGATCCTTTTTTGATTTTTGTTTTTATTTTGGGAGCCACGTGTTTTTTTTTTGTTTTGACTGTTTGTGGCATGCGCAGGGCAGCCAGCATAACGCTTGGCTGCTCTGCGCATGCTTAAGGGGCCAATTACTGACGGGGATTACGAACGTATGATACATTGTACTTTTCAATACCGCACCGAACATTTCTGAGTTGTTTTTTTTGTGCATTCTTCGTTGTTTCAAATTCGTTAAGCACTTTTACGATTTAGATTTTTTAACGTTTGGTTGATGCATCTCCCCCATAGTCCTCTAAATGATATCTGACCCAGTTAAACGTTTCTTTTAAGACCTGAATGGCAGAGATTGTTTGAATGGGTTTAAAATAAGATCACCTGTTTATTTAAGAACAGTTTCAGCAGTACATGATTCTGACTGGTGATCCCTGACAGCATCTCTTTAAAACTGAGCGCCATATTGGATCTACTTCTCAAAGAACAAATCTGAGCCCAAGTAATAAGGTAGGCTGTCCTGAATATAACTATGCAAGTTTAAAGAAATCCATGTTGCTCAGACATGTCCTATTAAGTTAATATATTTTAGGGCAGAAGAATGTTTAGCTATCGGGTTGTCTCCTGAGGAAGCTATCGTGAAACAGAGGCTCTGTAGAGCAAACCACACTGCAGGTAAGTGCCCTTTCTAACCTTACTAGCCGTTGAGCCCATTAAAATGGGCTAGTATGGGGTTTTTCCAAGGCCCCCCTCCCCTCGCCGCTGCAGGGCCCCCCCCCAAGGTCGCCGCCGTCACCACCCCTCCACCCGGCCAGGGCCCTATCTTCGCTACTGAACTTACGTCGCCGAAACGCAGCACAGTCGCAGATCAGCAGAGCTCCCGTCGGCCTTTCTTCTCTGCCTGTGTCCCGCCCTCGTGTGACGTAACGTCGGCGAGGGTGGGACACAGGCAGGGAAGGAAGGCCGATGGGAGCTCAGCTGATCTGCCTGCTGCGTGTCGGCAATGTAAGTTCAATACCGAAGAGAGTGCTTGGGCCGGGTGGAGGGGGCGGTAGCGACGTCGGCGGTTCCCTCCCTCCCCTTCGCGCAGTTTCCCTCTCTGTCCCGCCCCCGTCATCACGTATTGTCACGGGGGCGAGACAGAGAGGGAAGACTCTACTGCGCATTTGCGGGTGAGTACGGTCATTAGATTGTAAGCTCTTTGAGCAGGGATTGTCCTTCTATGTTAAATTGTACAGCGCTGAGTAACCCTAGTAGCGCTTTAGAAATGTTAAGTAGTAGTATATGTTTGATCTTTAGAGTTGGTGATCAGCTTGGCAAAAAAAAAACCATAAATATACACTAACTTAGAGTAAAAAAAGATACTATAAGTCAATTCGGAGGTTTTTGGCTGATGAGGAAGCTTGCCCAGCACTGAGAAAGTGCATTTATTACAAAAAAAGCCGAGCAACTGAAGTCTTATCCTCCAAAAAGAAAAAAAAAAGCTCAAAAACTTAAAGTGGATAAGTACATAAGTATTGCCATACTGGGAAAGACCAAAGGTCCATCGAGCTCAGCATCCTGTTTCCAACAGTGGCCAATCCAGGTCACAAATACCCGGCAAGATCCCAAAAAAGTACAAAACATTTTATACTGCTTATCCCAGAAATAGTGGATTTTCCCCAAGTCCATTTAATAACGGTCTATGGATTTTTCCTTTAGGAAGCCGTCCAAACCTTTTTTAAACTTCGCTAACCGCCTTTACCACATTCTCTGGCAACGAATTCCAGAGTTTAGTTACACATTGAGTGAAGAAATATTTTCTCCGATTCGTTTTAAATTTACTACATTGTAGCTTCATCGCATGCCCCCTAGTCCTAGTATTTTTGGAAAGCTTGTTCATTACATTATAGAAGTAGGGACATATTTAATGCAATATTGGCTGCAAGATAAACCACCAAGTTCCACCAAGTTACTGGCAGTGGAGAAATCAGTTTCATTCGTTGATGCTGCTGGAAGCTAGAAACACAGGTGTAACCTTGACATGGAAGAGGAAATGCATTACAATTTGGGACCCTTATCTTCAGAACCTATCACATTGAGCATGAAGCATGGTGTTGAATGATTTTAACATTTAGATCACAAAAAAGGAGAAGGGGTTTGAGTCTTTGGTCGCCTTTGGTGGGTGGAAGGTTCTAAGAACACAGACCTTCTACTAGCTTTGTTAAATTCAGGGGGGAGGCGTGATCTAGGGGAATGTATGTTATCAGTTGAATGTTTGTACTTTGCTATTGTATCAGTTGTCTGCTCCATTCTATCTCAAAAAGGTTTGTACAAAAGTATGAATTATAAATACTTAAATCAAATTGAAAAATGTATTCTTAATTTGATCACTGTACACCTCTGCCCTATCACAATATTCAACAGGAAATTAGTTTCTGCACTTGTTTTAGAAGTCATATTGATAACAAATACTTCCAGAGAGGTAGCCACATTAGTTAGTAGCAGCAAAAACAAAGACTTGTCACACTTTAGAGAGACTAACCATTTGATTGGGACACAGCTTTCAAGGACCAGTGGTTCCCTTAAGAATCCACATTATCATGCATTTGAAAGAATGAAGTCTTGACCCCAAAAGCACATGCCTCAAATGGTTAACTTAAGATACCATCAGCCTCTGTGTCTTTTAAATATATAGGCAAATACTGAAACACTGCAGAATTTTTTGGCAAGCTATACAATATTTTATTAGTATTCAAAACTGTTATAGTATTACTTAGTACATCACAGTATACAGAGCCAACAAGAGACTTACACTTAGCCAAATGAACAGTTGATGAGTTTGTTTCCAGTATAAAATGCGAGCACAAGCTAAAAACTGAACATCCATTCAGAACAAATTCTGTTAAGCAAAATGAAAAACACAGCTGTGGAATTCCGGCTTCCTATTTGATTGAACCTGGTTTACTCATTGTTACGTTGCTTCCTGAACTCTACACTTCATACCAAAACTCAAAACGTAAGCTTAGAATTACAGTGCCATATTTTCTCTATTAAATAAACATACTGAAAGTGCTACTGAGAGTAAGATTATGTTTATACTGCCTTTCAATTTAATGTGTAAAGCAGTTTAATATCAGTTGAGGAAACCTGTGCGAACTGTTTAATATATTGGGCTAAAAACAACACACTGTATAACATCACCGCAAAAAGAAGCCTTCCTCCTAAATACCCATTCAAATTGTAAAACTTGGAACATACTTGCAGGAGACATTTATAATTAAGCAAAATATACTCAGCCAGACATGTTTATCTATAGTTAACAGAATATAGGAACAAGTTAGAAAGCCTGAAGTAGTTTATACAACTTTGAATGTATTAATTCTTCTACTTCCAGCATGGGTTAGTAAGTTATGTCAGGATGCAGAAGTCCAGTTAATAAATCCAATTTTTAGCAGCATGGATAAAATGTGATTCATGGAATATCCAACTGAATGACATTCAATCTTCCATTAATGAATTAATTAATCCCTGTAGGCCATCAACCAACAGGATTCATTGAAAACAAAGGGGCTTTTTAAATAAACTGTGCTAAACAACTAACATGGGGTTTACCACACAGTAGACAGTAGCTCCTGCACTAAAAACGGAGGAAAGGAGAAACAGGGGTGAAGATACAGACATTCAACTATTTGAAAGGTATTAATCCGCAAAAAACCTTTTCTAGACACGAGAAGATGGTAGAACCACACAGCATGAACTGAGATTGAAAGAGGGGCCTACTCAGGAATAACATTTGAAAGTATTTTTTCACGGAGAGGGTGATAGATACCTGGAATGCCCTCCCGCAGGAGGTGGTAGAGATGAAAACGGTAACAGAACTCAAAAACAAAAACACAAAGAAATCCTTTTTAGAAAGATCGGATCCAATCCAAAGAAGCTTAGCGGAGATTAGGTAGGAAAGCTGGTGCTGGGCAGACTTCTACAGTCTGTGTCCACCTCTTTAACACTGCTTTTGACTCGTAACCACTTGTAACCACTCGCCTCCACCTACCCTCCTCTCCTCCTTCCTGTACACATTAATTGATTTGATTACTTTATTTTTTGTCTATTAGATTGTAAGCTCTTTGAGCAAGGACTGTCTTTCTTCTATGTCTGTGCAGCGCTGCGCACGCCTTGTAGCGCTATAGAAATGCTAAATAGTAGTAGTAGTAGTCCTGATGGAGGCTGAATAGATTTGGATGGGCTAGATTCGAGCTATTCAAGGGCTTTGCCAATGACTTCAGAATTTTAGAACAAGGCCAGTGCTGGGCAGACTTCTACAGCCTATGTCATAAAAATGGAAACGATAAATTAAGAACAGGTATACATATGATGTATCACATTCACTTCATACCATATGTAATGAGTTTTATCTTATTAGGCAGACTGGATAGACCATACAGGTCTTTATCTGCTGTCATCTGTTATGTCACTATGTAGTAGTATTTCAGGACAGGTCCTGGACTAGTCCAGCAAGTTGCAATGAAAGGAAATTAAAAACATCTGAACAAAATTTCATGTCCCTTTCATCTTGCAAAAGCAGCAAGTCATAGGGCGGGGGAAGACAAGGACACCAGAATCACAGCTATCCAGATAGTCCTTGGCAGAACAGAGGAATGAAGGGAAAACCAAGTCCCTCCAGGGCTGTGGAGGGGCCTGAAGTCACACTGGCACAGAGCTGTTGAAGGATGTAAGCTGCCTTAATCCGCTGTACTATGAAAGACTTGGAAGCCACATACCCTCTGCATGGACCGTGAAACAAGTTGAAAAGCCTATATGACTTTGGGAAGGAATCTCTCACTTAAGGGACACTGAAAATGTCTAAGGCCTTCCTATTGCATAGGGTGCTCTCCCAGAAGGTATTACTGGAGTGGGAAGCACCATAAGGGATCCTGAATGCTACCAAGTGCTAGGCAGACTATAAACCGTGCAAGGACCTGGACATGCTCTTTCACCTGCCCAAGGTAGATGGCCTGGTCACAGATGTGACAAAGACGATCATAATCCTGGTAGAAAGGTGGCTCTGCTCTAAAAGAAGCCCACAATCAGTAAGTAGAGCAGCAGCTGGTAAAGCAGGTGTTTGCTTTATTGGCAGTGAGAATTTAGGCCTCTATGTGCATGGGCTAATTGGCCTGCACTCTCTTGAGATCGGCCCAGCAAGTGGCCCCCCCCTTAGATTCTGGCATTTTTGGTGGACGTTCTCTGTGACCTGGTCCACATCTCTTTATGGGCAATGGCATCCATGGTGGTAGCTCACAGGTGGCTGTGGCTTCATCTTTGGGTGGCCAGACCCACCTCCAAAGTGCATCAGAGTACACTGCCCTTCAGAGACCACCTGCTGTCAGTGATAACCTGTCATGACTGTGGTTGTGACTCCACTTTCGGACTCACCTTGTTTTCCAGTGGTCAGCTTGAGAGGTGGCTCCAGTTTGTTTTTTCCTTGCATTGTTGCCTCTGCTACCACTTCTTCTGTGCTTCAAGCCTCACTCTGGTATTCTGTGTGCTTCAAGCCTCTTTCCTGTAGTCATGACATCAGTGAAAGCACTTCTGTCTTGGTTAATGACTGTTTGTCTGTGTGCTAGGGTTAGCACTTTTGTCTTGGTTATTGCCTGTTTGTTCTGTTGAATCTGAGTGGCTGTGTCGCATAGCCTTGCTCCTCTGTTTGACTTCCCTTACCCTAGTGGCCGTGTGGCCCAGCCTAGTGTCCTGCCTAGTCTATTTCTGCCTGTGTGTACGTGCCTTCTTTTTTGCCTTCTGCCGTTGTGCTTGGGTTCCAGTTCGGCCTTGCGGCCTGTACGAGAGGGCTCTGGTGTGCACATGTTCCAGTTTGGTCTTTCGGCCTGAGTGCCTTTCTTCTAGCTTTACATAGTTCTGTTCCTGTATACCCTGTTCCTGCCTAGCCAAGCTCAGTTCCTGTGTACCCCGTTCCTGCCTGTGTGCTTCTTGCACTTCTAGTTTGTTCTAGTCTTGCCTAGCCAAGCTCAGTTCCTGTGTACCCCGTTCCTGCCTGTGTGCTTCTTGCACTTCTAGTCTGTTCTAGTCTTGCCTAGCCAAGCTCAGTTCCTGTGTACCCCGTTCCTGCCTGTGTGCTTCTTGCACTTCTAGTCTGTTCTAGTCTTGCCTAGCCAAGCTCAGTTCCTGTGTACCCCGTTCCTGCCTGTGTGCTTCTTGCACTTCTAGTCTGTTCCAGTCCTGCCTGTTTAGCCCAGTCCTGGTTGGAAGGTTCACCTGCTGGTGCCGTTCGTCTGCAGCAGCCCAAGAGCTCAAGTTTCCCTGAATCCGTGACAGTTTGCAAAGGCCGCGAGTCCGTGACCATGACATAACCATGATCAGAGCAGTGGAGTTCTTAACCTCGCTAGACCTGACAGAAGCCTATTTGCACATCAAAGGAAGCACCTGCATGTCTCCTGGTTCATGGTTATGTATTTTTAGCAGGCATTTTTAATTCAAGCCAATGCTCTTTGACCTAGCAACAGCATCCCACAACTTTACCAAACTTATGGTGGTGGTGGTGGCAGTAGCAGCAGCACATTTCCGAAAGCAGGGAATACAGGTGTATCCATACCTGGACTGGCTCTTTTGGGCCAACTTGGAAGCAGACTCCAGGAGAGAGATGATGGTTATCGGTATGGTGGAGTGGTTTGGCTTATTGAACTACTCCAAATGATCAGATGGTCCCCTTGCAGGAACCGGAGTAACCGGGAGTCCGGTTTAATGGATTGAATAATTCAGTAAATCCAAAATAAGCATGCTACCAGAGAATCCTCCTCCTCTCTTGGGGAAAACTCTTCCTACCCTGGACAGTCTTCTGAAGGGAACTTAAAATCATCCTCCAGTCCTCAGGAATCTTCCAAGGATGAAGTCAATAGGCCAAGAGCCAGATATACATTTGAGTCCTTGCTCTGCATGATCTGGGGGCCCCAGGGTTCCATGTGTCCCAGACTCCACAGTTGAAGGGGAACAAATGAGCCAGTGAACTGGCCTGCCACCAAAACCTGCCAGACAATTAGATATGGCTTTCATTCATTGTAGCCCTAGATCCCCTTGACATTGAGGCAACAGCTGGAGGGGAGGGGGAAGCAAGCCAGCCCTCTATACAGCCTCCACCTTGTGACCACCATGATCCTCCACCTAGCCCACATTTTGGCTGGCTGGGGGCAAAATGGTCACCATTCCTGCCAAAGTCGAGAATGCTAAGGTTGACATTGGGGGATACACAAGCATGACATCATCGCAGATCTCCTCCGACTGGTCTCCGGACTCACCAGTAAGCAAAGACTCATCACACGTGGGGTACAACGAAATTGTGGAATTGCTGTGCCACCAGTTTCCGGAGGCCCCGCCATCTCAAGCCTCCTGAAGATAGAAGGGAACCCCACCCCTGACAGACCCAAAGCCCAAACTCACCCCACTGAGGTGTCCTAGACACAGCTCTCTCCCCTGCCAGTGCCTGCTGTCCCCACAGGAAGTCAATATTTCCCTACAACGGACTGGCTAAGGGACTCAATCTCAGGGATCACAAATTGTTGACTGTGGCCCAGACGTCAAGCCCAGCAATACAAACCTGCTACACCAGCTCAAACCTACACAGTATTTCTCTGCCTCCAGCAGATGAAGGTTACCAGACTACATCAGTCCGAATACTAGTGATGTCATTGGAATAGTTCCATTCCTCTGCCTCCATCTACTGGTGGAGAGACACAACCAGTTTGTATGGACCGGTGTAGCAGGAAGAAAAGAAAACGAGACTTTTCTCAATTTTTGTGATTCAATGAAACTGTTTAATCTATACTAGCACTTACTATTTGGGTTTCTTTTTAATGCCTCAATTTACATGCTTTCAAAGTCAAGTCAATGAAAACAGATTGCAATTGAGAATATGGTAATAAGGCTGCTTTATGATGCTAAGTCTAACAGTAATGTTACTCCTCTCTTGTGCAAACAGTACTGGTTTCCAGTCATGGCTCATAATATTACATTGGTATTCCGCATTATTTTCACTCTGCTTATCAAACTCTGTTCTTCACACGTTAATTTTCTAGCGATTCCATCTCATACCTACATTATGTAATTCCCTTCCTCCAGATCTTAAGATAAATCATGTCTTATCAGAAATTCAAAACGGATCTTAAAACTTGGCTATTTCAACAAGAGTTGTCATTGTTAGGTTTGAGACAGAGTTAGTCTGGTAGAAGTTCCCTCATGTGTTGCTGGTTTAGCTACAGTCTTCTGGACATGAATGTTGTGCAGTTCATGTCCTCTTCCACTTGTCACACTTTTGGTCATATGTTTTAATTGCCTTTAAAAGTTTAGAATTTTTGTAATCTATTGCTTTTATGTTTATATCATAAACCATCTTTGTACCTAACTGCAAGGCGGTATATCAAGAATGCTCAAATAAATTAAATTTGCATAGAACTCTAAACCTGAAATACCATTTGGAAATCAGAAGCCCTGTGCATTAAGAAATTGTTGGTAGCCCTGTAAAATGGTCTGCAATAAGAAAAAATAAAGAACATCAGAATAAGAATGATCCAGCTTGTACGACTGACTCCCATCTACCGTGCTAAATCTAGCCTTTTTCTTGTTCCAAGGACTGGCAGGCTGAGATCAAAGTAAGAATGTACATTTACCTCAAGCCTCCAGCACTGTCACTCTTTGCCTTACTATGGCCTAAATCCTCCGCAGCTTACATTAAAGGCTATATTCAAAGAAAAACAATATGCAAAAGCTTGTGCAAACTGCACTGCGGACGGAACATTTACCAAAAAAGTCTACATTTACTGCTTGAGCAAACATTCCACATTAATTTGCACTAGTATTTGTTGGAACAATTTGTCAATTTGTTTTTCCTTCTGGAAATGAAAGATATTTACTATTGACTTAAATATCTAAGTCCAGATAACTAAAGACATACATTTTAGAGAAGAACTACAAAAGAAGAAAGTCAGTTTTAGATACAGTACATTGCCCGCAATATTTAAAACCAAAGTACTTGAATGCTACAAGAGCTACAGCAAAACATTTACTTAAGCTATATAAACAGTAAAATTAATGACCCACTAGGCACAATTAAGGCCCATTTTTAATGAAAGTATTTACATTACTCTCCAAAGAAGTTTGCTTAAAGTTCTTCCTATCCAAGGTAAAAAGGATACATTCCCTTATTCAACTCAGTGAAGCACTGAATCAAATATTTTAATTCAGCTCTGTCTGCACAAGTGAATACAGATATACCTATAGCACATAACTTGAATAATCCATGAAACCTCATATTAATTATTTTATTTCTTATATACTACCTGCAAGCTCAAAGCTATTGAAGTGGTGTACATTCAGGTACAATAGGTATTATGGGATACATTGCACAGTCAAGATTAGAAGAAAAAACAAAATTATAACATTAAAGCAAAATTATAAGAGACATTTAAACATCAGTAAAATGCACTCTCAAAAAAACATATTCAACTTCAGATAATCAGTAGTTTCTTGATTTTGAATCACTGATTCCATAAGCAGGAATCTATGGGGGTCTTTTACTAAAGATTATTTCGTTATCTGCAGCAAGGCCCATTTTATTCCTATGGGCTCTCCTGCAGATAATGTAAGCTAATCTTTAGTAAAAGACCCCCTACCATAATTAAAGTGCCCAATTTAGTGTTGAAATCAAATGAAAGTTTTTTAAATGATCCTAGAGCAAGAAGTGAAGCTTGAGGCAAGCAAAGTAAATGCTATAACCCCCAATGTCTTGGAGTAACTGGCTACTTTTTACAATTTAATGTTTTTGTGTCTGGGTTTTCAAACACAGTGGCTCTCAGCCCAGTCCTCAGGATTTCAAGATACCCACAATGAATATGCATGAGAAGTTTGCATTACTACCTCTATTGTGTGCACATCTATCTCATGCATATTCATTGTAGGTATCCTGAAAACCTTATTGGCTGGGTATGTCCCAAGGACTGGGTTGAGAACTCCTGCTCTAGCACTATATGACGTATGAGTAACCAAATGAGCAGCTGCACTTTGGATTAACTGAAGACCATGAAGATATTTTTGTGGTAATCTGAAGCCATTGCAATCATCTATCCAAGAGAGAACCATTGCCTCAACAATCTGGTGCAATCAGGTGTAATAATAATAAAAAAATGATGAGCCTGACTAATCAGCATCAGATGATAAAAACAGGATGAGAAAGTGCTCAAATCTGAGGAACTATAGACATTTTTTTTTTAATCTAAAAAAACACAATTCTCATACTTTCTATCAATGTCACCAAATGTCACCAAAAGGGGGGGGGGGGGTTGCTATATTCCACCTGGGATAGCTAGTCATGGCCACTAAGCAGTCCAAATCTTGACAGGTACATGCCTAACTCCAAGAAAAATATATAGCTTAAGATCATGAACATCTGCTATGCCCAAATAATCTGTCCCAAAGGCAATAAGATACAATTTTTCTTTTTTTATTTATATAGTAAAAAAAAAAGGCCCGTTTCTGAGACCAATGAAACGGGTGCTAGCAAGGTTTTCATCGGAATGTGTATAGTAACATAGTAGATGACGGAAGAAAAAGACCTGCACGGTCCAGTCTGCCTAACAAGACAACTCATATGTGCTACTTTTTGTGTATACCCTACTTTGATTTGAACCTGTGCTCTTCAGGGCACAGACCGTATAAGTCTGCCCAGCACTATCCCCGCCTCCCAACCACCGGCTCTGGCACAGACTGTATAAGTCTGCCCAGCACTATCCCCGCCTCCCACCACCAGCTCTGGCATAGACCGTATAAGTCTGCCCAGCACTATCCCTGCCTCCCACCACCGGCTCTGGCACGGACCTGTATAAGTCTTTGAAAGAGAGACAGAGTGAATGTGCAAGTGTGTGTGACATGGAGTGAGGCTGTGTGTGTGTGTCTGTGAGAAAGAATGAGTGTGCACGGCAGGGGCCCCCCTCCGTCTCCCGCCCTCTTTCCCCCTCCCCCGTGTCTTCCCTCCCCGCTTCCTTCCCCTTCCCCTCCCCTTTTTACTCCCCTCCCCCCTCCCAGTTTCAGTGTTGTGGCCCCTCCTCCCTCCAGCTTTCAGGGTCGTGGGCCCTCCCTCCCACTGCCATGTTCAAGCTGGCTCCCTCCCTCGCTCCTTCCCACATTCAGGCCGGCTGGCTCGTTCCCTCCCTTCCTCTGACATTCAGGCTGCCTACCTGCCTGTCTGACTCCCTCCCTCCCACATTCAGGCTGGCTGGCTCTCTCGATTCCTCCCGTGTCAGTGCTCCGCCCTCGACGTCATCGCGTTGTTATGCGAGGGCGGGGCGATGGTACTCCTCCCTTATTTCTTGCAGGTAATGCGTGTGACGTCACGATTGGGTGGGCGATGCGATGCGTTGACCTCCCCCCTCCCAGCTTCACTGTCGTGGCCCCCCTCCCTCCGCCTTGTAGGGTCGTGGCCCTCCCTCCCTCCCTCCCACTGCCACGTTCAGACTGGCTCCCTCCCTCCCAGGTACAGGCTGGCTTGCTGGCTGGCTCATTCCCTCCCTCTCTGCGACGTTCAGTCTGGCTGGCTCGTTCCCTCCCTCCCACGTTCAGGCTGGCTCGCTCCCTCCCTCCCACGTTCATGCTGCTTTCCTCCCTTGCTTCCTCCCATGTCAGTGCTCCGCCCTCGACGTCATCGCATTGTGACGCGAGGGCGGGGAGATGGTAGGCCTCCCTTCTTTCTTGCAGGCGATGCATTTGACATCACGAACAGGTGGGCGATGTGATTCGTGGAGTGTAACTGCTCCACCCTTGACGTCATCACGTTTGACGCGAGGGAGGGGCAGACACTCATGGAGAAAAAGCGATCTACACCATGACATTTTAGAACGTTGGGAGACTTGAGGCTTCATTAGAACGTTGGAGGTGTTTTATATATAGAGAGATTTCTGGAGAACATAATACCAATAAAAGAAACAGCAACATGACATCAGACAGAAAACCACAAATAGGAGGAACTTATCTGAAGCATGCAACTTAACAGCCCAGTTACAGTCAGAACGTTTTAAACGGCTAAATAGTTTTAACAAGGACCATAACTGAATAAAATTGTCTTCACATCCTAGATTCTCAGACCTGGCCGCTTCATACTTATAATGAAGACAGATCAGAGTTCCATCAGAAGCAACCTGCACTGCATCTTTCCAATTCTACAGAATACAGTGTAAAGCCATAGCCACCAAAATGTCCAATAAGTGTTATCATAGAGCTTTGTGAAATCAAATCTCATCAATATCTCAGACTGTACTAGGTATTTATGGAACCACAGTTTTCCAATCAGCCAAATAAAATGTGAATTAAGATTGGAAACCAATCCCAAGAAACTGTAAACAAAGCCGAACTAAATAATCTACTGTGTCAAACGTTGATAAATCAAGGTTGAACCAAAAGTTCTTATTTCTTTAATCTAAATCTAGTCTTGGATCATTAGCCTGGGCTATCAGTATCATAATGCTTCCTGCTTGGTATGGATCTCTTGTCTTTTTCCTTACTATTTTGAATTTATGTATTAAACCACCATGCTGTCCCATGGTACGAACAGCAGTACATCAAATGTGTGTAAATAATGACATTTTATCCTCTTCTAAGAAATCAGTCAATTGACAGCAAAGGCCTTTTAAAAATCACACTAACCAGTAAAGACAGCCTGGCCACAGATCTATAATCACAAAGCTCCTCAAAATTCAAACCAGTTTGCTGACACAGATGAATAGTTAGCAGTTTTCAAATGGAAAATTCTGACTCAAACTGTAAAAACTACCAAACAAGAATATATCACTAAGAGTCCACTAAGTTGTGGTAAAAAGTGGCTTGCACTACTTTTATCACATGAAATTGGTGCATGCTGGGCCATTTTTTTACCATGGCAGGAGAAAGGCCTTTTTCTTTTTAAATAAATGGGGCAGTAAATGGCCATGCACCAATATTAAAATTAGAATGGGGTATTTACTGTCTGACCCTTACAGACACCTATTAGAAGGTGGTAAGGGCAGTCTCGTGCAGTAATCAAGCAGCATGTGGTAATGTGGCTGTGCTGCCGATTACCACTAGGAGTGCACCCCGTGGTAGAAAATTTTATACCGCAGGAACCTGGAAGTAGGGTTGATTGGTGTGTGCGCACTATGCACACAATAGACCTAAAAGGGTCCCTAAGCTGGCCAACTGGTCCTATAACCAGACAACTTGGGCATGGATCAAATCAATATGTAGATCTATTAGAAAACAATAATATTAATGCAAACTAAAATTCACTTCTCTGAACACATTTCAAGTCTTTAGGTGTCACAAAGCAGAGACTGGCCTGAATTCTTCAACCTGACTTTACTAGACTGAAGATTAGCATCATCAGCTATAATTTCACTCCCATAAGACAGACATCTAAGGGACCCTGCCCTTTCCCTAGCTTTGAAAAAAAGCTGTTGTCTCTATAGACAGACACCTATGGTCTTAAAAATTAAACTGATCCTTAATCATACCTACCTTATTCACAAAAAATTAGCAAATTGTCCTTGTTGACACCTCTAAGCTCATCCCAGCAGTTTTAACTTTCAATAAACAACAATTTTATAGCTCTTGTTAGAGCTATTTTGCTCGATTGTCATCAGTAGCTATCTTTCTGCACACTCTCCATATGTCTTACCTCTTTTCAATAATTTAAGGTCAGCTGTCCGCCAAACAGAACGCCAGGATTTCTTTTTAATTGCCCCAATGAAAATTAAACAAAATCACTCATTGTTATCTCAGGTATCCATTAACGAATCCAAGAAATTAGATTCTTTGATCTCATCCACAGCATGTAAAATAGCAAAAAAAATCCTGGGATTAATCTTAACTTTGATTTAAAATAAAATTATGCAACCTCTAAAGCAGCAGCAACTGATCTTTTAAAACTAGGCAGACTAGAATTAATAAAAGTGATCTGATCAAGACACTGGTATTGTTTTAAATTCAAATAGTTCATTTTGAGTCCCTTACTAAACCAAGCTAGCAATTCCCGTGCAGCAAATGCAACACAGCCCATTCAAAAATGAATGGGCTGCAATGCATTTGCCACACTGGGAATCGCTAGCCTGGCTTAGTACAAAAAAAAAAAAACCCTTTATTTTTTGTACAAAAGAAACCAAAATCTAGCACATCTTACAGCAAGTAAAATGAGTAATACCTCTCAACAAGTTTGGATAGCAATGGAGGTGCTAAACGATGTCAAAATCCTAAAATGCCCATGCTCTTCCACAGCTTAGGAAGCTTATTCTGGAGATTTTCACTAATTTAGTTGAAAATTTGATCTCTACCCAAGAGTGGGATACACTATGTATATTCCAGGCTAAAGAACCTGGTGAGTGCAATCAAAATCGTACAAGACAGCAATTCATCTCATTTGCCCAATTATGAAATGGCACAAACTTTGGTAACAGCAGAGGCAGGCTGACCATTCAGGCAACCAGGCAGTGCCCGGGGGCCCACAGACTCTGCCCGGTTGCCCTTGCCCGCTGCTGCCTGTGTCCTGTGCTGGCCACGAACTCTTTCAAGACTACCGTGAGACGTCGCAGATGCCATTTTAATCTGTGGAGCCACCACAGGCAGCAGTAGTGGTGCGCTCAGCAGCAGAAGGGATGGAAGAAGGTAGGAAAGGGGAGATCGGAGGACATGCTGCTGGACATTGCGGAAGGTAAGGGCTGCAGGGACGGCAGTGGTGGGGGAGTCCCAGAGTACTGTCAGTGCCCGGGGGCCCGGAGTACTCTCAGTCCGCCCCTGGGCCACAGTTGATATTTTGAATAAACGCTTGTTGATGGGGAGATGAAATCTGACCAATTTTTCTCGATTTAAATGTTTATTATGTAATACATGATTTTCACTTCTAGCCAAAACAAAAATTCATATAGGACTGATTCTGCTACAAAGATAAACTGTAAGTAACAATTACAAACATTTTTTAAATGTTTGTAATAATTATTAGATATGTAGGGGCTCTTTTCCTAACTAAGCTGTGCTAGGTGCTAATGTGCGTCTAATGCAACTTAAAATGGTGTACGTAGGATATGCTCAGGTGTCCTGTAGTTAAGTGTCAAATGTGCGCGTGCTAAAATTTTTGTTTTGTTTTTGAGGAGATGGAGTAGATGTTCCTGTGCTAATCAGCTAGGGGTCCTTTTACTAAGGCGCGCTAACGGATTTAGCGCATGCTAGCCCCTGGATTCTATATAGCGCACCTAGAGATCTGCGCCGAAATCCAAGCATATTCTATAACAATGTGCATAACCTAATTGCCATAACATGCTAATCAGTATTGATAACAGCTAACAAGCAATAATGAGCACTAATCGGCAATTAGAATTTACGCACGCAACTTGCTAACCGCATTCTGTAATACAGTACACCTAACTTCTAACGCATGCAGGCAAGAAGGGGCGGGGTTATGGGCATTTCATGGGCGTTCTGAAATTTATGTGCTTAGTTATAGAATATAGCCCAGTGCACCTAAATCTACGCCGGGATTTACACATTTTCGTTGGTGTGAATGGAGGCGTGTAATTCTAGGCACCAAGATATCAACTAAGTGTATTCTATATACCACACCTAAATCTACGCACTGCTTATATAATACGTTTAGTCGGTACTGATTTCCACGCCAATTTTTTTTAGGCGCCATATATACAATGTCCCTCAATGCTAATTATGGTGCCTGAAATATCTGAGCAAAATAAATAATAATAATAATAATATGCCTAGGCATACCTTATAGAATAAGCCTAAATTTCCAAAAGGATCATAGAATACGCCAAGCACCCGTCTGCATGACTAAATTTAGTCACAAGCAGTTATGCCAAGCAAATCTTGATATAAATGCAGTCTAAATTAGGCACAGACCAGGTGTATTCTATAATAATGAACACTGATTTTTGAAATGCCCATGACCCACCCATTCCACGCCCCCTGATCACAACCCCCTTTTCAACTATGCGACTTAGAATTTACACGCATCATTCATAGAATACGCTTAGACAGTTGTGTATGTAACTTCTAATTAGTTAATTGCTTTAGTAATTATCAGTGCTGACTGGCTTGATAACTAATTAAGTTGCACATGCAAATCCAGAATATGTGGTACAACAAAATGGCCCAGTGAGCGCCAAAAACACACGCCCACAATACTGCAGGCCACTTTTTACTGTGGCTTTGTAAAAGGGCCCCTTACTGCATAAAAAAAGACCCTGTGGCACACATTAACAGCATTAGCACATGTTTTAGTAAATGATCTCCAAAAGGTAGCAGACATGCTGTCAGAACAGTTTGACAAATAGGCAATCACTTAAAACTGTGTTCAGTTATTAAACCATTTTTGTGTATTGCAATTTCCCCACTGCTAAAGACATTCATTTTGTTAAAGTGTAGCTTGTTTTGGGGAAAAAAATGGCAAAAAGCTCATTTTCAAATTCCCTTTGCATGTTATGGGTCAATGCACATTCGTAAAATCTTGGAGACTGGTTTGAAAGAACTAGCACTGTGAGAACAACATTTCCTGTAGACTGGTTCTGTATTTTTTTACATGTTAGTGTTTGCATCTTTTAGTTCTCCACAGCTTCTGGTCCTCCCTTGTCAAAAGTTCATTAACTTTTGGAATCTCTGATATTTTGATACCTATTTTAAAATAGGTCACTAGCAGCACAAAAAATGGTAAGCAATTTTTGATTTAAAATCAAATATTTTTTTATGTTATTGATATTGTAAATAGGTTACAAAATTGCCTTCAGTTTCAGGTATACCAAGTAGATAATTCTGCATGAAAAAGTTTTCTCTAAAATTAAAATGCAAAATAAATAAATAAAGTTACAGATGCTGCCAAGCACAATGCTTAAAATAGAAAGTTATTTTCCAACAAGTAAAACAAGACATCTGATTTCAGCCAAGTCTGGTTTTTCATAGAAGTCCATAGCCATGTCAAAACCCTAAAGATGTCTACCTTACCTATATGTAACTCTATAAACTGCAGAAGAGAATAGACAATTTCCCTTACCAGAGTGCTTACTATAAGAATATAAGAGTAGCCATACTGGGTCGGATCAATGGTTCATCTAACCCAGTATCCTGTTTTCCAAACAGTGGCCAAGCCAGGTCACAAGTACCTGGCAGAAACCCAATTAGCAGCAACATTCCATGCTACCAATCCCAGGGCAAGCAGTTGCTTCCCATGTCTGTCTCAATAGACTATGGACTCTTCCTTCAGTAATTTGTCCAAACCTTTTTTAAACCCAGATACGCTAACCGCTGTTACCACATCCTTTGGCAAAGAGTTCCAGAGCTTAACTATTTGTTGAGTGAAAAAATATTTCCTCCTATTTGTTTTAAAAGTATTTCCATGTAACTTCCTCAAGTGTCCCTAGTCTTTGTAATTTTAGAACAAGTAAAAAAAAAAAAATCAATTTACTTCTACTCATTCTACACCACTCAAGATTTTGTAGACCTCAATCATATCTCCCCTCATCCGTCTCTTTTCCAAGCTGAAGAGCCCTAATCTCTTTAGCCTATCCTCATATTAGAGGAGTTCAATCCACTTTATCATTTGGACACTTCTTTGAACCTTTTCTAATTCCGCTATATCTTTTTTGAGATATGGTGACCAGAACTGAATGCAGTACTCAAGGTGCAGTCGCATCATGGAGAGATACAAAGGCATTATAGCATTTTTGACCTTATTCACCATCCCTTTCCTAATAATGCCTAAGTACATAAGTAATGCCACACAGGGAAAAGACCAAGGGTCCATCGAGCCCAGCATCCTGTCCATGACAGCGGCCAATTCAGGCCAGGGGCACCTGGCAAGCTTCCCAAACATACAAACAATCTATACATTCTATAGATGTTATTTCTGGAATTGTGGATTTTTCCCAAGTCCATTTAGTAGTGGTTTATGGACTTGTCCTTTAGGAAACCATCTAACCCCTTTTTAAACTCTGCCAAGCTAACCACCTTCACCACGTTCTCCGGCAATGAATTCCAGAGTTTAATTATGCATTGGGTGAAGAAAATTTTCTCCTATTTGTTTTAATTTTACTACACTATAGTTTCATCGCATGCCCCCTAGTCCTAGTATTTTTCGAAAGCGTGACAGACGCTTCACATCCACCTGTTCCACTCCACTCATTATTTTATATACCTCTATCATGTCTCCCCTCAGCCGTCTCTTCTGCAAGCTGAAAAGCCCTAGCTTCCTTAGTCTGTCTTCATAGGGAAGTTGTCCCATCCCCGCTATCATTTTAGTCGCCCTTCGCTGCACCTTTTCCAATTCTACTATATCTTTCTTGAGATGCGGCGACCAGAATTGAACACAATACTCAAGGTGCGGTCGCACCATGGAGCGATACAACGGCATTATAACATCCTCACACCTGTTTTCCATACCTTTCCGAATGATACCCAACATTCTATTCGCTTTCCTAGCCGCAGCAGCACACTGAGCATAAGGTTTCAGTGTATTATCGACGACAACACCTAGATCCCTTTCTTGGTCCGTAACTCCTAATGTGGAACCTTGCATGACGTAGCTATAATTCGGGTTCTTTTTTCCCCACATGCATCACCTTGCATTTGCCCACATTAAACGTCATCTGTCATTTAACCGCCCAGTCTCCCAGTCTCACAAGGTCCTTCTGTAATTTTTCACAATCCTGTCGCGAGTTAACAACTTTGTGTCATCAGCAAATTTAATTACCTCGCTAGTTACTCCCATCTCTAAATCATTTATAAATATATTAAAAAGCAGCAGTCCCAGCACAGACCCCTGAGGAACCCCACTAATCACCCTTCTCCATTGTGAATACTGCCAATTTAACCTCACTCTCTGTTTCCTATCCTTCAACCAGTTTATAATCCACAATAGGACATTTTCTCCTATCCCATGACCCTCCAATTTCCTCTGTAGCCTTTCATGAGGTACCTTGTCAAACGTCTTTTGAAAATCCAGATACACAAAGAGGCATATTTTCAAAGCACTTAGCCTTCCAAAGTTCCATAGAAACCTATGGAACTTTGGAAGGCTAAGTGCTTTGAAAATATGCCTCAATATCAACCAGCTCCCCTTTGTCCACATGTTTGTTTACTCCTTCGAAGAACTGAAGTAAATTGATCAGGCAAGATTTCCCCACACAAAAGCCGTGCTGACTTGGTCTCAGTAATCCACGTCCTTGGATGTGCTCTGTAATTTTGTTTTTGATAATGGCCTCTACCATTTTCCCCGGCACCGACATCAGACTCACCAGTCTATAATTTCCAGGATCTCCCCTGGAACCTTTTTTTAAAAATCAGCGTTACATTGCCCACCCTCCAATCTTCTGGTACCACGCTCGATTTTAAGGATAAATTGCATATCACTAACAGTAGCTCCGCAAGCTCATTTTTCAGTTCTATCAGTACTCTAGGATGAATACCATCTGGTCCAGGAGGTTTGCTACTCTTCAGTTTGCTGAACTGCCCCATTACGTCCTCCAGGTTTACCATGAAGTCAGTAAGTTTCTCCGACTCGTCCGCTTGAAATACCATTTCCGACACTGGTATCCCACCCAAATCTTCCTCGGTGAAGACCAAAGCAAAGAATTCATTCAATCTCTCCGCTACGTCTTTATCTTCCTTGATCGCCCCTTTTACCCTTGGTCATTCAGCGGCCCAACCAATTCTTTTGCCGGCTTTCTGCACACTGAGCAGACGATTTCAGCGTATTATCTATGACACCTAGATCTTTTTCCTGAGTGCTGACACCCAAGGTGGATGCTAGCATCAGGTAACTATGATTCTGATTATTCTTTCCAATGTGCATCACTTTGCATTTGTCCACATTAAATTTCAACTTCCATTTGGACGCCCAGTCTTCCAATTTCCTATGGTCTTCCTGCAATATTTCACAGTCTGCTCATGTTTTAACAACCTTGAATAGTTTTGTATCATCTGCAAATTTAATCACCTCACTCGTAATTCCGATTTCCATATCGTTTATAAATATGTTAAATAACACCAGTCCCAATACAGAGTCCTGCAGACGTATACTATTCACTCTCCTCCATTGAGAGAACTGACCATTTAACCCTACCCTCTTTTCTGTCCAATAACTAATTCCTAATCCACACCAAAACCTTGCCTCCTATCCCATGACTAATTTTCACAGGAGTCTCTCATAAAGAACTTTTCAAAAGCTTTCTGAAAATCTAGATACACATCAACCGGCTCAACTTTATCCACATGTTTATTCACGCCTTCAAAGAAATGAAGCAAATTGGTGAAGACTTCCCTCGGCTGAATCCATGCCAACTCTGTCCCATTAAACCACGTTTGTCTACGTGTTCTGTAATTTTATTCTTTATAATAGTTTCCACTATTTTGCCCGACACTGTGTCAGGCTTACCAGGTCTATAAGTTCCCAGATCACCCCTGGAACCCTTTTTAAAAATCAGTGTCTCATCTGCCACCCTCCAATCTTCAGGTACAACTATCTGAATGATGTACTTAACCATCTGTTGCTGTAAGTAGCTCAAAGTCACAAGAAGGTTACTTGCAATGGCATTTAAAGGCACTGCATGATTTTGTCATCATTTGTAGGACAAAACTTAAGAGGTGTTATAAGATACTATCCTTTGTTGACCACAAATAGGGCTATTCAGAACATTCAGTTTTTGACCATAGCCTTTCCAAGTTTTAGAGGAATTAAACTGAAAACATCTTTGGAGTCTTCCTTTAAAGTTATATCAGCTAGAATCTGGAATGTATTACCAAGTTTTATTAGATGCTCTCAATTTTATTCGTTATTCAGGATGCAGCTGAAAACTCATTTATTTACTAATACTGGCATGGAGTAATGCTGAGTGTTTTTTGTCTATGTAATTCCACCTGTTTGATGTTGTTTAATATGATTCATTGTGAATTACATAATATGAGAGATATTGTGGAATATAAAAAACACCTGCAGTATAGTTCTAATCTTATGAAATCTTTGTTACATTTGTATCCTGCATTTTCCCACCTATTTGCAGGCTCAATGTAGCTTAGGCGTTTGCCAAGACCGGTATAGAAACAATTACAAGGTGAAAATGTGGTCGAATAAAGCTTCATTCAGGTGACCAACCAAACGGAGACTTGTCTTCAGAGTACATTGGAGATCGCTCCTGCTAGGAATGTAAGGAGAGTACAGTGCATGCTAGGAGAGGCATATTTTCAAAGCACTTAGCCTTCCAAAGTTCCATAGAAACCTATGGAACTTTGGAAGGCTAAGTGCTTTGAAAATATGCCTCCTTCTGTTCTTCCACATCTTGTTACCTAATATTAGATCACTGGTTGATCTTGACAGCTTTAATAAAGCAAAATCTTGCTTGTTCAAGCTCTTAATGTTTTGTAAAGAATGTATGTGACTTAAGTTTTCAATTATGAAAGTTTTTTGAAATCTAAGAACTACAGGTGATCACACAGAATACTAATTGTTCAAACATTTGTACATAAATAAAACAGTGAAAGTAGGATTTTAACATTGGTTCCCCTGCTTCTTAGCCTACTGCTCTGACCAGAAGGCTATTCCTCATTTGTACTCCATTATCTTAGGCACATCAGGAAACAGAAGGACTTTTGCCCAAACATTTAGCCTACTGGATCTCTTGCACACCCTTCCATTAGTGGGTAACCATGTTTCTGCTATTAATTCCTGTATTTGTAGCCACACAAACACCCAGCTGGGTGGTTTTCTGTTCTTCTACTACATCTCCTAATAGTTCATATTACCTAGTTTGATGTCCACCTTGGCAGCCCCAACACTCTAGTTTCGAGTAAGCCATATATTCATCAAATTACAATAAAAAGGCTCAAGCATTAACAAACTGCATTTTATCACAATTCTTATTACTGTTTTTCCCAGGTGGAGAAAAAGCAACCTTAAGCTTGTCTGATTTGTAATAAAACATGACACAGAAATAACATGAAATACTGTTTTCAACTATGGTTAGTGGCAGAAAACCTCTGTGTACTACTTTATCCTCTTACTCCCCTTCAAAACTACTAAATCAGTGGTTCCCAAACTAGGAGTCAAGGCTCCAAATAGGGTCACATCAGAAGATAAGTATCACAAACAGGGCTGTTCCGCCTTCCTGTGGACTACTACACCACTGCAGCATCTACACATGGACTAGGGAGTCTTACCATTCACAAGTTCTGCACCATTCTCCAAAGTGGGCTTCATGTTAGAACAGGCCCCTGTGTTCCAGTCTGACTATTGCTACTCTTGCTACTACTGCTGTATTTCATATTTTGGATAGACTGGAGAATAGAGTGGATAACAGAGGAGGAAGAGAATGGAGGTCTGCTATTTTGTTTTCATTATCTTCATCCAAGTTCACAAAATTTTTAAAGTACTACAATGACATCATATTGGATAAAATTTGGGAAGCACTACACTAAATATTCAAAATACCAAATACAAACAATGAGTGTATGAGTGTCAGGCGACCTTTTAGAGACCAATTACATAAGTACATAAGTATTGCCATACTGGGAAGACCAAAGGTCCATCGAGTCCAACATCCTGCTTCCAACAGTGGCCAATCCACGTCACAAATACCGGGCAAGATCCCAAAAATGTACAAAACATTTTATACTGCTTATCCCAGAAATAGTGGATTTTCCTCAAGTCCATTTAATAAGTCTATGAACTTTTGCTTTAGGAAGCTGTCCAAACCTTTTTTAAAACTCCGCTAAGCTAACCGCCTTTACCACATTCTCTGGCAACGAATTCCAGAGTTTAATTACACGTTGAGTGATGAAAGATTTTCTCCGATTCGTTTTAAATTTACTACATTGTAGCTTCATCGCATGCCCCCTAGTCCTAGTATTTTTGGAAAGCGTGAACAGACGCTTCACATCTACCCGTTCAACTCCACTCATTATTTTATAGGCCTCTATCATATCTCCCCTCAGCCGCCTTTTCTCCAAGCTGAAGAGCCCTAGCCACTTTAGCCTTTCCTCAATTAAAAAAAAAAAAAAAAAGATTATTATTGTCCATATTGCATAACATACAATTGTAATAAGCTTATTACCTGGAACCCATTGGGTATGCGAATGTAAACCATACCATCAAAAAAGCACAACTGTGACAATGAACACAGCTGCAGGCTCTAATCAAATATTCAGAGGCATAATTGAATTTCCTTCTTGCAATGGGCATTAAACGTCATGATTTATAAATCAGAAGATGAAAAAAATCGAAATAAATTTCCACTTGAAAAAAAAATAAATGTGCAGGTGAATTAGTGACTCCTGTAAGAAACACAAATTCCTGAACACAGACCGGGTCCCTCACAAACCAACCTCGGGTTTAAAAATCAGGAAATCTGGAAGAGAGCATGTCACGCTGACCTCTGCTGTCAAAGCCTTCCGCCAATGAGCGCGCGCGGCTCTTACAAAAGCTCAATTAATCCGGTGGCTGCGTTTTCATCTATTCTACGTTACCCTAACGCACCAGAACAAAAAAAAAAAAAAAAAGCCTTACTGTGCTACGGCAGTTTCCCCCCATTTTTCTGCCTCTTAAATTCCATTTTATTTTTCCGAAACAGAAAGGAGGGGTGAACGGTTCCCGCGTGCACCTTTTTGTGTACAAAAATCGCCACCGTGTGTCTTCCATCCTACTGTATGGAGGACCGGGAAAGACCCTGGAAGCAGCACGAGAGAACCCGCCAAGCAAAACGTTCTACCTGACTAGCCCCCACCCCCTCCCCTCGGCTGTCAACAAGCTTCGCAGTTTATAACGCCGTCAACCCCCCCCCCCCCTCCCTCTCCCCGGGGATTATATTTAAACCCCGCACCTCAGTTAACCTCCCCCCCCCCCCCCCCGCCCGCTGTGTGTGTTTTGTGTCGCAGCACTCACCTGTAGGACCGCTCCCCCCGCACCGTGTGCTTCCTGAAGGGAATAAGGGTCCCGTTATCCTGAATGAGGTCGTTGTTGTTTTCTCCATTTGGGGACAGCGCTTGGGTAGGTCCAGGCATTGGGACGCTCCCCAACCGCGAGAGGGAAGCGGGTGGGGGGAGGGGACGCAACAAAACCAACCAAGACGCACCCCCTATAAAACCAAAACAGATGCGGCTCCGCTGTGTAAGTACAGATGCGTGTTGTATATCCTCCGCCTGGCTGCTGCTACCGCTTTTTTTTTTCGCTACAAGCGAGCTGCCTTCCCCTCCTTCCTTTGCTGACGTCAAGTTGCCCGAAGCAGCATCCTGGTCACGTGAACGGGTTCCTCACCATAGCAACCGATTGGGCTGCTCGCCTTTGCTGCTTCAAACCACCGCAGACCGCGCCGCAGCCTGACCACACGGGTGCATCCTGAGACAGGGGCGGAGCGACGGGGCGGGGATCCTACGTCGGGGCCTGTAACAGTACCAGGTTCTGGCCACGCCCCCTTCTGCTTCCACACCGTCTAAAGCAGCTCTTCCTCTACTCATTTCCTCTCCAATGCTCAACTAGAGCTGCAGCTGTGTATACAATGAGCGATTCATAAAAGGGGTCAGCTCGCAGCTCATTAACCCGCTTCCCCACAAGCTACTCGAGGTGGGCTCCACCGTACCATCTGGAACTTGTCAAAATAACTTGACAATGGCCATACTCCACTGCTGGATTAGATACATCAATAAAAGGCTTAAAACACACAAAGGAAAGTTACAGTTATGTGCTAATCAGAGCTACTACTACTCTAAATTTCTACCCTAGCTAGAAGACTTATTTATACCCTTTAAAGCTGGACCACAGTTACAAACAGCTTGTACAATGGGGCGCATACTATGTTCTCATTAGCCATGTCAGAGGGTCTTCCAGGCCACCCAAGGCCAGTTTAGCTATAACAGTCTTACTTACTTGAAAAGTAATGATATAATACATCTACAATTTACACATTTCCAATTATTTACATATAGCAAAATCAACATAAACCAGTGGCGTAGGAAGGGGGGGTGGTTCTCCCCAGGTGCACGCCACTGGGGGGGGGTGTCAGCTCCGCTGGTTCCCTGCTCCCTCTGCCCCGGAACAGGGGCTGAGAGAGCAAGGAACCAGCGGAGCCGACACAGCTCCCAGCGACGTGCACTCAGGGGCGGATCGGCCCTCTCACCTGCCCCTCGCTTCCTAATTGAAGAAAGAATGCGCTCCGGGGGGCGTCGTACTGCACTCTGGGGGGGGGGTGCGCAGCGGCGACGCACCCCGGGTGTCAGCCGCCCTTGCTACAGCACTGACATAATATTTCACTGCATATAGTTATGCAACATTTAAGACAATTGAACCCCACCCGGATGTACAGTACAATAGATATTACAACAAAATTAGTTTAGAATATCAGCCTCCATAGGAAAAGAGGCCTTCATAATCAGGTCCTTAAGAACATGATTATGTAGAACTTGGTTTAAGGAAAGTAGGAAGAGAGGGGTTTTAATAAAGATGCTCAAATACCTTAAACCAGTCATTTTCAATCTTTTTTCATCTCACACCACATTTACAAGGTACAACTCATTCCCACTAAGATCCATTCCTTCCCCACCCATCCCACGAGTAATCTCCTCCATCACCACCCCTACCTGTAACCTGCAGAAGTAATTTAATTTAATTGTGCTACTGAAATACATTACAGCACCACCAATCTACCTACTACTGGAAAACTGGAACAAGATGGACTACTACAGATTCCTACACAGACACCACCTGCCAGCAGAATCCTTTACTTCAGTTGCAGATACAGAACATAACTCTCACCTGCTACAAAAGAGGGAACCACAAAACACATGCAGACAAAGACAAAGCAGAAATACAGGATTCTGCGTGTCATGCAACACACCAGAGAAACAAAGAAATGCATGTATGTCCTCCTGTATAGAGCAAAATAAAGCACTAAACTGAAAATAAAATCATTTTTCCTACCTTTGTACTCTGGGAACAAGATGATTGGAATAATAAAATCACCAAACTTTGGTTCTACTTGCCTCTGACCTTGCTCTTAACTCTGTTTCCAGGGCCTGCTTTCCATTTGCAGTTTCTTTTCTCACCTCCTGTCCTATGTCTGTCTGGTACGATCTTTCACATTCAGCTTTCTTCAATGTATCTTCCTCGTTCTCAAATCAATCTTGTTTTTCCTCTTCCCTTCATGTGCAGCCTGTTTCCCCTTTATCCTTCCCTTCTCCATATGCCTGTCTCCTCTCTCCTAAGGCTCTAATCTCTTTTCATTCTCAATTCAATCGTTGTTTTCCTCTTCCCTTCACGTGCAGCCTGTCTCCCCTTTTTCCTTCCCTTCCCTATATACCTGTCTCCCCGCTCCTGCGGCTCTAATATCTTTTCCTACCTTCCTCCTCGCACCTCTCCTTTGCTCCGATTCCACAAACATTGCATTTGCTGGATGCTATTAGAACAGACCTTCCTCTGGCCATCCCAAGGCCTTCCCTCCGCCATGTCCCTCCTGTGCGGCAGAAGGAAGGCCCCAGGGGCTGGCCAGAGGAAGGCCTGTTCTAATACCTACTAGCAATCGCAAAGTTTGAAGAAGTGCAGCAGAGAGGAGAGAGATCAGAGGGGTGGGAGGAGGAAGATGAGGCAAATCGCGCAATGCCTATGATCTGGAGGGGATTCCTGGACTCTCTGCAGCACACCTGGGGAGCAGCTGCTGCACACCAGTTGAAAAACGCTGCCTTATACCTATAAATAATGCATAAAAAGCAAACATTTTTTTAACAGAAAGAAAATTCTAGTACAAGAGCTATGAGGTTGGAAGAGGGTAGACTTAGGAGGATCATCAAACCTAATACTTCACAGAACATTTTTAAAAATTGTTCACAAACAGGATGATGGATGCATGGAAAAGCCACCATAGAAGAGGTGGTGGAGGTAAAAAAAAACAGTAATAGAAATCAAGATGGCATGGTATAAGCATAGATAATCTTTAGTTAACAAATAAACATTGCAAATAGAATGGGGTCTATGCATTACAACAAATAAATACATTGGGTAGACTAGATGAGTCTGATGATCCTGAGCTGTAGTCAATATTCTATGCTTCTATGAATCTGTTCTTCATCCCCCCCCCCCCCCACCCCATATGCATAGAGGCAGATAAGACTACAAATCCTTGTAATCCTGTAGTTCCCTGTAATTTTTCAGAGCACATGTCCAGTTCCCTTTGTTTTATGGGACTCATTCTATTGGCTTGCCTTGTTCTATGTGCATGCAGGGCAAGTAGCTCCCCCTTTCTCTCTCCATCCAGTCTGTAAGATCTAGTCTACTACTACTACTACTACTACTACTTAACATTTCTAGAGCACTACTAGGGTTACGCAGCGCTGTACAATTTAACAAAGAGAGACAGTCCCTGCTCAAAGAGCTTACAATCTAATAGTCTGCAGCATATCTCCTCTGAGAACTGAAACTGTCTATGTTGTATTCTGTTGTATGATCCTTTCAAGCTATGACTATCAAGATTTCACCAGTGTAAAAGTATGAACAGCATTATTAGCCTGTTGAAATGCTCCCAGCTTCTTTCTTGAATGGAGAGAGAGCTGGTTGAGAACAGACTGCCAGTTTGCAAGGCAAGAACTCTTGTCCAGCACATCTGAACTGTTAGTTATTTTTCCTTGTTCGATTACTGCACTAAAAAAAAAAAAAAAAAGAAGATTTTGGTTCAAGACTTCTGAGTCTTCTCTAATAATGATGTCCTATACTCTGATTTAGGCTGCAATGCCAATCATCCCAGTGAAAGGGCAGAACATCATCAAGTAAATGATAAACTACCAGTGACAACTTCACCCTCCTATGTTCTGACTTAGAATATGACAATTATGTTGTGCCTCATCGTTCAGAGGGCTGAAAATCTATACATCTTACAATACACTTAAATACAGTAGAAAAATATGATTGCACTATCTGCAAATCAATACCAGACAACTAAATTGCTTACAGTAAGTTATTTCTTTCAAACATTATTTTGTTAGTTTATGCATCTTTTTCAATGTATTGACCCATATGCAAATACTGAAAATATGGAATAAATCTGAAAACGTAGCTTTGTTTTTTGTTCTGCAATAGATTGCTTTAAGTGGAATGGAAGAGTAGCCTAATGGTTAGAGCAATGGCCCAAGAACCAGGAATCCATGGATCAAATCCTACTTCTGCCCCTTGTGATCTTGGGCATATCACTTAACCCTCCATAGTCTCAGGTACAAACTTGGGGCACTGTTTACTAAGCAGTGCTAAGGGCACGCTAGCATTTTCAGTGCATCCTAAACACAAAAGACACTGATAGGAATATATGGGTATCTCTAGAGTTTAGTGCACGCTAATTTTAGGTGCGTGCTAAAGACACAAGTGCGTCTTAATAAACAGGGCCCTTAGGACTGTAAACCCTCTGGGCAATATTGTTCAAAGTACTAGGTCAAAATACTTAAGTAAACAGAATGTATTACAAAAATTTGCTTACATGGAAGTAAAAATGTGTTATTCCGTAATATAATACTTTTGAGTAAAACATAAATCAATTCAACACACAGGCAACTCCACTATTCTCACAGGCTATATTCATTATGGCTGAAAAACGTCCAAGTGTTAGGAACGCCCAGATCCTGCACTTAACATGCCCATAGCATGCCCCCTTGAGATCTGAACGCATTTCTGATGGACATCATAGAAAAATGTCTAAAAATTGGTTTAAAAAATACCATTTTGGATGTTTTTGTCAGAAAAAACGTCCAAATGCACATTTATGCCATTTTTTAGATGTTTTTCTCTTTTAAAAATGAGCCCCATAGTTTTTTGTTTGTTTCAAGAATGAAAAAACTGAAGTATATCATTTTCATGCACAATTGGACAGATATACAGTGATACTTTAATTAGCAACACTATAGGCTACATTCTATACATCACGCCTAACAAAAAAAAATCGGTACAGAAAAAAAAAGTACATAATATAAGTACACAAGTACTGCCATACTAGGAAAGACCATCAAGCCCAGCATCCTGTTTCCAACAGTGGCCAATCCAGGTCACAAATACCCAGCAAGATCCCAAAAATGTACAAAACATTTTATACTGCTTATCCCAAAAATGGTGGATTTTCCCCAAGTCCATTTAATAATGGTCTATGGACTTTTCCTTTACGAAGCCGTCCAAACCTTTTTTAAACTCCGCTAAGCTAACCGCCTTTACCACATTCTCTGGCAACTAATTCCAGAGTTTAATTACACGTTGAGTGAAGAAAACATTTCTCCGATTTGTTTTAAATTGAATACATTGTAGCTACATCGCATGCCCCCTAGTCCTAGTATTTTTAGAAAGCGTAAACAAACTCTTCACATCTACCTGTTCAACTCCACTCATTATTTTATAGACCTCTATCATATCTCCTCTCAGCCGCCTTTTCTCCAAGCTGAAGAGCCCTAGCCGCTTTAGCCTTTTCTCAAAGGAAAGTCGTCCCATCCCCTTTATCATTTTCATCGCCCTTCTCTGCACCTTTTCTAATTCCACTATATTGTTTTTGAGATGCGGCAACCAGACTTGAACACAATATTCGAGGTACGGTCGCACCATGGAGTGATACAAAGGCATTATAACATCCTCATTTTTGTTTTCCATTCCTTTCCTAATAATACTTAACATTCTATTTGCTTTCTTAGCCGCAGCAGCACACTGAGCAGAAGGTTTCAACATATCAACGACACTGGACATGTTACATTGGCCACCCTCGATTTTAAGGATAAATTATATATTACTAACAATAGCTCCGCAAGCTCATTTTTCAGTTATATCAGTACTCTGGGATGAATACCATCCGGTACAGGAGATCTGCTACTCTTCAGTTTGTAGAACTGCACCATTACATCCCCCAGGTTTACAGAGAATTCATTAAATTTCTCCAACTCGTCAGCTTCGAATACCATTTCCGGCACCGGTATCCCACCCAAATCTTCCTCAGTGAAGACCGAAGCAAAGAATTCATTTAATCTCCCCGCTATGGCTTTGTCTTCCCTGATCGCCCCTTTTACTCCTCGGTCATCTAGCGGTCCAACCGATTCTTTTGCCGGCTTCCTGCTTTTAATATACATTTAAAAAATGTAGGTGTTTTTGCCTCCAACGCAATCTTTTTTTTCGAAGTCCCTCTTAGCATTCCTTATCAGCTCTTTGCATTTGGCTTGACATTCCTTATGCTGTTTCTTATTATTTTCAGTCGGTTCCTTCTTCCATTTTCTGAAGGTTTTTCTTTAACTCTAATAGCTTCTGTAACATCACTTTTTAACCACGCCGGCTGTCGTTTGGTCTTCCGTCCTCCTTTTTTAATATGCGGAATATATTTGGCCTGGGCTTCCAGGATGGTGTTTTTGAACAGCATCCATGCCTGATGTAAATTTTTGACCCTCGCAGCTGCTTCTCTAGGGTTTTTTTCACCGTTTTTCTCATTTTATCATAGTCTCCTTTTTTAAAGTTAAACGCTAACGTATTTGATTTCCTATGTATACTTCAAAGCTAATATCAAATCCGATCATATTATGATCACTGTTATCAAGCGGCCCCAGCACCATTACCTCCCGCACCAGATCATGCGCTACACTAAGGACTAGAGCATGTTAACACATTTTATTAGTATACGTTAGCGATGTTCTGATTAAAATGTACACTTTTCCTACAGCTCTATTTTGGGCACAGATTGCCCACAATCAGGCGATGTTAAACTGTTTTAAGGTACATTGAACATAAGTTCTTGGCTTTTTCCTCTTCTGTTTGCTTTAAATGAAATTCTGATTACAACTAATATGCTTCTCAGGTTTTCTTCATTACTCAGGCTTTCTGATACTTTTGATAACAGTCATGATTGCAGGTACCGATCATATTTCCTCCGCCTTTGTATTTGCTTTAAAAACTATTTTTTAATCTGTCCGTTTTATGATCTTCACTTCAGTTTTAATATGACAAACACACACTCTATATATCGTAGAACAGTGTTTCCCAAGTCCAGCCCTGGAGTACCCCTTGCCAGTCAGGTTTTCAGAATATCCACAATGAAAATGCATGATTTACATACACTGCCTCCATTATACGCAAATCTATCATGCATATTCATTGTGGATATCCTGAAAACCAAACAGGCAAGGGGTACTCCAGGGCTGGACTTGGGAAACATTGTTGTAGAATACACCATTATTAGCATGTTTTACTTTATACCATGGCACTATCACATTGCACCCATTAGAGGAGATTCATTACTTCACACTTTTATCTTACATTCTTATTCACTTTTTTTCACATTTTCCTTATACATATTTTATATCCACCTCTTCTGGTATTTATTTTTGAAAATACCAACTTGCCCATTTTTTGGCTTGACTGCATCTTCTCTTGGCCCTTCCGTGTCCCACTTTGCTGCTTATTTTAATACCTTCATTTGCATTTTAATCTTCTTTTTGATTTAGAGCTATAGACTATTTTTAAGACCACACCACTTGAATGTGGGTAAAATATCCCATTCCTATATCCACCCACATGGTCTTGGTGTTACATGCCGTGCTTTTCTTTCGTCACTGTGTGAGATGTTGATAGGGATCACATCACTCCATACCTTGAGGTTATCTGATGACACTGTAATACCAGGTACGGCCTAGGTATTTACCTGTTCTCTTAGTGACCTATAAGTGCATTCATTCTACCGCTCCCCAGTACCTCTCTTATCTCTCCCTACGCCCCCCCCTCGGGTACTCCGTTCTGTGGATAAATCTCCCTTGTCTGTCCCCTTCTCCTCTACTGCTAATTCCAGACTCTGTTCCTTTTATCTCGCTGCACCTCACGCCTGGAATAGACTTCCCAAGCCTGTACGTCTGGCCCCATCTTTGGCCATTTTGAAATCCAGGCTACTTTGACACTGCTTTTGACTCCTAACCACTACTCACTTGCCCTGTAATTCCCTTACCTCTTAGTTGTTCTGTCTGTTTGCCTGTCCTATTTAGATTGTGAGCTCTTTGAACAGGGACTGTCTTTTCATGTATGGTGTACAGCGCTGCGTATGCCTTGTAGCGCTACAGAAGTGATAAGCAGTAGTAGTTATTTTGCTGCTGAAGTGATCCTCATTGTTCGAAAAGGCATACCCTAAGGACCCAACTTAAGGGCCTAAATCTCTGCAGCACAACTTAAACCTTATAATGTATATTATACAGCTCTCCTCCTCTACTATTCCTAATTGTTGTCTAGATCTATAAACCTTATAAGACTATAACATCAACCTGTATTTGTTTCTATACCGGAGCTGGCGAATGCCTTCATGGTACTATGTAAGCCACATTGAGCCTGCAAATAGGTGGGAAAATGTGGGATACAAATGCAACAAATAAATAAATAAATTTATAAGTTTAATACTGATAAAGGCTGGAACAGCCGAAACACGGCCAGTGTTGACTGAATACTTGTTTTTGATGAAGATTGAATATACAGCAATCAATATAGACATTGTTCTCACCACTTTGGATCATCTTGATATTTTTTTCCTGTCACCCTTGAGGTTTGCAATAGCAAAATCCTGTTCCAGGAATTGTAAGATAGGCCCGGAGGAGGGGGGGGGGGAACTATGGGTGGGGGAGAAACACTCGGGGGGGGGGGGGGGGTTGGGAGACAAACGGGGCAAGGCACACATTTTTGGCTACCACCAAAAACATGGTTGAAAATTTAAATAACCTTTTGGCTGAAACTGAAACCAGGCAGTAAACAGATTTTGGGCTGGTTTTGGCAGTGTAACAAACCAAAATCAAAATTCAGTCAGCCTCTACAAGAGGGATAATATTAAAAACACACAAAACAGAGGTTTAAGCACAGAAATTGTTTATTTTAAACTGCCCTCATGGTGTATGTGGTTGAATGTATGTGTAATGCCATTGTGCAATTTTTCTGTGTTTAAGTTTTAGGGTTTTTTTTTTTTAACCTTATGAGGAGCAGATGAATTCCTGGGAACATAGATGGAGCAGGATTGGACTTTAGCACATACTTTTGAATTTTCTAAAATATGCATGTAAAATATGCCCCAAAATCTGTCCAAACTAAATAGCAGGTGTAAACATGTGTGGGCAGTTTCAGTGGGGTATTATATTAAAAGTATGCATGTTCTTTCCCATAACTTATGTACATTCTTGGTGCACTAGTTAGATAGCCTATTACAAAATTACCCTCATGGTGACCAGACAAATTCCAGAGGAAAAGCTAAATTATACTCCTATATATACATATCCACACACAAAATTCCAACATCCTACCCCCACCAAAAAAAAGTAACAAGCGTATCAAAACATGTTTTTTTTACAGTAATAAATTATAATTTACTCTGTGGTTCTTTTCCCCTGACAGACTGTGCTAATATGAATGAAAGAGTGGTTCGGTGAGCAATACATTCTCAAAATTGTCCATCTTTCCTGTATCATCCCTTGCATTAATTTTTCTGTTGAATCCATAAAATGATGGATAACGCATTCATCGATGTGCTGGAAGGCCATATGGCAGTCCTTTATTAAATACTAGGTGCCTGTTATTCAACACGATTTAACCAGTCAGAACAGCCTCCTGCCTACTCACTGAAATTCAACACCACCAGGACTTGAGGGGGTACTTAGGGGTACTGAGTACCAGCAACTTTTCCATTGTGTGCTAAAATTGATCCATAGTCCCCCAAGTTTTAATGAACGAGCTCAGGCTCTACACAACAATTCTGCCTTGTCAGATTCTGTGACTGGTTGCAGGGGGCCTGGCTATTGTGGGGTGAGTCCCTCAGTGATCACCCCACCCCTGAAGATTGTCCTGGCATTTGAGTACTGGCACCTTTTTTGCTGGAAAAAAACCGCACTGAATAACACTTAACTGGACAATGCCACTAAATATCAGCTCTAACCACTCCTGCACTGTCTGGTGACTGCCGTGGCAGTCCGTGAGCAAAGCCAGTACTTAACTGGTTAGCAGCAATATTCAGACCACTAACTGGTTAAGTTAGGGCCAGCGCTGGCTCAACCTATGGCCAGTTGAGGCACTGGCTCAGGGTGCTGGTGATAAAGTGTGTAAAAATCCTGGTCTAGCAGCTCTCCTTCTCTTTCCTTCCTCCTGCAGGTAGTGGGGGGCGAGGGAAGAGGGAGAAATGCCAGACCAGGATTCAAGATTTTGGCACCCTTTACCACCAGAGGGAGTTGAGGGAGGTGCCTATGCAAAAGTTCACCCAGGACACCATAGTCCCTTGAGCCGGCCTTGGTTAGGACAGTAAAGGCTGTTCTAATTTTATGCATGGAGCTAAACTGGCATTAGTCTGAATATCAGCTGGTGCCCAGTTAACTTCTGGGTACAGGCCACGGGGGTTTCTGCTGCCCCCTCCCTTCACCTGATAGACTTTCACCCTCCCCCAAGGCCAATAAGCCCCAGACCAGACCTCCCAACCTCCTCCCACCCCCACAGACCCTCCCTGGCCTACCTTTTCCAACCCTGGTGGTCTAGTGGGGTCTTACGGGCAGGAGTGATGCCCACTTGCTCCTACCCATCATGGCTCCTTTCTCAAAATGGCCACAGACACCTAGCGGTAGTCTTGAGAGAGAGAGAGAGACAGAGAGAGAGAGCACAATATGGATACTGAGGGATGATAGAAGGGCAATGTTAGGGAAGAAAGAGGATGAGAGACAGAGGGGCAAATGTTGGATGATAGGAGATAAGAGAAACAGAGGGGCAATCTTAGGTGGGTGTGATTTAAGAGGAGATGCTGCATGGCTGGGGAAGGGAGTGGAGGCAGAAAGAGAGGAGATGCTGCAGGGCAGGTAGAGAGAAAAAAGATCCTGGATTGCTGGATTGGGGAAGGGAGAGAGAAAGGAAATCATGCATGGTGATTCAGTGGGGAGGGGGCAGAGACAAAGGAGGTGCTACGTAGAAAGTGGAGAAAGAAAGGACATTCTGGATTGGGGGTGGGGGCAAGAGAAAGGAGATGCTACATGACTGGGAAGAGGGAAGAGAATCACAGAGAATATGCTGCATGGATGAGAGAAAAGAGAGAGACCAGACAGGAGATGCTGTATGTTGGGAAGGAGAGAAAAACATAGAGAGAAGGTGGTGCATGGATAAGGGGAAAGAGAAAGACAGTCAGACATGAGATGCTGTATAGCTGGGAGATGGGAGAGAGAAACATGGAGAAGAGGTTAGTGAAAGCCTGTATAATAAGAAGCAGAATGGGTGGGCCTGGATGAAGGAAAGATATGGAAAGCAGTAACCAAAAAAAAAGTTTGAAAACTGGATACTAAGAATGAATGATATCTGAGTGGAAATAGTCAGTAAAATAGAAGAAAGATGAAGTGATGACAACACAGAGAGAAAATTGGATATGAGACCTGGAAAAAGTTAAGAGAAAACAGGAAAATAATAACCAGAGACCCTGAATGACCTACATAATTAGAAAAAATTAAATGGTCTCACAACAAAGGTAGAAAAAAAAAAGTTTACTTGTAATTTAGGGTGAAATATAAAAGATGGTTACTCCACATTAACAGAAAATATTGGACCAAATACAGTTTTTGACTAGATTTCAGAGGCCAGAATCTCCTTCCTTGGGTCCTTTGGCCTCCATAAGCTGGTTAAAAAATGTATTACATTAAGTCAATATTTATTTTCTAATTTAGCTTTTCTGTTTATATATTTTAAATTTAGCTACGTGGAATGTGTCAATTTTTAAAATGTAAATCTGCTATCTTTATTTTATACAGTTCAGAAGGAAAGGCTTCTATTTCTCTGATGTTACACTGTATGCAGAGTTGGGCTTCTTGGGGTTTCAGTTTTTTAATTTATGTCTACATATTTCTGCTTTTAGTTTGTGGTTACTTATTCCATTCTTGGTGAGAGCCTGCCTGTGTTCTGCATTTGCGAAAGAGGCCAGTTATCTGATAGCATTGAATGTCTGTATGGAATCAATCTGTACTAATCCATTTTGTTTAGTAGGTATATTAATGTTCTAGTGCCTACGGGGGGGGGGGGGGGGGGGGGGGGGGGGAAGTGACCCATATACATTATATCTGTGGAGTTATTGACCAATTCAGGTTAAGATATAGTGTTCTTATTATGTAATGTTTAAAGTGGGGAATGCATTACTTGGGAGGGGGATGGAGGGGGAAAAATGTAAAACAGTTTGGATCTGGAACAATATTATGTTGTTTATAAGCAGCATGTTTTGATACCCCACATTTTGTAAGGTTGATGTATTGGAAAAGTTTAACATGCTGGATTATCAATAAAAATTGTTGAAACATAATGTTCTAGTGCCCACCGATATGTTTCCTATTTAGGCGCTTGTTGTGTGGCTCCTGGAAATAAGTGCTATGGTGTACATCTGCTTTATAAGTCCTACATGACTTTAAAGGTTTAGTATTGTTTTACAATTTAGCTCGCCATTCTCAATTGTGGTTCAGTGTGACTTACATTCAGGTACAACAGGCATTTTCCTGAAGGCTTACTATTGAAGTTTGTACTTGAAGTAATGGAGGGTTAAGTGACTTGTCTAAGATCTCAAGGCGCTGTTCTCAGCCCACTGTTCTAACCATTATGTACAACTAATACAGATAATACCTCATCCAAACCTGGTGGCCATTGATAGGCAAATTATTTTATGGTTACCAGTAGCCACAGAATTTCTGTTACAGCAGGGCTGCTGAGAGACAAAGCTGGGCCTGGGGCAAAAAATCTTCAGGGCCCCCCCTCCCGCTGCCCCCACCACCACCAGCTGCTCTCCTCCCTTCCCTTCCTCCTCCCCACTAGTCTTATCTACAGCTGCCTGCAGCAATTTGCAATTTACAGTCAGAGGCTATCTCTGTGGCCCTCCTTCTGCAACTTTCTGTTTTGATGCTAAACAAGAAGTTGCAGTAGAGAGGGTGGGACATGGCAGAAGGAAGGCCAGAGATGGCCTCTCTGACTGAATTGCTGCCAGCTGCAAGATCCTGTAGGCAAGACCTGCGGGGAGGAAGAGATTTCTTTTTACTGTGGGAACAAAACTTATCATTCCTGTGGGGCAGTAAAAAGTTTTGTTCCTGTATCTGCAGTGATTGTCGGGGCCCTCCAAAGGCCTGGCGCCGGGCCCTCCTTGGAGATCGGGCCCAGGGAATTTTGCCCCCTGCTCCCCCTCTCAGCGGCCCTGTGTTACAGTGATGATGAATATCACTGTTCACAAGGCCAACAGGAAGATGCTGGACTGGGGAGCTAGAGCTGACTGGGAAGCCAAGTGTTAAAGTACATGCGCATATTTCCAGAATACTGAAAATAATGTTCTTGTTAATATGCTATTATCCTGGTGAATTATTTTGATTTTGTTTTGGCTCATAATTCCCTGGAATGTGTTCCATGTGTATAATACCATTAGTAACAGAGGTAACTAGGTGGAGGAGGCAGCTGTGTTCAAAAGTGCCCCCATTGTCCATCTTGGGCCGCCATGTCCCATGCTACCCCATCCTGCCCCCTTTAGCCTCTCCACACATCTGGGTCACAGACCTTGGGACACTGACCTATCCAATTTTCTTGATATCCATAGTAAATACACATGAGCTGTTTGGATGTATGATGGAGAATGTCATGTTACTGAATTGTATTTGACCCCAAAGGAGGGGGTGGAGAAGGTGAGAGGTGGAGGTATGGAGGGGGAGGGGGCTGTAAAATGCAAAAATTGGTCCAGGGCGCCACAACCCCTTGAGCCAGCCCTGTACCAAACTGCTGTAAAAAGCAGCCTTAGCGTATCCTTACAAGAGTCATTCATGCACACTACGGCCATTTTTACTACGGGGTAAACCTACTTTGTAGGCAAAAAAAAGCTCATGCGCTAACCACACGCTAATTGGTTAGCATGTGACAATGTAGCTGTGCTAAATGATTAGTGCAGAACATGCCCCTCTCCACCCCCAGAACTAAAAAAATTAAATTTTACGGCTAGGGCTCTTGGAGAAAAGGCGGCTGAGGGGAGATATGATAGAGGTCTATAAAATAATGAGTGGAGTTGAACAGGTAGATGTGAAGTGTCTGTTTATGCTTTCCAAAAATACTAGGACTAGGGGGCATGCGATGAAGTTACAATGTAGTAAATTTAAAACAAATCAGGGAAAAGTTTTCTTCGCTCAACGTGTAATTAAACTCTGGAATTCGTTGCCAGAGAATGTGGTAAAGGCGGTTAGCTTAGCGGAGTTTTAAAAAGGTTTGGACGGCTTCCTAAAGGAAAAGTCCTTAGACCGTTATTAAATTGACTTGGGGAAAATCCACTATTTCTGGGATAAGCAGTATAAAATGTTTTTGTACTTTTTTGGGATCTTGCCAGGTATTTGTGACCTGGATTGGCCACTGTTGGAAACAGGATGCTGGGCTTGATGGACCTTTGGTCTTTCCCAGTATGGCAATACTTATGTACTTATGCACTTATGCGTGGGTAGCAAGTGCCAATCCCAAAGCTTCCATGGGACACCAGAGTGTGCCCCACAGCAAGGCATTTTTAGCTGCAGCTTAGTAAAAGGGCCCCTAAGCTTGTTCTAATATAATCGAGATGCAGCAGAAATCTGAAACAGAATTTTCAGAATATAGAGTTTTTCATTTGTTCCAGCTTAAGAACAGATGGTAGTAATGATCCTCCTGAAGGATCAGTAAGAACAGGAATGAACAGAAAGCAACAAAATACTTGAACCCCTAATCTCAACATCTACCTCCTTTTGAGTACAAGACAGCTTAGCAGCTTTTTACTTTGCAAAGGTGATGAAGAAACTGTTCTCTCATTACATATTTACCACAACTGGATCTAGAAAACAGAATCCAAAGAGCAGTTCTTAAGGATCACGGGCTCAGACGAAAAAAAAAAAACCTAAGGGTATGTTGAGAGGTTCTAGTCGGCTTGGGCTTTTGGTTCTCCTTTAAACATAATTCACCAGATTTATATTAGAATCAATGTAAAAAGGGAACAGGGCAAAATACCAAGTACAGTTTCCATTCTATGAGTAGCCTAATTGGTCTGGCCATGTAACAGTTGTCTACTGTTTTAGCAAATTGAAAAATAAAACTGCACTGGTTTTTGTACTATAATTTACTATAGTCCTGGTAGTGAGCCAGCAGAGCACTCAGTATTACCGTTTCTTGATGTCTTATTTTTCTGTATAGCAGTGAACATATAACACTGATTTCCCACCTGTGCTCAGGGCCACTTTCACAACACAGCAAATTACTACTACTACTACTATTTAGCATTTCTATAGCGCTACAAGGCATACGCAGCGCTGCACAAACATAGAAGAAAGACAGTCCCTGCTCAAAGAGCTTACAATCTAATAGACAAAAAATAAATAAAGTAAGCAAATCAAATCAATGAATGTGAACGGGAAGGAAGAGAGGAGGGTAGATGGAGGCGAGTGGTTACGAGTCAAAAGCAATGTTAAAGAGGTGGGCTTTCAGTCTAGATTTAAAGGTGGCCAAGGATGGGGCAAGACGTAGGAGCTCAGGAAGTTTATTCCAGGCGTAGGGTGCAGCGAGACAGAAGGCGCGAAGTCTGGAGTTGGCAGTAGTGGAGAAGGGAACAGATAAGAAGGATTTAAACATGGAGCGGAGTGCACGGGAAGGGGTGTAGGGAAGGACGAGTGTGGAGAGATACTGGGGAGCAGCAGAGTGAATACATTTATAGGTTAGTAGAAGAAGTTTGAACAGGATGCGAAAACGGATAGGGAGCCAGTGAAGGGTCTTGAGGAGAGGGGTAGTATGAGTAAAGCGACCCTGGCGGAAGACGAGACGGGCAGCAGAGTTTTGAACCGACTGGAGGGGGAGAGGTGACTAAGTGGGAGGCCAGCAAGAAGCAGATTGCAGTAGTCTAAACGAGAGGTGACAAGGTTGTGGATGAGGGTTTTGGTAGAGTGCTCGGAAAGAAAGGGGCGGATTTTACGGATGTTGTAAAGAAAGAAACGACAGGTTTTGGCGATCTGCTGGATATGAGCAGAGAAGGAGAGAGAAGAGTCAAAGATGACCCCAAGGTTTCGAGCTGAGGAGACAGGGAGAATGAGAGAGCCATCAACAGAAATAGAAAACGGGGGGAGCGGGGAGGTGGGTTTGGGGGGGAAAATGAGAAGCTCAGTTTGGTCATATTTAATTTCAGGTGGCGTTGAGACATCCAGGCAGCAATGTCAGACAAGCACGCTGAAACTTTGGTTTGGATGCAAGGTGAGATATCAGGGGTAGAAAGGTAGATTTGGGAGTCATCAGCATAGAGATGGTAGGAAAAGCCATGGGATGAGATTAATGAACCAAGGGAAGAAGTGTAGATAGAAAAGAGGAGGGGACCAAGAACAGAACCCTGGGGTACGCCGACAGGCAGAGGGATAGAAGTAGAAGAGGATCCACCAGCCACACTACTATCTTTTTGCCACTCTCTCTCTCTCCCCCCCCCCCCCCCCATTTTTAAAGCACACAGAATTGTGTGATGTAAATGCCAGAATAGAGCTACAGTAATACACATAGAAAAATCATAACCAAGAACATTTAGTGCCCCTTTTACGAAGCTGCGGCAAAAGGGGGCCTGCGCTGGCTTCGATGTGTGTTTTTGATGCATGCTAAGGTCTCTTTTACCGCAGGGGGTAAAAGACAGGTCTTTCCTTTTTTCAGGAAATGGCTGTGCGGCAAGTGAAGCATTTGCTGTGCGGCCACTTCAGGGGGGAGCACTTACTGCTACCCACTATGGTGGCGGTGAGGGCTAATGTGCTAACCGGGGGTTGGGGGTAGGAACTACCGCCAGCAGTACTTCCCTTTTAGTGAGTGGTAAGCCCGCATTGGGCTTACCGCTGCCTTATAAAAACAGGGGCCCTCACTTTCTTTGGGATGTTCAGGTTTCTACGGAAACTGGGAAGAGTTAAAAGGCCACAATGGGCAAGGCACTGCACCCTCCATTGCCCTATGTATACATTAAGACATGTTAACCTGAGAGTAACTCTCCTCGAGCTTGGGATCTGGAAAAAGCAAATATCAAACCTAAAAAAAAAATCCATATCTGGCTCATTTTGGGTCATCAGGGGACAATAAGTGCATTAAACTGTTCTTTCCTAAGATAAGCAGGGTTATGTAACAGGATCATTTTGAGATGAAATCATTCTGCATCCTGTCTAGGAACCAACTGACCATAATGCCAAAAGTTTAGGCCTAAGCGCAACAGAGAAAAAAAAACCAAGAACAAATACCACAGCAAGAAAGAGTATCGCCAGGAAACAAATGGAAGATCCACAGGAAACATGATGAAGAATCAAGGAACTGCTTGTTTATTGACCAATCCTGACACCATTTCAGATAATGTTCACACTTCATATTTTTATGTTTAAAATTGTTTAAAATGTGTATAATGCTAATTTATACATTTATATATGCTAATGTATACATTATCTACATATTTCTGATACTGTATTTGTGCAATGTGTTAATTGCCTACATTTGAATAAAGTTTTTATCATTTATTTTAATGTTAACTTTTAATGTTGTGCACTATGTTAATGTTCATGTTTTGTTTTATGTGTTTAAACTCCTGATGCAAGCAGAGGCCCAACACAATCTGTGCTGGGTCAATAAACGTTCTTTGATTCTTCATCGTGTTTCCTGTAATTCACACCCTCAGTGGCCGTATTTTCATTTCTTCTTGCTGTGCTAAAACCACAACTACTAGTGACTACAGTCCTCCGTGAAAAACCTCAATTTCTTGCTATATACACCGCTCACATTTTTGTTAATTAACCAATTTTCGAGGGAGGAAGTGACGTCACCGGGTGACATGGTTGCCTGAAAGCGGAGCTCCGTGTCACACATGGGGAAAAGACGATAAAAAGCCCGATCCGCGAACGGAGTAGCGGCCCATTAAGAGCGGAGGTGCAGGTGAAGGAGACAGCGTGAGAATCGAATGCAGGGAGAGTTGGAAAAGATCGATCTCTCCCGCTTTGCTTACTCGTCGACACCGCGAAGTAAAAACAAAATGGCGACCGTGCAATCAAATCGCCCAGAACAGGCGACGATTTTGCCCCGCACCGAACAGCTGCCTGGAACAGACCCTGAGTCAGGTGCAGATCAAGAGGGGACAGAAGAGGAGATGGGACCTGAGTGGCAGAAATGGCTACAAGAAATAAGGTCTGATCTTAAAGCCATGCGGAGTGAATTAATCAATATGGGGGCTGAATTAAAGGGCGAAATAAGGGAGCTTGGCACCAGAATTGAGGAAGCAGAGACCCGATTAGATGCCCACTCTGAATCGATAGAGACCCTAGAGCAGCGCACCACTGAGAGCCAGCAGGCGCAGCAGCAGATTTTAGACAAACTGGAGGACCTTGAGAACCGAAGCCGCAGAAGCAATCTGCGCTTTCGAGGATTACCGGAGTCCCCTGCATATCTGGACTGCGAAGACACTATACAGAGACTGGTGAGTGACCTGCTGGCAACGGGGGGCACTACAATGGAACCGGCATCGATTCTCCTGGAAAGGGCTCATCGAGCGTTGGGGTCCCCACGAGCGAATTTACCTAAAGATATAATTGTCTGCTTTCGGGATTACAAACTGAAGGAACAAGTGGCAAAAGCGGCACGGCAGACCCCAAACTTTAAATGGGACTCCTACGCAGTAGAAATATACCAAGACCTAGCTGCAACTACATTAAAGCGAAGGGCAGACCTGAAACCTGTGACCAGACGACTACAGGAATTGGGAATCCGATATAAATGGAGACACCCTTTTGCACTGGTCTTCTACAAGGAGGGAAAAATGCACCAAATCCGAACACTCGTAGAAGCGAGTGAGATCTTGCCAGTGGAGGACATGGCGGAGGCGTCCTCCTCGGTGGGGGCGGTAAAACGTGGTCCATCGAGGGGGCTGCCGCCAAAATGGCAACGAGTGGGTAAAGGCCAGAAGCGCCTGCAACGCCAAAAGTCGACCACCACAGTGCCATAAAAAGGGAACTTTGCCCTGCAGAGGACTGACAGATGAATGGAGAAAGCAGGGAAGAAACCCTTTGGACCAAAGTTTGGTGGAACAGCAAAAGACATGTCTGATCCTACTGAGAATTAGGGTGAAGTATATTAAGAGGTTGCATTTCATGTCCGTGAGTGACTTTGTTGTATAGTTGAACTGTTAAACTGTTATACTGTTATATTATCAAGATATGGGGCCCAAAAAGAGAGGGCATGGGGCATTGATCAACAGCACCTATGTGATCCTGTGATGACGCAGTAAAGTGTACATTCAACCAACACTTCTTCCTTAGATGCCCTTTGTGATGCACAGGGGCAGCATTAATAGGCAGGGGGGTGGGAGGGAAGAGGGGAGGGAGGGTAATGCAAGGTGGAGGAGGAAAGAGAGTTGGGTGAGAGCTGAGGAGGAAACACAACAATCTGGGACTAGGAAAGAAGGACAGAGGGTGGAATTAGATAAAGCATCAATATATTATATAGAGATATATGTAGATGAAAAATGCTAGATCTTAAGCTCCTGCTGCTTAATACCAGAGGCCTAAATATCCCCAGAAAGCGACAGCTCCTGTTTAGGGAAATGCTACGTCTACGCGCGGATGTGGTCCTAGTACAGGAGACCCATCTGCTGCCCAAATATGAATACTTATGTCGTCATAAAAAATTCCCGCACATATTCTTTGCCTCTAACGGGGCCAATACAAAGAGTAGAGGAGTGCTGATGGCATTCACGGGAGACAAGCCATGGAATATACAAAAAGTAATTAGAGATAAGGGAGGCAGATACCTTCTGGTAGTTGTTTCTTTAACAGGACGGGTCTATACACTAGTGAACGTTTATGGCCCCAATACCCAACAAGAGGGATTCTTAGCTGAGATAGATAAACTACTTCAACAACATATAGAGGGTTCCCTAATAGTGGGGGGGGATTTCAATCTTACTTTACAGTCTCATTTGGATAACTCTTCAGATGCTATACGGTATGGCCATCGGGATAGAACAAGACTACAAGAATTTATCAACCATTGGCATCTAATAGACCTGTGGCGGCAGGTAAATCCCCGAGAACGTAGCTATACATACTATTCCACAGTACACCAATCATTCTCTCGGATAGATTTTTGGTTAGGGGAGGCGTCTGTGGCGGGAATGATGGGATCTCATCAAATACTACCTAGAACCTGGTCAGACCACTCCCCTATTCTTATGCAGCTAGTGTTGCCCACAGCACCGGAGGGAAAAAGAGGGTGGCGACTAGATGATACGCTCCTACAAGATCCGATTAATGTATTAAATATAGAAAATAAGATTAAAGAATATATTCAATTTAACGATACAGGAGAAGTGTCGCCTATTACGGTTTGGGAGGGATTTAAGGCGGTAATGAGAGGCCATCTAATTGCACTAAAGACATATGTTAGGAAACAAAAGATGTCCAAGGAAACAAACATTAGAAGACAATTAGAACAGGAGGAAGCTAGACTTCATCAGGGAGGAGGAGGGAATGAACAGTTAATTAGAGATAAAATACACCGGCTCCGGACCCAAGTATGTGAGTTGGAGCTGGCAGATTTGGCAGAAGACCTTCAAAAAGCACAGCAGATACATTATGAATTTGGGAATAAAGCTAGTAGACTTTTAGCTTTCAAATTAAAACAGCAAGCAACTCGCAATATAATCGCGAGTCTGAGGGATGAAGGAGGAGGGATTCACACAGAAACTGACTATATCGAGTCGGCATTCAGAGAATATTATAAGAGGCTATATGCGAATGGGGCAGAGATATCGCCAGCAGAGATAAAACAATATTTAGAGGACATTGAGCTTCCCAGACTGGAAACTAGCGCAAGTCAGGCGCTCTCACAACCTATCACATTGGAAGAGATTACATATGTTATCCAGAGGCTCCCGATGGGAAAGGCCCCGGGCCCTGATGGATTCACAAATAAATTTTACAAACGATTTGGGAAGCTCTTGGCCCCAATGCTGCTAAAGGTATTCCACTCGATAGACTCAGGCTCGGGACTACCGCCAACATGGGATCTAGCCAACATAACGGTTATTCATAAAGTAGGGAAAGACCCTCAATTGTGCGGATCCTACAGGCCAATTTCACTTTTAGGGATAGATTATAAGATCTTTACTAAGATCTTGGCTATACGGATGCAGAAGTACTTGCCCTTATTAATTCATCAAGATCAGGCAGGTTTCGTGCATGGCAGACAGACATTCGATAACATACGGAGAGCTCTGCATGTAGTCTTCCATGCGCGAGACACACAGTCTCCCCTATGTATTCTATCACTAGACGCTGAAAAAGCGTTTGATAGGGTGAGTTGGTCATTTTTGTTTGGAGTACTGGACAGAATGGGGTTCACAGGGCGACTGCTTCACTGGCTCCAGTTGATCTATAAGACTCCACAGGCCTCACTCCGAATAAACGGAAGACTCTCAGAGCCATTTCGCCTATATAGAGGGACACGACAGGGGTGTGCACTGTCCCCCCTGTTATTTGCAATAGTGATAGAGCCACTGGCAATGAAACTTAGATCACATCCAGATGTCAAGGGGCCGCGATTAGGAGGAGTGGAAACTCGAGCTCTCCTTTTTGCTGACGATGTTCTGCTTATGTTGAGGGACCCCATGACCTCATTCCCGAGAATACTGGAGATACTATCTGCATATGGAGAGGTCTCAGGATTCAAGATCAATTTAGATAAATCTGAGGTGCTAGATATAAACATTCCCCCAGAACAGAGATCCCAATTACAGCAGACTGCCCCATTCCGTTGGGCGCCGAAATATGTTCGGTACCTGGGGATTAATATTCCAAAACACATTGATGAATTGTTTCAGGTCAATTTCCCCGAGATGACACGACAGCTTTTTCGGGACTTGGAGAGATGGGAGGGTTTGCAATTGTCTTGGGTGGGAAGGATAAATGCGGTTAAGATGGTGATACTCCCGAGAATGCTATATCTTTTTATGGCACTACCGATCTCCATCCCTGATAGCTTTTTTCGAGGCCTCCAGAGAAGAATATTTTCCTTTATCTGGAAAAAAAGACCCCCGCGAGTCAGACGGGAAGTTCTATATCAGCCCAGAGAAAGGGGGGGGGATGGGGGTCCCATCGTTTGCCACATATTTTCTGCCTGCGAATCTTAGAACATTGACGGCGTGGTTTACAGACACGGAAAAACTGGGAATACAGATGGAGCAAGGCTGGATGGCACCATTTCCACTAAAGGCTATACCATGGCTGGCTAAACAGGAGCTGGAAGTGCTAATTAAAAAATGTCCACCTTTGATACGATGGCCTCTACAAATTTGGTGTAAAGTTCGAGAACAATTCTTTCCAGGGCGTAGATATTTTCGACATATGTACCTTAGATTTGCTCCCCACTTTGGACCAGGCAGGCAAGATAAGGCCTACCTTACTTGGGAGGATATGGGACTGTGTACATTGGGACAAATGTGGGAGGATGACAAAACAGTAACATTAGAAGAACTCCATAGAGAATATGGGCTATCCCACTTACAGGCGTTCCAATATTACCAGGTGCGGGATTTTATAACCCGAAGAGCAAAAGGGGAGTTAAGTCTAGCTGACACTGGAATAGAAAGGGGAATGATGAAAGGAGGAGGTAGAGGAAGTATTTCCAGGCTGTATGGAGCGCTACTGGCATACTCTAATCCGATAGAGCATTATTTGGCAAAATGGGAGGAGGCCCTGGGGGTAACATACACGCCCCCACAGTGGAAATTAGCACTTAGGTCTTTACTTAAGGTATCGATTTCTAGTGCCATGATTGAAAGTGGACACAAAATATTATACTGCTGGTACTATACCCCCCATCGATTGGTAAAGATGTTTCGAACTGGCTCAGCTACATGCTGGCGACAATGTAATACAACAGGGGACATGTTCCATATTTGGTGGACCTGTAAACATGCTCAGGCTTACTGGATAGAGATACTGAAATTTATAAAAGATGTCACTGGAGTGACATACCCACTAAAGATGGAGCATTGTTTGCTGCATTTTAAACCTGAGGGGGTCCAGAACCCAGTACATCGATTCGCAGGACAGGTATTTGTGGCAAGCAAATTGATCCTGGCAGCAGCATGGAAACAACCGTCACTACCTGGTCTTGGAAAAGTTCTGCAGAAGCTAGACTATGTCAACCTGATGTCAAAGCTTACAGCATTGCGAACTGGTCGACTAGTACAACACCAAAAAACTTGGAAGCCATATGAACAATGGAAAGCCTCACATCAGCTCTCTGATCAATAAGGAATATAGGGAAAAATGGGAAAGACTAAGTTTGTTGCTTATCAGGGAGATGGGGGGAGGAAGGGAGGAGGGACTGGGGGGGGAATAGCCATGTTATATGATAAATGAGAGTGTTCAAGACGGTTTGGCTAGCAATTATGATGTATTAGCAATGTGTTATATATTGTCAACGTTATATATGAAAATAATAAAATAAATGGTTAAAAAAAAAAAAAATTAACCAATTTTCCTCTGGCTTTATAGAGCCTGAACTTACAAAATTTGAGGTGCCAAGCAGGGTCAAGGACAAGGACAACTGGGTCAACCAGATGTGGGTTGAGGAAGACAACAGGAAAGGGAATTTGGATTTAGTTCACGTCTTTTCAATAGTAGTTCAAGGAGAGTTAAATTCAGATACAGTAGATATTTCTCTGTCCCCGAGAGCTTACAATCTAAAGGCCCCTTTTGCTAAAACACATTAATATCTGTCAGTCAGTCATTTATCTACTCCCTAATAGGTCTCTCTACTGATGATTATTCTGACTCCTAAAGCTCCTTGCTTTGACCTCCAACTATGCTCTACCACCCTTCACCAGCATGCCCACTGCTTCAATCTTTTCTTTCTCCCATTGTTCTCTCTCAGAATACTCCACTTTAATTCTTCCCCTCCGATATCTCCAATAGCTTTCACACTCAAATTGCCCTCCCCTGGAGTCTCACTGAATAACCAATACACTTATGAATCTCAAGACTATTGAGCACTGCATTCTCTCCATCACTGGCTCATCTCATCTCTAACCCACTAGGTTATCTAAGTTCATCAATGAGGAAGTCTCTAAAACACTAATTGCCTCTACTTTGGACACTCTTGCTCCTTTCCTTCCCTATCATGTAGAGTATTGTAAGCCAAAGCCTTGGCTGACCTTTAGAATTGCTCACTGCATTTCTGTTCTCGTTCTGCAAAGTGCCTCTAGCTAAAATCCCATGTCCATGCTGACTTCATACATTTTAAATTCATGCTGACCTTCCAGTCTGCTAGTGTACTCATCAAAATGGAGACTGTCAAGCAGCAACTCTCTATCCAGCCAAGATAAGCGACAAGCTCTTGTGAAAGTGATTATACTTTGATATATAAAGGTATCTCTCACATAAATTGGTGTGTTCTTCATTACATCTCAGATATTGATATAACGACTTAATATGGGACACACTTTTATCACATTTGTTTTGGAACACTAAAGTAAGGTATTATGATGTAAGGACAGCTATTATGAGTACTTTTAAAATAAATCTCATATATATAAAAACATATAAAATAAAATATATAAAACTGCCTAGAATTGTGGGTTAGTGCAGGTTATATATTTTTTAATAAATCAATTAAATACATAAAAAGACTATCAATGATGCAGTCAGTATAAAAAAAAAAGTAACAAACTAATGTTGAGTGTCGATATAGAAAAGTCTTATCAGCTGTCCTAGGGCCACATATGGTTTGTACTAAGACAATTTGGGATGGAGGAAGAAGTAAAAGAAAGGATCCATTATAAAGTCACTCAAAGGCAGTGATTCAAATGGTCACCTATCTGAAAATATACTCATCAGGGCTGCCCCATTTTTCCTGATCAAGGGCTCAATGGAACGTGCCAAAGAGAAGGGATACGTCATAGGGAACGATGAGGTAAAGGCTGAACTATTTGCAGATGATCTGCTATAGATTATTATTATTATTAGATCCAGAAATGTCCCTGCCTAGATAACTAGAAGTCCTAGAACATTTTGGTTCCTTTTTTGGACTAATAAATTAACTCAGAGAGGTCTCTAATCAGTTTGGTGGTCAATGTGCATCAGGAATGGAACAGCCTTTGCCCCTAAAGTAGGCCGAAGAGTACATACAAGTGCCTAGGGATATGAGTTAGTTATACCAATTGAAAGGCCCTTTGCTAATGAATATGGGCAAACAGTTGGCAGATTGGCGGAAATTCACAGTTTCAGTACTTCTGAGAGTAGAGTACAATTGGTTAAGATGTTTATTCTTATCAAATGATTTTATGCATTACAGAATCTACCAATTATACTATCAAAGCAAGATATCCAAACATTGGAATTTAGATGGAGGGAACAGAAACTTCATTTGCAGTTTAGGAGTATCAATTCTTTGTAATTATAACAGTGTGCTTGCAGCGATATGTATCAGATTGGCTGCAGAGTACCTCAATATATAATGCAATGAAGCTGAAAGCTCAATTAATAGCATGTCTTCATTTGTTATGTTTTACATACAAGACAGGCAATACGGCCTTTATAAGAAATACAGAACATGTTAATGTAATCTACAAGACGAGCACAGTAGATGTTGCAGAAAAGGTTTGGTAGGTCTCCTTGGCACTCCCTGTATCTAACCATGCTGGACAATAAGGCTTTCCAAACAGAGCCAGATTCTTGTATCTTTAAACAATGGAAGCAGAAAGAGCTTATAATAATACAATTCTTAGATCATAATAGCATGATAAAATCCTAACACAACATAAGAGACCAATTTAAATTAAATAGGGACTTCTCTGCCTTTCCCTAGGTATGGCACTACATTAAAACTATGCCAGGCCTGGGCCTTCGGGGCACCCAACTGAAAGAATTTGATGGTGTTGTAATGTGCAAGGTCACCCAAAAGAAAAAAACCCCCCAAACTTTTCATTATTGTACAGAAGTGCACCTATGCAAAGGGGGCTGCATTTCTTGAACCTTCAGTGCTAAAGTAGGAGAAGAATTTTAGTAAGGAGCTTGATCCTGAGGATTTGCTGAGTAGCCAGGCAGGAATATATGATTTGTAGAAAGTATGATCTTTAAAGAGACACAAAGTCCGTTTGTTGTGATGTTTATGTATTATCCTATATTTATTAAATGTATAATGACTTCTTTTTAATATGGATCTTTATTTCTATTATTCATATTGATTTTTTTTTTTTTGGGGGGGGGGGGGGGGGGGGTGTTTGTTTTATAGAGTACTGATAACTTTTACCCCTGACAGTTAAGATGAAACATGGGCCATAATGAGTTTTATTACAAAGCAGTATAAAATTATTTCAGACTTCAGTGGTCATTTATTCCATTTCTCTTCATTTGCTGCTGCTACAATTTAAGTTCATCCAAAGGATTTATATGAATCCCAAGGCATCTTGGAGGACTGGGATAGTAGAATCAAGGTCTTTTTTTAAAGGTAATGAGAAGGCACACGTATAGAACCACATGCTGTGAATAAGTCAGTTCTGGGGGGAATATTTTTGGATACCTATCACATGTGCAACACATAGATCAGGTATGCCTGTTGGATATGATGGAGGAGTTGAATTGAGGCATGCAGCAGAAAGTCAGTTTGTACTTAAAGCTTGTTTAGTTGCAAAATAACGTATACCTCTCTTCAGTGGCTGGAAGAGATCATGCCTCCCTTCCTTAACTTTGAGATAAAATCATATGCAGGAGCTATTTAGAATGGAAAAACTGATGTGTTAACAGCAGGAAGCAGTTTGTTAAGATTTGGAACCCATTCTTGAGATCCGTGTCTTTCAAGTTATAAAGAGAAGCATTGGAACATTTGAATATTAAGAATGGACCGGTAACTGTCATCACTGATGCCAGGGTTGGGGTGAGAGTGAAACTGAAAATAAGCAGTCAATTGTATCCGTTATGATGTATATGATTGTTCTGAAATGCTAACAGAATAAAAACTAGATTTCAACTAAAACCTGTTATTTATTTCTCTATATCACCAACAAAACATATCTTCTTTTCTGAACAAAACCCTTATGCACACTCATCGCCTCCAGGTTAGACTACTCCAACCTGCTCCTCACAGATCTCCTCGTGAACCATCTCTCTCCAATCTGTGCAAAATTTAACTGAAGAACTTTTTTTTGCCAGATGTTTAACCCCTCTTCTAAGGTCATGTCACTGGCTCCCTATCCATTTCTTCATATAGTTCAAACTTCTTACTCATCTATAAGTGCTACAATTCTGCAGCTCTTTACCTCCTCTTACTCTTCCTATACCTCTCTCCTTGGGAATTCTGTTCATCAAGTATGTCCCTCCTATCTGTACCTTCACCATCAACTCCAGACCCTGTTCTTTCCACCCTGCTGTACTATATGCCTGAAATAGCTTCCTGAGCCCTCTATTGGATGTAAACACCCACCTCTAAATTATAGCACAAATGTGAATTAATGATAGAACTCTAAACGTATGCATATACTTGTCCACTCTGCTCATGCACACACCCACTGGCAAAGTATATGCCATCCATAAGAGTCAGCTTTGGGGTGCTTGGGCACCCCCAATATAGAACATACTCTTGTGTCCATGGAGAGGTAGTTTCCATTGGATTTAGCATCCCCAGTAATTCTGAAAAGTTGGCTCCTATTGTGCCATCAAATTATGGTGGGTACTTTTCCACTACTCAGTATCCTATAAGAGACCACTTACATGCATAAATGACTAGAATACAATCATTTATACAAATTTCTGTAGCCTAAACCTAGGTGGCCGCTTACAGAATTACCACCTAGGTGTGCAGGTTGAGTATTCGAGTGTCAACTGCTTCTATGTTTCTACACCAATCTATGCTTGTTAGATTAATCCTCTGGACAAACCTATAGTGTTTCTTCTGGCCACCATTTGAATGAGTTCCAATCTTAAATTGAGGAAAGACAGACTAGGAAAAAAAGATACATCTATAAAGAAGTTGAAACAAGCAGCTTTACCTAATCTGAGCGAGAGAATGACAACAAATCTGTCTGTATAAGAAAACTTTAGACAATAAGTTACGTTTGGCAGACATTTCTACAAAATAGCTCAGAATACATACAAAGCAGCAATTCACAGAACAGATAAATTACAAATCTTCCAAACATATAATACTCTTAAAAAGAAATCGCTATCAGATTACACCTATACGTCTCCCTCTTCACCATATACTTGTTAAAAAAAAAAAGCACTGCAGTAGAATGATTATGAGTTAATTGTTGGCTAATAAAAGAAACCACTAGGTACAAAAACAGATTGTGAACCCAGTAGGGACAGAGAAAGTACCTGCATAGAAAATGTAAACCACGTTGGTTGTACATAGAAAGGTGGTATATCAAGTCCATGATCATTTCCTTTCCGCCGACCTATAATGCACCGATCAAAACGGCCTATGGTATAAATTTGAATCTGCTCATTAAGAAAACCCAAGCTGAATCCTTCAAGACCTTAAAAATGATCACAAGAGTCTCATTAAGGTTTCCCCACATATTCCAAAATTAATACACATCTTTAGTGTATTGTCTCTGCATTAACAGTTAGCATGTGCCTTTGTAGTTACTGTGCATTAATTTCTGGAACCAACATACGGTCACTGCAATATCTTAGCACATTTTGGTAAATCACTGAATATTCTACTTATTCTTAGGGCCCTGCTTACTAAGCCGTGCTATAGGTGTGCTAGCATTTTTAGCCCACGCTGTTAGACACACCCATATATTCCTATGGGTGTCTCTAGCGTTAGTGTGTGTAAAAGTGTTAGCGCACCTTAGCAAACAGGGCCCTTAGAGTGCTACTAGATGTACAGATAATTATAAGAGACACTGCCTACTATTCCTTTATGAATAGATAGTTGAATGCTAGTCAATAACTCAATTTAAGCAATACATCTGATAACCGTGGAGGGGCATAATCGAACAGGGCGCCCAAGTTTTCATGAGGGTGTCCTTGCAGGATGGCCCCGTAAAGGGGCGGGGCAACCTATATTATCAAAACAAGATAGGCATCCACCTTTCGTTTCGATAAGATGGTCGGGGACGCCCAAATCATGAAATTTAGGTCGACCTTAGAGATGGTCGTCCCCGGTTTTCAGCAATAATGGAAACCGAGGACGCCCATCTCAAAAACGACCAGATCAAAGCCATTTGGTCATGGGAGGAGCCAGCACTCGTAGTGCGCTGGTCCCCCTGACATGCCAGGACACCAACAGGGCACCCTAGGGGGCACTGCAGTGGACTTCAGAAAAAAGGTCCCAGGTGCATAGCTCCCTTACCTTGGGTGCTGAGCCCCCCAAACCCCAACAAAACCCAAAACCCACAACTGTACACCAGTACCATAGCCCTTAGGGATGAAGGGGGGCACCTACATATGGGTACAGTGGGTTTCTGGTGGGTTTTGGAGGGCTCACGTTTACCACCACAAGTGTAACAAGTATGGGGGGGATGGGCCTGGGTCTGCCTGCCTGAAGTACACTGCACCCACTACAAACTACTCCAGGTACTTGCATACTGCTGCAATGGACCTGAGTATAGCATTTGAGGCTGGCATAGAGGCTGGCAAAAAAGTATTTTTAAAGATTTTTTTGAGGGTGGGAGGGGGTTAGTGACCACTGGGGGAGTAAGAGGAGGTCATCCTCGATTTCCTCCGGTGGTCATCTGGTCAGTTCGGGAACCTTTTTGATGCTTGGTCGTGAAAAAAAAAATGGACCAAGTAAAGTCGGCCAAGTGTTTGTCAGGGATGCCCTTCTTTTTTCCATTATCGGCCGAGGACAACCATCTCCTAAGCACGCCCCAGTCCTGCCTTCGCTACACTGCTGACACGCCCACGTGAACTTTAGTCATCCCTGCGATGGAAAGCAGTTGAGGGCGCCCAAAATTGGCTTTCGATTATGCCGATTTGTGCAACCTTGCGAGAAGGATGCCCATCTCTCAATTTGTGTCGGAAGATGGGCACCCTTCTCTTTCGAAAATTCACCTGATAATGTACTTGAGGTCCAACTATGTGCAAAGTGTGCGCACATGTCGTAAACCATGTGCTGAAAGAGTTTGCTCTATACCTAGGACAAATACAATTTGCTTATGGTTGATTGTGGTCTTGGAAATGCTACTTGCAATTGTATAACCTACACCATAAGACTCCTGAGGCAGGCGTCTTTGCACCAAAACACAGCAGCTGTGTCGAGTCGTTTAGTGATTTTCAAATAAAGATTTTTTGACCAAGCGTCTCCTTTGGTGTTTTTTTGGAAGAGCCAATAATCTAACCTACTCTTTGGACTTCTACCAACGCTTGTAGGGACTGAGTGTTCCTCCACTTTGAGTGGCAGTAAACCATCACACATATATACACTATTGAGAATGAGTGTGCCCTCTCTGCATATAGTGCACAATCTTTAAGAAGTGCACTCATTTTTAATGACATTCCTTCTGGAATGAAAAAAAAATGAAAATTTTCTAGGTGCTTATGCCTACCAATTAGTCCTCACTGCACTTCTGCTTCCCATTTTTTCCTAGTGCTAACAGACCCAAGACAGAGGAACAGAAAGCATGATGCTGGGGCCAGCCAGCCATGGGCACAAGGCAGCCAAGGTCCTGCAGCATGTCAGGCTTCTTCAGTTTCTTTTAGAAACCTATGTCCAGCTACTTTTAAGCCTTGTTTTGTTTTAAATGAAGAAATAAAACCAGAAGAATGCTGAAACTGATAAACCAAACAAAAATCTGATGCATGAACCACTGCAATCTCATGAAAGATTAATTTGGAGTACACTTTCAGATGAATTATCATCCAAACTATTGTTTGGGCTTAAGATAACTAGAGATAAAATTTACCAAATAGCAGTGTAGAAAGGTAGTGAGATTAAAAAACAATTTATTACCACAGTAGGCCATTAACATACATCACTGCTGCAGACAAACTTACAAACAGATGCAAACATTTCATTGCCAATGAGCATTTCACTTCTGCTTTTTGTAACAACTTTATAGGAGTGCCCTATGTTTTTCTTCAATCATGACCGACTTTAATTGGCTGTGCGCCAACAGACCCTTTTCTTTGCATGTCATTGACGTAATTGTGGTAGGTGCCAGGCTTACGTGCTGTAGGATGAGTGACCCTATTTTATTTGCTTTTTATTTTTCTAGATGTTTCTTTCAAAGATTTTCCATCGGTAAAGACATTTGCAGATTCAGAGACTGATGCAGAAAGCTATGTGGTAAAGCTGAGTGCTGATGGCTGAGCATGCAGCTTCTACTGACAGAATACACCACAGCAATGCAGTAAGCTAGGTATGGAAATTTCAAGTGCACAGCACTTGTGTGCTAATGGGGGTAGCCTGACAAGACAGCTGGGCAAAAAAGAAAACAAAGTGCCAGCACAAATATGGTACAGATCTACTTGCAAAAGAGAAACAAAGCTTTCAAATTGCATAAACCGCCATTAAATCCTGTCAACCAATCCTTTTATGCTGCCCCGGAGCTGACTATAAATTTTCTCATACTGGGTGCACAGTGAAATCCCGTTTACTTCTGTGCATTGCAGAGGAATATCTAATAACCTCATTATTATGCATTTTAATATAGTGTATGCCCATGTCTACCATACGAGATTAACTGTCATGGTGAACCTCTTTCTGCATCATGTGGCCAATAGCTTGTGCACAGAACTCTCATTAACCATGCACTCCTGCCCATGGAAGCTTTCCGCATCGGCCTCTCAGTGGGACAAGTGGAAGTTGCACCATATCAGACGTAATGTATTTCTCACAGCAGGCAATATCATGTAAGAATTTATACTGCCGTCAGCTACACAGCTGAGGTTTCCACATGGCCTATCGCCAGGAAGTTCACAGTGGCTCCTTTATCATTAATGAAGCAGCACTAGTAAGCGTAGAAAAATGCAGCATTTCTTTTTTTAAAATGCTACTTGGCCTTCCAGGAAATACAACCATTCCAGGAATTATAATGGCTGCATTAAAAAAAAAAAAAAAATCTTCAAAAACTGGAGAATTAACAGTGTGCACCCAATTTTAAACTAAGAGGAAATCCGCTAACACTTTCTAGGTGATTCAGTCTATGAATAATTTGACCAGTTTTTGAATGTATGCTTTACCTCAGTTCTTAAAGCTATGAAGGAAGAATTAGCAGTCCCAATAGCAGTAATTAAGTCATTTAAAGAAGGTTTTGTTCCAGTACCATTAGAGAGAGAGCCATAGAGGTGTATTTTCAAAGCACTTGGACTTACAAAGTTACGTGGAGGGGCATTTTCAATATGATGTCTAAGTCCAACTTTGGATGTTTTGCAGAAAATGTCCAAAATCTGAATAGGAAAGAAGTTCATTTTCGAAAAAGAAAAACGTCTATTTTTTTTTTTTAATACTGTTTCGAACAAGGTTTTGTGCTTTGGACATTTTGTGTTTTGGTCCATTTTCAAAAAAAAACAAAAAAAAAAAAAAACCCAACACACATCCAACTGCAAAATGCACACCATTAGGATATAGGAGGAACCAGCGTTTTTAGTAGTAGACTGGTCCCCCAGACATCCCAGGAAAGCAATAGGACAACCTAGGGGGCACTGAAGTGGATTTCAAATAAGTGCTCCAAGGTACACATCTCACTGTTGCTCCCTTATCTTGCCTGCTGAGGCCCCCAAAACCCACTACCCCCAATTATACACCACTATAATAGCCTTTATGGGTGAAGAGAGCATCTATATGTGGGTACAGTGGTTTTCTGGTGAGTTTTGGAAGGCTCACAGTTTCCACCACAAGTGTAACAGGTAGGGGGAGGTATGGGCCTGGGTCCACCTGTCTGCAGTGCACTGCACCCACCACTAGATTACTCCAGGGCAGTAGCATACCAAGGGTGGGGAGGTGGGGGCAATCCTCCCTGGGTGCAAGCAGCAAGGGGCGTGCGGAGCAAATGCACAGCTGTTGGCTCTGCTGGTCCCCTGCCCCGGAACAGGAAGTAACATTAGAGGGGGCAGGGGACTGGCAAAGCTGACAGCCGCGCATCCCTGCTCCACACACCCCCTTGCTGGGAGGAAAGGTCTGGTGATGAGCTTTGTGTGTGTGTGTGGGGGGGGGGGGGGGGTGATGTGCCACTGGAGCACAGCAGCGACCCACCCTGAGTGGTAAACAGGCTAGAAATGCCACAGCTCCAGGGACCTGCATGCTGCTCTAATGGGCCTGAGTATAACATCTGAGGCTGGTAATCACATTTTCTTTTGGGGGGGGGGGGGGGTTGGAAGGGGGTTAGTGACCACTGGGAGAGTAAAGGGAGGACATCCCTTATTCCCTCCAGTGGTCATCTGGTCATTTAGGGCACCCTTTTGTGCCTTTTTTGTTATAAAAACAGGTCTAGCTCAAAACATCTTTAGTCCTGGATGGTTTTGTTTTGTTGTATTATGGCTGATAAATGTCCAAGTGTTAGGAACACCTAGATCCTGCCCTTAACATACCCCTGATATACACCCTTGTGATTTGAACGCGCTTTCGACAGACTTCATAGAAAAACATCTAAAAATTGGTTTTGAAAATACCAATTTGGACGTTTTTGTGAGAAAAACATCCAAATTCTGCTTTAGGTCACTTTTTCTCTTTTGAAAATGAGCTCAATAGTAACCTATGGAACTTTGTAAGTCTAAAGTGCTTTGAAAATGAGCTCCAAAGTGAGACAGTTATTAAAGAAGAGTAATGTTGACAACAGCAAAGTTGAGAATTTTTATCCTATTTTCTTTTTTTTACAATGGTTCTGTAGAAAGTGGTTTTACAAAAATTGTTAGATTTTATTGAGCAGAATGAGTTGAGAAGTTTGAAGCCTATCAATTTGGGTATATAGACCCAAGCATGAATGAGAAACCTTACTATTTTTTCTTTTTTTTTTGTGAAATTTGTTTAGGTTTTAATAGAGAAAAAAAAAAGATTTTTGTTGGTGCTACTAGATGTAGCTGCCAGAAGCATAGCCAGGTTGAGAGTGTGGGGGAGCGGAGACCGGACTGTTGATGGCGCTGGTGCATTTTTAAATGTAACAAAAGAGAGGGAACGAAGTCCAAACTAAAGTCCAAACATAAAAAACAGCACCACGGGCCTTTAAAAATGGAACACAGTTCTTTAATGAATGAGCCTTGACAAAAAGACCAGACACAGGCCGTGTTTCGGTGACTAGCACCTGCGTCAGGGGTCCCCACATCTCATATAGTAAAAGCTACAAAGCACCAAGGCACTTTCACTTTCTGCAGAAAGTGAAAGTGCCTTGGTGCTTTGTAGCTTTTACTATATGAGACGTGGGGACCCCTGACGCAGGTGCTAGTCACCGAAACACGGCCCGTGTCTGGTCTTTTTGTCAAGGCTCATTCATTAAAGAACTGTGTTCCATTTTTAAAGGCCCGTGGTGCTGTTTTTTTTGTTTGCATATTTAAATGTGACATCTCGTCAAAAATAGGCACAGTCACTGTCAGAAGTCCATTTGGGGGAGTGACCGCTCCCGACGATCCACCTAGCTACCCTTCTGGTAGCTGTTGCCTTTGATTCTTTAAACCATTCTATTTTGATTGCGCATTTACGATTTTAAGGTATGCTGGATAAGTGCTGACTTAGTTTGATTCATTTCTAACCAATCGTCAGTTTCAGACAGTTATGGAGAAATCTATGGGAAATTTTGCAAAGGTGTGTTAGGTGCTATGCGTGTGCAGAGCACGCCAAAATGAGACCACCAGGCTACTGTGCCCCCTGGCGGTAATTTCAGATTTGGCGTGAGCCCATACCACCTGGATGATTTATTTATTTCCTCCCGTGCGCGTCGTTTCCGGCAGTTGGCACGTGCTAACCAGTCACTGCGCATGAAGCACGTGAGCCCTTACCACTAGACCAATGGGTGGCATTAAGGGCTCAGGCCGGTTTTGGGCACGCGCTGGTTTCAGTTTTTATCCCAGGCCCTTTTTCCTTCCCATTAAAAAAAAAAAAAAAAAGCCCTTTTTTGCAGACAAGGTAAAAACTGGCCTGGCTTGCACCCAATACACCCCTAGTTCTGATCGGATGCCTATGGGATTAAGTGTTCCTCAGGGACCAGCTTTTTCAGTGCTATTTACTAATTTGTTTTTAAATTACTGGCTGGACTAGGAGCACACTATCATTTATATGCAGATTTACATTTTTTTTTTGTTCCTGTACATTGTTCTTTGAAAGCTACTTTTGGATTTGTAGAGTTTTATATATCAGGGCCATTGGAGCTTGGATGACAGCTAATCAACTCTTTAAATCTCTCTAAAACTCAGATTCTTTTGGCTATTCAGATCAGGTTCAATAGAAGGCTCCAATTGTGCAAGAAGTTAAAAGTCTGAGTTTTGTTGGACTCATCCCTCTCTTTTAAAGTACAGATGTGTGCAGTTTAAGAGACAGTTTTTCTTAAAATTATAACGGTGTCTAGATTGAAAATCTATTTATCTGCAAATAGTTTTGACACTGTTATGCGGAGTTTAGTTATGCCATATATAGATTATTGTAATGCATTATATTGTGGTTTATCTCGAGCATTGCTGCTGGCCATGTTATAGAAGTCTAGGTCAAGTCACATCATTCCTATTTTGCAAGAACTTCACTGGTTGCCAGTTATTCTGCATGTTCAGTTTTAAATTTTGTTCTTAGTTTCTAAAGTCCTGAATAATGATGCACCTCTAAGTATTGCATCTAGTTTAAAAGTTGAAATAGCCAGACATAGGCTTTGAAATCCCAGGGTAACTGGTTGCTTCATGTTCCCTCTTTCCATCAAGCTGTCTCTAAGAAGACCGGTCACATATGTTTTTTATTGCAAGGCCCGCTTTCCGGAATAATCTTCTATGGGGATTAAGGCACATGACGTCATTGCTTTCTTTTAGGAAACAACTTAAGGCTTATATGTTTCTGCAAGTTTTTGAATGATGGAGTTCTTCTTCTTTTTGGATATAACCGATAGCTCTTATGTCTTGTCAAGCTTTGCATGATAATGTGTTTTTTTTTTAATTACTATTTTATAAAGATATTTTATATTCTGTTTCATGTTTTTAGTTTATTGGATTTTATGTATTTTTGATTGCAACCTGCTTACATTTTATAGCTAATGCAGGATAGAAATATAAATAGTTTACCCTTCAGATTTTCCACAAAACCTGATTAAGTGTGGATCACATTAACAAAAATAAATAAAACCCATTCAAGATTCTTCACCTACTTTAAATTCTTTTATGACTTTTTCATTAACCTCCCTCCCCCCCCCCCCAAAAAAAAAATAAAATTTAGCACTCATACAAAACAAAATGTTATTCCTCACTGCTCTTTTGACTGAACCTGTTATGCTTGCTGGTTTTCGAACTATGGGTAAGCAATAATGAAGGTAGCATGAGCTAATGTTATTTTTGGCAGTGTGTAGTGAACTTCTGGTAGCAGGAGCCAAGTGAAGACGATGAGAGCATTGTGGACAGTAATGTGAAAACAGCTCCTTTACTCTCTCTCTCTAATCTAACACGTCTGCCAGCTTAAATAAAACTCATGACATTTCTTACCCATGCACATAACAACTGTCCATTGTACATTAAAAAAAAAAAAGCAACCTTGTTGCAATCTTTGGCGCGCTAGCCATAAGTTTAGCCCTGTTTTGCTTGCATTTGCATGCTACTTGTGTTCAGAGCCCACAAGTACCTTACTTCACGCACTCGGGAACTCTGATCATATGGCGGTAGCAAACGCAGGCACTAGTATGACGCTAACAGCCTCTAGCGCCTGCGTTTGCTTCTGATCATCAGTCCATTAGACACCCAGACCTATGATCTGCAGAGATGGTGCAATTATCTTTCTATTATCATGGGGAAGTGAGTCAACAGCAGCAAAAAGCCCACACAGAAACTCAGGGCCCATAAAAATATACCCATTCAAATCAGATTACTGCTTGAAAGATGATCAGAGTCCGGGACTAATTTTGGACACTTTCTGGGATTTTGAAGGCTGAAAACATGAACGTTTAGGCCAGGCATCGCCACCATACAGACTAAGATACTAAGCAGGCTTAGATCAACTCTCTAGGGAATGCACAGTCTACAGGATGCAGTACTGAAACAAGCAACCCTAATGAATCAATTTAAACACACAAAAAAAATCTTACTGGCAAACAGCCTGGGAGGGGCCACCACTGTCTATCTGAAAAACCCTTGGGGAGAGGTTCAATAGGTTTTGCCTGAGAGGAAGACAATTCTAAAGCCAAGGATCTGCTCTCTCCCCCCCCCCCCCCCCCAAAAAAAAAAAGGTTAAAGAAAAGGAGTTCAACATGTATTCTAGTAATACTGGAGGAGGGAGAAGAGAAACACACAAGTATAGCTTGGGTTAGAGAGCTATCCTGGGGGCATAACTTTTTCAAATAAGAGGGACTTAGTCACCATAAAATATACTCTTTAGTGCAGCTCCTTATGAACAGACCTTCGTTTTGCTGAAGTAGCTCTAGGTTGAGCACAGGATATGACTGAAAGATCAATCTATAATCTTCAGATTATTAAATTAGATGAGACTTAAATATTTAAAAGATTTGTAACATTACCAAATTAGAATTCTGAAACTCTCCCAGTTGGCTTTCGTTGCAAATAAGCCAATATTAAAAACCAAATGTAATATTTTTAGTCTCTATGCTGCAGTTATTTCAAATATTTCTCTGGGGCTGTGTTTAGAAATATCTTGCCTTCAGAAAAATAATTAAAGCAGACAAAACACATGTTTGGTTATATTACTATTTTATTTTTATTTGCTGTATATAAATTCAATTGTTTTAACAACATTGATACTGTTATAACAATGTATAATCATGACAATATTTGAAATTTATGTATTTTTAAATTTTGTGTTACTGTAGTTTGGTTTCTTTTTTTTTTTTAATCCATCTTGTACAAAGGTAGATGTGATTAAAATTTAACCTTGCTCTGCAGGACCTCCCTGACAATTTCCCATTCCAGATAACTACAGGAATTTGTGATATTTGGGGATATACATTTCAACACAGACCAATGATCTGATAAGCTATGGGAAAATCTCTATGATGTGATGGGAGCCTAAGGCTTATCTGGACAGAGAAAATGGTTGCCATTAAAGATGATGATTTTGCATAAATTTCTGTTCCTATTTTTGCACAACTACCCATTGCACATTCCAGTTCAATTCTTCAAAAGACAGGAATTATCTATACAAAGATTCGTCTGAGCAGGAAAAAAAGAAAAAAAAAAAAGACCTAGGATAAGAATTAGAGCCCTGTTTACTAAGCAGCACTGTAGACGCACTAACGTTTTAGTGCACACTAAAAATTAGCATGAGGGGAGACATGATAGAGGTATATAAAATAATGAGTGGAGTGGAACAGGTGGATGTGAAGCGTCTGTTCACGCTTTCCAAAAATACTAGGACTAGGGGGCATGCGATGAAACTACAGTGTAGTAAATTTAAAACAAATCGGAGAAAACTTTTCTTCACCCAACGCATAATTAAACTCTGGAATTCGTTGCCAGAGAACGTGTTGAAGGCGGTTAGCTTGGCAGAGTTTAAAAAGGGGTTAGATGGTTTCCTAAAGGCCATAAACCACTACTAAATGGACTTGGGAAAAATCCACAATTCCAGGAATAACATGTATAGAATGTTTGTACGTTTGGGAAGCTTGCCAGGTGCCCTTGGCCTGGATTGGCCGCTGTCGTGGACAGGATGCTGGGCTCAATGGACCCTTGGTCTTTTCCCAGTGTGACATTACTTATGTACTTATGATAGAGACACCCATTATATTCCTATGGTTGTCTCTAGCGTTAGCACACACTAAAAAGTTTGTGAGCCTATAGCGCGGCTTAGTAAACAGGGCCCTTAGACTGCAGTATAATGGGGCTCATAGTTGTTCTGGTGGTGGTGGGAGGTGGGGGGGAGGTGCTCATATTACAGGGTAGTTATGTTAAATGCATTCAAGTTTCACTTGAATGATCCATGGAACTGCCACTGGTTTATGCGGAGAGGTGAGCAATAAGATCCTATAGACTTTTGATAGACTTTTGGCCTGACCCAGTAGTGCAAATCTTGTGATCTTATGAGTAACATCAGGAAATACTTTGTCACTAAGAAAGTGATGCATGCCTAGAACAGTATTTCGCAAGTCGGTCCTGGAGTACCCCCCTACCCAGTCAGGTTTTCAGGATATCCACAATGAATATGAATGTGATTGATCTGCATTGTATTGAAACTTTTCATGCATATTCATTGTGGATATCCTGAAAACCTGACTGGCAAGGGGGTACTCCAGAATAACTTGGGAAACACTGGCCTAGAATACCCTTCCAGTGGAGGTGGTGGAGAGAAAAACAGTAGCAAATTCAAAAGCACATGGAATAAACAGATCCCTATATAGGCAGAGGGTGGATTCAAAGTAAAACAATGACCTTCACACTTTAAACAGGACATAGAGGGGTGTAATCTGCATGGGTTGACAAGCACAACTCTGGCCACCTTGTTGGGCAGACTGGATGGACCATACAGATATTTTATCTGTCATTTACATTATTATATTATTTACTATATTACTGAGCCCTGTGATGTTGATACAACATACAAGAATAGATATGTTAATGTTACAATGAGGAGGGCTACCAGACCGACCCCCCCCCCTCCTGGAGTTTGAAGGTCTTGTATTAGTCTTGTATTGCCCATGCTGAAGTGAATGGTTCACATCATAAGATAATTGTTTTGCCCCTGAAGAAGACCTTGTGGGTGAAACATGGCCGTGTTGGACTTGATTTTATATTTGATTCTCCATTAACATCTTATCCTCCATTAACCGTGTCTGCTTCTACAACTACCATCCTTTTGGGACCAGTGGACCACTTGCCTACTTGTTTCCAGTGTTTAAAAAGAAAATGCAGGGGGTTGGGTTGGCTGTGGGACTGGGTGGGGGGGGGGGGAATAGGGGTAGGAGATATAAGCATTTTGTGTGTGTTAGTCTCTTGGAGGGGGCACCTTGCATTTCTTTGACAGCACTATAAATGAGTTGGGGGGGATTAGGGAAAATTTTATAAAACTTAACCAATCTTCGATTGCATATGTTGAATTTATTTTTGGTTAACTATGCTGACTCTTTTGATGTTCTGTTGTACCTGTGTTGGCAGTTTCTCAATAAAAAATATATTTTTAAAAAATACAGTCAGTATTCGCCAATGGGACGATTAGAGATTTTATCCTCCTGGAAGTCTGAGAAGCTCATATGGATCTCGAGGAGCTTGGGATATCTAGTTTGTAGGAGTTGATGACAGAGAATTCCCTGTTAACACTAGCTCACGTGAAGTTACTCCTAAATACAATTCCTTTTCAGAGAGTATGATTACATGAAGGAACTTAAGGAAGGATCCACATTCCTTGGAAGGTATATTGTTAAAAAAAAAAAAAAAAAAAAACAAGGGAGAACTTGCTTAAATGGATCTCTACAATTCATATGAAATGAGTTTGGTTATATGGCCATGTAGTTCCTGGGCACAAGACTAGGTGGGGGCACAAGGTAGGATTTTCTATTGAAGACAAAGAATGAGAGCACATCCATGTATGCGCATAAATGTTTGTTTGCAATAAACTGTAGAAAGCTGCAATTTAGTATAGTTTGTACACTATACCTATAGACATAGGGGCTCAAGTAATGGCCTCTGTTGGAGAGGCTATACACATGAAGGCACCCTGGATCACATGTGGTGAGACTGAAGATTAAGAGATTCTGGGAGGAGGCTTTGATGCAAATTCAATCACTAACTAATACACCAAAGAATGTGGAATGGTGCTTACTGGGTTGGAAAAAGGTGGGGAGGGAGTCTTACAAAGGCACATTTAATCTTGGATTTGATGTTAGCAGCTAAAATGGTACTGCCATAAGTGGGGATCTTGTGATGCTCTACAACTTCAAGACTGGATGCAGGGGTGGTGGATATGAAAGGATGTGAGTTTTGAGGGGGAAACTGGATGCATTTGATAAGACCTGGTCCCTCATAGTGGGGGGAGGGGTGTCAATGCCTCCCAGAGGCTGACATTCCCTGATAAATAAGTCTCCAATAATTAAAGCTGGAGCTCAGATTAGTTTTGAGATCCAGATTTGCTTTTATTTACTTGTTGAGATAGTTCTTAAAATTCTGTAATTAGATGGGCTGGGTAAGTAGTAATCTGTAATCTTTTACTTAGACTACCCTTCCTGGTCCTCTGTTCCTTGGTCAGACCATATGACATTTAAATGTACTCTTTAATAGAAAGAACATACAAAATCAGTCAGTCAGTCAAAGCTAATGTTGCCCCTTTCCCCCTTAGATCTAGGGGTAGAATTGATATTGCAAAAGTTCTGGACCTCAATTTATAATGCACAACAGCTTCTTCAAGCAAATGTGGAGGTCTTTTTGAATAAATGGGATGAGATTTGCAGTGATACATTAGATGTTATTGCCCCTCTCAAAACTTCCTCAGAGAATATCTCCCTGGTTCAATCATGCTTCTTTACCTTTGAAGAGAAATTGTAGAAAGCTTGAGAGGACATGGTCAAAAAACAAATCAATAGAAAATAAATTGAAGTGAAAAACTGCTATCAGAGCTTACAAGAAAAAGGTCAGAGAGGCCCATGTTAAAGATCATATTGATGGTATTACTTTAAACTGCATACACAGACAGATAAGTAGACTTATATCGACCAAAGAACTAACAGTCACCGAGGTCACTCCTTCTATACTCCAACTTGCCACTTATTTTGAGTAGAAAATTGTCAGAATCAGGGAAGCGATACTTCAACTTAAAGATCATGGTGCAGTATCATTTAATGAGCAAACCAACCCTAGCTTCAGTGTAGCTGCAGACAGAGTTTGGTCCTCCTTTTCATTACCGTCCCAAAAAACAAACATTTTCTTTCAAAATATGCTACCTTACAATAAAGAAGCATCAAACATATAAACGGCGAGTGACCGTACTCACTCGCAAATGCGCAGTAGACTTCCCTCTCTGTCCCGCCCCCGCGTCAATACGTGATGACGGGGGGGCGGGACAGAGAGGGAAACTGCGCGAAGGGGAGGGAACCGCCGAGGTCGCCACCGCTCCCCCCCCCGAGGTCGCCGCCACTGATACCCCCCCCCGGAGTCGCCACCGCCGCCACCCGGCCCGTCTCTTCGCTATTCAACTTACATCTCTGGAGCAGGCAGATCAGCTGAGCTGCCGTTGGCCTTCCTTCCCTGCCTGTGTCCTGCCCTCGCCGACGTTACGTCACACGAGGACGGGACACAGGCAGAGAAGGAAGGTCAACGGGAGCTCAGCTGATCTGCCTGCTCCGGAGATGTAAGCTGAATAGCAAAGAGACGGGCCGAGTGGAGGGGTGGCAGCGGTGGCGCCTGGGGGGGTGGGGGGTACCGGCAGCGGCGAACTCGGGGGGGGGGGGGGGTACCAGCAGCGGCGACCCAATAGCCCGTTTTAACGGGCTCAATGGCTAGTTTTCAATATGACATCCAAGTCCAACTTTGGACGTTTTGCTAAAAAAGTCTAAAATTCAAGTGGGGAATAAAACGGCCAAGTGAAAAACGCAAAAAAGAAAAAAAAGAAAAAGCCATTGTGATGTATGAGGAGCCAGCTTTCTTAGTACACTGGCCACACAGACATCCCAGGAGAGCAATGGGACACCCTAGGGGGCACTGCAGTGGACTTCAAATAAATGCTCCCAGCTACACATCTCACCGCTGCTCCTTGTCTTGTCTGCTGAGCTCCCCAAAACCCATTACCCTCATAGGTGCTGACACTGTGGGTACTTGAGCACCCCCAATAATTTGAGACCTGACAAAGGTGGCATGGTGGCAAGTGCAACACTCAACCAGAGGACTCCCGGTAGTCAGTTTATGCACTGCCCTACTGTTGGTAGCTCTCCCGCTCTCCACGGCTCACTAGTGCTGCTAACTACCTTGATCACTGCGGTGATTAAAAGGAGCTGCCTCAGGATCTTGGTCTTCCTTATGACACATCCTGCCTCCTTTCACGCAACTTCCTGTTCTGCTAGGGCAGGACACATCACAAGGAAGGTCCTGAGGCAGCACCTTTCAATTGCTGCGGTACCTCTACCGGCAGCAGCGATCAAGGTAGTTAGCAGCACCAATGGGCCGGAGTGGGGGGGGGGGGACAACAAAGGGGAGAAACGATTGACCTGTGGATGGACAGGGATGGAGGGATGGAGAGAGAGGTGCTGCTGTGCTGGATCAGGAAAGGGGAGAGAGGGGGAGGGAGACGGGATAGGGAGGGACAGACAGGAAGAGGTGCTAGACAGAAAGGGGGGAGAGAGAAAGTTTGGACCAACTTAAGGGGGGGGGAGACAGACAGACAGACAGAGGGGGGAAGGGAGCAGAAATGGAGAAAGAAGATGCTGGATGGAAGAGAGGGAGACAGACACTGGAGACCCAGGAGGGAGCCATACTGAACTGTGAGGGGGGGTGCGGGTGGGAAGAGACAGGGAGAGATACTGAACCCAGGGTGGAGGGTGTGGGTGAGAAGCTACAGGGAGAGATTCTGGCCCCAGGGGGAAGAAGGGAAGAGAGAGAGGGAAGGGACAGGAAGACAGAAAAGATGCTGGGCATGGAGGGAGAAGGGATAGAGGTAGTGCTGGACGGGGGGGGGGGGGGGGGACAAGGACAAGACACACAAAGAGGAAATGCTGAATATAAGGGCTGGATTGGGACACAGAAGGCATATACTGAAAATGGAGGAAGGTGAAGGACAGGGACACAGAGGGGAGATGTTAGACAGAATGGATAAGGATGGAGGAGAAGTATGGTGGACATGGAGTGAGAAGAAATGTCAAATGGACTGACCACAGCAAAGACAAGAAAACAAACAGACACAGAAAGGGGACACTAGGACCAAAGGGAACAAGTGTTTTATTCTGAATTTATTACTTGGAATATATCAGCTTTTGGAAATGCATTTCTGATATTTTGCATTTTAGTTTCAATTTCTCTAGTATTGTTGTATGCAGACTCTGACTTCTTGAGGTTTTCAGTTCAGTTTTTTTGCCTTTATATTGATCTATGGTCCCTTGTGATACAGTTGTTGTGTCATATGTTTTTCATGTGTGAACATAGTACGGTATTCTGCTAGCATGTGGTATCTGCGTAGAGATCTTATTTTGTTTAGTTTTTGTTTCACTAGGTAGTGTATTGGTGTTTTAAGGACCAGTGTAGTATCTACAGTGCTGCCTTTTCACACTTGAAGTTTAGCTCTTCCTGTCCTGGGAGTTAGTGCTATTATGATATGGTAAGATTCTGAGTGTGTTTGTGCTCAAGTCTGTGTATAGTGTAACGATGTCTTAAAAGGATGTGGTTTGGATTTTAAAGCATGCAGAGGATAGTGCTTTGATGGTAAAGTAATGTCTTGAGAATGGTATGCAAGCTGAAGTTTGGGAAACGGAGCTTTATGTTATCTTTGAATGCAATCTAAGAATTCTATTTTTGTGGTGGCAGGCAAAGCGAGAATATTGGGCTGTGTTCAGAACCCCAAATCATTTTGAAAAGTTGGTTCCTATGACTACCCCCAACTGTACAAACAAAAAAGCAAGATTGAGACAACGGGAGTCCTTTATTGACAGATGACCCGACACGGGCCGTGTTTCGGCGTTAAGCAACGCCTGCCTCAGGGGTCTGACGACAAAACATATAATAACATATAAATGAAATGAACAATAATGATAATAATAGTAATGATAATAATAATGGTTATTATCACGTTTGATTCTTTAATATATATTTCTTGTGTATGCTATATTACCCTCTCTATCTGTCTTACCCCCAACTGTACACCACTACAATAGCCCTTATGGGTGAAGGGGGCACCTATATGTGGGTGCAGTGGGTTTCTGGTGAGTTTTGGAGGGCTCAAAGTTTCCACCACAGGTAGGGGGAGGTATGGGCCTGGGTCCACCTGTTTATAGTGCATTGCACCTACCACTAGACTACTCGAGGAACCTGAATGCTGCTCTAATGGTCCTGAGTATAACATCTGAGGCTGGCAATAGAGACTAGTAAGTAATGTTTTTAATCATATTTTTGAGGGGTGGGAGGGAGTCCGTGATCACTGGAGGAGTAAGGGGAGGTCATCCTTGATTCCCTCCAGTGGTCTCTGGTCATTTAGGGCACCTTTTTTGTCTTATTCGTTCTAAAAATAGGTCTAGCTCAAAACGTCTAGTTTTAGCCCTGGACAGTTTTGTTTTGTTCTATTACAGCTGAAAAATGTCCAAGTGTTAGGAATGACCAAATCCCGCTCTTGACATGCCCTCTTGAGATTTGAATGCACTTCTGATGGACTTCCTAGAAAAACGTTTAAAAATTGGTTTCAAAAATACCAATTTGGATGTTTTTGTGAGAAAACCATCCAAATGCAGATTTATGCCAATTTTGGACAATTTGGTCTTTTGAAAATGAGTTCCGATGTACCTTAGACCTTTGCCCTAGCTACCTATTAAAGCCTGCTCCTAAGGAAATTATAGATCTGCTCCAGATTTCTTTTATGCTAACTCTTAATGCCTATTCCAAAAAATGCTTCATCTTCTGCATGTGATGTTTATAGACCGGTTGCATCTATTCCTTTACTGACTAAAGTTATAGAAGGCGTAATAGCTGCGCAACTTATGGATCACCTCTCCCCTCTCTCTCTCGCTTCTGCACAAATTGCAATCTGGCTTTAGGCCTTGCTACAGCACCAAAACAGTCCTGACCACCTTAGTATCAGCTAACAAGATTTTAATCATGCAGTTTGACATGTCTAGTGCCTTCAATATTGTAGATCATGAGCTCTTACTAAACATTTTGGGTTATGCGGGTTGATCTTGCAGTAGTTCCAGGGCTTCCTTAAATCTAGATCTTATCAGGTGAAAATGGCAGGTGTCCCCTCTCCTCTTTGGTCCTTAGCATCTCCAATTTTATTTAATGTAATGGCACCCTTTGGAGGTAGGTTATATAATCTGTGGGATTTCAAACTCATCCATGAAGATGTCACAATCTTTACCCTTTTAAAACATGGCCTTCAAGACATTATTCACAGGATCAAGCAGGTCTTAAATTGATAGAATCTTGGGCCTCAGAATTTAAATTAAAGCTAAAGGAAGAAAACTAAAATTCCTCACTTTGACCGATCCCTGCTCACTAGCTTTACCAAAGATGGGGGGGAGGGGGGGGAGGGGGTATTTCCTAGCCCCTGGAACTCTCTCTGAGAATACTGGGTATCATTGATACGTATCTCATGTTTGAACCTCATGTTTCCTCTGTAGTTAGCAAAGCCTTTAAATCCCTTTGGAAATTGAAATATTAAGAGCCTTTCTTCCTTCTGATATCTTCAGGTTACTAGTACAATCCCTAGTCCTAACGCAGTTCGATTACTGTAATGATATATATGTTGGATGTAAGGAGTGCGTGTCCCAGTGGCATAGGCAGACCTGACATTTTGGGTGGGCCCACAGCTAATATGGGTGGGCACTGTGTATATGAGTAGTGTTTCTTGGGATACTACAAAATAATGCCCTCTAATGCCCTTGATGATGGATTTCTAAGTAGTCTACCCAACAGCTACCCTGAATCAACATAAACCACATACATACTTAATGGAAAAAAAACAATATTTTTTTAAATATAGTAACACTATGCCATATCAAACTTAATTAGACATCATCAAGCTTTTTTTCTACCTACTGTGGAGTCTATAGCTAGAATGTTTCCTCTTACAGCTTTCCATAGGAACAATGTATTCAAATTCTGGTAGCACCTCAACAATAGCAACACAAAATCCCTTCACTGCCAGGTACTTTGTGAAGTAACACTAAATCCTACAAAAAAGCTTATGGAGCCTATGTTGCAAACCTTAACACCAATTTCAATAACAATACCTGACAAAGGCAACAGTATACACAACAGCACTATATAGCCCATTGGAAAAGCCATACACTCAGACTCCTAGATCCCCACACAAACCACATGCCAGAAGAATCTCCCACCTACTCACACACATGCAGAACACAGGTCCACCCTCATCAATTACAGAATAAAGGACCAAAAATGAGAAATTATCCTGTAACCCGGCATCAGCCCATCCCTATTCCACTCCAATCCATCCCTGTAGTCCAGCATCAGCTTCACCCTTCCCTACCTCCCCCCCCCATCCATCCCAGTAGCCCAGCATCAGCCCTTTCCTTCTCTATCTTACCCGCCCCGCCCCCATCTAGTCCCATAGCCTGGTATCATCCCTTTCTTTTCCCACCATCCATCTCATAGCTAGGCATCAGCCCTACCCTACCCTATCCCCACCCCTCCCTGTAGCTTAGTGTCAGCCCTTTCCTACCCCCTACCCATCCCTCCACGATCTGGAATCTCCTCCCCCCACCCTGAAGGATACCAGCATTAAATATAAGACTTTTTAAAAATATCCTGGGCACTGCAGAGCCCACCTCCACCCCAAAATCCACCTACATTAAATTTAAAACTTTTTTTTTTTTTAATTTAACCCGGGCACCGCAGAGACCATCCACACCCAAAAAACCTCCAATGCACCATGACAAATATAACATAGTACAACTTTTTAAAAACTTTTAACCTGGGTACTATTCAAATTTATTGTTGGTGTGTTTCTGGGGTTGGCTCTTCACTACAGCCGACATTACACTGACTGTACACATTAAAATTAAAAAACAAACAAAAAACACTTTTTTAACCTGGGCAACTGGGCTTTAGTGGTGGCAGGCGGTGTAGAGAGCTCAGCACTCACTGTGCTCCGCTCCATGTGTGCTGTATTGTGGGGCCCACCGGGGAGTGCTGAGGCCTGGGGGGGGGGGGGAGGGAAGACTACAATGCAGAGCACAGAGTGGAGGAACCGTGACAGCAAACACTTGACGGCAGCAGGGCCGGCACGGCACATTTCCCCATACAGCACTGTGGTGCAGTCATGTGTACTGGAGCGGGGGCATGGGGGGGGGGGGGGAGACAGAGCAAGCAGCACAGTGAAACCGGATGAGGAGTAAGGCTCTGAGCAACGGACTAGCGTAGTGGCTCCGGCGTGCAGCTGCAGTACTACCGCTACAACGAGTGCGCAAAAAAAAAAAAAAATTAACGCAAAATAGGATGCCTCGGAGGAGGACTTTCACCGGAGAGCTGCCAGCTGCCTGGTGGGCCTGAGCCCACCCATAGCTACACCCCTGGTGTAGCGCTATAGAAATGCTAAATACTAGTAGTAGTGTCCTTAAAAGTTACAAACAGACCAGAATACAGCAGTTAGATTGATCCTTCAAGATTCACACTTTGAAAGGGCTACTCCATTATTGTATAAGCTGCATTGGCTATTAAAGCTAAGGTAATCTTCAAGCTCTGTGTCCTAACTTTCCAAATATATGGCATAGCGCTGGATTACATGCAGCCTTTGATATGGCTCCTTCTGCGCAATGTTCGCTTTGGCACTAGAAATTCTCTGACTCCATCTCCCCAATTACAGGAAAATCATGTATAAATGGGTTCTTGCCACTGATTTTTTCTTTTCAAGGTCCCAATATCATCAAATATGAAAGATAACTACGTACTATTCTGCAAATTGTTGAAGTCATTCCTCTTTAGGAAATTTCTTTCCACAGGGGAACTTCACCAGGCTTAGTTTAGGATTACAATTCTACCCAAGTTTGTGTATCTTTGGAATGGTTTTGTGCTTTTGAATTAGAGTGTAATGCATTATCCATGGCTTTCCTTTCATGCTTGTTTTCACTGTGCTTTGTAAGCCACATCGAACCTGAGGTTGCTTGGGATAATGTGGGGTATAATTGTCATAAATAAGGCAGTCATGCAAGTGGATATGTATATGTTCATACCATTCAAATGTAATTTGGCTTGATCTACTTGAGAATCTGGCTCCAATAAAAATTCTGTTTATATTTGTCATTTTGATGGCTCATTTCTGTTGTGTGTAAAGGCCAATAATAATTAAAGTTTTAAAAGAAATGATTACACAACAAAAATACAAGGAAAATGATTTAATAGCAATTGTTTCAGTGGAATCAGCACTAAGGGCCCTGTTTACAAAGGCGAGCTAGTGTTTTTTTTTTATAGTATCTTTTTTATTGGACTAACGTTTTTATAATTCAATTTGTTTATTAATTTTTAACATTTAACAAGAATAGACTTGTTAATGAAATACAGCCATAATAATTCATGGAAATTAACAATATTTCTAAAGGAAAATAATACATAGAAGTAATAAATACTTCACAATATAATTCTACTACATTGCAACATAATAGCGAGCTAGTGTTTTTAGCGTGCGCTAACACGTAGACATCCATAGGAATATTATGAGCATCTACACAGTTCAAATGTAATAATTTTTAAGAGTGTGCTAAAAACAATAGCATGCCTTTGTAAACAGGGCCTTAAGTCCTAAGTAGAAAAGGCAAGAGTACTGATTTAGAGTGATACGCAAAGTGCTAAGGAAAGCATTATACCCCAGATTTTATATATGGCGCCTAGATTATGCATGGAAATACGCCTGTAATCTATATGGTGCAACGAGGTAATCAGCATTTTTAACAGCACTTAACAAGCAATAACAAGCACTAATTGGCCATAATTACAATTTATGCACGGAAATCGCAAATCGTGTTCTATAAAGAACTGTGCCTAAATTGTAAAGCGCGATTCAAAATAAACACACGTAGCTTAAAAGGGGCATATTTATGGGCGTTTTGTAGGCATTCCAAAATTTTCATGCATAATTATAGAATATGGGTCAGTGCACCTAAATCAATGCACAGGAATTTACACCAGGTTTTTATTGGCGTAAATGGATGCACATAGATTTAGGTGCTATAATATCAACTAAGCATATTCTATACACCGTACCTAAATCTTAGAGAATACACTTAGTTCTGCGTGGATTTTTTTAGGCTCCATATATAGAATCTGCTCCTATAGGACAAACTGGTGGGCCCTAGTGGCTATGGAGTTTGGAACGAGTACAGCAAGTTACCTTTAACCAAAAGCAGCCTTAATGTAGGTTCGCCAAATCTTTATCAGGCTTATTAAAAAGCTACTTAAAACAACCCTAAATACAGTGCTCCGTTCTTGATGTCATCATGCCATTGAGAGATCACTAAGAAGACTGAAGAGTTTCAAAGTAAGGTTATCAAAACAACTGAGGGCCTACACACAATGGCTTAGAAACACGCCAAGTGCCTTTGATTTAAAAAAAGAAGGAGCGATGAGAGAAATAAATTTAGAGAACAAAATGATAAAGGGGATTGAACTCCTTTCATATGAGGAAAGGCTAAAGCGGTTAGGGAAAAGAGATGGCTGAGGGGGAACACGATTGAGGTCTATAAAATCCTGAGTCATGTAGAACAGGTAGAAGTGAATAGATTTTTCACTGTTTCAAAAAGTACAAAGACCAGGGAACACTCAATGAAATTACATGGAAATACTTAAAAAAAAAAAAGGAGGAAATATTTTTTCACTCAAAGAATAGTTAAGCTCTGGAACTTGCTGCCGGAGGATGTGGTAATGATGGTTAGTGTATCTGGGTTTTAAAAAAAAGAGGTTTGTACAAGTTCCTGGAGGAAACGTTCATAGTCTTGTTATTCAGATGGACATGGGGGGGGGGGGGGGGGGAGGGAGCCACTGCTTGTCCTAGGATTGGTAGCATGGAATATTGCTACTAATTGGGTTTCTGCCAGGTACTTGTGACCCGGATTGGCCACTCTTGGAAGCAGGATGCTGGGCTGGATGGACCGTTGGTCTGATCCAGTATAGCTATTCGTATGTTCTTATACAGGAAGGTGCAACTATCTATAAGTAAACACATTCAAGAACAAGAGGTTATGCCAACGGTCTCCAAAATGCGGCCCTGGAAGTCCTCCATTGAGATACTAAAAACAGGATAAACGGTTTGAAAGCATGCTGCTTTTCTCGCACCTGCCCGAAGCTTCTGTCTCTAGCATCCTACCCAGTAACAGAAGTTCTGTCAGAGGAAGTGGAACGCTACAGAGAGGCTTCAGGCAGGTGAGAGAAGCTGCATGCCTTCAGCACAGCTGCATTAAAAGGTAAGTTTGGAGGCCAGAGATGGGCAGGTAGATAACATAGTAGATGACGGCAGAAAAAGACCTGCACGGTCCATCTAGTCTGCCCAACAAGATAAACTCATATGGAGCTGAAAGTGAGAGAACAAGGACTGTGGGGGGGGGGGGGGGGCAGGAATGCTGGGAAAGGTAAGCAGAGATACTCAGAAAAAGAGGAAAAGAGATGAGGGGGTGGGGAATTCAGAGGGACAGATGCTGGAAATAGGGGATGAAAAAGCAAAGAAAAAAGATGGTGCCCGTGGAGGGGAGGAGAGAGAGAAGGGTAGAAGTAGTGATCATGGAGATGATGTCCATGCAGAGCAGAGGAAGGGAAGGGAAGAGAGATGGGAGGAGATGGTGCCCATGAGGAGGAGGGGACGGGGAGAGAAAAGGCACCCATAAAGGGGAGGGGAAGGGAGGCAATCATGCCTATAGTAACGTGGAGGGGGATAATCGAACGGGGGCGCCCATCTCTAAGGACGGCCGCATAAAGGGGCGGGGCAACCCGTATTATCCAAACAAGATGGACGTCCATCTTTTGTTTCAATAATACGGTCGGGGACGTCCAAATCATGAAATTTAGGTCGACCTTAGAGATGGTTGTCCCCGGTTTTTGGCAATAATGGAAACAGAGGACGCCCATCTCAGAAACGACCAAATCTAAGCCATTTGGTCGTGGGAGGAGCCAGCATTCGTACTGCACTGGTCCCACTAACTGAATGGAAAAAGCCCTTCCCTTACCAATCTGGAAAGGAACGGACATGCATGAAGGAAATTGCATGCAAATGAGCTGCTCGCTGATAGCTCATTTGCACACGATTTCCTTCCTCAGGAGGGGAAGCGACGGCAGTTGAGGGCATCCTTCCCTGTGATGGCAGTTGAGGACGTCCTTCCTTGTGACAGCAGTTGAGGACGTCCAAAATGTGGATGTTTCTGTGTGAAGGATGTCCATGCCTTTGCTATGCCTCCGACACCCTCTATTTATTTATTTGGATTTTGGATCACAAGTAGCAGCAGCAGTGGGGTTTGAACCGGCCACCTCTAGATTGCAAGACCAGTGCTCTAACCACTAGGCCACTCTGCCACTCTACTCCACTCCCTTGAAATTTGGCCGTCCCTGTGGGGGGCAGTTGGACGTCCAAAACGTTTGAAAGAATGACGTCCACGCCTTCGTTATGCCTCCACTGACACAAACATACCTCTCCCCCAGGGATGGCCAAATTTCAAGGGAGTGGAGTGGAGTGGAATGGAGGAGTGGCGGAGTGGCCTAGTGGTTAGAGCACTGGTCTTGCAATCCAGAGGTGGCCAGTTCAAATCCCACTGCTGCTACTTGTGATCCAAAATCCAAATAAATAAAGAGGGTGTCAGAGGCATAGCAAAGGCATGGATGTCCTTCTCACAGAAACATCCACATTTTGGACGTCCTCAACTGCGGTCGCAGGGAAGAACGTCCTCAACTGCCGTCGCAGGGACGGAGGCATAGCGAAGGACATACTCTTTTAAAAAAAAGTTGTTTTTTTTCGGGGTGGGAGGTGGTTAGTGACCATTGGGGAAGTCAGGGGAGGTCATCCCCGATTCCCTCCGGTGGTCATCTGGTCAGTTCAGGCACCTTTTTGATGCTTAGTCGTGAAAACAAATGGACCAAGTAAAGTCAGTCAAATGCTCGTGAGGGACGCCCTTCTTTTTTCCATTATCGGCCGAGGATGCCCATCAGTTAACCACGCCCCCGTCTCGCCTTCAGTACACTGCCGACACACCCCCTTGAACTTTAGTCATCCCCGTGACGGAAAGCAGTTGAGGACGCCCAAAATCAGCTTTCAATTATGCCGATTTGGGCGACCTTAGCAGAAGGACGCCCATCTCCTGATTTGTGTTGGAAGATGGGCGCCCTTCTCCTTTGAAAATAAGCAGGATAGTAACATAGTAAATGACGGCAGATTAAGGCCTGTATGGTCCATCCAGTCTGCCCAACAAGATAAACTCATTTTACATGGTATGTGATACTTTATACCAGAGTTTGATTTGTCCTTGCCATTCTCAGGGCACAGACCGTAGAAGTCTGCCCAGCACTGTTCTTGTACTAAGTTCTGAAGCTAATGTCGAACCCCCTTAACATTTACACTCCAGCCCATCCATATCTATTCAGTCATGATCAGGGCGTAGACTGTAGAAGTCTGCCCAGCACCATTTTGCTTCCCAGTTACCGGTGTCGGCACCTAATCTCCGCTAAGATTCCGTGGATCCATTCCTCCTAAACAAGATTCCTTTGTGTTTATACCATGCGTGTTTGAATTCCATTACCGTTTTCATCTCCACCACCTCCCGCAGGAAGGCATTCCACATATCCACCACCCTCTCTGTGAAAAAAATAGTTCCTGACATTACTCCTGAGTCTGCCCCCCTTCAACCTCAATTCATGTCCTCTAGTGAGTGTAGGCATGGGATACAGCCACAACCCTGACAGTCTCTTCTGGCTCCCCCACCTCCTGTAGTGCTTTGGTATACTCAATTGTTGAATCATTACATAAACTCAGACAGGAATGAAAAGGTAGTTTAGGAACAAAAGGGGGATCTGAGGTGAAGCACAGCATTTCAAGGGAACAGATGGAAACTAGAAAGATTTTGAGAAGGAGGAACAAAACTTGAAGAAAGTTAAATGTGAAAATTGGATATAGGGCAAGAAGCAAAGGAGGAATAAAATGATTAGAAAGATCAAATCACCAAACAAAGCTATGAATAATGATTTTAAAGTTAAATATGTAAGCCTGAAATCTTTTAGGGGCCATCAGAGATTTCTCATGTCCACTTTGCAGCTTTTACATGAGGTGGAGACCACTGCATTATACAATGAAATTGAACAGAGGCTAGATTTATAAAGAAATATTTCTTCACCAAGAGTATGGTAGATGCCAAGAGCAGCCTACGAGGGGATCTGATTGAAGCAAATATGACAGAATTAAAGCTTGTCAGGGACAAAATACACAGGGGGCAGGGATACAAGCAGGGTCGAGAGCCCACCTTAAGAAATGGTGGCCAAAGAGGGACACCTGGAATATAGGACCAAAGGAGAGAAAACAAAAAAAAAAAGAAAAAAGATTGGATAGGGACTGAACCTGCAAGCAATCAAGCTTATATGATAGACAGACAGAATACATCCCTATCTAGTGCAGTGTAAAGGAATCACCAGGCAAACTGAAGAAATGCTAGAAAGTTAAATATAAAGTGAAATACAGCCAAGGGCTATTTACATATGTGTATGCATGCACACACATGGAGAACTTATCCTACCTATTGGTGTTTGGTTATGAATCAAGATTGCTGGAAAAATGTTTTGAGAATTTCTTTTTTTTTTTCCCCCTTTTCGTTTTTGCAGTACTTTGCTGCCTTTTAAGGGCTTTAACAATAATCAGATTTTTTATTTTGCTCCAAGCTGCAAGTAGCACAGCTTTCTTAATCTCTCAGTAGCTATAGCAGCACAGTGGTTTGCACAGATATTCAGATCCAAAAGCTGCAGCAATACACAGTGTGACTGCAGCTATAGGCAACAGGACGGAATCTGCATCGCTGATGGGTCAAAGCCCTCACTGGGCTCCAAGCCTTAATAAATAAAAATGCCCGATTACTGTAAGCGCTAGGAAACAATATGAAGGGACCTACGTACAGCATTCCTGTACCCAGGGCAGTCCTGCAAAGCAAAGTCTATTCTCTTAGCGGAATCTGTTTAAAGATTGCCATCTGGTGGGCTTCCTTGTAGTTTTTGGTCTTTTTTTGTTTGATGCTTCATAGCTAATAAAAGAATAACCACAACGCTTGAAAAAAGTTAGATTGTTGTGTTTTAAAATATCTTTGGTTACAGTGTTTACTAAATTATTTCATAGCAAAACTTCATGCTTGTATTTTTGTATTTACCTTTATAAAAATAATGTCTACAAGGAAATATTTGTATTTTCCTTTATAAAAATAATGTCTACAAGAAAATCTATTTCTTTGTGACATCAAAAAGTTTTACAAATACCAAATATTTGTCAAGTTCCCAAACAGGGCCTAGATCAACTTAAATATCAGCATAACAGAATAAAATTAAGCACCCCAGCTACAAAGAGGCAAACCCAGCTAAAATATCTCCCTTCCTTCTTTCTTCCTATTCCAGGAATCTTCAATAGTCCAAGCAGAATATACCGCACCCCGGAACAATCTATACAAAGGCTTAAAGTTGATCAAATGACACAAAAAAAGCACTAGAGTGATAGCTGTTATATAGATAAGGACCCTAACCCATGAATCTTCAGTGGCACTAGCTGGAAAGTGGTAGCCGAGGGAACAGAGGCTGACGCCGGATGGAGTTCTACAGTCTATGTCCCACAAATGGTGAAGACAGGTGAAGCTTCGACAACTTCAGTGCTATAGATCAGGCTTATTTTCGAAAGATAAGGGCGCCCATTTTTCGACACAAATCGGGAGATGGCGTCCTTTTCACACGGTCGCCCAAATCAGCATAATCGAAAGCCGATTTTGGGCGTCCTCAACTGCTTCCCGTCGCGGGGATGACCAAAGTTCACGGGGGCATGTCGGAAGCATAGCGAAGGCATGACTGGGGCGTTCTTAACACATGGGCGTCCTCGGCCGATAATGGAAAAAAGAAAGGCATCCCTGACAAGCACTTGGCCAACTTTACTTGGTCCATTTTTTTCTTGCAACCAAGCCTCAAAAAGGTGCCCTAACTGACCAGATGACCACCGGAGGGAATCGGGGATGACCTCCCCTTACTCCCCCAGTGGTCACTAACCCCCTCCCACCCTAAAAAAAAAACAACTTTAAAAATATTTTTTGCCAGCCTCAAATGTCATACCCAGCTCCATGACAGCAGTATGCAGGTCCCTGGAGCAGCTTTAGCGGATGCAGTGCACTTCAGGCAGGTGGACCCAGGCCCATTCCCCCCTACCCGTTACACTTGTGCTGGTAAATGTGAGCCCTTCAAAACCTATCACAAACCCACTGTACCCACATCTAGGTGCCCCCCTTCACCCCTTAGGGCTATGGTAGTGTTGTACAGTTGTGGGGAATGGGTTTTGGGGGGCTCAGCATCCAAGGTAAGGGAGCTATGCACCAGGAAGCAACTTGTGAAGTCCACTACAGTGCCCCCTAGGGTGCCTGGTTGGTGTCTTGGCATGTGAGGGGGACCAGTGCACTACAAATGCTGGCTCCTCCCATAACCAAATGGCTTGGATTTGGTTGTTTCTGAGATGGGCGTCCTCGGTTTCCATTATCGCTGAAAACCGGGGATGACCATCTCTAAGATTTGGGCGTCCCCGACCGTATTATTGAAACGAAAGATGTCCGCCCATCTTGTTTCAATAATACGGGATGCTGATCAGGGAATAGGCATACATTATACCAAAGGAAAATACTGCCTTTAAGTCGGAAAGAAGTTCTCAGAATCAGTTCCCTGTTGCACTTTGGCACTGAGACCCATCATATTCTTATTATCTATTTGCGATTTCTTTTTCAATAAAGGTGGTTAATAAATCTAAATAAGTTAATAACAGTGTCACCAGAAAGGCAGCCTTACCAAATCTCTTCCATAGATGACTCCAAAATCTGGGACCATATCAGGCTATCTACTGTTTTCTGGCCTTCCCCACCACAACTTGATCTGTATTGCACCACAATTCCTGTCCATCCCACTTCTCACCTCTCCCATTTGGCAGTAGCCTTCTAGATGGCTTCCAAAGTCATTTCATAGGAACAGGTAAAAAAAAACTAGGATTTATCTGCCTTTGGCATCCTCCTCCCCAGAAGTATTAAGTTCTCCAATTGTAGTCAATATGGAGGCTCTCCACTGTCAAAGAAAGTTGATATACCCAGGTTGCTCCTTTCCCTTATAGCTTCCTCTCATGCATCCAGGTCAGCCTCCAGATCTCCATCATCACTTTCAATGTTCCATTCCTGGGTTGAACAAAGCTTTTTACTCTTATGATGAAAATACTGCATTACCAAGTCACACATCATGGCACTCTATTTTCATTGCTCCAAACTGGCAGCTGAGGAAGAGCTTGTACCTCAGAACTCACTAATGTCATACTCCAGGTGATATTCCTTGGAGGCACTTCTTCCCGACACAGTAACCAATGCCCCGATTTCACCTGGCTCCCAGTCAAAAACCCTTTTATTGAGTGCAATGCTGCAGAAGTATCAAAGGGTGCATTTGACCCTAGCTCTTCCTGTTCCCAATTGTTAATAGCAAAATGTAGGGTGGTTGGGGGGTCGATTACGAATAATTACAGAATCATAAAGGCTGCAATCTAACCTGCAACAGGGGGTGCATCCCTCTTTGACCATCCACTGTGATTTATACTGCTCTTACACCTGCTTGACTGCTAACCAGTACACAACACAATATTCCACCACTACATGCAATGTAAATACAAATCTTGTTGAAACTCGATGGTTTTAACTTTACTCCGAGGATGGTGAAAGGCAGGCAAGTTTTCTGTAGCCCAGGCCTAAACTCTAGGCTCTCATAGGAGTGCAGGTGCCAAACAACCCAGGCTGCTAGGGTCTTTTCCTGGTAGAGAGATAAGATAGTCTGTTAAGGCCATAAACTATGTGGCAGGGCATGTAGGGTTACCATACGTCTGGTTTTACCCGGACATGTCCTCTTTTGGAGGGCACCACGGGACGTCTGGGCAGGTTTTTCCAGCCTGCCTGTTTATCCGGATTTGTGGGCAGGCTGGTTTGCAGACAGGAAGGCTGGCTTGCGGGTGGGCGAGCCAGCGGGCCTCAGGATGTCCTCCCCTCCTGTACCTTATTCGCTGTGCCCTGGTGGTCTAGTGGCCTCTTTCCTGCCCAGCACTGCCGCAGACCTCTCGCTCCCGGCGCCGCTTCAAAATGGCTACCGAGAATTCAAGCAGCAACCTCATGAGACTCAGTCTTGCAAGGTCACCACTTGAACTCTCGGCAGCCATTTTGAAGCGGTGCCGGAAGCGACAGGTCTGCAGCAGTTCTGGGCAGGAAAGACGGCTCTTTCCTGTCCCAAAGAGGGCACTAGACCACCGGGCATGATAAGGTATGGGAGGGGAGGGGATGTGGATTGGGTGAGCTATTAAATCCCACAAATCCGGATAAATAAATAAAGGTGGGTGGAGGAAGACTGGAAAAAAAAGTGGGGGTGGGGGACATACATGGGGGAGAGGGAGAGAATTTGGCTTTCTTGGGGAAGGTCAAAGTGACACTGCCGTGCAGGGGCATGGTGTGGATGTGATGGGTGTCCTCTTTTTTTATCAGGCAAATATGGTAGCCCTAAGTGCATGGAGCACAATTCTAACTTCTATGACACATCAAAGACGCCAACTCTGGACTGGTTTAAGCATTAGGCAAACCTGGGAGTTGACAAAGGTGCCTGTTTCAGAGGAGGAGGAATGGGAGGGGGCAGCAAAGTACAGCAGCAGCAACAGCAAAACAATAGGTCCTGACAGCCATTCAAATTCCAAGAGCCATCGGTGCTTTAGTCACTTTGGGGTACTTTTACAAAGCTGTGGTAGAAAGTGGTCTTAGCATGCCCTTACTTGGATTTTTCCTGCAGGCAAAGGCAGTAAAATGGACAATTTCCTATTTTTTGTATTAATGGCCACGCGCTTTAGCGGGCATCCATTAAAAACAATTTCCATGTAAGCACTTACTGCCACCCATTTTGTAGGTGGTAAGGGCTCACACTAACCCTGCGCTATATCAGTTTGGGAGAAATAATGTGGATGCACTGATTAGCTCAGACACGCCCACTCAGGTCCCAAACTTACCGCAGGACACCTGAGCACATCCCATGGTAAGAAATTTTAAGCTATGGCAAGCACATGCTAGTGCTTACTGCGACTTAGTGAAAGGACCCTTTTGTCTTCACATCTTTCCTGTGCACAGTCACATCAAGTACTCCTTTTCATCACAGTTTTGCTTATTTTTGTGTTAGGTTTTATGTTGGTTTTTTAACGATTGACTTACTTTGCATCCTTACTCTGACCAAACCAGACTTCTAGCTTGGCTTGAGCTTTCATCGCACATGAACCCCCTCCCCTCCCTTTTTTTTTGAAATGGTTAATTTCATTCGTATTGCTTTATCAAAGAAGTTCTACCTACACATAAAATAATGCGGTTAATGTCATAGGAGGAAGTAATGTTTACTAAATTTGAAGCCTAATTTTGTATATATCACCTAGGTCTAGAAAGGTACGTACATACAACTTGGGGCATTCAAAATTCCCCCTATATATTATAAAAGGCTTGCTGAATGTAGAATCTTTTGTAAAATACGTATAAGGGAGTGGAGAAAATGCATGTTATCTGGTGGCACATACGAGAGGGACAGCCTCTTTACTATAAAAACACACAAAAAAAGCAAAGCCCTGAATAATGCTGTGCATGTGTAATATCACTTACACGTATAAATGCCAAATTTTCTAAAACTGTACGTACAAAGATGAGCCAGTTATGGATGTGAGCTCTGACTCACATTTTTGGAATAATTTTTCAACACCTGCCGATTAAGTACATTTCCCTCTCAAATTCCCTCCCAAGCTGAGACCTAAACAAGAATCGGCCCACAAATGTAACTTGAAGCAGGGGTGTTACAAAATATAGAAGTCTACCCAAACTTCTCCCAGAACACACCCCCTTTAAATAAGCATGTGCCATGGGCAAACATGTATTAGGCATGCCTGTCCTAAAACCAATACTTATACATGTACAGGGATTTACACATGTAAATATTCTAAAATCAACTATTACTTCAACTTTCACAGTAAATAATTTATTCTCATATGTATATAAACTTACCTCCAGCATCCAGCCTTCTCACTGCTTGCCGAAACACAACACTAGCAGCAAACAATCAGACACTAAAATAGAAAGAAAAAAAAATGTTTAGCTAAGTAATGCAAAAGAATCACCATTGTTGACTGGAGATACCAAGCAATTCAAGAGTCACAGGACGCCTCTCTCACAATGCCCCAATTCAGTTGGCTCACAAAAGCATAGTGTCTTGTCTGCTTCTACAACAGTCAGATGTGGCTTGTACAATTCTGAATCCTTTCTAGGTGTTTGTATATAACTGTAATAGTGTTACATCACAGCTATAATTTACATGGCTATAACTTCCCATGAACCTGGTCGCGCTGTTCCAAACCAAGCAAGATGATGCGTTCAGAGTTCTCAAGACTGCTCAGTGAAATGAGAGCACTGACTGGTTAATCGAAAGCCTTCCTTTCTGCCTCCTGAGTTCATATGGTGAACATGAAAGTAGCAGCACTCTCTCAAATGCTCAAAACATTGATCTGATTTTGAAGGGGTTTAGTAAATTAGTAACAATATTTTGAAAAATCAAGAAATTCTATGCATCTACAATATGAAACCATTTTCATATTTTTTTTGAAAGGCAATAGAAGTCCCTTTAAAAAAAAAAAAACAAGGTAGTCTCCCTTTACCTCAGTTTATTATTTTCAACACATCACAATGTTGGAAAGGAATGAGACAGACACACACACAAACAAAAAAATGAGTGTCCAGGGATAAAATAACTCTACAAACTTACAGGACCAGATTTAACAAGAGGGGGAAAAAAGAAAGAGGAAAAGAAATAAAAAAAACTGAGCCAAATCAGACCGGGGTTCCAGAGAAACAGTTACCCCAAAAAGATGACCCAATGCATTTCTGTGAGAGGGAGGTCTAGCTTAATAGAAACATTGATGTATTGAAACACGGCTGTTAGGGAACTGCTCCTCCTCTTTCCTGTCCTCTCCCAGTCACAGACGTACACACATACACACTATATATATACATACACATACATATATATATATACATACACCCACTCCACAACGCAAAGAAGCACAAAGGCAAACATGCACATTTGGCTCATGAGTGCACCTTAATTTCAGTGTGCAATATCGATTTAGCATAAAGTGCATTAACCTATAAATTAATGCACATATAATAAATCTGCATACATTAAAATTTCCTAATGTGCAGTAAAAATTGATTTATTAAAATTAGAGAGTGTGAAGCAAACTGAAGAAAACACCCAAATTCCAGAGGTTTTCCAAACGGGAAAAAAAAATTTGCCTGTGCACATTAGAGAGTTGAACAGGGACATAAATATCATCCACCCCTGCCCATCCCCAATAGAAACTAACCCATACCCACCAAGATCCATTCCATTCCCATCCAACCCCACAATTAATCTCCTCCATCCTCACCCATACCCACAGGGAGTGGCGCCATTATTTACTTGCAGCCCTCTGTTTCCTCCCAACCCCAACAGCCTCCCGTGGTTTTTTGGATGGTTCCAAGCCTCAGTCTGGTGTTCCAGCTGCCTCTCTGGGCATTCCCAAGCCTCATTCTGGAGTCACCAGAAATTTTGAATACACTCTTGTAGGAATCCCATGGCAACTTCTTCCATACCCTCAGGAATCCCATGGCGACTTCTGCCTTACCTGCGGGAATCCCACAGCTTTTGTAGGATTCCCACAATCCCCATTCCCATGCAGCTCTCTAGAGCACATCCCCGATAGCCCTAACATATACACAGAAACAAACAACATACCACAAAGGGGTTGGAAATTCTCATGAGACAGGTTCTTCATGCTTTCCCCACCCACACACAACATCCCGACTCCCTGATGGTCTGGTTCTTACAAATTATGGTATGCATTTACTTTTCTTTGTTGTAAATTCAACTGTGAAACCTAGTGACCTGAACTACATAGCTTTCTTCTATGGTTGCTATGCAGTGCAACACTTAGTGACTGAACCATGTAGTTTTCTACTGGCTGCTACATGTGCGGCCCAGTAGCGTAGCCAGAGTGGATTTTTGGTGGGCCTACAGAGGAAATGGGTGGGTACTAAATGTCCTCTTCCTCCTCCACCCCATCACTCCCCCCAAACTCAAATTTTAACAGAAATTATAAAGTACCCAAGCTGGCAGGAATCCCCCAAGCCATGCCAGTTGAAGATCTCCCTGAAGGTAACCAGAAACACCTGTGCTCAGCTGGGCAGTCAGTGGCTGCTTCCTAAGCTGCTGACACCAGCACTCCTGCTCATACTCAGTTTCTGTACATGTGTGAAAACTGAGCATACGCAGAGTACTGCCATGGGTGCTTCAGGAAGCAACTGCCAATTCCCGAGCTGGGCACAGGTGTTTCTGGGTGCCTTCAGGGAGATCTTCAGGTTTGGCAGGGCTTGGGGATCCCCACCAGCTATTGCAGCAGTGTGCCACTGTTGATTGAGCCTAAGCCCAAAGTGGTTGGGCCTGTTCTCACCCAGGCCCACCCATGGCTATACAGAGCAAACCAAAGGGGAAAACAGCAACACAAACTAGTTGTAGAACAAAACAGCAAAGTGAGCCACAGATGAGACAAGCAGGTTGAGTCAAATCTGAGGAAGCAGATCTTATTAGAGGACACGGCCCGTGTTTCATCAAAAGCCTACATCAGGGTCTACATGCAAAAACCACAAACATTTAATATTATTACACATATATAATGTTCTTGTGGTTTTGTATATATTGTCTTTTTAAATGAAATATTTTGGTTTTTAACATATTTGTGCTTTTTGTATGTAGACCCCTGATGCAAGCTTTTGCCGAAAACACAGGCCATGTCTGGTCCTTTAATAAAATCTGCTTCCTCCAACCATTTGGCTCAGTCTGTCCCATCTGTGGCCCACTCTCTGTTTTGTTCTTCCACCTTGGCTATGCTATGGGTACAGCCTCCTAGTACAGGAGAAACAAGGCAATACATATTACCTTGGTATAGTGGCACCTCATGGTTTAAATGTAGAATGCGTTCCATTGGCTGCCTGTGGAAGCTCATGTGTAACTCAAGATTCTGTTTTGTTTTCAGTATTGTGTGGTCAATGTCCATATTACACTATGTCCTTGAAAAAGGTCAGATTTGGATTTTCATCTAAATACATGATTCATAAAATAAATTTCAAGTTCTATCTGCCACTTTCTACTCGACTTGTTCCAACCCAAAAGAAACGTTTTAGATTTACATGTTCAATTTTATGGAATTCTCTACCTGCAGCACCTTGCGACTCTGGGCAAGTCATTTAATCCTCCATTGCCACAGGTACAAATAAGTACCTGTATATACTATGTAAACCCCCTTTGAATGTAGTTGCAAAACTATCAAGTCCCATTCCCTTTTCCCCTCATGCACTAATTCTGTGCTAATAAGCATGCGGCAGTGCAGCTGCACTGATCACCGCAGAAAAGCCCACTCTCTGCCCCCAGACAAGTCCCCCTATCGCAGTAAAATTTAAAATAGAAGGGGTTCTTACTCAGAACTTACTGCACGGACACCCAAGTGCCCCCTATGGTAAAAGTCCCTTTAAGCTGTGGTAAACACATTGCAAGTGTTTACCAAGCTGCGGTAAAAGGACTTTCACACACAACTATTATTATACACATCTATCTATACGTATTTAAACATGTTGAAAAGCAGTTATAGTTTGCATGGCACTGAATATATAACGCTTAAAAAACCATTGTGACATTCGGGCCAGATCCATATATGGCACTAAAAAAAAAATCCCATGTGGAAACCAGTTCCGCCGAAGCTATTTATAAGCAGCTCTTCAATTTCGGCACTGTATGTAGAATATGCTTAGTCAATATCTAGCGCCTAAAACAACCCCACATCCATTTACATCAACGAAAATGTGGCATAAATGCCAGCATGTAGATTTGGGTGCAGAGGGCCATATTTATCAATTTATGCATCCAGCTTCTCTTACATAAGTACGCTTTGCCCAGAACCGTGAAATCTACCCACAACCATCTTCACTTCAGGAAGTCACTGAAAACCAACTTGTTCAAGAAGGCCTACCCCTCCTGACCCAAATTAACTTTCTACTTCCTGCGACATAGCAAAACTATGGACCATATTGGACTTTTATCACCATCCCTCCTCTTTCTTTCTTTGTTGCTTTTATTTATGTTTCTTATATGCCTACTACTATATAGTGTATTTGTATTTTACTGAACCGAAGCCTGCCTCTACGGTATTGTGTAAGCCACATTGAGCCTGCAACTAAGTGGAAAAATGTGGGGTATAAATGTGTTAAATAAGTATTCTATAATAACACACGTAAATTTCAGAATGCCCATTTCCCACCCATAACCATGCTACTACTACTACTACTACTATTTAGCATTTTTATAGCGCTACAAGGCATACGCAGCGCTGCACAAACATAGAAGAAAGACAGTCCCTGCTCAAAGAGCTTACAATCTAATAGACAAAAAATAAATAAAGTAAGCAAATCAAATCAATTAATGTGAACGGGAAGGAAGAGAGGAAGGTAGGTGGAGGCGAGTGGTTACAAGTGGTTACGAGTCAAAAGCAATGTTAAAGAGGTGGGCTTTCAGTCTAGATTTAAAGGTGGCCAAGGATGGGGCAAGACGTAGGGGCTCAGGAAGTTTATTCCAGGCATAGGGTGCAGCGAGACAGAAGGCGCGAAATCTGGAGTTGGCAGTAGTGGAGAAGGGAACAGATAAGAAGGATTTATCCATGGAGCGGAGTGCACGGGAAGGGGTGTAGGGAAGGACGAGTGTGGAGAGATACTGGGGAGCAGCAGAGTGAGTACATTTATAGGTTAGTAGAAGAAGTTTGAACAGGATGCGAAAACGGATAGGGAGCCAGTGAAGGGTCTTGAGGAGAGGGGTAGTATGAGTAAAGCGACCCTGGCGGAAGATGAGACGGGCAGCAGAGTTTTGAACCGACTGGAGAGGGGAGAGGTGACTAAGTGGGAGGCCAGCAAAAAGCAGATTGCAGTAGTCTAAACGAGAGGTGACAAGGGTGTGGATGAGGGTTTTGGTAGAGTGCTCGGAAAGAAAGGGGCAGATTTTAACCATGCCCCTTTTTGCATGCAAACATCAAAATTTAGGCACAGTGATTTACAGAATACGCTTAGGGAATTGTACGCGTACATTCTAATTACTGCCAATTAGTGCTCATTATTGTTTAAGTGCTGTTCACAATGCTAATTGGTTTGTTATGTGCATCGTTGCAGAATATGCTTGGATTTTGGTGCTGAACGCTAGGTACGCTATATAGAATCCGGGGGTCTATATATAGCATTATAGGTAGGTATTTGCAGATATATGTATATTGCTATACATTGAGCAAGGAGTTGGGGCTTCAAATCTGTACAAATTATGGTCTTTATTTTAGAAACCCCCCATTTGCGATTTATATGTGTATCTTGTGCGCACGCAGAAAGGGGAAAGCCAGGATTTGTGTGTGTAAATCTGCAACATGTGCATATGGTGAAGGGATGTGGTTTTGGCAAAATAATATACATGTTCCCCATTTCAGAAGGGGAATGCAAGTCTGTGCTTGCAGAGTTAAAACACCGATATCTATAGCTGCCCTTGAACATATCTAGGTTTTATAGAAGGGCTATTTTGGGCAGGGCTTTACTGGAGAAATTGGGAGAAATCATGCCTTCATCTCCCAGTGTTTTTTTTTTTTTGCTCCCCATAATCAACTGGGCTGAATAACTGCAGGCTCTGTAATTAATTGGCAGCACTTATATGTCTAGGTTCTGAACTACCAACATGATAACAGACATGTATGTTGCAACGTTGACAATTGCAGAACTGCTGCTCCCACTGCACACTGCCAGCATATAAACATTTACTCCTGCTGGTGTTTTAGAAAACACTCTTTGACAGCAGATCCATTTCTAAATTACTATCAGAATTTGGCGTGTCCCAACCTGGATATCTAAATTACAATTTCTACATTATAAGTACATAAGTAATGCCATACTGGGAAAAGACCAAGGGTCCATCGAGCCCAGCATCCTGTCCACGACAGCGGCCAATCCAGGCCAAGGGCACCTGGCAAGCTTCCCAAACGTACAAACATTCTATACATGTTATTCCTGGAATTGTGGAGTTTTCCAAGTCTGTTTAGTAGCGGTTTATGGACTTGTCCTTTAGGAAACCGTCCAACCCCTTTTTAAACTCTGCTAAGCTAACCGCCTTCACCACTTTCTCCGGCAACGAATTCCAGAGTTTAATTACACGTTGGGTGAAGAAAAATTTTCTCCGATTTGTTTTAAATTTACTACACTGTAGTTTCATCGCATGCCCCCTAGTCCTAGTATTTTTGGAAAGTGTGAACAGACGCTTCACATCCACCTGTTCCACTCCACTCATTATTTTATATACCTCTATCATGTCTCCACTCAGCCGTCTCTTCTCCAAGCTGTATAGCCCTAGCCTCCTTAGTCTTTCTTCATAGGGAAGTCGTTCCATCCCCGCTATCATTTTAGTCGCCCTTCGCTGCACCTTTTCCAATTCTACTATATCTTTCTTGAGATGCGGCGACCAGAATTGAACACAATACTCAAGGTGCGGTCGCACCATGGTGCGATACAACGGCATTATAACATCCTCACACCTGTTTTCCATACCTTTCCTGATAATACCCAACATTCTATTCGCTTTCTTAGCCGCAGCAGCACACTGAGCAGAAGGTTTCAGTGTGTTATCGACGACGACACCCAGATCCCTTTCTTGGTCCGTAACTCCTAACGTGGAACCTTGCATGACGTAGCTATAATTCGGGTTCTTTTCTCCCACATGCATCACCTTGCACTTGCTCACATTAAACATCATCTGCCATTTAGCTGCCCAGTCTCCCAGTCTCGTAAGGTCCTCTTGTAATTTTTTCACAATCCTGTCGCGATTTAACGACTTTGAATAACTTGTGTCATCAGCAATTTAATACCTCGCTAGTTACTTCCCATCTCTAAATCATTTATAATATATTAAAAAGCAGCGGTCCTAGCACGGACCCCTGAGGAACCCCACTAACTACCCTTCTCCATTGTGAATACTGCCCATTTAACCCCACTCTCTGTTTCCTATCCTTTCAACCAGTTTTTAAGCCACAATAGGACATTTCCTTCCTATCCCATGACCCTCCAATTTCCTCTGTAGCCTTTCATGAGGTAACTTGTCAAACGCCTTTTGAAATCCAGATACACAATTATCAACCGACTCCCCTTTGTCCACATGTTTGTTCACTCCTTCAAAGAATTGAAGTAAATTGGTCAGGCAAGATTTCCCCACACAAAAGCCATGCTGACTTGGTCTCAGTAATCCATGTCCTCGGATGTGCTCTGTAATTTTGTTTTTGATAATAGCCTCTACCATTTTCCCCGGTACCGACGTCAGACTCACCGGTCTATAATTTCCCGGATCTCCCCTGGAGCCTTTTTAAAAAATGGGCGTTACATTGGCCACCCTCCAATCTTCCGGTACCATGCTCGATTTTAAGGATAAGTTGCATATCACTAGCAGTAGCTTCCGCAAGCTCGTTTTTCAGTTCTATCAGTACTCTAGGATGAATACCATCCGGTCCAGGAGATTTGCTACTCTTCAGTTTTGCCGAACTGCCCCATTACGTCCTCCAGGTTTACCGTGAAGTCAGTAAGTTTCTCCGACTCGTCCGCTTGAAATACCATTTCCGACACCGGTATCCCACCCAAATCTTCCTCGGTGAAGACCGAAGCAAAGAATTCATTCAGTCACTCCGCTACGTCTTTGTCTTCCTGATCGCCCCTTTTTCTAAAATGTGTCTTTATATTTAATAGGCAGCCATAATCAGCCTCTATACATACATTTATTTATTTGTTGCATTTGTATCCCCATTTTCCCACCTATTTGTAGGCTCAATGTGGTTTACATAGTTCCGTGAGGTGATCGCCATTCCAGTATGACAAATACAGAGTGATGTTATGGTATAGTAAAGTTCATGTGTAACAGACACATTAGGGAATCGAAAAGAGGAAGAGTTATGTCCATTTCGGGTACTAGTTTTGTTGTGTTGCAGGATTCAGGCATTTAAGTTGGATCGTTAGGCTATGCCTTTTTGAACAAGTTAGTTTTTAGTGATTTCCGGAACTTTGGTAGGTCATACATTGTTTTTCACAGTGTTTGGTAATGAGTTCCATAGTTGCGTGCTTATATAGGAGAAGCTGGATGCATAGGTTGATTTGTATTTGAGTCCTTTGCAGCTTGGGTGGTAAAGGTGTAGGTATGAGCGTGTTGATCTTGTGGTATATTTCTGGTTGGTAGGTCTATGAGGTTTATCATGTATCCCGGGCTTCGCCGTAGATAATTTTATGAACCAGAGTGCAGATTTTGAATGCAATTCACTCTGATTGGGAGCCAGTGCAGTTTTCCTCGTATGGGTTTGGCGCTTTTGAATCTCATTTTTCTAAATATAAACCTGGCTGCGGTGTTTTGAGCAATTGAAGTTTCTTTATGATTATTTCTTTGCATCCCGCATAAATTCCATTACAGTAGTCTAGGTGGCTTAGTACAATGATTGTACCAAGTTGCAAAATATTTCCCTGGGGAGAAAGGTTTTACTTTGAGTTTTCCCACATTGAGTGGAACATTTTCTTTGTTATAGATTTCACTTGGCTTTCTAGCGTGAGGTTTTGGTCGATTGTCTGAAATAGGAAGGGTGTAGTCTGGGGTGTTTATGTTAGTGGGTTGTTCGTGTTGTATTGGGATGAGAGGATGAGACAGTGTGTTTTTTCTGCGTTGAGTTTTAGTTGAAATGCATATATATATTATAAGCCTGGCTCAGACTTGAAGAGCCATATGTAACATGGGATGTCTGAGCCAAATATCTATGTGTAAGCATGGATTTTTGGATTCTTACATTTTAGGCTTATATGTTGAAGCGCCAATACCTGCACTTATAGGAATAATTTATACCAGCATATTTAGTTGTGCTAGTTATACATATAGCATTGCTAAATATAAGAATAATTTGAGACCTCTAGGTTAGATGTATATTATTCCCTAAGTTTTTCATATTGACCTAAATACAGTTTATACAGTCAAACACATATGTACACTTCTTCCCTTTAAAACCATTACATATTTTTTAAAATGAGGTGAACTCGGGGAGCTTGGACTGTCTGACAGCACCCTCTAGCTGTCTCTGCAAATATCTTAGCAATGGTTCCACTCTATATTATCCCTTATACGGAGCATCCAGAATAGGAAAATCTAGTTGGTTGAAGGAGCTGTTAATCAACAAATTAAATTATCAAAAGCTTTAAACACAGAATTTTCAGTTTTGATTTAACAGCCAAGAGGGGAAAAAAACATGGTTGATGGTGTTTCAGTTTTTGTTAGGGTCTACAAACCTGGTCCTGGAGACACCCCAGCCAGTCAGGTTTTCAGTATATCCACAATGAATATTCATGAGCAAGATTTGCATGCAGTGTTATCATTGTGCAGTGGGAACTTCCTTGAGGGTTTGTTCTTGGAATGTGGCGGGTATTGATTTGCCCATTAAGAGGACAAAGATCTTACGGGCGTTGAAGAAAAAGCATGTTCACATTGCCTGTCTTCATGAAACCCACCTAAATGATGAGGAACATCAAAAACTGGGTGGGGGCAGTACATTACTCATCAGGTACTACCCTGGGACCAGAGGGCAGATATATGTTGGTCCACTTGACTATTCTTAATGTCTACGCTCCTGTTTTTATCCTTTTCCTTTTTTCAGACTCTGATTAAAGCTGTGACACCATATCTACATTTGCCTCTTTTAGTTCTGGGGGATTTTAATATTATAACGGGTCCTTTGGTGGATAGGAAGGGTGGAGGGGGCCATGTCAATCTCAGACCTAGCATTTTTAGAGCTTGTTAATGCTAGAGACACCCATAGGAATGTCCCTTTTCCCTTTATTTGCCTTAACCATGATACTGCTCTTTCCTGTAGACACGGTCTTTGCTTGTCCACTCCACTGACCATATTTCTTATGGTAAGCTACGGGCTGAAGATCAACTGTCAAAAAAAGAGCATTTAGACTCCACAAATCTTGACTTTTGTTGAAGATATACAAAGACAGCGTCGTGAGTGTGTGAGCGCTGCATGTATCGGGAGAAGGTTACAGGGGTTGGTGCAATTTTGGTGGGGGGGGGGCACAGATTTGGGGAAGTAGGAATTGCTTGTGGTTGGTGGGGGAGCTGCAGGGGGTAGATTTTGGAGTTGTGGGTCATAAAAAACCAGGCTATGAGAAAAAAAAATCCTCTAAAGCGGTGATTTTATAAAATTATTTATTTTGTATAAAGCTTGTTTACCCATAGGACTGTAGCTCTCACAAAATTGTGCATCATTACACATATGTAAAAAGTAGGCACATGCCAGATCGCACTTATTTTTATTAATCTGTCTGCAGACATTCCCAGGGCAAAGTATGGAAGGAGCTGCATGGTAAATGCATAGGTGTACATGTACACATTTACCAAGGACTGATGGCCAGCCTTTTCAGTAGCAACCCCCACTCTAAGCAATCAGCTTCCTTGGGAGGTACATAGAGAAATTACTTGGTTCCTCAGAGCCTGCTGGGTTTGAGGGGCTGTGATTTTTTTTTTTTTTTGTTACCTTAAGTTTGTAATGTACACTAGGAGCAGCCTAGTTACAATCCAATTTGAATCTAATTCTATAGTTACAATCCAATTTTGATCTAGCTGTATATTTATGTTTTTGACTCTTGAGAATATATACATGGTTGTTTTGTTTTTGATTTATGACTTTATATTAACAATATATTTTAGTGTATTATTTGTATGTGTTTTTTAGACTCCTGATGCAGGCGCACAGGCGCCGGAACACGGCTTGCTGTGTCGAGTCAATCAATGCATCCTAATAAAGACTGACTTTTCAGATGTCTCCCTTGGTTATTCGTGAGGCCATTTATCCTACTCCTTTTTGCTGTACAGCACTAGGCTTAAGATCGAGGGGTGCCCAGTTAAAATCCCACTGCTACTCCTTGTGACCTGGCCAGTCACTTAACCATGCATTGCCTCAGATACAAATTAGATTGGGAGTCCTCCAGGGACAGAGAAATACCCAGGGTACCTGAATGTACCTCACCTTGAGTTACTACTGAAAGAAGTGTGAGCAAAATCTAAATAAATAATAATAATAAATCAATTGTGACCAAATCTTGTTATTACTTACATTTAATTTGGTCTGTTCAGTCATTTCTAAATTAGCAGTAGTAATAAGTAGCAGCAGCAACAACATGTATCAAAAGGAACCAATGAAACTAATAATTTCTATAGCGCTATTAAGTGTACACAGTGCTATCCCCCTATTTCTGTAAATGGTGTTTTAAATTGCGCATGCACAATTGAACAAGCCAATTAGCACCGATAATTGAGAGCCATTATCAGTGCTAATTGGCATTAATTAAAAATTACACACATTTATGCATCTGGATCCATGTGTATATATTACGCATGGTTCCAAAAGGGGGGCGTGGCTATGGGAGGGACATGGGCGGATCAAGGGCGTTCCCACATGCACTGTAGAATAAGGGGGATCCACACCTAATTTAGGCATGGAGATTTACACCAATGTTTCACTAGTGTAAATGGTCACACCTAAATGTAGTCACAATTCCTGGCACAATTTTTTTGGGCGCTGATCTTTAGGTGCCATTTACTGAATTTATCCTATATGCGGGTACTCTCTCTGTTATCTAGTGGTCTCACAATCTAGGGGCCCTGTTTACTAAGCTGTGCTATAGGCATGCTAGCATTTTTAGCACAGGCTAAAAATTAGCGCACGCCAATGCTAGAGACAGCCATAGGAATATATGGGTGTCTCTAGTATTTAGTGCAAGCTAATTTTAGTGCACACTAAAAATGCTTGCACACCTTAGTAAACAGGGCCCTAAGTTTTGTACTTGGGACAATGGAGGAATAAGTGACTTGCCCAAGGTCACATGGAGCTGCAGTGGGAATCAAACCCAGTTCACCAAGATCAAAGCTGGCTGCATTAACTAATCACCTGGATTATACTAATTCATTATTTAATGGTCTCCCATATTATTTTATTTGGATTTATTTACCGCCTGTATTTTTTGTTTTTAAGGAATTCACTCAGGGCCCCTTTTTACAAAGCTGTGGCAAAAGGAGGCCTGCACTGGCATCTGCGCATGTTTTCGACGCGTGCCAAGGCCACATTTTACCACAGTGGGTAAAAGGCAGGTCTTTCTTTTTTTTTAGTAAATGGCCCTGCGGCAAGTGCTTCACTTGCTGCACAGCCATTTCGGGGGTGGGGGTGGGGGTGTGTGCTTACTACCACCCATTGAGGTGGCAGTAAGGGCTCCCGCGCTAACCGGGCAGTGATTACTGCTCAGTACACACCGTCGGATATCATGCACACTGGGGGTGGGAACTACTGCTGGGCTGTTGAAGTAGCCCGGTGGTACTTCCTTTTTAGTGAGCAGTAAGCCTGCATTGGGCTTACCGCCGCTTTGTAAAAGGGGCTCTGAAGGTGGTGTACTGCAAAATGCTCTGCATCTTTTACAGTTAGTTCAAGATATGGCTATTAGATGTGTTTCTGAAGTCCAAATACTTGATCATGACACTCTACTCTTGAGGGAAGCATACTAGCTCTCTATTTGTTAGCAGATGTAGAGGCGTATTTTCACAGCACTTAGACTTACAAAGTTAAATAGTAGCCTAGGGAACTTTAAGTCTAAGGGCCCTGTTTACTAAACCGCATTATAGGCGAGTTAGTGTCTTTAACGCGTGTTAACCATGTATGCGCCTACAATATCCCTATAGGCGCCTACACGGTTAGCACACTCGTTAAAAATGCTAACGTGCCTTACTAAACAGGGCCTTAAGTGCTTTGAAAATGAGCCCCATAATTTAAGATCTCAGTTTTATTTATTTAAAAATTCATATCACCTATAATCTATGTGGTTTCCATATAAAACATACATAATAAAAACAGCATACAAAAGCATAATACACAGAGCTCTGCTTCCAATATCAATGGGCTGCTGCTCAGCGACAAATCATACCCAAACCCAAAGCTGGATTAAAAAAAAACACTGTCACAAAAAGGTGTCTTCAGAAGTTTTTTGAACTGTTAGGTATTTGCACAAAGACAGCTGAGAGTTGATATGATAGAGGTATACAGTGCATTTTTTCTAGAGTAAATGGTGCTAGTACTCAAATGCCAGGCCACCCTTCAGGTGTGGGATGATCACTGAGGGGACCCACCCCACAATAGCTAGGCCCCCTGCAACCAGTAACAGAATCTATGACAGGGCCTGAGATCTTTCATTAAAACTTGGGGACCTTGGGTCAGTTTTAGCAGACAATGAAAAAGGTGCCCATACAAAGTACCCCCAAGTACCCCCTCAAAAAAAGCCCCAGAGGTATATAAAATAATGAGTGGAGTGGAACGGGTAGACATGAATCACTTGTTTACTCTTTCCAAAAATACTAGGACTAGGGGGCACGCAGTGAAGCTACAAAGTAAAACAAATCAGAGAAAATATTTCTTCACTCAACGTGTAATTAAACTCTAGAATTCATTCCCAGAGAATGTGGTAAAAGCAGTTAGTTAGCCAACCCTTTTTTAAACCCCGCTAAGCTATCTTCATAAAAGAAAAGTCCATATGCCATTATCAAGATGGACTTAAGAAAATCCACTGCTTATTTCTAGGATAAGCAGCATAAAATGTATTGTACTGTTTTGGAATCTTGCCAGGTACTTGTGACCTGGATTGGCCATTACCTTTGGTCCATCCCAGTATGGCAAAGCTTATGTTCTTATATAATGACGAAGTGGACCAGAAAGTGTGTTCCATAATGGAATGCCTACTGCCAACAGAAGTCAAGGCTCTAATATCAGCTTGATGTATCTGTACCACTATATCCAGGGAACACCGCATGGCATTCTCAGACCTCAGCGTCCATCTTGGATGGTAAACACTCAAAACTTGCTTTAAATAGAAAGGCGCATCCGTGTATAAAGTCTGATGTACAGCTGTCAATACCTTAAACTGAATTCTTTGCATTATGGGTAACCAATGCAGTTGTTTAAGAACTGGTATCACATGACAAAAACTTTGACATACCCACTATTACCCAAGCAGTCACAATCGGAACCACTTGCACTGCCCTGATACTCAAAGATGTCATCCCAAGATACAGAGTGCACTGCAGTAGTCCAGCTGGCCAAAATCATACTTTGAACCACAGTTCTAAAATCATATACAGATAACAGGTTTCAATTTATCTAAGATATGCAAATATTTAAAAGCACATAAAAGTCTCCATATGAGCCTTCCATTTTATTTTTCCCCAGCAATCAACCCTATTCTCCAGGGCTTGTTTTATGTTCAAGACCAAAATCATCTTGTAGTACCCTCCAGTCCTTGAAGGCAAGGCAGTATTCAACAAGCACTTCGGCTTTTTATTTTCTTGTTCCTACACTTTGGAATGCACTTTAAGGACATTTCTTGGACACGATTGGCTATGGACAAAGGACATTATTTTTGTCTGTATATTTCTGGCTTATTTTATTTTTATTGTAGCTAATTTTATGAGAGTCTAAACCTGTATTTATCATCAGCGAATGTTTAAATTGAAGCAGTATTGTAAACCACTAACTCTGTTTGTAGAAAGAGTGGTATATGAAGTCATATATACAAACAGATCACTTTGCTTTGCTATTCATTTTTATGGAGGGCAGTTTTTAAATAATAATGGTACAGAAAATGAACAGGTCAAGATCCTGTGGGACTTTAAAAATACAAAACTGGCAGGCTCTTGGAAAACACCATTCCTGATAGCAGGCATAAAAAAAGAAAAAGATGCATGGTTATAGATGTGGCAAAACCCACTAACTGCAGAATTGATGAAAAATTGATGAAAAGCAGCTGGAAAAACATAACAAAATAATGTTATTTACAAACTGAAATAGAAAGACTTTGGAGGGAAACAAAAATCAGTGGTGATACCAATTGTAACTGGACCTCTTGGAACCATACTGATTGCACTCCCAAAATACTTGGAAGCTTTTTTTTTTTAGCTCTAAATTTTTATTCAAAATTTTCAGGAGAGAAGTGCAATAAAAGGTACTGTATAAACATTACAATAAAGCAATATGAGCTAAATTTATAGCTTGTGCAAGCATTTGGCTAACTTGAGATCAAATGGTATCAAAATGTAATCAGACTATTATTATAAGATGGAATTAGAATTGATAAATCGGAGACCATACTCTAATGTAGGAAGAAATAGAACCAGTTTTTTCAGCTGCCCACTCATTATTTTGCTGCTAAACAGACATAATTCCACCACATGTTATAATGCAACTTAGGTTAATTTGGAAGATTTACAAGTAAAGAAACCTACCGCGCAATATAGGTCTGCAATTTTTTTAAGTGCTGACTGCTGTGGGCCGACTTATACTTGGATGTTCAGTTCTGGGCCATATCTGGGTACTGGAAGAATATCGGGTCTTCAACAGGCCCCAGAAGTTATCCAGTACCACCGATATTCAGTGCTGGTACCTGGGTAAATAACTAGGCATAAGGGCCCTTTTACAAAGCTATGGCAAAAGGAGCTCTACATTAGTGGCAGCCCCTTTTCCCCTTTTGCCGTGTGCCAGGGCCCCTTTTACCGCAGCGGATGAAAATAACCAAAAGTGATATGGCCGTGCAGTTAGTCTGCAGCTGCTGCCATTTCGGGGCAGGAGGGGGGCACTTACCACCACTCATTGAGGTGGCGGTAAGGGCTCCCACGTTAAACCTGGCGGTAACCATCTACGGAAATATTTTTCAATATTTTCACTAATGCTGCGGATGGAACTACCGCCAGCACCCGCACTGGGCCAGGAGGTAGTTCCGGATTCCTGTTTGGCAACCCTTTAGTAAAAGGGCCCCAATATCAGTCTGCCCCATTGCTTCCCCTCCCCCACAACACCCTGGCCCTGTATCAAAACTAAATTCAAATAATAGGAGTAAAATCTGTATAAGGAATAAATGATCGCAATCCCAGCAATCAAGAAAAATTCACAAAACAAACAGCTGGATCAAGAAAAAGGCACACACTCTAATATCCAAATATACTAAAACAAAAACGACAATCTAAATGAAGTAAATCAAAAATGAAAAAAAGGGCATTTTTGTTGTGTGCTCAGTGTCACCACCGCAGCACTTCCTTAATCACTGCACACCGTCTATAAATCAGTATATCAGACATCAAGTAATATAATTCAAAAAGTGAACTTGAAAAATTTTTCATTTACTGTATTTAGATTACATAGTTTTTGTTTTAGTATAAATTTGGTATTACAATGTGTTTGCTTTGTGACAAACTGGATAGTGCCATGATGGCCAGACATAATATTCAGTGATTCTATCTGGTCAAATGCTGATGAACATTATGGACAAGCAGAGCCTCTCCTGCCCAGAGAAACAGCGATGATTATCTATCCCATAACCATCAATTTTGGGAAAAAAAATACCTTCTTAAAAACAGCACACATTTTATGCTAATATCTCTGTTATTCCCAGGTACTTCAGCTGAACCCAAGTTAAAGGAATTAAAGCCAGTTGACACTGACTTATGTGCTATACATGAAATATACCGTTAAAAAGAGAGCATACATACAGACCTAGCTTGTTTTAAGTCATTTAAGGGCCCTTTTATTAACTTGTATTAGGCTGTTAATGCATGTGTAACCCAGGCCTCAACCGTGCTCTAGCTCTGGCACACAAACGGAAATCCTTTTACAAATTTCACAGTCTTCGCTCACTCTCAAGCCACTTTTACCACACACCTCATTTCCAGTCCAGTTACAGTCGAGCTGGGGTGGGCCAATGGTCTAGAATAGTGATCTGATGGGTTTGGGTTCCACTCAGCTCTTCAGTCCAGAAACCACACTGCGCTCCGAAGGATTTGCTAACAAACTCAATTTAATTGTAACTTCCTCAACAGGCAGTTTGCCATGTCCTTCCCAGGTATGTACAGGGGATTCTTTTCTTTGTCAGGGCTATTCACATATTCACAAGAACCTCTTGTCCATGCCTATCCTGTTCGCCAGATGTAACCTCAAGGCTGTTCTCTCCTCCACCCATTCACTTTGCTACCATCATGCACAGTCCCTTATGGCTATCCTCCCTCCATGGGTGCACCTCACAGGGTGACACCCCAACCTTGAGCAGGCTATATCCTGCCGTCAACCCTGCCTACAGGCCGGACTCCCCAATTCGCCTGAAGCTCCTACTCCTACACCAGTTATTGTGACTGGATCAATAAACTGTTCCTCACTCCTAGCCCAATCTTATGGTGATGCTTCAGGATCCCTCTTCTCCTTCTTCAGGTCATTTGGCAGGGGCTTGCAGGCAACCAAAAGACACTTCTCCTCCCCTCTTTTCACGCTTCAGAACTAGGGCACTCTCTGCATTTTTATTTCCAAACTACTCTCCTTGGGCTGGGCTTCCTCCCACTCAGGGACATCCCAGTCACTCCCTCCAGTGACTCTTTACAGGGACTTACTCTTCTCAGTAATCCCAACTGACAAATGCAATAACCCGCTTTAGCAGTATTTTTCAGGTTAGTGCATGCGAAAAGTCATGCTTTATGGGAATTTTCTGTTAGGGGTGAACTAGGCAGCGCGCAAGCAGAGACTGGGCATGGAGAGTGTACAGCAAATAATGCACTGCAAGTACGGCATGATAACCGACTAATGCACAGTTAGCATGCGTCTGTGTTAACTGCTACCTGCAAGTTCACTCCACTCTAGTCATTTCTATAGCGCTACTAGACATACACAGCACTGTACACATTATATGCAGGTACTTTCTCTGTCCCTAGAGGGCTCACAATCTAAGTTTTTGTACCTGGGGCAATAGAGGGTTTAAGAGACTTGCCCAATGTCACAAGGAGCTACAGTGAAAGTCAAACCCAGGTTACCAGGATCAAAGTCCTTGCACTAACCATTAGGCCACTCCTTCACTCTCAAGTTAATGTAAACGTTAATGCATTGGAATATGCTGGGCCCACCCCCAATAGTGTTAGATTTGCTGCTACAGCACATTCATTTCCTGACAACCTACAGTAACTGCAAAATTTTAATGCACTTTAGTAAACGGATCCCTTAATCATGCCTATTCTCTTTCCTGATAGGCCAGTGGTTTCCAAACCTGGTCAGGGAGGCACCCCAGACAGTGCATGCAAATATATCTCATGAATATTCCTTGTGGATACCCTGAAAACCTGACTGACTGGGGTGCCTCCCTGACCAGGTTTCAAAATCACTATGTTAGGGGAATGCTTGTCTAAATAAATACGTAGCACATACGAATTATTTTGTTGGGCAGACTGGATGGGCCGTGCAGGTCTTTCTCTGCCGGCATCACCTACTATGAAGTTTCCTGAGCCTCAAAAATAACTCTTGGGAGGTGGTATTTAACTACTGTGAATCAATCACCAGAAAAGCATCACCTATAAATTATTTTCACTGAGAGCATAGCCAACCATTTCTCTCAACTGAGGTCACACTACATATTCTATCCCAAACATACCAACAGCCTACCCATTATTTGCCCAAAATAGTCACTATTTTTTAAATCCATATAAAAGGAGACATTTTGGCTAGTACATGATTCCTGTCATGCAGTCTCAAACAAGTGGAGCGATATGTTACACTAATCATAAATGATAAATCCTAATTTGCCTAAGAGACCTATACAGAAAGTGTTACAATCGTTCAGATGTGAAAAAAATGAATGCCTTGGATACTGTGACTAAGTCTGAAAACACTAAATTGTCTAAGTTTCCTCAAACTAAGGAATGTTTGAATGACCAGTGAAATATGATCCCAAACTATAAAGAGTCTAACCACACTCCGAAATTACAGGCTAGATCCTAGACTGACAGCACAGTATCTGAAAACCAATGCCAGACTTAAATCATCAACTGAGAGCCCAACCACATCAACTGTTTTATTCATATTCAGCCGCAGTTCATCAGATGTAAACCATGAGCTGACCAGTTTCATTGTAAAAGTTAATGCCTTTCCACTTTTGTAACTGGAACCATTATCCCGACATCAGCATATACACAAAAGGCCAGATTCAGTAAATGGTACTGAAAATTTAGCACTGAGCGCAAACTTTTCCTGGCGCCTTTCTATACAGGGTGCTCCGGGCTGAGTGCTCTTCATAGAATCACCCAACTTTTGAGTGCAAGGCCCTACACCAACTGAAACCTGGTGTAAATACTGGCACACAAACCCCATATTCTTTAACACTGCACATAATTCTTTGGCTTGCCCCTGACCCACCCATGCCCCCCCCTTTTGGGTTGCACACAAGAGAGGTGGGGTGTGGAGATTTTATAGATAGAGAGAAAGAAAAACTAAACCTCAATATGCCTTAGTATCTTTGTTGTAGTATTTTAATACCCCGATACCAGATCTCCCTCAGGTCTGATGCACATCAGTACCTCTCTCCTTGGATTTCTGTGCCTGGAACGCATACTGCTTTTGCAATAATTTCAGTTGCCAGACCCTTGACCACTTCTGTAAGCAAGCTGTCTCCTACGCAATCATCTGTTATAGAAATTAAGAGCTGAAGATTAAGGCAGGAAGCAAGAAGATATACAAAACAAAACGAAAAAAAAAAAAAAAAAAGAATTTGTAGTTTGCTCAGAGTTAGAGCATAGGAACCAGTTCAGTGGATGCCAGTGCCCCAATACTGAGCAAACTCATTCATTGTGTCCAGAGAGGCATAAAGTTGTATTACGTCTGGCACCCACCCCCAATTAACTCTTAGGTGCCAATATTACTATCTTTTAATGCATACTGATGGGTACGTAAGAAAGAAAGCGTCAGTACAAATGCTTTACAAATGGAGTAGATTAGAACACAAATTCAGCACAGTATTTAACCTTCTATATTTTGTGTTACCACAAGGGTTTAGGTTTTCGAAATCTAAATCCTTCTTGCCCAAAATGTGCAAACTTACTGCCTAAGGCACTACTTATCTCCACATCAAAACGCCACAGTTCGGAGCAGTCCCCATACCAGAAATGAAAGTTTGCAGCTTCTCCCACAGACGATCATTGCAAAGATACTGCACGTGACAACTGAAGCACTTGCATGTCCATACTGTTTAAGAAGTTTAAAAAAATGTTAAGCATTGTAGTATCTATGTTCAACAACAACTTCTGATAACAACCTTGACCAGGCCAAACTTGAAAGTTACCGGCCAGTATCCAACAGCCCATTTCTAGGGAAACTTATAGAAGAGTCTGTGTTCAACTCAGTGATTGGATAGAAGAGAAAAACTGGCTAGATCCATGTCAAACCTGGACTCAGACCTAGTTATGGACCAGAAACAGTCCTTGTATCCCTACTAGATGATTTTCACAGAAACAGAGACAGAAGATTCGCCTCAGTGTTAGTACTGCTAGATTTCTCAGCAGCTTTTGACACTGTGTATCATGATATTATGCTAGCACGACCGACAGAAACAGATATCAATAACAGTACTTGCTTGGCTTAGATCCTATCTATCAGACAGGCAACAATCCATAAAGCTTGGCAGCAACTCATCACCACCATGGGCACTGACCTGTGGGGTACCACAAGGATCGATACTGTCACCTATTCTGTTCAATATCTACCTCAAGCCACTAGCCAAGCTGATTCAATCAATGGACACTCAGTTCTACATCTATGCGGATGATGTGCAGCTACTCATACCCATTGAACCTGACTTACCTACAGACCTGTATAAACTGATTACCTGTCTAACATCAATTCAAGAATGGGCAAAACACAACAAACTTTGCCTGAACCCAAGTAAAACCAAGATTCTCTGAGTCCCTAACACAAGTGGACACATACCAGACATCAAAATCTCTTTTGGGAAGTATGAATTCCCTCTCAAATCACAAGTCAGGAACCTTTGAATACAGTTAGATTCAACACTTACTCCGATTCTCCAAATCCAAGCAACCTTCAACAGCTGCTTCTACTATTTGCGACAGCTAAGCTGCCTCTCTCCTTACATCGAGAAGGTAAATCTTATCTCAGTTGTGCATGCCATAACATCAAGACTGGATTACTGTAATGCATTCTACAATGGTCTAGGGATCTAGGTGTCATCGTTGAGACTCTCTGCTCAGTGTGCAGCGGCGGCCAAGACAGCAAATAGAATGTTAGGTATTATTAGGAAAGGATTTGAAAACAAAAATTAGGACGTTATAATGCCTTTGTATCGCGTCATGGTGTGACCGCACCTCGAAAATTGTGTTCAATACTGGTCACCGCATCTCAAAACAAGATGTAGTGGAATTAGAAATGGTACAGACAAGGGTGACACAAATGATAAAGGGAATGGGACAACTTCCCTATGAGGAAAGGCTAAAGCGACTAGGGCTCTTCAGCTTGGAGAAGAGACGGCTGAGGGGAGATATGATAGAGGTCTATAAAATAATAAGTGGAGTGGAACAGGTAGACATGAATCGCTTGTTTACTCTTTCCAAAAATACTGGGACTATGAGGCATGCAATGAAGCTACAAAGTAGTAAATTTTAAACGAATTGGAGAAAATATTTCTTCACTCAGCATGTAACTAAGCTCTGGAATTCATTGCTAGAGAATGTGTTAGGCACGGTTAGCTTAGCGGGGTTTAATAAAGGTTTGGCTTGCTTCCTAAAGGAAAAGTCCATAGACAATTATTAAAATGGACTTGGGGAAAATCCACTGCTTATTTCTAGAATAAGCAGCATAAAATGTATTCTACTGGTTTGGGATCTTGCCAGGTACTTGTAACCTGGATAGGCCACTGTTGGAAACAGGATGTTGAGCTTGATGGACCTTAGGTCTGTCCTAGCATGGCAATCCTTATGTACTTATGGATACAAAGGGCCTGCACCAGCTCCAATTGATTCAGAATGCTGCAACAAGACTCATAGAAGGTTGCAAGCGTAGTGACCACATCACACCACTTTTGCAAAAAAACTTCACTGGCTACCAGTACAATACAAGGCTAAATTTAAAACTCTAGGTCTGATTTTCAAGGCCCTCAAAGGAAATGGCCTTGAGCACCTGAGGAATAGGATGATCCTCGACACATCGCCAAGGACACCAAGGTCCTCTCAACAACTATTACTAACCACACTCTCTCCGAAAGACATTACATGATGTGATACTCGTAAGTGAGCCTTCGGAGTAGCATAGGCGGTCGGTGGCCCAACTGTTTGGGGAGGCTAAAGGGGGTGGGGTTAGGGGTGGGGCCATGGGTGGAGCTTAAATCCATAATTGTCTGATAACACAGAAAAAATAAATAAAAGTCACAATTAATACCTTTTATTAAATTTAGATATTAGCTATGTATCATATGTCAAAGAATAAAGTGGTTGCTCAAAGCATATACTAACCACAATCGCTCAACTGCAAAACACTATGCACAACTTTGTGCAAAAACATACTCAGAACCTTACTGTACCATAAATATTACACTGGGCAGAACCTAATACACCAATATACCACCCATACGGAAAATGCAGACCGTCAACAATATGAAACAAGGGATCATAATATCACAATTCTCATGTAGAGCCACAAAACACCCTAATTCATGTTTAATGTGGGATAAAATGCCATAAATAAGTAAAAAATATAAACTTTTAATGTTGAGCACCTGATTCTCAAAGTGGACATATTCCAAACACTATAATGAAAATAAAATGATCTTTTCTACCTTTGTTGTCTGGTGACTGTTTTTCTGATCATGCTGGCCAAGTATCCGATTCTGCTGCTATCTGTCCTCTTAACTCCGTTTCCAGGGCTTCCTTTCCATTTATTTCTTTACTTTCCGCCTTTTCTTCTTCATTTCTTGCCTTACATCCGTAAGTAAAAGCTGGGTCCTCTGCAGACTTGACTGTCCAGTGGATCCAGCTTCTGCCTATTTTCTCCATCGATGTGCAGGTTTTCTCCCTTTTCCCTCATCTTATCTCCTTCCTCTCTCTTCCCTCCCCTCCATCCATGCCCAACATTTTTTTCTCTCCCTTCCCCTCCATCCATGTGCATCTCCTTCCTCTGTCTTCCCTCCTCTCCATGCATGTCCAGAATTTCTCCCCTTCATTCATGTGCATCTCCTTCCTGTCTTCCCTTCCCCTCCATCCATGTCCAGCAACCCTCCTCTCTCCCCTGTCCTCCATCCATCCAAGTCCACCAACCCTCTTCTCCCCTCTAGCCACCCATGTCCAGCAACCCTCCTCTCTCTCCCCTGCCTCCCCTCCATCCACCCATGTCCAGCAACCCTTCTCTCCCCTCTAGCCACCCACCCATGTCCAGCAAATCTTCTCACCTGACCTCCCCTCCACCCATGTCCAGCAACCCTCTTCTGTCCCCTGCCATCCCCTCTATCCACCCATTCCAGCAACCCTCCTCTTTCCCATGCCCTCCATCCATCCATCCATGTCCAGCAACCCTGCTCTCCCCTCTAGCCACCCACCCATGTCCAGCAACCCTCCTCTCTCCCCTGCTATCCCCTCTATCCACCCACCCATGTCCAGCAACCCTCCTCTCCCCTGCCATCCCTCTATCCACCCACCCATGTCCAGCAACCCTCCTCTCCCCTGCCCTCCATGCACATCCAGCAATTCCCTTCTGTCCCCTGCCCCCCTCCATCCATACCCAGCCCGATTCTCCTCTCCCCTGCCTCCATCCATCTGGGCCAGCGGCGCCCTGAGTCTCCCCTTTCCCTCCCCTTGCTTACTATCTGCCCGCGCCATCTTTAATTTACCTCCGCTCTGTCCCCAGCGTTGACTCGGCCGCATCATTTCAAAACCCGCCCTGCTGCCCGTCTCTATTCTCCCCTCGCTCCCTTCGCAACGTGATTCGTGCCGCAGAGTCCCGCCTTCTGACATTTCCTCGAGGGCGGGACTCTGTCTGCAGAATGAATTACATCGCAAAGGGAGCGAGGGGAGAATAGAGACGGGCAGCAGGGCGGGCTTTGAAATGATGCGGCCAATGCTGGGGACGGAGCGGAGGTAAATTAAAGATGGCGCGGGGCAGATAGTAATTAACGGAAAGGGAAGGAAGGGGACACTCATGGCGCCACTCGCCCGGCTTATACCGGGCGCCTATGCGGAGTAGCCCCCCGTTCTCTGGGATGCACTGCCTGAAAGGCTCCGCTTAACACAAAACTATCTCTACTTCAAGAAGAAGGTGAAAGCTTGGCTCTTCAGCCAGGCCTTTAATGGAAAAAGTAACTAACTTGTTAAGTCTCACTCACACAAGGAGTGACACAGGCCAGGGCTGCCGAGAGACTGGGCCGGGCCTGGGGAAGGGCCGCCCCCGAGGTCACCGCTGCTCCCCCCCCCCTCCATCTGCCACCGGGCCGGGCCCCCTGCATTGAACTCAAAGCGCCTCTCACCTCCGTGTGAATGCGCTGCAGGCAGCAGATCGCCTCCCTTCGGCCCTCCTTCCCTTGTGTCCACCCTCGCGGAAGTTACATCAGACGAGGGCAGAGAGGCGATCTGCTGCCTGCAGCACTTTCACATGGAGGTGAGAGGCACTGTGATTTCAATGCAGGGGGCCCCGCCCAGTGGCAGATGGTCAATGACAGAGGGCGGGTGGGACTGCGGCGCCAGGCCCTCCTTGGAGGCCCGGGCCCGGGGAATTTTGTCCCCCCTGCTCACCCTCTCAACGGCTATGACACAGGCTGCACATACTGCAGCAGTACATGCTTATCCACTCCTACCTAGCTGAGATACTATTTAACCATCTCTCTGACCTCAAGTGCACCTTTCTTTAAATTAGTCACCTTATTCTCCAACTCCTCTTACTCTTTTCCCTGTCTATATGTTCCATCTTCGCTTATACCCTACTACTACTATTTAGCATTTCTATAGCGCTACAAGGCATACGCAGCGCTGCACAAACATAGAAGAAAGACAGTCCCTGTTCAAAGAGCTTACAATCTAATACCCTACACTGTCAATTAAAATGTTCTATTACATATTGACATTGTAAGTAGTATATTATCAGGCTTATTTTCGATACAGAAGGGCACCCATCTTCCGACACAAATCGGGAGATGGGCGTCCTTCTTTCAGGGTTGCCAAAATTGGCATAATCGAGAGCCGATTTTGGGCGTCCTCAACCGCTTCCCGTCACAGGGATGACCAAAGTTCATGGGGGCGTGTCGGCACCGTAGCGAAGGCGGGACTAGGGCGTGATTAAGAGATGGGCGTCCTTGGCCAATAATGTAAAAAAGAAGGGTGTCCCTGATGAGCACTTGGCCGACTTTACTTGGTTCATTTTTTTCTTGCGACCAAGCATCAAAAAGGTGCCTGAACTGACCAGATGACCACCGGAGGGAATCGGGGATGACCTCCCCTTACTCCCCCAGTGGTCACTAACCCCCTCCCAACCTAAACATTTTTTTTTACATTTTTTGCCAGCCTCAAATGTCATACCCAGCTCAATGACAGCAGTATGCAGGTCCCTGGAGCAGTTTTAGTGGTTGCAGTGCACTTCAGCCAGGCAGACCCAGGCCCATCCCCCCCTTCCTGTTACACTTGTGGTGGTAAATGTGAGCCCTCCAAAACCCACCACAAACCCACTGTGCCCACATGTAAGTGCCCCCCCCTTCACCCCTTAGGGCTATGGTAGTGGTGTACAGTTGTGGGGAGTGGGTTTTGGGGGCTCAGCACCCAAGGTAAGGGAGCTATGCACCTGGGAGCAATTTGTGAAGTCCACTGCAGTGCCCCCTAGGGTGCCCAGTTGGTGTTCTGATATGTCAGGGGGACCAGTGCACTATGAATTCTGGCTCCTCCCACAACCAAAGGGCTTGGCTTTGGTCATTTTTGAGATGGGCGTCCTCAGTTTCCATTATGGCCGAAAACCGGGGACGACCACCTCTAAGGTCGAAGGTCGACCATCTCAACATTTAGGTCGACCATCTCTAAGGTCGACCTAAATGTTGAGATTTGGGCGTCCCTGACCGTATTATTGAAACGAAAGACGGACGCCCATCTTGTTTCGATAATATGGGTTTCCACGCCCCTTCGCGGGGCCATCCTGCGAGGACGCCCTCATGAAAACTTGGGTGCCCCATTCGATTATGCCCCTCTATGCCATACTTTGTATTATTTGAATATTTTTACTGCTGTAATTGTCTATTGCTCAGGTTTGATTTATTCTTACTGTACTTGAGTGAATTCCTTCAAAAAGGCGGTAAATAAATAAACTGTTTTTGTTCTATAATATCCAGTTCACAGGAAACAAAATCCTTCTTAGGCTGAAAGCAGCAGTGCTGCAACTGGCTCAACGTGTACTTGTAATAAGAGTGACATTCCAAGGGCTGGGTCTTGGATACAGTCAATTTCTTTTAAAATATTTTAATTGTATAAATTATACAACCACCTCACCCATTAAAAACGTAAAACACATTGCAAAAAAAATTGTCAGCAATTTGACTTTGTATTTCAAACACAAAGGAAGCATAGTAATTAGTGAAGCCATTTAAAGAATTTAAGTAAACTAAAGAGACAGGTACACAACAGAAGATGGGCAGTTAAATATACCTCATACTTTCACGTAAGCCATACTGAGTTATACCAAAATGTCCACTGAGCCCCACATTCTGTTGTAACAACAATCAATCCAGGTCACAAACACTTGGTAGGATCCCACAGTAGATCTATTCCTTACTGCTCATTCTTAGAATGAAGTGGTGGTGGCTTCCCCTAAAATATGGTAACAAAATTCTACAGCTTAATTTTACATTGAAGAATATTTTTTTTTCACCCAATTTGTTTCAAATCTGTTATCTGCTGTTTAATGGAGTTCCCCCTTATCTTAGTATTACTTGACAGGGCAAATGAGCATTCCTTATTGATCCATTCCGCCTTGCTCTTGATTTTATTGACCTGTACCATCTCTCTCAGCCATCTGATCTCCAAGCTAAAGAGAATGAACCCATTTAGCTCATATTCATAGGTGAATCATTCCCACCCCTTTATCATTTTGGTGGGCTGTCTCGGTACCTTTCTAGTTCTGCTGTTTCAATGCATAGTTGCACCAAGGATTTATACAGAGGCATTATAATATTCTCAGTTTTATTCTCTATTCCTTCCTGAATAAGTCCTAACATTTTATTTGTGTTTTATATGGAAATGCATATACCACCATAAACTGGTACCAAATAGCATTTACTTTCACAAAGTGTGTAATCTTTCAAACTGTAGAAGAAAAACACAAAATAAGCAAGGATATGGCCCCTTCCGATATCTCGGAGTAGCCTAGTGGTTAGAGCACCAGGCTTACAACCAGGAAAGCCAGATTCAAATCTTGCTGCTGCTAGTCCTTGTGATCTTGGGCAAGTCTTAAACCTCCATTGCCATAGGTATGAAATTTAGATTGTGAGCCCCCTCCATAGACCGGGAAATACGTGGAGGGGCATAATCGAACGCGAACCCCCATCTCCATGGGCGTCTATGTCTGAGAACGGGTAGGTGAAGGGGTGAGCCAAACCGTATTTTCGAAAAAGAAAATGGGCGCCCATCTTTTTTTTTTTTAATAATACGGTTTGTGCCTGGCAAATGCATCGGATTTGTGTGGATTTGAGCTGGGCGGTTTCGTTTTTCAGTGATAATGGAAACCGAAGGCGCCCAGCTCAAAAACTAACAAATCCAAGGCATTGGGTCGTGGGAGGGGCCAGGATTCGTAGTACATTGGTCCCCCTCACATGCCAGGACACCAACCGGGCACCCTAGGGGGCACTTGTAACAATTAAAAAAAAACAAATTAAATACCTCCCAAGTCCATAGCTCCCATCCCTTGGGTGCTGAGCCCCTCAAATCCCCCCAAAACCCACTGCCCATAACTCTACACCATACCATAGCACTTATGGCTGAAGGGGGGCGCCTACATGTGGGTAAAGTGGGTTTTGGGGGCAGTTTGCAGGGCTCCCATTTACCACCACAAGTGTAGGGGGGGGGTGGGCCTGGATCCACCTGGGTGAAGTCCACTGCACCCACTAACAACTGCTCCAGGGACCTGAATACTGCTGTGATGGAGCTGGGTATGGCATTTGAGGCTGGCATAGAGGCTGGCAAAAAATGTTGTTAAAGTTTTTTTTATGCTGGGAGGGGGTTAGTGACCACTGGGGGAGTCAGGGGTGATCATCCCCGATTCCCTCCGGTGGTCATTTAGGGCACTTTTTTGGGACTTGTTCGTGAAAAAAAAAAAAGGTCCAATAAAAATGACCCAAATTTGCGCTAAAACGCCTTTCTTTTTTCGATTATCGGCTGAAGGCGCCCATCTCTCCTCGGCCGATAAACACGCCGCAGTCCCGCCCTTATCAACTTTGCCCAGATTGCAGTTGAAGATGCCCCAAATCGGCTTTCGATTATACCGATTTGGGCGCCTTTGCAAGATGGGCGTCTATCTTCCGATTTGGGTCAAAATCTGGGCGCCCATCACTTTCGAAAATAAGGCTACTAGTGTACCTGAATGTAACTCACCTTAAGCTACTACTGAAAAAGATGTATATATTTATTTGGATTTAACGCACATCTTTCAATCTGTGTCTAAAGCAATCTCGTTCCTTACCTTCAAGCTTATGTGAGATGGGTGTAGGGGGTGATTCAGTCAATTTGTTGCACCATATGCCTGGAATAGACTTCCTGAGCCGGTACGTCAAGCTCCATCTCTGGCCGTCTTCAAATCTAACCTAAAAGCCCACCTTTTTGATGCTTTTTTTTTTCTTTGATGCTGCTTTTAAACTCCTAACCCCTTATTCACTTGTTCAGAACCCTTATTTTATCATCCTCACTTTTAATATTCCCTTATCTCTTATTTGTCCTGTTTGTCTGTCCTAATTAGATTGTAAGCTCTGTCGAGCAGGAATTGTCTTTTCATGTTCAAGTGTACAGCGCTGCGTACGTCTAGTAGTGCTAGAGAAATGATAAGTAGTAGTAGTAGTAATCTGAGGGCCTTACAAACTCTGAAGTGTCTCTTTCCTTACACAGTTTTCAGTCTTCGCTTACCCCACCCAAAGAAAAGCTCAATCCTCCTTGTGGCTGAATAAAAACAAAGAGCCTAATTTATTAGTGTGCATTAGCCAGCTGAAGTGCATTAAAGTGATTTAATGCATGCTGAATAAAGTGCAAGGGAAGGAAATGTCATCCTGTAGCTTGGAAGGATGGAGGCAGTGCTCCGGGCTGAGAGAAAGAAAAAAATAATCAGTAAATACTTACCTCCAAAAGGGAAAAATAACCCCATTAAATAGTTAAAAGGTGCACAAGTTGAGCTGTGGTCACATACGCCATCCACGTGAAGCAGAGAAAATGACTATCCTAAGAGAAATTGCTTTCAGACCACTGAGAGGGGAAATGTGCAGCCACTAAAATGGTGGCAGGCAACAAAGCAAAGAAAGTACCTGTAAGGGAGAAGGGCCAGGAGATGTGATCACCAAGGAGAAGTTCCACACATGGTTTTGGGGAGTTAAAAGATGAAATTGCAGTGGTAAAATAGGATCTGCGGACCAGGTCAGAAGAAGGTATTACCTTCGAAAGCTAGTCAAAAAATGTATTAAGTTAGTCCAATTAAAAAAAAAGGTATCATCTTATTTTCTATTTATTACCTGAGGAGGGTAATAAAGAGGGCAGGCTATTGCCACTAAGCAGAGAGGCTTGGATTGTATGTTGAGAATTAGAGATGAGAAGGGGCATATGTGTCAGAACAATGAAGAAATATTCAAGGGTGCTTTAAGGACTTTTAAGGACAGATTTAAAAATAAATAAATTAATAAAAGTTATATGAAGGGGAAGGTGGAGATCAAGAAAATATAGCAGAATTATTTGAGGGAGATTAAACTGCCAAAATAGAATAAGGAAAGGCAGAGGTGGTTCAATAGGGAAATTGAGGTTATGAAAGTTGAGAGGGCGTTAGATAGGATGACATCAAGGATTTAGAAAAAAATTAAATAATATCAGACATGGGGGTAAGCTAAAAAGTAGAATGAAGACAGCAGGGATCACAGTATTTCGTAAGCCAGTGAAGGATACATCACAATGCAGGTTATATGGGCCAATTTCAAGAGGCGTAGCTAGGTGGGGTGCAAGGGGAGCAGTTGCTTCACCAAATAGATTTTGAATGAAATGGAGCTTATGCAAATTGGGCCTGCAGCCTCACACCCCCAGTTTTTAGTTTAAGACTATCTCCTTTTTAAATGTTGACACCAGCAGCCTGGTTCCACCATGGTTAAGGTGGAGCCTATCTTTCAAGAATAGGCTTTCCCTTCCACAGAATGTTACTCAGTTCCTAACAAATCTAAACCCCTCCTCCCTGCACTATTGTCTCAATCCATGCATTGAGACTCTGGAGCTCTGCCTGTCTCTTGGGTTCTGCATATGGAATGGGGAGCACTTCTGAAAATGCTACCTTGGAAGTTCTGGATTTCAACTTTCTAAGATACTAAATTTGGCTTCCAGAACCTCCCTCCCACATTTTCCTATGTCATTGGAACCCACATGTACCAAGAGAGCCGGCTCCTCCCCAGCACTGTATAAAATCTTATCTAGGTGATGCGTGAGATTCGCCACTTTCACACCAGGAAAGCAAGTGACCCTCATGTCCACCAGCCACCCAGCTATCTACATGCTTAATGATTGAATCTCCAACTAAAACAGCCATCCTAACCCTTCCCTATGGGATAGAAGCCCCTCGAGATACATCCTCAGTGGCGAGGACATTTTATTCCCTGGATCCTGGCTGCAGATCACTTCAAAACCTCTCCATGGTGATGCTCTCCCTTTAGGTGACCTCTCTTCCATGGCAGCACAGAGGTTGCCAGACTGGAATTGAGACTTCTCTACTATGTCCCTGTAGGCCTCTTCTATAAACCTCTCTGTCTGCCTCAGTTCCTCCAAGTCTGTTACTCTAGCCTCTTGAGATCAGACCTGTTCCATGAGTGCTAGGAGCTCTTTGCACAGAGTACACACATATGACTTCTCACCAACTAGGAGATATCAAACATTTGACACTCCGTGAAAAAGACTGGATATCTCCCGTCTTGCTGCTGGACTGCTTCCTGCATATTATTGGCGAGTCATTAATTAAGCTACTAATGGAGTAAGAATATGCAAACTAAAAGTCCCTAAGATATATGCTAGGCTACGCTAATATTACGTTTTTATTAAGTTGTTTTTTTGTTTTCTTTTTTTAATTTTAGTAGGTTCCCTTCTATGGACATAAGTAGACTATTTCTAAAAGCTAGATACTGGCTGATAGAGAGGTCCCAATTAAATTTCTAGCCTCCCAATTGGTTTAATGGCTTCTAAATCAGAGATCAGGCCAGGGGTGGGTGTGAGGGATTTGAAGTCTAAACTGAGGTTTCCTGTGACTATTAGTTGCGCTTTATACTGATACTATGTTAACTTAAAATGCTAGCCTATGGAACTGTAACAGACTAAGTGCTAAAAATACAAAAAAAAAAAAAGCTATTCCTTCAACTGTCTGTGCTAAGTGAGCAGAGTAACTTAAAATATAAAGTCACGGAAGATAGCTATTTAACTCTAAGCCTACTTTTCCCCAAGTTTAAAACCAATTTCCCAGCAAATACTTACCAGGGCTCTCTGGAAGTCCTTTCACAAATTCCAATCCTGACCCAACTCCACCCCTAGGAGCATGTCTGCTCATTACAGGCAAAGTATGTATGTATGTAATGGCATTGCACACAAACTTTTAGCTACAGAATCTGAACAATTTTAAAAAGCTTTACTTATACATAAACCCCTGTTTCATGGATGCAAATGGCTTTTACAATTGTCAATGTTCAAACATTTTTACAAAGGTAGGGATTATTCAACTATGAAGGATACGACTAACCTTTTTGTTTTAGTAGACAACTTGGATTTGACAGTCTAGTAGGAAATATTTTTTTTGCAATGGATCACTCCAACTGTTTTCTTTTGTTAACACTTTTCTATTATATAAACCAGAGTCAAGACTTTTTCCATGAACTGATCATGATTCAGTATAAATTTACAAAACTGGGAATACACAGGAACCGCATACACACCCCAAAGGGGATGAGAGAAGCAGTGAGGCAGGAAAGGATAACTGTGAACAGACTGTGAGGAAAGGAGAGAAAACAGGTAAAAGGAAGAGACAGGGAGGAACGAAATCCAGCCAGACATCTGCTTAGCATTTTCTGGTATACAACAATGGCATAAATTACTATGATGCCATCAACAAGGTAAAGCTGAAGGTATTGTGACATCACTGATGGTGTAAATAGAGCAGATCTGAAACTACCATCTTGTTAGTGGCTCCTGTCTTCAGGTAAAGGCTATAGCTGGTTCTTCGGCCTGTAGGGCTAAGGGTGACTTTGAAACAGGTATAACACTGTTTGTTGATATCTGTGGCTCAAAATAATTACAATCTCCTCCACCAGTTTCTTCTCATACACACAGATCATGGATAAAGATTCACTGGAGGGTGGCTCAGGATTCTCTCAACTGTCCCAATAGGAGCAAGCCACCCAAACTTGGAAAACCAACAACAGAGACTGATGATAATCTACAGCACAGTACCTATTTAATAGGCCCTCCTCCCTAGGCGAGCAAAATGTACATGGGGTGGGGGCAATAAAAATTAAGACAGCTAAAAAAAATAAAATGGAGGAGTGAAGAAATTTCAAACTTACTTACCGTTCTGGCTTCACTTGGTCTCCCTAGCTGTGGATTAATACTCCTGCTCTCTTTAACTCAAAGGAGGACTTCAATAACCCCCCAATCCCCTCACAGTCTCTGAGTACCATCAATATATTGCACCTATGGAATTCTGCACCATTGTGCAGCGTAGGATTTATACAGAATTCCCTACCTACACATAATTCTACACTTGCTATACATAATTATACACACATAATGCATCCACAAATCATCTCAATTCCTCTCACCCCTCCCTCACAGATAATACGCAGCAAGAGGTGATGCCCAGCTGCGCATCAGTGTCCTCCTCCTCTGACAGCTTAGACCCGACTGGTCATTTGACCTGCAGGGCTGTAGAGCCACTGGCACAGCTCAAGTGAATAGTTGGGCCTAGGCCTGAAGAGGAGGAGGGCACAGCCCATGTACCTCCTCTTCTTGCCACACAAAAACGGCAGGGGGCGGGGAAGCAAAGAGCAAACCAATCTCAACGGAGAGAAGTAGCAGAGAGGCGAGTCAATGGAGAAGGCTGGGGGAGTGCCACGAGGAGGAGGGGGAGCAAGGTAGAGTGTGTGCTGTAGAGGGCAGAGTAAGTCAATGTCTACTATGGGAAATGGGGGAAGGGAGGGCAGAGCAAAGCAAGATTTGAGTGTGCAAACCATGGGGATGGGAAGGGAGCAGAGCAAGCTCAGCATGTGCCCACCGAAGTGTGGGAATCAAGCGAGTGTGTGCCACAGGGGAGGGGAGGGTGGAGAAACTGTGAAAGCTGAGGAGAGGAGGAGAAAGGATGAGAGGTGAAAGTGTGTGCCAGGGGGTGGGTGGGGAGAGAGAGTGAGTGTTGAGGAGGAGGTCTGGGAAGAAAAAGGAGGTGGGGGCATTGTGTGCAGGAGAAGACCTTGGAGACAAACAGAATTAGGGTTCTTGTTGAGAATAAGAGTGTGAGGGAATTAGGGAGACTGGAGCCTGAGGATTTTAGTTATGGAGAGGAAAATCCATGCAAAAACCACTACAAATAAAAACTAGGCTTATAGTTTTAAAATATTGTGCACAAAATTTTCAAAATTTTGCACAGTTTTTTTGTGTGGCGAGGATGAGTAACCTAATGTTTAGTGCAGTGGCCCAAGAACCAGGGGAGTCAGGTTTGATTCCCACTGAAGCAGCTTGTAACTCTGGGCAAGTCACGTATCCCTCCATTGCCCCAGGTACAAAATAAGTACCTGTATATAAATATGTAAACCACTGATTGTAACCACAGAAAGGCAGTATATCAAATCCCATCGCCTTTAATTCCCCTAGGAGTAACATACAGGGCTTAGGATACATCATGTTGCCTCTTCTTCTTCTTCTCTCTCTCTCTACTGTGTGGTGATATTACACAACAGGCAAGTCCTTCCTCCCCTGATGAGGGCTTCTCTCCTCACATTCCAAATTACTCATCCCCACCCCCACCCCCCCCCCCCCCATGGCTGAAGGCTAGCAGGATGCATCTGGGACTTGAGGGCCTATGTCCTATGGATACTGGTTCATCCACACAGACTCTCACACAGCTGCTCCACACCTCTTCTGCTTCCTGAGATGTGCAGCACCTTAGCAGCTAAAAAGTTTTCTTATGCTGAGGAATCCTCCCTATTAGTGGCATGTGTGGGGATGGGAAATGGGACTTGATATATCGCCTTTCTGTGGTTTTTGCAACTACATTCAAAGCGGTTTACATAGTATATTCAGGTACTTATTTGTACCAGGGGCAATGGAGAGTTGTGACCTGCCCAGAGTCACATGGAGCTGCAGTGGGAATTGAACTCGGTTCCCCAGGATGAAAGTCCACTGCACTAACCACTAGGCTACTCCTCCCCTGGTAACATGAAACCCATGGGAATGGAGACAAGCCATTACTACCACGGAGATGGGAAGGGATAGATCAAAAGAGAATGGGGACAGGAAGGGATGGGGGTCCAGATTATGTCCCCATGCACACCTTCACTCAAACTTGACACCAATACTTCAGCTACCAAACAAAAATAACTAAAAAAATAGAAAGAAGCTCATCTTGATGAAAAATTAGTGCTTGTATTCAGCAGTTTTTGTAACAAGGGAGATCACCGATGGGTGAGAATTTATTCGTTGATTTGTTTCAAGCATTTTGGCAGAGTATAATCTCCATCAAGTTAGTCATGCAGCTAATAAGAAAGCAGTATTTCAAGATGAGATATGGACAGCTTATGCAGGTTATATTCTCAGTCTCATACTTCTCATGGATTCCAACCCTCAAAAATTGAAGTTTATTCAAATGACCTCCCCAGTGAGGTAAGTGAGCTTATGACATTGTACAAGGAGGGTGTTCTAGCGAATATAATCACAAGTCAACTGTTCACTGAAGAAAAATGTTTAAGTAGTGTGCGTCAACTTGCGTTCCACTGACACTGAAATCTGCGGCAGAGAATATGGAGGAGCTGCATGTAATTGCCACTGAACCAGGTGCCAACAACAATTCATGACCACAAATCAACAACTCCTTGCTGGGAGAAGTTGTTATGGTGTTGGAACCATTTGACAGGGCTACAAAAAGAACTACTGACAGATACTAAGCCTTCACTACATCTGTGGTCCCAACAAAACATCAGTTGAAATAGCATCTAACAATTAGAAGCTCAGGCAGCCATGTGATAGCATCCTTGTAGAATTGTCTTTTAGATCACCTGAATCACTATTTTACAGTTACAGACACACAATTGGCAGCAACGTTGCTGGATCCAAGGCAGAAGGGTCATTTAGATCAGATGACAGTAGAAGGGTAGAACAGTGCCATAAACAGACTGTGAACACAGACAGTAGATCAAGCTGTAGTCGAGGTGCAACCAATACCGAACCACCAACAAAACAAGAAGAATCGGAAACAGATTTTTTTTTGAGACTTATTCAAGAGTCAGGAACCACTTCAGTGACTGATGAAGTGGATACATACATATCAAGCTCAGACAAGGAATTCTGCTTGTTTCTTACTGCCTAGTGGCAACAGAAATCCCATGTGTGGCCGAAACTGAAGTGTTGCCTGTCCCCTACTTGGAACTCCTACCACCAGCACATCAGAATGTCCTTTTTCAGTTGTAGGATGAACAATCAAGGAACAGAGAATGGAACTGAGCTCTGGCTCTGTAGATGGTTTATTATTTTTGCACAATTTGAAATGATTTTTTTCCCCACAGTCCATGTATAGGAGCAAAACAAGCACTTTGAAGCACTATATACGGCACTGCATGTTCCTATATAACATAATATATGGGATTATGATACATGCATCAATAACCTGACCGTAAAAACACAGACCCAGGCTTGTTTCATCTTTCACTGCTAAAATCTGTTCCCTAATGAGCTTCAGCCTTGCATACAGAAAAAAAAGAATACTGTCAAGTGTGCCAATGTACTAGAATAACAATCTTGTCATCGGCACCGACGTCATGGCCAGAACAGCCAAGTATTCTTGGAATCTCCCTTGCAGCCAAAGAAGTGCTGCAGCTGGCAAAATTGTGCATGGTTTATGAAACCCCAGCTCCTTATCAAGGTGACCCCCTTCAACGTGGTGCCATTGAGACAGACAATCTTGTGGCCCTTGAAGCCACAACATCAGGGATAAACAAAGTTATGTGTGAGTCACCAACAAGGCCAGAATGCACATAATTAGCCCAGCTGCAGCTCGTGATGTCTGTATAAAAGGGGCTGTTATCCAAGGCAAAGAAGGTTGTGTTGACATTTTATCTGAACTGCAGCTCTGCATTGCATCTGACTATCTGAGGAACACTCTGCCATATGCTAGGTGTCTACATCAGGTTGTATAGTTGTCATGTATAGATGTTTTATAAGTACTGTGGGTTTAGAATAGCTACCTGAGTTAGAAGTCCATCTAGGGTAATGTGCATTTGTTCTGAGCTGTTTCTATGATGAGAATTTCATTGTCTGTTCTTGCCTTCTTTTCATGTTTATGCTGCTATTGTAAATAAATAAGTATTCTATTTTTATAATACTTGGTTGTGGAGTTAATTCTGTTATTATTTGAGTGTTGGGAACTCGGGTCTAAAGATAGATAACACATTTGCATCCGACACTATATTGTCTAATGCTGGAACATTGCAGAGTCCCATTTTTTTTTTGTAATCTATACTAGGTGTCAGGTTCTGCAATAACTCCTGAAAAGAATGTTATCCGTGTATGATCCACACATGTTAATAAATATATTTTTCTTGCTTATTTAACAAAATTATGCCTACTGTTTCTGTTAAATATTTAACAAGTTATAGAATGCATTTTATGTTTTTCTTTTAATTTACAAGATCTTTTAAATGTGGGTTGGGTATGGGAAAAAATGAAGGATGGTGAGGGGACAGTACCAATATGAAGGGTATGGGGTGGGGATGGAACAGAATTAACTGGGGATGGGAACCAGATTATGTCCCTGTGCTTCCTGTAATCCCACTCCTTATTCTGACATTCTATGCATCAGGATGGTAAGCTGAAGTTCACTCTCATTCTTAACAGACCTCTCTTTGCCCTTCCCTTCTCTTGGCCTCCAGTGGTATCAATACTAAGATTCTTACTAGACCCTTGGGCAGTTAGCTCACTTCATTTCCTCAGTCTCTAGACTTCCTTGGTGGAAGAAAGGCATCCCACACCTCCCTATACTTACGTCCAATTTTAAGAACACCTACTTCCACAATGCCCCAGATTAGCTCAACCCCTTATTACCTTTGAGTGCCACTACTCCAGAGCAGGGACAAGGAATGTTCCTCCTGTTGATGCTAGGAGGACATATGTCCTAACCTAAGAATATCTGCTACTCTTATGTGCACCAGAAACCAATGCCCCAATGATCAAAGCTAAATGCGGTCACTAGAGGCCACTAGTGCCAGACTAGTACCTACATTTACCTGTGCCCATGATCAGGCAAACAGTGCCCGAGTGAAACAATAGCACAGAGCTCATTTAAATTAGATTTAAATGAGTTCTGCTTGTATTCCACCCCTATGATCAGAGAACAGCATTCTGATTGTAGGGAAAGAAGCGCCTTAATCCTACGCCAGCTCAGAGCTGGCATTATGGTTAAGGCTCTGTTCCTGCCCCCCCCCCCCCATCAGAGTCTGGCAGCCCGGGCTAATCCTATCAGCCTGGGCTGCCACCATGTCCTGGGGGTCCATTGGACCCCTGGACTACCCTCCAAAAGCAAGGCACTGGTGGTCTCGTGCCCCCCAAGTTCCCACAACCCCCCTGAGATGGCGACATGGGAGATTGAAGGTCCCGTAGACCTCCAGGCCCCCGACTCCCCCCTCTGACATGAAGGGCTGGACCACCCAGAATAAAACATACCTAGTGGCCCAAATGGGCTGCTGACACAAACCCCCACTCCCCATATATGAGAATTTTATATGGTTGGGAAGCCCCGCCCAGCACATCCCAGGATGCATTGGGCGGGGCACCGCCATTTTGAAGGCAGCACTGAAAAGAGGAGGGAAAACTACTTCCTCTTCCAATGTGGAGGTCCCTGGGGGGGGGGGGGCTGGCCACTAGACCACAAGGGGGGTTCTCAGTTGGCAGCCACATGGGCCACAAGTAAGTTTTTTTTGGGTGTGGGAGGGTTGGGGGGCTCGAAATCCACTGGACCTCCAGCCTCCATACCGTTGCGTTGGGGGGGGGGGGGCAAGAGGCTGGACCTCCAGCCTCCCTTGTCGCCGTCCTGGGGGGACACTAGACCACCAGGGCCTTGCTTTTGGAGGGGGTCTAGGGTGTTTGGGCATACTCAGGCACAATTCTCCCGAGCTTTCACAGGATGATCAGTGCTACTAATGCGCTTAAATTTGCATGTTATTAGCATTGATCATTTGGGAGTTAATTCCCCATGTTATTCCAGCGCTATTTTTAGGGTGCTGTTACAGAACAGCATGGGGATTGATCATCAGAGCACGAGTGGATTCCTTCCATCTCCACTAATCTCAGGTGAGAAAAACCTTACAAGATCCCAGATTTGATGATGAGCCTGGGACAGAGAGCACACTGCTTCTGCAAGCCTAACTAGTTACAGAAAAAAAGAGAACTGGGCTGGTGTAACTCAGATGCCACAAATATACGCAGGGGTCCTTTTACTAAGGTAGACTAATGGATTTAACACACGCTAATAATTAGTGTGTGCTAAATGATAAGATACCTTTAGGAATACAACAGGCTTCTTATCATTTAGCATTTAGTGCACCTTAGTAAAAGGACCCCTTAGTTACAACATTTGAGAGTCTTTGATATGAACCAATTCTCTCTACTGGGAATGTATGATCATGCCACAAATGCAGTAAGATGGGGGAAATTCTGTATCAACTTGTAGTTTGAATAATATTAAATCTCCAAAGTAGTATACAAAACTTGGTAAATGTACATTAATGCTACATAAGTATTGCCATACTGGGAAAGAAAAGGTCCATCGAGCCCAGCATCCTGTTTCCAATAGTGGCCAATCCAGGTCACAAATACCTGACAAGACCCCAAAAAAGTACAAAACACTTTATACTGCTTATCACAGAAATAGTGGATTTTCCCCAAGTCCATTTAATAATGGTCTATAGACTTTTCCTTTAGGAAGCCGGCCAAACCTTTTTAAAACTCCGCTAAGCTAACCGCCTTTACCACATTCTCTGGCAACAAATTCCAGAGTTTAATTACACGTTCAGTGAAGAAACATTTTCTCCGTTCGTTTTAAATTTACTACATTGTAGCTTCATCGCATGCCCCCTAGTCCTAGTATTTTTGGAAAGCGTAAACAGACGCTTCACATCTACCCGTTTAACTCCACTCATTATTTTAGAGACCTCTATCTCCCCTCAGCCGCCTTTTCTCCAAGCTGAAGAGCCCTAGCCGCTTTAGCCTTTCCTCATAGGGAAGTCGTCCTGTAATGGTATCAGTTTATTACTGAAATATGTAGCATATTTGCTGGATTATATATACACCAATATATTTGTGTATCTTTTAAAAATATATATTTGTGCAGCTGTTAGAGAATAGTTTCATTTCAAGCCCCTCTCTCTCCATTCCTTTTTCTGGGAACTTCTGAGAGCAGGGACAAACACTTAAACACAAAAGAGCTTCCTCTGCCCTCCCACCTAACAAAGGCATGACTAAGGTGGACACCTGAATAAAACAAAAGAACTCAGAGGAAGCATAAACAGGACATTTGCTTGTCAAAGGTATACCTGCCCCTCCCATCAGCTTCCAGACATGTGCAGAAAGGAAGGACTTGTAATGTGTATCTGCCCCAGAGACTGAGCAGGACATCAAAAGAAAATCCAGACTGTAAGTCTCGTGATGTCATAAGACATGAGACCAACTCAGGGGTCGTGTGCAGACATGAGACCAAGATACCACAATGCTTTGCAAATGCCCAAGGGTCGTGTGGAAACCAGGACAAAGATCCACATGGCATATCCTCCTGCAGCTTGCAAGATATAAAAGGACAAGCTGTTTCCCAAGAGTCAGATTCTCATCAACTGCCAGCAACTCAGATCCATTCACTGCAGAAGCCCTGCTCCTGTCCTAACCATGTGCTCATCAATCAGCTGGACCACAGCATGCTTGTAACAAGGACTTGTAAGTTAACCTACCTGCTACTTTGTTCTATTTTATGCACAGATTACCTGTAAAGATCTCTTAAAAACCTACCTCTCGTGTGCAATTGTATATTAAATCAATCTTTTTGAAGCTAAAAATACGGTCTCTTTGTGTTCTGAGTATATTGAAGCTATATATATTTAATTTATTGCAATTATCACCTTTGGTGATTGGTGGAGAAATTAATATCCTAAAACTTATAAATACAGCACCTGCTCTTAAATTATAAACAGTGGCGAGTTGCTCTAGAGCTATTTTCCCCAAAATAAATCATTTCTTGTAACAGTCCCCATCCCCTTTATCATTTTCATCACCCTTCTCTGCACCTTTTCTAATTCCACTATATCTTTTTTGAGACGCGGCAACCAGAATTGAACACCATATTCGGGGTTGGAGCGATACAAAGGCATTATAACATCCTCATTTTTGTTTTCCATTCCTTTCCTAATAATACCTAACATTCTATTTGCTTTCTTACCCCGCAGCAGCACACTGAGCACAAGGTTTCAACCCATCATCAACGACGACACCTAGATCCCTTTCTTGGTCCATGACTCCTAACACGGAACCTTGCATGACGTAGCTATAATTCAGGTTCCTGTTTCCCACATGCATCACTTTGCACTTGCTCACATTAAATGTCATCTGCCATTTGGACGCCCAGTCTCCCAGTCTCGTAAGGTTCTCTTGTAATTTTTCACAATCCTCCCGCGATTTAATGACTTTGAATAACTTTGTCTCATCAGCAAATTTAATTACCTCACTAGTTACTCCCATCTCTAGATCATTTATAAATATGTTAAAAAGCAGCAGCCCCAACACAGACCCCTGGGGAACCCCACTAACTACCCTTCTACATTGAGAATACTGACCATGTAACCCTACTCTGTTTTCTATCTTTTAACCAGTTTTTAATCCACAATAGGACGCTACTACTACTCAGTGGCGTTCCTAGGGGGGGTGCCGCGCACGCCTGTCCTCCGTTGTTCCATGCTTCTTCTCTGCCCCGGAACAGGTTACTTCCTGTTCCGGGGCAGAGAAGAAGCATGGAACAACGGAGGACAGGCACGCGCGGCACCCCCCCCCGGCGGCGTGCACCTGGCGGGGGGGGGGGGGCGCTGCACCCGGGGGGCGGGGCGAATCGGCGATCCACCCCCGGGTGCCAGCCCCTCTAGGAACACCACTGCTGCTACTACTACTACTACTATTTAACATTTCTAAAGTGCTACCAGGGTTGCACAGCGCTGTACAAATAAAAAAGAAGGACAGTCCCTGCTCAAAGGAGCTTACAATCTAAAGGGCAAAAAGTGCAGTCAATCAAGATTGAGGCAGTCTAGATTTCCTGGATAGAGGTACAATGGTTAGGTGCCGAAAGCGACATTGAAGAGGTGGGCTTTGAGCAAGGATTTGAAGATGGGTAGGGAGGGGGCTTGGCGTATGGGCTCAGGGAGTTTATTCCAAACATAGGGTGAGGCGAGGCAGAAAGGGCGGAGTCTGGAGAAGGGTACTGAGAGGAGGGATTTGTCCTGTGAGCGGAGGTTACGGGTAGGAGCATAAGGGGAGATGAGGGTAGAGAGGTTGTGAGGGGCTGCAGATTGAGTGCATTTGTAGGTTAGTAGGAGAAGCTTGAACTGTATGCGGTACCTGATCGGAAACCAGTGAAGTGACTTGAGGAGAGGGGTGATATGAGCATATCGGTCTAGGCGGAAGATAAGACGCGCAGCAGAGTTCTGACACTACCTCCTATCCCATGACGCTCTGATGTCCTCTGCAGTCTTTCATGAGATACTTTGTCAAACGCCTTCTGAAAATCCAGATACACAATATCAGCCGGCTCACCTTTAGCCACATAATTTGTTCATCCCTTCAAAGAAATGTAGTAGATTGGTGAGGCAAGATTTCCCTTCACTAAATCCATGTTGACTTTGTCTCATTAATCCATGCTTTTGAATATGCTCTGTAATTTTGTTCTTAATAATAGTCTCTACCATTTTGCCCGGCACTGACAGACTCAACGGTCTAGAATTTCCTGTATCTCCTCTGGAACCTTTTTTTAAAAATCAGCGTTACGTTGGCCACCATCCAATCTTCCGGTACCATGCTAGATTTTAAGGATAAATTACATATTACTAACAATAGCTCCGCAAGCTCATTTTTCAGTTCTATCAGTACTCTGGGATGAATACCAACCGGTCCAGAAGATTTGCTACTCTTCAGTTTGTAGAACTGCCCCATTACATCTTCCAGAGACTTCATTAAGTTTCTCCGACTCGTCAGCTTCGAATACCATTTTCAGCACCGGTATCCCACCCAAATTTTCCTCGGTGAAGACCGAAGCAAAGAATTAATTTAATCTCTCCGTTACGGCTTTGTCTTCCCTGATCGCCCCTTTTCCTCCTCGGTCATCTAGCGGTCTAACCGATTCTTTTGCCGGCTTCCTGCTTTTAATATACCTAAAAAAAATTAAAAAAAAAATTTTACTGTGCGTTTTTGCCTCCAATGCAATCTTTTTTTCGAAGTCCCTCTTAGCCTTCCTCATCAGCGCTTTGCATTTGACTTGACATTCCTTATGCCGTTTCTTATTATTTTCAGTTGGTTCCTTCTTCCATTTTCTGAAGGATTTTCTTTTAGCTCTAATAGCTTCCGTCACCTCACTTTTTAACCACGCCGGCTGTCGTTTGGTCTTCCGTCCTCTTTTTTTAATACTCGCAATATATATGGCCTGGGCTTCCATGATGGTGTTTTTGAACAGCATCCATGCCTGATGTACATTTTTGACCCTCGCAGTCGCTCCTCTTAAGTTTTTTTTTCACCGTTCTTCTCATTTTATCATAGTCTCCTTTTTTTAAAGTTAAACGCTAACGTATTTGATTTCCTATGTATACTTACTTCAAAGCTAATATCAAATCCGATCATATTATGATCACTGTTATCAAGTGGCCCCAGCACCTTTACCTCCCACACCAGATCATATGCTCCACTAAGGACTAGGTCTAGAATTTTTCCTTCTCTCGTCGGCTCCAGTACCAGCTGCTCCATAAAGCTGTACTTGATTTCATCAAGGAATTTTACCTACCTAGCGTACCCCGATGTTACAATTACCCAGTCAATATCGGGGTAATTGAAATCATCCATTATTATTGTGTTGCCCAGTTTGTTTGCGTCCCTAATTTCCTTTAACATTTCTGCATCCATCTGTTCATCCTGGCCAGGCAGACCGTAGTACACTGCTATCATTATCCTTTTCCCCTTTACACATGGAATTTCAATCCACAGTGATTCCAAGAAGTGTTTTGTTTCCTGCAGAATTTTCAATCTATTTGATTCAAGGTTCTCCTTAATATACAATGCTACCCCTCCACCAATTCGATCCACCCTATCACTACGATATAATTTGTACCCCGGTATGACAGTGTCCCACTGGTTATCCTCCTTCCACCAGGTCTCAGAGATGCCTATTATATCTAATTTTTCATTTAGTGCAATATATTCTAACTCTCCCATCTTATTTCTTAGGCTCCTGGCATTCACATATAGACATTTCAAACTATGTTTGTTGTTCCTATTTACATCATGCTTAGTATTTGACAGTATTAATTTGCCATCTTTTGTCTGATTTTTATTTTTATTTAAGGACACCTGATCTACTACGGTCTCTTTTGCAACCTCACTATCAGGATACCCTATCTTCCCTGTTTTGGTGATATCTTTGAAAGGTACCTTATCCCGAACCATGCGCTTTTGAGCGACTGTAGGCCTTCCCCCCGTTTCTAGTTTAAAAGCTGCTCTATCTCCTTTTTAAATGCCAACGCCAGCAGCCTGGTCCCATCCTGGTTAAGGTGGAGCCCATCCTTTCGGAATAGGCTCCCCCTTCCTCAGAATGTTGCCCAGTTCCTAACAAATCTAAAACCCTCCTCCCTGCACCATCGTCTCATCCATGCACTGAGACTCCGGAGCTCTGCCTGTCTCTTGGGCTACCCTAGAGGATCTGGATTTGAGCTTTCTACCTAAGAGCCTAAATTTGGCTTCCAGAACCTCTCTCCCAAATTTTCCTATGTCATTGGTACCCACATGTACCAAGACAGCCGGCTCCTCCCCAGCACTAATTAAAATCCTATCTAGGTGACGCGTGAGGTCCGCCACCTTCGCACCAGGCAGGCAAGTCACCAGGCGATCCTCACGTCCACCAGCCACCCAGCTATCTATATGCCTAATGATCGAATCACCAACTACAACAGTTGTCCCAACCTTTCCCTCCCAGTCAGCACTTGGAGACATACCCTCGGTGCGGGAGGATAGTACATCCCCTGGTGGGCAGGTCCTGGTTACAGGAGTACTTCCTACTTCACTAGGGTGAAGCTCTCCTTCTAGGAGACCTCCCTCCGCCAAAGTAGCACAGGGGCTACCAAACTGGAGGTGGGACTTCTCTACAACATCCCTGTAGGTCTCCTCTATGTATGATTTATATAGTGTTTCCTTCTTAGATGGTAATGAAATGTATTTAAAACTCTGTAAGAGCACTCCTTGCTTGTTACCCTAATTACAATAACTGACTATAAATTAAGAGTTGTCCTAGGGGTGGGAAGACTAAACTAGATCCTGCAGTGCCTGCTAGATTATATCTGTTAATGCTGTGGTACAAAGTTTTTAAAATTAAGTGGAAAAGACTATGGAGATTAGTTGATAAAATTTGCTTTTTATAATTTTATTTTGCCTAACATAACCTACAATTCCTCCTTTAAACCCCAATCTTTAAGTTCCCAAAGCACAAAGCAAAATAACGTTCACTTACCAGAGAAATGGCCTCTTCTCTCAGAACTTCTCAGAAAGAAAGTTCAGTGGTACCCTTCCCCTTTATATAGTGTTGAATCTAAGGGGACTTTTTTTTAAACAGGCTCTTTGAAGCTGACTCAGCAACCTATGCAAGTATTCTACTTCCCCACATCTTAATTAACACTTAATTGAGGTCGCTGGATAAGCTATCTCTCCAGCAGCTGTGGAACAGAAAATAGTTGCCTTTTAGAACAATAGTTTTTTTGGCTGTTTAGTTACAACCTCTAGAAAAGGTTTCAGTTTAAAACTATGGGGAAAATGCCTATTTCTAGAGAACATTTCAGTTTAAAACTATGGGAAAAGGGTTTGTACACTACAGCAACGTGTTAATAATGCTTGCTTTTCTCTTTTTATTCCCCCCTTAATACTAAACTAGATCCTGCTGTGCCTGCTAGATTCTGTTAATGCTATGGTACAAAGTTCTAAAACTAAGTGGAAAAGACTATGGAGATTAGTTGATAAATTTTGCTTTTTATATTTTTATTTTGCTTAACATAACCTACAATTCCTCCTTTAAACCCCAATCTTTGAGTTCCCGAAGCACAAAGCAAAATAGCGTTCACTTACCAGAGAAATGTCCTCTTCTCTCGGAACTGCTACAAAAACACTAAAATTAGAGCAAACTAAAGAAAAGCCATTTTAAAAAGGGTGGAATTTGTTTCGATTTGTCAGTTTCAGTGTCAATTTCTTTTTGAAACCATCCTGAACCACAACCATATTTACCAAAGAAAATTTGTATGAAGTCTAACATCCAAGCTAGGTTTAAAATGGTTTATATTATACCATTCTGCACTCATAAGCAAAGACCACTTGCAGACTGCACCATGAAAGGAAGTGTCAGTTGTAAAAAGGAAGCTCTTAGGCGATGATTTATCACTTCCCCCTGCGAAAGTAGTGTTGACAGGGCACAATTCTAATTTTAAAGAATGTTAACCCACAGGCAGAGCATGTCCTTTATTTAAAAAGGGTCAGGAGCCTTCCTTTGCAGCTCAATCCCAGAGGTGGTGCCCAAATGATATGGGAAGGAAGGAGAATGAACGTAATGGAGAAATAACTCAGACTAGCACAGACCGCAGGTAATCATTACTCACTGTATGCTAGCAGAACTGGAAAGAAGAACAGAACTGCACAACACCGCCTCCATGAAAAATCCATCCTAGGTTTTCAATATATTTAACATTTCTACTTTATTTGATATATTGCAAATAAAAACTAGTATCTAAGTGGTTTACAAAAAGGTTAGAAGGGAATGAATAAGGATAAAGGGAACAAAATAAGAAAGCCTATGTTACAAGGAAATCATAGTTATAATTAAGTGAAAAATTATACAATACACTGACCAGGAAAGGGATCTAGGCATTATCTAGAAATAGAGGACTAGAGTGAGTGAAAGATGTGGAGGGATAGGAGACTGGGGTAGGAGAGACAGAGGGGGCAATGAGAGTACTGGAGAGGAGAGGAGAGGAGAGGAGAGGAGAGGGGGAAAAGCTGGTAAGTAGATGAGAGATGAAAATGAGACTAAGAAGAGAGTGAGAGAAAGGGAGAATGAAATATCAAATGGGAAGAATAAACACAGAAGAGAAAAATGGAGAAAATATATTAAAAAAAAAAAAGATTAGTGGCAGACAGATGTAGAAAAGGAAAAGAAAAAAAGCAAGAGGAGAGAGAAGAAGTGGAAAGTCAAATCTGGAGAATAATTTAGGAGAGGACTACATAAGAACATAAGTGTTGCCATACTGGGACAGACCAAAAAGTCCATCAAGCCCAGCATCCTGTTTCCAATAGTGATCAATCCAGGTTATAAGTGCCTGGCAAGATCCCACAACAGAATACATTTTATGCTGTTTGTCCTAGAAATAAGCAGTGGATTTTCCCCAAGTCCATCTTAATAATGGCTTATGGACTTTTATTTTAGTTAGCCAAACCTTTTTTTAAACCCCGCTAAGCTAACTGCTTTTACCACATTCTCTGGTAACAAATTCCAGAGTTTAATTAACATTGAGTGAAGGAATATTTTCTCCAATTTGTTTTAAATTTACTACTTTGTAGCTTCTTTGCATGCCCCCTAGTCCTAGTATTTTTGGAAAGAGTAAACAAGCGATTCACATCTACCCATTCCACTACACTCATTAATTTTATAGACCTCTATCATATCTGCCTTCAGCCATCTCTTCTCCAAGCTTAAGAGCCCTAGCTGTTTTAGCCTTTCCTCATAGGGAAGTCGTCCCATCCCCTTTATCATTTTCTGTACCTTTTCTAATTCAACTATATCTTTTTTGAGATGCGGTGACCAGAATTACACACAGTATTAGAGGTGTGGTCGCACCATGGAGCGATACAAAAGCATTATAATGTCCTAATTTTTGTTTTTCATTCCTTCTCTAATAATATCCAACATTTTATTTGCTTTCTTAGCTACCAATGCACATTGAGCAGAGGGTTTCAAGATGACGCCTAGATTCCTTTCCTGGTCGATGACTCCTAATGTGGAACCTTGCATCATGTAGCTATAATTCAGGCTCCTCTTTCCCATGTGCATCATTTTGCACTTGCTCACATTAACCACCACTGCCATTTGGAAGTCCAGTCTCCCAGTCTCATAAGGTCCTCTTGTAATTTTTCACAATCCTCTTGTGAAATTGGAAGAGAACCTGAGACCAACAGAATTAGAGAAATAAATTCCCAGAAAAGGTAGAAAAGAAAAAATATTATTTAATACAAGGATTGGAACCTGTCTGCTTTGGGAAATGAACATCTTTTCTGTTTTTGTATTTTGTAGACTACAGGAGAAAATGTATTTGATTCTGTCTGCAGTTTTTTTTTTTTGTGGTCCCCCACAGACACTACATGGCAGCATAATCCTTCACCTCAGTTGCACATGCAGAACATGGACAGACCCTAAACTGATACAAAATAGGGAGCCACAAAAAAAAAAAACCACACAAACAAAAACTGAAGACCCTCCAAGCAAGCAAGATTCTAAACGCAGTGAAAATACTGGTAAAAGTAACAGAAATACATTTTCTTCCATAATCTGCTAAACACAATCCATACTCTGCTAAACACAAAATTAGAAAAGATATACATTTCCAAAAAAGTAAACATCCATGAGCAACATGTCTCCCTCTCCTTGCCCTTCTCTCCCTCGCACAGCAGGCAGCATGTTTATCAAAACTCAAACTCCCCGGGCCTCCCTTGCACAGCACTGGTGGTCCAGTGGTCAGCTGGAGCAGGAGCATTTCTCCTACGTTCCTGCCCATGCAGTCTCCACTCTCCATACTGAAAATGGCTGCCATGAGTTCCTGCAGCAATCTCGCAAGAGTGGAGATTGCATGGGCATACGTAGGAGGATCGCTCCTGCCCCAGTTGATCTGGCGCAACAACCGGCTTGCAAAATTAAAGAAAAACTAACAGCTGGCTCTCATGAGCTGGCTCCAGCACACCACTGTGTCTGGCTCTATTTGAAAGCAGGCTCTTATCACCCAAAATAAAAATGCTCAAGACTGGTGGCCTTCACATCCGATACAGTCACCTCACAAACAAAAAAAACGGTCTGATTTTTAATCCAATTGTCTAGCAGAGGAAGGAGCATCACAAATTGAATATTTTCTTGTATGATGTGTTGTAACAGGGATAGCTCCGTTGTTGGGGAATATGGAGTTTGTGTGATACAGAACTGCAAGTGCAGGGTTTCTACTGAGATTCTGTCCAATCTTGTCGAGAATCCAGACTTCACTCCACAGAAGAATTTATTGAATGATGCTATTAATTATAACGGTGGTTTTAACTGGTACCTGAATCGAGCTGGAGGAGGAAGAGGATGGTTTCTTTATGCATAAAAGTTAATAGCGTCTTATATTGGTTATTTTTAAAACAGGGATTGGGGAGGGCTGTGTGATGTGGTAGGCATAAGTGTGGAACTGTCACTTTGACTTGTCCCCCCCTCCATATCTAGCTTGCCCCCTGTTGCCACCCCAAATATTTCTGTCTAGAAACGCCACTGCCCAGATCTACCTTAATAACTGACTTTCACAAAATGGCTCATATAATGCATATGAGAATGCTGGGAAATACTAAAGTCTGTAATCTGCATGTGTAATAAACACTTTTTTTAAGGCAGCATTACTCGGGGTTAGAATGTATAAGTGCCAGCACATTTTACAACCTACGATGTCAGTGCTGGCACATTCACTTGACATGTCAGATTTTACAAAACTGGACATTCAGAAAGAAACAGAGAAATAACCATTTAAAATTTTTAAGCTGGTTTTAAGACAAGAGGTAAGCACAATTCCCCTTTCAATGACGGGTACAAATCTCAGAGCTACTCAGTGTGGGGCAGCAGTCAAAAAAGCAAACAATGCTAGGAATTATTTGGAAAGGAATAGAAAGATAAAGAATACTATAATGCCTCTGTATCACTCCATGATGCGACCTCACCTTGAGTATTGTGTGCAATTCTTGTTGCCTTATCTCAAAAAAATATATATAGCGGAATTAGAAAAGGGTCAAAAAAGAGTAACCAAAATGATTAAGGAGACAAAACTACTTTCACATGAGGAAAGGCTCTTCAGCTTGGAAAAAGACAGCTGAGGGGGTAAATAAGAGGTCTACAAAACCCTGATTGGTGTTGAATGGGTAAGTGGAAATCTATTCTTTCAAACCGTACTATGACTAAGGGTCACCCAATGCAGTTACCTGGTAATACTTTTAAAACAAATAATGAGGAAATATTTCACTCAATGAATGTTAAGCTCTAGAACTCAGTACCAGAATATGTGGCAACAGTAGTTAGTGTATCCCCAGGATCAGTCAACTCTCTGTCACTAAACATCAGACTGCTCCAGATCTCCTAATACTCAGAAAGCTACCGCTTTTGATCCACAGCCTTAAATTGAGTTGCCCCAGTTCTGAACTCCCCTGGCTCATGGAGCACTGCCATCTACGATCTACTCCCTCATTATTTGTACCTCCCTCCGATAGACATGTACCCTCTATACTTATTTACCTTGTTACGATTAGGTTTCTACCATGCTTTTACTATTATCGTTACTTCACTGTTGTCATTTCACTGTATGTTATTTGGTTATAGATTAATCTGTCAGAAGATGCTTTGAAGTCTCTTATACTATAGATAGATAGGGTTACCCTATGTCCTCTTTTTGGACTTCTTCAAATATGTCCTACAGGCTCTATAATTTTTAGGAAAATGTCCTCTTTTTCTTGTATGTACCTATGACCCCATGACCCACATACTGACAGAAACCATCTCTGGCCTATTAGTCAGCGGGGGTGCCAAAGAGAGAGAAAGGCAATGCTGAGCTCCTATCTTTTCCTCTGCTGGATGAACCTATCAAAAGAATTTTGTTTGTGCAGCACAACTTTAAGCATTTGTCATGCAAAGACTTTCACCCGTGTATGTCAGATGCCGTATCTCAGAAGCCAGCCAAAGTTGTTGATGTGATATCTGCTCTTCTGATAAAGTATGCTTGGGCTCTGACTCGGTCAAACTCAAATCCAGAAGTTTTTGAAAAGTAGATTGTCTGCTGTTATACTGTAAATCAGTCAATGTTTGATGTGTGTTCTTTAAATAAAAGTCATTTACACATTTGCTATAATTAAATATTTATTTAGCAAAGGCAACTATTTTTATTTTTTTGTGTGTCCTCTTTTTTTTTTTTTTTAATGTCTCTGTAAATATGGTAACCCTAGCATCTCCTATCCCCAATGAAAAGAGACCTGCTAAAAGTGCCAGTCTACTTAGTTATCTCTCCAATGGTGGTCTTGATTTAGGGTATTCCACCAGGTTAAAATCCAGGATTGGTAACCTCTGGCAGTCCCATGCCACCTCCCTTCTCTTAATATCTGCAGTGTTTCCAGTCTAATTCTCCACATCAAAAGCTAATGAATCTTATTTAGCTTTCCCCTCTTCCCCCAGCCCTTCTATGGAATTTGGTACTGCTACCTCCGGCCTACACACATATACATACTAACATACTAAATGCCTTTATTCCAAGCTGGAAACATTTAGAAACGCCATACCTTCCCTCCCCCAAACTTGATATAAAGATTGCAAAAAGATGTATTAATGCTGATTTATATAAACTATCACTGAAAGGGGCTAGAGGAAGAATGGTGAATCTACTAACCAATTCCAAACACTAACATCTCCATTTATTCAGGCAAGAAAAAGGGGAAAGCCTGCATGCCAAGACACACTTCCTCCAGTACTGCCTCTTCATTTCCATAGGTTTCATCCGCAGTTTATCATCCACCAAATTTTGAAAAATTTCCCTGCTCAACAACGCCTCTATTTCTACCCCCAAAGTGAAGACCTTTTCACCAGCACCTTAATTCCCCAATCCCATATACAAAACTATCCTCAGACACTTAGAGAGGAAAGAGGAAGAGAAAAATTACAACTGAGGGATAGTGTAATTTCTATCCTCCATACAGCTTCTTCAAGCTCTGTACCAGCTCCCAAAGCTGACCTCACAGCATTCATACTCCCCATCTCCTGACCTGAGCTGTTTGCAGATACAGCCAGTCTTCTCCACCTAGTGGAATCCTCTCACATTACTCGTGGCACACAGATAGATGCGTTAAGGTAGCAAGCATTACCTATTTAAAATTTAGCTCGCGTCTTTTCAGAAGTAGCTCAAGGTGAGTTACATTCAAGTATATCAGGTATTTCCTTGCCTCAGAGGGCTTGCAATATCAGTTTGTACCAGAGCACAAGGCGCAGCAGCTGGATTTGAACCCAGTTTCCCTGTTTGTCAGTCCCGTGCTGTAACTGCTAGGCTACTCCTAGACCCTAAACACCTTATCCTGTTAGATTCAATGGGCTAGTGCGGTCTTTATCCATTGTCATTTATTGTGTTATTATAAACAGGTAGGAAAAAGAGATTAATTTAATCCCCCCCCCCAGAGCCCCAGCCTTGGGCCAGGATGAAGCAAGGAAGTAGGGAGAGCCCAGAGGGAAGACACAACAGTAGTACCTGGCTGTAAGGAGCAGCCAGTCAGAGACCAGGGCTGCTAGGCACAGGCATCAGCAAGGGACAATGACCCTGATGCAGACTGTGCCTGAAGCTGAAGCCCTGGGCAGGAAAATGAAAGGTTCCCTCAGCCCCCCCCCCCCCACCCTGCCAGCTACACAAAAGGAAGTGACCTCATGAGGTGCAATGTCTCTCCCCTCCACAACAGACAAGAGGAGAAAGTAAAGAGCAAAACTAAGATATAGATGAGTGACAAGTACTGGAGCCAGAAAGTTGCTCAATAGAAGTGTAAAGGGTACAAGGTGGCACTGCTGAAGGGAATTTGCAAGTACCTGAAAATCAAAAGAACTCCAGCTGCAGAGAGCAGAGCAGCAAGGAAATAAGCTCCAGATGCATCAACCAAACGTAAAATAATCTAAAAAATAAAAGTCCTTAATGAATTTGAAAAAACGAAGAATGCACCAAAAAACAAGTCGCACATGTGCGGTATTGTAAAGTACAATGCATTAAAGATTCGTTAAACTGGTGTAATCCCCGTCGGTAATCGGCCCCTAAAGCATGCGCAGAGCGTTATGCTGGCTGCTCTGCGCATGCCACAAACGTAAAAACAACAACAACAAAAAACCAACACAAACATGTGGCTCCCCGCTTCCCCCTGCATAAAATAGAAAATCAAAACAAAAATCAAAAAAGGATCGGAAGGGGGCAAAGGCGCTTGTCAGGAGCGTCTTGTATGGACAGCCTTGCCCCCCCCCCCCCCGCCCGAGGTCCCCGCTGCTCCTCGCTTCCCCCTGCATGAAAAATCTAAATTTTAGCAGCCCCGACCCCCCCCCCTTCCTTTCTCTCTACTTTCTCCCATAGCTCCGCCTCCCACCATCCTCCTCCCCCATACCCCGCCCCCCTGAGGTCGTCACCGCTGGGCCCCCCTCCGCCTTACCGGGCCTGCGCAGCACCTCTCACCTCTGTGTGAAGGCGCTGCACGGGCAAGAAGAACATCTGATCGCCCCCAAGCCTTCAGGACGTCTCTCCTTCCCTGACCTGGGCCCGCCCATCCTTTTCTGGTTATTGCCTACTTCTCCCCATCCTTTAATCAGTTTACTTTGCTAACAGTTCTCAGCCCCAGGTCACGCAGCCACACTCCCTCTGTGGCATGCAGTCATTGTTCATGAGTCTGGCCACTAGGCATTCTTGTTGAGTCATGGCCAACACTTCCCTTCTGCCCCTCCCCCCCCCAAGGGCTAGCAATGGCTGCCTCAGCAGCATCTCTAACTGCAGCCGGCCCAGGACTCAGATGCCAGCTCTAAGAGTGGGTTCCTTGAAACAGCCAATGCGAAACATGGTCCACGTTGGAACCCATGTAAGGAAGCCCTGCCTAATAAGCCGATACAACTAAAACAAGATAAGTTATTCAAATTCTTGTCTTTTGATTATATATTGTTGACATAGTTAAATTCTGGGATAAGGCACATGGGTGTGTCACATTTAAAGCTGTGTGTGCAATGAGATAGGCTGTGGATGAGTAATTGACCTGCTTGGTCTGTGATGGTCTAGTTTCAGATACGAGCACACTTGGTATTAATATATTTCTTTACATAATTTGAAACAGATTTATGGTTGTTGTCTGTGGGATTTTTGGAGTGCACATTTTGGACATTTTCCTTCAGAGTGAAGTTGAGTTTGATTCCTTTCTTGTATTTGATATTCAGCACTAGGAGTCTAGCTCAGGTCTCTGCAGGACCACATAGCACTGTCACTGAGCCACTCCTACAGCCCCAAACCTCTCTTCCAATACTGCTCTTGGCTACCACAAGAATAGTAATTTGCTTATGTCTTTATTTAGGTACTGAGCAATGCTTGAAGATCAGTTACAACTCAGTCATGCTGAGCAGCAGACACCCAACCCAGGAACTGGGCCAAGGTCTCAGGGCAGCAGCACCAAGCTTAGCTGGCCTAGTAGAATTTGAAGTTGGAATACCCACCCCATCTGACAGACTAAGAAACACATTCTTACAAGACAAGGAGCAAACACTTAACAGGTATTACTGGAATTTTGCCGATATTGGGCTCAAGATGTACAAAATAGAAGTGTGCTTTCTACTTATACCAGAATTTAAATTTTAAAAAAGTGGTTTACAGAGTAGGACTAACTTTTTTTTTTAATTTAAATTTATATTCTTGCAGTTGCAACAAAATACAAATGCAAAAACAAAATTAACCAGTTCACATCATGAAAAGCAAAAAGAGTAACTAAGGAAATAAGGCTAAAAAAAAAAGGATATTAATAATTATCCAAAACAAAGATCCATTTATTATTGGCCTTGTTTTTCCACCTTTTCTTTTTCTTTAACTAAAAAGGAAGCTAAAGGGTTTTTTTTTTTTTACAAAGGCGTGGTACCATTTTTAGCATGCACTAAACATTAGAGACGCCCATCAGACTATGTGGACATCTCTAGCGTCTACCCCGGATTCTATATAGCGGGCCTAGAGATCCTCGCTGAAATCCAGCTAGATTGTATAACAATACATGTAACTTAATTGGCTTAACATGCTAATTAGCATTGATAACAGCACTTAACAAGCAATAATGAACATTAATTGGCAATAATTAGAATTTACATAAGCAAATAAGTATTGCCATAACGGGAAAGACCAAAGGTCCATCAAGCCCAGCATCCTGTTTCCAACAGTGGCCAATCCAGATCACAAATACCCGGCAAGATCCCAAAAATGTACAAAACATTTTATACTGCTTATCCCAGAAATAGTTGATTTTCCCCAAGTTCATTTAATAATGGTCATTTATGCGCACAACTCGCTAAGCGTGTTTTGTAACACACTGTGCTTAACTTCTAACATGTGAAGACAAAAAGTGGCATGTTATGGGTGGGGAAATGGGTATTTCATGGGTGTTACGAGATTTACATCATGTTTTCATTGGTATAAATGGATGCACGTAGTTTTAGGCGCTGTGATACCACCTAAGCGTATTCTACCTACTGTGCCTAAATCTAGGTACTGCTTATAGAATACGCTTAGGCGAAAATATTTTCTGCGTGGATTTTTTTTTTAGGTGTCATATATAGAATGTCCCCCTTAGCGCGCACTAAAAACACTAGCACACCTTTGTAAAAGGGACCCTAACTGAGAAGGGTCAAAATATACATCTCTCTGCATTTGAAAAGTAATTAAACAATCGACCAGGATAACGGACCAGGAAAGATAAATGATTTATAGAAGTAGTAAGGCCAACACATATTCCTTAAGAGCCAAAAACTGCTTCCTAATAAGTACCTGAATATATGTAAACCGCTTTGAATGTAGTTGCAAAAACCTCAGAAAGGCGGTATATCAAGTCCCATTTCCCCTTTCCTTTCCCTTCCCTTCGTGGCCCTGGTCACATCTGGGAAAACTTGAATAGGCTGACCACAAAAAAATGTCACTTAGAAAAACCAGTTTCAATATTTTCACTTGTTCCTGCTCTGTACTGAAAGTCGCCAACAGGGTAGCCCCTAGTTTGAATGATATCTTGGAAAGGTTCTAGAATTCAGTCAAATTAATGGGAATCTGCCCCAGATGACTCTTCCTGTCTTGATTTAGGAATATATACAGTGGGGGAAATAAGTATTTGATCCCTTGCTGATTTTGTAAGTTTGCCCACTGACAAAGACATGAGCAGCCCATAATTGAAGGGTAGGTTATTGGTAACAGTGAGAGATAGCACATCACAAATTAAATCCGGAAAATCACATTGTGGAAAGTATATGAATTTATTTGCATTCTGCAGAGGGAAATAAGTATTTGATCCCCCACCAACCAGTAAGAGATCTGGCCCCTACAGACCAGGTAGATGCTCCAAATCAACTCGTTACCTGCATGACAGACAGCTGTCGGCAATGGTCACCTGTATGAAAGACACCTGTCCACAGACTCAGTGAATCAGTCAGACTCTAACCTCTACAAAATGGCCAAGAGCAAGGAGCTGTCTAAGGATGTCAGGGACAAGATCATACACCTGCACAAGGCTGGAATGGGCTACAAAACCATCAGTAAGACGCTGGGCGAGAAGGAGACAACTGTTGGTGCCATAGTAAGAAAATGGAAGAAGTACAAAATGACTGTCAATCGACAAAGATCTGGGGCTCCACGCAAAATCTCACCTCGTGGGGTATCCTTGATCATGAGGAAGGTTAGAAATCAGCCTACAACTACAAGGGGGGAACTTGTCAATGATCTCAAGGCAGCTGGGACCACTGTCACCACGAAAACCATTGGTAACACATTACGACATAACGGATTGCAATCCTGCAGTGCCCGCAAGGTCCCCCTGCTCCGGAAGGCACATGTGACGGCCCGTCTGAAGTTTGCCAGTGAACACCTGGATGATGCCGAGAGTGATTGGGAGAAGGTGCTGTGGTCAGATGAGACAAAAATTGAGCTCTTTGGCATGAACTCAACTCGCCGTGTTTGGAGGAAGAGAAATGCTGCCTATGACCCAAAGAACACCGTCCCCACTGTCAAGCATGGAGGTGGAAATGTTATGTTTTGGGGGTGTTTCTCTGCTAAGGGCACAGGACTACTTCACCGCATCAATGGGAGAATGGATGGGGCCATGTACCGTACAATTCTGAGTGACAACCTCCTTCCCTCCGCCAGGGCCTTAAAAATGGGTCGTGGCTGGGTCTTCCAGCACGACAATGACCCAAAACATACAGCCAAGGCAACAAAGGAGTGGCTCAGGAAGAAGCACATTAGGGTCATGGAGTGGCCTAGCCAGTCACCAGACCTTAATCCCATTGAAAACTTATGGAGGGAGCTGAAGCTGCGAGTTGCCAAGCGACAGCCCAGAACTCTTAATGATTTAGAGATGATCTGCAAAGAGGAGTGGACCAAAATTCCTCCTGACATGTGTGCAAACCTCATCATCAACTACAGAAGACGTCTGACCGCTGTGCTTGCCAACAAGGGTTTTGCCACCAAGTATTAGGTCTTGTTTGCCAGAGGGATTAAATACTTATTTCCCTCTGCAGAATGCAAATAAATTCATATACTTTCCACAATGTGATTTTCCGGATTTAATTTGTGATGTGCTATCTCTCACTGTTACCAATAACCTACCCTTCAATTATGGGCTGCTCATGTCTTTGTCAGTGGGCAAACTTACAAAATCAGCAAGGGATCAAATACTTATTTCCACCACTGTAGGACAAGAACTTTTTATCAGCGTGATGGAACAGAACCTCCCAAATTATTCTTCAAAACAAATCTAAATACACTGTATAAAGCAGTTTTAATCTGCTTACCAACCTTTGTTAATCATAGACAGTTCAAAGCCTGAACCCCATAATCACGTTATGAAACACCAAAACAGTCTACAATAATGTTACTTTGATCATGTCATATCTGCTGAAATAATGCTAAAAACAACTTTTCAGAATCACTAGTAAAACTTAATGAAGAGGCATGTGTGTTACCCAGTCATGCCTCTTGTGTTTTCTGCAAAAGGCAGAGACCAAGCATTTTGGGGGGTGATCTTGGACATTGGGGGTTAGGGTCTTTTTCCAATTGCTTTGAACACAGGCTGCCTCCCCTGTGCTGTACCATAGGCTGAGTTCTCCAGAAGAATCTGTACTGTTCAGAAGTCTCTACCTAGTTTTAGAAAATTATTTGATCTCAAGTCTGTGCACATCTTTATTTTAATTCACTTTCAATATTTACAATCTTTTTGTATTCTACTTTCAGGGTAACTGTATTTACAGACTGCCAATAAAGAAAGAAGAAAAAAAAAAGTGACCTGGCATCAGAATTAATAAAAAAATGCACCCTACATTTTCATTTCACTCACACCGGTGATATTACTGCCAGAAAAGTAATGGATGAGCTTTATTGCTAATAATGAAATTGTCTTTCCAGATCAAACTGTTCAGAACATAAAAAATTAATTCTACAAAATGTTTCTGAGGGATCTAAGAATGCAAATGCCTTCCTGTATCCTTAGTTTCTGTTTGCAAACTAATCTAAAACATCCTTCTCCACCCCCACCCTTGCAAAGCAGAATGTAGAATACAACAGCAGCACAAAAAAGTCCAGCAAGCCCAGTATCCTATTTTTCACAGTGACCAATCCAGATCACAAGTACCAAAACGGCATACTATAGCATTATAGGTATCCTGAACAACAGGCCTGTTTTCAACCTTTGAAACTCAGATGTGAACCCTTGTTCTGAAGGGCAAGCTTTGATCCAGCTATATAGACATGTAAATTGGCCTGGGCACTAATACTTTTCATGACATTTATGGGAAATGTGAAGGAAAAGAGTAATTCAAAGAGTTTGGAATTTTCTTATTTTATTTCTAGGCAGACTGGATGGGCCACCTTGGTTTTCCCTGCCATCATTCACTATGTTACTCTGATCTGTGCTGATTTCTTCAGAGCCAAAACAGTAACTTAAAAGTATTTAAAAATGAGTGTCTTTTTAATCTGAACACCCTCTGATCATTAAAACTTCAGGCCTTGATCCACACAAGCCCTTCAAGGTCTATGGCGAGTTTGTAGATCATTAAAATCGCTGACGGAAAGATCCTGGCATTTTGTTACATAATTTTTGGTGCTTCTTTTCAAAGTACATAGACTTACGTTGAGGGGCATAATCTAACGCGAACGCCCATCTCCATGTCTATGTCCACGAACGGGTACATGAAGGGGCGGGACAGACTATTTTCGAAAAAATGGGCGCCCATCTTTTTTTTCGATAATACGGTTTGTGCCCGGCAAATGCATCGGATTTGTGCAGATTTGAGTTGGTTGGTTTTGTTTTTCAGTGATAATGGAAACCGAAGGCGCCCAGCTCAAAAACGAACAAATACAAGGCATTGGGTCATGGGAGGGGCCAGGATTCGTAGTCCACTGGTCCCCCTCACATGCCAGGACACCAACCAGGCACCCTAGGGGGCACTTGTAACAATTAGAAAAAAAATTAAATACCTCCCAAGTCCATAGCTCCCATCCCTTGGGTGCCGAACCCCTCAAATCCCCCCCAAAACCCACTGCCCACAACTCTACACCATTACCATAGCACTTACGGCTGAAGGGGGGCACCTACATGTGGGTACAGTGGGTTTTGGGGGCGGTTTGGAGGGCTCCCATTTACCACCACAAGTGTAACAGGTGGGGGGGATGGGCCTGGGTCCACCTGGGTGAAGTCCACTGCACCCACTAACAACTGCTCCAGGGACCTGCATACTGCTGTGATGGAGCTGGGTATGGCATACAGGCTGGAAAAAAAAGTTGTTAAAGTTGTTTATTTTATGCTGGGATGGGGTTAGTGACCACTGGGGGAGTCAGGGGTGATCATCCCCGATTCCCTTAGGTGGTCATGTGGTCATTTAGGGCACTTTTTGGGACTTGTTCATGAAAAAAAGGGTCCAATAAAAATGACCCAAATTCGCGCTAAAAACGCCTTTTTTTCCATTATCGGCCGAAGGCGCCCATCTCTCCTCGGCCGGTAAACACGTCCCAGTCGCCTTCACCACGCCTCTGACACCCCCCCCCTCCCCCGTCAACTTTGCCCATTTCCTTGACAGATTGCAGTTGAAGACGCCCCAAATCGGCTTTCGATTATACCAATTTGGGCGCCTATCTCCCAATTTGGGTCGAAATCTGGGCGCCCATCACTTTCGAAAATAAGGCTGAAAGGTTACCATGTAAGTCTATGTGCTTTAAAAATAAGTCTCAAGGTGTACATGAAGGTAGATATATTACTAACTAGTAAAAAACGCCCGTTTCTTGGAGAGATGAAACGGGCGCTAGCAAGGTTTTGGGGCACGGGGAGATCGGGTTTTCAGCATCGACGTACCGTCAGCGAGGCAGCTGTCCCGCAACCCCTCTGTGATGCAGGTTCGGTGTGAGGCATGGCCGCCGAGTCGCTGAGGGCTGGGAGATAGCATTTGCAGCGTCGCTGTCCCAGCCGGGAGATTGAGTTTGTGTCCTGCTCCTGCAGTGTGCTCCGCCCTCGTCGTCATGACGTTCTGACGCGAGGGAGGGGCATACGGTGCTTCAGAGTTCTGAGTTCCGGTTTGGAGGCCTGGGCAAACAGGATATCTCGGACGCCTCACACTTCCGGTTTGGAGCAATTTGGAGGCTTCATTTAGAACGTTGGGGTTGCGAATTATGTCCGGAAGGGGCGTGGCTGGGGGGCGGGTCTATGAGTGACAGTGGTGCATGAGTGTGAGAGTGAGTGTTGTGTTTGCCTGCCACAGAGTGAGCTTCAGCAGGTGAGAGAGAAGGTGAGAATTATTTATATAGATGATATAAATTTATACATAATATGTATGTAATGGAGCAGCAAAAGAGCCAAGGTCCTAATTAACAAGAAGATGCGGTAATCCAGAGGCTGAAAAGCAGGGCAGAAATGCTGGGCCATGTGCAAAAACCATGGCTTCTCACTGGTAGGGCCACCCTGTGGGCAGCTTGTCTCCTCCCCTTCTCTGGCAGGAAAGTGCCCTCCCCACCCCCACATCTTGCATGTGCAGTTTGTGCTTTTGACTGCAGGGTTCTAGTTGGGTATTTGTGTGACCTGTGTTGTCTGAACTGAGCTGGCCCTGGCCTTTGCAGTGGAGAGGACACTTGGGCTCAGTCAGTGCTGTGTCTATTTTTAGTCCCAATACTACAGAACAGAGTTGCAGCCAGGACTAGAGAAGGACCAGCCTGACCGTGTTGTGCCCTGAGGCAAGGGGAAAGCACTGTGATGCAACCATTTAAATCCTGTGATTAGATTACATTAGATTAGATTATCATATTGATGGATGTAACTTCTAAAAGCTGCAGAATAGCAGTTTTGTATCTATAATGTATTTATTTTAAAAGGCTTTTACCCTGCTTTCTGCTAAGCAGCTTACAATAATAATGTAAGGTAAAACGCTTGCTCTCCACTTCTCCCACATGTGCCAATGAATGGGTTTTGTTTTAATAAATAGTATTTAGAAGTAGTAGTCGAACTGAAGTTAGCAATATGCTTCTGCTTAAAGTAGATGCAGTTGTATATTTTGTATTGGAGAACCAGATATACTAAGCATTTTCCACATTCTCAGAATGGAATACTTGCTGTATCAAAGTGCTTTTATATCAGATCTTCAGCGATATACTGAAGCCGGGTTGTGAAAGATGAGATTGAGCCTGGTGCACCCTCCTCAGTTAATTTAATTTGAAGATTTATATCCCACCTAAATCTGTAAGCTTCCAGTAGATTACAGTAAGGATTTTTTTTTTTTTTAAACCCACCTTTTTCATATCCATCGGCAAATAACTGCAATCCTCCAACCCTCTCATCCTAAAACATTCTCAAAAGGTCCCTAGCCTCTTCTGCCCCTTTGCGTTTTTGGATAACTAAAGTCATGATCACCTCTCCCAGAGTAAACCTGTAATAAACTCATAATCAGACACATATGATACTGAAGTATCATTACTTCTAGGGGAATTCTTTACAAAAGTTTTTCAATATTCTGCATGCTTTATTTGTAATTTGTTTGTGCTAATTTCCCCCATGAGAAAACATGACTCCTCCCTGCCCCAGGTCTGACATCCCTCAAAGTTCTTTCCTCAGACTGAACCCTCCCCTGATTAACTTGATTGAATCTGCCTTTAGGAAGCGTTTCTCAGCTTCAGCTTCATTACTTATAACCAAAGAAACATACATAAAAAAAAGATTTACAAAATATACAAGCATCATAAACACAGAAAGAAAACAAACCATACAGTTGATCTTCTTAACAACCCTCCAGCTGTTTTTCCCTCTTCTGTTCACAACCCCCAAACTCCCAGCCAAGACTCCCTGCAGCCCACTCTGTATTCTCCGCCCAGTTCTTTCCCTCCTAACTCCTAGCAAGACCTCCACTTATCTGTCCCCAAGCTAGCCCCCCCTCCCTCGGCTGACCCAGTTCTGTGTATCCACATCTACCCCTTTCCCACTGTACGCAGCCTTAGTTTTCTGTGCTTGGAAATACGTGTCTAAGAGAAAGAGCAACTACGTTAGGATGCCTTCCCCTGCTGCTCTGGGTCTGACTGCTAATTTGAACTGCATGAGACGCTGTACAGTCACATGGTTCAAATTAACAGTGGGACACTGGGGGAAGGGGGCAGAGGAGAACAGCTGCTCTCCTGTCCAGTATGGGGTTGTGTACAGTGGAGATGGGTAATGGGAAAAGGAAAGGAGACCAAGCATACCAGCTACCTCTGCGGAGTCATTTTTCCTGTGCAGAAATTATGGACAGGTGAGGAAATCTGTGCATATTCTGTATTGCACAGTTGTACAGAATTTCACTAAGAGGATTTATCCACCACAGTCATAATCCTGCCTCTGGTATAACGCTTCTATAATATCACCTCAGCTACTGTACGCTATTTCCGAGTCACTAATGCTCCATTTCTGTATGTCCAAAAGTAACAGCCTCTCTATGTGCAAGAAAATCTGATCAATGAGGTTGTTCTTAAAAAGGCATCTCTAATTCTTCATCTGGGCTTCAAGGTCCGATACATTAGAATCTTTGTAAATTATTACCCTTTAGAGGGTCGGCAAAAAAAAAACCTGGTGCATATGTGAGATGAAAGAATGTCAACAAGTGAAGAAGTCTCAAATGCTCACTTCCAAAAAATAATAAAAATTACCACATCTACAAAAATGTTTTTTTTTCATTCAATAAGCTCATTTTCATTACCTCATTCCTTTTCATTGGAAAAACGTTCCATGTAAAATGAGACTGTCAGTTCCGTACATTGTTTTTCTCACGGAACAGTGCATTGCATCAGTTGTTTATCTAATTTTATGTGTCCAGTCATTGAATGTATATGTAGTGGTGATGGTGGTATTATTCATGTCCAATATAATCAACTGGACAGTTTTATAACTGTGGAATTCCAGAGGAGGTTGTACACTTTTAGTTTTTATTGGCTTTTGATTATATGCAAAATTGTTTATAAGGGATTCTTTGGGATCTATTTCTTTTATGACCTCATCTATGATAATTGATGAAATCCTAAGGAACCTGGTCATTTATGATAGAGTTTTATAGTTACTAAAATATTGTTAACCATTTCTGTTAGAAGGGCAATATATACAAGTTTAGATAGGGATGGGCTGGAGTGTACATTTTAAGGGGCTTCGACGTTAGCTCCAGAACTTAGTGCAAGAACAGTGCTGGGCAGACTTCTATGGTCTGTGCCCTGAGAAAGGCAAGAACAAATCAAACTCGGGTATACATATAAAGTATCACATACCATGTAAAATGAGTTGATCTTGTTGGGCAGACTGGATGGACCGTACAGGTCTTTATCTGCCGTCATCTACTATATAAGTTTATAAATTACTTTTAAAGGACTATCCAAAAACAGTTATTACAACCCGACACTAATCTTCTCCACATTATATAATATAGACTAAAAATCTGTCACCCTCCCTTATTTGCTCTTCTTGTTTTTAATACATTTCAAGGGAAAGTTCTTCCCTCTTCTGCCTCAAATTTCAAGATGAGCAAAATTCTGCATAGCAGACACTCCATTTTCAAATCCCAGTCACCATTGTCTGATTCTTTCCAATGCACACAGAAGGTAAAAGAATTTTTAAAACCATAATTTCAAAGTTCAAAGCTAGACCCCTGCCTTACAACATACTTCTAGACAGGGCCTAGCGGTGTCACATGGTAGCAACAAAGCAATAGACTGGAGCAAGCACACAGATCCCAGAGGTACTCTAGTGGCTCTAAATAAAGCTTAATTTTTTTTTTTTACTTCCCTTGAGAATACAGTGCAATAGCACAATACAGAACACCCACACAACTTATTTCATCACCGCTCACTTTCAGAACAGCCATCTGCAGGTGATGTTTTAAAGCAGCTCTCTCAATTACTTTCCTTCAATTAAATGCCATTGTGAACAAGACAGGCAAACTCATGATATGTGGCATTTTCATTCAGAAGATGATCTGTTTAATGACGTTGAAAGCCCATCCCACCTACATTTTGCACAGTGGGAGTGGCTATGTAAATTATAAGACTGCTGGCTAGGATCTGCAGACCCGTTTCTACTAGTCTTTACAGCGTAGCTCTAACACACATTTAAATGCCTTTAATGCTATTCTCAGGCCTTAGGATTTTAGTGCTGCAGTCACTTCCTGCCACGATATGTGAGCAATGCAGTCTCATATGTACTGCAGCCACCCCTGCATACTAGTGGTCTTTTATCCTCCTCCTCTTTCTCTCAGCTGAGCTCGAGTCCTTCATCTACCTGCTGTTACTTCCTGACCATCTCTATCATCTTCCTTCTGATGTGTCAGCAAGGGCTACTCCTTGACCTCCTCTGTAACCTGGGCTCAGGCTCTGTCCCTGTTGGCCCCTTCACCTCACCCTCTGGCCTTGTCGGTGTTCTTCTTGGTCCCTCTGTCGCTGTGAGCTCAGACACTTCCATCTTGCCTCAGAACCATGTGCTTCTCTGCTCCCCTGAACTTGTCTTTACCATCACACAACTCAGCATCTCACCTTTGGAACGCCCTTCATCTACCTGCCAATTCTTCCACTTCTGCCATAAAGCCCTCTCTTTTCAAAATTCCACCTCCACCCGCTGTTGCGGCATTCGGAACTATAAAGTCTCCTGCCTTAGGGCAACAAACTTCTGAGAATCTACAAACTGAGTAAATTAGCTACATTTATTCAATAGCATAAATTTAAAAAAAAAAGACAGACTCCTTGTGTGTGACGATGTGCTAAGTTTATACTGTCTGGACATTATAGCACATGTCTGCTTTAGGAGGGGTATGGAAAGGAAATGGCCTGTGCTACTTACACATGTGTGAGTGAGTGTGTGTGTGGGGGCGGGGGGGGGGTGTAATTTCATAACAAGGTGACTATATGAAAAGTAAAAAAAAAGAACCCATTTATGCAACCTGTGAGCTATAGCTAGTGTCTCTGTCGAAAAAGAGTCATACATCTTTTTACCAAGTGAAAGAAAAGCCACTTTTTATTGAACTGAAGTTCTTTTGATTTGGGAGATTGAGATAGTCACACTTCACAATTCCTTTTGATTATGCTGTGAAAACACACACACAACATAGTTTTTAAATTATTAGTTCATTTATTGAAGGATGAAAATTATCCAACACCCATGTAAAAAATTAACTGACCCCTTAGTTATTCAACTAATTGAACAAATTTAGGGGTATGTTTACTAAGGTGCGTTAGTGTTTCTAACGTGCCTTTAAAGTTAAGAGGCGTTAAACGCTAATGCGCCTATACATTTCTATGGGCATGTTAGCATTTAACGTGCATAAACCATTTATGCATGTTAAAAACGCTAATGCACTTAGTAAATATAGCTGTTAATTGATAAAGATTCAGCTGATTGGCTTGATTGTAGGCGGCTCTGTTGAATCTAAACCTCAATATACTGAACTTTACCATGAGAGTGAAGTAGTTACCACAAAGTCTCTACAAGAGTGCTATGCCACAACCAAAGGAAATTCCAGAAGAAAAAAAAAAAGTTGAAATATTCTGAAAAGGGTTACAAAGCCATTTCTACATATCTGGGACTCCACTGAACCACAGTTAGGGCCATTATCTCAAACTGCAGGAAGCTTGGAGCAGTGTTGAATCTATCCAAAAGTAGCTGGCCTGCTAAATTTCACCATGGGTGCTGCAATAACTCATCCAAAAACATCCCAGGCCATCCAAAGAACTGCAGACCTCTCTATCCTCAGCAAAGGTCAATGTTCCTGACTCCACAATAAGAAAAGGTGGGCAAAAATGGGATTCATGGGAGAGAAGGCTGAAACCACTGCTAAAAGTAACATTAATGCTCATCTCACATTTGCAAGCACACACCTGGATCAGTGGCTCAGCTGTGAGTGGGTCTGGGTGGGCACAAGCCCACCCAGCTGCAGCACCACACTGCTCTCTTCCCCTCTATTCTCTGCAGCATCCCAGCATCTGCACTCCGGGATCTGAACCCCTTCCTTCCCTGGTGTCAGTACAGGTGTCCTCAGCGCCTGCAGTGATTTATTCTCATTGCTTGCGCCGGCCCCACAGGCTTCCATCTGCTGCGTTCCGCCAGACAGGAAACAGGTAATGACATCAGCAAGGGCAGGACAAGCTCCATCTCTGGCCATCTTCAAATCCAAGCTAAAAGCCCACCTTTTTGATGCTGCTTTTAACTCCTAACCCTTATTCACTTGTTCAGAACTCTTATTTTATCATCTTCACTTTAATATTCCCTTATCTCTTGTTTGTCCTGTCTGTCCTAGATTGTAAGCTCTGTCGAGCAGGGACTGTTTCTTCATGTTCAAGTGTACAGCGCTGCGTACGTCTAGTAGTGCTTTAGAAATAAGTAGTAGTAGTAGGACATGGCAGATATGGAAGCCTGCGGTGCCAGCGCAAGCAGCGAGAATGAATCGCTGCAGATGCAGAGGTCGCCTGTAGTGACATCGGGGAGGGATGGAGTTCAGAGACAGGAGTGCAGATGATGGGACACCACTGAAGAGAGGGAGAATATGTGGGGTAGGTAAAAAAAAAAAAAAAAAAAAAACTTTTTTTATGTTCTTAAAAAATAATATCTCCAAGAAGATATTTGTGGTGTGTGGTGGTGGTGGGGAGGCACATACGTGTGGAAGGGCTCATCCAAAATACCAAGTCTGGCTACACCTCTGACCTGGATGCAGGGCTGCCGAGAGACTGAGTCGGGGCCGCTGCCACCCCCCCCCCCCCATCGCTACTCAGGTCACCCAGCATCACAGTCCCCGGTCTCACCCGCCTGCAGCTCCGTCGGCAGCCCCTCTCTGTCCACCACTGGGCCCCCTGCATTCAAATCGATTCAGCAGCGCCTCACCGCTGTGTGAAAGCGCAGAAGCAAATCGCCTCCCTTTCCCTCCCTGTGTCCCGCCTTTGTCTGATGTAACTTCCTGTTTCCACGAGGGCGGGACACAGGGAGGGAAGGCCTGAAGGGAGGCGATCTGCCGCTGTGCTCACACACACAGGTGAGGCGCTGTCGATGGAGCTGAGGGTGGGCGGGTGAGACCCGGGACTGTGGCGCCAGGCCCGGGAGAATTTTGTCCCCCCTGCAGCCCTGCCTGGATGATCCCCAAACCTTTTGGGATAATGTTCTGTGCACAGTGGAGTCATAAATGGAACTGTTTGAACAACATAGGTCCCATTATGTCTGGCATAAAGTAACTATGGCTGTCCACAATAAGAACATCATGGTGATTATTTTAGCATCTCTGTTCTTGTTTTGGACATCTGAAACTGGCATTTACACATCCATATTACATGGAAATCTCAATTTTGCTAAGGCAGGATATGGATATATAACTCTGCAGTACATCCATATAGCAAGGGGGAACGGTCTGGGAAGGACTAGGGAGGGCCCAAAATGTAGATATCCAACTCTGATCACAGAAAGGGAAGGGACATCCATGTCCAAAAAGATGGACGCTGTTATTTAGACCTTGTACTTGGCATGTCCAGGTTACAGAAAGGCGCTCTGATTCAGCAGCTATCCACTGGAGGGATTAAGGCCCAACACCTCCTTAAGGGAAAGGGAATGGGACTTGATATACCGCCTTACTGTGGTTTTTGCAACTACATTCAAAGCGGTTTACATAATATATATAGGTACTTTATTTGTATCTGGGGCAATGGAGGGTTAAGTGACTTGCCCAGAATCACAAGGAGATGCAGTGGGAATCAAACCCAGTTCCCCAGGATCAAAGTCCACTGCACTTAATCACACAACAGTTGCTGACCCCCTCCTTCTCCCCTAAATGTGAAACCAGACAGGGATACCAGGCTCTATGACAGCTTCAGGAATTACAGACATTCTTAACAGAGTACAAAAATAAAAATGAAGGAAAGAAAAATCATATGTGGTATTACAATGAAAAAAAAAACCTCACAATCCTACAACTTTCAAAAAAAAAAAATCTTCAGAAGGAATGACATCAGAATAAAGGTTGACATGGTCTTAAGAACTGTTATAGCCCACAGCTATTTCAACATCCTGGTGTTTTATCGCCTTAGATATTTTGAATTTTCCAATACCCGATAATAAGCTGGTGCACGAAACAGCTGGTGAAAAGCAATTGTTTGTGTCAACCTCTGAAGCAGGCTGTTTGCTGAAACTCTTGTATGTTTGTGAGTGTCGGGTGGAAATATAAAATACTTCAGCACATAAGATAAGTATTCTTTCTGATTGTTTTTATTACTGGCTGCATTTGATTAAAATAAATACAAAACATAACAAAATAATTTTTGTTCGACAGTAATGGAAGAGAACAGACTCAATTAAATCAGTTAAACAAAAGAAACCTCAACTGCCACAGGAAGCCTACATAGATGGCCCTCCACTATTGGCTATCGCCGGTTTCAAATGGAACTGAAAACAACTCCCATTGGGAAAAAAAAACAAACAAAAAACAGGTATCCATTAATATACAAAAAGTTATAAATATATCAAGTCTATCAAATGCTGGAAAATCCAAAACAAATAGACAATACTGTGTACAGTAGTCAAATCAGTTAACTGATACTGCAGCTTCATGAGAACTTTAAAACTTGTTCCATCTGTAAACTTCAGCCATGTATATCCAAGGTTTACACTGTAGCACAGAAGAGTCGAGGACGACAAGGGTCCCCCTTGTTTCACACTCTCCATTAGGAGAAATCAAGCAAATACAACTTGAGAAAAAATTAGTGTTATATTTTATATTATTTTTTGCTCTCCAAAATTTACACTTTTGATTATATTTTGTAACAAATGCAATATTTATTTAGGTGGTGGAGGAACAAGTGATTTGAATTTCTGATTAAGGTCTCGGACTTGAAATAGCTGTGGCCTATCAGAGGTCCTAAGACCATTTCGACATTTATTCTAATGTCATTTCTTCTGAAGATTTTTTGGAAAGTTGTAGGACTGAGGTTTTGTCATTTTAATACACCACATATGATTTTTCCTCCCTTCGTTTTTGTTTGTATTATACCTGACGAGGAGTTTGATTTTCCTCTTTTTTTTTGTGTTTTGTCATTCTTAACAGAACAACATGCAGGTATGTGGAGTAGCCTAATGGTTAGTGCAGTGGACTGAACCAAGGGACCAAGGTTTAAATCCCATTTCAACTCATTTTTCCCCAACTGTGAGCCCTCCAGGGACAGAATAATACCTACTGTAGACACCTGCAAGCTTGAAGGCTACTGAAATGGTGTATATTTAGGTACAGTAGGTATTTCTGTCCCTGGAGAGCTGACAATTATTTAATTATTTATTTGTTACATTTGTATCCCACATTTTCCCACCTATTTGCAGGCTCAATGTGGCTTACATTGTACCATAAAGGCGTATGCCATCTCTGGTAGAGAAACAAATACAAAGAGTTGTGGTCGAATAAGGTTCATGTGTTATTAAAAGAATAAAATCACAAACACCTGAAGTAGGACTTAGGTCCCTTGATGCTCAATCCAGTGCTCTAACCATTAGGCTACCTCTCTGCACTGCATGAATGTCTGTGTGGCCATTTTTTTTAATGTGGACATTCCTATGCATCACATGGATGCTTGTGTCCCTAATTTTCCCCTGTTCATAATTAGGACATTTTAGTTTGTAAAATGGACACTCATGCTGGACTTTTCCAGTATATGGATGTCCATCTCACACCTGCTCCCTCTTTCTCCCCTCCCCACCCTTGTAGCATGGCATCTCCCTTTTCCTTCCACTCCCCCCTAGCAGCTTCTGCCTCCCCCCCCCATGACCCAGCACGTCTCCCTCTCTCTTCCCTCCCTCCAATTGTCCCAGCATCTTCCCCTCACTTCTTTCTTTTCCTTGATCCAACATTTTCCTCTTTCTCTCTTCCCCCTCCTGTGCATCTCTCTCCCTTCCTCTCCTCCACCCCCATGTCCAACCTATCTTCCCTCCTCTTTCTCCCACTGTCCACATCTCTCTCTCTTCCTTGTGCCCCAGGTCTTCCTCCCCCTCTCCATGCAGCATCTCTCTCCCTCCCTCCTTCATTTCCCAACACTTCTCCCTCTCTCTCCCTGTGCAAATCTCCCTCCCCTCCACCCCCACGTTTCCCTCTCTCATCCCTCTCCCCTTGTGCAGCATTTCTCCCTCTCACCTCCGATAATCCTCCCATCCAAACTATGCATCTCTCCCTCCCACCCCACATCCCATGCAGCATCTCTCCTCCCTTCCATATCCAGCAAGTAACCCCCCTCTCTTTTCCCTCTGCTCCACCCCCATGCTACCAGCATGAATCTGTCCCCTGCCCCCACCTACCTTCACAAATGTGTCTGTCCAAGGGTTTCCAGCAGCTATTCCCAGGTACTGCCCACAGCTAATCCGGAAGCCTCCCCTCTGCCATGTTCCACCCAGGCCAAAAATAAAATAAAATAAAATAAAGGAAGTTGCGTCAAGTGGGGGTGGGACGCAGCAGAAGGGGAGTCTTCCAGGTTATCCATGGGCAGCATGTGGAAATTGCTGTCGGTGATAACCCTTTGACAGAAATGTTTGTGAAAGAAGTGAGGGAGGAAGATGCAGAACCACATGACCCTAGGAGCGTCCGGAGCCCAGCCTGCTCTCCTCCCCCCCCCCCCCCCATGCTGGTGCTTGCAAGAGTACAGAGCTGCTGGGTGTGCCCAGGCTCATCCGTGGCTATGCCCCTGCAAGCTAGTCCAGGTGCAGACTGCTGTATAGTCACTCACAATTCTCCTGAGAAGAGCCAGGCTTTCACCTGCTTCCTGAAGTACAGGTAGTTTTGAGTTAGAAGCTGTAGGAATCATTTGTATTCTTGCTACTAGTATGTCTTCCCCTCTTCCACATCTTGTCAATATTTTTATTTTATTTTTTTGTTACATTTGTACTCCGCGCTTTTCCCCACTCATGGCAGGCTCTATGCGGCTTACATGGGGCAATGGAGGGTTAGGTGACTTACCAAGAGTCACAAGGAGCTGCCTGTGCCTGAAGTGGGAATTGAACTCAGTTCCTCAGTTCCCCAGGACCATAGTCCACCACCCTAACCACTAGGCCACTCCTCCACTGCTTCCATTATGCTACTGAATATTCCCAGTTAGCATCTAGGAGATAACCGGCTATTCCCCCCCCCCCCCCCAATGCTCAGTTCATAATTGTAAGCGGCCATATTGGGCTGTGTAAATAGCTGGAATATCTTTGACCGGTCTAATCTTAACCAGCTATCTCCGAATATTAACGTAGCCGGTTAAGTTTAAACTGGCCAAAAATAAACCAAATATTCTATGCTCGTCACCAGAAATGGCCCAACATCGACTATCTAGGAAGACTGCTGGAGTTACCAGGCTCCCTCCCATGGTCTGAATATTGGCCCCAATGTTTTCAGCACCTTTTTTACATCATAGCCAATCACTACCTAAGCTTACATTGAAACATTACAACAGCTATTTCAGTGTGTGATAAAGAGAGCTTGAGAGACAACTAGTGGACAGCAGATCAACCTTGGATTTCCAGCAAAGATTTGTGAACAAGGTGTGGTCTGTGGCTTATTTTGGGGCATGGGGAGGGTGTGGGGGGGGGGGGAGAGTAAATTATGTGTGGGAGTTGTGTATGGTTATGTGCATGATTTCTATGCGAGTGCTGAGGTGTGTGGATTGTGAATTTACATAATATAAGAATAGCCAGACTAGGTCAGACCAATTGTCCATTTAGCCCAGTATCCTGTTTGTATGTGGGGTGTATAGGAATTTTGTGGGGGTGGGGAGTAGGGCATAGAAAGGTGGAGGTATGTGTCTAGTGTACAGGATGTGGCAGGTGAATGTAGGGCAACTGTGGGTTGGATACATCAGCGTGCGAATGATGGGAGCACATTTTGGGATTCTTGGGGTGCATGTTTGTGGGTATTAGGTATGTGTGTTTCAATACTGGGCCTTAATGGGGCTCTAGGGGAACTGGTGTTAAGAAATAAACACCTAGTTTAAAGAGACTTTAAACTCAGAATATCCATTCAAATGTGATTCTAGCTCTTACTGTTTCAAAGATCTTTCAGGATCAAGCAAACATTTTAAAAATCATTGTAGTTTAATGGTTTAAAACGATGTGATATACCACCCTATGTATGAACAAGTCTGCGTGGATTACATTTAAAATCAGAAATTGAAAAGAACACCAGAAAAAAATAGTAAAGCAACCCATCCCAGAGGTAGGCATCCATCATCCAATCCTCTGCAGATCAACTAGTTACCCAGTAAATTTTACAGCAACCTAAAAGAGCCTCATGGCCCTGCAAAGAATAGCAAAACATAACCACATTTAATTACTATGCTACGTATATTAACATAGCAAAATACATTAAATTAATATCCTAAACATATAAGCGTAATTAGTGACTCGACAGAAAGCCAGCACACCTTGTCTGTATAAGGTATGTTTCTATGCACTGATAATTGTAGAAGAAACAACTCAGCAGCTTCGAACATCTACTCCACCCCTTTTCACAGACTTAAAGGTTACCTATGTAGAGAAATGAGAAAAACCAGTGTATCAACCCGAGCCTGTCGGACGCACAAAATCTATAAGTTTCAGCTCAGCCTGTAAGGACTCAGCATCTGCCAAGTACATCCCTGAAGAAAAAAATAACAGAGAGGCTGGAACACGAGAAGGTATCTCAGGATCACCAACACACAAAAATATTCGTCTCGGCTATTCAGAGCTGTAACTTCAATGAAGAAAAGACACAAAAAAAAACCCCGGTTCGTTTTAGTTGTTTTCTTTTTCAGAACTATGACCTCTTTTCAGGGTCTCTGAGACAGGGGAGGGGCAGGGGAATCCCCGGTTACCAAAGAAACGGAGAATCCAGGCTTTCCCAGATAGACCTAAACTTCCGGACAGAACACGAAGTTGTACTTTAAGGGCAGAAGGTAAAAAACGGATACAGCGGGATCCTCGGGATCTTCCCGGATTCGATCGCAAAAATGTTAAAAGTTCATTTTACACCGTCCTTTAAGCGGATGGGCCTTTACTATTCAAAAGGCAGGCAAGCTTTCCCCTGGGAAAAAAAGATAACTGGAAAACATACTGTCCCCTGTGACATCGCCCAGCAAGGAGGAGAGCAAGTTGCGCAGCTGTAACCTTGTTTGACAAAATTACATCAGAGATTTTGTGTCTGAAAGAGACACTTCATCCCTCGCACTAATTATTTCCCAAAGGAGAGACAAAATCCACAGAGAAACGATCCTGGAGGAGAGAGAGCAGGTGTTAAGCTGTTTGCACCTTACTTGTTGCCAGTGTGTGTTGATCGCATAGAAATCAAACAACAATGTAGGGAAAAAAAAACCCCCAAACCAAGCACCCTCTACACCTCAGTCTAGCCCCATAAACAAATCACACTAGGTTCTTGTTGACAGTCCCGATGATGAATGTCAAGAAAACGTGCCGGGTGCCAGCGTGGCAACTCCTTTCCGTCTTGCAACCCACACCCACGGGCTGGAGCCAGTAGCCTACAAGGTACAGGACACCCCACCACTGAAGCTTCCACCCCCACCCCAGTGCAGGGGCACACAAGGAGTTAACCAGCTTCAGACCCTCCCTCCCGGGCCGGCACTAACGAGAAGGAAGCAAGCTACAGTCACACTTACCCATGCACTCCGCTGCCGCTCCTTTTTGCTGTCCGCCCGGTGGTGAGGGTTACTCAGACGGGTACGTACACCTTTAAGAATGCTCTGCTCACCTGCTTCACCGCCGCCACCACCACTTCGTTTCTTACCCTCAGTCACTTGACAGCGGCTGCGGGGGCGGGACGAAGAGGGGGGTGGAGCTCTGCCCCGTCACTTTTAGCTCAGGCACCACCCGGTGGCTCCAGACCACGTGACTCGTACGCCGGGGCAAAGGGAGGGGAGGGCGTGACCGCGCGGCATTCTGATTTCTTTGTATTGTCTGCGAATAGGTAGGGGTGGGGGGAGTGCTTGTAATTATTAGCCCCTCTGTGTTTCAAGTGGGGCCTTGGTTCTTGGGTTGCAGCAGGTGTTCTTTGTTTAACGTTAGTGTTTCTGCTTTTTAGTTCCTGGTGTGTGGCCGGGCCCCACAAATTGGGCAGTCTTGTGTGGGCCTTTGCTTATGTCCATAGGTACTAACATTTTCAAAACAATCGGGGGGGGGGGGGGGGGGGGGGGAGGGGCGCTGTCAAACACAATACAAAGTATCTCCCTCGGACACAATAAAGGAGCGCCCCTAATACTGAGCAAGCTCCTTCATTGTGTTCAGGGAGGACTCGAGGAGTAGTTTCTATTGTGCTTTTTAAAGCTTGAAAAGCCATCACAGCCTTCAGAGGTTTATTTATCACATTTGTATCCCACCTTTTCCCACTGATAGCAGGTTCAAAGTGGCTTACAAAAATATTGTAGTAAGTTACAATGCAAGAAGTACAATTTTTCAAATTTAGCAGAATAAAAAATAACAGTTAAGCAGTGATGAGTATTGAAGTAGGATATGAATAACAATCAGTAGTAAATATGAAAGATAAGATGTAATTAGAGTCTATTGGATCTTATTGCTCTCTGCAAATTCAAATCTTATCCACAGACTTAAGAATTGTAGAAACATCCTCCTTGGATAAGGCTAATTTTTGTAAGTGGTGAGGTAGTTTTTCCAGATTAAGCAAGTTAAGGTGGCAGTGTGCCTAACCCAGCATAAGGTGGCATTCTGCAGGACATGCTCAGGTGTCCTGCATAACTGCCAAATTAGCGTGCACTAACCACATGATAAGAACGATCGGATTTTTTTAAAATAAGGATGTGTCAAGGGGTGGAGAGTGGACATTCCTGTGGTAAACAGCCCGTCTACATTACTGCACACTAACTGGTTAGTGTGGGAATATCATGTGAGCCCTTACTGCCTACAAAATGGGTGGCAGTAAGTGCTCATGTGGTGATTTTTTTTTAATGGTCATATGCTTGTGTTTGTCTATTAATACAAAAAAGCCTTTTTAAGGGTGCATGGGAAAGACCTGCATAAGAGACTTAGGACTTTGTTTATTAATTTAATACTGCCTCTTTTTTTGAGCATGAATTGAGGAGGTTTACATACAATTTTATTTATTTGGATTTTGTTCACACTTTTTGTAGTAGTAGCTCAAGGTGAGGTATTTCCCTGGCCCTGGAAGGCTCCCAATCTAAAGGCCCTGTTTACTATGCTACGCTAGCGTTTTTAGCTTGTGTGCTAAATGGTAGAGATGCCCATATGTTCTTATGGGATATGGGTATCTAGCTCATGCTAAAAATGCTAGGGCACGCTTAGCAAACAGGGCCCTGAGGCAATGGAAGGTTAAGTGACTTGCCCAAGATCACAAGGAGCAGCAGTGGCAATTGAAGTGGGCATCTCTGGATGTCTAGACTGCTGCTCTAACCACTAGGCCACTCTTAATAGTACAGGCACTTGCACTGTTCCTAATGGTCTTGCAATCTAAGTGGTATATTGTACCTGGGGCAATGGAGGGCTAAGTGACTTGCCCAGGGTCACATAGAGTTACAGAGGGAATTGAACCCAGGATCTCAACCCACTGCTGACTGGTATTCAGTTCCCCAGGTCTGCAACCTGCTGCACTAACCATTAGGCCAGTTCTCCACTTCTTTTACAAAGCTGCACTAGCAATTCCTGTGCGGCAAATGAGAGAAAACCCATTCAATTCCTATTGGGCTTCCTCTCATTTGCCACGTGGGAATCACTAACACGGCTTTGTAAAAGAAGCCCATAGTATGGCTCCCAAAACCTCAATTATTACTGGTACCACCACTGATGTCTTTTTCCAATTTCAGGAGCCCTTTTGCTAATGCTTAGCATTCGCTAACAGAATCAGTACACTAAAGGCTTCTTTTACAAAGCCGCACTAGCAATTCCTGTGCGGCAATGAGAGAAAGCCCATAGGAATTGAATGGGCTTCTTCTCATTTGCCACACAGGAATCGCTAGCGTGGCCTTGTAAAAGAAGCCCTAAACTCTAAAAAGCCAATAGGTATATAATGGGCTTCTTAGTTATTATTTGTTACATTTGTATCCCACATTTTTGCAGACTCAATGTGGCTTACATGGTACCGTAAACGGCGTTAGCCAATTCCGGTCTGAACAAATACAAGGTATGAAAGAATACAAGGTGATATTGTGGTAGAATGAGGTACATATATGGTAGATACAATTGGGGGGAACTTAGAGAGGGAGAAGAAGAGTTAGGGTATGTCCATTACAGTTTTTGGTTACGCTGTGTCGCAGGTATCCAGGTATTTTAATGTTGGGTCGGTGGGGGATGCTTTTTTGAACAGGTCTGTTTTTAGTGCTTTCTGGAAATTTAGGTGGTCGAGCGTAGTTTTAACTGCTTTTGGCAGTGCGTTCCATAGTTCTGCGCTTAGGTAGGAAAAGCTGGATGCATAGGTGAATTTGTATTTGAGTCCATTGTTGCTTGGGTAATGGAGGTTTAGGTATGATCGTGCAGATTTTATGGTGTTTCTGGTTGGCAGGTCGATGAGGTCTGTCACGTATCCCGGTGCCTCTCCGTAAATAATTTTATGAACAGTCGTGCATATTTTGAAAGCGATACATTCTTTGATTGGTAGCCAATGCAGTTTTTCTTGGAGTGGTTTGGCACTGTCAAAACGCGTTTTTCCAAATATAAGCTTAGCTGCTGTGTTTTGGGCAGTCTGAAGTTTCTTTATGATTTGATCGCATCCCGCATAGATTCCATTGCAGTAGTCTGTGTGGCTTAGTACCAGTGACTGTATCAGGTTGCGAAATATTATTAGCATACATTAAGCTTTAGTAAAAGCCCTCCCCCAATTTGTAAATCCCATATGTACTTTAGATTTTTCACCGTTATATCTGGCCTATTGTATGAGCTTGGATTCTAAAATATAACAGTATTTTTGCATTGTCATTTTCTATGACTTTATCCTTGATGTCATATTCCCTATAATTTTTCATTTTTATTAAATATACTTCAAAAATAACAAGAAAGAGAAAATGCAAAGCAAGTCACATATCCTATATACTAATTCTCACCTCCAACATTCGAATATGCCTGGGACCGTGCCTCCCTCGGAGGTGGTCTGCTAGGCAGGCATGCACTGACGTCAGTGACAGCTGATACCAAAGCAAGGTGTTTCCCTACTCCTCCCCCTGCCTGGGAATCAGCTGTCATTGCGCCGCTCCCTGCCACTTCGGAGCAAGTGGCAGGGAGTGGGGCAACACAGAACCCCCCCCCCTCGCCCACCGAGTTCCACACTCTGCCTTCCCTCCAATTACAACACCCCCCCCCCCCCGCAAGTTATAGCCCACTGGACCCCCCTTCCGTGACACTGTCGACCCCCCCCTCTCGGCGAAAACCGTCCCCCGCCGCCATCCAGTACCTGTGCTGACGGGGGACCCCAACCCCCATCAGCCGAAGTCCTGTGCTGGCCTTCGCAGTGTTATTCTTCAATGATCTTCAGTTCAAGTTCCTCTGCGTGCGTCTGACATCAGACGCACGCAGAGGAACTTCAACACAAAATCATTGAAGAAGCAACGCCGCGAAGGCCAGCACAGGACTTCGGCTGACGGGGGTTGGGATCCCCCATCAGCAGAGGTACTGGACGGCGGCGGGGGACGGTTTTCGCCGAGAAGGGGGGTTGACAGGTTCGCGGAAGGGGGGGGGTGAAAACGGAGGGAGGGCAGAGTCTGGAACAGCGAGGGAGGGTGGGGGATGGCCTTGCTAGTGCCCGTTTCCTTCCCTTTTGAAACAGGCATTTTTTACTAGTAATAAATAAATCAAGCAAGCAAGCAAGCAACTAGTTCACATTATGGTGGTACCAATACTGATTGAGAAAGTGAAGCAAATTTCAATAGATAATATCAATTAAATAACATTGGAACTCTATTTTTATTATCCTCACTACATGAAACTTCAAGTAATAATCACATGCCCTTCACAGTTTGCTCCACACATTTATCAACTGTAAAAGTCTCTAACTGACTTGGATCCTAAAAAGTATACCAATTGTTTCCATATGTAACCAGGCATTTACATAGAAATTCAAGGAAAAAGAGGGATCCCACAACAATTGCTTTTGGCTTTAGCTGTAGAAACGTTTTTCTCCTTAACTGCATGGGGAAACACTGTAACTGGTATTTGCTTCTAAGCAAAATATAAAACAGCCATCTCTTGTTTGAAATGTTACAATTATCATGGCTCTGTTAACCATGAGGTCCTGAGAACATTTGGATTTGTCAAAATTTCTTGAGCTATCAGGGGAAGGACTAGAGTTTAGAGTACCTTCCTCATTCTCTAGCCAACCGTTTTTCAGTGTGCCACAGCTGCTCCCTAGGTGTGCCGTGGCGTGGGAGTTGGGCCAACTTAATTTGTGACATAATGGAGTAAGTTTTCTTGTCTCTTGCAATCAGTGGCAAGGAGTAATGATTCATATAGCCTGCTTGCACCAACCCCTGGAGCCTTCTCTCTGATGTAATTTCCTGCTTCCACATAGGCAAGAAGCTTCAGAGAGAAGGCTCTGGGGTTGACACAAGCAGGCTGTATGAATCGCTGCTCAGTGCTGCTGACCGCTAGAGACAAGAAAACTTTTAAAAGGTACATGGGGGGTAGGGGGTCAAGAAAGACAAGGAGTGATGCCTGGTCTGTGGCTGGAGAGGGGACAGGAGGGAGAGATGCTGGACTATTTTTGTGGGCTTGGGGGGAAGAGGAGGTAATGCTGGACTATAGGTGATTGTGGTGGGGGAGAGAAGTTAAATACTGGGCTATTTCTGACATGGGGTGAAGAGAAGATAAATGATGAAGTATTTGTGAGGGTTGGGGAAGTGCTAGATTATTTGGGGGGGGGGGGGGAGAGAAGGTAAAATGCTGGCCTATGTGTGGGGGTGTAATTGTGGGAGGGTAGAAGGTAAAATGCTGGACCATGTGTTGGGGGTGGAGTTGGGTAGAAGATAAAAATGCTGGACCATGTGTTGGGGTGTGCCTTGATAATTTTAGTGCTATGTAAATGTGCCATGAGATGAAAAAGGTTGAACCCCTCTGAAGGGACACCACCTTGTAAGTGGTGGAGGGGCTTCCGTGTTTCAATGACTCAGAGGGCTATGCTGAAGGGTTACCCATACCAGACAGGCCTCTGAGGAGAAACCAGATAAAGAGTGTCCCAAACTGGAGGATCCAAGATGACGTTGAGGGAGGATGTATGTTAGTTGAGTTCCCGTTTTACACCAGAATACCTGAAGAAGTAGGCACACTCCTCAGAGAATGGGGAAGAAGAAAGGCAAAGCCGTGGTGTTGTCCTCCTCGAACACGGCTGGGGTTCCCACCACTTCTCAGTCTACTTTGGAGAGATTCGGGATCATAACGTCGGGGATATCGGTTCCTGCTTCGGGGAACAGCAAGGCTTTATTGCCGAATCTCAGTGGAGAGGGAGTAACTTTGAGTCCCCCTGTTGGCATGACCTCTCCAAGACCCGGAAACAGTAACGCTTCGCTATGGAGGTTGACAGTGGAAACGCCCGAAATGGGTTAGGATTTTCACGCGATCCGAGGAGGTCCTGGCGCAGCATTGACTCCGGGTAATAAACCAACTGGGGGATTGGAGAGTGAGCTCTTCCCCCCGAAGATATCTGGAGCAGTTTCTGTGGAGAAATTGGACCTGGTGAAGCCAAACAATGTCACAATGGACGCACTATGGGAAGTGCTGCAGAGTGTGAATAACTCTCTTCTTCAGATGTCAAAAATTTTTTAGGAATAAATATGTGATTATATCAATACTTATCTAACAAAGTGGAAGTCCAAGATAAAAAAATAAAGACTTTGATTTCGGAGATGGTTTCTCTATGAAAATCAGTTAATCTGGTAATGAAGGACAATTATGTTTCTTGTAAAAAATTGGAACTTCTGGAGAACCAATTAAGGAAAAATAACTTGAGAAAGATAAATTTTCCTAAAATACCTTGTATATAGAGTTATATTATTAGTGACTTTTGTCTTTGATTTAGATAGGAACAATGTTTTGAAATTGTATTTCCGACATATGGCTGGTAGTTTTTTTGGGTTCAAAGATAAATATATTTCCTGACATATCAAGGGAATCGCAGACTAGGAGGTGTGAACTCTTGGCTTTTAAGCCAAGAATCATTGCCCTAGGTGGGACCTTCCTAGTGCGATTCCCTTGTGTTTTATTTCCTGATTACTTATTTGTTGAACCCAGGAAATTATAAGAGTGAGTTAAAAGAACAGATGAAGAACCGTCTGCAGCAACTTCCTTTAAGTTACCACTGTACCGGCTGCAATTACCGATTAACCTTCCTCCCTCAGAAAATATGAATTGTAAGATTAACTATTCTGTGTTTTTCTTATTTTCTTTGAGATTGTTTTCCTGATCTTAGATCCCCCAATTGTGGACAATAATGTGGACTAACAAAGATGATATTTTTCCTTAATGTTTGTTTTAATTGATATTTTCTCTTTTCTTTCCGATTTATGTATTGGACATAAATGTAATATAAAATGAATAAATAGATCATCTGCAGAAAAAGGTTGAAAATCTCTGCTCTAGCCTGCCACCTCTGGGTAAATTGTGAATATTAAGCCCATCTAGAGAATCTAGCTGGGGAAACTGTAATACTTCCTTCAAATATATTCTAAACAAATCCATTGATGCAAAAAAATGTGTTACAGGAAGTTCTCTGAAGACCATTATCCATTCTGGTTCAACATTCAAAGTAATCTCAACAGATAAAACAGAAGCTCCCACCTCGGAATTAGATATAGATAGTAGCTTTTTAGGGAGAGGCAAAGGAGCATTAGACCTACCTTTGGAGAGGATGCCCTAGGCAATACTACCTTGCCTTCAGGAAGAGTACCAAAACAACTGGTTGGCTTGTTCCTATTCTGTATCAACTTAGGTACCAAGATAGCTAGCTCCTCCCCAGCATTGTCTAAAATCTTATCTACGTGACATGTGAAGTCCACCACCTTCACACCAGGTAGGCAAGTAACCAAGAAATCCTCATGTCCACCAGCCACCCAGCTATCTATATATGCCTAATGTCTGAATCTCCAACTAAAAAGCCATCCTTACTCTTCCCTCCTGGGTAGAAATCCCTAGAGAATTTTTTCATAATTGTACACCACTTTGTTATATAAAGCAGGAAGAGGTTTATCAAAGTTTTAAATAAACCATAAACCAATAAGCATATGGCCTGTCACCAACTGGGAGATAATCAAACGAGATTTTTTTTTATGCTGATGACTGGATTGTAGCCCTTATAGACCATCACAAGTTGGAATAGGTCTGGGCACACAGGCTATTTCCTCCTTTTTTCACCTTTTGAGTAAGCTGGTGATTGTTACACCACACTGAAGCTTTAGGTGTGAGGGTTTGTGTTTCTAGTTTGTATTTTTGCTTTACCTAGTTGTTTTTCTTTTATTGCCAGTCTAATTCTTTAAAGAATTTTCCCCCTTGTTTTGAAAATTATGTTGTTTCATTCCTTCCATTCATTAAAATGTGTATCCAGGTTTACGGGTGGAGACTAATTCTGGTCATTTGCTTTAATATTTCAACATCTTTGAGAATTTGAGTTTGTTGATGCTATTAAGTATGTCTGAAGACTTAAGATAGTAGCTCTGTATAATATAGTTCTCTTTATTTTTATTTATCTGTTGCATTTGTATCCCACATTTTCCCACCTATTTGCAGGCTCAACGTGGCTTACATAGTACCGTGATGGCGATCGCCAATTCCGGTATAACAAATACAGAGTGCTATTATGGTAAAAGTTCAAAAGTGACAAACATATTAGGGAATCCAGGAGGAAGGGTTAAGTTATGTCCAGTTCAAATATTAATTTCCTTGTGTTGCAGGGCTCATTTCTCCTTCAGTTCTTGGAATGTAATGGTCTCATCATACACTGATTCTTATAGATTACCTCATGGGCATGGAGGAGTTTTCTTGTTCTTGCATCCAGTTTTTCAATATTTTATGAGGCCAGCCAACAGTTCTAAAACTGCATGGGAGCGCTGGGATTTCAAACTGATCAATAAGCTCGTACTTTATTCCAGCTGTTAAAGCATTTTTCTGTATCCTGTAAGATTAAAAGACCCACACATTCAGACGTCAAAAATAAAGCCTGAAGTAGAATCACGCATAGGTTAGATGTGATGTTCTTGTCCTGTCAGGTTACCAGATTTCTGTGTGTGTGTGTGTGTGTGTGTGTGTGTGTGGCCCTTGTAGTGTTAGTGGTCAGCAAGCAGTTCATTTTGGTTGGAAAGTGGGATATATAATAAACTGCCCCATGAACGAGTGTAATAATCTGCTTTGAAAACATTCCTAATAGCCCGATGTCAATATTTAGTGACGTGGTGAATAGGTAGCTTATCTGGATACTCATTAGAACTTACTCAGATGTATTTTCTGCTGAATACCTAGGTAACTTTAGGCCTGCTAGCTGTGTGCCTTCAATTTGTCTATACAAATTTTGCAGAATAGAAATTAGTATGGTACTAAAAATATATTAGCTTGCCCTTATTACACCTCCAGCCGGTGTTTATCCTGGTAATGTTCTCCACACACAAATTAGGAGGGGGCTTGAGAGGGGGAATATTTAAAGAACAAGATTTATGATAGTAGAAACAACTTTATTCACACAAATCTTTTGAATATAAACCTCACATTCTTTGAAAGTTTTGATGCCACAAAATAGTTTTGGGCTTAGTGCACAAGCCTCAGTGCTGCATAGAAGATTAATCATGTACCAAAAATAGTCGAATAAGCCAACAAAATCCGACTATTCTCATCATGTAAATTCTATGTGGGAGTCTTGGCCACGTCAAAGACTTTGAACTAAGTCCCAGAATATATTACACGTGAGTTAAATTCTATGTCAAGCAATAAAAGTTTCCAACCTTTGCTATTTCTGACTTGCTTTTCTGGCTGACCGTACTATTTTTTCTCCTTTGGTTTTTCTCTGTTCCTTTTCTGTGTTCTCTCACGTGCTTTCTTTGGTATTTTCCTTACTTCTTTGTCCCATTCCGTAAGACTGGATACTTTAATATTCTTTGGGGTCCTTTTACAAAGACGCGCTGAAAAATGGCTTGCGGTAGTGTAGGCGTGGGTTTTGAGCACGCGCCAATCCATTTTTCAGCGTGCCTGTGAAAAAGACCTCTTTTTTGGGGGGGGGGGGGGGGCTGAAAATGGACATGTGGCAAAATCAAAATTGTCGTGCGTCCATTTTGGGTCTGAAAGCTTACCGCCAGCCACTGACCTAGTGGTAAAGAATCCAGGCGGTAATGACCTAAGCGCATCAAATGGCACTTGGCGCATATCTGTTCCGTGCATCCAAAAATAAATATTTTTCAAACGCACATATCAGACGTGCGTCAAAAATGAAATTACCGCAAGAGCCACGCGGTAGTTGGGTGGTAACTCCATTTTGGTGCTTGTTGGGTACGCGGCTTAGTAAAAGGACCCCTTAGTTTCTGCTCTCATCCCTTGATTCTCTCCTTTCTTCTCCTCATTCTAGTCTCCCCTCTCTGTTCTTTCTCTTCCAGCCTACTCTTTTCCTTTTTCCTCCTTTCTTATTGTCTGTGCTGCCTTCCTGTTTCATTATCTTCAGCCCTCTCCCTCTACAATCCTTACTTTGCCCTTTTTACTTTACTTTATTTCTTATTAGTCGCATGTGTTCCCAGACTGAGTTCATTGCGACTTACATTAAGAGATCAAGTACATTATTACATTTTAGACACAACTCATTTCAAGAAGAAAAACATTGTTATATTTTAGGAGCATAACAGTTGTAGTTGGGAGGTATTGGGGTGCTGTACACATTATCCCTCATTCCCTAACACGAATTTTCTGAATAGATGAGTCTTCAACTGTTTACTGAAAATTCTGTACTCTGATATCGATGTTATTGTTACTGGTATGTCATTCAACCATTTTGCCGATAGATAGGATAAGGTTGTTGAGTGTTCTGTCTTAAATCTGACACCTTTTGTTGATGGAAATACTAGGTCTAGGAGATTTCCTTTCATTCTCAGTCTCTTTTCGGGTAGTATTATCCAACAGTTTAGATATTCTGGGATTTTGCCATGTAGAAATAAGTGTATCATGGTGCAAAGTTTAAAAATCCCTCTCACTTCAAACGGTAGCCAGTGTAATGTGATGTACAAAGGAGTTACTCTCTCGTATTTTGATTTAGAAAAGATCAGTCTAGGTGCAACATTCTGTACTGTCTGTATCTTTTTTTCTAATTGATGTTGCACAGCCTACATGTAATACGTTGTAATAATCAATTTGTGCAAGAATGAGAGATTGTACCAATAGTATAAAATTGTCTCGGCTGAAGCAATGATGTATTCTCCTGAGTTTTTGTGAGCACACTGAAGTCTTTTTTAACCGTTGTTTATCAAAGGTTAGGTATCTGTCAATCGTTATCCCTAGTATTTTCAGTTCTTTTTCAATTTTCAGTGGTATTCCACTGAAAATTGAATTCCCTTGATTCTCCCTTTTCTGTTATTCCTCTTTCATCCTGTTCTCCTTTCCCCACCGCTCCTTTCTTCTGTGTTACATTTTTGTATGTCCTGTCTTCTTCATCTCCTTTCTCCTCCATTTTCCCTAGCCTTCTTCCTCTACAATCCATACTCTTTCCCCGTCTCCCTCACAGGTCCATTCGCCCTTTCTTTCCACACAGTTCCTGGTCCTCTCTCGTGTGCATTGTTCTTTCTCCTTCTCCCTTCTTCTTCCTGTCCACACCTTCCCTCCCCCATTCAGAGATTTCTCTATCTCTCTCCTCTATTCCCAAGTCATTTCTCCATCTTCCTTTGCTCAAAACCCATTCTTCTCTCTCACTCCCTCTTCTTCCATCCTGGGTCCTCTCTCTTTCTTTATTACCCTGTCCCTTATCCAGAGTTCTCCTTTTTTTTCCTCTTGCACTGGCCATTAGAGTTGAGACCCAGGCCCAGGGGGAAGGATCATGATGCAACTGGCAATACTGTGGGCACAGAAAAGACTTTCCAAAGCACACCAGTGTTTTGAAATTTATCAACTGAAAAGTACTGCTTTAGATGGTCTATTTTATCTTATGTAGCTAGTTTGTGGTTTTGCTGTGCTTTCCTGTAATGACTGGAGTTCTAATGTTTGTCCAACCTGTACATATTGTATTGTTTCTTTTATTTTATAAATTGTAAACCGTTGTCTTGCAGTAGCAATAAGATACGGTATATAAATTGACGTTAAAACAAAAAAAATAAATTCATGTTAATCCTGTCAGGGATTATTACTTTTTTTTTTTTTAACGGTGTCTAATCTTCCTACTTTGGCAAAGATCATAATTGTGTCCTCAGTAAAGTCAGGTGACAAGATATTAACCTCCCCATTTTATGCACGTAACATTAGAGGGATTCAGCAAAATCCCTTACCAAACTTTTGTTTTTTAAGTATGTGTATTACAGCCTCAGAGATTAACTAAACCTCTAATGGTAAGGATATAAAAAAGCCAGCTGAAAGCAACCAAAATGGTGCCAGGGCCTGTGCCAGAAGACATTTGAGATGAAACTTGAGGTCCTAAATATGTGTACTCTAGAGGAGAGGCAAGAAAGGAAATATGATACAGACATTTAAATACTTGTAAGGTATTAATACACAAGAAATAAATCTATTCCTGTTCTTCCCCCACAGTTACATATACATTTTGTGCATTTGATTTTAATTTTTGTAGTTCCAACGTGTTCAATATTGCTGCCTCTTCCTGATTGCCCTTACAGCTTTCATTGGTCAACACCTGCATGTAAAACTTTCCCTCCAGTCCGTGAAGTATTAGCAGATGCTTGCTTCAGTGCCCTTAAGTGACTTGCACTATGACCCAGTCTCAGGCTCTGATCCTATAGGTTCTTTTCTTGCCCTCTAACCTTGTGAGTCTTTTCCTTGCCCCCTACTCCCTGCAAGTAGTGCTGTCCAATTCACAATTTGAATCGATTCACCAATTTGTTTGGGGTGAATTGATTCAAATCAATTTGGGGGAAAATCGGGAGTTTCCCCACCTCCCTCCTGCTGTCACCCAAGCTGCTGCTACTAAAGAGCAGCAGCAGTAGTAAAAGAAGCTACTCATGCTAGACTTGGCATTTGCGCAGGCTGCCAGCTCTGCCCTGGAACAGGAAGTGGCATCCAAGGGGGTGGGACCAGCAGCTGTGCCAACAGAAAGTTTGGCTCTGCAGTCAGTAGCTTATTGTGCCACTGCTGCTGCTGCTGCTGAAGCAGCAGGAGTGTCAGGGCGGGAGGGGGAAACAGAGAAGAGGCAAATGCTGGATGGGGGGGTGGAGGCAAGGGGGGAACAGAGGCCAGATGGAAGAAGTGGGGACTGGAGAGAGAGAGAGGGCATAGGCTGGATGGAAATGGGGCAGAGAAGGAGGGCAGAAGCTAGATGAAGGGGGAGAGAAGGAGAGCGGATCATTGATAGAAGCAGAAAAGAGAAAGAGGGCAGATGCTGGATAGAAGAGGTAGGGTCTGGAGAGAAAGAGGGCAGATGGAAGGGGAGACGCTGGATGGAAGGAGGAGGGGAGGACAAGAGAGAAGGAAGCGTGATGCTGGTCCTGAGGGAGGGGGGGACTGGAAGGAAGGAGAAATCATGGGAGTAGCTGAACATGAGGAGCGATAAGGACATAGGGATGTAGTGCTGGACATAGGGAGGGAGGATAGGGTCACAGAGGGGTGCTGCTGGACAGGGCAATGGGAGATGCTCAACAAGGCAGGAAGATAGGGGCAGGAACACAGAGGTAGTTAAGTGATGGACATGGACATAGAAGAAATGCCAAATGGACCAGGAGACCCTGGCAAAAGAGTTAAGAGAAGACAGGAGAAAGTGGAAACCAGAGACTGGGACAAACATGATTACAAAATTAAGACACCAGACAACAAAGGTAAAAAATGAATTTTATTTTCTATTTATGATAGTAGTCTTAAAGAATTGAATTGAATTAAATTTAAAAAATCAATTCATATGAGTGAATCAAATCAAAAACTTTTTCTACCTACAAGGCAAAAATTTAAATTTTGGTTCAGAGCATACAGTACTGCTCTGCTCCTTCAGGAGAGTGGACTCTCTTCACCACACAAATTTAAAGTCACCAAATTAAAGTCCAACCTCACTTCCTTTTTTGCCCAACTGCTTTACACCCAGCTTCTCAGCTTAGGTTTTGTGGGTCATATAGCTCCACCTCTACAATCAACCCATTCTGTTAGCCTGTCAACAACTGTAAGTATCCAGTTCAAAGACTCTTGCCCTGGGGCAGAAAGACTTCTGGTTTCAGCATGTATGCAGTAAATGAATTATTCATACTTATTTTGCAATAAAAGGTTGAAATTCAGGAAAAACAGTCTTCCTTATGGATATTGGGCTGCTGTTTAACTGGCTGAATAGCAATTCATGTGAATACATTATGAGATCAGCACAATTCCAAAGAAGAACAACCATGTGTACCAATATTATGTGGAACCAAATGGGGAAATTAGTTAAGGAGGCATATAGGAAGACTAATTAAGGGAACACAGAGGGGAGGGTTGTTGAATGTAGGAATAGCTAAGAGAAAGTGCTAAAATTAAGCAACAAGGAGATAGTGCAGGAAGGAAACAGTGTATAAAATATTGTGGCAATGGCTTATTTATTTACTGGCCAATATTCAAAACTATGTAGTCAGCTGCTGACCTGCTAAGTTGCTTGGTCAGGGCTAGTTGTTAATTTTCAGTGGCACTTAACTGGATAACTGCTGCTGAAATGCGCGGTTAGCGCCTAACTCAAATCCGGCCATGTTGGGGGTGTTCCAGGGGTGGAGTCAGCACTTGGCTGCTTAAGTGCTGATATTCAGCCCTTAACTGCCGGATTCTATGTAGCGCACCTAGAGATCCATGCGGAAGTCCACGTGTATTCTGTAATATGTAACTTAATTGGCTTAAGCTAATCAGCGTATTTAATAGCACTTAATAGGCAATAATGAGTACTAATTGGCAATAACTAGAATTTATGCGCATATCTCACTAAGCATATTCTGTAATGAAGTGCGCCTAAATTCTAAAGTGCTGTTTGATGTCAGCACAGGCTGATCCTTTTGGTCTCAGAAACTGGCCTTTTTTACTAGTATATTATATTTTATGCTCTTTATTAATTTGGATTTTGGTATATTTTAATTTTGTTTTTGGTGTGATAAAGGTAATGTTTGGGGGAGTATGGGGGAGCATTGCCCCCCAAATGATCTGGAAGGGGAAAGGGAAGGAGATAAATTTCAGACTGTGATGCTTCATGATTGTTAAGGTGGGGATCTTCCTCCCTGGAGCAATGGGAATTGGTTAGATGGCAATTTTCCAGATGGGAACTGGTAGGTGGGAACTGACCTAGAACTGTACTTATAAGACTCACAGATGTTATTGCTTCAAAGGGGACTTCCACCGAATATTGAGACAAAGGGCGTGAAGACTCATGCAATCAAGACTTGTTTTTTTATTTTTAATTCAGTGCAAGATGCTTTGCTGTGCACAAATGAAAGATGTACATGAATGGAGAATCAAAAGAAAAATCTGGGGTGCCTTTTTCACTTTTAAAGTCATTATGGGTGGTTCCCGATACAGTTCATTTAGACTACCATAGACAATGCACACACATGATTTTGTGCACCGTCTTTTCTGAGCTTCTTTTCATTAAGATTTGCATCAAAACCTACTTTTCTGATTGTTTTCTGCTTATCATGGATTTTTGGTTACTAATCTAGTTTCCAACAATGCTGTACCCAACCATAGACCCTGTGAGTTTTGCTCTGTGCAGAAAAAAAATGACTATTTTCCACTGTGATTCATTGCCTCTAATAAGATTACAGAGAGATTAAGCTTTCATTCTGTCTCAGATGCTGCAGCCATGAATGAATATAGTGCCAAGCTTTAGTATTTTGATGTTAAAATCCTTGAGTAAATAATTTTTAGCTTGATTTAATTTAAGAATGAACAAATTATCTAATGCAGATGAGCTCCTGTGATCCTGTCTTTGAATATCTTAAAAGAGGTGTAATACAAGTTGGATCCAACCCTAAACTACAAAATGTGAAGAGTCCTGGCAGCTGTAAATCCCCAGTTAATGTTGCGCACAAGAAACTAGGGGGGCCCTTTTACTAAAGAGTTGGCGCCCGGCAACAGGCTTGCTGCACACCAATCCAAAACTACTGCAGGGTTACCACAGGAGCCTGGTGGTGGTTTCCACCCCCAGCCGTGCACTATCCGGTGCTAAAAAAAATATTTTCTACTTTTGTAGCACCGGTGCTTACCCAGTGCTGCCTGGTTACCGCTGGGTTAGCACAGGAGCCTTTACTGCCACATCAATGGGTGGCGGTAAGTGCTCCCCACCCCAAATTACCATGCAACAAGTGGTTCGCTTACCACATGGCCATTTCTTTCCAGAAAAAAAAGACAGCCTTTTACCTGCTACAGTAAAATGGGGACTCAGTGCATGTCAGAAACAGCAGCTTAGTAAAAGGACCCCTACTGCCGTGTGCTTTTGTCCCATTGTTATAAAGGGTAAGAGTGTTAAGCACACATATACAATTCTGTACAAAACTTTAGACACCCCTGGTGAAATGCTTAGCATACACTAATGGACATTAATGTGCGCTGGGTGCCATGTGACCCATAGGTGTAAAATAGAACACGCAGCATTTAGCTATCTGGACCCCAAGCTCTGGAATGGTCTCCCTTCTGCACTTAGAGCATCCCTTCCTTTGCAGTCTTTCAAGACTCTTCTGGAGACCCAACTCTTCTGATTCTGTTCTGACTTGAATATTGTCTCTCTCATTTTTACCTGCTTCTTCCCCTTTATTTGCTGTTGTAGTCCCCATTTTCCCCTCCCTCTCCCCTTTTCCCTCTCCCTCCTTTCCCTCCTTCCCCTTCATCAGCAGTGCCAGAATTTTTCTTTTAATTATTGCTGTAAACCACTTAGTCACCTGTCAAGGGTCAATTTGCAATACATCAAATTTTCAAATAAATAAATTTAGCACACGCTAATGTCTGTAAAAGGGCCCTTTAGTAAATGACCACTTAAGTAGACAGAAGCTGATAAAGCCTCTACATGGTACAAGGCTAAACACAATGGGGTAGATAAGCCACCGGTGGCTGTAAGCTATGGGTCGAGGACATCAATGTGTTAGGCATGCCTAAGTCCCGTCTTTGCTACGCCTCCGATACGCCCCCTTGAACTTTGGCCGTCCCTGTGACGGAAAGCAGTTGGGGATGTCCAAAATCGGCTTTCGATTATACCTATTTGGACGACCATGGGAAAAGGATGCCTATCTTCTGATTTGTGTTGAAAGATGGGCGTCCTGTTTCGAAAATGAGGCTGGTAGTGGAATTAGAAAAGGTGCAGAGAAGGGCGACGAAAATGATAAAGGGGATGGGACGACTTCCCTATAAGGAAAGGCTAAAGCGGCTAGGGCTTTTCAGCTCCACTGGCTCCCTGCGCCCCAGAAAAGGAAGTAACCTGTTCTGGGGCAGAGGGAGCAGGGAAACAGCAGAGCTGACAGGCATGCGGCTGCTCTCTGCACCCCTCCAGTGGCGTGCACCCAGGGTGGACCACCCACACCGCCCCGCCCTTGCTACGCCACTGCATTCTACAAAGGGTGCTCTGCGCCAAAAGCTGGTGTAAATGCTCACACCCAACTGATGGCAATTAGGCACGCAAATGCTTCTGTAAAATTGCACCTACATTCTGAGAATGTCCCTGACATGCCCCTCCCCCTTTGGAGTTGCACACTATGAAATTTAGGTGCACGTGTTATAGGGCATATATGTAACTCCTAATTACTACCAATTAAGTGTTTGTTAACTCCAATAATTGATTGCTAGCACCTAATTGACTAATAGAGAGAGACCCTGGAGAGAGTTAGGCAAAAAACACCAAGAAAGAAAAGCAGAAGAGAGACACTAGGACCAAACCATTGCTCAGACTACAAAGATACAAAAAAAAGTATTCTTAATTTATTAACTGTAATATGCCAGCTTTGGGAAATGTGTATCCTCCCCTGACCCCACAGCTTAGGAAGTGATGGTGTTATAGGGGGCCTACCTCAATTTCTCTGCTCAGGGCCCATTCAGTCCTAGCTACTCCACTGTGCTGGAGTCTGTCCTAAATGGTAACTACATTGGTTCAGGCAACATGGAACATTGTATTTAGGACTGTGTCTTTCATAGGTAAAAATAAACTTCCCAACATATGACAGATGACTGCAAGATCAGAGAGGCTCATTTCTAGCCACAGAAGGCCTATGGAGAAGTTTTTATTACATAGCTTTCATATCTGATGCCAGGTACAAACAAGAAGCTGAGGAACACATCAAACTTCCTGCCAAGGTAAATAATCACTAGGAAACTCAGCTTGCTTTCTCATGCTGTCTGACTGTGACGTGCAGTCTCTTTCTCATCATGGAGGGTAGGGATGTGAAATAGAGAGGGGGAGAATGGCAGGAGGAGAGGAAAGTGCAAGGGGTAGGAGGCAGAGAAAGTGAGTTCATAGGGAAATGGGGGACAGAATGCTTTGGATTGAAAGTGCTGTTCTGTTTAAGAAGTCCTGTAGCTGTGAGTATTTTTTGAACCGTAATATTATAGACTAGTGGAACCCAGCCCGTTTCCTCAACAATGAAACGGGCCCTAGAAAGGCTCTCTTGTAAGTGATTTTTTGTCTCTCCCCTGCCCTGCCCTCCCATCCATGTCCAGCGATTCTTCCCTTCCCTCCCCTCCCATCCCCTCCCTTCCATGCCCAGTGATTCTCCTCTTCCCTTCCCTCCCCTCCATGTCCAGCGATTCTTCCCTCCCCTCCCCTCCATGTCCAGCAATTCTCCTCTTCCCTCCCCTCCCCTCCTTGTCCAGCGATTCTTCCCTCCCATCCCATCGATGTCCATCAATTCTCCTCTGCCCTCCCCTCCCCTTCCTCCCCTCGATATCCCGCGATTCTCTCCTCCCCTCGATTTGTACCTGAACATTCTCTGGCTGGCACTGGCTTCCGTTCGTAACAACCCTCCTGACGTCAGCTCGCCTCCAGCGTTCCCTTCCCTCTCACTGTTCCGCCCTCTGAAGTCATTACGTTTTGACACGAGGGCGGAGCAGTGGGGGGGAATAGAACGCTGGAGGCTGGCTGACGTCATCAGATGTTACGAACCCAGGCAGCCAGACAGCAATGGAACATTGGAGGTGCAAATTATTATATAGGATGTGTTGTTTATGTGGCTCAGTCAATAAGAATTATTTTTTAAACCCATTTTAGGCTGTTTTGGATGCACAATTGCTAATAAGGAGAAAATTTGTTTTAATTTCCCTTTAGGTATGTGCCCTTTTTAGCGCCATTTCTGCTCTTCTGTGTATAATCATTAAAATGAGGGTGGTTTGTTAGTCATTGTTGTTGCCTGCTGTTTTTTACACTTTTGGTTAACATGGGAGCTCATTTTCGGAAAGTAAAAATGTCCAAAAAGTGGCACAAAGCAGCAGATGGATGTTTTTCTTGCAAAAACTTCCAAATGGCTATTTTTGAAACACATTTTTAAGATGTTTTTTTCTAGGCAGTGCATCCAAATCACAAGGGAGCATGTCAGGGGCATGTTGGAGGTGGGATTTGGTCATTCCCACAGCTTTGATGTTTTTCTGCCATAATGGAACAAAGCAAAAATGTCCAGGGCTAAAGGTTGGATGCTTTGGTCTGGACATGTTTGAATCATGACTAAATTATAAACAGATTTATAATATAGTTTGTTGAAGTATCCTCTTCAGCTCGGAGTACTGATTAATAGATCAATCATGACTAAGTCATAAAAAGGTGCCCTAAATGACCAGATGACCACTGGAGAGATTAAGGCATGACCCTCCCTTACTCCCCCATTGGTCACTGCCCCCCTCCCATCTCCTAAAGGTGTGAAAGAAACAGTACATACCAGCCTCTCTGATGGCTTCAGAGGTTATGGCCAGTCCTATACACTATAGTGATCAGAAGCAGTTTGCCACATACTTCAAAGAACCATGCCCTGAAGCAGTGGTCTCTTAGGAGCAAAACATGGCCTATGTTGGCGAGAGGTCCTTGCCCTAAGCTAAGTAAAGTTTTTTGTTTAAAGTGATTAAGCATTTTAATTGGCGATTTGGAATATTTATTCAAAAGAGGTTATTGAAGTTGATATAAAAAAGATATACTTAAGTGAAACCAATGACAATTTAGGTGAGTCATAAGGTTGACTTACCTTTTGTGAAATGAGTCACCTCTGAGGCTTCAGAAGATATTATATATGAGAAACGACATGTTTTGAACAAGTGGATTGCTATACTAAAGGGTTATAAGATATTAGAAGAGTGTTGGGATATATTATCATTTAGTCGTATTTGAGCAGCAAGTGGTCCCTGGAGTAGCCTAGTGGTCGGTGCAGTGCACTGTAGAGAAGGGGACCCAGGCTCATTTCCCACTCTAACTGGTACACTCGTGGTAGAACATGTGAGCTCTCCAAAGCTCACCAAAACCTACTGTTCCTACATATAGGTGATGCCTGCAGCCGTAAGGGCTATTGTAGTGGTGTACAGTTGGGTACAGACTAGTGGATTTTTGGTGGGTTTTGGAGTGCTCCCCATACAATATAAGTTGGTAACAGTGAATTTGATATCGGGGACCTTTTATGTGAAGTCCACTGCAGTGCCCCTAGGGTGGCTCCACTGCTCTGCTGGGATGTCTGGAATGGCCAGTCTACTATGAATGCTGGCTCTCTCATACGTCCCAGTGGCTCGTTTTTGTGTGTTTTTCACTTGGACTTTTTTTTTTTTTCAAAAATAGTCACAAAAGAAAAATGCACTGAGCATAAAACATCTAAAAACGTCAAGGAAATGGCCATTTTTGAAACAAAAGGATAGACATTTTTTCAGGTTCGAAAATGGCAATGTTTGCCACTTGATTTTTGGATGATTTCTGCAAAACATCCAAAATCGGATTTAGACATCATATCAAAAATGCCCCTTATGATTAGTTAATGCACATTTTGCACACTCATTAATGTGGTCTGTTCTTATGCGTGCTCATGTTATCATCTTTTGCTGTATCATTGTATTGCAATAACTGTGGTTTGACTATTTTTATGGATGTTATATTGAAATTTACTTTGACATCATTTATTTGCATGTTTTTAATGAAATTAGTTTTGATATAATTTATTATTATTTATGTGTATGTTTTTAATCGATCTACATATCTAGCTGAACACCTTTACCCCTAACACAGCCTTTTTGGGTGAAACTTGGCCACATCGGGTATTTGTTCTAATAAATTGTCTACTTCCAGGTCCACTGATCTGCTTCTTGTAGTTTGCTGCTATATGCCAAGAAGTACACCTTCCACCACTGAACATACCTCTCCACCCCATACGCACACTCAAGATAGACAAAAATATTCATACGACACCACTCATAGAGATGCCACATACAACTCCATTTACCATGTGTCTACACACTCAGTCCCATGAGGCACAAATGAGTTTGCAAATGGAGGAAAGGGTAATGTGCCATTTTGTCACACTATAAAAATGCACTTCTCAGCTTGTTGGATTAACAGTGCTTTTCCTAAAAACTATTGTGGCTCCTATGTGAGGTGGGTTCATTGAAGAAGGGAAGGGAATTCCTATAGGGTCCTAGGCATCTTTTCAGCTCTCTCTTTCTCAGTGAGTTCACAGAACCCTTTTTTGGGAATCCCAACAACGTTTACTCAGGCATGCAAATAAATTGGTCACAATGTGGGGGACATGTTTCTCTATTGTACAGTATCTGTTAAGCACTGTTATGTATTTTGCTGGCATCTTTTTCAGTATTAGCTCAATGTGGGTTACATTTAGGTACGCTAAGCAATTCCCTGTCCCTAGGCAGCTTACAAATTACTGTATGTTGGAGCCTGAGGCAATGGAAGGTTAAGTGACTTGCTCAAGACCACAAGGAGCAGTAATAGGATTTGAATCCAGGCCCACTGCTCTAACCATTACACTACTCCTCCGCTCAGTTACCCTGCCATCACTTTTACATTTTGTATCTATGATCCTTCTGAGTCTCTCTTGACTGCTGAGCAACCTTGACCCTAAAACTGGGTATCCAATAAATCTCTCCAGGGGACTGTTCAGGGATCTCTCTTCCCTTGGGATCTTCTCCAGCATGCATACATTTGTCCACACAAACTACTCCCCTCCTGCAGTTTTCTCATGTGTGAAAAGAAGTCCTGGTAATACTTTCTTCACACTCATTAGATTGTAAGCTCTGTCGAGCAGGGACTGTCTCTTCATGTTCACGTGTACAGTGCTGCGTACATCTAGTAGCACTATAGAAATGATAAGTAGTAGTAGTAGTTATGAACTTTTAGTTAGTCCCTCTCTTCGGCACTTCTATGCCTGTAGACCAAGCAAAAGTCTGCAAATGTCACAACTCTCTTCTTGATCAGAGACCAGAGGAAATTGGAGAGTCATGGGATAGGAGGTAGTGTCCTATTGTGGATTAAAAACTGGTTAAAAGATAGAAAACAGAAAGTAGGGTTAAATGGTCAGTATTCTCAATGGAGAAGGGTAGATAGTGGGGTTTCCCAGGGATCTGTGCTGGGGCCGCTGCTTTTTAACATATTTATAAATGATCTAGAGATGGGAGTAACTAGTGAGGTAATTAAATTTGCTGATGACACAAAGTTATTCAAAGTTGTTAAATCGCAAGAGGTTTGTGAAAAATTACAAGAGGACCTTACGAGACTGGGCGACTGGGTGTCTAAATGGCAGATGACGTTTAATGTGAGCAAGTGTAAAGTGACACATGTGAGAAAGAGGAACCTAAATTATAGCTACGTAATGCAAGGTTCCACATTAGGAGTCACCGACCAAGAAATGGATTTAGGCGTCGTCATTGATGATACTTTGAAACCCTCTGCTCCGTGTGCTGTGGCGGCTAAGAAAGCAAATACAATGTTAGGTATTATCAGAAAAGGAATGGAAAACAAAAATGAGGACGTTATAATGCCTTTGTATCGCTCCATGGTGCGACCGCACCTCGAATATTGTGTTTAATTCTGGTCGCTGCATCTTAAAAAAGATATAGTGGAATTAGAAAAAGTCCAGAGAAGGGTGACGAAAATGAGAAAGAGGATGAGACAAGTTCCCTATGAGGAAAGGCTGAAGCGTCTAGGGCTTTTCAGCTTGGAGAAAAGACGGCTGAGGGGAGATATGATAGAGGTCTATAAAATAATGAGTGAATAATAGACATGAATTGTTTGTTTACTCTTTCCACAAATATTAGGACTAGGGGGCATTAGATGAAGCTACAAAGTAGTAAATTTAAAACGAATTGGAGAAAATATTTCTTCACTCAATGTGTAATTAAACTCTGGAATTCGTTGCTAGAGTATGTGGTAAAGGCAGTTAGCTTAGCGGGGTTTGGACAGCTTCCTAAAGGAAAAGTCCATAGACCATTATTAAAATGACTTGGGGAAAATCCACTGCTTATTTCTGGGATAATGAGCATACAATGTATTGAACTTTTTTGGGATCTTCCCAGGTATTTGTGTGACCTGGATTGGCCACTATTGGAAACAGGATGCTGGGCTTGATGGACCTTTGGTCTGTCCCAGTGTGGCAATACTTATGTACTTAACATCTACACCTGTCTTCCCACAAGCTTCACACTTCACACAACTCAGAATCCAGGGGAGACTTTTCTACAAAGTAAAACAAAAACAACAACAACAAAACCACCCACATAAAATCAAAATAACAAAAAAGAAAACCCACAAGCAAAACTGCATACCTAATCCAAAATCTACACGCTTCTCTAGTGGTCTCTAGCATATACAGACTTAAGCAGAACCATTGCAGCTATCCCAGCAGGGGATGGTGTAGCAAGATGCCCGTCACCTCCTCGCGTCTCTAAATAGCATGACCCTGATTTCTCTTCAGAATCACAGTAACACAGTAAATGACGGCAGATAAAGACCTGCACAGTACATCCAGTGTGCCCAACAAGGTAGCCAGAGCCATGCCCACCACTCTGTGCAGGCCCCAGCCACTCATGCGTACGCAATGGTTATGAAGTCTCCATAATGCCAACCATATAGGCAGTCAAATATGATGGGAGTCTTCATTATATGTATATACCCCCGGATTCTATATGGCGCACCTAGAGATCTGCGCCATTCTATAACAATGCATCTAACTTAACAAGCTAATGAGCCCTGATAACAGCACCTAACAAGCAATAATAAACACTAATTAGCACTGATTAGAATTTAGGCACACAAGTCGCTAAGCGTATTCTGCAACGATATATGCCGAACTTCTAACGTGCGCAGGCAAAAAGGGGCATGGTTATGGGTGGGGAAATGGGTATTTCGTGGATGTTCCAAAATTTAATGCGCCTAAATCTAGGCACAGGGATTTATGCCAAGTTTTTGTTGGTGTAAAGGGATGTGCGTAGATTTAGGCTCTGAAATATGAACTAAGCATATTCTATAATTGGTGCCTAAATCTAGTCACCAACTATAAAATACGCTTAGTTGGCACTGATTTAAGTATCGATTTTTTATTTCCCCCATAATGTATATATCATCCCCAAGTACTGCTGACAGTATTCAACTTACCAGTCAAAGTATCTTCCCCTCCCCCTGAGCTGCACAACACCCTCGTTGGCAGCAAATTCCAAAGTGATCTACAACGCTGGAGTTGCCGAAGCTTCAACTGTCTTTTGCCATCCGTGGGACACAACTATAGAAGTCTGTCTGGCATTGGCTTTAGTTCCTCCATGCTGTATTTGGCGAATCACCAGTAAGCAGCTGTTTTGGAAATCCACCCTCAGGGCTTTAGCTAGAGGGTATAGATAGTGTGCTGACACAGGGCATGGACTGAGGTGTGGTGATAGAATGGTAATCGGCACCCTTTGGTGGGAAAAGTGGGCAGGGAGAGATGTAGAGAAGCTTCCTGCAGTTTCAACACAGGGATCCTACTTTACATACAAGACTAGGAACTGCAAAGTTCTCATAGAGTCTCCCTACCACAGGGGCAGACATCTGTATTGTTTGGACACACCACTCGGGGTGATTTTATAAACACTTCCACATGCAAAAGGGCTTTTATAAAATTACTAGCCGTTGAGCCCTTAAAAACGGGCTCGTATAGGAAAGGGGGGGGGTTGAAAGCCCCTTCCCATCGCTGCTGCAAGGCCCCCCCCCCGCCGCCGAGCTCGCTCCCTCCCCGAGTCGCCGCCACCCCTCCATCCGGCCCGGGCCCTCGCTCCGCTATTGAAACAGCGAGGGAACGCAGCACACAGCTCTACTGAGCTGCCGTCGGACTTCCTTCTTCTTCTCTGCCTGTGTCCCGTCCTTGTGTGATGTAACGTCATCGAGGGCGGGACACAGGCAGAGAAGAAGAAGGAAGGACGGCAGCTCAGCAGAGCTGTGTGCTGCGTTCCCTCGCTGTTTCAATAGCGGAGCGAGGGCCCGGCCGGGTGGAGGGTGGGGGGAGCGTTAGCGACGGCGGTTTCGTCCCTCGCAAATGCGCAGTAGAGACCCTCTCTGTTCCGCCCCCATCATAACGTATTGACGTGGGGGCGGGGCAGAGAGGGTCTCTACTGTGCATTTGTGAGTGAGTACGCCACTCGCCATTTATATGTTTGATCTCAATAAGGGGGTTAACTATAGAACAGGAAACCTATTGCACATTAAAGTGCCTATTTTCAGCTCATTCTATGAAGAAAATTAGGCACATATTTTTTAAATAGAATACTAGCATAACTGCCTGAAAGTATGCATACATTTAGGTGTGCTGTACAGCTGGTGTAAATTCCCACATCTAGATGTATGCATGACAGTATTTATGTATGTACCTGTGTACACCGTCCACATTCTATCCAAACACCACCCATACGCAAGTGAACCCACAAAGTGCGCTCTATAAAATCTTGGCCTGTACTTTTCCATTAGTCAGTATTCTTCAAGAAGTCCATTTGTAAATGACCTACCTGCTGCCTAAATCTAGTTGTCTCCTTACAGAATACCCCCTAAATATGCCTATATGCCTTTTCTGACTAGGTGCCCTTTTAGAAAATTATTCTCAATGAATAACTTATTCACATGAAGTATTCTTGCATTTCTGCATTTATAGTTGAATGCATAAGTTGAATGGATAGCGACTGAATATCACTGCTGTCTGTATAAATTTCACTTGCCCCAATTCTGCCTAATTTTAGCTAAATGGTGACTTATGGCCAAAATGAATCTGAATAAATGCCAAGTTTTTTTTAAACTACTTAATGTGCTCAGTACTCACTGCTAACCAGGGCTAGTGCTGTTACAAGAAATGATTTCTTTTGGGGGAAAGAGCTCTAGAGCACTCGCTACTGTTTATAATTTAAGAGCAGGCACTGTATTTATAAGTTTTAGGATATTAATTTCTCCACCAATCACCAAAGGTGATAATTGCAATAAATTAAATAAATTAAGTATATATAAAAGATACCATATACTCAGAACACAAAGAGACCGTATTTTTAGCTTCAAAAAGGTTGATTTAATATACAATTGCACACGAGAGGTAGGTTTTTAAAGAGATCTTTACAGATAATCTGTGCTTAAGTAAAGTAAAGTAGCAGGTCTAGATCAAAAGTTATGTTACTTACAAGTCCTTATTACATAGTATGAACAGCATGAGGTAAGCACATGTTTGCAGAAGAGGTCCTCATAGCAGGCAGGTGGGCTACAGGTCAGGAAGAGAGAATCTGCAGAAAAGAATCTGTGTTGCAGTTGAAGGGAAGCATCTGCTTGTCTGGAACAGCTTCTATCTTTTATACTCTTGCAAGTTGCAGGAAGACATGCCATGTGTATCTCTGTCCTGGTTTCCTGGTTTGCACACGACCCTTGGGCATTTGCAAAGCATTGTGGTATCTTGGTCTCATGTCTTATGACATCACAAGACTTGCTGTCTGGATTTTGCTGACAAATGGTTTATTGTAGTGTAGGGTTTTCCCTGCTTGAATTTCTGTGATAAGATTTGTCTGGGGCAGCCAGCAGGTGTCCTTTGTCTTTAGTAGCTGTATTTCATACCTTTCCCACCTGCTTGTCTCCTTGCCTCTACTGGTTACCTTTGATGTTTGTTGTGTTGATCAGAGGAAGAGAGTCAATTTAACCTTGAGGCAGTCTCTTACTTGAGAAGTCTTTTGTTAAAGAGGGAGGGAAAGGGGAAGGTGAGGTCCTTGCAGCAGTGCCTTTGTCTTTTAAATGTCTTTTAAATGTTCCCCATAGGGAGAGGGAAGAGGGCTTTTGGAATGAAAGCCAGTTCTGCTGCAGTGTCAAATATATATTTTTAAAAGCTGCACAAATATATTGGTGTATATATATGTATCTGATCCAACACAACATCATGCTACACATTTAATTCTGATGATTGGCTTATACCATAACAGTGCAAGGCCATTAGGTTCCCTTGGTAATCCTTCTGCCTGTCTCCCCTTCCCCCCCATTAGCAGTTAGGTCCCTTGATCCCCTCCCCCTACAATCATGGTTATCCCAGCACCACCCCTCATAGCAGGTAATTTGGAACCTGCCCACCCTCCCTGCTGGTACAGGTACTCACTGTTGTTTCTTTGAGTACATATATTAGGTAAAAAAGGATGGCAGCTGTCAACACATTGCATGTGCCTGCAAAGTACATAAAAATGGGATGACACCAGTCAACCCAATGCATGTACTTATAAAAAGGGATGACAGCTGTCAAACACATAACATGTGGATCCAAATAATGCAAAAAAGAGGCAAAAAAAAAAGGGGGATAACAGCTGTCAATATATTAAATATGCCTACAAAGAAGGGATGACAGCTGTCATCCCTTAATTGTAGGTGCATACAATGTGTTGACAGCTGTCATCCCTTCCTTGTAGGCATATTTAATATATTGACAGCTGTTATCCCCCTTTTTTTGCCCCCTTTTTTGCTTTATTTGGATCCACATGTTATGTGTTTGACAGCTGTCATCCCTTTTTATAAGTACATGCATTGGGTTGACAGATGTCATCCCATTTTTATGTACTTTGCAGGCACATGCAATGTGTTGACAGCTGCCATCCTTTTTTACAGGTCTATGCAATGGGTTGACAGCTGTCATACCATTATTCACCTACTTTGCAGACGCATGCAATGTATTAACAGCTGCCATCCCTTTTTTGTAGGCACATGCAATTTGTTGACAGCTGTCATCCCTTTTTATAGGTACATGCAATGTGTTGACAGCACTCTTACAGGGACATTTAATATTTTGACAGCTGTTATCCCCCCATTTTTGTACATTATTTGGATGTTATGTTGACAGCTGCCATACCTTTTTACAGGTACATGCAATGGGTGATAGCTGTCATTCCATTTTTGACCTACTTTGCAGGACATACAGTGTGTTGACAGCTGTCACACTGTTTTCCAGGTATATGCAATGTGTTGACAGCTGTCATCCCATTTTTTACCTACTTTGCAGGACATGCAGTGTGTTGACAGCTGCCATCCATTTTGTGGGAACATTTAATAATTTGACAGCTGTTATCCTCCCCCCCCCCCCCCCCCCCACCCTTTTTTGATATTATTTGGATCCATGCTATGTTTTGACAACTGTCATCCATTTTTACAGGTACATGCAGTGTGTTGACAACTGTCATCCCTTTTTTGCAGATACATGCAATGGGTTGACAGCTGTCATCCCATTATTGACCTACTTTGTAGGTGCATGCAATATATTGACAGCTGTCATCCCATTTTTTACCTACTTTGCAGGACATGCAGTGTGTTGACAGCTGTCATCGTTTTTTGCAGATACGTGCAATGTGTTGACAGCTGCCCTTTTTGTAGGCACATTTAATATTTTGACAGCTGTTATCCTCCCCCCCCCCTTTTTTTACATTATTTGGATCCATGCTATGTTTTGATAACTGTCATCCATTTTTACAGGTACATGCAGTGTGTTGACAACTGTTATCCCTTTTTTGCAGATACATGCAATGGATTGACAGCTGTCATCCCATTATTGACCTACTTTGCAGGACATGCAGTGGGTTGACAGCTGTCATCCCTTTTTTTTACAGATACGTGCAATGTGATGACATCTGTCATCCCATTTTTGCAGGCACATACAATGTGTTGGCAGCTCTCATCCCATTTTTATAGGCACATACAATGTGTTGACAGCTGTCATCCCTCTTTTGTAGGCACATACAATGTGTTGACAGCTGTCCTCCATTTTTAGCAGTTACATGCATTGTGTTGACAACTGTCATCCCTTTCTTGTAGGCACATTTACTATGTTGACAGCTGTAATCCTGTTTTTGGTTTTTATTTTTACTTTTTTGGATCCATATGCTATATGTTGAGAGCTGTCACCATTTTTAGACATTCTTATCAGGCACATGCAATTTGTTGACTGATGTCATTCCTTTTTTTGAGCTTTGATTCTGGTACATACAAAGTGTTGACATCTGTCATCCTTTTTTGAATGTAACTTACAGAAAGTTTTTAAGAGCACTATCGAGCATTGACATTGTCAGAAGGTTTTTGCCAATGATGTAGTTATGATCTGTTTAGATCGCTAGCGCTCCGTAAAACCCACCATGGTCTGACTTTCTTTGAGGCTTTTTCTTCCTTCTAAAAGAATTTTTTTTCAATGTTTATTGGAGTTTCATAGGAATATTTGTGGATTGCCTTCATGTTATAGCTTCAGCATTAGTAATTCCACACCTCTTTGGTTGTTACTTTAGTTGTTTATAAAAATTATTAGCCAGGTAGACTTGAAAGAGCCAGTGCTCATCTGGAAACAACCTCTGAGAAATATATTGTCTGTATTTTTGACTGTGAATGCTTTCTTGTACACCTCTAGGAGAAAGCTAGCTTGAATGAGTGGTAATGCAAATTTCTTGTAAATAAATAAATACTTTTAGGGATCTGCCAGGCCCTTGTGACCTAGATTGGCCTCTTTTAGAGACAGAATGCTGGGCTTGATGGACCTTGGACTGACTCAGCATGGCTTTTCTTATGTTCTTGTTCATCTCATATCTTTTTAATTCAGGTTCAGAGAAAGAGAATATATTTTCCCAAGTAAATGGACTATTTGAAAGGTGCCCAGATGCCCTACATGTAAAAGCACACATTGCTGCTTCTTTGAATTTGTGCAACTGTCAGGACTAAGCATTTTGCTCTGACTGAAGCTGCTCAATGTCATATCCACCCCCCAACATTACCTGGAAGAGGTGATTTATCAGACTTGATCTTACTGGCAAGAGTGCACATCCTTTTAGGACAGGTTTTTTTTTTTCTCAAACTGAATCTATTAGGGAGAGAAATGAATGCAAGACACTTTTACATCCAATTCAGCTATTTTCAGAGTCTGGTAAGATCTGGTATTTGCTCTGTGCACAATGCCAATGTGACCCAGGTATCATGGAAGCCTTACAATTGAAGGTGAAAGCTCTCTTCTGTGCCTTTTCAACAGCATAGTCAGATAAACACCTGTGATTGTTCTATCAGAGTCTTCAACTGGGATGTGCCCAGGGGCGGTGTCGAGTGAGTTCCTTAGATTATTTAAGGCCCCAGTTTTGGAAAGAGAGAGTCTTTTGCCTCTGTTCTGCCTCCCTATTAAGCAGGCTGAGTATTCAAAGGTGAAAAACCTCAGGTCTTGTGGAGGGTGGTCCCTGAAGAACCAGACAGGAAAAGAGAGCATCCAACGAGCTGATGTTCATCTGGACAGGGATCAAGGATAACCAAGAGAATGAGGCATTTAGGGTTTTCCCAATGACTTTTTTCTACCACTACTACTACTAATAGCATTTATATAGTGCTACCAGACGCACGTAGCGCTGACCACCTGACATAGAGAGACAGTCCATGCTCAAAGAGCTTACAATCTAGATAAAACAGACAGACAAGACATTACAGGCAAGGGAATTACAGGGTAAAGAGGAACAGGGGAGGAGGAGGGCAAATGAGTAGCGGTTAGGAGCCAAAGGCAGTAGTGAAAAGGTGAGCTTTCAGCATAGATTTGAAGACAGGTAGAGATGGAGCTAGACGTATGGGTTTGGGAAGACGGTTCCAGGCATAAGGTGCCGCAAGATAAAAGGAACGAAGTCTGGAGTTAGCGGTGGAGGAGAAGGGGGACGTCAAGAGAGATTTGTTCAGAGCGGAGTACACGGGGAGGAGTGTAGGGAGAGATGAGAGAGGAGAGGTAATGAGGAGTCATAGAGTGGATGCATTTAAAGGTCAGTAAGGGGAGTTTGAACTGTATACGGAAGCGGACAGGGAGCCTGTGAAGTGACTTGAGGAGTGGGCTAGTGTGGGCATAACGATTCTGGTGGAAAATAAGTCGAGCTGCAGAATTCTTATTACAGTGAAGAGCCCACTATGAGTAGAGAGAGAGAGAGGCATCCTAGTGTTTAGACCAGAGCACCAGTCTTGACATCCAGAGGTGCCCAGTTCAAGCCCCACTGCTGCTCCTTGTGATCTTGGGCAAGTCACTTAACCCTATTGCCTCAGGTACAAAATTAGATTGTGAGCCCTCCAGGGACACAGAAATATCCAGTGTACCTGAATGTAACTCACTTTGAGGTACTACTAAAAAAAAGGTGTGAGCAAAATCCAAATAAATAAATTGAAGAGGAGTACCACAGTGAGAAATGAAGAGAAAGGGAGCCTGTGGTAGGAAGAGAATCCAATAGCATTCAAATCTGCTTCCATCCTGGTGAACCCAGACTTGTCATAGCTTCCCTGTTGGAGATGGAATGTGTGCAGTTCAACATTTGGAACTTTCTTAGAGAGAGAGAGTGACAACAGGGAGCCTTCTCCAACTCTATGCTTTTTGCTTACGGAAATTAAATATTGTGGAAAGGAACTAAGATATAGGATAATAGGTTTATGGCAATCAAGCTGGCATTTGAGGATTGGCATTGTCTCCTGGAAAGTGTGTGCTTCCACATGCAGATCTGTATTTATGTATATGTCTATGCAGTCTCAGTGATACATTGACTTTCTAAACAGTTACTGATCATAACAACGTAAAATTTTTAAAAACAGTATGAAACTTGACTACCCGTTACTTCTGCTTCTCAATGTTTTTTTGTTTGGTTTTGGGTTTTTTTGCATAATTTTGTTTTATCTTGACATGGTGACCAAGGCAAACACTTAGCTTTTACCTGAACACCTGTTGGGTCAATCCTAGATGTGAGTTCTTTATCTTTTCTGGACTGATGTTTTGGTTGTATCTGTTGCAGAACTCTCTCTTTGTTTGGTGTGTTGTTCACATGGGTTGTTGGCACAGGATACTTCTGTATTATTTGATCTGATTACTGCTTTGCCTGTTCAGTTAGAGACTTCGGGGTTCAAGTACGAAAGAGAAAAATGTCTAAAAAGTGGCATAAAGCAGCATTTGGATGTTTTTTTTTCACCAAAACGTCCAAATTGGTATTTTCAAAACCTATTTCCAGATGTTTTTCTATGCAGTTCATTTGTAGTGCATCCAAATCTCGCAGGGGCATGTCAGGGGAGTGTTAAGGGCAGAATTTGGCATTCATAAGACCAGCCATAATGGAACAAAATGAAAACGTCCAGGACAAAAACTAAGATGTTTTTGAGCAAGACCTGTTTTAATAACAACTAAGCCACAATAAAGTGCCCTAAATGACCAGACATCACTGGAGGAATAAAGGAATAACCCCCTTACTCCCCTAGTGGTCACTGACCACCTCCCAGCCCTCAAAGATGTAAAAGAGATAGTACATACCAGCCTTTATGACAGCCTCAGATATAATAGTCCTATTGGAGTAGCAAGCAGGTCCCTGGAGAAGAGGACCCAAGCCCATAATCCACTCTATCTGTTACACTTGTGGTGAAAAGTGTGAGTCCTCTAAAACCCACCAAAAACCTACTTTACCTACATAAATGTGACATTTACAGCCATAAGTGCTATTGTAGTGGTGTACAGTTGGGTACAGTAAGTTTTTGGTGGTTTTTGTGAATGAAAACAACTATGGCACTTTGAATTGGCATCACTTGTTCCTGACGAAGCCTGAAAGGGGTGAAACGGTGGCCCCATAGAACATTTGAAAGCTAAGTGCTGACTTAAGCAATTATAGTTTGGAAAAGTTTGAAAAAGCTTAATATAAGCCTTATCAAGATTTGGATAGTATTCTATGATTTAAGTTAAAAGTTTGTGGCATTTTAAGCGATTGCACATAAAAACATGGAGTTTTAGCCCCATGAAAGAAACAAAGCACTGGTTAAACTGTGCTCTACCAAGGGTGAAGTCCTTTGGTTCTGAGGGCTTTTCTCCAATAAAAAATATATCGGCATTGTTTGAATGTTTTATACTAGTGTGCTGTGTTGCTAGTATTAGATTACCTAAATTAAGCACTATTGTTTTACTGCGTTTATTCGCATATGGTTTTGGTACCTTACAGGCATCCCCGGTGCCTGCAATAATTCATTATTGCTGCCTGCACCAGCCCTGCAGGCTTCTATCAGCCCGGTCCTGCCCTCGCTTTCATTTCCTGTCTGATGGGACCCAGCCAATGGAAGCCTGCAGAACTGGCACAGGGAACAATAATTGAATCACTGCAGGTGCCAGGGACACCTGTAAGGTACGCTAGGGAGATGGGGTTCAGCGATGGACACCTGTAAGGTACGCTAGGGAGATGGGGTTCAGCGATGGGCAGGCAGATGCCAGGATACTGAGGAGGAGGAGAGATGCTGATGTGGATTAGGTGAACAAAATCTATAACTTTTTTTATATCCCGGGGGGAGGGGGGCTATGGAGTGATGTGCCATGCTGTGCTGTGGAAGGGCCCATCTAAGTTAGTTCTGGGCCCATCCAAAATACTGGGTAAACATAGTTTACATAGTAGATGACGGCAGAAAAAGACCTGCACGGTCCATCCAGTCTGCCCAAGAAGATAAATTCATATGTGCTACTTTTTTATTTGTACTGTCCTCTTCAGTGCACAGACCGTATAAGTCTGGCCAGCCCTATCCCTGCCTCCCAACCACCAACCCCGCCTCCCAACCACCAGCTCTGGCAAAGACCCTATAAGTCTGCCCAGCACTATCCCCGCCTCCCAACTACCAGTCCCGCCTCCCACCACCGGCTCTGGCACAGACCGTATAAGTCTGCCCAGCACTAGTCCCGTCTCCCAACCACCAGCTCTGTCACCCATTCTAGGCTAAGCTCCTAGAATAGCTACACCACTGGTATATGTTGTTGAGTGGAGTGGAGGAGTAGTCTAGTGGTTAATGCAGCAGACTTTAATCCTGGGGAACTGGGTTCAATTCTCACTGCAGCTCCTTGTGACTCTGGGCAAATCACTTAACCCTCCATTGCCTCAGGTACAAATAAGTACCTGTATATACTATGCAAACAGCTTTGAATGTAGCTGCAAAAAAACAGAGAAAGGGCAGTATATCAAGTCCCATTTCCCTTTCTCCTTAGTGTTTCATGGTATCCCAATATTAGGTTTCCATTTGCTGTTTTCAAGTTTACCTCACTTACTGTATTTATGTTTATATCTGGTCATTTTACTATTCTTATGCTGTTATCAAAATTGTAAGTTTTATGTTAAACTGTACCTGCTATACACTGCCTTAAGTGAATCTCTTCATAAATCCCAATAAATAAATAAATAAATAAATAAATTATGTTTTATTGCAGCTTCTTTTGACTATGGGTGTGTGAGGCACTGTATCTGACAGGTTTGCATCTTACTTGAAGAACAGGCAGATGATTGTAAAATGGGCGGGTATGGTTTTTGCTACCTTTAAGATGAGTACAGGTGCCTCACTACGTCAGGTACGTTATTTAACGTGTATCTGCATCCACTTTGTATTGCGGGATTAGGATGTGGATTTTAGAATATGTGCAGGTACTCCCAGATTCTATAAATGGTGACTAAAGTTGCATGTGCAAATCAGCACGTGTAGTTGGCTTGCACTCGCAACTTAATTGTTTAACAAGCTATCAGCATCGATAATTGGCTACTAACAAGCAATTATCGGCACAAATTGGCACTAATTAGAATGTACATGTGCAGCTAAGTGGTCCACGTAAATTCTAATGCACGGATCACAAAAGGGGGTGTGGCCAAAGGAGGGGGATGGGCGGGTGATAGACATTCCTGGAATTATCATTCTGTTACAGAATATGCCCAAATAAGACGTGGGCATTTACACCAGGTTTTAGTTGGCATAAATGACTGCACCTCAGTTTCCATCATGGGATGACCTCTATGCGTATTGTATAAACTGCCTGCCATACTTAACTTTAGGTGAGGTTTATAGATAGTGCTAAGCGCAGTTTTTTCGGTGCCGATTTTTTTTTGGCACCATGTAAAGAATCTGGCCCATGATGTGCAATTTTTTTTTCTCAGTTGATGATGATTTTCTTACTGGTCATGCAAAATTGTTACATTGTTTTGATGTTATCTCTCAATGGCTGAATGCATATGTTTACATTTTAATCTATTGAAGATTGGGCTGATGTTATTAAAAATTGGGAGGAGTACCGGAATGCTGAATCCTGTTAAGGAACAGATCACCAGTTTGGGAATGATATTAAATTCACAGTTGAACTTTAATGCTCACATTGCTAAAGTTGTTCATGGTTGCTTTTATCAATTGCATGTGAAGTAAGATCAAACCCATAATTCTAGCAACAGATTTTCGTGTGGTGGTGCAAAGTCTTGTTCTGACTAGATTGGACTATTGTAACAGCTTGTATATGGGATTGTCTTCCTCCTGTTTCCGGGCTTTGGAGATGATATGACATGCTGCTTTGAGACCAATGATGGAATTGGGATGAATTGATCTTGTGACTAGTTTGATGAAAGCTCTACATTGGCTCCCGGTACAATTCAGGGTACAGTACAAATTGATGACACTTGTTTTTTGAGACTCTGAATGGAATAGTTCCAGACTATTTCAAGCAGATTTTCAGCTTTACGACCCAGAGTACTTTACGAGTCCAGAGGTACAAAACAATTCATGGTGCCTCAGGGAGTATGCTATGCAGTTAGTAGCCAAAGCATGATGTCAATTGGACCTTTATTCTAGAATAAACTTGCTGGTACTTTACATCTTTTGTCATCTTTTCAGGTACTTAAAAGGAGGCTGAAAACGTATTTATTTGCCTTGGCATACACCTGATGGACTGGCTAGCTAATGGTAGATAGATAGCTAATTTTATTGTTTGATGGTTGATTTTATGTTGCCAGTACTGTCTCTATTGATTTTTATGTATGTTTTTTGTTACCCACTTAGTTGTATGGGATATAAGTATTATAAATAAATAAATATTCAGATCCAGAAACTTTTCAGTGAGGGCCAGGTACTAATTAAGGAATAATATTAATAATATAACCACCACACCACCACCACCACCAGCTCAGCTCTGTCCCAGGATTTCACATACCCTTCACTAGGGGTCCTGGGCGGCATAAAGATAATCTATATACTCTTCTTTCTCTGCCACACACATACAGTTCCCACTGACATATTCACTCAAGCTGAGTGTAGGCCGTGGATAGACTAACTCTGGTAGGCTGAGGGTACTTATTCTCTTGCACACCAAAGACTAGTCAGCAGTCCAGTTGCAGAAAGCTCCAACTTGCTTTACTAATGTTAACTTGAAAACTGTTCTTAAACTTGATAACTTGGTCTGTATAGTTCAGGGTCTTTTAGGTGGTCAGCACAGCGCAAAACAAGTTCTCCAATGATTTCAGGGCATAAAAATCACAGTTCCGTTCCATTTATATCTCCTCTATTTGCAACCAGAGCAAGGTACTCAGTAAACTATCTCCTCTATTTGCTGCCAGGTATCATCATGTGGTAATCTCTGCACTGGTTCGCTTCAGTCCTTAGTCACTTTCACATAATCTCCTCTGTTACTCTTTTTGTCCCATCCTGGAACATGGTTCATTCACTCATTCAATGCAAGTCCTGCCAGAAGTGAGGCTCGCCTGCTCCCACTTCTCCTACCTGAGGTGGTTATCTCCAGGCACTCCTACTTTGCTCCCAAGTCAGAAACACTACTGCAGACACCTTCTGCCTTGTGCAGAGGCTTCCAAACACCACACTTGTAAACTTTTCCTGTCTTGGTACCCAGGACTTCCCCCTCGATGCTTTGGTTGGGTCTCAGCAGGAGTGAATACCAAAGATCAGAATCTTCTCCATGTAATCCCTTTTATTAATTCCTTTGTCCTGCCCCCTAGGGCTGGGCTTTACTCTGATTTCCTTACCAGTCTGTGAATACCAGCTCTGTCTCAATACCCTGATTCCTTCCTCCCACCCTTCAAACATGGGTATTTTCGGGGGTGGGGTCACAATAATAATAATAAATGGATTATTTATATACCATCTCAACCAATTAGCTCTAGAGTGGTTTACAGTAAAAGTGTAAAGCTCTAAGTCAATGTTTTTCAACTGGTGTGGATGATACCAAACTCTGTAATAGGGTGGACACTCCGGAGGGTGTGGATAGCATGCGGAGGGATCTGGTGAAGCTTGAAGAATGGTCCAGCAATTGGCAACTCAGATTTAATGCTAAAAATGCAGGGTCATACACTTAAGTTGCAAAAATCCAAGGGAACAGTATAGTATAGGGGGGTGAAGCACTTCTTCGTACAAAAGAAGAGCGAGACTTAGGGGTGATTGTGTCAGATGATCTCAAGGTGACCAAATAGGTAGAAAAGGTGATGGTCAAAGCCAGAAGGATGCTCGGCTGCATAGGGAGAGGAATGGCCAGCAGAAGAGAAGAGGTGATAGTGCCCTTGTATAAGTCTGAGGTGAGGCCCCATTTACAGTACTGTGTACAATTCTGGAGACCACACCTACAGAAAGATATAAATAGGATGGAGTCGGTCCAGAGTGCGCCTACAAAATTGGTCAGTGGTCTCTGTCATAAAGCATATGGGGACAGACTTAAGGCTCTCAATATGTATACAATGGAAGAAAGGCAGGAGAGAGGGGATATTATAGATCTGTTTAAATACCTCTAAGGTATTAGTGAACAGGAGATGAGCCTCTTTCAAATGAAGGAAAACTCTGGAATGAGAGAGCATAGAATGAAGTTAAGAGGTTATAGGCTGAGGAGTAATCTAAGGAAATACTTTTTCACAGAAAGGGTGGTGGATGTGTGGAATCGCCTCCTGATGGAGGTGGTGGAGACGAGGACTGTGCCTGAATTTAAGAGAGGGTGGGACAGGCACATGGGATCTCTTAGGGAAAGGAGGAAATAGTGATTGCTGTGGATGGGCCATTTGGCTCTTATGTGCCATCATGTTTCTTTCTCTGTTTCTAATGTATCATCAAGAATAGTTAACAATGTCAGTAGTAGCAGTTATGCAGTACTTAAGTTGTATCCATTTATAATGGTGGGTATTAGGAATACCAAATTTCAAACATAGCTGAGAGAAGGGAACCCAGGTTTTGTCTTTTATAATATCATTTAATGACCATATGCCGGCTTTTTTCCATAAAGGCCAGTTTATACAAGCTTTGTTAATTTTAAAGGTAGGATTGTTCCATATTGGGGTAAATATGGAATGTCTCAGTGGCTTTTTAACAACAGTATCAAGTTAATTGAATACAGTATTAAGAGATATAAACATAATATTCTGAAAAACCATACCATTTAAGAACTTGGAAAAGATATGGCCACTCAACACGGTCAAATGCCTTTTCAGCATCTAAACCTATTGCAACCAATGGATTGGAAAGTTCTTGGGCATGCAGTAAGATATTAGAAAAGAGTCTGGTATTATCAGATGAAGATCTACCATGCATGAAACCAGTTTGATCTGCATGGATTATTTTGGGTAGAATGTTCTGTAATCTTTCAGAAAGTATTTTAGCAAATATTTTGGCATCTAAATGAATTAAAGAAAGAGATCTATAATTTTGTACTAAAGTAGGATCTTTGTCTGATTTCAGAAGAACAATGATGACAGCTTCAGTAAAAGAGCCTCTGATGATACCCGTTTCTATCATATGATTATAGTAATCACAGATTATGGGAGACGGAGTTTTAAAGGCAGAGTAGAACTCTATGGGTAAACCATCAGGTCCTGGGTTTTTTTTTTGTTGCCATGTTTTGGATGGCATCATTGAGTTCATCAGTTATAATTTTTTTTGAGAGAAGTTTGTTATCTTCTGATGAGATAATAGGGTGTTCTAATTTTTCTAAAAAATCATATTTGGTTGGTTCTTTAACAAAATTAGATGTATATAGATTTTTATAAAAGGATTGGAATCTGTTGGCAATATCAGAATTATCAGTTAAAGAAATGTTCTCATCCTTTATTAGTGCTATAGTGTTGTTTTCTTTACGAGATTTTAAATAATTAGCAAGTAGGTGACTTGCTTTATTACCTTCATAGTAGTATTGAGCATTTTTACTAAATATTTCCTTACTAGCTTTAGAGCCTATTATTTATTTATTTATTTGCTGCATTTGTATCCCACATTTTCCCACCTATTTGCAGGCTCAATGTGGCTTACATTATGTTGCAATGGCATCACCATTAACAGAGTAAAAGGTTCAACATATTGTTACAATTAATGTGCAAGAATATCAGGTAAATAGGGTAAATAAAATGATAATACATAACATATAAGCGAGAGCAGAATAGGATATAATGTTCAATGATGATAATATGATTAAAATAATCAGATTAGAAGGGATCCATATTAGTTGGTTCTGGTATAGATTGGAATCAAATCGTTAAGGAGGATTCTTTTTGTAAGTCTCTTTGAACAGGTGCGTCTTCAATAGTTTCTGAAAGGTTGTCAAGTCGTGTGCTCTTTTTATAGTATTCGGTAGTTTTTTTCCATAATTGTGTACAGAGGTATGTGAAGTTAGATGCGTGTATTGATTTGTATTTTAGACCTCTGCAACTGGGGTAGTGAAGGTCTAGGAAAGTATGTGATGAACTTTTGGTATTTTGTGCTGGTAAGTCAATTAGGTCTGACATGTATGATGGGGCCTGTCCATGAATGATTTTATGAGTTAAGGTGCAGATTTTGAATGCAATTTGATCCTTTAATGGAAGCCAATGTAATTTTTCTCTAAGGGGTTTGGTGCTCTCATACTTCGCCTTTCTGAATATGAGTCTGGCTGCGGTGTTCTGGCCATTATGGAGTTGTATTTAAGTTTTGATAATTTAAGTTCTTCTAATATAGCTACATTAGAGGTATCATGAATGTGTGCAGACTCTAATACTTTTTTTTCTAATGTCAAAATTTCTTTATTTAATTTTTTATTACTAGTTGCTACAAAAGTAATTATAGCACCTCTGATAAAAGCTTTGAAAGCATCCCAGTTGTGCCAAGAGGTATGGCTAGGTGAATTAAAACAAAGATCTTCTTCTATTTCTTTGGATATTTTTTCTATGAATTCTGGGTTAGTTAATAATGTGGAGTTGAACCTCCAAAAAGGATTATTTGTTGAAGTTTGACCCATTTGAATTTGAAGTGTGATATGAACATGATCAGATAGTAAAATATTACCAATGCTAGTATTGTGTACATTAGATATTAGGGAAGAAGAAATTAGAAAATAATCAATTCTAGAGTAGGAGTTGTGAGGATTTGAAAAAAACGTATAATCATGTTCTGTTAAGTGCGTAAGTCGCCATATATCACAGTTTAAATTGTGACATTAAGTCCTGAAGATTTTGTAAAGCTAAACTTTCTACTGTTCCTCCTAGTTGCTGGCAAATTTGTAGAACTTTAGTGTTATTTAAAGGAGCTGCCTCCAAATGGTACAAAATATTTCAACAAGCAAAATTCAAAGCACCTACTAATATTATGGAATCCTGGGAACATGATTTAAATCTTCAACTTGAACAACTATGGAATAAATTTTGGTTTAGAGATACATATACTACTAGATCTGCATCTACATCGCAATCCATGTTTTACCTGGCACATAGAGCTCTCTGGACTCCAAGTAAACTTGCCAAACTAAAAGCATCAGTTCCCAAAAACAACACGGAAAAATGCTAGTCATGTAATAAAGATAAAGGAACTCTTAAACATATTATCTACTCCTGCACTTTCATACAAGAATATTGGCGATCAATATGGAACACCATATCATCTACATTGAAGATCCCGGAGTCCTTTTCATATGAAATAGCCATATTAGGATCATTAGCTGTACATTGTCCACTGGATAAATATCAATCACAACTTTTGGATATACTTCTCCAAACGGCCTTAAGAATACTTTTCTTCTGCTGGAAAGACTTATTCAAGGCTACCTACTTAACATGGTGGAACTCAGTATGCATACTTGCCAAATATGAATATGCAGCGGCTGAGAAGTATAATTCAATAACTAAATACAGGAAAATATGGTCTCCCCCTCAAGATCAAATATGTAGTACTCTTGTGTAGATATGTACTCTTAACTGTCTGTTTTTGACGATATGACTACCTACCCATCGTTACTAATCCGTAACCATAATAATGGATATTTTTATCTTGTATCAGATGTGTATATTGTTTGATGCTCAGTGTTCATATTTGTATACTGGCTAACATTTTAGCCATTTGTGTTTTGTTTCATTGATAAAATCAAATAAAAAAATATTGGAACTAAAAAAAAAATAGTTAACAAAACTAATGTAATTATGCTGATAGTTTTATTATATGTACTGCTTGTCATTGGTTTTAAAATATTTTAATTCATTGTATATGCCATGTTGTAACCTACTATGCTCATTGGATAGAGTGGGCCATAAGTTTTAGATAATTAATTAACATATCCCCTTTTAAATCTACAAATTCAGGGTTCCTTTTACAAAACGGCGCTACCAATTAGCATGCACTGAATGCAAAAAAAGCCCATGGGAACTGCATGGTTGTCTTCGCATTCAACCCGCCACTAATTGGTAGCGCCACTTTGTAAAAGGAGTCCTTAAATTTTTTTGAGGCTGCTTTTAAATTTCAACTACGTCTCTATAATAACTATATTTCCTGGCTGCATCCACATTGTTGTTCTTTACTAATATGTCAGATTTGGAGGAGAGAAGAATCAAGATGGCGATTTGAGCAGTGGTGTGGAAGCGACGCTCTGCAGGCTGTCGATTAATCTGCCGTGTGGGCTCCGTTTGCTATTCAAGAGATGGGTAAGCGGAAAGGGAAAACTGCAGCACCTACCTCCATGGTCCCGCACTTGACGCCATTTACCCGCCAGACGACCCTCGACAGCTTTGGTATCTCTTCCCAGGTTCAGCAGGATCCCGCTTCGATCAGCCCTGCTCTTTCGGGGGTGGAGCGCAGCTTAGAGGGAGTTTCGTTAAGTCCTCCCTCACTTACAGCGCCCCAGCAACCCGGCCTCGAATTTTCCCCATGGGGACCACAGAGAATGGAGGAGAACGCTACCATTACTGTGGAAGGAGGACCCAGGGGATCTTCAACCCCAGGAAGTGAAACGTCGGAACAGGGACAGAGTCAACCCTGTTCTTCTACTCCTGGGAGGTTAACGCTGGGGAATACTGGAGAAATTAGAAGACCAGCTGTAGTCACACTGGAGACCTTATGGGACGCAATACAGGGTGTAAGTACTGCATTACTACAGATGAATACTTTAATGAAAGATGAAATTTCCGAGTTAAAACAAGGACATCATGATTTGTCTGTTAAACTTCAGGATTTGTCTGTTAAACTTCAAGAGCAAATTGGGAAAAATGATAAGTTTGAAGGGGAACTGGATAAATTACAAAATGTTACATCAGAATTAATTAGAGAAAGAGAGATCCAAGAAAGAAAAATTGAATATTTGGAAAACACCGCTCGTAGGAATAACTTAAGAATCTTAAATTTTCCAAAATGTCCACTGTTACCCGCAGTCGATATGCTCAAGAAATATTTTAGAGAAATACTGGAGATCCCAGAGGAGGGCTTTCCGCCCATAACGAGGGCCCAGTATTTATCAGGAATAAAGGGTTCCAAAGGATTAACTCAAGATAATCCTAATCTTAACCTAACAGATTTTTTGGAAAACTCTCTTGAGATTGTAACTGAAAGAACAACGTTACTTGTTACATTTGCCTTGGAACCAGACAAAAACAATATATTTTGACTATATTTTTGTTGGATTATTTGTAGTAAATAATTAGCAGATTTTTATACACACAGCTTCAGCTTTAGAAATGTTAATTTCTTTTCTTCATCTCTCTCTCATACACCCCAGAATAATTCACTGCTGAGTCACTTTAAAGTTGAAGTAACAAAACATCTGTTTACTCACAGTTTGTAGTTAGATTATATTCAGACAGGCTTATATATACATAATACTATACATTTGGATTATCAGCTCTTTCCATGTGCTTAGATGGTAATGGATGCTCACACCACCATTGATCCTCAGCTTAGGAGAGATCATGAGCTCCATGTGCTGTGCCTAACCCCCACAGGAAGTTGCATGGGTGTGACCTCTCTAAGCAATTTACATCAGATGTCACAGAGTAATCACAGAGAAAAAAAAACATTTCTGACAGGCAATGCATGTTAAATACAATACATTATTCCAACAAACCCCTTCTCATGCATAACTGTCATGCAATTATTAATTCACACAAAGTCCAAGCTTTATACGCAGATTCTCAAAACGTTCTCTGGGTAACGGTTTGGTCATGATGTCAGCTGTCATCTCACTGGTGTGACAATAGTGTAGACTGATGACCCCTTCTTTCGCCAACTCTCGCACGTTGTGGTATTTCGTTGCGATGTGCTTGGTGCGTGACTGAACCTTGTCATTCTGTGACAGTCTGATGCAGCTTTGATTATCTTCCATTATCTGGATTGGTCTCTGTTCATCTATTCCAAAATCCAGCAAAAGTTTTTCAATCCACATCAGTTCTCTGCATGCTTCTGATACGGCCACATATTCAGCTTCTGTAGAAGACAGACTCACAATACTTTGTTTATGACTGGCCCAAGAAATTTGTACATTTCCATACATAAACACATATCCACTTGTGGATTTATAATCAGAATGATCCCCTGCCCAATCTGAATCACAGTAACATATTAGTTTTGGATTACTATTGGCTGAAATCTTCAATTTACAATCAATGGTACCTTTTAAATACCTTACCATCCTTTTAACTGCAGTCCAATCTTATTTGGTAGGTGAGCTGACCCTTCTGCTCAAAATTCCTACTGCATTTGCTATATCAGCCCTGTATGTGGTAGTCAGATATAAAAGCTTACCTATGGCTGATCTATATTGGATGTTATCTGGTAAAGGTTCTCTTACTGTTTCATCCTTCAGAAAATCAGTGATCATGGGAGTGCTTACAACTTGGGCATCTTGCATACCTAAACTTTCAATAAGCTCATTTATTTTCTGCTTCTGGCTTAGAAGATAAGAACCATCATTTTGTTTCTCAATTTCTATACCAAGATAGTATGACACATTACCAAGTTCTTTTATCTCAACATTCAGGTTTAAATATTTTACAATGTCCTTGTACTCTTGCTCACTTTCGCTTGCAATGAGCAGATCATCAACAAAAGCTAAAATGTATGCATATTGTCCATTTCTGCACCTAGTGTACAAGCATTTATCTGCTTCACCTTGCTTAAATCCTAAATTTGTCAATATTTCATGCAATTTGTCATTCCAACATTTTGCACTTTGCTTTAATCCATAAAGACCTTTGTTTAATTTACACACTAGCTGTCTTTGTTTTGTATTTATGAAACCTGTTGGCTGTTCCATGTACAAGTCTTCAGTTATATCTCCATGAAGAAATGCTGTTTTCACATCAATGTGGTTGACTTGCATGCCTTTTGAGACTGCAATGCTCAGAAGTGTTCTAATTGTCGTGTGTTTCACTACAGGTGCAAACACTTCATCAAAATCTTCTCCATATTGTGAAGATATCCCTTTGCGACTAATCTGGCTTTATACCTTTCCACTTTTCCTTGTGCATTCCTTTTTAACTTGAATACCCATTTGCATCCTATAGCTTTCTTGCCAGGAGGTAATTTTGTAAGAATCCAAGTCTTATTTTTATGCAATGCATCAATTTCTTCTTGTGCAGCTTTATGCCATTCAGCAGCTTCTTCTGCTGGCATTTTCTCAATCTCATCCCATGTTAAGGGCTCTTGAGCTTCTGCTGACTTTGTTAGGTAAGACAGTCTTGGGGGTGGAACACCTTTGTTTTCCCTGGATGAGCGTCTGACAACAGGTTGGTCTGACCTTTCCGCATCCTCTAAATCTGAGAGTCCTTCTCCAATTGATTCCCCTTCTCCAACTGTACTGTCTTCTGCAATGATCCTTTCTGTGTCTGCTTCCTCTGCCTGTTCCTCATTAGATACAGATGAGTTGCTTTCAGACATCTGCCTTGGTATGGCATTTATATACACTGGCATGTCTATTATGGTTCTAGTTTCATATTCTGGATGATAAGGCTCATCTGGGATAATCCAGCCTTTATCAACCCTTTTGTTTTCATCAAAATATGTAACATGTCTTATGCCAACAATGCCAGTTTTCAGATTCAAAATTCTATATCCTTTGTGTCCTGGAGCATAGCCAACTAAAATGCCCCTTTCTGTTGTGGAATCCAGCTTATGCCTTCTTTGCTTTGGTACATGAGTATATGCTGTACTTCCAAATGTTCTTATGTGTGACAGGTTTGGCTTCCTACCTTGCCATGTCTCATGTGGTGTGCGCTCAGCGCCTTTAGTTGGCATTCTGTTTTGTAGGTACACTGCTGTGAGAATGGCTTCCCCCCATAGTCTTTTAGGGAGATTGCTATCTGACAGCATACATCTGGTCATTTCCACAAGTGACCTAAATTTTCTCTCTGCAACAGAATTTTGCTCTGGTGTATAAGATACTGTTGTGATATGCTGAATGCCTTCTTGTTCTAGAAATGTGCGCATGCTTTGTGAAGTGAACTCACCACCATTGTCGGTCTGAAGAACCTTTGGTTTTTTTTCAAATTTATTGCTCACCATGGCTACGTATTTCTTCAGCATGTCTGTGACTTGACTTTTTTCTTTCAGCAAATAGGCCACACAGTATCTAGAGAAATCATCCAAGAATATTAGCACAAATCTGTTATTTCCCAATGATGGGATATTAAACGGTCCACATAAGTCACTGTGTATTAAGTCCAGCACTTTATTACTCCTATTTCCTGTGTATGCAGGAAATGAGGGTCTCACACCTTTTTGAGTAACACAGTCTATGCATTTCTCCATTTTACCAGTATCTGCACTTATCTGAATGCCAGTGGCTAGTTGCCCACTGTGAAGATCCTGGATCACCTTAAAATCACGATGTCCCAGGCGGCGATGCCAGATTTCCAGACTACATTTACCATCATTCTTCCTTACTTGCGCCAGATGTGAGGCTTCACCTGAAATGCTCAGTTTATAAATATCATTATGCATAAAAGCTTCAGCATACACTTCATCATTTTTAGAGATTGTGCACTTACTGTTTTCAAAATGAATCACAAATCCCTTCTTATCTAATGTAGATACACTAAGCATATTGCAAACTGCTTGGGGAATATACAAGACATCACTTACAGGAATTTCTTTAACTTCATTAGACACTTTGCATTTTAGGAATCCAATGCCTTTTGCTTGGATCTTAGCAGTCCCTGCGTTTGCAGTATTAAGAATACCTTCTTCTGGACTCATTTCCTGAAAGAAATCCTTACAATTGGTTAAATGGCATGTGCTCCCCGAATCCAAAATCCAAGTACTTTCATTTGAATTATTATTTACCATAGTCAAAGATTTTTCTACCATTAGAAAGCTCTTATGTTTATTATTGTCCTTCATACATTTCCTGGTTGGAGAATTCTTTTGTTCCATTGGCTTAGGTGAGCTAGAGGGAGTGTTTTGTGTTTCCTTACACCATTTAGATACATGTCCCTCCTTTCCACATGAGTAGCAAATCAGCTTGCCCTTGGGTGGAGTTTTCCCATAGCTCCGCCTTCCTCTGTTCTTTGCCAAGAAATTTGTTTCATTTCTCTCTGACTTGCTTTGAGAACACATCTCCTCAGAATCATTAATTATGCATTCCTGCCTCAGTTTTGATGCTGCTTGTTCAAAAGATTGCCCTTCAATGGCTTCATTTACAGACCTAAAAACATCAAACTTCTTTGATAGTGAGGTAAAAAGAAATGCTCTTTTCAATGCATCACACATGGGAATTCCAGAAAGTTCTAACTTTTGAAATGAAGACATAAGATGCATAATGTGATCATTACACTTACTTTTATCCCTTAATTTGGTCTCATTCAACTCTGCCAACCAAATTGGTTGCTGTTTTGCATATGTAGTTGCATACATAGTTCTCAGTTTATATAAAATTTCATTTGCTGTATCTTTTGCCTCCACTAATATGGCTTGTTTCTCTGAGAGAGCTTCCAAAAACATGCACTTCACATAATAGTTTGCATTGTCCCATTCAGCCATATTTTCAGCTGTTCTGTTTTGGTCTAAGCATATATTTAATTTCTTTGCTTGAAGGAGACATCTGAATCTTAGTTCCCACTGCTGATAATTAAATTCAGTTAATTTAGGCACCTTGAGAGAGTAGAAAAATGGTGAATTTCCTCCCTCAGCCATTTCTTAGCCTTGCCTTCTGTTTGTTGTGTGGGGGGAGAGAGAGAGACAGACTGAATCTTTCTTTTAAAACTTAAGAGAAAAATGTGGCTTTTTTACTGCCTGGTAATATTTCTCTTCTTTTTCAATTCCTGACCCTGGGCCCATAACCCTTTTGTTGGATTATTTGTAGTAAATAATTAGCAGATTTTTATACACACAGCTTCAGCTTTAGAAATGTTAATTTCTTTTCTTCATCTCTCTCTCATACACCCCAGAATAATTCACTGCTGAGTCACTTTAAAGTTGAAGTAACAAAACATCTGTTTACTCACAGTTTGTAGTTAGATTATATTCAGACAGGCTTATATATACATAATACTATACATTTGGATTATCAGCTCTTTCCATGTGCTTAGATGGTAATGGATGCTCACACCACCATTGATCCTCAGCTTAGGAGAGATCATGAACTCCATGTGCTGTGCCTAACCCCCACAGGAAGTTGCATGGGTGTGACCTCTCTAAGCAATTTACATCAGAGGTCACAGAGTAATCACAGAGAAAAAAAAACATTTCTGACAGGCAATGCATGTTAAATACAATACATTATTCCAACAATTTTCGTCATTTAAATGACCTTTTTCTTGGGGGCAAGATTCAAATTTTTCCAGACATTGCAAGAAATACGCAAAAAAGGAGAAAAGAATTTCTTTTGTATAAATCCAGGATTTTGAATTTAGGTGGTCTCTTTGTGTTAAAATTTCCTTGCAGATGTTGTATATCTTTAGAATCTGTTAATTATGTATTTTATACCCCCAAAAAGTTGTTGGAATTCATTGAACTTAAAGAAAAAGGGAATAGACCCCTGGAAACAATCCCATAAGTAATATGCTGTAAAGTCGGCTGTCGGCTACTGTTGTCCCTAACTGCTCTGTAATTTGATTACCTTTTTTTTTCCTCTGTTGATTATCCTAGTATCTTGATTCAAGTTTTTGCTTTTGATATAGGGGACTAAATTAATAGTATATTTCAATAATATATTTACTATATGTAAAATATGTTATTTATATAATCCTTTATTTTCTTTCTGGATTTCCAAGACATTTATGTTTTAAATATGTAAATGTAAAAAATTAATAAATATGAAATTTAAAAAAAATAACTATTTCCCATAGAATCTTGCTAGTCATCTGTGTTTGTCTTGACTAGACTGTAAACCCCATGAACAAGAAGCTCTGTATCTGCACAGCATTAAGTTCATCTAGCAGTGCTATAGAAATGATATTTAGCTGTGGTGTATAATGTTTCAAGTGTGTATTGCTTACACAAAAGTCAAGGACAGGACATAGGCTGTTGCCTGTTTGATGCAGTGCTGGCACTGAGCAGCAAAGGACAGGGCGCTGAGCTAAATGTTTTCTTGTGCAACAGTCTGGCACATGTGCAGGGAGAGGGAGAAGGTAAGGAAAGAATGGAGAGAGCTTGGATGTTCACTCCCACTCTAATGCCTTTTGTTCTCATTCCTAAGGAGATGCTAATTTATCACTCTATTGACAAGAATTCTAACACTGCTAATCACTCAAATTCAATTTCAACTGTAGCTTTTAATTTGACTGTTGTAGGAATTTTCATTCCACAATAGTGGCATAAAGTTCACATGAAGCGGTCTCTAAACAAAACGTTTTTGAGGACCTCTCATTGTGGGGAGTGGAAAGCCTCCACCTGCCCCAGCCTGTGGTTATTAGGAAGCAGAGTACAGCAAACACTGTTTATTTTTTGGAAAGTTGTTGCATCGCCTCCTGCCACCTTTCTTCCCAAACTACGTGTCACAACCTAACAGGCAGATGATCAAAGGCAAACGCCGGTGCTAGAGGCTGTTAGCGCCATACTAGCGCCAACGTTTGCTACCACCCCATGATCAGAGCCCTCAAGCGCGTGAAACAATGCGCTCGAGGGCTCTTAGCGCAAGTAGCCTGCAAATGCATGCTAATCAGCACTTAACGCATTCATCCCTAATGATCAGCTAACAGCACACCAAAGATTGGGTCACTGGCCGTGACAAACCCTACGCCAGCTCTGAGCTGGCTTTATGGCAGGCCCCCATTCCCCCCTACAGCAAACCTGCCAGCGAGGGCAGTTGAGGATGTCCACAATTTGGACGTTTCTGTGACGCGGCAGTTGTGGACATCCAAAATTTGGACATTTCTGCAATGGGCAGTTAAGGACGTCCAAAATTGGATGTTTCTATGAGAAAGACGTCTTTCTCCTAGAAACATCCAATTTTGGTCGTCCTTAACTGCCCATTGCAGAAACGTCCAAATTTTGGACGTCTCAACTGCCCTGTCACTATACCTCCGACACCCCTTGAAATTTGGCCGTCCCTGCAACAGGGCAGTTGAGGACGTCCATCTTCCAATTTAAAGATGGACGTCCTTCTCTTTTCATTGGTCTCCAGCCCAGACCTGTCAAACAAGTGCTGGAGGATTGTGCTGAGCGCATGCTCAGACACAATTCTCCCTCACTTCTACCCCATAATCAGAGATAATGGCACTGTCTGCGTAAATTTGCATGCAGTATCTCTGATCATAGGTCTAATAGCGCCCCATGCTGTTCCAGCGCTATTTTAGAGGACTGTTTGGAACAGCGCGGGGCTTTTGATCATCTGCCTGTAAATGAGGTATTCTAACTGAGGTTGCATATGTCGCAGTTGGGGTTGCGACCTGGGCAGGCATTATATAGGTGAATCATTATGATGCACCTCAGTGGGGTTGTAGGTGCTGCTGCAGCCACAAACATGGGGCCTCATCTCCCCTTACGTTCCTACCCGCAACCTCTGCTCTCAAGACAAATCCCTCCTTTCAGTACCCTTCTCCTCCACCGCCAACTCCAGGCTCCGCCCATTCTGCCTTGCCTCACCCCATGCTTGGAATAAACTCCCTGAGCCCATACGCCAGGCCCCCTCCCTGCCCATCTTCAAATCCTTGCTCAAAGTCCACCTCTTCAATGTCGCCTTCGGCACCTAACCACTATACCTCTATTCAGGAAATCTAGACTGCCACAACTTGACATTTCGTCCTTTAGATTGTAAGCTCTTTGAGCAGGGACTGCCCTTCTTTGTTAAACTGTACAGCGCTGCGTAACCCTAGTAGCGCTCTAGAAATGTTAAGTAGTAGTAGTAGTCTTGGCTAGAAAACGTTTGAGTAGCAATGACCTAAAGTCCTCAAGCCTGCCCAGTAACCATAGAAGTACTAGGGTAGAAAACCAAATAGCCACACCCCAGGTGAAATCCTGATTACACACACATCCCGTACACCTTTTGTCTTCTTGAGTGTGAGGCTGAGAGCATACACATTACAACAGGCCTTACATCAGCAAGATTCCACCTAATACAGAATGTGCTTAGGGAGCAAAGGAAAGCAAAAGGGGTCTGGGGACCGTGAATTCACTTGCTGTTATTAGCACAGCTCATCTAGCTTTAGAAAATATGCAAATCTTTTCCAGCACTAGCAAACTCAGGTTTGTGTGTTTTTAAACTCAGAATCTGAAATGTGATTCACTCTGTGCTCATTTTCCAGCACTAGAATGAAGTCTGAACCCTGGCTAGGAAGAGATGTTTGTATAGTGTTATTTATTTGGAGGCCTGATGAGATAGAAAAATATGCATTCTAATTAAGGCTCTGGGGAAGAGAGGTTCTTAGAGAGGCATGTCTTCATGTTTCTTCATAGTTGCATAATCCCATTTACTGAGAGCAATACCCAAAGGCCACAATGCATTTGTATGGCCAAGTGCACTTCAGTACAATCCTGGTGGCTGCCAGTGTGTGTTTGTCAAACTATTGGCATTCTACTTACATGACAACACAAATTAATTCTCCTTTGAAGAGGGTATGGAGTAACTGTGTACCATTTATATAGGTCTGTGATGCATTTATTCAGTGGGACTCATATTGGTAGTAAATAGTTTAAAGACTGGGCCAACCTGGAGGGTCATAGGTGTCGCAAATGGTTTGCCCCACCCCAAGTCATGTGTGCAGCAGCGGCAATAAAGGAGAGTGAAGCTGTGGGGACTTCCATCTCACATACTCTTCTGCTGCTCTGCCAGTTCTGGTCCATGTTGCCAGATAGAAAAAAAAAAATTCCCAGCCCAATCCGCACCTGAAAGGAGCCCAAAATAGCCCAAGCTCTCTGAGGAGCAGGGGGGAGTTGCTCTTCTCTTGCTGACATCCCACATGGTCACTGCCAGTGTTGCCAGACGGAAAAAATTTTCCACGCCCCAAACTAGCCCAAAAACCGCACAAAATCATTTGCATACGAATAACATTATTAATAAATATTAATGATGTCAATTTTCAAACTCTGCTTCTGCTCCTTTATTTTAATGCTGTTAAACTCTGTTATTTTCTCTCCTTGATTACTGAAGATGTCTTAAAAACTGTGCGTCCCTGCCTCTGCAGAAAACATTAAGTTGCGGAGTAGGCAGGACGCCCCTGAGGAGAGGTCCCGATGATGCACGCTAGCCTGTCAGAAGCTGACTATGGGAATCGCCACCGGCGGTGCTGCTGGAGGGAGAACGACGGCGCTTCCGATAGTAAAAGAGACCAGACCACGCGGATGGGGAGAGCGGCCAGAAGAGAGGGAGAAAGCACTGCCCAACACCAGAGTGGAAGTGAACCACCTATCTAGTCCACTGTAAGCAAGGGGTAAGGAAGCCAATTTGAATCTGTTTCCACTTTCCATCCCCCACTCAAAACAAAGCAAGCGAGCAAACAAATTTATGAGCTTCTGCATCCACCTTGCCATTTTTTAATGTTGCTCCATCTTAAAAGGTGCAGGAGAAAAGAAATAACAATTGACTATCACTAAAACAGCTTCAAAAATTATTGTAGCTGGTAGAAACTGCAATTATAAACTCTATACTTTGTGCTTATTTTTTTCCACTATTCTTATATATGTCCAGATTTCAGTGAGGGTATCCTGTTTCCGGATGGGTTCATCTTAACTGTAGTTGTAATCTGCCTTTGGAAGCCTGGTGTTATAAAGATGATGGAATATACTGAAATTAAATAAACTCTCCTTTCATTGGGGCACATGGAATCACATCTTTTGTAGATGTTTACCTTTTAGATACACAAAGGGATTATTCTGTTTTGAACGTGTTTTAGGGGCAAGTAGTTTTATAAATAAAAATAAATATTTTGTTTCATGCAGATCTCTTTTGTTTAAACATAAATGGGATATAAGTCCCTAATTCAGTCCACTAGTTTTCTTATATTTTGTTCTTGTGATGACTTATATCATGCCAAAACTGAAAACTCTTATCTCTATCTGGTCAATAATAAAAGGAACACTATCTGCCCTAAAAAGTTCTTTTGTGGCTGTACATGAGCAATTGTGATATTGAATAAATAAGTGTATGTTTGTGCCCCTAGTCATGCATCCTACGTTTATATAATCCTTTCAAGAAATCCAGTTAACTGTTTAACATTAGTGGAACATAGCTACAGAGGCATGGTATGGTTGCATTTTTAATATGGTAATACTAGGGCCCAGCTAAGAAACAGGTTATTTTGAGTCAGTCTTCGCTGGACCAAACTTGCTTTCCTCATGCCGTCACTATCCAGCAGGTTAGACAGTGTCTTAAAATGTGGAGGATAAAGGATTTTTTTTTAACAATAAAGAGTGACAACGTGGATGCAGCAGCTCATAGGTTTGCTTGCTTTGTTTTGAGAGGTGCGTGGGGAACGGGAAAGTGAGATTGGCCTAATTTGTTTCAACGTTTTGATGTCACTTGGCCTCCTGTCTATTAAACCTCCTTGGAGCTGCCAGAGGATGGACCGTGGGAGCAGGCCAGGGAGATATGTGGCCCCAAGGAGGATGGGGAGTGCTGAAAGAGATGCGGAAGAAGGTTAACATGGGGAGAGAGAAGGGTAAATTCTGGACAAGGAGGGAAAAGGACACAGTCAATACTGGACAGGGAGAGGAGAGGGACATTGGAACGCAAAGAGGCAGTGCTGGAAAATCAAGAAATGGGGACACAGGGGCACTACTGAAAAGGGGAGGAGGAGATAGGGACACAGAGGGGCACCACTGGAAGGAGGAATGGAGATATGGGGACAATGGTGAAAAAGGGGTGAGATGGGGACAAAGAGATAATGCTGGAAAAGGGAGAAGATGGTAACACAGGGGTAATGCTAGAAAAAGGGAGAGATGGGGACACCTGGATGGCAGATGCTAGAAAAGGGAGAGATGAGGAGACCAGGTAGGTTTGTGCTGAAAAGGGGGGGGAGATGGGGACACAGAAATGGCAGATGCTGAACTTGAGGGTAGGATAGGGGCAAGGGACACAGAAGGGAGATGCTGGACAGGACAAATAGTGGTGCAGAGGAAAGAAGGTTGGTGCACTTGGAGACAGAAGAAATCAGATGGGCAAAAGACCCTGTAATAGCAGAAGAAACAGAGAAAAACAGAAGAGAGACAGCGGGACCAAAGCAAATGAGAAAATAAATTGTTCAAACAACAGTATAGAGGGATCCAAGTGCATTTTCTTAAGTCATTTTGGATGTACTGAAGCACAGATTTTGATGGGTAGAATCAGGGACTACAAATCCCATATGAATTTGGGATGTGAGTTCACACTAGGACTGGTTGAAAAATCTCTCTTCTGGAACTGGATCATATGGCAGCTCTATACACAGCTATTTGATAGTGGGGTCGTAAAATGCAAGATCAGTGCCAAACAGATGTAGAGAAGGAAAGGAAGAAGACAAGAGGTGAGAGAAGAAATAGAAAGGCCAGCCTGGAAAAGAATTTGTAATCCATATTCATGGAATATGGAAAAAAAGACTGGGACCAGCCAAATTCCCAGACAACAAAGGTAGAAAATTTTATTTAATACTTTGTAAGGACTGAGATGTACCTGCTTTGTAAAATGTACAGGAGAAAATG